>NC_139459.1:390422500-391672500 GCF_057233095.1 Heloderma suspectum
AGGAAATACTGCCCTTATCCCCCAACCCTTAGGTGGTGACCCTTATGCTTGTATTGGTTCTGCCTCTCTGGATTTTTTTTTTTCCTGGATAAAGTCTGGAGGACGAAGCAGAAGTTTGTCAGAGAGCAGCAGTGGACACGATTTCTAATCATGCAGGGAAGCATCTCTCTGGATCTATAATAAAGCACAATCTTTTGTGATGCAATGGATATGGACTAGAGATAGAGATCAATTACTCTCTAGAAGTATCAGTGCAAGGAAAGGACAGGGAGAAGCATTTCACTGAAATATGTGGCCCCTGAATGAGTGTGTCCCCACAAGTCCCTCAAACTCTATCCTTAGATCTCCCTGAATGGCCAGATGTCACTTTCAATCAGATCAAGGGAATTATTGCAAGACAGCCAGTTAATAAAGCACCAGAGAAGACATGATCCCCATGAGGCCAGAGTACTGGATCTCTATTTTTAGAAAACGGTTTTCTTAAATAAACCACACTGGCTGTGTACCAGACTTTTGGAAGCTTAGCATCATTGCTCCCATACATAAAAAGGGAGATAAGAGAGTTCCAGTTAATTACATGCCTACTAGCCTTCTAGATGTTCCACATTGTAGGCCATGTTCCTCCCTGAGAAGTCAGAAGAATGTGCAGACATGCCAAAAAGCAGGATTTGAGGTACAAGCTGGGTTTCAAAGAGGAAAGTCCACAGTCCATCTGTGTTTTGTGATGCATTTTCTGTTATGTAAACATGTTCATAACAGGAAGTAAAAGCTGTATGTCAACTTCATTGATCTGAAGTCAGCTTTCAATATGATTTCTATGCATTTATTATGGCAGAAATTGAAAAAGATCAACATAGACAGTTGTTTACTCTTTCTTATGAAAACATTGTATGCCGATTTGTCGGCGCAAGTAAAGTTGATCTAGCTGGCTATCTTACCTCCAAAATTAAAAACCTTTTGTTGGACTTAAACAGGGATGCATTTTAGCACCTTTTCTGAGGAACATTTACATTAACGATATGGTTAAGGAACGAGATGGTCTGCAGTTTCCCCTGTTACAATTCTTGTTCAAAAACTTTCAGTACTAATGTTTGCATGTGGTGACTGAGTATTAGGGATGGTGTGGGCACCCAATTCCAACCAGGAATCTGGTGGACTGCACCCCCATATGCATACTCAAGCATCACTTGCTGAGCCTCTTCCCTTGCTCACCCCTTGCCTACTTTCAGTGGGTGGTCCGCACTCACCCCAGCAGCCTCATTGAGCTCCACAGTTGCCATTTTAAATGTAATAATGCACATATTTGTGCATGTGTGAAATGCGCATTATGCGAAAGCATGCATTTTCATGCCCACACAAATATGTACATTCTTAAAAATGTGTCTTCTGTGCATGCACGCATATTCACATTTTGCAATCGCCATTTTATTTTTAAAAAATTGGTGACCGGGGAGCTCACCGGCACCGCTGGGTTGAGTATGGGCTGCTCGCTGAGCACGATCTCCCTCGAGCCTGGTCCAGGGATGGGCGAGTGGGGCCAGGGCGAGGTGGGCAGCTGGAGAACCCGGACGATGTCTTCGATGCCCATATACTAATGCCCAGAGTATGGGAAACAAACAGGATGAACTTGAACTCTTAATACAAGAGGGAAATTATGACTTGATAGGTGTAACTGAGACTTGGTGGGATGACTCTCATGAGTTCAATACAGCAAATGAAGAATATAACTTGTTCAAAAAGAACAGGAAGAACAGAAAGGGAGGTGGGGTTGCACTACATGTGAAAAATACATCTCTCTCTGCACAGAAATACAGGAGGATGAGCTTGGTAGACCCATCAAGAGCATCTGGATCAAAATAAATGGAGCAAAGAATAAAAGGAACCTGGTGGTCGGAGTCTACTACCAGCCACCCAATCAAGGAGAAGATGAGGATGAAACTTTTGAAGAGCAAATAGCCAGTGTTTTAAGGAAGCATGATGTAGTAGCAATGGGGGACTTCAATTTCCCCAATATTTGTTGGGAGACAAATTCTGCAAAACATGGCCCCTCCAGGAAATTCCTGACTTGTGTAGCGGATAGGCTCCTCCTACAGAAAGTAGAGGAAGGAACTAGAGGATGAGCTATCCTTGACTTGACCCTAACTAGGGATGGAAAAAAGGGACTTACCTGGTCCCGCAGCTTGCTTCGTGGTGGGGGGGAGGCGCTTCGGTTCTCCCCCCGAAGTTCAGGCAGGGGGGGGAGGCGCCCTGCCCCGCCCGGCCGAAATTCAGGCTGGGGAGGAGGCGCCCCATCCCTTGCCGCCAAAATTCAGGCCGGGGAGGAGCGCCCCGTCTCCCTGGCTGCGAAAAAAAAGTAAAGTAAAAAAACAAAACAAAAAACACCCGTGATAGGCTACGTAACGATTTGCGTAGCCTATCACGGCTAGATTTCCAAAGTCAGCCGTGATAGGCTACGTAAATCGTCACGTAGCCTATCACGGGTGACTTTGGGGAAAAAAAAAGTGCGTACGCAAATGGCGGCAGCCATGGGCGCCGCCATTTGCTTTCCTTAGTTTGGCACGTCTAGTCTACGTAAAGATTTACGTAGACTATGGCGAAAATAAGGCAATGCTATTTCCGTTGCCCTTATTTTCGCCGTAGTCTACGTAAATCTTTACGTAGACTAGACGTGCCAAACTAAGGAACACAAATGGCGGTGCCCATAGCTGCCGCCATTTGTGTACGCACTTTTTTTTTTCAAAGTCACCCGTGATAGGCTACGTGACGATTTACGTAGCCTATCATGGCTGACTTTGGAAATCTAGCTGTGATAGGCTACGTAAATTGTTCCGTAGCCTATCATGGGTGACTTTGAAAAAAACAAAAAGTGCGTACACAAATGGCGGCAGCTATGGGCACCGCCATTTGCGTTCCTTAGTTTGGCACATCTAGTCTACGTAAGGATTTACGTAGACTACGGCGAAAATAAGGGCAACGGAAATAGCATTGTGTGGTTTCGTTTTTTTTTACTTTACTCTTTTATTTTGCAATGGCGGCGGCAGCAGCTGGTCAGAAGACCGGCCGCCGCCCCTGCCTCCACCGAAATGCCGCCAAAACGCTGCCAGGACCCACCGCCGAGAGGGACATTCGGCCACGGTAAGTCCGATCCTGGGGTGGGTGGGGGGCCGGCGGAGAATTTCCCCACCAATTTCAGGGGGCCAAATGCGTTGGCATTCGACCTTCCGGAGATTCGTGGAGAAATTCTCCACCATCCCTAATCCTAACCAACAAAGATGACTTAATGGATAAAGGAGCAGTTACAGGAACTCTGGGGGAAAGTGACCATGTTATACTTGAGTTCTTAGTTCTATGGGAAGCAAAAGCTGAGTGTAGTCAAACACGTACCCTGGATTTTAGGAAAGCTGCTTTTAATAAATTCAGAACAATGATCAGTATGGTCCCCATGGCAAGCAACTCTAATGAGAAAAGGAGTCCAAGATGGGTGGGCATTTTTTTAAAAAGGAAATTCTCAAGGCACACTTACAAACAATTCCAGCAAGAAGAAAAGTTGGAAGACAACAGAAGAACCCAATGTAGCTTCACAAAAAGCTTAGAGATGACCTGAAAACAAAACAGGACACATGTAGGAAGTGGAAGAAAGGCCAAACAACAAAGGAAGTGTGCAGGCAGGAAGCACAGAATTGCAGGGATGGCGTCAGGAAAGCTAAAGCTGAGAACGAGCTGAGGTTAGCGACGGAGGCTAAATGCAATAAAAAGGCTATCTGCAGCTACGTGCATAGTAAAAGGCAGAGGAAAGAAATGGTGGTTCAGCTATTAAATAAGGATGGCAAAATGATAACAGATGACAAAGAAAAGGCAGAGGTGCTCAATTCATACTTTGGCTCAGTCTTGTCCCAAAAGAGGGTCTATGACCCCCCTGGCAAAGGCGAAGTACAGGCTGAAGGGGCAGGATTGCAGCTTGAGATCGATAGGCATATGGTCAAGGAACACTTAATTACTTTGAATGAGTTCAAATCACCAGGGCCAGATGAACTGCACCCTAGAGTAATAAAGGAACTGGCAGAAGAACTCTCAGAACCACTGTCTATTCTCTTTGAGAAATCATGGAGGATGGCTGAAGTGCCAGATGACTGGAAGGGGGCTAATGTTGTCCCAATCTCCCCTGGAGGAGTGTCCCAGGAACCATAGGATGACTTGGGAAACCCATCTGAGGTCAAAGACAGCACTCTGATCGCAGAAGGGGGAGTCGAGGATCCGACCCCAGACCCCTCCCCCTCCCCCTCCTGCTAGGGGTGCACGAAAGTCACTTACCTGGTCTCACAGCTTTTCGCGGTGGTGGGGAGGCGCTTCACTGCTCTCCCCGCGAAGTTCAGGCCAGGGGGTGGAGGCTTCCCGCCTTGCCCGGCCGAAATTCAGGCCGGGGGGTCTGGCTTCCCGCCTCGCCCGGCCGAAATTCAGGCCGGGGAGGAGGCGCCTCGCCTCGCCCGGCTGCGAAATTAAAAGTAAAAAAAAAAAAAACGCCCCCGTGATAGGCTACGTGACGATTAAAGTAGCCTATCACAGCTAGATCTGCATAGTCAGCCGTGATAGGCTACGTAAATCGTCACGTAGCCTATCACGGGTGACTTAAAAAAAAAAAGCGTGTACGCAAATGGCGGCCCTCATAGGGAGCCGCCATTCGCGTTCCTTATTTGGTCGCTGTAGTCTACATAAATCTTTACGTAGACTACGGTGAAAATAAGGGCAACGCAAATAGCGTTGCCCTTATTTTCGCCGTAGTCTACGTAATCTTTACGTAGACTACAGCGACCAAATAAGGAACGTGAATGGCAGCTCCCTATGGGGGCCACCATTATCCGTACGCACTTTTTTTTTTAAAAAAAAAGTCACCCGTGATAGGCGACGTGACGATTTACGTAGCCTATCACGGCTGACTTTGCAAATCTAGCCGTGATAGGCTACGTTAATCATCACGTAGCCTATCACGGGGGCGTTTTTTTTCTTTTCTTTTATTGGAATGGCAGCGGCGGCAGCCGGTCGAAAGACCGGCTGCCACTCCCACCCCGGACGAAGACCCGACAAACCGCCGGCCGGACCCACCGCCAGGAGGGACATTCGGGAAAGGTAAGTCCCGTCCGGGGGGGTGCGGGGGGCAGGGGGGTGGAGAATTTCACCCCGAAACTTGTTCGGGGGGCCGAACACGTTGGCACTCAGCCCCCTGAAGTTTCGGGGAAAAATTCTCCGCCATCCCTACCTCCTGCTAACAGTGTGGCCCCTCAGATGTTTTTGGACTGCAACTCCCAGCATTCCTCACCATTGGGTAGGGCTGAAGGGACTTAGTTCAACAAGATGTGGAAGGACACATATTCCACATCCTTGGTAAACATCCTAAAAGATTTTATGGATCCTGGCTGTTTTGTTGGTCATTCTCCAACAAAGCTCAGGCCACAATCACATCCCTCCCTTTCCAATCCCACATCAGAAGATGAAGCCTCATTAGTGAGTTCTCGAAAACATGTTTTTCTCCAGCTCTGCACCTGTGACTCAAGCCATTCTGAGAGTCCCTGAAGTTGCACAGGTGATGTTTCCTCCGGTGAATATCCAAATCATTGTGATGGAGTCTGACTCTTGCCAAAGCTCAAGTGAGTTCTGTCTTCTGGAGATTTCCTGTGAGACCAACGACCTAAGCAGCAGAACCAAAGGCAATGTGAGGTAACCTCTTGTGCTATACCTGAAAAGCCTGGTGTATTAAATAGGTCCTATGCAACCCGTGCTGAGATCCAGGGCAGCCTGAGATGACCTGGGGGTTGGACTCGATGGTCTTGTAGGCCCCTTCCAACCCTACCATTCTATGATTCCATGACCACGACTGTGGTGCAGTTTGGTGGAACTCTCTTTCAGCTCAGAGCTCATTGCATTCATAATGACACTGCAGCCTTGCCCTTGCAAGACTGTTCTGGCTTCTTCTGAACAGCTGACTTCAGAGCTGAGAGGTCCAGTGAGAAGGAGCAAGGCACCAGAACCACCATGGTATCACTGCCGCTCCTGCTGCTGCTGCTGCCTCATGCAGCCTGCGAGACCCAAAAGGAAGAATGCCCCTTTGATTCAATCCGAAATCAAATGCAAGCACTCAATTACTACCGGCCAGGGGACTACCGCATTAGTGGAGTCTTATCTTCACAATATCTTAAGTATCTCTAGCCATACGTCTTTTCTGAGTCCCCTTCCACCAGGGTTGATTGGTAATCTGCCATTTTGGGGCAAGGTGATTGAGCGGGTGGTGGCGATGCAGTTGAAGGCACACTTGGACGAAGCCGATTATCTAGACCCATTTCAGTCGGGCTTCAGGCTTGGGCATGGGACAGAAACGGCCTTGGTCGCCTTGATGGATGATATGAGGAGGGCTCTGGATAGGGGTAAATGCTCCTTCCTTGTTCTCCTTGACCTCTCAGAGGCTTTTGATACCGTTGACCATGGTATCCTTCTGGACCGCCTGGAGGGGTTGGGCATTGGGGACACCGTATTGCGGTGGTTCCAGTCCTTCCTCTCCAGCAGGTACCAGAGGGTAGCATTGGGAGAAGAGGTTTCGGACCCGTGGCCACTCACTTGTGGGGTGCCACAGGGTTCCATCCTCTCCCCGATGCTATTTAACATCTATGTGAAGCTGCTGGGGGCTATCATCAGGAGGTTTGGGGTGCGGTGTCATCAATATGCGGATGACATGCAGCTCTACCTCTCGTTCAAATTTTCACCAAGGTTGGCCGTAGAATCCCTATCCAAATGTCTGGAGATGGAGATGGGGAGGAATACACTGAAGCTGAACCCTGGCAAGACCAAGGTACTTTTGGTGGGAAACAAGAGGAGGCTGGGGGATATTGACCTGGTGTTGAATGGGGTACGGCTACCCTTGAAAGACCAGGTCCGCAGCCTGGGGGTCATTTTGGACTCCCAGCTGTCCATGGAGGCTCAGGTGTCAGCTGTGAGCCGGACAGCGCTGTATCAACTCCATCTGATACGGCGGCTGCGCCCCTTCCTTCCCGACCATCTGCTCCCATTGGTAGTACATGCCCTGGTCTCCTCTTGTTTAGACTACTGTAATGCGCTCTACATGGGGTTACCCTTGGAGACGGTTCAGAAGCTGCAGCTGGTACAGAACGCGGCGGCTCGCCTGATTAAAGGCAGCTGCCGGCGAGATCACATCACTCCAGTGCTGAGGGAGCTGCACTGGCTACCAGTTGTTTTCTGGGCCAATTTCAAGGTGTTGGTTTTGACCTTTAAAACCTTATATGGTTCCAGCCCAGCCTATATTAAGGAGCACCTCCAGCAGTACCAGACAAGGGATGTCAGAGAATTCCACCACAGATCTCGGTGAGGCCCCCGAAATCTGTGGCGGAATGGCCTGCCACCCCCCCGCCACCCCACAGATCCCCCCCGGGATGAGATTTACCTGGGGCGGATGTTCCGGGCAGCGGCAGCTCCAGTGGCGGCTTCGGCAGCTGGTCTTCCGACCGGCTGCCACCACCGCTGCCATTTGCAGTCTGGCGTTTGGGTTTGTGTTTTTTTTACAGAGACATGATAGGCTACGTAAAGACTTACATAGCCTATCACATCCTGGTTAAAAAAAAAACAACAACACGTACACAAATGGCGGCGTCTATGGCCACCGCCATTTGCGTTCCTTATTTTTTGCTGTCCTTAAATATTTTTTAAATGTTTACTATTCAATAAAATAGTAAAATTTTAATAATTAAAATTATTAAACTATTTAATAAAATAAAAATATTAAATATTGTTTTAAATATTTACGTAGACTATTATGGCTAAAATCAAGGGGAACGCAAATAGCGTAATGGGCGCTATTTGCGTCCCTTTTTGATTCGCCATTTTAGCCTACTTAGTCTCATTTGTAAGCTGTCTTGGCAAGAGTTTGTCTTCAAAGCTGAGATATAAATGGTGAAAAGGAAGGGAGGAAGGGAGGGAGGAAGGAAGGAAGGAAAAAAAAATCCTTGGCTTAATTCTGTTCCTGATAAAACAGAGCTGCTTTATTACATGATCATTCAAACAGGAAATAACAAGAACAACCTCAACCATCATAACTGCTTTGCATTATGTTGTAGGTCATTAAGGAATTATTGTAGATGTCTGATTATATGCATATTTAATTGAAAAGGCACACTTGGATTGTTTGTTTTCCCTCCTCTGATATCATCCAGACAAAGACTTGTCTGTCCTACAGACAACCCCGAACAATCAAGGAACACCAGAGACCAACACATTGACACCACGCCCTCTCTTAAAAAATTAAGCATTTTCCCATTTCCCCTTAAACAAATAAAAAGATGCATCAAAAGGAAGAGTTCAATATAAATGAGAAGCCGAATCCTGCTTTGTGAAAGCTTGTGGAGTCCAATGAAGCCATTGTTTTACTGAGCCCCCATATTTGTTTAATAAAACTGAAGATACAAAGACAAAGCTTCACACTTTCTGCTTTCTCCCCCAGAACATCCTAATGATGAGCAGTTTAACACAGTCCCCTCCTCAATTAGCTTGCAGGAATGGAGTTCTCTCTCTCTTTCTCTGGCTATGGATGTGGAAAAGCCCCTAGAATTTGCTTTACTGTTAACCAGGCTATCTGCCCCTCACTTTCTTCTCCAAGGGCCAAGGAAGAGTAGGGTCTTTTCCAGTGCTGTCAACCAAGATCCTTTCAACTGGAGAGACTATGGATGGACCCTGGGACCTTCTGCAAGCTCTGCCACTGATCAGTGAAAATGGTTCAATGCCCAGGGGGCTTTGCAAGCCCTGGAGTTGTCATGGATTGAACCTGGAGACTTTTGCATGCAAAGGAGGTGCTCGACCATTAGGCTCCAGCCCATCTCTTCTAAGATAAGCAGAAACCCAACAATGGTGGAAGAAGGAGGGGAGGGACCAACTCTGGCTCTCAAAGATGGATCTTAGGCATATTCCCATCAGCTGCTTTTATGTGAGATCCTTTGTCTCAATAAATTGGGTAGAGGGTCCTGGGACCTCATGCAAACAAGGCACTGAGCCATAGCCACCTCCCCACCATATGACTCAGGCCCACCCACCCCTTCCACATCTCCCTTCCTGAAGATGTTTGCCCCAATCCCTCCAGGGGGAAAACATCTCTGCCAGACCCCCACAGCAACTGACCAGCCTTCTCCCAAGGACAGAAGGGGTGTGCAGAAAAATGAGCATTTTGCATAGGGGTGTACGAAACCCCCTTACCTGGACTCTGCGGGGGTCTGCATGGGAGGGGAGGTGATCCAACCCTCCTCCCCAGAATCCTCACTAGCTGGCTCCGGTCACCATTGCCGTATCGCTGATGGGACGGATTGACTGCGGCTGCAAATGGCATCCGGGACTCCATTTGCCACTGTAAAGGCCTTAGTTTAAGGTAAATGCAGCCGTAAATGGCTGCATTTACCTTAAACTCAGGCCTTTACCCCCTTCATGGATCACAGCCTTGTTGTGGCGAAGGGGCTTGCGTAACTCAGTGAAGCCATAAGCTATGCCGTGCAGGGCCACCCAAGACGGACAGGTCATGGCAGAGAGTTCTGACAAAATGTGGTCCACTGGAGAAGGAAATGGCAACCCACTCCAGTATTCTTGCCAAGAAAACCCCATGGAACGTATCACAAGGCTAACCACTAAACCGTTCAGGTATGACCTAAATCATATCCCTGATGAATATACAGTGGAGGTGAGGAATAGATTTCAGGGATTAGACCTCATAGACAGAGTGCCTGAGGAACTACGGACGGAGGTCTGTAACATTGTTCAGGAGGCAGCAACGAAATCCATCCCAAAGAAAAAGAAATGCAAGAAAGCCAAGTGGCTGTCTGATGAGGCTTTACAAGTAGCTCACGAAAGAAGGGAAGCGAAAAGCAAGGGAGAAAGGGGAAGATATACCCAACTGAATGCAGAGTTCCAGAGAATAGCAAGGAGAGACAAGAAGGCCTTCTTCAATGAACAATGCAAAGAAATTGAGGAAAACAACAGAATGGGCAAGACTAGAGATCTCTTCAAGAAAATTGGAGATCTCAAGGGAACGTTTTGTGCAAAGACGGGCATGATAAAGGACAAAGAAGGCAGGGACCTAACAGAAGCAGATGAGATTAAGAAGAGGTGGCAAGAATACACAGAAGAACTATACAGGAAAGATCTGAATGTCCCTGATAGCCATGAGAGTGCGGCCACTGAACTTGAGCCGGACATCCTAGAGAGTGAAGTCAAGTGGGCCTTAGGAAGCATTAGTAACAACAAAGCTAGCGGAGATGACAGTATTCCAGCCGAGCTATTTAAAATCCTAAAAGATGATGCTGTTAAAGTGCTGCATTCAATATGCCAACAAATCTGGAAAACTCAACAGTGGCCACAAGACTGGAAAAGGTCAGTTTACATTCCAATTCCAAAGAAGGGCAACGCCAAAGAGTGTTCAAACTACCGCACCATTGCGCTCATTTCACATGCCAGCAAGGTGATGATCAAAATCCTACAAGCTAGGCTTCAGCAGTATGCGAACCGAGAACTACCAGAAGTACAAGCTGGGTTTCGAAGAGGCAGAGGAACTAGAGATCAAATCGCCAACATTCGCTGCATCATGGAGAAAGCAAGAGAATTCCAGAAAAACGTCTATTTCTGCTTCATTGACTACGCTAAAGCCTTTGATTGTGTGGATCACAACAAACTGTGTCAAATTCTTAAAGTGATGGGAATACCAGACCACCTTACCTGTCTCCTGAGAAACCTGTACGAGGGTCAAGAAGCAACAGTAAGAACCAGACATGGAACAACCGATTGGTTCAAAATTGGGAAAGGAGTACGACAAGGCTGCATATTGTCACCCTGCTTATTTAACTGATATGCAGAGTACATCATGAGAAATGCCGGGTTGGATTAATCAGAGGTCGGAATTAAGATTGCTGGGAGAATTATCAACAACCCCCAATACGCAGACGATACCACCCTAATGGCAGAAAGCGAAGAGGATCTCAAGAGCCTCTTGTTGAGGGTGAAAGAGGAGAGTGCAAAAGCTGGTTTGAAACTCAACATTAAAAAAACTAAGATCATGGCATCTGTCCCCATCACTTCCTGGCATATAGAAGGGGAAGAAATGGAAGCAGTGACAGATTTTACTTTCTTGGGCTCCAAGATCACCGCAGACGGTGACTGTAGCCATGAAATTAAAAGACGCTTGCTCCTTGGGAGGAAAGCTATGGCCAACCTAGACAGCATAGTAAGAAGCAGAGACTTCCCCTTGCCGACAAAGGTCTGTCTAATCAAAGCTATGGTTTTCCCAGTAGTAATGTATGGCTGTGACCTGTGAGAGCTGGACTATAAGGAAGGCTGAGCGCAGAAGAATTGATGCTTTCGAACTATGGTGCTGGAGAAGACTCTTACAAGTGCCCTGGACTGCAAGGAGGTCAAATCAGTCCATCCTAAAGGAAATCAACCCTGAGTGCTCATTGGAAGGACAGATACTGAAGCTGAAGCTCCAATATTTTGGCCACCTAATGCGAAGAGAAAACTCCCTGGAAAAGACCCTGATGCTGGGAAAGACTGAAGGCAAAAGGAGAAGGGGACGGCAGAGGATGAGATGGCTAGATAGCATCACGGATGCAATGAATATGAACTTGAGCACGCTCCGGGAGAGAGCGCAGGACAGGAAGGCCTGGCGTGCTATGGTCCATGGGGTCACGAAGAGTCGGACACGACTTAACGACTGAACAACAACAACAACAGGCCTTTATGGCTGCAAATGGCATCCTGGATGCCATTTGCATCCATGTTTTTCATTAACGCGATAGGCTATGCAAATATCTGCGTAGCTTATCACGTAAAATCAGGGACACAGGGATGTCCCTGCTTTTACGTGATAGGCTACACAGATATTTGCCTAGCCTATTGTGTTAATCAAAAGCACGGATGCAAATGGTATCCCAGACACCATTTGCGGCTGTAGTCAATCCAGCCCACCAGCAATATAGCAATGGCGGCCGTATCACTGGCACTTCGGAGCCAGGTGGCAGGGAAGATCCAGCTGGCGAGGATTCCTCGTGGAGGTGGAGGTAAGTCTTCCAATCCTCCACGGACTCCGGTGGGCTGGATTCTTTTGAATCCGGCCTCACTGGGGTCTGTGGAGTATTTCTCCCCCATCCCTAATTTTGCATGCTCTGGAAATGCCAGGTGTGCCTTTGACCCTGAGCAGGTCTGTCCCCCATCCCCAAAATAGAGTTCTGTCTTGGCTGCAAGAGAGAATAGCCAGAAGGGAGATTGGGATGGGATAAGGGGAACAACACACACACACACAAACACACACACAAAACCAATTCTCTTCCTTAGTGGGTAAAGGATTGCAGCCTTAGTGTTCTATGATATGCTGACCTAAAAGATAAATGGAATAGCAGAGGCACTGAAAGGACGGGTGCGCAGGGTAGATATCCAGAGCTTTTCTGCAGGAAGCTTTTGTTGTGAGGTCATGATGGCTCACTCACAGTAGTTTGTGGGTCCTTTACATGACTTTGTCGTCCTCCAGGGCCTCTCCCTCTCTTGGTAACCATTTCCCCAGGGTTTGTTTGTTTGTTTGTTTGTTTTTAGATCAAGGAAATTGGGTATTATTTTGAAATGGTGGAATGAGACCCATATATATTAGTGTAATTCTGCTGCACCACAGCACCATCTAGTGGTTGTGTAATGAAATATATAGAATAGCAGATAATCAGAGAATCAGAGAATCAGAGAATCAGAGAATAGTAGGGTTGGAAGGGGCCTACAAGGCCATCAAGTCCAACCCCCTGCTCAATGCAGGAATCCAAGTCAGAGCATCCCTGACAGATGGCTGTCCAGCCTCTTCTTGAATGCCTCCAGTGTGGGAGAGCCCACCACCTCCCTAGGTAATTGGTTCCATTGTCGTATTGCTCTAACAGTCAGGAAGGTTTTCCTGATGTTCGCCAGAATCTGGCTTCCTGTCACTTGAGCCCATGATTCCGTGTCCTGCATTCTGGGATGATCGAGAAGAGATCCTGGCCTTCCTCTCTGCGACAACCTTCCACGTATTTGAAGAGCGCTATCATATCTCCCCTCAGGCTTCTCTTCACAAGGCTAAACATGCCCAGTTCTTTCAGTCTCTCTTCATAGGGCTTTGTTTCCAGTCCCCTGATCATCTTTGTTGCCCTCCTCTGAATGCTCTCCAGTTTGTCTGCATCCTCCTTAAAATGTGGTGCCCAGGACTGGACACAGCACTCCAGATGAGGCCTAACCAGTGCTGAGTAGAGGGGAACTAGTACTTCCCGGGATTTGGAAGCGATGCTTGTATTAATGCAACCCAAAAGAGCATTGGACTTCTTTGCAGCCACATCCCATTGTTTGCTCAGCTTGTGATCGACAACAGTTCCAAGATCCTTCTTGCTTGTAGTGTTGTTGAGCCACGTATCACCCATCTTGTAACTGTGCATTTGCTTTCTTTTTCTGAGGTGCAGAACTTGGCATTGATCCCTATTCAATGTCATTCTGTTGTTTTCTGCCCAGCACTCCAGTCTATCCAGATCACTATGAATTTTGTTTCTGTCTTCCAAAGTATTAGCTATCCCGCCCAATTTGGTGTCATCTGCAAATTTGATCAGCATTCCCTGCACCTCCTCCTCCAAGTCATTAATCAAAATGTTGAAGAGCACTGGGCCCAGGAATGAGCCCTGTGGTACCCCACTCGTTACCTCTCCCCAGTTTGAGAAGGACCCATTGATAAGCACTCTTTGAGTCCGATTCTGTAGCCAACTGTGGATCCACCAGATCGTTGTTTCATCTAGCCCACTTTGAGCTAGTTTGCTCATCAGGAGATCATGGGGCACTTTGTCGAAAGATTTGTTGAAGTCGAGGTATATGATGTCTACAGCATTCCCATGGTCCACAAGGGAGGTGACTTGATCAAAAAATGAGATCAGATTCATCTGGCAGGACGTGTTCTTGACAAATCCATGTTGGCTCAACTCCTTCTTGAGAAAGACAGACACACACACACACAGAGGGGAAGGACATGTCAACAAGCCGATCTTAATCCTGCAAAGAATCTAGGGGTGGACGAAAGTCACTTACCTGTCCACGAAGGACGTTCGCGGTGGGGGGGAGGCGCTTCGCTGCTCCCCCCGCGACGCTCAGGCCGGGGGGGAGGCTTCCCGCCTCACCCCGGCTGAAATTCAGGCCGGAGAGGAGGCTTCCCGTCTCGCCCGGCCGCGATCGCGAAAGTTAAAAAAAAAACAAAAACGCCCCCTGATAGGCTACGTGACGATTCATGTAGCCTATCACGGCTAGATCTGCAAAGTCAGCCGTGATAGGCTACGTGAATCGTCACGTAGCCTATCACAGGTGACTTAAAAAAAAAAAAAAAGCGCGTACGCTAATGGCGGCCCCCATAGGGAGCCGCCATTCTCGTTCCTTATTTAGTCGCTGTAGTCTACGTAAATGTTTACGTAGACTATGGCGAAAATAAGGGCAACGCAATTAGCGTTGCCCTTATTTTCGCCGTAGTCTACGTAAATCTTTACGTAGACTACAGCGACCAAATAAGGAAGGGGAATGGCGGCTCCCTATGGGGGCCGCCATTATCCGTACACACTTTTTTTTTTTTTTTAAGTCACCCGTGATAGGCTACGTGACGATTCACGTAGCCTATCATGGCTGACTTTGCAAATCTAGCCATGATAGGCTACGTGAATCGTCACGTAGCCTATCAGGGGGCGTTTTGTTTTTTTTTCTTTCATTGCAACGGCGGCGGTGACAGCCGGTCAAAAGACCGGCTGCTGCTCCCGCCTCGCTCAAACACCCGCCGAACCGCCGGCCGGACCAGCCACCGGGAGGGACATTCGGTGAAGGTAAATCCCGTTCCGGGGGGGGTGCGGGGGGCGAGGGGGGGTTCGGAGGATTTCTCCCCGAAACTTGTTCAGGGGGCCGAACACGTTGGTGCTCGGCCCCCCGAAGTTTCGGGGAGAAATTCTCTGCCAACCCTAAGAATCTGAAAGCAGAAGCGTCCTATGGCCTTTCCATGTCCACAGCCAGAGAGGGAGTGATCCATTCCCTCGAGCCAATTGAGCAGAGGGCTGAGTGGGAGAAAAAACAAAGCATGAGTCTTTGACACGGTGTTGTCCCTTGTTTGAATCCAATACGTGGGCTTAGCAAAAGAATGCCTTCATTTCACTCTGCAAGTATTCAAAATGCAGGATGTGGGCTTCTGAATTATACAAAACATTTCCGCTGCATTGATTTATTTCAAAGGGGGGAGGAAACTGTTTCTTCTAAGTGAGGGCATCTTCTCAGTGTATATTCTGTGCTATCCTTAGGAGCTGTTGTAACATGAACAGGTGCTTGTCTGGATAATCTCAGAGGAGGGGAAACAAAATCTTAGTCATCCATCAAATGCATTTATATTTATTTTTCATTTGAACACATTTCAAATAATCTTCAGAGATCTACAAGACCTCTGTGGAGGAACCACTTTAAAAAGATAATATAAATGACCATGTGTTCTACAACCAATGGCAATCATCCCATGTCCCCAGTGAGCAAAAGTAAAGACAACATCTTTGACTTGTGGATAAACCGGTAAGACTTCTCTCATGGAATGTAGCAGGATGGCTATATATGGTTTAGGATGGTGATGTTCTTACATTTACAGTCATAAGAGATTTGTTGGGGGGTTGCAAGAAATGTGGGTCAAAGATGGAAGTACAGTTGAATTACAGGGATTCACTTCTCATTCTTCACCAGCACTTAAGGCTGTAAAGTTTGGGAGATCTAGGGGAGGAGTGTCAGTCTTAGTTTCAACATCTCTTAAGGATATCATCCATCAATGCCATTGTTAAGCACCCCAATTTTTTTTTAGTATTGGTCATCTTCAAGTCCTTCTTGAGACGTGTGCAGTGTATTTGTACATATATCCCCCCAGTTAAATCTTGTTCAAAAGAGCATTCTTAGTGGGAAAGGCTCAACCAAATATTGCAGGAAATACATTCCTTATCCCCCAACCCTTAGGCCATATAAGATGTTGACCTTAATGCTTGTATTGGTTCTGCCTCTCTGGCTAATACATTTTTATCCTGGATTAAGTCTGGAGGACAAAACAGAAATTTGTCAGGGAGCAGCAGTGGAGATAATTTCTACTCGTGCAGGGAAGTATCTCTGTGAACCCCTAAGAAAGCACAATCTTTTGATATATAATGCACATGGAATAGGGGACCAGGAGGGTTACTTTACATTTATTTCTCTTAGTGGGTGCACTAGCACTATTGATTATACATTGACATGATCTAACAATGTTCTGTTTGATGGAGACACACTGAAAATAATTCCAAGATTTCGGGATCCCTTGATTTTGTCTTGCTAAGGGAGAAAACCGTATTAGAAAAAAAAGCAATATTATTGGTGCTTAGGAGAGCTTAATTATACAAATACAATCTTTAATTACTACAATTAGTATGATTAAAAACAGAAGGTTTAAGCATTGGACATGGTTTGATGAGCAGTGTCAGAAGGGCAAGAAAAGACTAGCCAGGGAACTCAGGAAACTGAGATGAGAAAAGCCTTGCCCCTCAAGTACATATAGCTCAACTGTGATATGATTATAAAACTCTCCTTAAAGAAAAGAAACAAGAATATTATGAGTCTCAGTGGAAAGAATTAGGGGATGCAGCAGTTCAGAAGGATTCTCAGAAATGTTGGTATTTGGTTCTCAAGGTACAAGTAAGATAAATTTCTCTCTAGAAGCATCTATGGAAGGAAAGGACAGGGAGAAATATTTCACTGAAATATATGGCCCCAGAGAAACCTGTATGAGGGCCAAGAAGCAACAGTAAAAACCAGACATGGAACAACCGATTGGTTCAAAATTGGGAAAGGAGTACGACAAGGCTGCATATTTTCACCCTGCTTATTTAACTTATATGCAGAGTACATCATGATAAACACCGGGTTAGATGAATCACAGGTCGGAATTAAGATTGCTGGGAGAATTATCAACAACCTCCGATATGCAGACGTCACTACCCTAATGGCAGAAAGAGAAGAGGATCTCAAGAGCCTCTTGTTGAGGGTGAAAGAGGAGAGTGCAAAAGCTGGTTTGAAACTCAACATTAACAAAACGAAGATCATGGCATCTGGCCCCATCACTTCCTGGCATATAGTAGGGGAAGAAATGGAAGCTGTGACAGATTTTATTTTCTTGGGCTCCAAGATCACCGCAGATGGTGACTGTAGCCATGAAATCAAAAGACGCTTGTTCCTTGGGAGGAAAGCTATGGCAAACCTAAACAGCATAGTAAGAAGCAGAGACATCCCCTTGCCAACAAAGGTCCGTCTAATCAAAGCTATGGTTTTTCCAGTAGTAATGTATGGCTGTGAGAGCTGGACTATAAGGAAGGCTGAATGCCGAAGAATGGATGCTTTCAAACTGTGCTGCTGGAGAAGACTGTTACGAGTCCCCTGGACTGCAAGGAGGTCAAATCAGTCCATCCTAAAGGAAATCAACCCTGACTGCTCATTGGAAGGACAGATACTGAAGCTGAAGCTCCAATATTTTGGCCACCTCATGCGAAGAGAAAACTCCCTGGAAAAGACCCTGATGCTGGGAAAGACTGAAGGCAAAAGGAGAAGGGGACGGCAGAGGATGAGATGCCTAGATAGCATCACGGATGCAATGAATATGAACTTGAGCACGCTTCGGGAGAGAGCGCAGGACAGGAAGGCCATGGGGTCACGAAGGGTCGGACATGACTGAACGACTGAACAACAACAACAACAGACCCGGTCTGTCCACACACATCCCTCAAACTCTATCATTAGATTTGCCTGAATGGTCAGATGTCACTTTCAATTGGATCAAGGGGATTATTGCAAGACAGAAAGTGGAAAAGACAAATATAGACCTTTGTTTACTATTTCTTATTAATACATGGTATCAGTACAAGTTAAAGTTAATCTGGCTGGCTATCTTACCTCTAAAATACAAACATTTGTTGGAGTTAAACAGGGATGCATTTTGGCACCTTTGCTGTGTGCCATTTATATTAATGATATGGCTAAGGAACTGGATGGTCTGCATTTTGCCCCGTTACAATTCTGGACCAAAAACTTTAATTACCTGTAAATGCAGGTGGTATCGTATCTAAACCTCACATGGGACTAAGAAAGCTTCTTGCAAAGTTTGCCTCATTCAGTAAGATAAATGCTTTCTCCATAAATTACATTAAGACAGAGGTTGTTGTGTTTGGGAAGCATCCTAAAAAGCATGTCTGTCATTTGGATGAATATATTATAAATCAAGTGAAAACATTTAAATGTTTGGGATTGGTCTCTTCAGAAATAGCTTCTGGGAAAGTACAGCTGTCAAATATTAAACTTTTAGATCAAGCTAAAGCTATTCTAAAATGTGCTGCCACTAAAGGAGGAAACTTGGTAAATACTCCTCTGTTTAAAATGCCAAGAAATGGCCCAAATCCTGAGGAACCTCGAAGGTGTTAGGTTTAGAAATCCCCCAGAATTACTTTGTAAGAGCTCTGTTGTGTCTACCTAACACTGGTGAGCTCTGTGAAATGAAAGAGACTGGGAGATGGCTAGAGTGTAAGACTGACAAGACTCATCAGAACATAAGGAGAGCTGTGGTGGGTCAAACCAAGACCCATTTTTCTAGCATCCTCTTCATGCAGTAGCCAACCAGCTACCCATGAAAAGCCCAGAGCATAGCATGAGTGCAGGAGCACCTCCCACCTATGTTCCCCTGCAACAAGGGTACATAGGCATACTGCCTCTGATACTTGAGGTGGCATATAGCCATCTCATATAAGCCATAGATGGTTGCTGTTTAATGGCTGTGCTTCAAAATTAGGGATGTCAGAGAATTCTGCCACGGACTCAAGTGAGGCCGGATTCTAAAGAATCTGCCCCCCCAGAATCCGTGGCGGAATGGCCTCCCCCACCACCATCCCACGGAATCCCCCCAGAACTAGGGGTGGACGAAAGTCACTTACCTTTTCTCGCAGCTTGTTCGCGGTGGGGGGGAGCGCTTCGCTGCTCCCCCTGCGAAGTTCAGGCCAGGGGGGGAGGCTTCCCGCCTCGCCCGGCCGAAATTCAGGCCGGGGGGGAGGCTTCCCGCCTCGCCCGGCCGAAATTCAGGCCGGGGAGGAGGCTTGCCGCCTCGCCCGGCCGCGAACGCAAAAGTAAAAAAAAAACAAAAAAAGCCCCCTGATAGGCTACGTGACGATTCACGTAGCCTGCCTATCACGGCTAGATATGCAAAGTCAGCCGTGATAGGCTACGTGAATCGTCACGTAGCCTATCACGGGTGACTTTTTAAAAAAAAAAAAAGTGCGTACGCGAATGGCGGCCCCCACAGGGAGCCGCCATTCACGTTCCTTATTTAGTTGCTGTAGTCTACGTAAATGTTTATGTAGACTACGGCAAAAATAAGGGCAACGCAAATAGCGTTGCCCTTATTTTCGCCGTAGTCTACGTAAACATTTACGTAGACTACAGCAACCAAATAAGGAACGGGAATGGCGGCTCCCTATGGGGGCCGCCATTATCCGTACACACTTTTTTTTTTTTAAGTCACCCGTGATAGGCTACGTGACGATTAACGTAGCCTATCACGGCTGACTTTGCAAATCTAGCCGTGATAGGCTACGTGAATTCACGTAGCCTATCATGGCTGACTTTGCAAATCTAGCCGTGATAGGCTACGTGAATCGTCACGTAGCCTATCAGGGGGCGTTTTTTTTTCTTTCTTTTATTGCAATGGCGGCAGCGGCAGCCAGTCGAAAGACCGGCTGCCGCTCCCGCCCCGCTCGAACACCTGACGAACCGCTGGCCGGACCCGCCGCCGGGAGGGACATTCGGTGAAGGTAAGTCCCGTCCCTGGGGGTGTGCGTGGGGCGGGGGGGTGCGGAGGATTTCTCTCCGAAACTTGTTCGGGGGGCCGAACACATTGGCGCTCGGCCCCCTGAAGTTTCAGGGAGAAATTCTCCGCCATCCCTACCCAGAACGGAGCATACCTGGCAGCAGGTCCGGCGGCTCCGGTAGCGGCAGCGGCGGCAGCGGCTCCGGCTGGTCTACCGGCCGCTTCCAAGCTGCTGTGGTCACAAATGGTGGCTGTCCTAGTGGCCGCCATTTGTGTGGCTGCCTTTGTTCGTGATAGGCTACGTAAATACCTACGTAGCCTATCACGGCAAAGAGCAGGGGCACAAATGGTGGCCGTTACACCATTTGCGCCTCTGCTCTGTGTTGTAATAGTCTATATAAGTATTTACGTAGCCTATCAAGGCAAAAGGAAGCCATGCAAATGGCGTAGCAGCCGCCAGTTGCCTCCCTGCCTTTTGCCATGATAGGCTACGTAAATACTTACGTAGCCTATCATGGCTTAATGCAAGGACGCAAATGGCGGCCACTATGATGGCCGCCATTTGCGGTCGCAGCAGCCCAGCAGCAGCCGGAACTCCGGCTGCAGCCAGCCCCAGCTGGTATCTCTGCGGAGCCAGCGCAGAGCGGAGCTGGCCGGGGAGGATTCCGGGGGGAGGGATGGAGCACCTCCCCCCCCACACAGATGCCCCAGCATGGAGCTAGGTAGGGGTTTCGTACATCCCTATTCACAATTTCTGTTATGCTAGGATTGTATTTTATTTCTTCTCATTATTTTAACTCGTATCTTTCAGTTTTGTACATTTCTTGAGTACATATAAACCAATACAAAACAACAGACCAAATAGGTCCCCTGCCATGCTGTGGTGGATAAATAGTGCTTCCCTGAGAGAAGCATCTGTTGCCTCCCAGGTCCTTTCCAAAATCTGGTATTCATTTCCATAGACTCACAAACTCTTCATGCTTTTTCCTCAATGCCCCTCCTCTTTATTACTCAACAGTGCCTCATTCCAGCTGCGTCAAGAATGCGTGTTCTTGGGTGTGTGTGTCACCCTGAACATGCCAAGGTGTTCCAGGAAGGACAATTTCCACTCAGAAAGGTGGATGACCTTAGAGGAAAGGGTTTCCATTGGGAAATACGGCATAAGTTAGTGTCTGTCCAACGTCTCCCCCGCCCAATGGTCTCCACCATAAATGTTTTTACTTTTTTACTTCATCAGAATTTAGTTAATCTTCAGGGATCTACAATGCACTCCTCCACGCCCTACCACATAATGCAATGAAGGTATGAAGGTCAAGGTTCTTGCATAGTATTTGCTGTTTGAAAGACCAAGTAACGTAGTATCTCTGTTTTTATCATGAACAGAATTAAACCAAAAGATGGTTGCTTTTTCATAGAATTAAACAATAGATTTAATCATAGAATAGTAGGGTTGGAAGGGGCCTACAAGACCACTGAGTCCAACCCCCTGCTCAGTGCAGGAATACAAGCCAGAGCATCCCTGACAGGTGGCTGTCCAGCCTCATCTTCAATGCCTCCAGTGTGGGAAAACCCACTAGGTGATTGGTTCCATTGTCATATTGCTATAACAGTAGGGAAGTTTTTCCTGATGTTCAGCCAGAATCCGGCTTCCTGAAACTTGAGAAATTTTTGAGTAATTTTGAAAAAAATGTTTCTTTATTACACTTACTCATATGCAGCCTTTCAGAATAAACTCCTACCAAGGTTGCTTACAAGTAAGGCAACAATACATTAATTAAAAAAAACAAACTGCATAAAGCAAGATTAAAAAACAGAGAGCTTCAGCTATTGCTGTTGGAAATTGCTCGAACTGAGTGATAAACAGCAATTAGGGGTGTACGAATTACTCACCCCATTCTGGTCCAGGGCATCCACGGTGGGGGGGAAGTGATCCGTCCCTCCCCCGGGAATCCTCCCTGGCTGGCTCTGCACTGCAGTGAGTCTGTGGAGCCACTGGCCAGGGCCACCCGCAGCCAGACCTCAGTCCGCTGCCAGGCTGTGGCTGCAAATGGTGGCTGCCATAGCAGCCGCCATTTGCATCCCTGTGTTAGCCGTGATAGGCTACGTATATATTTACATAGCCTATCACGGCAAAAAGCAGGGATGCAAATGGCGGCTGCTATGCCATTTGCATCCCTGCTCTTTTCGTGATAGGCTACATAGGATACGTAACCTATCATGGCTAACGCAGGGACGCAAATGGCATAGCGGCCGCCATTTGCATCCCTGCGTTAGCTGTGATAAGGAAAGGAAAGCAAAGGAAAGCAAAGGAAAGCAAAGGAAAGCAAAGGAAAGAAAAGGAAAGGAAAGGTTCCTCCTGTGCAAGCACCAGGTCATTACTGACCCCTAGAGGGACGCCGCTCACACTGGTGTTTTCATGGCAGACTATAGCGGCTTGGTTTGCCGTTGCCTTCCCCAGTCATGACTACCTTTCCCCTGGCAAGCTGGGTACTCATTTTACCGACCTCGGAAGGATGGAAGGCTGAGTTGACCTGAGCCGGCTACCTGAGACCCGGCTTCCGCTGGGATTGAACTGAGGTCGTGGGGAGAGTTTCAGCTGCAGTACTGCCGCCTACCACTCTGTGCCAGGCTACGTACATATTCACATAGCCTATGATGAAAAGATCAGGGATGCAAATGGCGTAGCGGATGCTATTTGAATCCCTGCTCTTTGCCATAATAGGCTACATAAATATTTACGTAGGCTATCACGGTTAAAGTAGGGATGATGGAGAATTCCGCCACATATTCCAGAGAGGCCGAATTCCAGTACATTCGCCCCACCTGGAATCTGTGGTGGAACGAAGCAACCCCCCCCCCGCCACCCCCCGAAATGGGCCCGGAACAGAGCCTACCTGTTTGCGGCCATCCAGTGCTCTGCGAATGGCTGCCGCGTCTGTGGCTGCCATTCGCCTTCCCACGAATGGCTGTGATAGGCTACGTAAGTATTTACGTAGCCTACCACGGCAATAGGCAGGAACAGAAATGGTGGCCTCTACGCCATTTGCTTCCCTGTCTTTTGCTGTGATAGGCTACGTATATATTTAGGGATGTACGAAACACTTACCTGGTTTTTCGTCCAGTATTCATCACCATTGGGTAGGGCTGAAGGGACTTAATCTAAAAACATGTGGAAGGCCACATATTCCCCATCCTTGGTATACATCCTAAAAGATTGTTTTGATCTTGGCATTTTTGTTGGTCATTCTGCAACAAAGGTCAGGCCAAGGTCACCTCTCTTCCCCCCGCCCTTTCCCAATCCACATCAGAAGATGAAGCCCCATTAGTGAGTTCTCGGAAACATGTTTTTCTCCAGCTCTGCACCTGGGGATCAGGCCACTCCGAGAGTCCACGAAGATGCACATCTGATGCTCCCTTTTGTAAATATCCAAAACATTGTGATTGATTCTGATTCTTGCCAAAGCTCAAGCGAGTTCTGTCTTCTGGAGATTCCCTTTGAGACCAATGACCTAAGCAGCAGAATTGGACACAATGTGAGGCAACTTCCTACACTAAGCCTGAAAAGCCGGGTGTGTTAAATATGTCCTGAGCTACCCATGCTGAGATCCAGGGAAGCCTGGGATGACAGCGACTGTGGTGCAGTTTGGTGGAACTCTCTTTCAGCTCAGAACTCATTGTCTTTATAAAGATACTGCAGCCTCACCCTTGCAAGACATTTCTGGCTTCTTCTGACCAGCTGACTTCGCAGCTGAGAGGTCCAGTCAGAAGGGCCAAGACACCAGAACCACCATGGTATCACTGCCACTCCTGCTGCTGCTGTTGCTACCACATGCAGCCTGCAAGACGCAAAAGAAAGAATGCCCCTTGGATCCTGGCAGAAATCAAAATGGAGCACCCAATTACTACCATCCAGGAGACTTCCTCATTAGTGGAATCTTATCTTCACAGTACCTGAAGTATCTCCAGCCATATGTCTTTTCCGAGTCCCCTTTAACCAGGGTTGATTGGTAAGTAGGGATGATTAAATGCTTCCCAACCTGGACAGCCATTGCCCCCATTTACTGGAAATCACCCATATTTCTTCATACTCCTAGTCATCCCTAGTAATTCACTCTCCCTACTTTGCTCCAGTCATGCCTTTTGAATGAAAGAATGGGGGCGTCATTAGCATTAAGGCAGTATCTTATTCAGCAAGATCACATATGGCTGAATATTTAGAGTTTTCTTGCATAGATTCAACCAAAGGAACAAACACCTTCTTTGCTTTTAAGCCCTGTGACAAGACACAGGCTGGAGCTATGGTCTCTCTTTCTTGGGTGTAGTCTGAACAAAAATGCCATCACATGGCTTCCCCCTCCATCCCCAGCATAAATGCTTATTAGAAGACTGCAGATGTACTTGGAGGTGTTTGAGTTGCAGCTATTCTGCAGTAAGCAGAGCCAAATACATCATCATCCAACGGAATAATTGGAGAGAGGGTGAACGCACAGGCAGTGTTCCTTGGTGTGAAACTTGGGGGTGACACATATATCCCCCCCCAATATTTTGGAGGGCAAGTGATTTTTATCTTTGCTAGTCCCTATCTGAGATACTGGGAAAAAAGACTGAAGGCAAAAGGAGAAGGGGATGGCCGAGGATGAGATGGTTAGATAGCATCACCGATGCAATGAATATGGACTTGAGCACACTCCGGGAGAGAGCAGAGGACAGGAAAGCCTGGCGTGCTATGGTCCATGGTGTCACGAAGAGTCAGACATGACTTAACGACTGAACAACAACAACTCCCTATCTGAAGTAACCACTTGAAAAATTCAGCAGAATGTATGTCCCATATCTACCAATGAGGGAAAAATGCTTCTTGCGGAGTGTGTGTGTGTGTGGGGGATAATGACAAGGAAATTCTCCATCCACAGGCAGGTCTCCTTTACAGCTGGATGCTACGATAGTTTGAGGTAACAGTTTTCAGCTGCAAGTGTGTATATAGAGAGACAGACAGACAGACAGACAGATACAGTCAGGGCCAGAAATATTGGAACAAGGATAACTGTTTTGGCAGTTGGCCTCTGTACACCACCACATTGAAGTTGAAAGGAAACACACCCAGATGGGAGCAAAGTCAGGACTTTCACCTGTAATTCAAGGGGTTTGACAAAAGTGGGGCACTAACCATTCAGGAAGGACAGCCAGTGGCATACACACACACCCATCATAGTTCGCAAGAACAACTGATAGACATTGGGGAAGATGGCAGTTTACCAGCTGAATTTCAACAAAACCCTTTGCAGAACTGGTGGATGGGATTGAAAAATGGGAATCATGACTTCGTAAGCAGAGCCAATGATGCACTTCTTCCATTTGGATCTACGTATCTTTGTGAGGTGTCTTTTTCAGCTATGAAAGCCATTAAAGCCAAGTGTCAAAATAAGATTAGAAATCAGAAATCAGAAATCAGAACCAGACCTTCAAATCACTGTATCACAAAGCATTATGCCAAGATTTTCAAAAAGAATGAAGCATAAAATAATGAACTGTATTCAATCACACTGCTCTCACTAAAAAGTAGTATTAATAATATTTTTAATGAAACCAAAAAGGTTTTTTTATACCATTAATAAACAAAATAAATTATTTTAGATATATTGTTTAGTTAATCTTTATTTCATCCTTACTTATTTTCTGTTTTTGTGTATGTTTTCTAATGTACATAATACTTCAGTACAGTAGTACATGCATATAATGTATAAATACATATACATATATCAGGGGTGCATGGTCAAAAGATTTTCACTGAGATGGGTGCACGATCAGAAAAGTTTGGAGACCACTGAGATAGGCATCCGCCTCAAATTCTGATTTTCTGGCTTTGTGCAGCTTGAGCCAACATGAGGGAGCCCTAAGGCTGGTCTTAAGCCAGTAGGGTTTTGCAATCTTCATATAAGAAAGATTCTTATATAAGAAAGACAGAAAGACCAACAGCAGAGTATTAAAAATATAGATTTTAGATTCATGTTTCAGCTTCTACCCTCATCACTAGCTGTGCTGCTAAATGGGTATCAGGAGTAGAACTTTGGAATTCCTGGAGAGGAAAGTCCCTTAGGAGAAAAAAAACAAAACAGGTATGATTGGTGTAATGCCTATGAATTGTCCTCCAGATTAAGGCCATTTGGACTAAGACTTCTGAGTCTCCAGAACCAGAAATTTGCATTGTGTATGTGTGTGTGTGTGTGTCATATTAAGTCATTTCTCTTCTCTCAGGTGTTTGACAGCATACGATGAGTTTGTAATCAGGTCCTGGATTTGTCCTGTGGTTGATTATACTTGTTTTAGATTTTGTTGTCTGGACAGTATCCGACTCTGTCACTCCGTTAGCACAAATGACGTTCCGCCAGCAGAAACTATGTTCCGAACTACCCGCAAGGGAAGAATCCAACTAAAGTTCCTTTCGCACAAGCATGGTTGTGCTTGTGCAGGCGGTTTCGGATTATGCTTGTGCAATGCATTGTGTCACCCGTTGTTCAACTGGCTATGCAACCCATGGGGCATTCTACTTCAGGTACGCAACTGCTTGCACCCATTTTGCAAGAGGATGTGCAACAGAAAGATTTAGCAGAGCTCCAGTAGCAGTATTTGAGTTTCTGGAGCATCACAGTTAGGGATGTACAGACTGTGTAAAATCTGATCTGTCTGTATTTTGTGGATTGTCAAGGGCCTTTCATTCCATCATCCGTCCAGAGATGGATGCAAATATTCTTTTTTGTCATGCAGAAAAATATGGAAATAATTATGTAAATATTTAGGGAAGTATTCACCTAAGTATTAACATATTGTCCCCTATTCCATTCTCCGTTTCCTCAGCAGAAACGTATGTATTTTTTTACGGATTTATATGCATAAATGTCAGGAAAGTAAAAAAATCATCTGAAAGTCCACGGACTCCACAGGGCCCGCTCCGCAGAGGATTCTGCAGGTCAGATTCTTAGAAATCCGAGCTCATTTTAATCCGGCTCAAATTTCTCCAGCATCTCTAATCACAATTGGATGCTGGCCTCTGTGTACATGCTGTCTGTTCATATGGTTTGATGTGAATGGTTATACACTTTGTATAATGTTAGGGATGTCAGAGAATTCTGCCACGGACTCCAGTGAGGCCGGATTCTTTAGAATCCAGCTCCCCGGAATCCATGGCGGAATGGCCTCCCCTCCCCCCCACCACACTGTGGAATCCCCCCGGGACAGAGTTTACCTGGGGCGGATGCAGCGGCGGCGGATCCAGTTGGTCTCCCGGCCAGCCTCTGCTGGGCTGCTGCGGCCGCGAATTGCGGCTGTCATAGCAGATGCCATTTGCATCCTTGCAGGCAGCCATGATAGGCTATGTAAGTATTTACGTAGCCTATCACGGCAAAGAGCAGGGACGCAAATGGCGGAGCCGGCCAGGGAGGATTCCAGGGGGAGGGACCGAGTGCCTGCCCCCCACCGCAGATGCCCCAGTGTGGAGCCAGGTAAGACTTTTGTACATCTCTATATAATGTATTTTAAGTGTTTTGAAAACTCCCTGAGTTACATGAAGGCTGTGGATTGCCCTCTCCAAGAATGGAGCATAATTTACAATCATTGTTTTCTTAAACAGCAAATGGTTATTTATTTACCTTAGAGACGATTATTTCAGGATAGGCTCTTCTGAGATTTATATTGCCTTAAAAGGGCTTTAGATTTGTAAAAGAAAGTAAATGGCATTTTGTTTTCATTGAATGGAGGATGACAGGGTCACTGATCTATTTTCATTTCATTTATTCTTTTGCAGTTTGCTACATCCAAGGTACTGGCATATCCTGGCCTTCTTGTTTGCCATTCAGGAGATCAATCAGACTTCCAGGCTCTTACCCAACATCACCCTGGGCTATGACATTTATAAGTCCTATTTCGATGGCAGAACCACTTCCTATGCGATGCTACAGCTGGTTGTTGGTGGGGAAAGCAATCTTCCAAACTACAGCTGTGGGAGAAAGAATCACCTGCTGGCTGTCCTTGACAGGGCTGAATCTGACCTCTCCATCCTGATTTCAACCATGTCAGGCATCTACAAAATCCCACAGGTATGAATTGGGGGTGGAGAGGATGCCAGGTGCATAGAAATGTGAGCTGAGGGCTTGCTTGGCTTGAATCCCACTTCAAGACACCTCTGCCCACTGGGGAAGCTGGTCCTCTGGAGTGTGTGCTGGAGGTGAGTAGTGGCAGCAGTGGAGTTTTGGAATGGGAGCCAGGACATCAAAAGTGCATCTGGAGGAGGACCATAATCTGTTCTGGGGTCAGGGGTTGGAATGGCTGGGCAGCTGCCTAATGATCACGGGCTAGGAACCCTTCAAAATCCCAACTTCTAATCATTTGGTGGCATCTGGATGGAAGCAGAGACAAACCGGCATTTCATACCTGTACGCAGTTTTCGGCTACATTGTTCATTACCCACTGAAGAATCTTCCAGGGTCCATCCTGACCTTCCAGGCTTCTTCAGTGTTTGTCAAAAAGTTTCCCATCTCCTCACTGCTGAAGTTATACAACAACAGGGAAGTCAGCACGATGCACCTGATGACCGGGGAGGAGCTAAAGCAAGGGTGGGCAACATTGATACAACCCTCACCTGGTCACTGCCATGATTCTGCTGCTGCATTTCCCCACAGCCTGCCAGCCTGATTATGCTGGGGAACATGATGCGCTCTCCCTGCACACTTTTCTTTCCCAGCACAATCACTTGGGGTTGACTAACTTCTCCCATTCATTTAAGTGGGTCTAGTCTAGGTAGGACTTTGTTGGATTCTACCCTTGGATTTCAGCCGTTTCACTGGTTCTGATGACAGTGATGAGTTTTAGCACCCACAGGCTTCCACTGGGGACAATGCACCCCCCAGATTCATGTTACCTCCAGTATCAGAGGGAATATGCCTACATACACCGGTTGCTGGGGGACATGGGCAGGAAGGTGCTGTTGCACTCCTGTCCCACTCTGGGTTTCGCATGGGCACTGGTTGGCCACTATGGGGAAAGTAAAAAAAAAAAAGGTAAAGGTGTCCCCAACCAGTCGTGTCCGACTCTAGGGTGCGGTGCTCATCCCCGTTTCTAAGCCGAAGAGCCAGCGCTGTCCGAAGACGCTTCCGTGGTCATGTGGCCGGAATGACTGAACACCGAAATGCACGGAACGCTGTTACCTTTCCCGCCGAGGCAGTACCTATTTATCTACTTGCACTTTCTTGCTTTCGAACTGCTAGGTTGGCAGAAGCTGGGACTGAAGACGGGAGCTCACTCCGTCACGCAGCACTCGGGTCTCGAACTGCTGACCTGCCGACCTTCCAGTCTGCAGTTTAGCATCTTAACCACTAAGCCACCGCGGCCTTGGTGTGATCCAGTATGGCTCTTCTTATGTTCTTATGATCTCCTTATGATGTTACTCAATGCTGAATGAAAGGCACACCCCCAGAGCCTTTTCTGCTCACGTTGTCACTCCAGCACTGTAATACCTGAATGAGGCTCTAGCATGTCCCCCAAATAGGGATGGACGAAAGTCACTTACCTGGTCCCTCAGCTTGCTTGGCGGTGGGGGGGAGGTGCTCCATCCCTCCAGCCGAAATTCTGGCCGGGGAAGAGGCGCCCTATCCCTCTGGCCACGAATCCTCCTGGCCGGCCGGGACACAAATGGCAGCAGCCATAGCCGCTGCCGCTTGCGTCCCTGCAGTCAGCCGTGATAGGCTACGTAAATCCTTACATAGCCTATCACAGCTGACTTTGGGGAAAAAAAGCAAGTATGCAAATGGCGGCGCCCATGGGCGCTGCCATTTGCGTTCCTTATGTGGGCACGTGTAGTCTACGTAAACATTTACGTAGACTACAGAGAAAATAAGGGCAACACTATTTGCGTTGCCCTTATTTTCGCTGTAGTCTACGTAAATGTTTACGTAGACTACACGTGCCCACATAAGGAACGCAAATGGCGGCGCCCATGGGCGCCGCCATTTGCATACGTGCTTTTTTTCCCCAAAGTCAGCTGTGATAGGCTACATAAGGATTTACGTAGCCTATCACGGTGTTTTTTGAAAATCTAGCCGTGAAAGGCTACGTAAATCTTTACGTAGCCTATCACGTTTGTTGTTGTTGTTTTTTACTGGGAAATGGCAGTGGTGGCAGCCGGTCAGAAAACCGGCCGCCGCCGCCGCCAAACCGCCGCCAAACCGCTGCCGGGAGCCGCCAGCGCCAGGGACATTTGCGCAAGGTAAGTCCCATCCCGGGGGGGCGGGGGGCGGACCGTTTCTCCAGAAATTCTCCGACATCCCTACCCCCAAACAGTTTCAGGAACAGAGTTGTGTGTAGAAGGACTAAATCTTCCCAGTACGGTCGGCTCACTTGAGGTAAGGAACAGGTTCAACCTATATTCAGTGGTGTCTTCAACTGCACCACTCAACTTTATTTTCATTGAGTGAAAGTTTAGCATTTGCTGATGAGGAAAAGAAAGGGAGTGCTCTTGTTTTGAGACTGGGTGGAGTAGCTTGGTTTCCACTGACAAGGAACCCAGTGTACTTCTTCGGCAAGCCACACGAAGAATGGCTGCACCAAAAGGGATGCTTCGGGTATTTTGGCACCCCACCTCAACATATACCCCACAACTATCAAAGTGACATGCATTTTGTTAGATATCTATAATTTCTGGTAAACAATTATTTGATCTTTATTTTATTTCATTTATTTATTTACAATACATAAAAAAACAGGTATGTACATTAAAGCAAAAATAGGAACTGTGCAGAATAAAAACATATTAAAAACCAGCACCAGAATGAAACAAAACCATACGATATCCTAAAACAACAACAACAACAACAGTGCTAAATACCAGTCTTTCCCTTTCCTCACTAGATGAGTTATGGCTTTGTTGCACATGTTCCTAATGATAAAATTCAGTTTCCTTTTGTCTACTGGATGGCCCCAAGGGAAGAAACCCAGTACCCGGGGATCGTCCAGCTCCTCCTGTTTTTTGGATGGACGTGGATTGGACTCTATGCTCCAGACACCGACAGTGGAGAGAGGTTCATGAGGGCCTTGACACCCCTCATGATCAGTCATGGAATTTGTGTTGCCTTCTCAAAAAGACTACCAAGAAATATTGTGTACCAAATGGCTGGGAATGAACTACCTGTCATGTGGAGAACAGTCAGAGTAATGGTTTTTTATGCAGACTCTCACTATGGCTTTATTCCAATGATCCTTATACAAAGAAGTCTTGAAATGAAACAAACTGGGGCAAAACTCTGGATCACAACAACTTCCCAGGACATGAACTTGATCTTGTCTGATAAGCCTGATTTCTTCTCATTCCTCCATGGTTCTTTGTCCTTCATAATGAAGACCCCCAAAAGGACAAAATATGACTACTATGAACCAACTTCTTTTGCTACTGCACAGTTTTGGGAAAGAGCCTTTCACTGTATCTATTCTCAGCATGTGTTATCCAACAAAGGTTGGACAAGATGTACACAGAAAGAGCAACTGGACGTGCTGCCCCAGGAGGAGATAGAGAGAGTCCTGTCTCAAGACAGCTACAGTACCTACAACAGCGTCCAAGTTGTGGCACATGCCTTAGATGTGGCATATTCCTCCCGATCGAAACGGATGTTGATGGTGGGTGGAGGAGGCAGGCTGGAACATCAAAGGCTGCAGCCATGGCAGGTATTCCCTTCTCCTTTTGCAGAAATACCACCAGTGGAGGCTGGTGGAGCATATTTCAGTGGAGCTGCGAATCCACTCTGGGTTTTAGTCACAACTAGTCCGACCTCTAAAGGAGCTGGCCAAGGTGCTGGTCCTTGTAGCAAAATGGGTTCCAAACCTTGGATCGCTCCTGTAGAGTTCTGAATGAAACCCTGATCAGATTCACAGCCCCATTAAAATAAGACCCAAAAGCCTCCACTGACCACTGCAAAGGGCAAAATATTCAGGATGGAAATGACTGCTCATGTGTTAAAGCACATGATCATGCCTATGGTGTGGCAGTGCCAGCAACAAACAGAGCTTATTTTGTGGCCTCCCTTTCCTCCTCCAATAGCCTCCCTGGAGAGTTATTCTGAGTCATGCAGAGATTATTCATGCACTCTCCTGATGAAACGTTCCCCAGGACAGCTCAGGAAAGAATGGTTATCTTTTTTTGCACAACGTTGAGGATTAAGTCATGTGTCTTTGCAGTAGATTGATACTGTACTTGTTGCAGATTCACTTGGGGTGTTTTGATGTTTGTTAAAGGCTGTCTGTGTTTTCTGTCATTCTAGCTTCACACTTTTTTAAGAGACGTCCAGTTTTCTAATGCTTCTGTGAGCGGACTGTATCTGGACGAGAGTGGGGAGCTGGGAGCTGACTTTGAACTCATTAACTGGGTGCTGTTTCCCAATTTGACTTGCGGTAGAGTGAAAATCGGGAGCATGAAGAGACAAGCATCTACTGACACAAATCTCACAATTCACCGGGAAGCCATTGTGTGGCCCAGGTATTTCAAACAGGTGGGGGAAATGATTAGTGTCATGTCTTGGGCTTGTCACTTCCGTTAATCTCTAATAATCTGAGGTTGATACATATGAGGTGTCTAGTAGGGCTGTCCACCATCTCAGCCTGAGGCCCGAGTCAGAACGGGATGCTTCGGGCCACTTCTGACCCCTTCCGAGGTGAATTGGAGGGAGCACGAAGCGGCCTGGAGTGGGTCAGGGGCTCTGTGAAGCGTCTTGGTGCACTTCAGCATGCCTGGCCCAGCTGAAGTTTGCCAAATCACTGTAATCATTGCCTTCACCTCAGGAGGAGGTGGCCATGGTTGAGGAGGGGATGGCGGCAGCAGCAGAAGAGGAGGAGTCAGTGGCTGCAGCCCAGGTAAGGATCTGGGGGTTTGCGCAGGGGCATCAGGCTGGCCCCGAATCTGGATCCAGCAATCCCAATCCCGCTTTGGGTTAGGGGCCGAGTCGGATTGGGGGCCCACTGAATCATCCCAAGCCAAATTGTGCCTGCCTCGGAAGCCATGAAGGGGCTTCTGAGATGGATTTGGGGTCTCTGCACAGCCCTAGCTGCTATAATCTCTCTTAACTGGTGTGTTTTCTGCTTGCTTTTCTATTTCTCTTGTTAGTTCTGTTTTGCATTGGGGAAAGCAACCTTAGACAGTGTCCAGAGAGCCATAGGATTTTTTTATTTCTGGGAACCATGCTCCCTGCCCACTCCCCCGCCCCCTCATATGTGGCAGCATTCTTCCGTGTCTCCATGCTTGTAACTACCGCATGGAGAAGGCGAAAAGGGAGTGTTCCCAGAGACAGGGAGGGGCGGAGAGCACAGAGGCACCATTAGGATGTTTCCTGTGCATCATCCTGCCTCCCCATCCCCTGCTCAGAAGCCCCCAGTTAGAAAGCCAGAAGCACCTATCTAGCTGCAAAGGTAGGGTGGCCAGGGTGTGGAGGAGACAAATTCCCTCCATGCTCCACCCACCCTGCATGGCATAGTAGGCCTCCTCTGACTTCTGACATCACCAACTATCCCAATAGGATTGCAGTTGCACCCTCTGTTTATTTTGTTCTTGTACCATTTTGCTCTCTGCGTTCAATCTTGTTATGTAGAAAAAAGTGTGATATCAGTGTTGAAATGAACAAATGAACATCCGAAGAGCATCCTGGGGTCACTTCAGCTCACTGGGACTAGAGATCTTACCGGGCCCTTTCCAAACTCTTAGATTCATTTCCATAGAAACAAACACTCCTAACATGTTTCCCTTGCTGCTCCTTCTCTTTATCGCTAGACTGTGCCTCGCTCCAGGTGCGTCGAGAGCTGTCGCCCTGGATACGCCAAGGAGATCCAGGAAGGAGAGCCACCTTGCTGCTATGCTTGTGCACCATGTGCGGAAGGGTCAATCTCCACTCAGGAAGGTGGGTGACCTCAGAGGAAAAGCTGTTCCTTTGGGAAACAGAGCAAATATTTGAGCTTGGCTTTTTGCCTCAACACCACATTTGTAATCAGAGGCTCTCTTCTGGATCCCCCTGCCATGCAAAACGACGTGACTGGTGACCTGATAGAGGACCTTTTCTCCGTTTGACCGCATTTTGATGCTGTTCCCCTTTATTTATTTTAATTGTGATTCATTTAACTTCTTATCCTATTTTTCAGGTTTGTACATCATCCTAAGAGTTTGTAAGTCTTCCTATTCAAGGTGCAACACCCATTTTGGGGATAGCGTTCAACACATTTGATAGCTCCTTTAGAGTTCTGGCTGGTTCTGACTGAAATTCAGAATGCATTCACAGCCCCACCTAAATCGGGGTCACCAGCCTCCACTGTGCCCAGTGCACCCTCTTTCCCTCGGTGGAAGGCACCCCCTTCAAAAAAGCTCTGCATTTAACATGACTGGGGCAGGGATGTCATTAAGACATAGGCCAGTCCACCATTACTTAGAGAGAATTGTCTGCAACGTGCTGTGATTCTGTGACAGACATGCAGGTATTCCTTGGCAGAAAAGGGGATGTGAAAACGGTGTAAAGATAAGATGCAAACTTTGGAAACCTCTGCCCCACAACAACCTCCAACTCTCTCTTGATCAGACCACTCTCCTGTGCAGTGACGATTCATCCTTCAACACCTGTAAACCCCTTCAGCAAAATTGTCCATGAAAGGGAAAGATAAGAGGACTTTATGAAGAATTGCTACTCTGGGCTTGAAACTTAGGGAACTGCCCTTGGAAGGATCCAGAATGATGATGGAGGTGACATGTTGGGCTTGGACAGGGGAGATCCAAGTTCAAATCCCTGCTCAGAGACAGGGCTTACTGCTTTGGCCTGCTTGTTATGACTTAGAGAAAAAAATAGGATAACCACACAGATACTACCCTGAAATAATAGCTACACACAGCTGCTACTCCATCTTTGAACAAAATAGGAACTTCTCTTTACACCAAATCAACTCATGAATCCCAGCTTTGTGTAATCTGACCTCCAGGATCCCCATAATCTCTCACAACACTTCCCTGGCCACATTGTCTGAGATCCTGCTTTTGTTATGAGGTCATAGATTGGATAACCTGAACACAACACTGGTCCTCTACCAGAGAACATTGGTCTCTCTCCCTCCCCTACAACAGATTCTTATTTCCTGAATTCTCCCACTTCCCCATCCTTGCTCAAAATGGAAGAAACCACCAACAGTTCTGGATGCATGCCTGATGTCCGTCATGCTGAAGGGACTCTTCTTCTTTTCAGATGCAGACCATTGCACCAAGTGTCCAGAAGAGCAGCATCCAAACAAGGACCAAGATCAATGTGTCCCCAAGGATATAACTTTTCTGTCCTATAATGAAACGTTAGGGATCCTTCTGACTTCCTTTGTCCTATTCTTATCCCTAACAGCAGGTGTTGTTTTAGTAGTCTTCATTAAATTCCGAGAAACTCCAGTAGTCAAATCTAATAACTGGGACCTGTCCTACATTCTCCTGATCTCCCTCCTGCTTTCCTTCTTGTCCTCCTTCCTATTCATCGGATGGCCAAAGAAAGAGACCTGCCTTCTCCGACAAATAGCCTTTAGCATCATCTTTTCTGTTGCTGTCTCTTCTGTGTTAGCCAAAACGATCACTGTGGTGCTGGCCTTCCTGGCCACAAAGCCAGGGAACAAGGTGAGGAGATGGCTGGGGAAGAGTTTGGCCAACTCCATCATAATTTCTTGTTCCAGCGTCCAAGTTGTCACTTCTTCCATCTGGCTGGGCATCTCTCCACCCTTCCCTGATTCTGACATGCACTCTCAGCCTGGACAGAACATCCTGCAATGTAACGAAGGATCTGTGACCATGTTCTATATTGCGCTTGGCTACATGGGCTTCCTGGCCACCATCTGCTTCACGGTGGCTTTCTTAGCCAGGAAGCTGCCTGCAGCCTTCAATGAAGCCAAGCTGATCACCTTCAGCATGCTGGTCTTTTGCAGTGTTTGGGCTTCATTTGTGCCCTCCTACCTGAGCACGAAGGGCAAATACATGGTCGCTGTGCAGGTCTTCTCTATCTTGGCCTCCAGTGCTGGCTTACTGGGCTGCATCTTTCTTCCCAAGTGCTACATTATTTTACTGAGATCTGACCTGAATAAAAAGGAGCATCTCATGATGAAAACCAAGCATGGCATCTGATCTTTAATCCTAGAGAGGGGTTAGAATTCTGGACTGACCAGGATGAGATAAGGACCATTGCTTCTAGTGGGGACAAGTATGGAAGGTATCCATGCCTTTGGTTTCCCATGGGATCCAGGTAGATATTTACGTAGGCTAGAACGGCAAAAAATAAAGGAATGCAAATAGTGCCCTCTATGCTATTTGCGTTCCCCTTTTTTTCACCGTTTTATCTTACATAAATATTTACAGAAGATAAATCGGCGAAAAATAGGGAACGCAAATGGCCGCCGTAGCTGCCACCATTTGCTCACGCTAGGGTGTTTTTTTTTTGGGGGGGGGGTTAGCCGTGATAGGCTATGTAAATTCTTACATAGCCTATCACAGCTTCAAGGATGGCTATGGCGGCGGCAGCAGCCTGGCCACGGCCAGCCAGGAGACCTCCTGCCGCCGCCACCGGAGCCGCCGCTGCCGGAACCGCGGCCGCTGAATCTGCCGCATCCGCCCCAGGTAAGTGCCATCTCGGGGGGATTACGTGGGGGGGCGGGGGCAGGACGCCGTTCCACCACAGATTCCGGGGGGCTGGATTCTAAAGAATCCTGCCTCACTGGAATCCGTGGTGGAATTCTCTGCCATCCCTACAGCATCCCTATGTGAAAGGTCCACATCAGCCTCCTGAGTGTATCGAGGGATCCTTGCACAGCCTGAGCATTTTTATCTGACTTGAAAGCTGCCTTGGCAGAAGTCTATCCTCAAATGTGAGATATAAATGAAAGGAAGGGAGGGGGGGAATTCCTTAATTTAATTCAGTTCCTGATAAAAAAAAAGAGGTGCTAGATTACTTATGATTAAAACAGGAAATAACAAGCAATGACCTCAACCATCATACCTTCATTGCTTTATGCTGCAGATCCTTGAGAATTGTTTTGCATATCTCTGAAGATTATTCAAAATGCATTCAACTATCAAAACTTAAGAATAAAAGCATTGATAAGGCACCCTTATCATTATTTTACTAAGCCCACATATTTGTTAAATAAAATTGATGATACAAAGACAAAGTTTCACACTTTCTACTTTCTCCCCATGACTATAATAATGAAGAGCTCTTTAACGCAGTCCCTTCCTCAGTTAGCTTGAGGGAATGGAGTTCTCTCTCTTTTTCTGTGGCTGTAGATTTGGAAAAGCCCTTGGAATGGTTGGCAAAAACAGGCTATAGACCCATTTATTTCCTCTCCAAAGGTCAACACAGAGAAGGGCCTTTCCCAGCCCTGTTAGCCAAGGTTCTTTCAACCGGATATGCCACAGACGGAACCTGGCCCTTCCTCATAAGAAGTATATGCTCTGCCACTGATCAGTGAAAATGGTTCACTAGGGGATGCAGATTTCAACAACTCTATTCGAAAGAGTCAGGCCGTTAGGTATATGTTGCCTAAGATTTTCTGCTCTGAGTGGCAGCAACTGTCCAGGGTTTCAGACACAAGTCTTTCCCAGCCCTTCCAAACCCAGGGGTCTTTGCAAGCCCTGGAGATCTCATGGACTGTACCTGGAGCCTTCTGCATGCAAAGCAGGTGCTCCACCATGAGGCTCCAGCCCATCTCTGTAAGATAAGCAGAAACCCGACACCAGTGGAGGAAGGAGGGGAGGGACCATCTGCAGCTCTTGAAGATGGTTCTGAGGCACAGCAGGAATATTCCCAACATCTGCTGCAACCTGAGCTTCTTTGCTCAAGAAATTGGGTAGTGGGTGCTGGGACCTGATGCAATTCCTTGAGCGAAGGAGCATATATTTCTCATGTGGAAGGGCCCAGGTTTGGTCTGTGGCATCTACAGTTGAGAGGATCTTTGTTGTGTTGACAGGGTTAGGAATGGCCCTTCCCTGCTTTCGCCATTGGAGAGGAAATAAATGGGTCTATAGCCCACATATTTGTTTAATAAAATTGATGATACACAAAGTTTCACACTGTCTACTTTCTCCCCACGACCATAATAATGAAGAACCTTTTCACTCAGTCCCTTCCTCAGTTAGCTTGAGGGAATGGAGCTCCCTCTCTCTTTCTCTAGCTATGGATTTGGAAAAGGCACTGGAATGGCTGGCAAAAACCCAGACCCCCAGTGCAACTGACCAGCCTCCGCCCAAGGAAAGAAGGGGAATGCAGAAAAATGAGACGTTTGCGCGCTCTGGAAATGCCAGCTTTGGCTTTGACCCTGAGCACATCTATCGCCCACACCGAATTAGAGGTTTCTCTTGATTGCAGGAGGGAAGAGCCAGAAAGGGGGGGGAGGGAATATGGGGAACCACACACACACAAACCCTCCTCTTCCTGAATGGGTAAACAATTGCAGCCTTAGTGCTCTATGATATTATCCAAAATATATGGATATTCACCTAAGCCAAGAGTACTCAGTGCCAGCCTAGAAACAGTCCAAAAGTGATATTTAGAGAAAGGAGACCCATCAGAATGACAAAAGAGTGGGCTATCTACCATCACCCTTCAGTCCAGGAAAAGCAGCTAATGCCCTGATGGGACATAACTCCTCCATTTGGCCAGGAGAAGGGACACCACTGTGCCCCTAGCTAGTTGGTCAGTTTTAGATTTCCTGAGCCGAATCCAGACAATATTCTATTGTGCGCAGACATCAGAATATCTCAGGGCCCTCTCAGATACATCACCTCTGGATGCCCAGATCAGCTCGGAGATCCTGAGGGCCCCAACAACAGTCATTAAGGCAGCCATGTGGAGCAATGGCACCTCATAAGGAGAGGTACAAATTGATGGCCATAATCTCTGGAGTCCTAAAGGTTATCTGGGGAAAGTGGGTGCCTGGAGACCGCAGTTGCAGGTGAGGTGATGCCCTGGCCCTACCCTGGATGGCACACAGCACCCTGAAATCTGTATCCCAGCAGCCACCGGGAGTGACAAGCCCATTGCTTAGTCAAACTCCCCCCACCTGCACAGAAGGACTTATCGCAGGCCCCTTTGCTGATCCAACCGAAATATGTCATCACCTAAATCGGACAGGTGGTCGCTGTCCTGTCTATAAAGCTCCCACTACATCCTAATAATTTTGGAAAGGAATATAAGAAATGAGACAATGCCCAGTTGATGGAGCAGAACATTTATAGATTCAGAATCTAGGTAAAATTTTGTAAGGAGATCCCCATCAGTTCTTTAGACAAATCGCAGGATAGTAAGAAAGCATTCCAGTTCAGGGCCTCCTGTTAAGTTTGCTAGGATGACATCTTCCTACATGAGCAAGTGCTGGAGCATGATGCCCCCCCCCCCCGTGCACGCACACACACATCATCTAATGGGGTTGGAGGAAGGTTTCAATGTGTTGCCAGTCTGAAACATATTCATTTTAGAGCTATCGTGCAGGGGGAATGTTTTTGGAGGAACAAGAATCCTTCACTTTTCCGCAATCCCCCTCCAGCCAGGGATGACATGGGAAGGGGAGAAGGAGGAACCTATAGTTCAGATGATATAGATGAGTGCAGGCTATGTCCTCTGCCAGCCCTGTCCTTATCCCACAGGTTCCTGGTGGCAGGGCTACTGGCCCTCTTGCCTGGTGGTATTGCTACTCAAAGACAGTTCCCAACTGATCCTTGCTTTGGTTAGTGATGAACGAGTCAATCTGGCATGCATCATTGAAATCTGAGAGGGTAAGCTTTGTTAGGCTCATGTGGCCCAGCTCTGCCCACCTGGGTATTCACTGCAGCATCAACCTAGGGTGGGGAGGAACTGTGGTGATTAAGAATACTATCTTGGTCACCAGGAACCTCTCTCTCACCACTGGAGGCTATGAGGACCTATACCTCACACTGGGCAGGTAAGACAGTTTGGCAATGCTGTTGGTGTACCACCCACCCAACTGCACAACATAAATGGCTGAGCATATTGTTAGAGAACCCAAAGACAATGGTTCTGGGAGATCATAGAATCATAGAATAGTAGGGTTGCAAGGGGCCTACAAGGCCATCGAGCCAACCCCCAACATTCTCACTGTGACAGACTTGACTGGGCTGTTTCAGGACTTCCTTGCTTGCATGACAATCAGAGGGCTGTTTCACTCTGCAATGGGGCAGGAAATACCCTCAATTTAGTATTTTCTCTGGACATGACTAGGTGGTCCATTGCTGTGGAGCCCAAGGTGCTCCCTGGCTCCCTGCTGAGCTCTGAGAAATGAAACAGGCTGGTAGATGGCCAGAACAAAAGACTGATAAGACTCATCAGAACATAAGAAGAGCTGAGGTGGATCAAACTAAGGTCCATTTATCTAAAATTCTCTACACCAACCAGCTATCCATGAAAGTAGCCAACCAGCTATCCATGAAAAGCCCAGAGCAGATCATGAGTACCACCACAGCACCCTCCCAGCTATGTTCCCCTGCAACTGATGTACATAGGGAAACTGCCTCTGCTACTTGAGGTGGCATATAGCCATCAGTGCTATTTGCCATTGACAGCCAAACGAAGATGCTTGTGAGCTCATAAGTAGGCCTACTGCTCATTCACTTTCACTTATACTTTTTATTGGAAATGAGTAATAGCGATTACCAAAAATGTAGCTTAGAAAAAATAATGTAATAACGGAACATAAAACAAGTGTCTAGTTAACACATGTCCAACACAGTCAACTGCAATAGCATTCAGAGTGACTTTGGGGGATGTTGTGGGTGCCCAATAGGAGTGGACTCCCCTCCACTTAGCCCCCTGGACCCCATTCGTGGACCTGTCCATGAGTATTGCATGGTCCACAAGTGTCCGACAGCCTCCTGCTCCTTCCCCGAGCCACCATTTTGTGTAGAAGTGATGGCTCGGGTCTTTCTGGGACTTCAGTATTGTGCAGATTGTGGCCATAAATGGGTGATCTACACAACATTATGGGTGTGAATGGGCCATTCACACTTGTATTGCTGCACAGAGCGCCCCATTACAGCTGCAATCTGCACAACATTGCTGGTCTGGAAAGACCAGAGCAGCTGTTTCTACACAGAATGGTGGCTTGGGGAAGGAGTGGTTGGCTGACAGCCCCAGATGGAAGTGAGTCTGTCCATCCCTAGTGACAGCACTTCCTCATATTCTGAAGCTGAAGCAAAGAAATCTGCTTTATATGTAACAGGAGCTTTTCAGTCTTACAGTAACCAGTTCTATGGTTGCTTTTAATTGCTGTTCTTCATAATTTCTGTTATTCTGGAATTGTATTTTAGTTCCTTTCATTATTTTAACTCATATCTTTTAGTTTTGTACATTTTTTGAGTCCATGTAAAGAGAAGGTGGCACATAACGGTTGATACAAATGAATAGACCAAAGAGGTTCCCTGCCAAGCTGCAGTGCATCAATAGTGCTCCCCTGAAATAAATCTCTGGAACCACCTGGGTTCACTAGGACTAGAGATCTCCTTGGGTCCTTTCCATGATCTAGTATTCATTTCCATATACACAAACATCTCATCACGCTTTTTCCTCAATGCCCCTTCTCTTTACTGCTAAAAATCCATATCCTCCTATCTCCTCTGAACTTATGCCAAAGATTTGTGCTGTTTTGTGCCACAAATGTTCCGGCTGAACATCAGGAAAAACTTCCTGACTGTTAGAGCAATATGACAATGGAACCAATTACCTACGGAGGTGGTGGGCTCTCCACACTGGAGGCATTCAAGACGAGGCTGGACAGCCATCTGTCAGGGATGCTCTGACTTGGATTCCTGCATTGAACAGGAGGTTGGACTCGATGGCCTTGTAGGCCCCTTCCAACCCTACTATTCTATGTTTGTATGATTCTATGAAATCCTCAGTTGTAAATTTGCTTGTAACTCATGCATGCTAATCCATTAAAACGTCTGAACAATTGAACAACTAAACATTTGAACATCTAAACAACTAAAACAATTATTTTAAGTGGTAAAACTCTCCCCATATTCATGACAGAGAAAGTCCTATTTAACTTAAAGAAATAGTAGATCATAAAACTTGGGATTTCTGGCACAAAAAAGCAGTAAACTCTGAGACAATTCTTAGGTGATCGAATATGAGAATGTGTGTGGTTTTAATGTGTTAACTCCTGGATCTGATGTGTCAGTACAGAGTTGTGGTTGTCAGCACATAATGCAGGATTCATGGCACAAAAGAGCACAAAACTGGCACAAAACTTTGAGATAGGTTTGGAGGTGATATGAGAATTTACATATTTTATCAGTAGCCATGCCATACCAGGGGGGTATGTCATTTTCACACTTTTGATGGAGGCCCCAAACTTGGGATTTCTAAAACATCCCCCCCACACACACACAACTAGTACAAAACTTTGGCATAGGTTCAGAAGTGATATGAGAATGTGGATTTTTTGCCTTCACCCAGTCCCACCTATGTGCCACATTGTGAAAATATGACATTTTCACACTTGTGGTACCAGCACAGAACTCAGGATGTGTGGCACAAAATAGCCCAAACTAGCACAAAACATGGGCCTAGATTCCAAGTGATATGACAGAGTGGATATTTCAGCCTTCACCAGGCGATACCAAATGTATTCATTCATTCATTCATTCATTCATTCATTCATTCAACCATTCATTATATTTCTATACTGCCCAATAGCTGAAGCTCTCTTTTGTACGTCTGCTTGATGCTTCAGGTACTGACACAAAACCTGGAATTTGTGTCCCAAAATGGATTTTTTGCCTCTACCAGGCCACACCTAAGCATATGTCATTTTCACACTTTTGGTAATGGCACAAAGCTCAGGCTTTCTTGCACAAACTGCCCCAAACTAGTACAAATAATTTGCATAGATTCTGAGGCCATATGACACTGTGGATTTTTTTAGCCCTCGCCATGCCACATCTAAGGGTATATCACTTTCACAATTCAGGTGGTGGCACAAAACTCAGGATTTGTGGCAGACCACAGACCAAAATTAGCAAAAACTTGGCAGATGGTTGAAGGAGATTCCAGTTCAAGGGGTTCATGGTTACCAGAGTCAGTCCAATGGAATAACGAGACAGTCTCAGGATGAGAAAACATGTGGTTTTATTCTGGGAAGTAGCCCTATTAGTTGCAGAGCAGTATTCATCTTTTTCGAAGATCTCCACTGACATTTATATATATTAAAAGTAATCCCCCAAAAGGCCCATATTCAGGGCCAGAACACATAGGTCTACTTCTTGGAATAAAACTCCATAAATTGTCTAAGCATCCTGAAAGTTCATCTCTAAGAGAGCCATCCTATAGTCCCTGGGGAAATGTCCCAGGAGCCATAGGATGGCTTGGGAAACCCTTCCGAGGGCAGAGACAGCACTCCGACCTCAGAAGGGGGAGTTGAGGATCCGACCCCAGACCCTCCCCCTCCTGCTAACAGTGTGGCCCCTCAGATGTTTTTGGACTGCAACTCCCAGCATTCCTCACCTTTGGGTAGGGCTGAAGGGACTTAGTCCAACAAGAAGTGGAAGGCCACATATTCCCCACCCCTGGTATACATCCTAAAGGATTTTCTTGATCCTGGCTTTGTTTTGGTCATTCTCCAAGAACGCTCAGGCCACATTCACATCCTTCCCTTTGCCAACCCACATCAGAAGATGACGCCTCATTAGTGAGTTCTCAAAAATATGTTTATCTCCAGCTCTGCACCTGTGGCTCAAGCCACTCTGAGATTCCATGAAGGCGCAGAGATATTGCTTCCTCTGGTGAATACCAAAAACATCTTGATTGATTCTGATTCTTGTCAAAGTTCAAGCGAGTTCTGTCTTCTGGAGAACTTTGAGACCAATGACCTAAACAGCAGAACCGAAGGCCATATGAGGCAACCTCCTGCACTGTGCCTGAAAACCTTGGTGTATTAAATATGTCCTGCACTACCTCTGCTGAGATCCAGGGCAGCATGGGATGATCACGACTGTGGTGCAGTTTGGTGGAACTCATTGCATTTCAGCTCAGAACTCACTGCATTCATAGCAACGCCGCAGCCTCGCACTTGCAAGACTTTTCTGGCTTCTTCTGACCAGCTGACTTTGGAGCTGAGAGGTCCAGTCAGAAGGAGCAAGATGGCAGAACCACCATGGTATCACTGCCGCTCCTGCTGCTGCTGCTGCCTCATGCAGCCTGCAAGATGCAAAAGGAAGAATGCCCCTTGGTTTCTGTCAGAAATCAAAGTGGAGTACTCAATTACTACCGGCCAGGAGACTACCTCATCAGTGGTATGATCAGAGTCTTATCTTCACAATATTTTAGGTATCTCCAGCCATACGACTTTTCCAAGTCCCCTTTAACCAGGGTTGATTGGTAAGTAGTGATGATGAAATGCTTCCGAACCTGGACACCCATTGTCCCCGTTTACTGGAAATAGCCCATAGTTCTTCACACCACTAATCATCCCCAGTAATTCACTCTCCCTACTTTGCTCCATAGTTCCAACCAAAAGAACAAACACATGGCTTCCCCCTCCATCCCCAGCACAAATGCCTTGAAGACAGCAAATGTACTTGGAGGTATTTGAGTTGCATCTAATCTGCAGTAAGCAGAGCCAAATACATCATCATCCAATGGAATATTTGGAGAGAGGGTGAACACACAGGCAGAGTTCCTTGGTGTGGAAGTGGGGCTTGAAACAAGTATCCCCCCACAATATTTGGGAGGGCATGTGACCTTTATCTTTCCCAGTCCCTATCTGAAGTAACCATTTGAAAAATATCAGCAGAACGTATGTCCCATATCTAACAATGACTGCAGAATGCTTCGTGCGGGGCTGTGAGGGGGAGGCAATTCTCGTTCTTCAGGGCAGGTCTCCTTTACAGCTGGATTCTATGATAGTTTGAGGTAACAGTTTTCAGCTGGAACTGTGTTATATATACACAGTCTGTCTGTGTCTGTCTACTATATATATATATATATATGTATGTATGTATGTATGTATGTATGTATAATAGACAGACACAGACAGATAGATATGTATGTTGGTGCAGCCTGTTGCAAGATATTTCAGCTCACCTTCACATAGCCTCTCGGATATACAGTTGTTTCCAATAGAACAAACAAAAGACAATGACATGCTTGACAAAAGGGGGAAATTCTGGATCTACAGACTCAGAAATCTTAGTCCAAATGGCCTTCACTTGGAGGACAATTTTTAGGTATTATACCATTCTTAGCTCAATGTTTTTTCCTAAGGAACGTTTGTCTCCAGGCATTCCAAAGTGCTACTCCTGATATCCGTTCATCTTTGTATCCCTCATATATATATATATATATGTATGTATGTATGTATGTATATATATATATATATATACACACACACACACACACACACACACACACACAAATATTTCCAGTTAATAAGTAGTTCATTCAACTGAAAAGTGGAAATGTATAGTGTGCTCAGGCAACTGCAGTGCATCCTGGGGACTATGTTTGGGTTGTGTTTGCTTCTTCTCTGGCCACCTCCATAGCTCCACATCCCTTAGACTTCCCCACTGGTGCTCCTCAGATGGTCTCACCTGCACATGTGATTTGCGGAGAAAGTGAGGCACCGATCATTAATCCTTCTGGCGGCCTGATGGTTTGTTTCAGTCGAGGGCTGGACTACAGATGTTGGTTTGGTCCTGCTAGGCCCAAAGGACCACTGGATTCTGCAGGGTCTAGAGCAGCCATGGTGGATTCTGATGGAGGCCTGCTGTGGAATAATCCAACTCTCTGCAGGCTTCTTGGGGTTTTGCTGAAACGCAAGTGTCAGCTGTAGTCAGACTTCATCATTGGGTTGATAGTCAGAACCGGGTAACTCACTCTTGGAATGTTTGGCAGAATGTGCCTATGTGCTTATGTGCAATACGTCCTACTGACCTGCTCAACAAACCTGCAGAAAATCAGGGTCCTGTTTACCCTTCCCCCTAGATATGCCTATGGGTTCATGCAACTGAGGAAATTGATGTAAAAGATGGGGGTGGGGGATGGGATCTGATTCTGACTCTGATCAGTATATCAAGGTGTTCTGGACCCATACAATAGCTGCTTCTTCCATTACATCTTCCTTCTTCTCTGGGACACTTTTCAATATTTTTCCATTTCCTCTCCCCCTGGTATGGCTTGAATGGAGACAAGCGGAGCTTTTGCCTGATTACACTGTCTGGCTCTGAAGGCAATGACAGGCTTGACAGCATCTCTGAGAATTCTGACCAACTCTGTTGGATGGCTGGATATGGATTTCTGTTTTCATACTGGTATAGTTTAATAATAGTCAGCTTCTGTGCTGGAAGGAGATGTAAGCTTACTGTTCATGTTGACATTGGTTTTCATTGCTTTATGAATAATGTTTTGATAACACCCTTGTTAGCCATTTCTATTGTTTCGTTCATTTGTTAAATGCATTCCTATGACCTTCCCTGAACATTTGCAACCTTTTCTAAATACAAATATTACTATGTCTCCTTTCAAGTGAATAGTACTATTATTTTCTATATGAAGATAATTGAAGGGACGCACAGGCGTGTCCCTTTTAGTTAAGGTGAGATGCAGAAGTCAGGTTCGGCCAGGATGAGCCACAATGTGCTGCTGCTTATAAAAAGGACACCTGTTGAGCTAGTACCTTAAAACCTGGACTCCGCAGTCCACCTGATGAGGTCCACAATGATGCAACATTTTAAACCAACCTGATAAGATTTGCCACAGGTACAGCAAGTTCAAAAGTGCAGCAATGGGCACATGTCTACTTTTTCCTCCAAACCACAGCTCTGCACATCATCATTTCTTTCAGATTTTGGTGAGAACTACTCATGTACCTTGTTCTCACTTGTGAAGGAGGTGCGCCTCTTGTCAGCTTGGTGAAATTCTGAGCAGCAATTCAAAAACTATTAAAGTCTTTCTGTCCCATGAACACCCAAGGCAGCATAGCAGCTCCGTTTGACTCTGAAGCTGGACTGCTGCCGGCACGCCAGTGTTTCCAGAGGAATTCTATTACAGAGGGCTTCTGTCTGCCAGGCCTACTCCTTTAGTTATGGGATGTGACCGCAGAATGGGAAACCACACATTACTACACAGATTGGGACCTGAGCACTGGGGGTGGGAGTTTCGCAGACTTTAAAACTTTGCCCCCCCACACATAGTAGACATGATCTGGATCACCTCCTCCCCCACCCACCCCCCATGCCTCCAAGTTGCATTGCCAAAATGGCATCCAGTTGTAATGTAAATGGGGCAAAGGCATGAAGCCCCCACTCTCGGGTCCTGGTCCATAGGAGGTCCAATGAGCTTAGTGTTGAGCAAAACAAGAAAACACCCAGGAACATCTTTAAAATAACATGTAGTTTGACCCTTGGAGAATTTGGGAGGGTTGGGGATGGAATACACAGGTGCAGGGAGCAGAAGGATCAGGGCCAAACACCCCCTTCATGGGCCCCAATCCAAACAGGTGGAGGGAAGAGAAGGATCCAGTGTCACAAACCACATTGTTTATACCAGAAATGCAGCACAAGAGCCCTGATCCTTGTTCTTAATTTATGTTTGGTGGGAAAGGGACATACAAGGATTGTGTCTCTCGCTAGGGGTATATTCACATGCTAGTGAACACACTCTATGTATGCTCATTAGGATGGTGGTGAGAATCCACCCCTACTCAGTCATTCTCATCATATGTAAGCCCTGCATTTGAGGAAGGGCAGTGAGGATGAGCTCACGAGCTCCACCCCCTCCCTCTCCATTCTGGTCACTTTCTACATGGGGTGGGTGACTGTCTGCAGAGGACAACCTCTTTTGACCATGGAAGTTCTCCCCAAGGCCCCATTGACATGGGGGATTTACTCTGGTTCTTCTGCACCTCACAAATGATCATGGCACATGACATTCACCCCTCCCTGTGGCACTTGACTGTTTTCATGGCAGAAATCCTCATTTTTGCAAAGTCATTTTGTGATGGATTTTCCAGTGAGACCAGCTTCAGCGCAGTTCGGGAGTCAGCTAGCAATCCTGCCTTCAGCCTGTTGGGGGGAACAGTGCTGATAGGAGGAAGGGCAAGTTGTGTCATAAGCACTTTCCCAGAGGTGTGCACCAGCGAAGGACCGTGCTTGGTTTTCCCCTCAATGAGCCTTAACGGCCTGCTAAGCATGTCTGTTCAGAGTCAGGCTGCTGCACCTCTGGCGGATGTGAGTTGGCAGGGGGAATCTTCCTTGGAAGGAGGAGCAGCAGAGCAAAGTCCACTGGGAATGGGCGGCAGGAAGAGGGGGAGAGAGAAAGAGACGGCAGCCACTTGCCCCTACAAGCAGCTGGCCCCTTGCTTGTCCCCTCCTGCCTGGCCAAAGAGGGGGCTACTGGGGGGTTATTCTGTGGGGAGGGAGGGATGGGGAAGCCTGCTGTTTCAGATCTGCAAAGGTGCATAGGAGCGGACTTGAAAAGGTGAACGAGCTTTGTTGTCCCCTAAATAAGCTTTACAGCCACCACGTTGCTTGGGGATGGGTTGTGTCGTTTTGAAATCTCCACGTCTGCACTTAAAACAGGAACTTCTGTTTACTTCCACTGCCCTTAAGAGCAAGGAGCAGAGAGAAGGGGTGAGAAGACAAGAGAATTCAACCTCTCTTTTCCGCAGGTGTGCACAAGCGGAAGTGTCTACTCAGATGTAATTCCCATTTCCTGCGCTGCAGCCTGCACTTACTGAGCACAGCAGGGAGCAGAGGAAGGAGTGGGGAAGGCTTTGCATGACTTTAATGATGCAGCAAGATGCAATGGCAGGGAAGATGGCAAGGAAGTGAGCAAAACAGGCAGCAAAAGGCATGGAAATGCAAGGAGCCGCCATGCTGATGCTGCTGCCTGCCCTCCCCACCACCTCCCTGCCAGCCTGGGGCTCTTGCAGACTTTGGCCCCATTGGCTCCTTGGTGGTGGTGGTGCTTGGCAGGGTCCCTGTCTCGAGGCAGGTCGAGGAAGAGAAGGTTTGGGGGGTGAGAACTGGTGGGAGGAAGTTACCTTGAGAGGAGGTGATGACTTTAAAAGGTGCTATGTGTTCCCCTGACTGAGCCTTCAGCATGTCGCTTTGACATCTCCACTTCTGCCCAAAGAACAGCCCGCTAAACAGGCCAACTCCTATTGACTTCCACTGCATGTACCACTGCAGGATTACATCTGACTTGATGAAAACTCTCCGTTAAATGGAATCGCTTTGGAAAACATCTCTGTGTTGATGGGGCCCAAGATTGTAGAATCCTGATTCTGGAAAGGAAATCATGATTACCACTAGTTAAATAGTCATAATTTGACCCCATTTCTCATATAAGCAAACTCATAAGAAAGTAGATTCAAATGCATTGGGGAGACGGTAGGATTGCCAAGCCTGGAATTATACATTTCCTTTTCAAAAACCAGAGAAATGCAATGATAAAACAAACAAACAAAATCTGCCAAATGGGCCTCAAAGACCAAGGGAAACTGGGGGTGCATTGAGGGCAGCTTGTAAACAAGCACAATATCTGACATTGCAAACTATCATCACTGATCACAGGCATATCAGTTAGGGCAGTGGTCTCCAAACTGGGAGGTGTAAGTGACGTAAGTGTGTCACCTATAAAACTCTCATAGCTGCACACTTAAAAAACATGGACATTGAATTTTCTAACCTGTTTCCAAATCTTCCACATGGAGCGTTTCAGGGGTTTTTGAATGCATTCGATAAAAACATAAAAATGCAACACCTTCCGATTAGTTTGCAAGAACAACAGGTTGACATCAGGGAAGATGGAAGTTTACTATCTGAATTTCAACAAAACCCTTTGCTTCACTGGTGGATGGGATTGAGAAATGTGGATCATGACTTACTAAGCGGAGCTAACGATGCACGTCTACCATTTGGATCTCTGTATCTTTGTGAGGTGTCTTTTTCAGCTATGATACCCATTAAAACCAACTGTCAAAATAAGATTAGAAATCAGAAATCAGAAGCAGACCTTCAAATCGCTGTATCACAGAGTGTTGTACCAAGATTTTCAAAAATAATGAAGCATAAAATAATGAACCGTATTCAATCACACTGCTCACACTAAAAAGTAGTATTAATAATATTTTTTTAGTGAGACCAAAAAGGTTTTTTATACCATTAATAAATAAAATAAATTACTGTAAACATATTGCTTATTTCATCTTTATTTCATCCTTTTTTAATTTCTATTTTTGTATATGTTTTATAATGTACATAATATATTAGTACAGTAGTGCATGTATATCATTTATCAATAAATATACATATGTTAGGGGTGCATACTCAAAAGACTTTCCCTAACATGGGTGCACGATCAAAAAAGTTTGGAGACCACTGAGTTAGAGCATGCGCCTTAGCTTCTGATCTTCTGGCTTAGCTTCTGATCTTCTGGCAGAGCTTGAGTCAACATGACGGAGCCCTAACTCTGGTCTTAAACCGCTAGGGTTTTGTAATCTTTACATAAGAAAGATTATTATATAAGAAAGACAGAAAGACCAACAACAGAGTATTAAAAATATATATCTTAAGATGCATGTTTCGGCTTCCACCCAAATCAGTAGTTGTGCTGTTAAAAGGACATCAGGAGTAGCACTTTACAATGCCAGGAGAGTAAAATTCATTAGGAGGAAAAAAAATGAGTTATGATTTTGTAATTCTTACCTATTGTCCTCCAGATTAAGGCCATTTTGGCTAAGAGTTTTCAGTCTATATATCCAGAAATTTTCATTGTGTGTGTGTGTGCTATGTGTGTATGTGTGCTACATGTGTTATCTCATTTGTCTTCTCTCAGGCGTTGACAGGATATGATGGATTTGTAATTAGGTCCTGGATTTGTCCTGTGGTTGCTTATAATTGTTTTGATTATGTTGTCTGGGCAGTATCCAACTTTGTCACTCTGTCAGCAAAATGACATTCTGCCAGCAGAAACTAAGTTCCGAACTAAGCACGAGGGAAGAATCCAATAAAGTTACATTTGCACGACTGTGGTGGTGCAAGCATTTTAGGATTATGCTTGTGCAATGCATTATGTCACCTGTTGTGCAACTGGCTGTACAACCCATGGGGCATTCTGCTTCATGTATGCAACTGCTTGCCCCCATTAGGCAAAAGGATGTGCAACCCCTTGTGCAACCCATTGCACAACTACTTTGCACCTGCTTTGTGACCAGTTGTGCAAGAGAAATATACAGCAGAGCTTTGCTAGAGGTATTCGAGTTTGTGGAGCATCACAGTTGGATGCTGCTTTCCGTGTACATGCTGTCTGTTCATGAGATTTTATGTTAATGGTTATACACTTTTTATGATGTATTTTATTTTTTTAAAATGTCCTGAGAGCTTCAGTTACTTGAAGGCTGTGGATGGCCCTCTCCAGGAATGGAGCATGGTTTACAATCTTTGTTGTTTTTAAAAAAAACGAACAGCAGATGGATATTTATTTACTTTAGAGACTGTTATTTCAGGGTAGGCTCTTCTGAGATTGTGGCTGATCTCTTTTAATTTCATTTATTATTTTGCAGTTTGCTAGAGCCAAGGTACTGGCATATCCTGGCCTTCCTGTTTGCCATTCAGGAGATCAATCAGACTCCCAGGCTCTTACCCAACATCATCCTGGGCTATGACATCTATAAGTCCTATTTCGATGGCAGAACCACTTCCTATGCGATGCTACAGCTGGCTGCTGCTGGGGAAAGCAATCTTCCAAATTACCACTGTGGGAGACAGAATCACCCGCTGGCTGTCCTTGAAGCGGCTGAATCTGACCTCTCCATCCTGATTTCAACCATGTCAGGCATCTACAAAATCCCACAGGTATGAATTGGGAGTAGAAAGGATGCCAAGTGCATAGAAATGTGAGCTAAGCACTTGCTTGGCTCGGATTCAGCTTCAAAGTGCCTCTGCCCATTGGGGAAGCTGGTCCTCTTGAGTGTATGCTGGAGGTGAGTAGTGACAGCGGTGGAGCTTTGGAATGGGAGCCAGAGCATCAAAAGCACGTTTGGAGGAGGATGGTAATCATCTCTGGCGCCAGAGGTTGGAATGGCTGGGCAAGTGCCTAGGGATCACAGGCATCGGGCACACAACCCTTCAAATCCCAACTTCTCATCATTTGGTGGCATTGGGATGGAATCAGAGCCAAGACAGCATTTGGCTCCCAGATGCAGTTTTCAGCTACCATGTTAATTACAGATTTAAGAATCTCCCAGGGCTCATCCTGACTTTCTGGGGTTCTTAAGTGTTTGTTGAAAAGATTCCTATCCTATCTCCTTTCCGTAGCTGAAGTTACACTACAACATAAGGAAGTCAGCCCGTTGCACATGACGATCAGGGAGGAGCTAAAGCAGGGGTGGGCAACATGGATACAACCCTGGTCACTGTCATGATTCTGCTGCTGCATTTCACCACAGCCTGCCAGCCTGATTATGCCGGGAAACATGGCAAGCGCTCCCCACACAGTTTTCTTTCCCAGCAGAATCACTTGGAGTTGAGTCTAACTTGTCCCATTCATTTCAATGGGTCTACTCTAGGTAGGACTTTTGTTGGGCTCTACCCTTGGATTTCAGCCATGTGCCTCGTTTGGATGATAGTGGTGGCTTTTAGCCCCCGCAGGCTTCCCCTGGGCAAATGCGCCCCCAGATGCATGTTACCTCCAGTATCAGAGGCACTATGCCTACGTACACCAGTTGCTCGGGGATGTGGGACACCTGTCCTGCTCTGGGTTTCACATGGGCACTGGTTGGCCCCCTGGGGAACAGAATGCTGGACTAGATGGATGCTTGGTGTGATCCAGTATGGCTCTTCTTATGTTCCTATGATCTCCTTATGATGTTACTCAATACTGAATGAAAGGCGCACCCCCAGAGACTTTTCTGCTCATGTTGTCAATTTATCGCTGTAATACCTGAATGAGGCTCTAGCGTGCCCCCAAACAGTTTCAGGAACATAAATGTGTGTGAGAGGGCTTAATATTCCCTGTACGATGGGCTCACTTGAGGCAAGGAGCAAGTTCAACCCACATCTAAAGGTGTCTTCAACTGTAAAGCTCTACTTTATTTTGGGTGAGTGAAAGCTTAGCCTTTGGTCTTCGGGAGAGCCCTTGAGATGCTGTTGCTGTGAGACTGGGTGGAGTAGCTTGGTTTCCACTGACAAGGAACCCAGTGCCCTTCTTTGGCAAGTGACAAGTCACACAAAGAATGGCTGCACCAAAAGGGATCCTTTGGGTGCTTTGGCACCCCACCTCAACATATACCCCACACCTATCAAAGTGGCATGCATTTTGTTAGATATTTATAATTTCTGGTAAACAATTATTTCATATATTTTATTTATTTATTTATTTACAATAGATTAAAAAAAAAACAAGGTTTGAACATTAAAGCAAAATGAGAACTGTGCAGAATAAAACCATCTTAAAAAGCAGCACCAGAATGAAACAAAACCATACAATATCCTCAAAAACACCAATGTTGAACACTAGTCTTTCCCTTTCCTCACTAGATGAGTTATGGCTTTGTTGCACATGTTCCTAATGATAAAACTCAGTTTCCTTTTGTCTACCGGATGGCCCCAAGGGAAGAAACCCAGTACCCGGGGATCGTCCAGCTCCTCCTGTTTTTTGGATGGACGTGGATTGGACTCTATGCTCCAGACACTGACAATGGAGAGGGGTTCATGAGGGCCATGACACCCCTCATGATCCATCACGGAATTTGTGTTGCCTTCTCAAGAAGACTACTATGAAATATTTTGTACCAAATGTCCGAGAATGATCTACCTGTCATGTGGAGAAAAGTCAAAGTAATGGTTTTCAACGTGGACTCTCACTATGGCTTTTCTCCAATTCTCATTATACAATATATACTTGAAAATAAACAAACTGGGGCAAAACTCTGGATCACAACAACTTTTCAGGACATCAACATGATCTTGTCTGATAGACCTCATTTCTTTCCATTCCATGGTTCTTTCTCCTCCATAATGAAGACCCCCAAAAGGACAAAATATGACTACTATGAACCATTTCCTTTAGCTACTAAACAGCTTTGGCAAACAGCCTTTCACTGTTTCTATTCAAAGCATGCATTAGCCAAGAAACGTTGGACCAGATGCATGCAGAAAGAGCAACTGGACAAGCTGCCCCAGGAGGAGATAGAGAGAGTCCTGTCTCAAGACAGCTACAGTACGTACAACAGCGTCCAAGTTGTTGCACATGCCTTAGATGTGGCATATTCCTCCCGATCGAAACAGATACTGATCGTAGGTGGAGGAGGCAGGTTGGAACATCAAAGGCTGCAGCCATGGCAGGTATTCCCTTCTCCTTTTGCAAAAATACCACCAGTGGAGGCTGGTGGTGGAGCGTATTTCAGTGGAGCTGCGAATCCACTCTGGGTTTTAGTCACAACTAGTACGACCTCTAAAGGAGCTAGCCAAGATGCTGGTCCCTGTAGCAAAATGGGTTCCAAACCTTGGATAGCTCCTTTAGAGTTCTGACTGAAACCCAGTGCAGATTCACATCCCCCTTGAAATAGCACCCAGAAGCCTCCACTGACAGCCTCAAACGGCAAAAGATTCAGGATCAAAATGACTGTGCATGTGTTGAAGCACATGATCATGCCAACAGTGTGGCAGTGCCAGCAACAAACAGAGCTTACTTTGTTTTTTGTTTGAAGTGATGGTTATCTTTTCTTGAACTACATTTGTTGCAGAAATCAGAGTCAGAGAGACCATGGGGTGAAGGAAAAAGAGTTTTTCTTTATTAACGCGTGGGCTTTATGGCTGGAATCTCTTCCAAAGAGCCAAAAGCCCCGATTTACATCAGCAGATTGTTTTTATAGATATTGTGACACATAGGAAACAGCTCCTCCTCTCCCTCCCATGTGGGGTTGCAGTCCTCAACATTTCTTCTCCTAGCACCATTGTTTATATCCCAGGAAATGGGTTATAGGGCATGATAAGCAGAGAAGAGCAGAGAACAGCAGAGAACATGATATACAACTCTATGCTGACCTTAGCCTTGTTGACAAGATAAGAAATTCCTGTGTCTTGTCAGCTTACAAACATATATTTCAGAGAGCAAGAGCTCAGCAAGAACATGAGGCATGAGGCTTCTTAGTCTGACCCTCTACATTGCTACTACACGTTGAGGATAAAATCATGTGTCTTTGCAGTAAATTGATACTGTTCTTGTAGCAGATTCACTTGGTGTGTTTTCATGTTTTTTAAAAGCTGACTGTTTTCTCTCTCAGTCTAGCTTCATACTTTTTTAAGAGATGTCCAGTTTTCTAATGCTTCTGTGAGCAAACTGTATCTGGATGAGCATGGGGAGCTGGAAGCTGACTTTGAATTCATTAACTGGGTGCTGTTTCCCAGTTCAACTCGAGGTAGAGTGAAAATCGGGAGTATAAAGAGACAAGGATCCACAGACAGAAAGCTCACCATTCACCCAGAAACCATTGTGTGGCCCAGGTATTTTAATCAGGTAGGGGAAAAGATTAGTTTCATTTTGGGGGCTTGTGGCATCCATTAATCTCTAATAATATGAGGTTAATGCATATGATGTGCCTAGAAGAGCTGTGTACCACTTGGGCCCGAGGTCCAACTCAGAATGGGCTGCTTTGGGGCCACTTCAGACCCCTTCTGAGGTGAATTGGAGGGTGCACGAAGTGACCTGGAGCAGGTCAGGGGCTCTCTGAAGAGCTTGGGCGCACTTCAGCATGCCTGGCCCAGCTGAAGTTTGCCAAATCACCGTAATCGTCACCATCCCCACAGGAGGAGGAGGGCATGGTTGAGGAGGGGGTGGCGGCAGCAGCGGAAGAGGAAGAGTCAGCGGGGACCCACTGAATCAGCCAGAGCCGAATGGTGCCTGCCTCAGAAGCCACAAAGGGGCTTCTGAGTCAGATCAGAGGGTCCCTGCACAGCCATAGTGTGCAGTGATCACTCTTCACTGTTGTGTTTTATGGTCGTTTTTCTATTTCTCTTGTTAGTTCTGTTTTGCATTGGGGAAAGCAATCCTATGGCTGCCAGACAGTGGCTGGACAGCCATAGGATTTTGTGATTTCTGGGAACCACAATCCCTGCCCCTCCCCTGCCACCTCATACCTGGCAGTGTTTTCCCCATCTCCATGCTTGTAACTACCACACGGAGCAGGGGAAAAGGGGGTGCTCCCAGAGACAGGGAGGGGAGGAGACCACAGATGCACCGTTACGATGTTTCCAATGCATCATTCAGCCTCCTTGACCCCCACCCAGAAGCCCCTAGCTAAACAACCAAAAGCAGCTATCTAGCTGCAAAGGCATGGCATCCAGAGTGCGGAGTAGAGGATCCCCTCCATGCCCCAGCTGCTCTGCATTGGGTAGTTGGCCTCCTTTGAGTTCAGACATCGCTGACTTTCCCAATAGGATTGCACCATTAGTTTATTTTGTTATTGTATCTCTCATCTTTCAGGTTTGCACTCTGCGTTCAATCTCATTATGTAGAAAAAAGTGTGATATCAATGTTGAAATGAACAAATGAACATCCAAAGAGCATCCTGGGGTCACTTCAGGTCAATGGGACTAGAAATCTCATCGGGTCCTTTCCAAACTCTTAGATTCATTTCCATAGAAATAAATGTTCCTAACATGTCTTCCTTTCTGCTCATTCTCTTTATCGCTAGACTGTGCCTCATTCCAGGTGTACCGAGAGCTGTCACCCTGGATACGCCAAGGAGGCCCAGGAAGGAGAGCCACCTTGCTGCTATGCTTGTGCACCATGTGCAGAAGGGACAATCTCCACTCAGGAAGGTGGGTGACCTCAGAGGAAAGGCTATTCCCTTGGGAAATAGAGCAAATATTTGAGCTTGGCTTTTTGCCTCAACACCACATTTGTAATCAGAGGCTCTCTTCTGGATCTCCCTGCCATCTGGAATGAGGGTACTGGGGACCTGATAGAGGGCCTTTTCAGTTGTGGCACCCCGCTAAAGGAATGCCCTCCCCAGAAAGGCTCATCAACTGTGATGCCATTCAAGTGCCAGGTGAAGATGCCTTTATTTGCCCAGCCATTTCAGCCCATAGAGTGAATCTGGTTTTAATCACAGGTTGCTCTGTTCTACCACATTTTGAGGCTGTTGTGCTTTGTTTTGTTTTTTAAAATTAATTAATTGATTGATTGATTGAGCTTCTTTTCCTATCATTTCTTTTTCAGGTTTGTAAATCATCCTAACATGATGATGTTTGTAACTCATCCTATCCAAGCTGCTGCACCCATTTTAGGGATAGGGTCCAACACTTTGATAGCTCCTTTAGAGTTCTGGCTGGTCCTGACTGAAATGCTGAACGCATTTACAGCCCCACTGAAATCAGAGCCATCAGCCTCCATTGTACACAGTGCAACCTCTTTTCCTTGGTTTAAGGCACCCCCTACAAGAAAGCAGTTCTTGCTTTCTTGCAGTTAACGTGACTGGGGCAGTGATGTCATTAAGACATAGGCCAGTCTACCAGTCTTTAGAGATTTTTTCTGTAATGTACTGTGATTCTGTGGCAGACATGCAGGCGTTCCTTGGCAGAAAGGGGGATGTGAAAAATGGTATAAAGCTGAAGATGCAAAGTTTGGAACCCTGTGCCCCACAATACCCCCCCCCTCTGTTGATCAGACCACTCTCCTGTCCAGTGACAATTCATCCTTCTACATCTGTAAACCCCTTCAGCAAAATTGTCCATGAAAGGGAAAGATAAGAAGACTTTATGAAGGATTGCTACTCTGGGTTTGAAACTTAGGGAACTGCCCTTGCAAGTAGCCAGAATGATGACAGAGGTGACATGTTGGGCTTGGACAGGGGAGATCCAAGTTCAAATCCCTGCTCAGAGACAGGGCTTGCTGCTTTGGCGTGATTGTTATGACTTAGAGAAAAAGTAGGATAACCACATAGATACTACCCCGACATATTGTTTAGCTACACGCAGCTGCTACTCGTGTCTTTGAACAAAATAGGAAATTTTGTATTTACACCAAATCAACTCATCTAGCACAGCTTTGTATAATCTGACTTGCAGGAGCCCTGTGATCCCTCACAACAGTTTCCTGGCCACACTGTCTGGGATCCTGCATTTGTTATGAGGTCGTAGATTGTATAACCTGAACACAACACTTGTCCTCTACCAGAGAACATTGGTCTCTCTCCCTCCCCTACTACAGATTCTACTTTCCTGAATTCTCCAATTCCCTATCCTTGCTCAAAATGTAAGAGAACACCAACACTTCTGGATGGATGCCTGATCTTCGTCATCCTGAGGTGACTCTTCTTCTTTTCAGATGCAGACCATTGCACCAAGTGTCCAGAAGAGCAGCATCCAAACAAGGACCAAGATCAATGTGTCCCCAAGGATATAACTTTTCTGTCCTATAACGAAACATTGGGGATCCTTCTGACTTCCTTTGTCCTATTCTTATCCCTAACAGCAGGTGTTGTTTTAGTAGTCTTCATTAAATTCCGAGAAACTCCAGTAGTCAAATCTAATAACTGGGACCTGTCCTACATTCTCCTGATCTCCCTCCTGCTTTCCTTCTTGTCCTCCTTCCTATTCATTGGCTGGCCAAAGAAAGAGACCTGCCTTCTCCGACAAACAGCCTTTAGCATCATCTTCTCTGTTGCTGTCTCTTCAGTGTTGGCCAAAACAATTACTGTGGTGCTGGCCTTCCTGGCCACAAAGCCAGGGAACAAAGTGAGGAGATGGCTGGGGAAGAGTCTGGCAAACTCCATCATAATTTCTTGTTCCAGCATCCAGGTTGTCATCTGCTCCATTTGGCTGGGAATCTCTCCACCCTTCCCTGACTCTGACATGCACTCTCAAAGTGGACAGATAATCCTGCAATGTAACGAAGGATCTGTGACCATGTTCTATACTGCACTTGGCTACATGGGCTTCCTGGCTGCCATCTGCTTCATGGTGGCTTACTTAGACAGGAAGCTGCCTGGGGCCTTCAATGAAGCCAAGCTGATCACCTTCAGCATGCTGGTCTTCTGCAGTGTTTGGGTTTCCTTTGTGCCCTCCTACCTGAGCACAAAGGGCAAATACATGGTCGCTGTGCAGGTCTTCTCTATCTTGGCCTCCAGCACTGGGATACTGGGCTGCATCTTTCTTCCCAAGTGCTACATTATTTTACTGAGACCTGACCTGAATACAAAGGAGCATCTCATGATGAAAACCAAGCATGGCATCTGATGTTTAGTACTAGAAAGGGGTTAGAATTCTGGACTGACCAGGATCAGATAAGAACCATAACTTTTGGCAGGGGCAAGTATGGAAGGTGTCCATGCCTTTGGTTTCCAGCGGGATCCAGGTAGATCCAGAAATACTGGGCAGCCTTCCTTGCAAGAAGAGGGAACTCTCAAAAAATTGGAACCTTTTCATTTTGGGGTTACATCGCTCTAGCTGTGAAGAAAGGAAAAGTGTCTGCTTCTTTGTAGGGATGTCAGAGAATTCTGCCACGGATCTCGGTGAGGCCGAATGCCAGTGCATTCGGCCCCCCAAAATCCATGGCGGAATGAAGCCCTCACCCCCCCAACCCATGAAAGGCACGTGAAACAGAGTCCCCAACCTACGAAAGGCACTCGAGATGGAGCACTTACCTGCTGCCGTCTGTGCCGCCATTCGCTTCCTCATCATAGCTGTGATAGGCTACATACATACTTATGTAGCCTATCATGGCTAACGCAGGGATTCCTTTTGCGTCCCTGCGGAGGCCGTGATAAGCTACGTAAGTATTTACGTAGCCTATCATGGCAGGCCAAAAAAAAAACAGCGTACACAAATGGCGGCAGCTATGGCGGCCGCCATTTGCATTCCCTATTTTTTGCTGTTTTATCCTACGGAAATATTTACGTAGGATAAAATGGCAAAAAATAGGAAACGCAAATGGCGGCCACCGTAGCCACCGCCATTTGCATATGCTTTTTTTGGGGGGGGGCCCTGCCATGATAGGCTACGTAAATACTTAAGTAGCCTATCACGGCAGCCTGGCTGGTCGCAAATGGCAGCCGCTATGGCGGCCACCATTTGCATCCACAGCAGCCCGTCTGCGACTGGAACTCTGACTGCGGATGGCCTTGGCCGGCTGCTCCACGGAGCCGCCGCGGAGTGGAGCCGGCCAGGCAGGATTCCAGGGTGGAGGACTGGATCTCCTCCCCCCCCCATCAATGATTCTGGGGGGAGGGATGGAGCACCTCCCCCCCCACCACAAATCACATCCGCAAAAAGGTAAGTGACTTTCATACATCCCTACTTCTTTGTTAGTTGAGGAGAGAAGGATGCATGATTGAGGCCCATGGTCTGCTTTTCAAAGAAAGCTATAGATTAGGAGGTTCTGGAAGGCTTCAGGGCTGGTCTTGAAAGAGGGACCCATGTCGCAGGGCCAAATTCCTTCCTCTTTTTTGTCAGCTCAGGTCCTGGCAAAGGGAGGGAACTGTTGGCCTGGTTTCACCTGTGTTACAGCAGCATCACCACCACTGCAGAGGCCCAGAGCTGATCACTCCAGTCTGCAGCAGAGCAGGGATCAGGGGACACAAGGAGCCAACAAGGTCTCTGTTCCAGAGGCTGAGCCATTTGTGCAAACTGAGCTGCTGATCCTTCTGCTTTAACACCTGTGGGACAAAGCATTTTCCTCGGGCCGAGAATTAGGACTGGCGGAGAATTTCTCCCCGAAACGTCCAGGGGCCGAGTGCCAACATGTTCGGCCCCCCGAAGAAGTTTCAGGGAGAAATTCTCCACACACCCCCGCACCCCTCCCCTGGGACGGTACTTACCTTTCCCGAATGTCCCTCCCGGCGGCGGGTCCCGGCGGCGGTTCGTCGGGTCTTCGTCAGGGGTGGGGGCGGCAGCCGATGTTTCTACCGGCTGCCGCCGCCGCCATTCCAATAAAAGTAAAAAAACACAAAAAAACGCCCCCGTGATAGGCTACGTGACGATTAACGTAGCCTATCATGGCTAGATTTGCAAAGTCAGCTGTGATAGGCTACGTAAATTGTCACGTAGCCTATCACGGGTGACTTTAAAAAAAAAAAAGCGCGTACGGCTAATGGCGGCCCCCATAGGGAGCCGCCATTCACGTTCCTTATTTGGTCGCTGTAGTCTACGTAAATCGTTACGTAGACTACAGGGACCAAATAAGGAACGCGAATGGCGGCTCCCTATGGGGGCCGCCATTAGCGTACGCTTTTTTTTTTTTTTAAGTCACCCGTGACAGGCTACGTGACGATTAATGTAGCCTATCATGGCTGACTTTGCAAATCTAGCCATGATAGGCTACGTTAATAGTTACGTAGCCTATCACAGGGGCGTTTGGTTTTTTTTTTACTTTTCTTGTAATGGCAGTGGTGGCAGCCGGTCCAAAGACCGGCTGCCACCCCCGCCCCTGATGAAGACCTAGATTCATAGATTCATAGAATAGTAGGGTTGGAAGGGGCCTACAAGGCCATTGAGTCCAACCCCCTGCTCAATGCAGGAATCGAGGTCAGAGCATCCCTCGTCCAGCCTTGTCTTGAAGGCCTCCAGTATGGGAGAGCCCACCACCTCTCCAGGTAATTGGTTCCATTGTCGTATTGCTCTTACAGTCAGGAAGTTTTTCCTGATGTTCACCCGGAATCTGGCTTCCTGTAACTTGAGCCCATTATTCCGTGTCCTGCACTCTGGGATGATCAAGAAGAGATCCTGGCCTTCTTCTCTGTGACAACCTTTCAAGTACTTGAAGAGTGCTATCATATCTCCCCTCAGTCTTCTCTTCTCAAGGCTAAACATGCCTAGTTCTTTCAGTCTCTCTTCATAGGGCTTTGTTTCCAGTCCCCTGATCATCTTTGACCTGCCAAACCGCCGCCGGGACCCGCTGCTGGGAGCGACATTCGTGAAAGGAAAGTCCCATCCCGGGGGGGGGGGCAGAAAATTTCTCCCCAAACCTTCAGAGGACCGACTGCATTGGCACTCGCCCCCCTGAAGTTTCGGGGAGAAATTCCCCCCATCCCTAACTGGGATGAAATAGCATCCGCTACACCATTTGCGTCCCTGCTCTTTGCCATGACAGGCTATGTAATGATTTACATAGCCTATTACTGCAAAGAACAGGGATGCAAATGGCGTCCACTATGCCATTTGCATCTCTGCTCTTTGCCGTGATAGGTTACGTAGATATTTACGTAGCCAATCATGACCAAGGTCAGCGACGCCAATGGCGTCCCCTACACCTGATGCCATTCACGGCTGCAGCCCGGCAGCAGATGGAAGTCCGGCTGTGGGCAGCCCCAGCCAGCAGCTCCGCGGACTCATCATGGAGCGGAACCAGCCAGGGAGGCTTCCGGGGGGAGGGACGGATCACCTTCCCCGCCCCAGCAGACACCCCAAATGGACGGGTGAGTGTGTTTCGTACACCCCGAACTGGGAAGTAGACAGGAGTAGTGTCTACCAGTTTTAACCCCAAAGCCTGCTGAGCCCCACCCAGAGCGCAGCTGCAGTACATTAGAGCTCTCTGGTCAGGGCCCTACTCATGAGGAGGCACTTTCTCCTGAGGAGACCTTCCTTGCAGTTGGGCACTTCTTACAGAAGCCCTGCTGATTGGCCTCTTTAGGTGATGATACTCCCTGTGACTGATGGGGGGGGTTGTTATTGCTCAGCCTGTGTTTCTAAGCAGAGCTCCCCTCCTGCTGTGGGGATGGACCCATGGTCCTCTCCCCCGAGGGCCCAGGCTCCCCCAAGTCTCCTGATATACATGGTTCAAAGGCATTACTCTTTCTATGGGAGGTGTAGGTCCTTGGAGGAGGAGGAGCAGGAGGAGGAGGAGGCAGCCACCAGGAGCATGACATTGGGGGAGATTAAAAGGGCATCTAGACCCAGCCAGATAGCAGTGCTTGGGGTGCTGTCACCACAGCCAGGTATGGCCCTGGGCCCCCTGACAGAGCAGGGGCCTCTGGAGGACACTCGGGCCCCCTCAAACTTGGAGCAAGCCACGGCCTGTCCTCATGGATCTTCTTGGGATGTCAGCACAACCACCACTAAATCACAGGACACATCTGCCATGGCAGTGCTGGAAATGCTGGGTTCGTGACGTTTAGGGCTCAGTCCTTGGAGTCACGTGTGATCAGTGAAGGATTTGATGGTAGTTTGCAGAGAAAGGATCCCATGTCACAATCCTGCAAAATCAAGAGGATCCATTCTACTCAATCCATTTATCACCTCTGTGTTCATTTGGCCTAATGTCCATGTGTGTCTCTGTGTGTTGTGCTCTCCCCCACTCCAGAAACACACCTTTTCTCTCAGGCACCCTGTGCTCTCTCAAGAGCATTTTTCTGTATTTGTGCCTCTCCCACCCCTTGCCTCTCTGGGTGCCCTTTCACTCTCCCTCCCTCTGACATTCCATTCTCTATCTTTGTGGCCCCTTTCTCTCCTATTGTGCCCTTTCTCTCTCTTGACCCCTGCACCACCCTGCTCTCTCTCCCATCAGCCTCTGTCGCCAGTTGTTCTGCATTCTGAACTCTTCCACCTGCTGCTGCCTGACCACCACAACTCCCATTCCAAGGGAGGGAATTAGGGATTGTGAAAAGCCTGTTCAATTCCCAGATTGTCAGGCACCTTCGATTCCATCGCCCCCCCATTGGCAGACTCTGATTTTTCTTAGCTTTCAAACTTCTGCAAATTTGCATGGGCAAAATTCCCCCCAAAAGCACAAATTCCCCCCAAAATGCATTTTAACTCCCTAGCCTATGGGGAAAATGTGCATTTTCAGCCAGTTTTTTAAAAAAATTGTGACTTTTTTTACAACAAAATTTGTGCAGAACAGTCGAGGGTTAGAAACACGGTTCCCCAAATCTGCAGAATCCACCCACCAGAGGAAAAGCCCATCCGCTGGTAGGGTTCAAAAAAATCTGAACTCTCTTAGTTCTCTTGCAGATTCCTCCAGCATTTCTACTCACAAGTCTCTCTGCCAGCCTGTCAAAAAAAGTCTTAAAAATAACTGCTGGGATGGGGCAGGGATGGGAGAACATGATCACAAAATGCAGGTGTCCAGGTTTGGGCAGTGGCCGGGGGTGAAGCTAGAGTACCAACTGTGCTCATTCCAGAGATGTCAGATCTGATCAAGGTGACACACACCTACGTTACACCTAGGGATTGTGGAGAATTCCGGCACGGATTTCAGTGAGGCCGAATGCTCTGGCATTCGGCCCCCCGAATCCCATGGCAGAATGGCCTCCCACCCCCCACACCCCCGCGGAATCCCCCCCAGGATGAAAGCTTACCTGGGGTGGATGTTCCAGCAGCGGTGGCTCTGGCGGCGGCAGCTGGTCTCTCGGCAGGCTGCTGCCAACTCAAATGGTGGCCACCATGCCATTTGCGAAGGTGCCTTTGCCATGATAGGCTACATGAATACTTACGTAGCCTATCATGGCAAGCAAAACAAAAAAACCGCAAATGCAAATGGCGGCAGCTATGGCGGCTGACACTTGCGTTCACTTTTTTTCGCTGTTTTAGCCTATGTAAATATTTACGTAAGCTATTACGGTGAAAAAAGGGGAACGCAAATAGCGTAGTGGGTGCCATTTGCATTCCTTTTTTTTCCCGCCGAAATAGCTTACGTAAATATTTACGTAGGCTAAAACGGCGGAGGGAAAAGGAACGCAAATGGCGCCCACTACGCTATTTGCATTCCGCTTTTTTTCACCTTAATAGCTTACGTAAATATTTATGTAGGCTAAAACAACGAAAAAAAGGGAACGCAAATGGTGGCCGCCGTAGCCACTGCCATTTGTGTATGCGGTTTATTTATTTTTTTCCGGAGGGCTGCCTCACGGCCAGATGTCCGGCTGCGGGCGGCCCCGGCCGGTGGCTCTGTGGAATCTCCATGGAGCGGAGCCGGCCATATCAGGATTTAGGGGGGAGGTGTGGAGCGCCTCCCCCCCACTTAAGTGACTTTCGTACATCCCTGGTTATACCCAGTTTGGGCTGCGGTAACATCCAGTATGTGGGGCTGCCTTTGGTAGGGACGGGTGAATGAGTGAGATACGAGACTGCTAGGATCTTCCAAATATTGTATCATCGCTCGCCACATTTCCTGTTCACGATGTCTGCTCACCCTGCAGGAACAGGAAAATTGTGCAAATCAAGCAGCAACTGAATGTGAAATGTGTGCACATTTCCCAAAATTTGTACCCATTTCCTGATTTGTGAAACTTTCCTCTGTAGACTAAAGTGGGGCTGATTCAGTCTCCAGGGAAATTTGAACTGGGGAAGTTGCGCAAATTGAAAACAAGCACACCTCTGCCATTTGCAAACATTTTCGCCAGAAATGTGCTCATGATCACATTCAGAACTTCATTCTGGCGGTGCTTGCATGGTTTGCAAGCAAAAACAATATTCTCATATATCCCTGGTCTTTAGAAAGTGTTTTTAAACTGCAGACGGTGCAGAATGCTGCAGCCGGACTATTGACTGGGGCTATTTACAGGTAAAATGGAATTTCCAAATTACAACAGCTTCACTGTTCGCTACTGGTCCATTTCCAGACAAAATTTATGGTGCTAGTTATTACTTAGAATGTCACGCATGACTTGGAATCAGGCTATTTGAAATATGAATGAATAGCATTTACTGCGTTAATCCTTAGACCATAGCATCACAAAACCAAGTCACAGAACTTACTCAAAGTGACATAAGACTACAGTAATCACTAATTAAAATTATTACTTGAAATTGTTAGAATTAAAACAGATTCTTAAAATAACAAGCTTTACATCTACAATACTTGATATTACAGACTGAGATAAGAATGCATTTCTCCTATTTTCCATTCTCCCAGGCAATGCACCACAATGGGATCTACATACTTTCCCTCACATTTCACAGCCTTGACTGTAGAAGAAACAACCTTCCTGGCCACACCCTGGGGAGTTGCTAGTAGCAGAAACCCCAATTTCCTCTCTACATCCCAACATTTCATTTCCCTTAAGAAGGGATCTAAATCACAATCTCTAATATCAGTATAGAGTTGACATTTGAGAATATAATGTGCCAAATCCCACAAAAGAGGTTTCCCACAAAGAGACAATCTCTCTTAGACTGGCACACCACAAAATCTACACACTTTCATCATTGAATCCATTTGTTTGAAGCCCCATTGAGTGAAAACCTTCGACATTTTAGTGACAACGGTAATATAAGGTACCCTTCGGATTGGTGCTGTCCTGTCATCCCTGCCAAGCACCTCACTGCTCTTAACCTATTTGGAATAGTGCTCAAGGTGACGAACAACACTAAAGTATAAGATCAAATATAAATCTATAATTAAAACATAAATGCAAATAAGTTAAAGCCCCATCAATAAAAGAAAAATTGCACCCGCCACTTCAAACCCACTTCAGCAAACAGCTTTGTAACCAAAACCTGCCCCGAATGAAGACCCCTTTGCCTGCTGCTGGGAGGTCAACAAAGTGGTAGCTGCCCTGGTAACTTACCTTATAGGGATTAGGGATGGCGGAGAATTTCTCCCCGAAACTTCGGGGGGCCGAGCGCCAACGTGTTCGGCCCCCCGAACAAGTTTCGGGGAGAAATCCTCCAAACCCCTCCGCACCCCCCCGCACCCTGCACCCCCCCCCCCGGGACGGGACTTACCTTCCCTGAATGTCCCTCCTGGCGGCGGGTCCGGCTGGCAGTTTGGCGGGTGTTCGAGCGGGGCGGGAGCTGCAGCCGGTCTTTCGACCAGCTGCCGCCGCCGCCATTACAATAAAAGAAAAAAAAATGTCCCCTGATAGGCTATGTGACGATTCACGTAGCCTATCATGGCTAGATTTGCAAAGTCAGCCATGATAGGCTACGTGAATCGTCACATAGCCTATCACGGGTGGCTTAAAAAAAAAAAGTGTGTACGGATAATGGCGGCCCCCATAGGGAGCTGCCATTCCCGTTCCTTATTTGGTCGCTGTAGTCTACGTAAATGTTTACGTAGACTACGGCGAAAATAAGGGCAACACTGCCATTTGCGTCCTTCCAAGCTTTTTTGTTTTTTTGTTTTTTGTTTTTACTTTCGCGTTCGCGGCCGGGCGAGGCGGCAAGCCTCCTACCCGGCCTGAATTTTGGCCGGGCGAGGCGGGAAGCCTCCCCCCTGGCCTGAATTTCGGCCGGGTGAGGCGGGAAGCCTCCCCCCCCGGCCTGAACTTCGCGGGGGGAGCAGCGAAGCGCTCCCCCCCACCGCGAACAAGCTGCGAGAAAAGGTAAGTGACTTTCGTCCACCCCTAATAGGGATGTGCGAACTCACCCCCATCTCGGATTTCCGGGCACCCGCCCATCCCTTGCTCAGTTCTCAGATCCCTCTTGAGCCCCTCCCATGCTCAGCAATCAACCTGCACTCACCCTGGCAGCCTTGTTGCGCTCTGTGGTCGCCATTTTTTGAACAATAAAATGGTGATCACAAAATGCACATAGCACAAGAATGCACATTTTGTGAATGCGCATATTTGTGTGTGTGCAAAAATGCACATTTTTGCCACAATGAGCATTTTTGCACATACATAAATATGCACATTTTGTAATTTGGAGGGAGTTTCCTTGTAAAAGCCATAGAGCCATGTTTTTCTGCCATGGCGGTGCTGGAAATGATGGATGCATATTGTTTAGGGCTTAGTCCATGGAGTGCTGTGTGATCTGGGAAGGATTTGATAGTGGTTTGCAGGGATGGATCTCTGGGGCATCTTAGTACCTCAGCAGACTCACAGACATTACTTCTGAAAGTTAGGATATATAAATGAATGAATGAAAGAATAATACATAGATACATAAACAATTAAAATAAAATGAGAAGCAGAAGGCATAGAGAGAACCAAAACAGCTATGAGGGAGCGAGGAAGAGGGCAAGGAGGGTGGTTTCGGAGCCCTGGTCTCACCTCCATCCACAGAAACAGAGAAATCCTATGGCACTCTAAACACTGTCTATTACTGCACTGCAGAGCAAATCGACAATTGACCATGGCCAGGCATTTACTATAGAAGAAATATCACAGGAGACAATGCAAAGATACTCCTTTAGGATGAATGTCCACACAACACAGCCTGGCTGGGTACTGTACATTATGAAAGTTTCTTCAGCTGAATTACAATGTCAAGCCAACGTGTACCAAAACTGAGTGTGTTAACCCAGGTAACAGCTCCCAGTGGAGGCGGGTGGCTCCAGTTTTGGTGGGGCTAGTTTCCATGCTGGTTCAGCACATTGGATTCCTCCTTTCGAGTTCTGACTGGTCCTGTTTGAAACCCAGAATGGGTTCAAAGCTCCACTGAAATCAGAGCTGCCAGCCTCCACTGGCAGCTGCCCCAAATCTCAGGATGAGCATTTCAGGATCTAAAGTTTAAATGGCCTGGGACCAAAAACTGAGCAAATGACTATCCATGTCAAGTATCTCTCTGTTCAGGAGACTGTCCCCTTTGAGAAAAACAATTCCCTCTGATCAAAAACATCATTTCTGTGCAGTAAATATGTGATGACCATAGATGACAATGACAAGCAAGGAAAGGAAAGTACCGAATTTAAATCCTGCATTCTTTGAGAATAAATCTTGATGACAACAAATGCATGAAACCATCATAGCTAGCAGAGTAATAATTGCAATAAATGAATCCCATATAACCACAAACAAAAAACCATTTTATGTCTTGCATTCAGGGCATTCCATGTGCCCTCAAGCTGCAAAATGCTGGTACACTGCAGCTGTTAAGGGCCACACCTTCAGCAGATCCATTATTTAGACAGTGTGGGTATGGCATAGTCCCAGCCTCAACACTACCTCAGATGCAGATGGTGGTCACTGGCAGAGTGAGACCCTCAAGGCTCAGCTTTGCCGGTCTCCTGTAACAGAAACACTGAAACCGTGCAAGTGAAATGATAAGCACATCAAAACACTCTGTTAACTGAGATCTCACCAAACTTGTATCTACTCCAAACCTACGCCAAATATTCTCCCACAACTTCTATGGATGAGATGCCCTAGTTTGTTTTGAACATGATATGCTCCTTCGTATTCAGATCAGGTCTCAGTACAATGATGTAGCACTTGGGAAGAAAGATGCAGCCCAACAGCCCAGCACTGGAGGCCAAGATCGAGAAGACCTGCACGGCCACCATTTATTTCCCCTTCGTGCTCAGGTAGGAGGGCACAAAGGACAGCCAAACACTGCAGAAGACCAGCATGCTGAAGGTGATCAGTTTGGCTTCATTGAAGGCCCCAGGCAGCTTCCTGGCTAGGAAAGCCACCATGAAACAGACGGCAGCCAAGAAGCCCATGTAGCCAAGGGCAGTATAAAAGAAGACAACAGATCCTTCATTGCATTGCAGGATGTTCTGTCCAGGCTGGGTGTGCATGTCAGAGGCAGGGAATGGGGCAGACCTCCCCAGCCAGATGGTGCAGATGACAACTTGGACACCAGAACAAGAACTGACAATGGAGTTTGCCAGACTCTTCCCCAGCCATCTCTTCACTTGGTTCCCTGGTTTTGTGGCCAGGAAAGCCAACACCACCGTGATGGTTTTGGCCAACACCGAAGAAACGGCAACTGAGAAGATGATGCTGAAGGCCGTTTGTTGGAGAAGGCAAGTAACTTTCCTTGGCCGCCCCATAAACAGGAAGGAGGACAAGAAGGAAAGCATGATGAAGATGAGGAGAATGTAGGAGAGGTCTCGGTTGTTGGCCTTGATTATTGGAGTTTCTTGGTATTTCATGAAGATTCCTAATATGAAGCCCGTGGATAAGGACATGAATAGAGCAAAGGAAATCAGGACAATCCCCAAAGGTTCTTCATAGGTGAGGAAGGTTATCTCCTTGGGGACACATTGATCTCGGTCCTTGTTTGGATGCTGATCTTCCGGACACTTGATGCAATGGTCGGCATCTGAGAAGATGGAGAGTGAGTTCAGCAGGATTCACATCAACTGTACCTCCAGAAAAAAATGCAGTTGGGCAGGGAGAGAGAGAAACATTCCCTCACAGAGGACCTGTTTTGTGACCAGACCAGTCTATGACCTCATCACCAAGTGAGGACCTTAGTAGTAGCATGGCCAGGAAAGGTACTGTAATGTCTCTGCTGGGCATTAGAGAGTGGTTGTGAGTCAGAGAAGAACAGTGGGCTAGATGGATTGATGGGCTGACTTGGAATAAACACAGCTCCCTGCCTGGTTTACATATGGAAAAGTGTGGGTATTTATCCCAACATTGTTCAGGGCAAGGGAGCATCTGTGTGGTTAACCTGTTCTTATCATCATAATAATCCTGTAAGGCATGTAAAGCTACCTGGTAGCTGAGTGGCTTGTGATTTATTTATGTACTCAACATATGCCCCACCTTTCTACCACAAGGCAGTGCTCAATGGACTCCTGGTTACGTTTGAAATCCAGAGTAGGAAAGGTACATAAAGCTTTCTTATTTTTTAATCAAGTTTTACTAAACAGGTTTGAAGAAACAGAAGACTGAATCAGCATTGGTCAGGGGAGTACTCTGATCACCAGAAAGTGGGGGTTGCATCATTTTCATATCCCCTTTTCTGCCAGGGACCCCCTGCTTCCCTGCCACAGGATTGCAGCACAGTGCAGACAGTTCTCTGCATATAATGGAGAAAGGCCCACCATGTCTGTACATGCTGCCTTGTCCCAATCATGGAAAAAGCAGAGTGATTTTTTTGGGGGAGGGCATGATTTATACCAGGAAGTAAGCATCCCCCCTGCTTTGCACCCCACAGATTCACTCCCATTGTCTTTTCATTCCACTCACTTCATGGGATTAATGGTGGAGATTTAAAAAAAACCTGAAGCCAAGTAGGGGTCAGAGCTCAAAAAAGTCTGTAGCATCTGTTCCAAAGATGTATGAATATTCAATGTGTTAAATAAAATGCTTTTGAGCCTGCACATCAGGACAATGATCACAGTGATGCATGAACTGGAAGAATAAAACATTGTAGAAGAAGAGCAAGTAATAACAAATAAAATTAGCTTTCAGTAGAATGGAACAAGTCTTCATTAAAATCACACTATGTACTAGAAGGGCATCATGAGGTATTTCAGGCTGAGCAGTAGTGAATGGCCCATGACCATAAGGAATTCCCATGATGTTTTGCAGTTGGAGCAACAGTCATTCATGAAGCCTTCTTCTCTTACTTACTCATGGAATGTTTTGCTCAAGGGGTTTAAAAGAAAAGAAGACAGAATTAAAATAGGACTGTGGAGACTATTTGGCGTACTCAAAGTGTTGCCCTCTTACCCTAGGGAACTCCCATTCTTCTGATCTGGCCTACCTTCCTGAATGGAGATTGTTCCTTCCGCGCATGGAACGCAAGCATAGCAGCATGGTGGCTCTCCTTCCTGGACCTCTTTGGTGTATCCAGGGTGACAGCTCTCAGTGCACCTAGAACGAGGAACTGTCTAGGATCAAAGAGAGGGAGCATCAAGGAAAACAGTGTTATGAATATTTGTGCGTATGGAAATGAGTCCTACAATTTAGACAGGACACAACAGGGATTCTAGCGCTTGTGGCCCAAAGTGAAATAGAGACGTGAACCCAGGTCCTTGTTTCAGGGAAGCACTTTTTATGCATCACAACATGGCATGGGAGATTTTGGTCTGTTTGTTTCAAAATGTATAGACAACCTATACTATACATGTAATCAAGCCAATATAAAAACAGGAGGGGAGAAAGTATGACAATGAAATAAACTAAAAGACAATCCCAGAGTTACAAAAATTACAAGCAACAGCAATAAAAGAACAACCTTCAAAACATGTGCATGCAATAACAGTGAACGATAGGGGGAGGGAGATGAGCTTTTGTGGGAGGATAGGTACCACCATTGAAAAGGCCCTCTCCTCTTCCCTATTTTGATCTTCAGTGGCAGGGCAAAAGGCAAAGGAAGGATTGGAGGCCTCATGCCACAGCTTGAGACGGAAAGGCATTTTAAGGAGGGGGGTACCTGGTGGATTTAGAGACAGGGAGTGGGGTACATGATGGATTTATATCCCCAAAAGAAGTTCAGCACCTTGGATAACTCCTATAGTTCTGGGTGGTTCTGACTAAAACCCAGAATGGATCCACAGCCCCACTGAAATCAAAGCAACCAGTCTCCACTGTACCAAACCACAGAATACATTGAATTAAATGAATACAAGCACTACGTAAAAACCGACAATTAAACACAAAAGGATCACAACATGAAAATCCCATTCAAATAATAAAAAGCCTCTTGAAACAGAAAGTACTTCCTGTGTGAGACTCATACCAGACCACAACATCCAGGGACGTTGTCACACCACTAAATGCCTTCCTGCCAATTGTCACCAGCCAAATCACAGCTGGCCGTGCCACTTGGAGGAGGCCTCATCAGATGCTCTAAGACAACATATCCAAGGGTCATGTGGAAGATGCCATTTTTACTAGGGCTGTTAATCACTTCAGTCTGAACCCTGAATCCCTAGCCTATCTGGGTGCTTCGGTCCAAAGCGGCGCAGTTCCAGAGCATGTCAGGATTAGGCCAAAGCATTTCAATATGGGTTGGATCACTCTGAAGAGCTTTGGGGTTTTTCAGCCTGTTGCGGATAGCAACCCCACCCTGTTGTGTGAGCCCCTCACTCCTTACCTGGTCTCCAGGGAATCACATGCAGCCATCACTCTAGTGGAGGGAGTTGCCATTTCCTTTCAAAATGGTGACTTTTCTTCTTCCAGGAAGAGGAAATACCATTTTAAAAAATAAATAAAAGGTGACTCCTTTTCAGAGGCCAATGGGTGCGGGCACTCCCGACAGATCCAGGTAAGGAGTGGGGGTTCTGTGGGGGTAGCAACAACAGTGGGGGGTCACTCTCGGTGGGGTTTTCCCCCCTTCCGCTTTGGTTCTCTAGATGTTGCTTCAAATCTGGAGAAGTGGGTCAATCCGGCTTCAGGGGAGGTTGAGGCGAGGTCAGGCCCATTCGAGTCATCTAAATTGACTTCTGTATTAGGTTGGGTGGGCTGTGCACAGCCCTAATTTTTGCTACCCTGACACTTTTGTTGTTGTTGTTCAGTCATTCAGTTGTGTCCGACTCTTCGTGACCCCATGGACCATAGCACGCCAGGTCTTCCTGTCCTGCGCTCTCACCCGGAGCGTGCTCAGGTTCCCTTAATCTTCATCCTGAAGCTGAGCGTGAGCCAAAGAAGCTCTTTTAAAACAGGTGTGGTACTTTCTCTCTGCCCTGCCCCAGTTGTCAACTGAGGGATCACCAGAACTCTCTCCACTGCCTTCAGAGGAAGCCCCACTGGGCACCTCCAAGCCTCCTTTCTGACCTCTGTACCACTCAGGCTTAGAGGAACGTCAGTCTTCCTGTGCTATTGCTCCCAAAATGCTCCATCCGAAAAGGATGACGACATTTTGCGAATGGGTGAGGGTGGGAGGTCAGGGACAAGCAATAAATCCAAACCATATAAATGGGATAGGGGAGATAGGCATGAGAGAGGCAGGGAAGAACAAGAGCTGTATGTCCAAAGGGTAGAAACAAATGAGGACCAAGGTAAGTTGTTTCCTGATGACTGGTGGCGGTGAGGGTCCTGGGACATCAATGCATTGAGCTGGAATGGAAGTACAGTAAAAGCTTTGTCCTCTGTGATGGATTAGTCCTTCTTTGGCCAACTTCAGATCTGGGAGATATTTTGCTCTTTCAGATTGCAGGGATGCTAAATTGTCCTGGAGGGGTCTTATCAGCAAGAGGGGTTATCACCCACCCTTCCTACAACTGCATGAGATGTGTGTGAAAGGGGGGAGGGCATTATTGTACTTTAAACCTTTTATTTTTAGGAAGATTCAGGTCTGTTAATGTAGCAAACTGCAGAGGCCAACTCTGAACCAGAATGATTTCATAATATCGATTGCTCCCCAGAACATATGGGGAGGATGGGCATCTCCTCACAAATCTCACCTTGACTCTGGCTTCAGAGTGTACTGCCCCCACTGGGCATTGTGTTACTCCTTATGGTCTCCCCCTTGTCTCTGCACTTAGAATCCATACCACCTCTCTTAACTCAATCCAATTCTACCCATACTGGGGCTGTAATTCAGCAGTAGAGTGCCTGCTTTACATGCACAAGGTCCCAGGTTCAATCCCTGGCATCTCCTGGTAGGGCTGGAATAACTCCTGCCTGAAGCCCTGGAGAGCCGTTACTAGTCAGTGTCAGCAATACTGGGTTAGATGAGCCTATATTTTTGGAGGCAGCTACATACATTGATTGATCCTTGAATTCAGTATGAATTGGGAGTAATGAATAACTGACTGGATAGACATGTAACCTAACACATATTTAGAAGCGGGGCGTGCGGGGTGGGACACACAACACAGGGTGGATATTATTAGAGCTTATAAGAGATGTCACATGCCAATAATAGGACACAAATCCTTTCCCCTACCTCATTAAAATGGCCAGGCCATGCAATGGCTTCCTTCTTAATGGTGAGTTTCATGTCTGGAGATGCCTGTCTCTCCACACTTCCAATATTCACTCGAGCACGAGACTCATTGGGAAACATCACCCAATTCACAATATCATAGTCAGCTGCCAGTTCCCCAGCCTTATCCACATAGAGTCCGCCCATGGAAGCATTAGAAAACTGGATTTCTTGTAAGAAAGGGTGAAGCTAGAATGACAGAGAAAATGGCCTGGATTTAGAAATCATGAAAATATAGTCAATAGCTTAGGCCTCATCACTTGAGCTCTAATCTTTGATGGTCAGTGGACATCCCATCTGGGCTCAGAATGCCATCCTTTGGCTGCAGAAGTAAACTTGCAGAACATTTTTTTTTCCATCAGGACGGAGGTGCAAGTCCACATTAGTACAAAGTGCGCCTTGGCACATGACCAGAATTTTCTTACAAAAAAGTGCATCCCATCAATGAACAGATGGCAAAACTAAAGATGCCTGATCTTCTGCAGAGACTTTAAAACAAAACCTGTACATTCCTACTCATAATCAAGATACCAGGCATGTTCAGGCATCATGCTAAGCCATAGTGATTAACGAATCTCTGCTAACCTTCATGGCTTAGCATGTCATGTGGGAGAGAAAACCACATTCCCCTTTCTGAGTAAGCCACCCCACTAACCACGCACCTGCAAAAGTGTTAAGGGGCCCGAGGTGACTTATTGTGTCATCTGGTGGTCTCCCCAGGGTTTCAACAGGCTCCAGAGGACTTCCAGGCCATGACCATAGAGTATGCTGGATAGAGTCTCTTCTGCTGTGGGCAATGCTCTAACTGCCATGGGCCTTCTCTATGGCCAAGTGCTATTTTGGACCCTGGAGCGGCCAACAGGAGTGACTGCCAGGAGCCCTTTCATGCCAAAGAAGATGGGATGCTCACAAAACACATCAGGAAGATAGCCAAATAACAATGGAGACAGGATGGTTACCAAAATGAAAACAACATTGGTGGAAAAGGTCATATACCGTCTGGGATGCCACAGCTCAAGTGATCAAAGAATGATCACCGAATCTTAATTTCTGAAACCACCCCTGCAGGTAGCAGAGGAACTGGAGTTCAGTGCCTCCAACACCAGTGTAGAAGGCCCAGAAGGATACGAGGGTTGATGGAAGAATCATAGAATCATAGAATAGTGGGGTTGGAAGGGGCCTATAAGACCATTGAGTCCAACCCCCTGCTCAATCCAGGAATCCATGTCAGAGCATCCCTGACAGATGGCTGTCCAGCCTCATCTTGAATGCCTCCAGTGTGGGAGAGCCCACCACCTGCTTAGGTCATTGGTTCCATTGTCGTATTGCTGTAACAGTCAGGAAGTTCTTCCTGATGTTCAGCCGGAATCTGGCTTCCTGTCACTTGAGCCCATTATTCCGTGTTGTACATTCTGGGATGACCGAGAAGAGATCGTGGCCTTTCTCTCTGTGACAACCTTGCAAGTACTTGAAGAGCACTGTCGTATCTCCCCTCAGTCTTCTCTTCTCAAGGCTAAACATGCCCAGTTCTTTCAGTCTCTCCTATTAGGGCTTTGTTTCCAGACCCCTGATGATCTTTCTTGCCCTCCTCTGAACCCTCTCCAGTTTGTCTGCATCCTTCTTAAAGTGAACTTGACCAGAACTGAACACAGTACTCCAGATGAGGCCTAACCAGTGCTGAGTAGAGGGGAACTTGTACTTCCCATGATTTGGAAGCTGTACTTCTTTTAATGCAGCCCAAACTAGCATTTGCCTCTTTTGCAGCCACATCATATTGTTGACTCATATTCAGCTTGTGATCGACAACAATTCCAAGATCCTTCTCGCTTGTCCTTTGGAGCCAAGTCTCACCCATCTTGTAACTGTGCATTTGGGTTCTTTTTCCTAGGTGCAGAACTTGGCATTTATCCCTACTAAATTTTATATTGTTGTTTTTTGCCCAGCACTCCAGCCTATCAAGATCATTTTGAATTCTCTTTCTGTCTTCCACGGTATTAGCTATCCTGCCCAATTTTGTGTCATCTGCAAATCTTATCAGCATTCCCTGCACCTCTTCATCCAACTCATTAATACAAATTTGGAAGAGCACTTGGCCCAGGACTGATCCCTGTGGTACCTCGCTTGTTAGCCCTCCCCAGTTGGAGAAGGTCCCATTAATAAGCACTCCTTGAGTCCGATTCTGCAGCTAACTGGATCCACCTGATGGACCCTTGCCAACAGTCCATCTTCCAGGAAGCAGTCAGGTTTTCAGTTTTCATGCTAAACATGTGGAATTTAGGAACCTTGCATCTGCCATGGAGAGGATTCCACCTGCCAAATTCCAGACAGTTTGGCAAAGAAGTTGTTGTGCTAGGCACTGCTAAAATGTGCTTTTCTCAGAAATACAAACCAAACTCAGAAGGAATAATAATCCAAGAAGTTCGTTGTTGAAGTGGAGGAGGTCACTGTCCCTGATCTCTGCTGTAGGTTGCTGTGAAGTGCCTCTATGCACTGCAACTTGCCTCCACATTCAGCTGCCCCACTACACCAGCACTCACTATCTGGACCGGGGGAGAGCCTGACTGCCAACCAGGGCTGCTGATCCCAGCCTCACCTCGTCCACCTCTGCCCCTGCCAACAAGAACCTTTGACACACACCGTTTGCTTGCAAACAACACAAACACAAAAATGAACACACAAACAGAGAGAAAGAGAGACAAAGAGAGGATCAAAAGAAAAGCAAATGCTGGACTACCTACAAGGCGGGAGGACAGCAGAAGACAAAGGGGATTTTAACTGCTGTTGTTCTTGCTGTTGTTTGAGGGAAATGTGATCAAAACTGGGAAAGGAAGGAATACAGGAATGGAGGAGGGTGGGGGCGGGTGGAGGAGAGCCACAAAAAAGGACAGGAGAGTAGTGTGTGTGTGTGTGTGTGTGTGTTTAAAATCTAGACAGAATGAAAGTAAGGGCAAACAAATGGCTGAGAATTGAGAAGGCTGGGGTGGAAGCGAAAGAAAGAGGCAAGGGAAGGAAAAGTAAAGTAGTTTTTATTTTATTTTTCCCTTTTTAAAAAAAAACAATCAAGAAAAGAATGAAGTGGAAAACCTATTAGAGGAGGGGAAGGGGAAAGACAAAGAGCCAGGAACAGAAAGAGGGAAACTCAAACTCTGTACTTTTCAAGTGTTTGGTTTTTTAAGTCAAGGATCTACATGTTGAAAGAAAGAAAAAAATGAAAAAGAATAGTTGAATTGGGAAGGCAGAAGAAAGTACAAGCATACACACACCATATAGGTTTAGCCAAATCTCCTAACCAAAACTACCACATAATCAGTGCTCTCTCTCCATTCCTCCCTCTCTCTTTCTTTCTCCATCTCTATCACAAACACACATGCACACACACACACACACAATGAAATGAAAGCAGACTGATCTCTCCAATGTATCCACTCCGAAACTGCCCCCCCATCCACCACTGTCACTGATTGGAGACTGCTGGGTTACACTCAGCCCTGATTTGGTGACTGGAGCTGTCATTCCCCAAGGCTCACCATTTCCCCCTCCCGCCTCGCCCTCCTCTCCCCCTCCTATATCTTTTGCAAGTTGCTACGTTTTGGAGATGGGCTGTCTGCACTTCAGAAGGCATCAGAATGCCTCTGAAAGATCCAAGTGGGACTGAGGAGACTTGGCGATGAGCTGCTTTGCTTCAGGGCGCCTCGGTGCTGTTCCAATCCAGTTTGGATCATAGCGAGGCACCTCCAAAGAAGCCCACTTTGCTTCGTTATTCAGGATTTGGTCTGAAGATGTCATAGCCTTATCCAAATCCATAGAGTCCAGGCAATGTTTCAAAACAAATGGCCACAGTACTGCTCCTTGAGGAACAGCAGGTGCTACCCCCTCACATTAGGATGCATTAACCAAGAGCCCCCCCAGCCAGCCCCCCAGCTTGCCTTGCAAAGTCAGCCAAGTGAGCTGCCCCACCCCTGCCTCCAAAGGGGTTAACTGCTGGAGTCCTCAGCACACATGGGCCTAACACACAAGCCATCGTCTCTTCACACCGAGGAGATAGCTAGAGAGGCTGGGGTTCCTAGGCCTCATCCAGACCATGCCAGCTGTTAAGGGCTTCCTTGACAGCCAACAGGGCAAGAAGATGCCTCAGTGCTGTATATGCCCCCGGCAAACTTGCCATCTCCTCCTTGTAAGGAGGAGATAGTGAGAGTGGTTGGGGGGGTGAGTACTCGGGGCTGTTCCCAGCTGCTTGGCGGCCAGCTCTGTCAGTGCCACATGGCTCGGCAAGCGAGGTCAAGGGGGCTGGGTGGGGGGAGTCTGCTGGCCTCCCAGGTGAAGATGGGTGCTTGTGACATCCCCACTTAACATAGGATGCACCTACCTGGTCATACCCCATCTTCCACAGCTAGCTTTTATTAGGAGGACATGCAATTGGGCACATTGCTGCAAACTCCCTGGGCATTTCATAAGACCACGATAGTAGAAATGGATCCCACTGGATCTTCTAAAACAAAAACATTAAGTTGACTGCAGGGTCAAGAAATTGTATCCTGACAGTGCTTCACAAAACAACAACAACTGTTTCTTGATGGATCTGGGGCTTCATTTTTGTAAGGGATTTTTGTAGGAGGGAAGCTACTTGATCATGTAACGGTGGCAGAAAACAGGGTCTACTGGCTGCCTGCACTGCCACAGAGGAGGAACAATTATGTGCTCTAACACATGTTTGATTATCTTCATCATGAGTCTTTATGGAGGTGTTGCCCAAGGAAAAGGGAATACCTGCCAGGGCTGCAGCCTTTGATGGACCCGCCTTTCTCCTTCACCCACCATCAACATCCGCTTGGGTCGGGATGAATATCCAGCATGTAAGGCATGGGCCACAGCATGGATGCTGCTATAAGCAACGTAGCTGTCCTGAGACAGGGCTCTTTCAATCTCCTCCTGGGGCAGCGTCTCCTGTGTCTCTTTCTCTCTGCAACCTGTCCAAATTTTCATGGACAAAACATGCGTTGAACTGAAACACTTAAAGGTTTCATCCCAAAACAGTTCCAGAGAAAAGGAGAATGGCTCATAGTAGTCATATTTTGTCATTATTTTAGTCTTCATTCTGAAGGACAAAGATCCATGGAGGAAATGGAAGTAATAAGGTTTCTGAGACAAGTTGAAGTTGATGTCCTGAAAAGCTGGTGTGATCCAGACTTTTGCCCCAGTTGGTTTCTTTTCCAGTGTTCTTTGTATCAACATAAACGGAAAACAGCCATAGTGGGAGTCTGCATAGTAAACAATTACTTTCACTTCTTTCCCCAAGAAAGAAAGGTCAATCTTGGATATATGATGTAAGATATTTCGTGGGAGTCTTTTGGAGAAAGCGACACAAATTCCACTGCTGATCATCAGGGGTGTCAAGGCACCCAGGAACCTGTCCCCATTCTCAATGTCTGGAGCAAAGAGACCGACCCACGTACATCAGAAGAACAGGAGCAGCTGGACGATCCCTGGGTACTGGGTTTCTTCCTTCGGGGCCAGGCGGTAGACAAAAGGGAACTGACTTCTGTCATTAGCAACAGGAGTAGCAATGCCATAACTGATCTAGGGAGCAAAGTAAAGTCAGAGACGGTAGTTTAGTATCAGTTTGTTTTCTGGATGAAGGTCAAATATTTTTGGCTGAAATGGAATGTCAATTATGTACCCTGTCTTCGGTTCCATAAAGAGGAAAAAGGGCAGGATTTAAAATACATACATACATACATACATACGATCTAACTCAATGTCTGTCACTATGAAGTGGTATATGTGGAGGGGGCAAAAATATCTCAAGATTCATTTGTGGTGCAGCCCAAGAGGAACACTGGGGTCCTTTTCACGCATTCAAAATATTGTAGAGTGATACACTTCAGGAACCACTCAGTGGAGGTTAGACCTGCTCACTGCCTCGTGGGAGCCAACTGAAAAGGATAGATTTAGCCGCCCCCCCAACTATGAATTAAAGCCATGAAGGGGCAACATGAGTACAAAAGCAACCCATTTTTGGTTTTGACCTGGTTACAGGACCGAATCAGCTTTGGTTGCCCTGCTGGGCGATCTATATCAAGAGAGGGACAGGGGGAATGCCACCCTGCTAATTCTGCTCCATCTCTCATCGCCTTTGGATACCATGGACCATGGTTTCCTGCTGGATCAACTCTGTGGGAAGGGCATCAGAAGAAGTGTGTTACAGAGGTTTTAGTCCTACTTAAGGGGGTGATTTGAGGGAGTAATGCTGGGTGTCCATTCCTTGACCCCTTGGCAATTGAGCTATAGGGTTCCACAGGGCACCATCTTGTCCCCAATATTGCTTAACATCTGTATGAAGCTGCTGGAAGCAGTCATGAGGGGATTTGGAACAGTTCAGAATTCACCCATGTGGCCCTTGCAGCTTGGGGTGTCCTTTTCCACCTTCAGCTGGTTCGCCAGCTACGGCCTTTCCTGGATAGGGTAGCTTGCTCACTATGGTACAGGTGCTAATAACCTGAAGACTGGATTACTGCCATGCACTCTATGCGGGGCTGCCCTCAAGGCTGCTCCAAAAGCTGGCGATTGTTCAGAATTCAAGAGCTCAGCTGTTGTCGGGAACTGACCCTCTTCAGCATGCTACCCCTTTGCTGAGGGAACAGCTCTACCTGCCTATTTGATACCAGGTCAGATTTAAAGGTGTTTTTTTTTTTACTAGTGTACAAAGAGCTAAACAACTTGGGACCAGGATACCTGCCAGAGGACCAATACAATCCAGTTGTATTGTAATTATTTTTCTTTCTCCCACTCTCTCTCTATTCTTTAAAAAATAATTTTTAACATGGACTTTTATTCTTTTACCTTATCTTGTATCTTTTATTGTTCACTACTCCGGAATCTGACTAGATGTGGAGTGAAATATAAATGTAAATGAATAAATACAGAAATGAATACAGAAATGAATACAGAAATGAATAAAGAAATAATAAATGCCCTACAGGGCTGTGCCTTCAACAGAGAGATGGGTGACATCATAACTTCTGGGGCAGAATCATGGCAGTGGTCATGTGGGGCTGCAAAAACTGCTGGGGAGGGTTCTCGTTCCTGTCAGCCACTACTGTTTTCTGCAACGTCTGCATGGGAGAGCCTTTCAAGACATGATTAAAGGTGCAATCCTATACAGATAGACGGGCACTCAGACCTGCGCTGAAGCCAGAGGCAACCTCTGATCGAATGCAGGGCAGGCAGAACCAGCACAAAGAAGGGGATTCCCTCTGTGCTGCACTTAGCCTTAGATGGATGTTTTCACGTGTCTATGTGAGGCTTCGGGAAGGGGCAGGAACCGGGCCGGGGATCACATGGAAAGCTGTCTAGTACAGCTTCCGTGGTCTCCTGCCATCCCTGCCCCCAGGTCCTCCCCCTGGAATCCTGGGCAACATCAAAGGATAACTGGGGTCGGGGTGGGGGGGAAACATAACGGACAAAAATGAAGTACATAGAAGTAAGGGGCAACAGTGACAGAGGGAACAGGTGCTGCAATAACTTAAGTTGCTACTAAATTTACTGTCTGAAATTTTGCTGGCGTATTTCACAAGGACCCGCTTTGCAGGTAGTGGCAGCATATCGTGGGTTAATTAACTACATAATTAGTTGTTAGGTTAACTGTGGGTTGTGTAACCCACGATTAACTTAATAGTGTCTGGGTTTGGATGTCATGTAGCAACCTCTGACTGGAAGGCATTCAGTTGGATATACCTTCCCCTTTCTCCCTTGCTTTTTGCTTCCCTTCTTTCCTCAGCTACTTGTAAAGCCTCATCAGACAGCCACTTGGCTTTCTTGCATTTCTTTTTCTTTGGGATGGATTTCGTTGCTGCCTCCTGAACAATGTTACTGACCTCCATCCATAGTTCCTCAGGCACTCTGTCTATCAGGTCTAATCCCTTAAATCTATTCCTCACCTCCACTGTATATTCAGAAGGGATATGATTTAGGTCATACCTGAATGGTTTAGTGGTTTTCCCTACGTTCTTCAATTTCAGCTGAAATTTTGCAACTAGAAGCTCATGATCTGAGCCACAGTCAGCTCCAGGCCTTGTTTTGACTGACTGTATAGAGCTTCTCCATCTTTGGCTGCAAAGGACATAATCAATCTGATTTCGATATTGACCATCTGGTGATGTCCATGTGTAGAGTCGCCTCTTGTGCTGATGGAAAAGAGTGTTTGCTATGATCAGCGTGTTCTCTCGGCAAAACTCTATTAGCTTTTGTCCTGCTTCATTTTGTACACCAAGGCCATGCCTGCCTGTTATCCCAGTAATTTCTTGACTTGCTACTTTAGCATTCCAATCCCCTATGATGAAGAGGACATCTTTTTTGGGTGTTAGTTCTAGAAGGTGTTGTAGGTCTTCATAGAACCGATCAAGCTCAGCTTCTTCATCATCAGTGGTTGGGAAATAGACTTGAAATACTGTGATGTTGAATGGTTTGCCTTGGATTCGTACTGAGATCATTCTATCGTTTTTAAGATTGTACCCCAGTACTGCTTTTCCCACCCTTTTGTTGACTATGAGTGCTACTCCATTTCTTCTAAGGGATTCTTGCCCACAATAGTAGATATGATGGTCACCTGAATTAAATTCACCCATGCCTGTCCATTTGAGTTCGCTGATTCCCAAGATGTCGATGTTCAATCTTGCCATCTCATATTTGACCACCTCCAGCTTACCTTGATTCATTGATCTGACATTCCAGGTTCCTAAACGATATTGTCCTTTGCAGCATCGGATTTTCTTTTCACCACCAGACACATCCACAGCTGTGTGTCCTTTCGGCTTCGGCCCAGCCGCTTCACTCTTTCTGGCACTACTTGGAAATACCCTCTGCTCTTCCCCAGTAGTATATTGGACACCTTCCGACCTGAGGGGCTCATCTTCCGGCGTCATCTCTTTTAGCCTTGTGATACGTTCCATGGGGTTTTCTTGGCAAGAATAGTGGAGTGGGTTTCCATTTCCTTCTCCAGTGGACCACATTTTGTCAGAATTCTCTGCCATGACCTGTCCATCTTAGGTGGCCCTGCACGGCATAGCTTATGGCTTCACTGAGTTACGCAAGCCCCTTCGCTACAACAAGGAAGTGATCCATGAAGGGGCTAGCCGTGATAGGCTACGTTAATCATTACATAGCCTATCATGGGTTTGTTGTTGTTTTTTTACTATATTTTGTAATGGCGGTGGCGGCAGCCGGTCGGAAGACCAGCTGCCGCCCCCGCCGAACTGCCACCGAACCGCTGCTGGGACCCGCCGCCGGGAGGGACATTCTCAGGAGGTAAGTCCCATCCCGGGGGGGGTGGGGGGCAGAGAATTTCACCGCCAATTTCGGGGGGCCGAATGCATTGGCATTCGGCCTCCCGGAGATTCGGGGAGAAATTCTCCGCCATCCCTATGTGGTGCTGGAGAAGACTCTTACGGGTCCCTTGGACTGCAAGGAGGTCAAATCAGTCCATCCTAAAGGAAATCAACCCTGTCTGCTCATTGGAACGACAGATACTGAAGCTGAAGCTCAAATATTTTGGCGACCTAATGCGAAGAGAAAACTCCCTGGCAAAGACCCTGATGCTGGGAAAGATTGAAGGCAGAAGGAGAAGGGGACAGCAGAGGATGAGATGGCTAGATAGCATCACCGATGCAATGAATATGGTCTTGAGCACACTCCAGGGGAAAGTGCAGGACAGGAAGGCCTGACGTGCTATCGACCATGGGGTCACAAAGAGTCGGACACCACTGAATGACTGAATAACAACTTATCCATGCTGTTTCAGTACCTATAAATAAAAATAACAATTATTTCATTATTACCTACATAGTCCTTACAATGTATACAGTATGTGAAGTGTTAAGTGCTTGGGAACGTTGCCTCAAAGAATAGCTGTGTTCCACTCACTTTTACTCACTGGAAATAACAAATAACTCACTGGAAATAAACAAAGCACACTTTAACCCTTCTAGAAGGAAGACCATTTTTCCAGTTAATACTCACACAACCTGTAGAACCTTGAAAGGAGGGTTACGGACACTTGCTTTTGCCATCTTAGCTCACCGCAGACAGGATATTCAAAAAATAAAAGCGCCTCAGCTCAGCTTGGCGACCCCAAATACTAAATCTGCCCCCCAGCACCCCCCCTTGCTACCTGAAGTATCATCTCCTCCCATATACACTTGCCCAGACCCTGAGATCAGCTTTAGCAGACTGACTGCAGAAGCCCCCGCCAAAGGAAGCAAGGTGGGTGGCTACTATGACAAGGGCCTTTTCTCCTGTGGCATCCCAGTTGTGGAGGAGAAAATTGGGGTATCATATTCTCTTATAACCAGAGGTTGGGGGGAGGGGAGTAGATTCTATTTCTTATATTAAGAAAATGCCTCAATGGACTAGTCTGAATCTTCGTAGTGGAGGAGAAGTATATTTGAGGATGGCCTGTGGCAATTTTGAAGTAGAACTGGTCAGAAATTGCTTTTTTCTAGGAGGTTTAATTTTGATAGGCGAGCTCCTGCAGTTTGACCAATTTTGTCTGTTGTTTTTTCCCACTTGAGTTACATGGGCTACTTTGGAAGATCATTTCTCCTGTTTGTACAGCATCTCTTGGAAAACAGTTTGTCCTCTTAGGAAGGAAGAATGTGTAGAATATACTGTGCCTCAGAAAACTATAAGGCATTTCTAGTTTTAACCCCATTTTAAGCCGGAATTCAAATAGAAAGGACTTTCCACACCAGCCATTCAGCCATTCTGGAATATTAACTAGTCCTTAATAGCATGAAGGGTGTTAATAGTCTTAAGCCATGTTATATTCGGGGTGAGAAGGGGGAGAGAAAAAGTGATCTACCTATTAATAAGCCAAGAGGCCTAGCTCGGTGCCGATGATCTGCCACTGTATATTTGATATACACGGATATAGATGAACAAAATTTGGAGACAGATTCTAAATTCTCCTATTTCTAATAACCTAAATGAACAGATCACCAAAAAGATAACCAAGGGCTTTGGTTCATTGCCATCCCAGAAGCCTTTTCTCCATTATAGGGAATCTATGCACAGAACACAAAATGAACTCAACTGGTGGTTGGCTTGAATCTCTGCTAACGCAGGAGCAACCACAGGCATCTGCAGTCTTGATTCAGAGACTTGATGATACTGAGTGACAGGAACTACACTCCTGCCCAGCAGAACCTGTTCCCCCATGACCCCATGTGATGCTGCCTAGTTCTGGTACTTCACTCTCTTCTTTGATGTCTCTTCAGGATAAACAGGGCCATCAAGCATCCTTTCATGCAAGACTTAATCTTTGACCAGCAGCAGCACTTCAGGGGAGGTTTTGGGAAACTCCATTCCAAAGCAGATCGTGTCTGTGTAAGGCAGGGGTCCCTGCAACTCTGACCCAAAGACTCTTTTATTGTAATTTTATTCTGATTTGAGCGGCCGTATGCTGTATACTCTGCTGACTAACTTCCCAGGGCATTCTGAGGAAAGATTGATCATTTACTGTCCTGGGAAAAGTCAGCTATCTCAAAAAAGAGGTGGCTAATTATTTTCTAATCATCATGCGTATGAGCACTCAGCTGATTGTATGAGCTAAATTGAAGAAATTGTATCCCTGTATCCCGATATTATGTCTTGTATTTTATCTTGAATGGGTCTAACACCCATTACACACACACACACACACACACACACACACACACACCTGGCTTCTTCAGAAGTAAATCCCACAGATTGAAGTACTGTAGTGGATGAGGAAGAAAGGTGCTCACCCTTAAGAAAGGGCCACAACTATGGCCCTGTAATTATTCTGGACAGGGAACCGGTGTGCGGACATTTGCATTTGGACCACTCCCAAGAATGAACCACGCCAGCTCCAGCCTGTGTCTTATCACAACATTTACTATCAAAGAGGCTGCTGGTTCTTTTGGCTGAAATAATGCAAGGGAACCCCATGGATCCAGTCATGCATGAGCATACTGAACTAAATGGTGCCTTCTCTTTAATGAAGCTCCAAATTCTTCTTCAAAAAGGAGAGAGTGGCAAAAGTCAGGAGAGCAATTTATCAGGGATGACCAGAGATACCAGAAAAGATGGACAGTCTCCTGCAAATGGGGACAACTGGAGTGCCGGTTTGGAAGCATTACATCATCAGCATCACTTACTTCACAACCCTGGTTAAAGGGGACTCAGAGAAAACGTATGGTTCGTTGCACATGAAATACTGTGAAGACAGGACTCCACTGATGAGGTAGTCTCCTGGCCGGTAATAATAGGATCCTAACTCTTGCTCTTTGTCCAGAGTGGTCAAGCAGTCTGCCTTCTGCAGTTGACCGGCTGCATAAGGAAGCAGCAGCAGCAGCAGCAGCAGCAGCAACGGTATCATTCTGGGTCTGCCTCCCTCCTACTGCTCCTCCTTTGTGACTGTTCCTTTCACCTCCACAGCCAGCTAATCAGAAGACGTGAGAAAAGTCTTGCAAGATAGAGGCTGCAGTGTCTTTACAACAACTTCCAATTCTGAGCCATAGGCAGCAGTGGGGGGTGGTGTACTAAACTATACCACAGGTATGGTCTTCTCAGCCTGTCTGAAATCTGAGCCCAGGCTCTCGGGAGCACAGGAGATGTTTTATGCACCAAGCTTTTCAGGCACAGTGAGTGCAAGAGGGTTCCTGGAGCTGCCTTTCATTCTGATGTTGACATCGTTGGTCTCCAAGGAAAACAGAAAGCAAACATCTCTTGAGCTTTGGCAAGACTCAGAATAGATCACTATGTTTATGATAATGATCGGGGAAGCTTCACAGCTGCAACTTCATGGATTCTCTCAGTGCTTCGAGGCGAGCTGCAGAACTGGGGAAAAACATGTTTGTGAAAAGTCACACAGGCAGCTCCATCTTCTGGTTGTCCAGGGGGAAAGGTGAGCCTGGCCTGGCATGTATGCAAAAAACTCACACAAAAGAGCCAAGATCAACGAAATCTCTTTGGATGCATACCAGTGTTTGGGAATGTGTGGCCCTCTACATAGCACTGGACTGCACATTCAGCAGCCCAAACTGGCCTAGCCCATGGGGAAAAATGATGGGTGTTGCAGTCCGAGAACATCAGGAGGGCCACATCTTCCCCAATCCTTATGCGCAAGAAGGCGCACACTACGTGGGGGCGTTTCCCAGCCCCACCCCCTTTGCCAGCCCTCCCAATCGCACTTCTTGTGCTGGATAGGCCAGCATGACCAGTGATCCAAGAATGAATGGTGGTCGCCACACAATGGAAGGATCTCCCCCTACTAGTACTTCCAGTGAGCTCATCAGAACTGTGCATCATCTTGTTTGGGAAGAAGTGAATTATATTCAACAAACTGGTTAGTTATGAACCCAGTTTGCAGAGAAAAATGAAATGTAAAGTTAAGTTCAAGGTAACTAACTTTATTATTGGAAACATTCCAAGTGTCACATCTTTAACCTTTTCAAAACTTCCTTAAACACAGTGTTCTTGATGTCGACTCCAGGGATGCCCCTGTAATGTCCTTGTTCTGCTCCATCAGTCACTTGATTCTTAAGGTTTACCAATAAGCACACGCGACTCATGACAACATAGCATTGTCCATGGCAGAAGAGAGGTGTTGGCAGACAACCATCAGCCAGAGGAAAGCCATCCAAGCTAACAACACAGAAGCAAGGGATTGCCTGCATATGTAAGCTTCTTGAGGTAGAGGTGGAATCATCCCATGGGTGCCGCCATTTGCGTACGCGCTTCTTCTTTTTTTTTTTTTAAAGTCAGCCGTGATAGGCTACGTAAACATTTATGTAGCCTATCACGGCTGACTGCAGGGATGCAAACGGCGGCGGCTACTGCCGTCGCCGTTTGCGTCCTGGCAGGAGACGAGGTTTCGCGGCCGGAGGGACGGGGCGCCTCCCCCCCAGGCCAGAATTTCGGTGGGAGGGACGGGGCGCTTGCCCCCCGGCCAGAATTTCGGGGGGAGGGATGGAGTGCCTCCCCCCCACTGCGAAGCAACCTTCGGGATCAGGTAAGGGACTTTCATCCATCCTTAGCTGTAGAAGAAGCACTCCTCCTGGCCGCGCAATGGAGAGTTGCTTGTAGCAGAAAACACAATTTCCTCTCTACATCCCAAAATTTCATTTCCCTTATGAAGGGATCTAAATCACAATCTCTAATATCAGTATCTTCAGCAATGGAGATCGTTACCTTGTCGTGGTGCTGGAGCTTGAGCACCTCAATGATGTCATGAGCTAAACCGTGAAGGGACCCCCAAGACGGGAAGGTCATGGCAGAGAGGTCAGACTAAATACAATCCCCGGGGAAGGAAACGGCAACCCACCCCAGTATTCTTGCTATGAAAACTCAATGGATCAGTACAACCAGAGATATGTCGGTATACCATTGGAAGATGGGACTCCCAGGTCGGAAGATGGTCAAAATGCTACTGGGGAGGAACAGAGGATAACTTCAACTAGCCCCAGATGTGATGACGCAGCTAGCTCCAAGCCGAAAGGGCGGCTAGCTGCCGATGGTGCTGGTGGTGAACGACGAATCCGATGTTCTAAAGATCAACACACCATAGGAACCTGGAATGTAAGATCGATGAGCCAGGGCAAATTGGATGTGGTTATTGGGGAGATGTCAAGATTAAATATAGACATTTTGGGTGGCAGTGAACTGAAATGGACTGGAATGGGCCACTTCACATCAAATGACCACCAGATCTACTACTGTGGACAAGAGGACCACAGAAGAAATGGAGTAGCCTTCATAATGAATAATAAAGTGGCTAAAGCAGTGCTTGGATACAATCCAAAAAATGACAGAATGATCTCAATTCAAATTCAGGGGAATCCATTTAACCTCACAGTGATCCAAATATATGCCCCAACCACAGATGCTGAAGAAGCAGAAGTAGATCGGTTCTATGAGGATCTGCAGCACCTACTGGATAGTACGCCAAACAAAGATGATATTTTCATTATAGGAGACTGGAATGCTAAGGTGAGTAGTCAAAAACCAACGGGAATTACAGGCAAGCATGGTCTGGGAGAACAAAATGAAGCGGGACATAGGCTGATAGAATTTTGCCAATACAACTCACTGTGCATAACAAACACTCTCTTCAAACAACCTAAGTGATGACTTTATACATGGACTTCACCACACGGTCGACATCGAAATCAGATTGACTACATCCTTTGTAGCCAAAGGTGGCGGACATCTATGCAGTTGGTAAAAACAAGACCTGGAGCTGATTGTAGTTCAGATCACGAACTTCTTATTGCGCAATTTAGAATCAGACTCAAGAGCATAGGAAAGACCCACAGATCAGTTAGATATGAGCTCACAAATATTCCTCATAAATATGCAGTGGAGGTGAAGAATAGATTGAAGGGACTAGATTTAGAAGATAGGGTCCCGGAAGAACCATGGACAGAAGTTTGCAACATTGTTCAGGAGGCGGCAACAAAAAATGTCCCAAAGAAAAAGAAAACCAAGAAGGCAAGATGGCTGTCTGCTGAGACGCTGGAAGCAGCCCAAGAAAGAAGGAAAGCAAAAGGCAACAGTGATAGGGGGAGATATGCCCAATTAAATGCAAAATTCCAGAGGTTAGAAAGAAGAGATAAAGAATTATTTTTAAACAAGCAATGTGCGGAAGCAGAAGAAGATAATAGAATAGGAAGGACAAGAGACCTCTTCCAGAAAATTAGAAACATCAGAGGTCAATTCCAGGCAAAAATGGGTATGATCAAAAACAAAGATGGCAAGGACCTAACAGAAGCAGAAGAGAGCAAGAAAAGGTGGCAAGAATATACGGAAGATCTATATAGGAAGGACAATAATATCAGGGACAGATTTGACGGTGTGGTCAGTGAGCTAGAGCCGGACATCCTGAAGAGTGAGGTTAAATGGGCTTTAAGAAGCATTGCTAATAACAAGGCAGCGGGAGATGACGGTATCCCAGCTGAACTGTTTAAAATCTTGCAAGATGATGCTGTCAAGGAGATGCATGCCATATGCCAGCAAATTTGGAAAACACAAGAACGGCCAACAGATTGGAAAAAAATCAACTTATATCCCCATACCAAAAAAGGGAATCACCAAAGAATGTTCACACTATCGAATAGTGGCACTAATTTCACATGCCAGGAAGGTAATGCTCAAGATCTTGCAAGGTAGACTCCAACAATTCAGGCAATGAGAATTGCCAGATGTACAAGCTGGGTTTCGAAAAGGCAGAGGAACTAGAGACCAAATTGCCAATATCCGCTGGAGAATGGAGAAAGCCAGGGAGTTTCAGAAAAACATCTAATTCTGTTTTATTGACTATTCTAAAGCCTTTGACTGTGTGGATCATCACAAATTGTGGCAAGTTCTTGGTGGGATGGGGATACCAAGTCATCTTGTCTGCCTCCTGAGGAATCTGTATAACGACCAAGTAGCAACGGTAAGAACAGACCATGGAATGACGGACTGGTTTACGATTGGGAAAGGGGTACGGCAGGGTTGTATACTCTCACCCTACCTATTCAACCTGTACGCAGAACACATCATGTGACATGCTGGGCTTGATGAAGCCAAGGCTGGAGTTAAAATCGCTGGAAGAAACAATAACGGTCTCCGATATGCAGATGATACCAGTTTGATGGCTGAAAGTGAGGAGGAGCTGAGGAACCTCATGATGAAGGTGAAAGAAGAAAGTGCAAAAGCTGGGTTGCAGCTAAACCTCCAAAAAACCAAGATTATGGCAACCAGCTTGATTGAGAAGTGGCAAATAGAGGGAGAAAATGTGGAGGCAGTGACAGACTTTGTCTTTCTAGGCGCAAAGATTACTGCAGATGCTGACTGCAGCCAGGAAATCAGAAGATGTTTACTTCTTGGGAGGACAGCAATGACAAATCTTGATAAAATAGTGAAGAGCAGAGACATCACACTGACAACAAAGTTCTGCATAGTTCAAGCAATGGTATTCCCCGTAGTAACCTATGGCTGCGAGAGCTGGACCATAAGGAAGGCTGAGTGAAGGAAGATAGATGCTTTTGAGCTGTGGTGTGGAGGAAAATTCTGAGGGTGCCTTGGACTGCAAGAAGATCAAACCAGTCCATCCTCCAGGAAATCAAGCCAGACTGCTCACTTGAGGGAATGATATTAAATGCAAAACTGAAGTACTTTGGCGACATCATGAGAAGACAGGATGCCCTGGAGAAGATGTCAATGCTAGGGAAAGTGGAAGACAAAAGGAAGAGGGGCCGACCAAGGGCAAGATGGATGGATGATATTCTGGATGTGACGGACTCGAGCATGGGGGAGCTGGGGGTGGTGATGGCTGACAGGAAGTGCTAGTGTGGGCTGGTCCATGAAGTCATGAATAGTCGGAAGCGACTGAATGAATAAACAACAACAATATCAGTATAGAGGGCATTTGAGAATATAATGTGCCAAATCCCACAAAATGGGTTTCCCACAAAGAGACAATCTCTCTTAGAATGGCACACCACAAAATCTACCCTCTTTCATCATTGAATCCATTTTTTTGAAGCCCCATTGAGTGAAACCGACATTTTAGTGACAAGGAGAATATAAATTACCCTTTGGACTGGTGCTGTCCTGTCATCCCTGCCAATCACCTCACTGCTCTTGGAATAGTGTTCAAGGTGACAAACAATACTAAACATAAATCAAATATAAATCTATAATTAAAACGTAAATGCAAATAAGTTAAAGCCACATCAATAAAAGAAAAATTAAATGTAAATGTGTAATGTAAATGTGTGATGACCACAGATGACAATGACAAGCAAGGAAATGGAAGTACCGAATTAAAATCCTGCATTCTTTGAGAATAGTTCTTGATGACAACAAGTGCATGAAACCATCATAGGAAGCAGAGCAATTACAATACACAAGCCATTAACAAGCAAACAAAAATCCATTTTATGTCTTGCATTCAGGGCTTTCCATGTGCACTCAAGCTGCAAAATGCTGGCACACTCAGCTGTTAAGGGCCACACCTTCAACAGACGCATTATTTGGACAATGTGACTATGGTATAGTTCCAGCCTCATCACTACCTCAGATGCGGATGGCAGTCACTGGCAGAGTGAGACCCTCAAGGCTCAGCTTTGCCTGTCTCCTATAACAGAAACACTGAAACTGTGCAACTGAAGCGATAAACACATCAAAAGGCTCTGTTAACTATGATCGCACCAAACTAGTATCTCCTCCAAACCTACGCCAAATATTCTTCCACAACTCAACTTCTATGGATCAGATGCCCTAGTTTGTTTTGAACATGATATGCTCTTTTGTATTCAGATCAGGCCTCAGTACAATGATGTAGCACTTGGGAATAAAGATGCAGCCCAGCAACCCAGCACTGGAGGCCAAAATCGAGAAGACCTGCACGGCCACCATGTATTTCCCCTTCGTGCTCAGGTAGGAGGGCACAAAGGACAGCCAAACACTGCAGAAGACCAGCATGCTGAAGGTGATCAGCTTGGCTTCATTGAAGGCCCCAGGCAGCTTCCTTGCGAGGAAAGCCACCGTGAAGCAGATGGCAGCCAGGAAGCCCATGTAGCCAAGGGCAGTATAAAAGAAGACAACAGATCCTTCATTGCATTGCAGGATGATCTGTCCAGGCTGGGAGTACATGTCAGCATCAGGGAATGGGGCAGAGCTCCCCATCCAGATGATGCAGAGGATAACTTGGACACCAGAACAAGAACAGACAATGGAGTTTGCCAGACTCTTCCCCAGCCATCTCTTCACTGTGTTCCCTGGTTTTGTGGCCAGGAAAGCCAACACCACCGTGATGGTTTTGGCCAATACCGAAGAAACGGCAACTGAGAAGATGATGCTGAAGGCCGTTTGTCGGAGAAGGCAAGTCACTTTCCTTGGCCGCCCCATGAACAGGAAAGAGGACAAGAAGGAAAGCATGAGGAAGATGAGGAGAATGTAGGAGAGGTCTCGGTTGTTGGCCTTGATTATTGGAGTTTCTTGGTATTTCATGAAGATTCCTAATACGAAGCCCGTGCATAAGGACAGGAATAGACTAAAAGAAATCAGGACAATCCCCAAAGGTTCTTCATAGGTGAGGAAGGTTATCTCCTTGGGGACACATTGATCTCGGTCCTTGTTTGGATGCTGATCTTCCGGACACTTGATGCAATGGTCTGCATCTGAGAAGAAGGAGAGTGAGTTCAGCAGGATTCACACCAACTGTACCTCCAGAAAAAAATGTGGAGTTGAGCAGGGAGAGAGACAAACATTCCCTCACAGAGGACCTGTTTTGTGACCAGACCAGCCTCATCACCAGGCGAAGACCTTAGTAGTAGCAGGGCCAGGAAAGGTACTGTAATATCTCTGCCAGGCATTAGAGAGCAGTTGTCAGTCAGAGAAGAACAGAGAAGAGTAGGCTAGATGGACTGATGGGCTGACTTAGAATAAAAACAGCTCCTTACCTGGTTGAAATTTGGAAAAGCAAGTCTATTTATCCCAACATTTTTTGGGGTAAGGGAGTGTCTATGAGGTTATCCTCTTCTTATCGTCATAATAATCCTGTAATGCATGTAAAGCTACCTGGTAGCTGAGTGGCTTGTGATTTATTTATTTACTCAACTAATGCCCCACCTTTCTACCATTTTCACATCCCCTTTTCTTCCAGGGACCTCCTACTTAACTGCCACAGGATCGCAGCACAGTGCAGACAATTCTCTGCATATAATGGATAAAGGCCCACCATGTCTGTACATGCTGCCCTGTCCCAATCATGAAAAAGTCAGAATGGTGTGTTTTTTTTGGTGGGGGCATAATTTATACCAGGAAGAGTGTGCACTAAGAATCCCCCCTGCTTTGCACCACACAGATTCACTCCCATTGTATTTTCTTTCAACTCACTTCTAGGGTTGGCGGAGAATTTCTCCCCGAAACTTCAGGGGGCCGAGCGCCAACGTGTTCGGCCCCCCGAACAAGTTTCGGGGAGAAATCCTCCAAACCCCCCCCCGCACCCTACACCCCCCCAGGACGGGACTTACCTTCACCGAATGTCCCTCCCGGTGGCGGGTCCGGCCGGCGGTTCGGCAGGTGTTCGAGCAGGGCGGGAGCGGCAGCCAGTCTTTTGACCGGCTGCCGCCACCGCCATTGCAATCAAAGAAAAAAAAAACGCCCCCTGATAGGCTACGTGACGATTCAAGTAGCCTATCACAGCTAGATTTGCAAAGACAGCCGTGACAGGCTACGTCAATCGTCACGTAGCCTATCACGGGTGAATTTAAAAAAAAAAAAGCGCGTACGGATAATGGCGGCCCCCATAGGGAGCCGCCATTCCCGTTCCTTATTTGGTCGCTGTAGTCTACGTAAATGTTTACGTAGACTACGGCGAAAATAAGAGCAACGCAAATAAGCATTTACGTAGACTACAGCGACTAAATAAGGAACGCGAATGGCGGCTCCCTATGTGGGCCGCCATTAGTGTATGCGCTTTTTTTTTTTAAAGTCACCCGTGATAGGCTACGTGACGATTGACATAGCCTATCACGGCTGACTTTGCAGATCTAGCCATGATAGGCTACGTGAATCGTCACGTAGCCTATAAGGGGGCGTTGTTGTTTTTTTTAAAAAAAAGTCCGCGTTCACAGCCAGACGAGGCGGGAAGCCTCCTCCCCGGCCTGAATTTCAGCTGGGACGAGGCGGGAAGCCTCCCCCCCCAGCCTGAACTTCGCGGGGGGAGCTGCGAAGCGCCTCCCCCCCACCGCGAACGTCCTTCGACGACACGTAAGTGCCTTTCGTCCACCCCTACTCACTTCATAGAATTAATGGTGGAGATGACAAAATAAACTGAAGCCAAGTAGGGGTCAGAGTTCAAAAAGTCTTTAGCATCTGTTTCAAAGATGTATGAATATTTAATGTGTTGATTAAAATGCTTTTGAGACTGCACATCAGAACAATGATCACAATGATGTACAGACTAGAAGAATAAAGCATTGTAGAAGAAGAGCAAGTAATAACAAATAAAATTAGCATTCAGTCGAATGGAACAAGCCTTCATTAAAACCACGCTATGTACTAGAAGGGCATCATGAGGTATTTCAGGCTGAGCAGTAGTGAATCATCCATAACCATAAGGGATTCCCATGAGGTTTTACACTAGGAGCAACAGTCATTTATGAAGCCTTCTTCTCTTACCTACTCATGGATTGTTTTGCTAAAGGTGTTTAAGAGAAAAGGAGAGAGAAGTAAAATAGGGCTGTGGAGACTATTCGGCATATTCAATGAGTTGCCCTAGGCAACTCCCATTCTTCTGATCTTGCCTACCTTCCTGAATGGAGATGGTTCCTTCCGCACATGGAGCGCAAGCATAGCAGCATGGTGGCTCTCCTTCTTGGATCTCCTTGTAGTATCCACGGCGACAGCTCTCAGTGCATCTGGAATGAGGCACTGTCTAGCAACAAAGAGAAGGAGCATCCAGGAAAACAGTGTTATGAATATTTGTGCCTATGGAAATGAGTCCTCAAATTTAGACAGGAACCAACAGGGTTTCTAGTGCTTGTGACCCTAAACGAAGTAGAAGGGATCCCAGGTCCTCATTTCTGGGAACCACTATTTATGCATCACAACATGGCATGGACATTTTTGGTCCGTTTGTTTCAAAATGTATATGCCCCCTATACTATACATGTACTCACGCCAATATAAAAACTGGAGGAGAAAAGGTACGACAATGAAGTAAAATAAAAGACAATCCCAGAATAACAGAAATTACAAGCAACAGCAATAAAAGCGCAAGCTTCAAAATATGTGCATGCAATGACGGTGAACGATGGGGGAGGGAGATGAGCGTTTTGCTGGAGGATAGGCACCACCATTGGAAAGGCCCTCTCCTCTTCTGTGTTTTGATCTTCAGTGGCAGGGCAGAAGGCAAAGGAAGGATCGGAGGCCTCATGGCCCAGCTGGAGACGGAAAGGCTTTTTAAGGAGGGGGGGCACCTGGTAGATTGAGAGACAGGGAGTGGGGTACATGATGGATTTATATCCCCCAAAGAAGTTCAGCACCTTGGATAACTCTTTTATAGTTCTGGATGGTTCTGACTAAAACCCAGAATGGATCCACAGCCCCACCGAAATCAGAGCCACGAGACTCCACTGTATCAAACCACAGAATACATCGAATTAAATGAATAAAAGCACTACGTAAATCCAACCATTCAACACAAAAGGATCACACATGAAAATCCCATTCAAATAACTGAAAGGCCTCTTGAAACAGAAAGGACTTCCTGCCTGAGACTCATGGCAGACCAACATCTCCAGGGATGTTGCCACACCACAAAAGGCCTTCCTGCCAATTGTCACCAGCCAAATCTCAGCTGGCCTTGCCAATTGGAGGAGGCCTCATCAGATGCTCTAAGGCAACATATCCAAGAGTCATGTGGAAGAGGGCATTTTTACTAGGGCTGTTAGCCACGTCAGTCTGAAGCCTGAAGCCCTAGCATGTCTGGGTGCTGCGGTGCAAAGTGATGCAATTCCGGAGCAGGTCAGAATCAGGCCAAAGCACTCCAATATGGGTTGGTTCACTCTGAAGAGCTTTGGGGGTGCTTCAGCCCAATGAGGACAGCAATCCCACCCAGCTGTGTGAGCCCCTCACTCCTTACCTGGTCTCCAGGGATCACATGCAGCCATCACTCTCATGGAGGGAGTTGCCATTTCCTTTCAAAATGGTGACTCTTTGTCCAGTCAGACAAAATACCATTTTAAAAAATAAATAAAAGGTGACTCCCTTGCAGAGGCCAATGGGCGAGGGCACTCTCGAGAGATCCAGGTCAGGAGTGGGGGTTCTGTGGGGGTGGCAATGACAGTGCGGGGTCACTCTGGGTGGGGGTTTCCCCCCTTGTGCTTTGGGTCTCTAGATGTTGCTTCAGAACTGGAGAAGTGGGTCAACCCAGCTTCAGGGGCGGTTGAGGTGAGTTCAGGCCAATTGGAGTCCTCTAAACTGAGCTCTGAATTAGGTTGGGTGGGCTGTGCACAACCCTAATTTTTGCTACCCTGACCCTAGAGGGCTTCAAATGGATCAGCACCTTAATTTGCACCCTGAAGCTGAGTGTGAGGCAAAGAAGCTCTTTTAAAACAGGTGTGGTGCTGTCTCTCTGCCCTGCCCCAGTTGTCAACTGAGGGGTCACCAGAACTCTCTCCACTGCCTTCAGAGGAAGGCCCACCGGGCACCTCCAAGCCTCCTTTCAGACCTTTGTACTTCTCGAGTTTGGAGGAATGTCCGTCTTCCTGTGCAATTGCTCCCAATTTGCTCCTTCCGAATAGGGATGTCAGAGAATTCCGCCATGGATCTTGGTGAGGCTGAATGCCAGTGGATTCAGCCCCCCAAAATCCATGGCGGAATGGCCTGCCACCCCCCCACCCTCCGCGGTTCCTCCCCGGGATGAGACATTTGCAGTCTGGTCGCTTGTGTGTTTGTTTGTTTTTACATAGACTTGATAGGCTACGTAAAGACTTACGTAGCCTATCACGTCTGGGTAAAAAAACCACACAACAACACGTACGCAAATGGCAGCTACGGCCGCTGCCATTTGCATTCCTTATTTTTGGCCGTCTTAGTCTACATAACTATTTACATGGACTAAAATGGCAAAAATAAAGGGGAATGCAAATAGCATAGTGAGCGCTATTTGCGTTCCTTTTTGAATCACCATTTTATCCTACGTAAAAATTTACATAGACTAAGACAGCCAAAAATAAGGAGCGCAAATGGCAGCGGCCGTAGCCACCGCCATTTGTGTACGTGGTTTTGTTTTTGTTTTGTTTTTACCCAGAGCCCTCTGCAGCAGGAAATCCAGCTGCGGACAGCTCTGGCCTGGGCCTGGCCAGCTGCTCCATGGAGCCGCCGCGGAGCACAGCCGGCCGTTCAAGGATGCCGGGGGGGAGGAACGGATCGCCTCCCCCCCCATCAAGGATCCGGGGGGAGGGACGGAACGCCTCCCCCCCACCATAAACATAATCCACAGAAAGGTAAGTCACTTTCGTCATTGTAGCGGCCACTAGGGTTGGCGGAGAATTTCTCCCCGAAACTTCGGCGGGCCGAGCGCCAACGTGTTCGGCCCCCCGAAGACGTTTCGGGGAGAAATTCTCCGCCCCCCCCGCTGCCCCCCGCACCCCCCCAGGAAGGGACTTACCTTCCCTGAATGTCCCTCCCTTGCCCTTATTTTCGCCATAGTCTACGTAAAGATTTACATAGACTACAGCGACCAAATAAGGAATGCGAATGGCGGCTCCCTATGGGGGCCGCCATTTGCGTACGCGCTTTTTTCTTTTTTTTTTCAGTCACCCGTGATAGGCTACGTGACGATTTACTTAGCCTATCATGGCTGACTTTGCAGAACTAGCCATGATAGGCTACATTAATCGTCACGTAGCCTATCACGGGGGCATTTTTTTTTTTAAAAATAAACTTTTTATTTCGCGGCCGGGCGAGGCGGGAAGCCTCCCCCCCCCAGCCTGAACTTCGGGGGGAAAGCAGCGAAGTGCCTCCCCCCCCACCGCGAAAAGCTGCGAGACCAGGTAAGTGACTTTCGTGCACCCCTAATAGAAACACTCATCCATGTTATCCCCCTCCAGAAGTGTCTTGGGGGTGCATTTTTCCCTAGGGCCCTTTGGCTTTTTGTCTGGCCATCAGAGTTTACAGTCTGCTCATGCCCTGGAACTGTGATGTGAACTCTTTTGGTTGTGCTCTAAGGAGGAATAGGTGACTACTAGGAGGAGGGATTTTTCTGCTGTGGCACCCCAGCTGTAGAATGAGCTCCCTCGTGAGGTTCGCCTGACACCTACATTGTATTACTTCCAGTGCCAGGTGAAGACCTTTTTATTTTCCCAGGCATTTTATCATTTTAGCTTTCTAGACTTTTAGCTTTGCTGTTTTAAACCTGTATTTTAAATTCCTACACTGCTGCTAGGTTTTATTGTGGTTGTATTGTTATATTGTGGTTTGGATGTTCTATATAGCTAAAATTGTTTTATTGCGGGCTGTTTGGTTTTAATTTTTGTGAACCACCCAGAGAGCTCCGGCTATTGGGCGGTATAGAAAAAAAAAGGAAATAAATAAATAAATATTTAGAAGCTGGGGGTGGGGGTGGGAAACACAAGACAGGGTGGATATTCTTAGAGCTTAAGAGATGTCACAAGCCAATCACAGGATGCAAATCCTTTCCCCTACCTCATTAAAACGGCCGGGCCATGCAATGGCTTCCTGCTTAATGGTGAGTTTCATGTCTGAAGATGCCTGTCTCTCCACACTTCCAATAGTCACTCTAGCACGAGATTCATTGGGAAACATCACCCAATTCACGATATCAAAGTCAGCTGCCAGTTCCCCAGTCTTATCCAGATACAGTCCACCCATGGAAGCATTAGAAAACTGGATATCTCGTAAGGAAGTGTGAAGCTAGAATGACAGAGAAAACAGCCCAGATTTAGAAATCATGAGAATGTAGGCCATATCTTAGGCCTCATCACTTTGAGCTTTAAACGTCCTTGTTCTGTGCACATCCCATCTGGGCTCACAATGCCATTCTTTGGCTGTTCACAGTCACAACTAGAGTTGTCAGACTGATCCACAATCAATTCAAAAGTGATCATATTTAAGAGAGGGCTTTTCCCAAGTTGCACAGATTAGGGAAACTTGCAGGACTTTTTTTGTTGTTGTTTTACGGGGGGGGGGGAGGTGCAAGTGCACATTAGTAAAACGTGCACCTTGGCACATGACCAAAATGCTCGTACAAAAAAGTGCATCCCATCAATGAACAGATGGCAAAAGTAAAAAGAAGTAAAATCCCTAGGTCACTGGTTCCATTGTCATATTGCTCTGTCAGGAAGTTTTTCCTGATGTTCAGCTGGAATCTGGCTTCCTGTAACTTGAGCCCATTATTCCGTGTCCTGCATTCTGGGATGATCGAGAAGAGATCCTGGCCTTCCTCTCTGTGACAACCTTTCAAGTTCTTGAAGAGCGCTGTTGTATCTCCCCTCAGTCTTCTCTTCCCAAGGCTAAAGATGTCCAGTTCTTTCAGTCTCTCCTATTAGGGCGTTGTTTCCAGTCGCCTGATGATCTTTCCTGCCCTCCTCTGAACCCTCTCCAGTTTGTCTGCATCCTTCTTAAAGTGTGGTGCCCAGAACTGGACACAGTACTCCAGATGAGGCCTAACCAGTGCTGAGTGGAGGGCAACTTGTACTTCATGTGATTTGGAAGTCTCAGATTCAGGTTGTGATCGACAACAATTCCAAGATCCTTTTCGCTTGTTGTCCTTTGGAGCCAAGTATTCCCCACTTGTAACTGTGCATTTGGGTTCTTTTTCCTCAGTGCAGAACTTGGCATTTATCCCTACTAAATTTCGCTCTGTTTTTTTCTGCCCAGCACTCCAGTCTCTCAAGATCACTTTGAATTCTGTAACTGTCTTCCATGGTATTAGCTCTCCTGCCCAATTTTGTGTCATCTGCACATTTGATCAACATTCCCTGCATCTCCTCATCCAACTCATTAATAAAAATGTGGAAGAGCACTTGGCCCAGGACTGAGCCCTGTGGTCCCTCACTCGATACCACTCCCCAGTTTGAGAAGGTCCCATTGATAAGCACTCCTTGAGTCTGATTCTGTAGCCAACTGTGGATCCACCTGATGGGCCCTTGCCACTAGTCCATCTTCCAGGAAATATAGCCTGTGGTCCTGCACTCCAAATTTCTCATGCCAGCACCACCTTCATAGCCAGTCATTCACCTGGAGTATTTTTCTTTCCCTTTTTATCCCTCTTCAAAATCCTGGAACTCCCCTGGCCAACTCCTGTTTTCTCTCCCTGTTCACTCCCTCTGATCATTCGCTCTTTGGAATCTTGCTTCCTTGCATAGTCCCTAGACCAGCTGGTCAGCCTCCGCTGCTCTCCTCTGCTCTGCTCACCTGGGAGGTGGGAAACAGATTGAAACTTCCTGCCCACACAGCTGCAGGGATCACTCAGGCCACACCCCCTCAATTCAATTGGAGCTCTCCGGAGCACATGGTGAGCACACGGAGACTCAGAAATGAAAGGACAGCCCTCTGGGCTTACTCCAGCCCACTCACTGCTTTGCCTTCATCACCTCTTACCCTGCAACTCCCCTGAAACTCCTGTCTGCTCTCCCTGTTTGCTTGCTGTGACCGTGCCCTCTCTGGGAGCTTGCTTGCTTCCATAGTCCCGAGACCAGCTGGAGCAGCTTCCTCTGCTCTGCTCAGGTAGGAAACAGGAAACAGACATATCAAAGGAGATGTGAACTCAAGTAGAATCAACAGTGTGGATTTCCCCTTGTTTCTTTTAATGGTCATCCTTCATGAGACCAAGACTGATTCAGTCACATAACCAGAGAGGGAATCCAAATGGAAAGGGGTTGGACAATCAGGAACTGCAGCTGGGCTGACAATGCCCTCCCTCTTGATTTGTTGTTGTTCAGTTGTTCAGTCATGTCCGACTCTTCATGACCCCATGGACCATAGCACACCAGGCCTTCCTGTCCTCCACTCTCTCCCAGAGTGTGCTCAAATTCATATTCATTGCATCGGTGATGCTATCTAGGCATCTCATCCTCTGCTGTCCCCTTCTCCTTTTGCCTTCAATCTTTCCCAGCATCAGGGTCTTTTCCAGGGAGTTTTCTCTTTGCATCAGGTGGCCAAAATATTTGAGCTTCAGCTTCAGTATCTGCCCCTCCAATGAGCACTCAGGGTTGATTTCCTTTAGGATGGACTGATTTGACCTCCTTGCAGTCCAGGGGACTCTTAAGAGTCTTCTCCAGCTCCCTCTTGAGACCACTAGCCAAATGGGGGTATTAGGACTGGTAGCAGTTCTCCAAAACAAGGGCTGTGAACAGAGTCCCCATCATGGTTTGAATGCAACTTTGGGCCTTCTGAAGTAGCCCTGCTTTGCTTCAGGATGATTCTGACCCCATCCGCTTCTCTTCAGACCCCAATCCAAAGCAAGATTTGGTTATCTAAATCATTCTGATATGACATGTTCTCATTGACTGGCATTGAAAAATAGAAATGGCTGTCAGGTTTACAGTTTTTGTGCTAAAAACATGAAATTTGGGAACCTGGGATCCTCCATGGAGGGGATTCCACCTGCCAAATTTCAGACAGTCTGGCATAGTAGTTGTTGTGCTAGGCACTGCTAAAATGTGCTTTTCTCAGAAATACAAACCACATTCAGGAGGGATAATAATCTGAGAAGTTAGTTGTTGAAGTGGAGGAAGTCACTCTCCCCAATTCTGCTGTAGGTTTCTGTGAAGTGCCTCCTTGGTCAGTGACCTCTGAGCACTGCAACTTGCCTCTGCATTCAGCTGCCCCACTACACCAGCACACACTATCTGGACTGGGGGAGAGCCTGACTGCTGACCAGTGCTGCGAATCCCAGCCACACCTCGTCCACCCCTGCCCCTGCCTACAAGATCAAAAGAAAGCAAATGCTGCACTAATTACAAGCAAGGCAGGAGGACAACAGAAGACGACGGGGGGCTTAACTGTTGTTGTTCTTGCTGTTGTTTAAAGGAAATGTGATCAAAAATGGGAACAGAAGGAATACAGGAATGGAGAAGTGTGGAGGCGGGTGGAGAAGAGCCAAGAAAAAGGACAGGAGAGTAGTGTGTGTGTGTGTGTGTGTGTGTGTGTGTATGTATGTGTGTGTGTGTGTGACTGTGTGTGTAAATCTAGACAGAATGAAAGTAAGGGCAAACAAATGGTAGAGAATTGAGAAGGGTGTCGTGGAAGTGAAAGAAAGAAGCAAGGGAAGGAAAAGGAAAGTAGTTTTTATTGTATTTCTCCTTTTTAAAATAAACAGTCAAGAAAAGAATGAAGTGTAAAACCTATTAGAGAAGGGGCAGGGGAGAGACAAAGAACCAGGAACAGAAAGATGGAAACTCAACCTCCGTACTTTTCGAGTGTTTGGTTTTTCAAATAAAGGATCTACAAGTGAAAGGAAGGAAGGAAGGAAGGAAGGAAGGAAGGAAGGAAGGAAGGGAAAGGAAAGAAAAGAAAAGAAAAGAAAAGAAAAGAAAAGAAAAGAAAAGAAAAGTTTGATTGGGAAGGAAGAAGAAAGCACAAGCACACACACCCCATATAGATTTAGCCAAATCTCCCTAACAACACTCCGTAAACCAAAACCACTACCTAATCAGTGCTCGCTCTCTCCCTCTCCCTCTCCCCCTCTCCATCTCTCTCTCTCTCTCTCTCTCTCTCACACACACACGTGCGCACACACACAAACACGCACACACTGAAATGAAAGAAGACTGATCTCTCCAATGTATCCACTCCAATACTGCCCCCCTCCTCCACCACTGTCACTGATTGGAGACTGCTGGGTTACACTCTGCCCTAATTGGGCAATTGGAGATGCCATTCACCAAGGATCACCATTTCCTCCTCCCGCCTCCCCCTCCTCTCCCCTCCCATATTTTTTGCAAGTTGCTACATTGTGGAGATGGGTTGTCTGTGCTTCAGAAGGCATCAGAATGGATGGATAGACTCACCTCTGTCCAAGGCATGGGAGAGGTCCAAGAGCCCCCCGCCCAGCCTCCCAGCTTGCCTCACAAGGTCATCCAAGAGAGCTGCCCCACCTGCCTCCACAGGGGTTAACTGCTGGAGTCCTCAGCGCACATGGGCCCAGCAAGCAAGCCATCGTCTCTTTGCAAGGAGAAGATGGCTAAAGAGGGTGGTGTGCTGAGGCCTCATCCAGACAATGCCAGCTGGGAAGAGCTTCCTTGATAGCTGACAGGGCAAGATGAGGCCTCAGTGCTGTATATAGCCAAGCCACACTTGCCATCTCCTCCTTGCAAGGAGGAGAGAGTGAGATTGTTTGGGGGGGTGAGAACTCGGGGCTGTTCCCAGCTGCTCAGAGGCCAGCACTGTCAGCTAGGGATGTTAGAGAATTCCGCCACAGATCCCAGGGGGGCCAAATTCCAGTGAATTCGGCCCCCTGGAATCCGTGGTGGAACGGAGCCCCCCACCCCTCCACCCCGCAAATGCCCCGCGAAACAGATGCGACCTGGCTGCAGCTCCAGCACCTCCAGCCACTGGCAGGCTGCTGTGGACACAAATGGTGCCCATCATAGCAGCCGACATTTGTTCCCTATGCCGGCCCGTGATAGGGTACGTATATATTTACGTACAGCTAAAGCAGGGACTCGAATGTCATCCCCTACACCATTTGTGTACCCGCTTTAGCCATGATAGGATACGTAAATATTTATGTAGCCTATCATGGCTAAAGCAGGGACGCTAATGGCGTCCCCTACGCCATTTGTGTCCCTGCTTTAGCTGTGATAGGCTATGTAAATATTTATGTAGCCTATCACGGGCTTGCCTAGGGACGCAAATGGCATCCCCTATGCAGGACGCCATTTGCATCTGCACCAGCCCAGCAGCGGTTGGAGGCCCCGCTGTGGGTTGTCCCGGCTGGCCACAGAGCAGAGCCAACCGGGCAGGATTCTGAGAGGAGGAATGGATCACCTCCCCCTCATCGAGGATTCCGGGGGGAGGAACGGATCACCTCCCCACCTGTGGTACCCGGTGATGCCAGGTAAGCGGGGTTTCGTACACCCCTACTGTCAGCGCCACATGGCTCAGTGAGCGGGGTCAACGGGGCGGGGGGGGGAGTCTGCTGGCCTCCCAGATGAAGGTGGGTGCTTGTGACATCCCCATTTACCACAGGCTGCACCCAACTGGCCATACCCCATCCTCCACAGCTAGCTTTTACTAGGAGGACATATACTCGGGCACATTGCTGCAAACTCCCTGGGCACTTCATAAGACCGCGATCAGAGAAATGGATCCCACTGGATCTTCTAAAACAAAAACATTAGGTTGACTGCAGGGTATCCTGACGGTGCTTCACAAAACAACAACTTGTTCTCAATGGGTCTGGGGCTTCATTTGTAAGGGATGTTTGGAGGAGGGAAGCTACTTGAGCATGTAACGGTGGCAGGAAACAGGGTCTACTGGCTGCCTGCACTGCCATGCAGGACAAACAATTATCTGCTCTAACATATGTTTGGTTATCGTCATCATGAGTCTTTATGGAGGTGTTGCCCAAGGAAAAGGGAATACCTGCCAGGGCTGCAGCATTTGACAGTCCCGCCTTTCTCCTTCAATCAGCATCAACATCCGCTTGGGTCGGGATGAATATGCAGCATGTAAGGCATGGGCCACAGCTTGGATGCTGCTATAAGTAACGTAGCTGTCCTGAGACAGGGCTCTCTCAATCTCCTCCTTGGGCAGCGTCGCCTGTTTCTCTTTCTCTCTGCAACCTGTCCAAATTTTCATGGACAAAACATGCATTGAACTTGAACACTTAAAAGTTTCATCCCAAAACTGTTCCAGAGAAGAGGAGACCGGCTCATAGTAGTCATATTTTGTCATTATTTTAGTCTTCATTATGAAGGACAAAGAACCGTGGAGGAAATGGAAGTAAGAAGGTGCAAGAGACAAGTTGATGTCAATGTTCGGAAAAGCTGGTGTGATCCAGAGTTTTGCCCCAGTTCGGTTCTTTTCGAGTGTTCTTTGAATGAAAATCAACGGAAAACAGCCATAGTGGGAGTCCGCATAGTAAACAATTACCTTCACTTCTTTCCCCAAGAAAGACAGGTCGATCTGGAATATTTGATGTATGATATTTCGTGGTAGTCTTTTGGAGAAAGCGACACAAATTCCACTGCTGATCATCAGGGGTGTCAAGGCACCCAGGAACCTCTCTCCATTCTCAGTGTCTGGAGCAAAGAGACCGACCCACGTCCATCGGAAAAACAGGAGCAGCTGGACGATCCCTGGGTACTGGGCTTCCTCCTTTGGGGCCATGCGGTGGACAAAAGGGAATTGACTTTTGTCATTAGAAACAGGAGTAGCAATGCCATAACTGATCTAGGGAGCAAAGTAAAGTCAGAGACGGTAGTTTAGTATCAGTTTGTTTTCTGGATGAAGGTCAAATATTTTTGGCTAAAATGGAAGGATGATTATGTACCCTATCTTGGCTTCCATAAAGAGGAAAAAGGGGAGGATATAAAATACATACATACATATATACATTTTTTTCCTAGTGTACAAAGAGCTAAAAAACTTTGGAACAGGATACCTGCCAGAGCACCAATACAATCCAGTTCTATTGTAAATATTTTTTTTTCTCCCTCTCTCTCTATGTTCTTTAAAAAATAATTTTTAACATGGAGTTTTATTCTTTTACCTTATCTTGTATCTTTTACTGCCTCCTCCCATATGTGCCTGCCCGTAAATATTTATGTAGCCTATCATGGCTAAAGCAGGGACGCTAATGGCGTCCCCTACGCCATTTGTGTCCCTGCTTTAGCTGTGATAGGCTATGTAAATATTTATGACCTTATGACCTTAAGATCATCCTCAGCGGCCCTCCTCCGTGAGCCCATGCCAAAGGAAGTGAGGCGGGTGGCTACTAGGAGGAGGGCTTTTTCTGCTGTGGCATGAGCTCCCTGGTGAGGTTCTGGAATGAGCTCCCTGGTGAGGTTCGCCTGGCACCTACATTGTATTCCTTTCGTCTCTGTGTGTGGCTTCAGGAAGGGGCAGGAACCGGGCTGGGGATCATATGGAAAGCTGTATAGTACAGCTTCTGTGGTCTCCTGAAATCCGTGCCCCCAGGGATGCCCAGACTCCCATCCCAGAGCTCCACCACTGCCACGACTCACCTCCACACACTCCAGAGAACCATTATGCCCATGAGGCACAGGGACTGAAGAGCGGGAGCTGAGCCCAAGCAGAGCTCAGCTCCCCTTTCTATGCACCTGGCCTCCTGTCTGCTCCCCATTCACACCTGTGGGATTTTGTAGTTGCTCGACATGGAGGAAATGTGGAGGGAGAGGTCCGATTCAGCCCCTTCAAGAACGGCCAGCAGGTGATTCTTCCTCCCACAGCTGTAATGTGGAGTGTTGCTTTCGCCCCCAGCAAGGAGCTGCAGCATGGCGTAGGAGGTGGCTCTTCCGTCGAAGAAGGACTTGTAGATGTTGTAGCCCAGGGTGATGTTGGGTAAGAGCCTGGGGTTCCGGTTGATCTCCTGAATGGCAAACATGAAGGACAGAATGTGCCAGTGCCTTGTAGTCTGGAAACTGCAAAAAATAAACAAAAATTAAATGCAACACCTCATGCTGTCGTTCTCCACTGAATCAAAACATATCTCAGGTTCTTTCTTTTATACCCCCAAATTCTTTTTCATGTGTTTTCAATCCCAGAAGAGCCGATCATCACATAATGCTTTGGACATTCATAGGGGGCAGCAAGCATACCTGTGTTGCAAGGTAACTGAGTATCCATTTACCTGATGAAAGGAAAGATGGAGATATTTGTACTACATTCCTTGAGAGGCAATGTTGGAAGATTGCAAGGATAAAGGATATATGTGTCTGTCTGTCTGTCTGTATTTAGGTAGGTAATCTCTCTCTCTCTCTCTCTCTCTCTCTCTCACACACACACACATGCCTTTTGTTAAAGCTTATCAGTAAAAACTATCGTTCTGTCATGTAAAATCATAATAGGGGTGGGGTATCATTCAGAATGGTTTCACCAATGTTATTGAAAATTGCAGGTGCCAGAAGAAGTGTTACGTTTACATGCCATGAAGTTTCCAGGTCTACTGGTGAACTATGGGGAGAGAAACAGCAATATAAAGAGAAAAAGCAAGCAAGCAAGCAAACCATCTCCTCTCTCTGTCCAAAGTGACTTGGGGAGTATGTTTCAGCAACTGTGTTTGGATCAGAGTTTCTGAAGAAGAAAAACGAACTTTTTTAAAGTCTAATACATTGATGATTTCCTACCAATTCCTCCGGTGTTGGGGATGGTGGAATTTTTTTTTTTTAAAAATAACCCTTTTTAACATGTATGCAAGTCATCAGCTGCCATTGTAGGCCTTGTTTTCATTTTGTTTTCGGTATCATGTCATGTTTTCTGGTGTTTGAGAGGGAAATGAAAACGGCCACAACCATTAAAGGAAAAAAAAAAAGTTCCACAATTTGCCAGGGATATCGACTGGAAAAAAAATGTCTGGAGGGACATGTAGTGGGTATGTACTGGCCAATGAAATGATAGTAAAATAGGCTGGTGTATTTAAAAGTAAGTAAATGCTTTGAAGAAATGCTAATTTCAGGTCTTCTCTGTGCGCCCGTGTGTCTGGGCATCGGCGTGCACGGGTCTACGGGTCTCCACCTTCCTGCCTTTATCTTTCTATGTGTTTCAAGGCATTTCACTTCTGGTTTGAGTTCAGCTTCACTCTCTCCTTTCCCCAAAATTATCTTTAAATCACTTCTCTTTTAGCTTTGCAAGCTTTGTTACTGAATATCACCCATAGAGACTTAAAAGTGAGTAATATGGGGAGGGGATGTCATAGATTAACTGTGCCCCCTTATCCATGCTGTTTCAGTATGTATGAATAAAAATAACCATGTTTTTTATTATTACCTACATAGACCTTATAGTTTATACAGTATTTGAAGTGTTGCCTCAAAGAAAAGCTGTGTCCCACTCACTTTTACTCACTGGAAATCACATCAAAGTTTAAACAGAAAACAAAGCACTCTTTAACGCTTCTGGAAGGATCACCATTTTTCCAGTCAGTAGTCACACAACCTGTAGAACCTTAAAAGGAGGGTTACGGACACTTGCTTTTGCCATCTTAGCTCACCGCAGACAGGATATCCAAAAAACACAGCCCCTCAGCTCAGCTTGGTGACCCAAAATGCTCAATCTGCCCCCCCCCCAGCATCCCCCTTCCTACCTGAAGGATCATCTCCTCCCATATACACTTGCCCAGACCCTGAGATCAGCTTTAGAAGTCTGACTGCAGAAGCCCACGCCAAAAGAAGCAAGGTGGGTGGCTAGAAAGACAAATGCCTTTTCTCCTGTGGCTTTCCAGTTGTGGAGGACAAAATTGGGGTATCGTATTTTCTTACAACCAAAGATGTGTGTGCGGGGGGAGTAGATTCTGTTTCTTATATTAAGAAAATGCCTCAGTGGTCAAGTCCGAATCTTTGCAGTGGAGGAGAAGTGTATTTGAGGATGGCCTGTGACAATTTTGAAGTATAACTGGTACAAAATTGCTTTTTTCTAGGAGGATTAATTTTGTTAGGCGAGCTCCTGCAGTTTGACAGATTTTGTCCGGATTTTTTTCCCACTGGAGTTACATGGGCTACTTCGGAAGATCATTTCTCCTGTTTGTACAGCATCTCTTGGAAAACAGTTTGTCCTCTTAGGAAGGAAGAAGGTGTAGAATATACTGTGCCTCAGAAAACTATAAGGCATTTCTAGGTTTTAACCCCATTTTAAGCCGGAATTCAAATAGAAAGGATTTTCCACACCAGCCATTCAGCCATTCTGGAATATTAACTAGTCCTTAATAGCATGAAGGATGCTAATAGTCTTAAGCCATGTTATATTCGGGGTGAGAAGGGGGAGAGAAAAAGAGATCTACCTATTAATAAGCCAAGAGGCGTAGCTCGGTGCCGATGATCTGCCACCATATATTTGATATACACGGATATAGATGAACAAAATTTGGAGACACATTATACAGATTCTTAATTCTCCTATCTCTAATAACCTAAATGAACAGATCACCAAAAAGATAACCAAGGGCTTTGGTTCATTGCCATCCCAGAAGCCTTTTCTCCATTATTGGGAATCTACGCACAGAACACAAAATGAACTCAACTGGTGGTTGGCTTGAATCTCTGCTAACGCAGGAGCAACCACAGGCATCTGCAGTCTTGATTCAGAGACTTGATAATACTGAGTGACAGGAACTACACTCCTGCCCAGCAAAACCTGTTCCCCCATGACCCCATGTGATGCTGCCTAGTTCTGGTACTTCACTCTCTTCTTTGATGTCTCTTCAGAATAAACAGGGCCATCAAGCATCCATTCATGCAAGACTTAATATTTCACTGCCTTGTTGTGGTGAAGGGCCTTGCGTAACTCAGTGAAGCCATAAGCTATGCCGTGCTGGGCCACCCAAGACGGACAGGTCATGGCAGAGAGTTCTGACAAAATGTGGTCCACTGGAGAAGGAAATGGCAACCCACTCCAGTATTCTTGCCAAGAAAACCCCATGGAACGTATTACAAGGCTAAAAGAGATGACGCCGGAAGATGAGCCCCTCAGGTCGGAAGGTGTCCAATATGCTACTGGGGAAGAGCAGAGGGTATTTCCAAGTAGCGCCAGAAAGAGTGAAGTGGCTGGGCCAAACCCGAAAGGACACTCAGCTGTGGATGTGTCTGGCGGTGAAAAGAAAATCCGATGCTGTAAAGAACAATATTGTTTAGGAACCTGGAATGTCAGATCAATGAATCAAGGTAAGCTGGAGGTGGTCAAACATGAGATGGCAAGATTGAACATCGACATCTTGGGAATCAGCGAACTAAAATGGACAGGCATGGGCGAATTTAATTCAGGTGACCATCATATCTACTATTGTGGGCAAGAATCCCTTAGAAGAAATGGAGTAGCACTCATAGTCAACAAAAGGGTGGGAAAAGCAGTACTGGGGTACAATCTTACAAATGATAGAATGATCTCAGTACGAATCCAAGGCAAACCATTCAACATCACAGTAATTCAAGTCTATGCCCCAACCACTGATGCCGAAGAAGCTGAGGTTGATCGGTTCTATGAAGACCTACAACACCTTCTAGAACTAACACCAAAAAAAGATGTCCTCTTCATCATAGGGGATTGGAATGCTAAAGTAGGAAGTCAAGAAATCACCGGGATAACAGGCAGGCATGGCCTTGGTGTACAAAATGAAGCAGGACAAAGGCTAATAGAGTTTTGCCAAGAGAACATGCTGATCATAGCAAACACTCTTTTCCAACAGCACAAGAGGCGACTCTACACATGGACGTCACCAGATGGTCAATATCGAAATCAGATTGATTATGTCCTTTGCAGCCAAAGATGGAGAAGCTCTATACAGTCAGTAAAAACAAGACCTGGAGCTGACTGTGGCTCAGATCATGAGCTGCTTCTTGCAAAATTTTGGCTGAAATTGAAGAACGTCGGGAAAACCACTAAACCGTTCACGTATGACCTAAATCATATCCCTGATGAATATACAGTGGAGGTGAGGAATAGATTTCAGGGATTAGACCTGATAGACAGAGTGCCTGAGGAACTATGGACGGAGGTCCGTAACATAGTTCAGGAGGCAGCAACGAAACCCTTCCCAAAGAAAAAGAAATGCAAGAAAGCCAAGTGGCTGTCAGATGAGGCTTTACAAGTAGCTCATGAAAGAAGGGAAGCGAAAAACAAGGGAGAAAGGGGAAGATATATCCAACTGAATGCAGAGTTCCAGAGAATAGCAAGGAGAGACAAGAAGGCCTTCTTAAATGAACAATGCAAAGAAATCGAGGAAAACAACAGAATGGGAAAGACTAGAGATCTTTTCAAGAAAATTGGAGATCTCAAGGGAACTTTTTGTGCAAAGACGGGCATGATAAAGGACAAAGAAGGCAGGGACCTAACAGAAGCAGATGAGATTAAGAAGAGGTGGCAAGAATACACAGAAGAACTATACAGGAAAGATCTGAATGTCCCTGATAGCCATGATAGTGCAGTCACTGAACTTGAACCGGACATCCTCGAGAGTGAAGTCAAGTGGGCCTTAGGAAGCATTAGTAACAACAAAGCTAGCGGAGATGACAGTATTCCAGCCGAGCTATTTAAAATCCTAAAAGATGATGCTGTTAAAGTGCTGCATTCAATATGCCAACAAATCTGGAACACTCAACAGTGGCCACAAGACTGGAAAAGGTCAGTTTACATTCCAATTCCAAAGAAGGGCAATGCCAAAGAGTGTTCCAACTACCGCACAATTGCGCTCATTTCACATGCCAGCAAGGTGATGCTCAAAATCCTACAAGCTAGGCTTCAGCAGTATGCGAACCGAGAACTACCGGAAGTACAAGCTGGGTTTAGAAGAGGCAGAGGAACTAGAGATCAAATCGCCAACATTCGCTGCATCATGGAGAAAGCAAGAGAATTCCAGAAAAACGTCTATTTCTGCTTCATTGACTATGCTAAAGCTTTTGATTGTGTGGATCACAACAAACTGTGGCAAATTCTTAAAGTGATGGGAGTACCAGACCACCTTACCTGTCTCCTGAGAAACCTGTACGAGGGTCAAGAAGCAACAGTAAGAACCAGACATGGAACAACCGAGTGGTTCCAAATTGGGAAAGGAGTACGACAAGGCTGCATATTGTCACCCTGCTTATTTAACTTATATGCAGAGTACATCATGAGAAATGCCGGGTTGGATGAATCAGAGGTCGGAATTAAGATTGCCGGGAGAATTATCAACAATCTCCGATATGCAGAAGATACCACCCTAATGGCAGAAAGCGAAGAGGATCTCAAGAGCCTCTTGTTGAGGGTGAAAGAGGAGAGTACAAAAGCTGGTTTGAAACTCAACATTAAAAAAACGAAGATCATGTCATCTGGCCCTATCACTTCCTGGCATATAGAAGGGGAAGAAATGGAAGCAGTGACAGATTTTACTTTCTTGGGCTCCAAGATCACCGCAGATGGTGACTGTAGCCATGAAATTAAAAGACGCTTGCTCCTTGGGAGGAAAGCTATGGCAAACCTAGACAGCAGAGTAAGAAGCAGAGACATCACCTTGCCGACAAAGGTCCGTCTAATCAAAGCTATGGTTTTCCCAGTAGTAATGTATGGCTGTGAGAGCTGGACTATAAGGAAGGCTGAGCGCCGAAGAATTGATGCTTTCGAACTGTGGTGCTGGAGAAGACTCTTACGAGTGCCCTGGACTGCAAGGAGGTCAAATCAGTCCATCCTAAAGGAAATCAACCCTGAGTGCTCATTGGAAGGACAGATAATGAAGCTGAAGCTCCAATATTTTGGCCACCTAATGCGAAGAGAAAATTCCCTGGAAAAGACCCTGATGCTGGGAAAGACTGAAGGCAAAAGGAGAAGGGGACGGCAGAGGATGAGATGGCTAGATAGCATCACGGATGCAATGAATATGAACTTGAGCACGCTCCGGGTGAGAGCGCAGGACAGGAAGGCCTGGCGTGCTATGGTCCATGGGGTCACGAAGAGTCGGACACGACTGAACGACTGAACAACAACAACAACAAAGCACTTCAGGGGAGGTTTTGGGAAACTCCATTCCAAAGCAGGTCGTGTCTGTGTAAGGCAGGAGTCCCTGCAACTCTGACCCAAGGACTCTTTTATTGTAATTTTATTCTGATTTGAGAGGCCGTATGCTGTATGCTCTGCTGACTAACTTCCCAGGTCATTCTGAGGAAAGATTGGTCATTCACTGTCCTGGGAAAAGTCAGATATCTCAAAAAAGAGGTGGCTAATTACTTTCGAATTATCATCCGTATGAGCACTCATACGCTTGAGCACTCATACGTATGAGCACTCAGTTTAGCTCATACAATCATACAATTGATTGTATGAGCTAAACTGAAGAAACTGTATCCCTGTATCCCAATATTATGTCTTGTATTTTATCTTGAATGGGTCTAACACCCATTACACACACACACACACACACACACACCTGGCTTCTTCAGAAGTAAATCCCACAGATTGAAGTACTGTAGTGGATGAGGAAGAAAGGTGCTCACCCTTAAGAAAGGGCTACAACTATGGCCCTGTAATTATTCCAGACAGGGAACCGCTGTGCGGACATTTGCATTTGGACCACTCCCAAGAAAGAACCACCCCAGCTCCAGCCTGTGTCTTATCACAACATCTACTATCAAAGAGGCTGCTGGTTCTTTTGGCTGAAACAATGCAAGGGAACCCCAGGGATCCAGTCATACATGAATGTACTGAACTAAATGGTGCCTTCTCTTTAATGAAGCTCCGAATTCTTATATCAAAAAGGACAGAGTGGCAAAAGTCTGGAGAGTGATTTATCAGGGATGACCAGAGATACCAGAAAAGATGGACAGTCTCCCGTAAATGGGGACAACGGGAGTGCGGGTTTGGAAGCATTACATCATCAGCATCACTTACTTCACAACCCTGGTTAAAGGGGACTCAGAATAAACGTATGGTTCGTTGCACATGAAATACTGTGAAGACAGGACTCCACTGATGAGGTAGTCTCCTGGCCGGTAATAATAGGACCCTAACTCTTGCTCTTTGTTCAGAGTGGTCAAGCAGTCTGTCTTCCGCAGTTGACCAGCCGCATAAGGAAGCAGGAGCAACAACAGCAGCAGCAATGATATCATTCTGGGTCTGCCTGCCTCTTGCAGTTCCTCCTTTGTGACTGTTCCTTTCACCTCCACAGCCAGCTAATCAGAAGACGTGAGAAAAGTCTTGCAAGATAGAGGCTGCAGTGTCTTTACAGCAACATCCAATTCTGAGACATAGGCAGTGGTGGGAGGTGGCGTACTAAACTACACCACAGGCATGGTCTTCTCGGCCTGTCCGAAATCTGAGCCCAGGCTCTCGGGAGCACAGGAGATGTTTTATGCACCAAGCTTTACAGGCACGGTGCAAGAGGGTTCCTGGAACTGCCTTTCATTCTGATGTTGACATCGTTGGTCTCCAAGGAAAACAGAAAGCAAACATCTCTTGAGCTTTGGCAAGACTCAGAATAGATCACTATGTTTATGATAATGATCAGGGGAAGCTTCACAGCTGCAACTTTATGGATTCTCTGAGTGCCTCGAGGCGAGCTGCAGAACTGGAGAAAAACATGTTTGTGAAAAGTCACACAGGCAGCTCCATCTTCTGGTTGTCCAGGGGGAAAGGTGAGCCTGAACTGGCCTGGCCTGTATGTGAAAAACTCACACAAAACAGCCAAAACCAAGAAAATCTCTTCAGATGTATACCAGTGTTTGGGAATGTGTGGCCCTCCACATAGCACTGGACTGCACGTTCAGCAGCCTGAACTGGCCTAGCCCATGGGGAAAAATGATGGGCGTTGCAGTCTGAGAACATCAGGAGGGCCACATCTTCCCCATTCCTTATGCGCATGAAGGCGCACACTACGTGGGGGCATTTCCCAGCCCTGCCCCCTTTACCAGCCCTCCCAATTGCACTTCTTGTGCTGGATAGGCCAGCATGACCAGTGATCCAAGAATGAATGGTGGTCGCCACACAATGGAAGGATCTCCCCCTACTAGTACTTCCAGTGAGCTCATCAGAACTGTGCATCATCTTGTTTGGGGAGAAGTGAATTATATTCAACAAACTGGTTAGTTATGAACCCAGTTTGCAGAGAAAAATGAAATGTAAAGATAGGTTTAAGGTAACTAACTTTATTATTTGAAACATTCCAAGTGTTACATCTTTGAACTTTTCAAAACTTCCTTAAACACAGTCTTCTTGGTGTCGACTCCTGGGATGCCCCTGTAATGTCCTTGTTCTGGTCCATCAGTCACTTGATTCTGAAGGTTTACCAATGAGCGCACGCAACTCATGACAACATAGCATTGTCTGTGGCAGAAGAGAGGTGTTGGCAGACAACCATAAGCCAGAGGAAAGCCATCCAAGCGAACAACACTGAAGCAATTTCAGAGACATGGGAAACATTAGATCTTACAGTCTGAGCCAGAAACTTCATCATTCTGCCATCGTGATGGAGGCACAATGATACATCCATAGAAACAGCAGATGCAGCAGAGTTCTCGTGCTCAAGGACTTCATTGACATGCCAGTTCTCAGTAGCACATGGGTAAACATTGAGTAGCATGTTAGTGAGTGACTCCAGCAAGGTGCAGCCCAGTGTGCTGTTCTCTGCTCACTCGATCAGCCATAGCGGCCTCATCGGTGTCAAGGATGTACAGCTGGCCATAGCTTGGAGGCGCATCTGACCGCACAGTGCTCATCAGATCGCAAAGTGACCCTTGCACTCTGAACACAAATGGATTGGGAGCTTGTGGCTGTGCAATCTTGAGGGGTGCATACCAGGAAGCAAAGCCTAGTGTACTGCTATCCTTGTGAATGTCCTTCAGAAATTTCTTGCCCAGAATGGAGCCATCGGTGACAATGTTGCATGGGAACCGAGGGTGGTGGTAGTGAAAACTTTCTGCCATTGCAACAAAGAGTTGACAATTCACACTCGAAAAGGAAGGTGTCACAGCACTCACAACCCTTAACACAGTTGCCGATATCAAACCTGTCGAGGTTGGTTACAGGACTCAGGATGAAAGGCGCAGTCTGCCTCCTGTGTCTGGGCTGGTTTCAGATGTTGATGGATGCAAGGCTGGCCAGAGCTTTGTCGGCTCCCAAAGCCAAGGGATTGCCTGCATATGTAAGCTTCTTGAGGCGGGGGTGGAATCATCCTGGTTGGGCCACAAAGCTTTTTCTCTGGGGGCTGGAGGGGTAGAATTGGTGCAGTGGCATGAGTTGCACTGGGACTCATGGTTCACCTACTGGTTGCTGTTACCAGCAAGCGTTTCATGTCTAGGCATGTTAGTAATGTGTGGACTACTGTATATAAAGGCCATTTTGTTAAATGTAACAGCTTGAGACTTCCTTTCTGAGCAACGAATAAACTTTGGCTGCGTTACTTTTAACTGTTTGTTGTTAATTCGTTCAGTTGCTTCCGACTCTTCGTGACTTCATGGACCAGCCCACGCCAGAGCTTCCTGTCGGCCGTCACCAGTCCCAGCTCCCTCAAGGTCGAGTTGTCACCTCCAGAATATCACCCATCCATCTTGCCCTTGCTCGGCCCCTCTTCCTTTTGCCTTCCACTTTCCCTAGCATCAGCATCTTCTCCAGGGTATCCTGTCTTCTCATGATGTGGCCAAAGTACTTCAGTTTTGCGTTTAATATCATTCCCTCAAGTGAGCAGTCTGGCTTTATTTCCTGGAGTATGGACTGGTTTGATCTTCTTGCAGTCCAAGGCACTCTCAGGATTCTCCTCCAACACCACAGTTCAAAGGCATCTATTTTCCTTCGCTCAGCCTTCGTTATGGTCCAGCTTTCGCAGCCATAGGTTACTCATCATCATCATGGCGATCACTCGTGACTGAGTAAGATTGTCTTCCAAAGATAGAGTCTATATGGATAACTCTTTATAAGGATTAGACATTCATAGAAGATGGGTCAATCAACACATTAATTTCTAGCTGTGGGTCTGCAGGTGGCTATAAATGCAGATTCTGTATCTACACAGCCTCCCACAGCAAGGACATAGGTTTCCAGGCAGAAGGTGGTCACAGTGAGGGTTTGCTTGACATGCCTTCCACTGAGCTCATTTCTCCCTTTCGCTCTGTAGTCGTGCATCTTCAGAGTCTGTAGCACCTTTAATATAGGCTGACTTCCAGTTGGAATGCTCATGAGTTAGAGCTTCACAGTTTTCAATGCTTATATTACATTTTTTCTGGATTAGCTTTAAGAACATCTTTAAATCTCTTTTGCTGTAAACCAATATTCCATTTTCCATTCATCAGCTGGGAATAGAGTAACGGCTTTGGAAGACGATAATCAGGCATTTGAACAACATGGCCGATCCAGCGAAGTCGGTGTTGGAGAATCATTGTTTCAATGCTGGTGGTCCATGTTTCACAGGATTTGTAGATGGTCCATGTTTCACAGGCATACAGTAAGGTTGGTAGTACAGTGGCTTTGTAAACAAGCATTTTGGTCTCCCTGAGAATGTCCCGAACCTCAAAAACTCTACGTTTAATTCGGGAGAATGCTACAGTCGTAGAGCTCGGGTGATGCTGAATTTCAGCATCGATGTCGGCTTTTGTGGAGAGATGGCTGCCAAGATAAGAAAGGTGGTCAACATTTTCCAGCATCACACCATTAAGCTGGATTGATGGCACTACAAAGGGGTTGGTTTGTAGGGATATACAAAAGTCACTTACCTTTTCACGGAATGTTTCGCATTGGGGCTGGCATCCTCGACGGCTGGCTCCACTCCCTGGCCGGGCCGTGGAGCAGCTGGCCAGGGCTGTCCGCAGCCAGATTTCAGCCATTTGCATCCACTAACACGGCCGTGGCAGGCTACGTTAGAATTTACATAGCCTATCATGGCTACCCCCCCCCCAAGGCTTAGCAACCTTATCTGAGGGTTACTGTCTGCTCATTCCAGGCATGCGCAGCTCTTACAATGCTACGTGGTGCTTAAGGCACATACAATGGCTTTTAGGTTACATTTTTACTACAAGACTACCTATCACGTCTGGGTAGGTGAAAAAAAAAGCGGACGCAAATGGTGGCGGCTACTGCCGCCGCCATTTGTGTTCCTAATTTTTTGTCGTCTTAGTCTACATAAATATTTACGTAAGCTACTACAATGGAAAGAAAAGGAATGCAAATAGCGCCCACTATGCTATTTGCATTCCCCTTTCTTTTCCCCTTAATAGCTTACGTAAACATTTATGTAGGCTAAAACAGCGAAAAAAAGGGAACGCAAATGGCGGCCACTGTAGCAGCTGCCATTTGCATACGCAGGGGCTTTTTTTAGCTTGCCGTGATAGGCTACGTAAATACTTACATAGCGTATCACGGCCTCCGCAGGGACGCAAAAGGCCTCCCTGCATTAGCCATGATAGGCTATGTAAGTATTTACGTAGCCTATCACGGCTATGATCAGGAAGCAAATGGCGGTCTCAGGGCGGCCGCCATTCGCAAGTAGCGCGGATGGCAGCAGGTAAGTGCTCCATTTTGCACGCCTTTCATGCATTGGGGGGGGCGGGGGCTTCATTCCGCCATGGATTTTGGGGGGCCGAAGGCACTGGCATTCGACCTCACCGAGACCCATGGCGGAATTCTCTGACATCCCTACTGGCATATCATGGTACTTTGGCCTGCACCTCTGTTTACCCAGGTGTTCAAAGACTTTTGTGTGTGTTCATATTTGCTTTCACTCCAATTTGCAATAGATTAATTAAACTTGACTGTTTTGATATTAAATATAAACCTTTATAGTACAGTATTGTATCCGTGGAATCCGCATGTGAAGAGTAGGGATGGCGGAGAATTTCTCCCCGAAACTTTGGGGGGCCGAGCGCCAACATGTTCGGCCCCCCAAACAAGTTTCGGTGAGAAATCCTCCGCACCCCCCCGCACCCCGCACCCCCCCGGGACGGGACGTACCTTCCCTGAATGTCCCTCCCAGCGGCGGGTCCGGCTGGCGGTTCGTCCGGTGTTCGAGCGGGGCGGGAGCGGCAGCCGGTCTTTCGACCGGCTGCCGCCCCCGCCATTGCAATCAAAGAAAAAAAAAATCCTCTGATAGGCTACGTGACGATTCACGTAGCCTATCACGGCTAGATTTGCAAAGTCAGCCGTGATAGGCTACGTCAATCGTCATGTAGCCTATCCCGGGTGACTTTAAAAAAAAAAAAGTGTGTACGGATAATGGCGTCCCCCATAGGGAGCCGCCATTCCCGTTCCTTATTTGGTGGCTGTCGTCTACGTAAATGTTTACGTAGACTACGGCGAAAATCAGGGCAACGCTATTTGCGTTGCCCTTATTTTTGCCGTAGTCTACGTAAACATTTACGTAGACTACAGCAACTAAATAAGGAACGCGAATGGCGGCTCCCTATGGGGGCCGCCATTCACGTACGCGCTTTTTTTTTTTTAAAGTCACCCGTGATAGGCTACGTGATGATTCACGTAGCCTATCACGGCTGACTTTCCAGATCTAGCCATGATAGGCTACGTGAATCGTCACGTAGCCTATCAGGGGACGTTTTTTGTTTTTTTTTAACTTTCGTGTTCGCGGCCGGGCGAGGCGGGAAGCCTCCTCCCCGGCCTGAATTTCGGCCGGGCGAGGCGGGAAGCCTCCCCCCGGCCTGAATTTCGGCCGGGCGAGGCGGGAAGCCTCCCCCCCCGTCCTGAACTTTGCGGGGGGATCAGCGAAGCGCTCCCCCCCACCGCGAACAAGCTGCGAGAAAAGGTAAGTGACTTTCGTCCACCCCTAGTCAAGAGCAGTCCAATGAAGTGTGTTTCAAGGGAATTTCGCAACAGGAAGGCAGTCGAAAAGGGATGGCAAACCTACTCCCAACTTGCAAATGGAGAGATACATGCACACGGACACACAATCTTCTGAGCTGTTGTCAGTACATGGTGTCCATGGGCAGTTGCCCAGTCCCTGTGCCCTGTCCTGGTCCACTTCTGATGCCCACCCTGAGCCCCCCACAATCTCCCTCCTGTCCAGCGGTGGCCTCCACAATTTTGGAGTGGATGGAGTAACCATGCAGAAAGGTAATGAAACGGGCAAAGGTGAAAGCACAGATAAGCAGACAGAGGTCAAAACACAGTTGGGCGGTCAGTCATAGGGATGTCGGAGAATTTCTCCACGAATCTCCAGGAGGCCGAATGCCAACGCATTCGGCTCCCCAAAATTGGTGGGGAAATTCTCCGCCACCTCCCTCCATTCCCCCCTGGGATGGGACTTACCTCATGCGAATGTCCCTCTCGGCAGCGGGTCCTGGAGGCGGTGCAGCGGTGGTGCAGCAGCAGCCGGTCTTCCGACCGGCTGCCACTGCCGCTATTACAAAGTAAAAACAACAACAACATGATAGGCTATGTAAAGATTTACGTAGCCTATCACGGCTAGATTTTCAAAGTCAGCCCTGATAGGCTACGTAAATCTTTACTCAGCCTATCAGAGCTGACTTTGGGGGGGAAAAAAAGCACATACGCAAAAGGCGGCGCCCATGGGCGCCGCCATTTGCATTCCTTATTTGGGCACAGGTATCCTACATAAAGATTTACGTAGACTACGGTGAAAATAAGGGCAACGCTATGAAACGGGCAACGGTGAAAGCACAGATAAGCAGACAGAGGACAAAACACAGTTGGGCAGTCAGATATCTTACACAGTCCATAAGAAGAGTCAAGAAAAAAGTAAAGGTTCAGTAACACCAAGCATCCATCACAGGGCAAGGTCCACGAGGGAAGACAGAAGCCACAGAACCTGAAGGAACACCATTGATTCTAGCACTGGCTAGGCAGACACTGAAGTCTTTTAACTGCAAAGCCTGCTGAGCCCCACCCAGAGCTCAGCTGCAGTACATTAGAGCTCTCTGGTCAGAGATCTACTGATGAGGAGGCACTTTCTCCTGAGGAGACCTTCCTTGCAGTTGGGCACTTCTTACAGGAGCCCTGCTGATTGCCCTCTTTAGGTGATGATACTCCCTGTGACTGATGGGGGGGTTGTTGCTCAGCCTCTGTTTCTAAGCAGAGCTCCCCTCTTGCTGTGGGGATGGACCCATGGTCCTCTCCCCACAGGGCCCAGGCTTCCCCAAGTCTCCTGATATACATGGTTCAAAGGCATCACCTTGTCTCTGGGAGGTCTATGTCCTTGGAGGAGGAGGAGAAGTCCAGCAGGGTCATGCCATCCCCCGACTTGGCCACCTCTGATCTAGCCACCTTTACATTCCCCACCATGTCCCCACAGTACCACTTCTCTGGGGCATTGGGGGAGATTAAAAGGGTGTCTAGAGCCAGCTTCCCTGATGTTTACAAAGGTCCACATAGTGAAAGCAATGGTATTCCCCGTAGTAACCTATGGATGCGAGAGCTGGACCATAAGGAAGGCTGAGTGAAGGAAGATAGATGCTTTTGAACTGTGGTGCTGGAGGAAAATTCTGAGAGTGCCTTGGACTGCAAGAACATCCAACCAGTCCATTCTCCAGGAAATAAAGCCAGATTGCTGAGTTGAGGGAATGATATTGAAGGCAAAACTGAAGTACTTTGGCCACATCATGAGAAGACAGGATACCCTGGAGAAGATGCTGATGCTAGGGAAAGTGGAAGGCAAAAGGAAGAGGGGCTGGCCAAGAGCAAGATGGATGGATCATATTCTGGAGGTTACGGACTCAGCCTTGGGGGAGCTGGGGGTGGCGACGGCCGACAGGAAGCTCTGGCGTGGGCTGGTCCATGAAGTCCCAAAGAGTCGGAAGCAACTGAACAAATAAACAGCAACAACAAAGATCCAGCTAGGTAGCATGATTTTTAGGGCTCAGTCCGTGGAATCACATGTGATCTGTGACGGATTTGATAGTAGTTTGCAGGGAAGAGATCCCATGATCCGACACACCTTTTCTCTCTACCACCTTGTGCTCTCTCAAGAGCATTTTTCTGTATTTCTGCCTCTTGCACCCCTTGCCTCTCTGGTTGCCCTTTCTCTCTCCCTCCCTCTGACATTCCATTCTCTGTCTTTGTGGCCCCTTTCTCTCTTATTGTGCCCTTTCTCTCTCTTGAGCCCTGCACCACCCTTCTCTCTCTCCCATCAGCCTTTGTCACTGGTTGTTTCTGTACTCTGCACCCTCTTCCCCCAGTCGCTGCCTGACCACCACAAATCCCGTTCCCAGATTGGAAATTAGGGATTGTGAAAAGCCTGTTCATTTTGTGGATTGTCAGGCACCTTCTATTCCATCGTCCTCCCATCAACAGAGTCTGATTTTTCTTAGTTTCTGAACTTCTGCAAATTTACATGGGCAAAATTCTCCCAAAAAGCACAAATTCCCCCCAAATATACATTTTAACTCCCTAGCCTATGGGGAAAATGTGCATTTTCAGCCAGGTTTTTTAATTGTTTCATTGTTTTACAAGAAAATTTGTGCAAAACAGTTAAAGGTTAGCAACAGTGATCCCCACATCTGCAGAATCCACCCACCAGGGGAAAAGGTCATCCGCTGGTAGGGTTCAAAAAAATCTGAACTCAATTAGTTCTCTTGCAGGTTCCTCCAACATCCCTACTCAGAAGTCTCTCTGCCAGCCTGTCAAGAAAAGTTTTAAAAATAACTGCTGGGAAGGGGCAGGGATGGGAGAACATGGTCACAAAATACAGGTGTCCAGGTTTGGGCAATGGCCAGGGGTGAGGCTAGAGTACCAAATGCACCCATTCCAGAGATGTCAGATCTGATCAAGGTGACACACGCCTAAGTGACACCCTGTTTGGGCTGTGGTAACATCCGGTATGTGGGGCTGCCTTTGGTAGGGACGGGTGAATGAGTGAGAGACGAGACTGCTAGGATCTTCCAAATATTGTGTCATCGCTCATCACATTTCCTGTTCACGATGTCTGCTCACTCTGCAGGAACAAAGAAAATTGCACAAATCAAGCAGTAACTGAATGTGAAATGTGTGCACATTTCCCAAAATTTGTACCCATTTCCTGATTTGTGAAACTTTCCTCAATAGTAAAGTGGGGCTGAATTAGTCTCCAGGGAAATTTGCACAAATCGAACTGGGGAAGTTGCACAAATGGAACACGAGCACACATCTACCCATTTGCAAACATTTTTGCCAGAAGTATGCTCATGATCACATTCAGAACTTCATTCTAGCGGTACTTGCGTGGTTTGCAAGCAAAAACAATATTCTCATATATCCCTGGTCTTTGGAAAGTGTTTTTAAACTGCAGATGGTGCAGAATGCTGCAGCCAGACTACTGACCGGGGCTATTTACAGGTAAAATGGAACGCCCAAATTACAACAGCTTCACTGTTCGCTACTGGTCCATTTCCAGATACAATTTATGGTGCTGGTTATTACTTAGAATGACATGCATGACTTGGAATCAGGATATTTGAAAAATGAAAGAATAGCATTTAATGCATTAATCATTAGACCATAGCATCAAAAAACCAAGTCACAGAACTTACTCAAAGTGACGTAAGACTACAGTAATCACTAATTAAAATTATTAGTTGAAATGGTTAGAATTAAAATATATTCTTAATATAAGAAGCTTTACATACGCAAAGCATGATATTACAGAGTGAGATAAGAATACATTTCTCATATTTTCCAATCTCCCAGGCCAGGCACTACAGTGGGATCTACGTATTTTCCCCCATATTTTGCAGCCCTGGCAGTAATAGGGATGTCAGAGAATTTCTCCACGAATCTCGGGGAGGCCGAATGCCAGCGCATTCTGCCCCCCGAAATTGGTGGAGAAACGGTCTGCCCCCCCGCCACCCCTGGACGGGACTTACCTTGCTCGAATGTCCCTGTCGGCGGCGGCTCCGGCAGCATTTTGGCGGCGGTTCAGCGGCAGCAGCTGGTCTTCCAACCAGCTGCCGCCGCCGCCGCCATTTCCAAGTAAAACAAACAAACAAACATAATAGTCCACGTAAAGATTTACGTAGCCTATCACGGCTAGATTTTTAAAAAACACCGTGATAGGCTACGTAAATGTTTACGTAGCCTATCACGGCTCACTTTTTTTTAAAAAAAAAGTGCGTATGCAAATGGCGGCGCCCATGGGCGCCGCCATTTGCGTTCCTTATTTTAGCATGTGTAGTCTACGTAAACATTTACGTAGACTACGGTGAAAATAAGGGAAAAGCTATTTGCGTTGCCCTTATTTTCGCCATAGTCTACATAAATGTTTACATAGACTACATATGCCAAAATAAGGAAAGCAAATGGCGGCGCCCATGGGTGCCACCATTTGCGTACGTGCTTCTTCTTCTTCTTTTTTTAAGTCACCCGTGCTAGGCTACATAAACATTTACGTAGCCTATCACGGCTGACTGCAGGGACGCAAACGGCAGCGGCTACGGCCGCCTCCCTTTGCGTCCTGGCAGTAGATGACTTTTCGCAGCCGGAGGGACGGGGTGCCTCCCCCCCGGCCAGAATTTCGGCAGGGAGGGACAGGGCGCCTCCCTCCCCAGCCAGAATTTGGGGGGGAGGGATGGAGCGCCTCCCCCCCATCGCGAAGCAAGCTTCGGGATCAGGTAAAGGACTTTCATCCATCCCTAGCCGTAGAAGAAGCACTCCTCCTGGCGACACACTGGGGAGATGCTTGTAGCAGAAAACACAATTTCCTCTCTACATCCCAAAATTTCATTTCCCTTATGAAGGGATCTAAATCACAATCTCTAATATCAGTATCTCCAGCAAAGGAGATTGTTACCTTGTCGTGGTGCTGGTGCTTGAGCACCTCAATGACGTCATGAGCTAAACCGTGAAGACACCCAAGACGGGAAGGTCATGGCAGAGAGGTCAGACTAAATACAATCCCTGGGGAAGGAAACGGCAACCCACCCCAGTATTCTTGCCATGAAAACTCAGTGGATCAGTACAACCAGAGATATGTCGGTATTCCACCAGAAGATGGGACTCCCAGGTCGGAGGATGGTCAAAATGCTACTGGGGAGGAACAGAGGATAACTTCAACTAGCCCCAGATGTGATGACGCAGCTAGCTCCAAGCCGAAAGGGCGGCTAGCTGCCGGTTTTGCTGGTGGTGAACGACGAATCCGATGTTCTAAAGATCAACACACCATAGGAACCTGGAATGTAAGATCGATGAGGCAGGGCAAATTGGATGTGGTTATTGGGGAGATGTCAAGATTAAATATAGACATTTTGGGTGGCAGTGAACTGAAATGGACTGGAATGGGCCACTTCACATCAAATGACCACCAGATCTACTACTGTAGACAAGAGGACCACAGAAGAAATGAAGTAACCTTCATAATTAATAATAAAGAGGCTAAAGCAGTGCTTGGATACAATCCAAAAAATGACAGAATGATCTCAATTCGAATTCAGAGGAAGCCATTTAACCTCACAGTGATCCAAATATACGCCCCAACCACAGATGCTGAAGAAGCAGAAGTAGATCAGTTCTATGAGGATTTGCAGCACCTACTGGACAGTGCGCCAAACAAAGATGTTATTTTCATTACAGGAGACTGGAATGCTAAGGCGGGTAGTCAAACGACACTTGGAATTACAGGCAAGCATGGTCTGGGAGAACAAAATGAAGCAGGACATAGGCTGATAGAATTTTGCCAATACAACTCACTGTGCATAACAAACACTCTCTTCCAACAACCTAAGAGATGACTTTATACATGGACTTCACCACACAGTCGACATCGAAATCAGATTGACTACATCCTTTGTAGCCAAAGGTGGCGGACATCTATGCAGGTGGTAAAAACAAGACCTGGAGCTGATTGTAGTTCAGATCACGAACTTCTTATTGCACAATTTAGAATCAGACTCAAGAGCATAGGGAAGACCCACAGATTAGTTAGATATGAGCTCACGAATATTCCTCATAAATATGCAGTGGAGGTGAAGAATAGATTGAAGGGACTAGATTTAGAAGATAGGGTCCCGGAAGAACTACGGACAGAAGTTTGCAACATTGTTCAGGAGGCGGCAACAAAAAATGTCCCAAAGAAAAAGAACACCAAGAAGGCAAGATGGCTGTCTGCTGAGACGCTGGAAGCAGCCCAAGAAAGAAGGAAAGCAAAAGGCAACAGTGCTAGGGGGAGATATGCCCAATTAAATGCAAAATTCCAGAGGTTAGCCAGAAGAGATAAATAATTATTTTTAAACAAGCAATGTGCGGAAGCAGAAGAAGATAATAGAATAGGAAGGACAAGAGACCTCTTCCAGAAAATTAGAAACATTGGAGGTAAATTCCAGGCAAAAATGGGTGTGATCAAAAAAAATGATGGCAAGGACCTAACAGAAGCAGAAGAGAGCAAGAAAAGGTGACAAGAAAATATGGAAGATCTGTATAGGAAGAACAATAATATCGGGGATAGATTTGACAGTGTGGTCAGTGAGCTAGAGCCAGACATCCTGAAGAGTGAGGTTAAATGGGCTTTAAGAAGCATTGCTAATAACAAGGCAGCAGGAGATGACGGTATCCCAGCTGAACTGTTTAAAATCTTGCAAGATGATGCTGTCAAGGTGTTGCCTGCCATATGCCAGCAAATTTGGAAAACACAAGAATGGCCAACAGATTGGAAAAAGTCAACTTATATCCCCATACCAAAAAAGGGAATCACCAAAGAATGTTCACACTATCGAATAGTGGCACTAATTTCGCATGCCTGGAAGGTAGTGCTCAAGATCTTGAAAGGTAGACTCCAGCAATTCATGGAACGAGAATTGCCAGATGTACAAGCTGGGTTTCAAAAAGGCAGAGGAACTAGAGACCAAATTGCCAATATCCGCTGGAGAATGGAGAAAGCCAGGGAGTTTCAGAAAAACACCTATTTCTGTTTTATTGACTATTCTAAAGCCTTTGACTGTGTGGATCATCACAAATTGTGGCAAGTTCTTGGTGGGATGGGGATACCAAGTCATCTTGTCTGCCTCCTGAGGAATCTGTATAACGACCAAGTAGCAACGGTAAGAACAGACCATAGAACGACGGACTGGTTTACGACTGGGAAAGGAGTATGGCAGGGTTGTATACTCTCACCCTACCTATTCCACCTGTATGCAGAACACATCATGCGACGTGCTGGGCTTGATGAAGCCAAGGCTGGAGTTAAAATCGCTGGAAGAAACAATAACGATCTCCGATATGCAGATGATACCAGTTTGATGGCTGAAAGCGAGGAGGAGCTGAGGAACCTCATGACGAAGGTGAAAGAAGAAAGTGCAAAAGCTGGGTTGCAGTTAAACCTCCAAACACTAAGATTATGGCAACCAGCTTGATTGAGAAGTGGCAAATAGAGGGAGAAAATGTGGAGGCAGTGACAGACTTTGTCTTTCTAGGTGCAAAGATTACTGCAGACGCTGACTGCAGCCAGGAAATCAGAAGACATTTACTTCTTGGGAGGACAGCAATGACAAATCTTGATAAAATGATGAAGAGCAGAGACATCACACTGACAACAAGGGTCTGCATTGTTCAAGCAGTGGTATTCCCCATAGTAACCTATGGCTGTGAGAGCTGGACCATAGGGAAGGCTGAGCAAAGGAAGATAGATGCTTTTGAACTGTGGTGCTGGAGGAAAATTCTGAGGGTGCCTTGGACTGCAAGAAGATCAAACCAGTCAATACTCCAGGAAATAAAGCGAGACTGCTCACTTGAGGGAATGATATTAAATGCAAAACTGAAGTACTTTGGCCACATCATGGGAAGACAGGATGCCCTGGAGAAGATGTCAATGCTAGGGAAAGTGGAAGACAAAAGGAAGAGGGGCCGACCAAGGGCAAGATGGATGGATGATATTCTGGATGTGACCGACTCGACCTTGGGGGAGCTGGGGGTGGCGACGGCTGACAGGAAGCTCTAGTGTGGTCTCGTCCACGAAGTCATGAATACTCGGAAGCGACTGAACAAATAAACAACAATATCAGTATAGAGGACATTTGAGAATATAATGTGCCAAATTTCACAAAATGGGTTTCCCACAAAGAGACAATCTCTCTTAGACTGGCACACCACAAAATCTACCCAGTTTCATCATTGAATCCATTTGTTTGAAGCCCCATTGAATGAAACCCTTCGACATGTTAGTGAAAAGGAGAATATAAAGTACCCTTCGGACTGGTGCTGTCCTGTCATCCCTGCCAAGCACCTCACTGCTCTTGGAATAGTGCTCAAGGTGACGAACAATACTAAAGCATAAATCAAATATAAATCTATAATTAAAACATAAATGAAACTAAGTTAAAGCCACATCAATAAAAGAAAAATTGCACCCGCCACTTCAAACCCACTTCAGCAAACAGCTTTATAACCAAAACCTGCCCCGAATAAAGACCCCTTTGCCTGCTGCCAGGAGGTCAACAAAGTGGTAGCTGCCCTGGTAACTTACTTTATAGGGATGTGCGAACTCACCCCCATCTCGGATTTCCGGGCACCTGCCCATCCCCTGCCCCCACTCACCAGTTCCCAGATCCCACTTGAGGCCCTCCCATGCTCAGCAAGCAACCCGCACCCACCCCAGCAGCCTTGTTGAGCTCTGTGGTCACCATTTTATGACAAATAAAATGGTGATCACAAAATGCACGTAGCACGACAATGCACATTTTGTGAATGCGCATATTTGTGTGTGTGCAAAAATGCACATTTTTGCCACAATGAGCATTTTTGCGCATATGCAAATATGCGCATTTCGGGATTTGGAGGGAGTTGCCTGGTAAAAGCCATAGAGCCATGTTTTTCTGCCATGGCGGTGCTGGAAATGATGGATGCATATTGTTTAGGGCTTAGTCCATGGAGTCCTGTGTGATCTGGGAAGGATTTGATAGTGGTTTGCAGGGATGGATCTCTGGGGCATCTTAGTACCTCAGCAGACTCACAGACTTTATTTCTGAAAGTTAGGATATATAAATAAATGAATGAATGAATGAATGAATGAATAATACATAAATACATACACAATTAAAATAAAAAGAGAAGCAGAAGGCATAGAGAGAACCAAACCAGCTATGTGGGAGCGAGAAAGAGGGCGAAGAGTGAGGTTTCGGAGCCCTGGTCTCACCTCCATCCCCAGAAACAGAGAAATCCTATGGCACTCTCAACACTGTCTATTACTGCACTGCAGAGCAAATCGACAATTGACCTTGGCCAGGCATTTACTATAGAAGCAATATCATAAGAGACAAGGCCAAGATACTCCTTTAGGATGATTGTCCACACAACACAGCCTGGTTGGGGACTGTACATTATGAAACTTTCTTCAGCTGAATCACAATGTCAAGCCAACTTGTACCAAAATTGAGTGTTAACCCAGTCAACAGCTCCCAGTGGAGGCTAGTGGCTCCAGTTTTGGTGAGGCTAGATTCCATGCTGGTTCAGCACGTTGGACTCCTCCTTTCAAGTTCTGGCTGATTCTGTCTGAAACCCAGAATGGGTTCACAGCTCCACTGAAATCAGGGCTGCCAGCCTGCACTGGCAGCTGCCCCAAATCTCATGCTGAGAGTGTCAGGATCTAAAGTTTAAATGGCCCGGTACCAAAAACTGAGCATAGGATTATCCCATATCAAACATCTCTCTGTTCCGGAAACTGTCTGCTTCAGGATAAACCATTCCCTCCAATCAAAAACATCATTTCTGTGCAGTAAATGTGTGATGACCACAGATGACAATGACAAGCAAGGAAATGGAAGTACCGAATTAAAATCCTGCATTCTTTGAGAATAGTTCTTGATGACAACAAGTGCATGAAACCATCATAGGAAGCAGAGCAATTACAATACACATGCCATTAACAAGCAAACAAAAATCCATTTTATGTCTGGCATTCAGGGCTTTCCATGTGCACTCAAGCTGCAAAATGCTGGTACACTGCAGCTGTTAAGGGCCACACCTTCAACAGATGCATTTTTTAGACAACCTGGGTATGGCATAGTCCCAACATCATCTTAGATGCAGATGGTCGTCACTGGCAGAGTGATAGCCCCAAGGCTCAGCTTTGCCTGTCTCCTGTAACAGAAACACCGAAACTGTGCAACTGAAGCGATAAGCACATCAAAAGGCTCTGTTAACTATGATCTCACCAATACTAGTATCTCCTCCAAACTTACGCCAAATATTCGTCCACAACTCTACTTCTATGGATCAGATGCCCTAGTTTGTTTTGAACATGATATGCTCTTTCGTATTCAGATCAGGTCTCAGTACAATAATGTAGCACTTGGGAAGGAAGATGCAGCCCAGCAACCCAGCACTGGAGGCCAAAATCGAGAAGACCTGCACAGCCACCATGTATTTCCCCTTGGTGCTCAAGTAGGAGGGCACAAAGGACAGCCAGACACTGCAGAAGACCAGCATGCTGAAGGTGATCAGTTTGGCTTCATTGAAGGCCCCAGGCAGCTTCCTAGCCAGGAAAGCCACCGTGAAGCAGATGGCAGCCAAGAAGCCCATGTAGCCAAGGGCAGTATAAAAGAAGACAACAGATCCTTCGTTGCATTGCAGAATGATCTGTCCAGGCTGGGAGTGCATGTCACAATCAGGGAATGGGGCAGAGCTCCCCATCCAGATGATGCAGATGACAACTTGGACACCAGAACAAGAACTGACAATGGAGTTTGCTAGACTCTTCCCCAGCCATCTCTTCACTGTGTTCCCTGGTTTTGTGGCCAGGAAAGCCAACACCACCGTGATGGTTTTGGCCAATACTGAAGAAACGGCAACTGAGAAGATGATGCTGAAGGCTGTTTGTCGGAGAAGGCAAGTCACTTTCCTTGGCTTCCCCATGAACAGGAAGGAGGACAAGAAGGAAAGCATGATGAAGAGGAGGAGAATGTAGGAGAGGTCTCGGTTGTTGGCCTTGATTATTGGAGTTTCTTGGTATTTCATGAAGATTCCTAATACAAAGCCTGTGGATAAGGACAAGAATAGACTAAAGGAAATCAGGACAATCCCCAAAGGTTCTTCATAGGTGAGGAAGGTTATCTCCTTGGGGACACATTGATCTCGGTCCTTGTTTGGATGCTGATCTTCCGGACACTTGATGCAATGGTCAGCATCTGAGAAGATGGAGAGTGAGTTCAGCAGGATTCACATCAACTGTACCTCCAGAAAAAAAATGTGCAGTTGAGCAGGGAGAGAGACAAACATTCCCTCACAGAGGACCTGCTTTGTGACCAGACCAGTCTATGGCCTCATCACCAAGCAAGGACCTTAGTAGTAGCATGGCCAGGAAAGGTACAGTAATAACTCTGACTAGAGAGCAGTTGTCAGTCAGAGAAGAACAGAGAAGAGTAGGCTAGATGGATTGATGGGCTGACTTGGAATAAACACAGCTCCTTATCTGGTTTAAATTTGGAAAAGTGAGTCTATTTATCCCATCATTGTTTGGGGTAAGGGAGTGTCTGTGAGGTTATCCTCTTCTCATCTTTATAATAATCCTGTAAGGCATCTAAAGCTACCTGGTAGCTGAGTGGCTTGTGATGTATTTATTTACTCAACTAATGCCCCACCTTTCTACCACAAGACGGTGCTCAAGGGACTTCTGGTTACCTTTGAGTAGGAAACTTCCATAAAGCTTTCTTATTTTTTTAATCAAGTTTTACTAAAGAGGTTTAAAAAAACAGAAGACTGAATCAGCATTGGGCGGGGGAGTACTCTGATCACCAGAAAGTGGGGGTTCTACCATTTTCACATCCCCTTTTCTGTCAGGGACCCCCTACTTGACTGCCACAGGATCGCAGCACAGTGCAGACAATTCTCTGCATATAAGGGATAAAGGCCCACCATGTCTGTACATGCTGCTCTGTCCCAATCATGAATAAGTCAGAGTGGTGTTTTTTGGGGGGGAGGGCATGATTTATACCAGGAAGTAAGCATCCCCCCTGCTTTGCACCACACAGATTCACTCCCATCGTATTTTCTTTCTACTCACTTCATAGGATTAATGGTGGAGATGACAAAATAAACTAAGGCCAAGTAGGGGTCAGAGTTCAAAAAGTCTTTAGCATCTGTTCCAAAGATGTATGAATATTTAATGTGTTAATTAAAATGCTTTTGAGACTGCACATCAGAACAATGATCACAATGATGTACAGACCAGAAGAATAAAACATTGTAGAAGAAGAGCAAGTAATAACAAATAAAATTAGCATTCAGTCAAATGGAACAAGCCTTCATTAAAATCACGCTATGTACTAGAGGGGCATCATGAGGTATTTCAGGCTGAGCAGTAGTGAATGGCCCATGACCATAAGGGATTCCCATGAGGTTTTACACTAGGAGCAACAGTCATTTATGAAGCCTTCTTCTCTTACCTACTCATGGATTGTTTTGCTAAAGGTGTTTAAGAGAAAAGAAGAGAGAAGTAAAATAGGGCTGTGGAGACTATTCGGCATATTCAAGGAGTTGCCCTAGCAACTCCCATTCTTCTGATCTTGACTACCTTCCTGAATGGAGATGGTTCCTTCCGCACATGGAGCGCAAGCATAGCAGCATGGTGGCTCTCCTTCTTGGACCTCCTTGTAGTATCCACAGCGACAGCTCTCAGTGCATCTGGAATGAGGTATGGTCTAGCAACAAAGAGAAGAAGCATCCAGGAAAACAGTGTTATGAAACTATGGCAATGAGTCCTACAATTTAGAGAGGACCCAACAGGGTTTCTAGCTCTTGTGACACTAAGTGAAGTAAAGAAGTGATCCCAGGTCCTCGGTTCTGGGAACCACTATTTATGCATCACAAGATGGCATGGAAGTTTTTGGTCTGTTTGTTTCAAAATGTTTATGCCCCCTATACTATACATGTACTCAAGCCAATATAAAAACTGGAGGAGAAAAGATACGGCAATGAAGTAAACTAAAAGACAATCCCAGAATAACAGAAATTACAAGCAACAGCAATAAAAGGGCAAGCTTCAAAACATGTGCATGCAATGATGGTGAACGATGGGGGAGGGAGATGAGCTTTTTGCTGGAGGGGGGGCACCTGGTGGATTGAGAGACAGGGAGTGGGGTACATGATGGATTTATATCCCCCAAAGAAGTTCAGCACCTTGGATAACTCTTTTATAGTTCTGGATGGTTCTGACTTGCGAAGAGAAAACTCCCTGGAAAAGACCCTGATGCTGGGAAAGACTGAAGGCAAAAGGAGAAGGGGACGGCAGAGGATGAGATGGCTAGATAGCATCACGGATGCAATGAATATGAACTTGAGCACACTCCGGGAGAGAGCGCAGGACAGGAAGGCCTGGCGTGCTATGGTCCATGGGGTCACGAAGAGTCGGACACGACTGAACGACTGAACAACACAACAACAACAAATGGTTCTGACTAAAACCCAGAATGGATCCACAGCCCCACCGAAATCAGAGCCACGAGTCTCCACTGTACCAAACCACAGAATACACCGAATTAAATGGATAAAAGCACTACGTAAAAACCAACCATTCAACACAAAAGGATCACAACATGAAAATCCCATTCAAATAATAGAAAGGCCTCTTGAAACAGAAAGCACTTCCTGCCTGAGACTCATGGCAGACCAACATCTCCAGGGACGTTGCCACACTACAAAATGCCTTTCTGCCAGTTGTCACCAGCCAAATCTCAGCTGGCCTTGCCACTTGGAGGAGGCCTCATCAGATGCTCTAAGGCAACATTTCCAAGAGTCATGTGGAAGAGGGCATTTTTACTAGGGCTGTTAACCACTTTAGTCTGAAGCCTGAATCCGTAGTCTATCTGGGTGCTGTGGTGCAATGCGGTGCAATTCTGGAGCAGGTCAGAATCAGGCCAAAGCACTCCAATATGGGTTGGGTCACTCTGAAGAGCTTTGGGGGTACTTCAGCCCGATAAGGGCAGCAACACCACCCAGCTGTGTGAGCCCCTCACTCCTTACCTGGTCTCCAGGGATCACATGCAGCCATCACTCTCGTGGAGGGAGTTGCCATTTCCTTTCAAAATGGTGACTCTTCTTCCAGTCAGACAAAATACCATTTTAAAAAATAAATAAAAGGTGACTCCCTTGCAGAGGCCAATGGGCGAGGGCACTCTCGAGAGATCCAGGTCAGGAGTGGGGGTTCTGTGGGGGTGGCAATGACAGTGGGGGGTCACTCTGGGTGGGGGTTTCCCCCCTTGTGCTTTGGGTCTCTAGATGTTGCTTCAGAACTGGAGAAGTGGGTCAACCCAGCTTCAGGGGCGGTTGAGGTGAGTTCAGGCCGATTGGAGTCCTCTAAACTGAGCTCTGAATTAGGTTGGGTGGGCTGTGCACAACCCTAATTTTTGCTACCCTGACCCTAGAGGGCTTCAAATGGATCAGCACCTTAATCTGCACCCTGAAGCTGAGTGTGAGGCAAAGAAGCTCTTTTAAAACAGGTGTTAAAGACATACATAGCCTATCACGTCTGGGTAAAAAAACAACAACACGTATGCAAATGAGGGCTACGGCCACCACCATTTGCGTTCCTTAGTTTTGTCCGTCTTAGTCTACATAAATATTTACGTAGATTAAGATGGCAAAAATAAAGGGGAATGCAAATAGCATAGTGGGCGCTATTTGCGTTCCTTTTTGAATCGCCATTTTAGCTTACGTAAATATTTACATAGACTAAGACGGTCAAAAATAAGGAGCGCAAATGGCAGCGGCTGTAGCCACTACCATTTGCGTACGCAGTTTTGTTTTTGTTTTGTTTTTACCCAGAGCCCTCCGCGGCCGGAAATCCGGCTGCGGACAGCTCTGGCCTGGGCCTGGCCAGCTGCTCCATGGAGCCGCCGCAGAGCACAGCCGACCATTAGGGTTGGCGGAGAATTTCTCCCCGAAACTTCGGGGGGCCAAGCGCCAACGTGTTCGGCCCCCGAACATGTTTCGGGGAGAAATCCTCCGAACCCCCCCGCCCCCCGGACCCACCCTGGGACGGGACTTACCTTCACCGAATGTCCCTCCCGGCGGCGGGTCCGGCTGGCGGTTCGGCGGGTGTTCGAGCGGGGCGGGAGCAGCAGCCAGTCTTTCGACCGGCTGCCGCCGCTGCCATTGCAATAAAAAAAAAACGTCCCCTGATAGGCTACGTAACGATTAACATAGCCTATCACAGCTAGATTTGCAAAGTCAGCTGTGATAGGCTATGTCAATCATCACGTAGCCTATCACGGGTGAGTTAAAAAAAAAAAGCGCGTACGGATAATGGCGGCCCCCATAGGGAGCCGCCATTCCCGTTCCTTATTTGGTCGCTGTAGTCTACACCATAAATATAATCCGCGGAAAGGATTTTGACATAATCCCAATATGTCATCGGCCCAACGCATATAAAAGGATACACACTTAATCTGGTTGTCTTGACTGGGCAGGAGGATGGTGATCTGAAAGTGGAGGAATTAACATTTGTCCATTTGGCATGGTCAGATCACTTCCTGTTGAGGTTTAGACTCCTGGCAGCCTTTCCCCTCTGCAAGGGTGGGGGACCTATTAAAATGGTCCACCCCCAGAGGCCCGCAGGGGGTTTCTGCTGGTATGGCTGGTGCTCCTTTCAAAGCCTAGGTCACTCTGGGGAATGCAGAGATGACCCGGGCGGTTGACACGATCGTGCCCAAGCGCGCCCTCCCTCTGGGCAGAGCCCGGCCAGCTCCTTAGTATTAGGGATGGCAGAGAATTCCGCCACAAATCTCAGTGAGGCCGAATGCCAGTGCATTCGGCTCCCCGAAATTCCTGGCAGAATGAAGCCCCCCCCGGCCCACCACCCCGCGAAAGGTGCGTGAAACGGAGCACCTACCTGGTGCCATTCACGCTGCTTTGCGAATGGCGGCCAGGTCTGCGGCTGCCATTCGCTTCACCATTTTTCCCGTGATAGGCTATGTAAATACTTACATAGCCTATCACGGCTAACTCAGGGATGCCATGATAGGCTACGTAAATATTTATGTACCCTATCATGGCGAAAAAATGGGATGCAAACAGTGGCGACTACGGCAGCTGCCATTTTCATCCCTGCTCAGGCGAACAGCGGCCAGATGAAATGAAATGAAATGAAAATAAACAGGTAAGTCATTTCGTACATCCCTACTTGGTATACGCCTGAGCTGAGGGCAATGAAGCAAGCGAGGAGACGGCTAGAATGCAGATGGAGGAAAACTCATGCTGAGTCTGACCAAACACAGGTAAGAGCTCACTATCAAGCCTACTCTGTGGTGGTGAGGGTGGCCAAGAGACAGTGCTTTTCCACCAGTATTGCATGTTCTCAGTGTCATCCAGAGGAGCTTTTCTGAGTGGTTTGCGGCCTGTTACATTCTGGGCCAGGGAAAGACAACTGTGGGATTCTCGGTTGCATGCTGTGATGGGTTTGCATGGCACTTCGAAGATAAAGTCACTCAGAATTTGTCATGAATAACTTCTCGCCTGGATTACTGCAATGCGTTATATGTGGGGCTACCTTTGAAAACGGTCCGGAAACTTCAGTTGGTCTGAAACAGGGCAGCAAGATTGTTAACAGGGAGTGGCCTGCGAGATCATATTACGCCAGTACTTTTCCAGCTGCACTGACCGCCAGTCCATTTCCAGCCCCGATTCAAAGTGCTGGTAGTAACATTTAAAGCCCTTAACGGCTTGGGGTCAGGCTATCTGAAGGATCGCCTCCTCCCATGTGTTCCTTCCTGCCCAGACCCTGAGATCATCCTCAGAGGCCATTCTCTGTGCACCCCTGCCAAGGAAGTGAGGCTGGTGGCTGGCGTGAAGAGAGCCCTTTCTGTGGTGGCTCCCCAGCTGTGGAATGAGCTCCCTAGGGAGGTTTGCCTGGCACCTACGTTGTACTCCTCCTGGCACCAGGTGAAGACCTTTTTATTCTCCCAGTATTTCAGTGTTTCAGCTTCCTAGTCTTTTAGCTTCAGTGTTTTAAGTCTGTATTGTAAAATCTCTGCATTGCTGAAAGGTTTCATTCTGGTTGTAGTGTTCTGTTGTGGTTACAAGCTTTCATATTTTGCATTGTTTCATGCTGCGCTTTGTAGTTTTAATTTCTGTGAACCACCCAGAGAGCTTCGGCTATTGGGAAGTATAGAAATGGAATAAATAAACAAATCAAAGGCTTCTAGCACTGGCATATGTAGTGAGTTGGTTTGTGAGCAGAAAATGTGAACTCCACAGAGCTGAAGGTGAGTTGTCCTGAGTATCACAGTAGGGTTGGGCGACTCTCCCAACCCCGTCCCCAGGTCAATTAGATTCCCAGGCTAAATGTTTCGAGCACCTGTTGGGTAAGGGAGAAGCCCCCCTACTCTTGTGAATGTGTCAGCCGGTTGGTGTGAGAGAGGAGGGGAGAGGCATTGCTCATGGGTAGAAGGAGGCATCTAACAGAGAAGCTTGTAAGATCCCGCTTGCTGGCTCCTTTGGTCGTGCTCTAAGGAAGAATAGGTGACTATTCGGAGGAGGGCTTTTTCTGCTGTAGCCCCCCGGCTGTGGAATGAGCTCCCTAGTGAGGTTTGCCTGGCACCTACATTGTATTCCTTCCAGTGCCAGGTGAAGACCTTTTTATTTTCCAAGGCATTTTAGCATTTTAGCTTTCAAGACTTTTAGTTTTGCTGTTTTAAACCTGTATTTTAAATTCCTACACCGCTGCTTGGTTTTATTGTGGTTGTATTGTTATATTGTGGTTTAGATGTTCTATATATTTAAAATTGTTTTATTGCGGGCTGTTTGGTTTTAATTTTTGTGAACCACCCAGGGAGCTTCGGCTATTGGGCAGTATAGAAATAAAATGAAATAAATAAATAAATAAATAAATATTTAGAAGCTGGGAGTGGGGGTGGGAAACACAGGACAGGCTGGATATTCTTAGAGCTTAAGAGATGTCACAAGCCAATCATAGGACGCAAATCCTTTCCCCTACCTCATTAAAATGGCTGGGCCATGCAATGGCTTCCTGCTTAATGGTGAGTTTCATGTCTAAAGATGCCTGTCTCTCCACACTCCCAATCGTCACTCTAGCACGAGACTCATTGGGAAACATCACCCAATTCACGATATCAAAGTCAGCTGCCAGTTCCCCAGTCTTATCCAGATACAGTCCGCCCATGGAAGCATTAGAAAACTGGATGTCTCGTAAGGAAGTGTGAAGCTAGAATGACAGAGAAAACAGCCCGGATTTAGAAGTCATGAAAATGTAGGCCATATCCTAGGTTTCATCACTTTGAGCTGTGAACTTCCATGTTCAGTGCACATCCCATCCGGGCTCACAATGCCATTCTTTGGCTGTTCACAGTCACAACTAGAGTTGTCAGAATAATCCGCAGTCAAATCAAAAGTGATAATATTTAAGAGAGGGCTTTTCCCAAGTTGCACAGATTAGGGAAACCTGCAGGACTTTTTGTTGTTGTTTTACGGGGGGGGGGGGGGAGGTGCAAGTGCACATTAGTAAAACGTGCGCCTTGGCACATGACCAAAATGCTCGTACAAAAAAGTGCATCCCATCAATGAACAGATGGCAGAAGTAAAGATGCCTGATCATCTGCAGAGATTTTAAAACAAATCCTGCCCATTCCTACTCATAATGAAGATACCAGGCATGTTCAGACATCATGCTAAGCCATAATGGTTAAGGAATCTCTGCTCACCTTGGTGGCTTAGCGTGCCATGTGGGGGAGAAAACCACATTCCTCATGCTTAGCAAGCCACCCCGACTAACCACCCCTCTGCAAAAGTGTTAAGGTGCCCGAGGTGACTTATCGTGCCATCTGGCGGGCTCCCCAGGGTTTCAACAGGCTCCAGAGGACTTCCAGGCCATGACCATTGGTCTCTTCCGCTGTGGGCAATGCTCTAACTGCCATGAGCCTTCTCTATGGCCAAGTGCTATTTTGGACCCTGGAGAGGCCACCAGGACTGAATGCCAGGAGCCCTTTCGTGCCACAGAAGATGGGATGCCCACAAAATATATCAAGAAGATAGCTAGATAACAATGGAGAGAGAATGGTTACCAAAATGAAAACAACATTGGAGGAAAAGGTCATATACCTTCTGGGGTGCCACAGCTCAAGAGATCAAAGAATGATCACCGAATCTTAATTTCTGAAACCACCCTTGCAGGTAGCAGGGGAACTGGAGTTCATTGCCTCCAACACCAGTGTAGAAGACCCAGAAGGATACGAGGTTTGATGGTAGAATCATAGTATCATAGAATAGTACGAATGGAAGGGGGCGATAAGATGATTGCATCCAACCCCCTGCTTAATGCAGGAATCCAAGTCAAAGAATCCGTGACAGGTGGCTGTCCAGCCTCGTCTTGAATGCCTCCAGTGTGGGAGAGCCCACCATGTCCCTAGGTCATTGGTTCCATTGTCGTATTGCTCTGTCAAGAAATTTTTCCTGATGCTCAGCTGGAATCTGGCTTCCTGTAACTTGAGCCCATGATTCCATGTCCTGCATTCTGGGATGATCGAGAAGAGATCCTGGCCTTCCTCTCTGTGACAACCTTTCAAGTACTTGAAGAGCGCTGTTGTATCTCCCCTCAGTCTTCTCTTCCCAAGGCTAACGATGTCCAGTTCTTTCAGTCTCTCCTATTAGGGCTCTGTTTCCAGTCACCTGATGATCTTTCCTGCCCTCCTCTGAACCCTCTCCAGTTTGTCCGCATCCTTCTTAAGGTGTGGTGCCCAGAACTGGACACAGTACTCCAGATGAGGCCTAACCAGTGCTGAGGAGAGGGCAACTTGTACTTCATGTGATTTGGAATTCAGCTTGTGATCCACAACAATTACAAGATCCTTCTTGCTTGTTGTCCTTTGGAGCCAAGTATTCCCCACTTGTAACTGTGCATTTGGGTTCATTTTCCTCCGTGCAGAACTTGGCATTTATCCCTACTAAATGTCATTCTGTTGTTTTCTGCCCAGCACTCCAGTCTCTCAAGATCACTTTGAATTCTGTAACTGTCTTCCATGGTATTAGCTATCCTGCCCAATTGTGTATCATCTGCAGATTTGATCAGCATTCCCTGCATCTCCTCATCCAACTCATTAATAAGAATGTGGAAGAGCACTTGGCCCAGGACTGAGCCCTGTGGTCCCTCGCTCGATAACTCTCCCCAGTTTGAGAAGGTCCCATTAATAAGAACTCCTTGAGTCCGATTCTGTAGCCAACTGTGGATCCATCTGATGGGCCCTTGCCACTAGTCCATCTTCCAGGAAACATAGCCCGCGGTCCTGGACTCCAAATTTCTCATGCCAGGACCACCTTCATAGCCAGTCATTCACCTGGAGTACTTTTCTTTCCCTTTTTATCCCTCTTCCAACTACTGGAAGGATGGATGAGAAAACTACCTGGGCCCCAAAGTTATTGAGTTTCCTTCCCAAAGCTTCAAAATCTGATGTGATTTCTTTGTAGCTCTGCTTGTCAGTGTCATTTGTTCCCACATAGATGAGAAGAAAGGGATACCTGTCATTGGGCTTTATGAGCATAGGGAACCCTTCAAACACATCTCTAGTCCATCCTCCTGGGAGACAGCTTGCCTGGCAAGTCCATGAGTCTTCACGACATACTAAGGTTTCGATCCCACACAGCAGGGTGTCTCCCACTACTACTAGTCATCTCTTCTTCTTGTTGTAAGCCTTGCTTTCATCGCCTCTGTTTGACTGACCTTCAGCCTCTTGCTTGCTCTCATGCAGGAGGCTCATGCAGGGTCCCCTGTAATTCTTCCTCTGCATGGTGTCCTCCAGTCTCATCCTCAAGTACCTGGAAAAGATTCCATAGTTCCAATGCTTCCACTGGTCTAGAGTGGCTTCTCGTTGTTCTGCTCCTAATTGTCACCCTTTTCCAAGGAGTATCCTTTACTTCATTTTTCCTCGCCTCAGCAGTTTCCTATTCTGCCTCAGCTTGCTGTTGCTCTTCTAGCTTTATGGAGGGATGTACAAAAGTCACTTACCTTTTCGCGGAATTGATCGGCAGTGGGGGGGAGGTGCTCCGTCCCTCCACCCGAAATCTTCGATGAGGGGGGGAGGCGATCCGGTCCACCCCTCCAGAATCCTGCCCAGCTGGCTCTGCTCCACGTTGGCTCCATGGAGCAGCATTCCAGGGCCGTCCGCAGCTGGAGTTCAGGCCACGGATGGGCTGCTGTGGATGCAAATGGTGGCCACCGTAGTGCCTGCCGTTTGCGTCCTTCCAAGCTGCCGTGACAGGCTACGAAAGTATTGACGTAGACTATCACGGCATGCCCCCCCCCCCCAAATGGCATAGAAATGGAGGCGGCTATGGCAGCCACCATTTGCATTCCCTATTTTTTGCCATTTTATTCTGCATAAATATTGACATAGGCAAATACGGCGAAAAAAAGGGAATAGCGTAGCGGGCGCTATTTGTGTTTCTTTTTTTTTCACCATAATAGCCTACGTAAATATTTATGTAGGATAAAACGGCAGGGAAAAGAAGAATGCAAATAGTGCCCACTACGCCATTTGGGGTTCCCTTCTTTTTGCCGTAATTGCCTTCGTAAATATTTACGTAGGATAAAACGGTGAAAAATAGGGAACACAAATGGTAGCCGCCGTAGCCGCTGCCATTTGCGTATGCCATTTTTGTGTGTGTGTGTTTTGCTTGGCTTGCCGTGATAGGCTACGTAAATACTTATGTAGCCTATGACGGCAAAGACCAAGATCGAAATAGCAGCCGTGGCAGCCGGTCAAAAGACCAGCCTCCGCCGGAGCCGCTGCCATCCGGAACATCCGCCCAAGTGATCGCTTGCTCTGATCACTTACTCTCTGGGAGCTTGCTTGCTTCCATAGTCCCGAGACCAGCTGGAGCAGCTTCCTCTGCACTGCTCAGGTAGGAAACAGGAAACAGATATATCAAAGGAGATGTGAGATCAAGTAGAATCAACAGCATGGATTTCCCCTTGTTTCTTTTAATGGTCATCCTTCATGAGACCAAGGCTGATTCAGTCACATAACCAGAGAGGGAATCCAAATGGAAAGGAGCTAGACAATCAGGAACTGCAGCTGGGCTGCCAACGCCCTCCCTCTTGAGTTGTTTTTGTTCAGTCGTTCAGTCATGTCCGATTCTTCATGACCCCATGGACCATAGCACACCAGGGCTTCCTGTCCTCCGCTCTCTCCCAGAGTGTGCTCAAAATAGGGATGGGGGAGAATTTCTCCCCGAAACTTTGGGGGGCAGAGTGCCAACATGTTCGGCCCCCCGAAATAGAAAATAGAAAAATAGAAATGGCTGTCAGGTTTACAGTTTTTGTGCTAAACACATGAAATTTGGGAACCTGGGATCTTCCATGAAGCGGATTCCACCTGCCAAATTTCAGACAGTCTGGCATAGTAGTTGTTGTGCTAAAGGTAAAAAGGTAAAGGTGTCCACAACCAGTCGTGTCCGACTCTAGGGTGTGGTGCTCATCTCAGAAATACAAACCACACTCAGGAGGGATAATAATCCGAGAAGTTAGTTATTGAAGTGGAGGAATTCACTCTCCCCAATTCGGTTGTAGGTTTCTGTGAACTGCTTCCTAGGTCAGTGACGTCTGAACACTGCAACTTGCCTCCGCATTCAGCTGCCCCCTACACCAGCACTCACTATCTGGACCGGGGGAGAGCGTGACTGCCAACCAGGGCTGCGAGTCCCAGCCACACCTCGTCCACCCCTGCCCCTGCCTACAAGATTAAAAGAAAACAAATGCTGGACTGCCTACAAGCAAGGCAGGAGGACAACAGAAGACAACGGGGTTGTCAACTTTTGTTGTTCTTGCTGTTGTTTAAAGGAAATGTGATCAAAAATGGGAACGGAAGGAATACAGGAATGGAGAAGTGTGGAGGCGGGGGGAGGAGAGCCAAGAAAAATGACAGGAGAGTAGTGTGTGTGTGTGTGTGTGTGTGACTGTGTGTGTAAATCTAGAGAGAATGAAAGTAAGGGCAAACAAATGGTTGAGAATTGAGAAGGGTGTCGTGGACGTGAAAGAAAGAGGCAAGGGAAGGAAAAGGAAAGTAGTTTTTATTGTATTTCTCCTTTTTAAAATAAACAGTCCAGAAAAGAATGAAGTGTAAAACCTATTAGAGAAGGGGCAGGGGAGAGACAAAGAACCAGGAACAGAAAGAGGGAAACTAAACCTCCGTACTTTTCGAGTGTTTGGTTTTTCAAATAAAGGATCTACAAATGAAAGGAAGGAAGGAAGGAAGGAAGGAAGGAAGGGAAAGAAAAGAAAAGAAAAGTTTGATTGGGAAGGAAGAAGAAAGCACAAGCACACACACTCCATATAGATTTAGCCAAATCTCCCTAACAACACTCCGTAAACCAAAACCACTACCTAGTCAGTGCTCGCTCCCTCCCTCTCCCTCTCCCTCTCCCCCTCTCCATCTCTCTCTCTCTCTCTCTCTCTCTCACACACACACACACACACGCACACACACACACACACACACACTGAAATGAAAGCGGACTGATCTCTCCAATGTATCCACTCCAATACTGCCCCCCTCCTCCACCACTGTCACTGATTGGAGACTGCTGGGTTACACTCTGCCCTAATTGGGCAATTGGAGATGCCATTCGCCAAGGCTCACCATTTTCTCCTCCCGCCTCCCCCTCCTCTCCCCTCCCATATCTTTTGCAAGTTGCTACATTGTGGAGATGGGTTGTCTGTGCTTCAGAAGGCATCAGAATGGATGGATGGACTCACCTCTGTCCAAGGCATGGGAGAGGTCCAAGAGCCCCCCATCCAGCCTCCTAGCTTGCCTCGCAAGGTCATCCAAGAGAGCTGCCCCACCCACCGCCACGCGGGTTAACTGCTGGAGTCCTCAGCACACATGGGCCCAGCAAGCAAGCCATCGTCTCTTCGCAAGGAGAAGATGGCTAGAGAGGGTGGTGTGCTGAGGCCTCATCCAGACAATGCCAGCTGGTAAGGGCTTTCTTGACAGCTGACAGGGCCAGATGAGGCCTCAGTGCTGTATATAGCCCAGCCACACATGCCATCTCCTCCTTGCAAGGAGGAGAGAGTGAGAGTGGTTAGGGGGGTGAGAACTCGGGGCTGTTCCCAGCTGCTCAGAGGCCAGCACTGTCGGCTAGTGATTTTAGAGAATTCTGCCACGGATCCCAGGGGGGCCAAATTCCAGTGAATTCAGCCCCCTGGAATCCATGGTGGAATGGAGCCCCCCGCCCCTCTGCCTCGCAAAAGCCCCACGAAACAGAGGCGACCTGGCCGCAGCTCCAGCGCCTCCAGCCACTGGCGGGCTGCTGTGGACACAAACGGCGGCCCTCATAGTGGCCAACATTTGTGTCCCTATGCCGGCCCGTGATAGGAAACATATATATTTATGTAGCCTATCACGGCTAAAGCAGGGACACGAATGTCGTCCCCTACACCATTTGCGTACCCACTTTAGCCATGATAGGATACGTAAATATTTATGTAGCCTATCATGGCTAAAGCAGGGACGCTAATGGCGTCCCCTACGCCATTTGCGTCCCTGCTTTAGCTGTGATATGCTACGTAAATATTTACGTAGCCTATCACGGGCTTGTGTAGGGACGCAAATGGTGTCCCCTACGCATGACGCCATTTGCATCCACACCAGCCCAGCAGCGGTTGGAGGCCCTGCTGTGGGTTGTCCCGGCTGGCCGCGGAGCGGAGCCAACCGGGCAGGATTCTGGGAGGAGGAATGGATCACCTCCCCCTCATCGAGGATTCTGGGGGGAGGAACGGATCACCTCCCCCACCTGTGGAACCCGGCGGTGCCAGGTAAGCGGGGTTTTGCACACCCCTACTGTCAGCGCCACATGGCTCAGTGAGCGGGGTCAATGGGGCTGGGTGGGGGGAGTCTGCTGGCCTCCCAGATGAAGGTGGGTGCTTGTGACATCCCCATTTACCACAGGCTGCACCCACCTGGTAATACCCCATCCTCCACAGCTAGCTTTTACTAGGAGGACATATAATTGGGCACATTGCTGCAAACTCCTTGGGCACTTTATAAGACCGCGATCCGAGAAATGGATCCCACTGGATCTTCTAAAACAAAAACATTAGGTTGACTGCAGGGTATCCTGATGGTGTTTCACAAAACAACAACAACTTGTTCTCAATGGGTCTGGGGATTCATTTCTAAGGGATTTTTGGAGGAGGGAAGCTACTTGAGCATGTAACGGTGGCAGGAAACAGGGTCTACTGGCTGCCTGCACTGCCATGCAGGACGAACAATTATCTGCTCTAACCTATGTTTGGTTATCTTCATCATGAGTCTTTATGGAGGTGTTGCCCAAGGAAAAGGGAATACCTGCCAGGGCTGAAGCCTTTGATGTTCCCGCCTTTCTCCTTCAACCAGCATCAACGTCCACTTGGGTCGGGATGAATATGCAGCATGTAAGGCATGGGCCACAGCTTGGATGCTGCTATAAGTAACGTAGCTGTCCTGAGACAGGGCTCTCTCGATCTCCTCCTGCGGCAGCGTCGCCTGTTTCTCTTTCTCTCTGCAACCTGTCCAAATTTTCATGGACAAAACATGCATTGAACTTGAACACTTAAAAGTTTCATCCCAAAACTGTTCCAGAGAAGAGGAGTATGGCTCATAGTAGTCATATTTTGTCATTATTTTAGTCTTCATTATGAAAGACAAAGATCCATGGAGGAAATGGAAGTAATAAGGTGCAAGAGACAAGTTGATGTCAATGTTCGGAAAAGCTGGTGTGATCCAGAGTTTTGCCCCAGTTGGGTTCTTTTCAAGTGTTCTTTGAATAAAAATCAACGGAAAACAGCCATAGTGGGAGTCCGCATAGTAAACAATTACCTTCACTTCTTTCCCCAAGAAAGAAAGGTCGAACTGGAATATTTGATGTATGATATTTCGTGGTAGCCTTTTGGAGAAAGCGACACAAATTCCACTGCTGATCATCAGGGGTGTCAAGGCACCCAGAAACCGCTCCCCATTCTCAGTGTCTGGAGCAAAGAGACCGACCCACGTCCATCGGAAAAGCAGGAGCAGCTGGACGATCCCTGGGTACTGGGCTTCCTCCTTCGGGGCCATGCGGTAGACAAAAGGGAATTGACTTTTGTCATTAGAAACAGGAGTAGCAATGCCATAACTGATCTAGGGAGCAAAGTGAAGTCAGAGACGGTAGTTTAGTATCAGTTTGTTTTCTGGATGAAGGTCAAATATTTTTGGCTAAAATTGAAGGACGATTATGTACCCTGTCTTGGGTTCCATAAAGAGGTTAAAAGGGCAGGATATAAAATACATACATACATACATACATACATACATTTTTTACTAGTGTACAAAGAGCTAAACAACTTTGGAACAGGATACCTGCCAGAACACCAATACAATCCAGTTCTATTGAAAATATTTTTCTTTCTCCCTCTCTATCGTCTTTAAAAAATAATTTTTAACATGGAGTTTTATTCTTTTACCTTATCTTGTATCTTTTACTGCCTCCTCCCATATGTGCCTCCCCGGACCTTAAGATCATCCTCAGCGGCCCTCCTCCGTCAGCCCCTGCCAAAGGAAGTGAGGCGGGTGGCTACTAGGAGGAGGGCTTTTTCTGCTGTGGCACCCCGGGTCTGGAATGAGCTCCCTGGTGTGCTTCGCCTGGCACCTACATTGTATTCCTTTGGGCAAAAGGTGAAGACCTTTTTATTTTCCCAGGCAATTTAGCATTTTAGCTTTATAAACATTTAGCTTTGCTGTTTTAAATCTGTATTTTAAACTCCTGCACTGCTGCTAGGATTTATTGTGGTTGTATTGTTATATTGTGGTTTTAATGTTCTATATATTTTAAATAGTTTTATTGTGTGCTGTTTGGTTTTAATTTTTGTGAAACACCCAGAGAGCTTTGGCTATTGGGTGGTATAGAAATGAAATAAACAAACAAACAAACAAATAAATAAATATTGTTCACCACTCCGGAATCTGTCTAGCCGTGGAGTCAAATATAAATGTAAATGAATAAATACAGAAATGAATTCAGAAATAAACAAAGAAATAATAAATGCCCTACAGGGCCATGCCTTCAACAGAGAGATGGGTGACATCATAACTTCTGGGGCAGAATCATGGCAGTGGTCATGTGGGGGCTGCAAGAACTGCTGGGGAGGGTTCTCGTTCCTGTCAGCCACGACTGTTTTCTGCAACATCTGCATCGGAGAGCCTTTCAAGACATGATTAAAGGTGCAATCCTATACAGATAGATGGGCACTCAGACCTCCGCTGAAGTCAGAGGCAACCTCCGATCCAATGCAGGGCAGAAGCAGCGCAAAGAAGGGGATTCCCTCTGTGTTGCACTTTGCCTTAGATGGATGTTTTCACGTCTCTATGTGTGGCTTCGGGAAGGGGCAGGAACCAGGCTGGGGATCATATGGAAAGCTGTATAGTACCGCTTCTGTGGTCTCCTGCCATCTGTGCCCCCAGGGATGCCCAGCTTCCCATCCCAGAGCTCCACCACTGCCATGACTCACCTCCACACACTCCAGAGAACCATGATGCCCAGGAGGCACAGGGACTGAAGAGCGAGAGCTGAGCCCAAGCAGTTCTCAGCTCCCCTTTCTATGCACCCGGCCACCTTTCTGCTCCCCATTCACACCTGTGGGATTTTGTAGTTGCTTGACATGGAGGAAATGTGGAGGGAGAGTTCTGATTCAGCCCCTTCGAGAATGGCCAGCAGGTGATTCTTCTTCCCGCAGCTATAATGTGGAATGTTGCTTTCGCCCCCAGCAAGGAGCTGCAGCATGGCGTAGGAGGTGGCTCTTCCGTCAAAGAAGGACTTGTAGATGTTGTAGCCCAGGGTGACATTGGGCAAGAGCCTGGGGTTCTGGTTGATCTCCTGAACAGCAAACATGAAGGACAGGATGTGCCAGTGCTTTGTAGTGTGGAAACTGCAAAAAAAAAACAAAAATTAAATGCAATGCCTCGTGCTGTCGTTCTCCACTGAATGAAAACATATCTCAGGTTCTTTCTTTTATACCCCCAAATTCTTTTTCATGTGTTTTCAATCCCAGAAGAGCCGGCCATCACATAATGCTTTGGACATTCATAGGGGGCAGCAAACATACCTGTGTTGCAAAGCAATTGGTTATCCATCTACCTGATGAAAGGAAAGATGGAGATATTTGTACCACATTCCTTGAGAGGGGATGTTGGAAGATTGCAAGGATCAAGGATATATGTGTCTGTCTGTCTGTCTGTCTGTCTGTCTGTCTGTCTGTCTGTATTTAGATAGGTAATATCTCTCTCTTTCTCTCTCCCTCTCTCTCTCTCTCACTCACACACACACACACACACACACACATGCATTTTGTTAAGGCTTATCAGTAAAAACTATCATTCTGTCATGTGAAATCATAATAGGGGTGGGGTATCATTCAGAATGGTTTCACCAATGTTATTGAAAATTACAGGTGCCAGAAGAAGTGTTACGTTTACATGCCATGAAGTTTCCAGGTCTACTGGTGAACTATGGGGAGAGAAACAGCGCTATAAAGAGAAAAAGCAAGCAAGCAAACCATCTCCTCTCTCTGTCCAAAGGGACTTGGGGAGTATGTTTCAGCAACTGTGTTTGGATCAGAGTTTCTGAAGAAGAAAAATGAACTTTTTTAAAGTCTAAAACATTGATGATTTCCTACCAATTCCTCCTGTGTTGGGGATGGTGGAATATTTTTTTTTTAAAAAAATAACCCTTTTTAACGTGTATGCAAGTCATCAGCTGCCATTGTAGGCCTTGTTTTCATTTTGTTTTCTGCATCATGTCATGTTTTCTGGTGTTTGAGAGGGAAATGAAAACGGCCACAGCCATTAAAGGAAAAAAAAAAAGGTTCCACAATTTGCCAGGGATATCGACTGGAAAAAAAATGTCTGGAGGGACATGTAGTGGGTATGTACTGGCCAATGAAATGATAGTAAAGTAGGCTGGCATATTTAAAAGTAAGTAAATGCTTTGAAGAAATGCTAATTTCAGGTCTTCTGTGTGTGCCCGTGTGTGTGGGCATGGGCATGCATGGGTCTATGGGTCTCCTTCTTCCTGCCTTTATCATTCTATGTGTTTCAAGGTATTTCACTTCTGGTTTGAGTTCAGCTTCACTCTCCTCTTCCCCCAAAATGATCTTGAAATCACTTCTCTTTTAGCTCTGCAACTTTTGTTACCGAATATCACCCACAGAGGCTTAAAAGTGAGTAATATGGGGAGGGGGAGTCAGATTAACTGTGCTCTCTTATCCATGCTGTTTCAGTATGCGGAAATAAAAATAGCAATTATTTTATTAATACCAACATAGTCCTTATAATGTATACAGTATGTGAAGTGTTAAGTGCTAGGGAACGTTGCCTCAAAGAAAAGCTGTGTCCCACTCACTTTTACTCACTGGGAATCACATCAAAGTGGAAACTGAAAACGAAGCACTCTTTAACGCTTCTGGAAGGATCACCATTTTTCCAGTCAGTAGTCACACAACCTGCAGAACCTTAAAAGGAGGGTTACGGACACTTGCTTTTGCCATCTTAGCTCACCGCAGACAGGATATCCAAAAAACACAGCCCCTCAGCCAAGCTTGGTGACCCCAAATGCTCAACCTCCCCCCCCCCCAGCATCCCTCTTCCAGCCTGAAGGATCATCTCCTCCCATATACACTTGCCCAGATCCTGAGATCAGCTTTAGCAGTCTGACTGCAGAAGCCCCCACCAAAGGAAGCAAGGTGGGTGGCTAGAAAGACAAGTGCCTTTTCTTCGGTTGCTTTCCAGTTGTGGAGGAGAAATTTGGGGTATCGTATTCTCTTATAACCAGAGTTTGGGGGGGGGAGTAGATTCTATTTCTTATATTAAGAAAATGCCTCAGTGGACCAGTCTGAATCTTCATAGTGGAGGAGAAGTGTAGTTGAGGATGGCCTGTGGCAATTTTGAAGTAGAACTGGTCAGAAATTGCTTTTTTCTAGGAGGATTAATTTTGATAGGCGAGCTCCTGCAGTTTGACAGATTTTGTCCGGATTTTTTTCCCACTTGACTTACATGGGCTACTTTGGAAGATCATTTCTCCTGTTTGTACAGCATCTCTTGGAAAACAGTTTGTCCTCTTAGGAAGGAAGAAGGTGTAGAATATACTGTGCCTCAGAAAACTATAAGGCATTTCTAGGTTTTAACCCCATTTTAAGCCGGAATTCAAATAGAAAGGACTTTCCACACCAGCCATTCAGCCATTCTGGAATATTAACTAGTCCTTAATAGCATGAAGGATGTTAATAGTCTTAAGCCATGTTATATTTGAGGTGAAAAGGGGGAGAGAAAAAGAGATCTACCTATTAATAAGCCAAGAGGCGTAGCTCGGTGCTGATGATCTGCCACCGTATATTTGATGTACATGGATATAGATGAACAAAATTTGGAGACGCATTATGCAGATTCTTAATTCTCCTATCTCTAATAACCTAAATGAACAGATCACCAAAAATATAACCAAGGGCTTTGGTTCATTGCCATCCCAGAAGCCTTTTCTCCATTATAGGGAATCTACGCACAGAACACAAAATGAACTCAGCTGGTGGTTGGCTTGAATCTTTGCTAACGCAGGAGCAACCACAGGCATCTGCAGTCTTGATTCAGAGACTTGATGATACTGAGTGACAGGAACTACACTCCTGCCCAGCAGAACCTGTTCCCCCATGACCACATGTGATGCTGCCTAGTTCTGGTACTTCACTCTCTTCTTTGATGTCTCTTCAGAATAAACAGGGCCATCAAGCATCCATTCATGCAAGACTTAATCTTTGACCAGCAGCAGCACTTCAGGGGAGGTTTTGGGAAACTCCATTCCAAAGCAGGTCGTGTCTGTGTAAGGCAGGAGTCCATGCAACTCTGACCCAAGGACTCTTTTATTGTAATTTTATTCTGATTTGAGAGGCCGTATGCTGTATGCTCTGCTGACTACCTTCCCAGGGCATTCTGAGGAAAGATTGATCATTCACTGTCCTGGGAAAAGTCAGCTATCTCAACAAAGAGGTGGATAATTATTTTCTTATCATCATGCGTATGAGCACTCAGTTGATTGTACGAGCTAAACTGAAGAAACTGTATCCCTGTATCCCGATATTATATCTTGTATTTTATCTTGAATGGGTCTAACACCCATTTTACACACACACACACACACACACACACACACACACCCCTGGCTTCTTCAGAAGTAAATCCCACAGATTGAAGTACTGTAGTGGATGAGGAAGAAAGGGGCTCACCCTTAAGAAAGGGCCACAACTATGGCCCTGTAATTATTCTGGACAGGGAACCTAAACTACCACCCCAGCTCCAGCCTGTGTCTTATCACAACATCTACTATCAAAGAGGCTGCTGGTTCTTTTGGCTGAAACAATGCAAGGGAACCCCATGGATCCAGTCATATGTGAGAATACTGAACTAAATGGTGCCTTCTCTTTAATGAAGCTCCGAATTCTTCTTCAAAAAGGAGAGAGTGGCAAAAGTCAGAAGAGCGATTTATCAGGGATGACCAGAGATACCAGAAAAGATGGACAGTCTCCCATAAATGGGGACAACCGGAGTGCAGGTTTGGAAGCATTACATCATCAGCATCACTTACTTCACAACCCTGGTTAAAGGGGACTCAGAGAAAATGTATGGTTCGTTGCACATGAAATACTGTGAAGACAAGACTCCACTGATGAGGTAGTCTCCTGGCCAGTAATAATAGGACCCTAACTCTTGCTCTTTGTTCAGAGTGGTCGAGCAGTCTGTCTTCCACAGTTGACCAGCTGCATAAGGAAGCAGCAGCAGCATCAGCAGCAATGGTATCATTCTGGGTCTGCCTCCCTCCTGCTGTTCCTGCTTTCTGAGTGTCCTTTCACCTCCACAGCCAGCTAATCAGAAGACATGAGAAAAGTCTTGCAAGATAGAGGCTGCAGTGTCTTTACAACAACTTCCAATTCTGAGCCATAGGCAGCAGTGGGAGGTGGTGTACTAAACTACACCACAGGCATGGACATCTCGGCCTGTCTGAATCTGAGCCCAGGCTCTCGGGAGGACAGGAGATGTTTTATGCACCAAGCTTCTCAGGCACAGTGCAAGAGCATTCCTGGAGCTGCCTTTCATTCTGATGTTGTCATCGTTGGTCTCCAAGGAAAACAGAAAGCAAACATCTCTTGAGCTTTGGCAAGACTCAGAATAGATCACTATGTTTTTGATAATGATCAGGGAGAAGTTCACAGCTGCAACTTCATGGATTCTCTGAGTGCCTCGAGGTGAGGTGCAGAATTGGGGAAAAACATGTTTGTGAGAAGTCACACAGGCAGCTCCATCTTCTGGTTGTCCAGGGGGAAAGGTGAGCCTGGCCTGGCATGTATGCGAAAAACTCACACAAAAGAGCCAAGATCAAGAAAATGTCTTCGGATGCATACCTGTGTTTGGGAATGTGCAGCCCTCCACATAGCACTGGACTGCACGTTCAGTAGCCTGAACTGGCCTAGCCCATGGGGGAATATGATGGGAGTTGCAGTCCGAGAACATCAGGAGGGCCACATCTTCCCCATTCCTTATGCGCCTGAAGGCGCACACTACCTGGGGGCGTTTCCCAGCCCTGCCCCCTTTGCCAACCCTCCCAGTTTCACTTCTTGTGCTGGATAGGCCAGCATGACCAGTGATCCAAGAACAAATGGTGGTCGCCACACAATGGAAGGATCTCCCCCTACTAGTACTTCCAGTGAGCTCATCAGAACTGTGCATCATCTGCGATGGGAAGAAGTAAATTATGTTCAACAAACTGGTTAGTTATGAACCCAGTTTGCACAGAAAAATGAAATGTAAAGATAGGTTTAAGGTAACTAACTTTATTATTTGAAACATTCCAAGTGTTACATCTTTGAACTTCTCAAAACTTCCTTAAACACAGTCTTCTTGGTGTCGACTCCTGGGATGCCCCTGTAACGTCCTTGTTCTGGTCCATCAGTCATTTGATTCTTAAGGTTTACCAATGAGCGCACGCAACTCATGACAACATAGCATTGTCCATGGCAGAAGAGAGGTGTAGGCAGACAACCATCGGCCAGAGGAAAGCCATCCAAGCTAACAACACAGAAGCAATTTCAGAGACATGGGGAACATTAGATCTTACAGACTGAGCCAGAAATTTCATCATTCTGCCATCGTGATGGAGGCACAATGATATGTCCATAGGTGTAGCAAATGCAGCAGAGTTCTCATGCTCAAGGACTTCATTGACATGCCAGTTCTCAGTAGTGCATGGGTAAACACTGAGTAGCATGTTAGTGAGTGACTCCAGCAAGGTGCAGCCCAGTGTGCTGTTCTCTGCTCGCTCAAGGCAAGCCATAGTGGCCTCATCGGTGTCAAGGATGTACAGCTGGCCATAGCTTGGAGGCGCATCTGACTGCACAGTGCTCATTGGATGGTAAAGTCAGCCTTGCACTCTCAACACAAACAGACTGGGAGCTTGTGGCTGTGCATTCTTGAGGGGTGCATACCAGGAAGCAAAGCCTAGAGTACTGCTGTCCTTGCGAATGTCCTTCAGGAATTTCTTGCCCAGAATGGAGCCATCGGTGACAATGTTGCAGATGAAAATGGGAACCAAGGGTGGTGGTAGTGAAAACTTTCTGCCATGGCAGCAAAGAGTTGACAATTCACACTCGAAAAGGAAGGTGTCACAGCACTCACAACCCTTAACACAGTTGCCGATATCAAACCTGTTAAGGTTGGTTGCAGGACGCAGGACGAAAGGCGCAGTCTGCCTCCTGTGTCTGGGCTGGTTTCAGATGTTGAGGGATTCAAGGCTGGCCAGAGCTTTGTTGACTCCCAAAGCCGAGGGATTGCCTGCATATGCAAGCTTCTTGAGGCAGAGTTGGAATCATCCTGGCTGGGCCACAAAGCTTCTTCTCTAGGGGCTGGAGGGGTAGAAGTGGTGCGGTGGCACAAGGTATGCTTGGACTCATGGTTCACCTACTTTCTGTTAAAAAGGTAAAGGTAAAGGTGGCCCCAACCAGTCGTGTCCGACTCTAGGGTGCGGTGCTCATCCGCGTTTCTAAGCCAAAGAGCCAGCGCTGTCCGAAGACGCTTCCGTGGTCATGTGGCCGGCATAACTGAACACAAAGGTGCACGGAACGCTGCTACCTTTCCCGCTGAGGTGGTACCTATTTATCTACTTGCAATTTCTTGCTTTCGAACTGCTAGGTTGGCAGGAAACTTTCTGTTACCAGTAAGCATTTGATGTCTAGACATGTTGGTAATGTGTGGATTACTGTATATAAAGGTCATTTTGTTAAATGTAACAGCTTGAGACTTCCTTTCTCAGCAATGAATAAACTTTGACTGGGTTACTTTTAACTGTTTGTTGTTTATTCGTTCAGTCGCTTCCGACTCTTCATGACTTCATGGACCAGCCCATGCCAGAGTTTCCTGTCAGTCCTCGCCACCCTCAGCTCCCCCAAGGTCGAGTCCGTCACCTCCAGAATAGCATCCATCCATCTTGCCCTTGGTCGGCCCCTCTTCCTTTTGCCTTCCATTTTCCCTAGCATCAGCATCTTCTCCAGGGCATTCTGTCTTCTCATGATGTCACCAAAGCACTTCGGTTTCACGTTTAATATCATTCTCCCAAGTGAGCAGTCTGGCTTTATTTCCTGGGGTATGGACTGGTTTGATCTTCTAGCAGTCCAAGGCACTCTCAGCATTTTCCTCCAGCACCACAGTTCAAAAGTGTCTATCTTCCTTCGCTCAGCCTTCCTTATGGTCCAGCTCTCGCAGCCATAGGTTACTACAGGGAATACCATTGCTTTCGCCATGGGGTCACGAAGAGTCGGACTTGACTGAACGACTGAACAAAGACTTACTTCTGAGTAGACATGCACAGAATTGGTTCTCCTCTCTGCTCAGCTTTGTATTTCCACTTCCATTTCATTATCAAACCTCCTGTTAGTTATCTCAGAAGACCCTTGGGTGAATGGGGGGGGGGGTTTCCAGGGAACAGCTGGATTGAGGGAGATTCACACACACACACACACACACACACACACACACACGAAGAATATAGTTCTTCATATTCCCTTGTATGTTTATTCTCCATTTTGTCCATTCTCTGAGCATGTGCAGAGTGTGCTTTTTATTCAAACAAAGAGAAGGTTGCTGATCTTTCCCTTCATGCTGCATTTGTACAAGTGTGACTGCGTCAGAAAGAACTTTCCATTATACTGTCTCTTTTTCTTCATGAGTTTCATAACAGAAGTATGGTGCAGTGGTTAGAGTCCAGCCCAAAGTCACCCAGTGGGATAAACTAACAGGTTTGCTAATGAGCTGGATGTGGAAATACAAAGCTGAGCTGGGGGGAAGTGGAGTGCTGACATGTGTAGGAGTAAGTCACATTGAATTCAGTAAGACTTACTTCTGAGTAGACGTGCACAGAGTTGGTTTTCCTCTCCATTTTATCACAACGTCACCAACGAGGCTGGATGTGGAAATAGAAAACCGGGCAGGGGAAATAATACCTCCTGCAGGGCTCCAGACCAGCATGGTCATTTTAAAAGGTTTTTTCTTCCTTTCAAATAGCATTGCTTTCAACAAAGAGTGCATCGCTCAGGCACACCTAGGGCAGCCTTGTTTTGGGAAGCCCCAAGGAGGAGGAAGTGTTTTGGCTGAAAGTAATTACTGCATGTCTCAGGGCAGGGGAAAAAATACGTAAATATCTACGAAAATAGCCTTTCTTACGGAAGTTATGCAGAATTACGGCTGTCAGTATGGATTTATCTTCGTAATTTTCAGAGCGGAAAAAAAAGAGGAGAATTCCAAGGGCTTGCAAATGATGGTACGGAGCACTGGCCGCAAACTGCGGAAGTCAAGAGGCACGGAAGGTACACAATTTGTACTTCCCTAGACCACAGCAGCACAAAACCAAGTCACAGAACATACAGAAAGTGACATAAGACTACAGTAATCGCTAATTAAAATTATTAGTTGAAATTGTTAGAATTAAAACAGATACTTAAAATAACAAGCTTTACATCTACAGTACATATTACAGACTGAGATAAGAATACATTTCTCATATTTTCCAGTCTCACAGGCCAGGCACCACAGTGGGATCTACGTAGTTTCCCCCACATTTCGCAGCCTTGGCTGTAGAAGAAACAACCCTCCAGGCCACACACCGGGGAGTTGCTTGAAGCAGAAAACCCAATTTCCTCTCTACATCCCAAAATTTCATTTCCCTTAAGAAGGGATCTAAATCACAATCTCTAATGTGTTGCATTCAGGGCTTTCCATGTGCACTCAAGCTGGAATATGCTGGTATACTGCAGCTGTTTAGGGCCTCATCTTAAACAGATGCATTACTTAGACAATATAGGTATGTTATAGTTCCAGCCTCACCACTACCTTAGATGTGGATGGTGGTCAGTGGCAGAGTGATAGGCCCAGATTTACCTATTTGCTGTTACAGAAACATTTAGACTATGCAACTGGAGCTGTGAGCACATCAAAAGGCTCTGTTAATTATGATCTCACCAATACTAGTATCTCCTCCAAACCTATGCTAAATATTCTTCTACAATTCTACTTCTGTGGATCAGATGCCCTAGTTTGTTTTGAACATGATATGCTCCTTTGTATTCAGATCAGGTCTCAGTATAATAATGTAGCACTTGGGAAGAAAGATGCAGCCCAACAACCCAGCACTGGAGGCCAAAATTGAGAAGACCTGCACGGCCACCATGTATTTCCCCTTCGTGCTCAGGTAGGAGGGCACAAAGGACAGCCAAACACTGCAGAAGACCAGCATGCTGAAGGTGATCAGCTTGGCTTCATTGAACGCCCCAGGCAGCTTCCTGGCGAGGAAAGCCACCGTGAAGCAGATGGCAGCCAGGAAGCCCATGTAGCCAAGGGCAGAATAAAAGAAGGCGACAGATCCTTCGTTGCATTGCAGGATGATCCGTCCAGGCTGGGAGTGCATGTCAGAGTCAGGGAATGGGGCAGAGCTCCCCAGCCAGATGGTGCAGATGACAACTTGGACACTAGAACAAGAACTTACAATGGAGTTCGCAAGACTCTTCCCCAGCCATCTTTTCACTTTGTTCCCTGGTTTTGTGGCCAGGAAAGCCAACACCACCGTGATGGTTTTGGCCAACACTGAAGAAATGGCAACTGAGAAGATGATGCTGAAGGCCGTTTGTCGGAGAAGGCAAGTCACTTTTCTTGGCCGGCCAATGAACAGGAAGGAGGACAAGAAGGAAAGCATGATGAAGATGAGGAGAATGTAGGAGAGGTCTCGGTTGTTGGCCTTGATTATTGGAGTTTCTTGGTATTTCATGAAGATTCCTAATACAAAGCCCATGGATAAGGACAAGAATAGAGCAATGGAAGTCAGGACAATCCCCAAAGGTTCTTCATAGGAGAGGAAGGTTATCTCCTTGGGGACACATTGATCTCGGTCCTTGTTTGGATGCTGATCATCCGGACACTTGGTACAATGGCCTGCATCTAAGAAGGAGGAGAGTGACTTCAGTAGGATTCACATCAACTCAACTTTGATGAAGTTGCAATCTGTGGCCTCATCACCAAAAGAGGACCTTAGTAGTAGGGCCAGAAAAGCTGTCTCTTTGGGACATTACAGACTCTTGGTCAGTCAGAGAAGAATAGAGAAGAGATAGATTGATGTGCTGACATGGAATAAAGACACCTTCCTACCTCATTTAAATATGGAGAAGCAACTGTGTTTATCCCACTGTTGTTCACGATAGGGAGCATCTGTTTGAGTATCCTGTTTTTATCTTCATAATAATCCTGTAAGGAATGTTAAGCTATGTGGTAGTGGAGTGGCTTTTTATGTATTTCTTTGCTCAAATTATGCACCATCTTTCCACATCAAGATGGCACTCCAGGGACTCCTGGTTAGGTTTCAAATCTGGAGAAGGAAAACTTCATAAAGTCTTCCTATGTGAAGACTTTATGAACCAGAATAACAAAACTATATGAACCAGAATAACAAAATGTTGTAGAAGAGCAACTAATAGCAAATAAAATAAGCATTCAGTATCAAGAGATCATCAAAACCATGCTGTGTACTGGAATGGCTGGGTGAATACACCATAGCACTGTGAGCTATTTTAGACCAAGCAGTAGTGAATGGCCCATGACCACAAGCCCTGTCTCTGAGCAGGGATTTGAACTCAGGTCTCTCCAAGTCCAACGCTCCCATTGCTTCATCATGCTGCCTAATTCCATGGAATTCCCATGATATTTTCAAAGAGGAGCAACAGTCATTCATAAAGCCTTCTTCTCCTACCTACTCATGGAAAGTTTTGCTCAAGGGTTTTAAAAGAAAAGAAGAGAGAATCAAAATAGGGTTGTGGAGACTATTGGGTGTATTCAAACGGTTGCCCTGTTTCCCACGGGAACTCCCATTCCTCTGATGTCGCCTACCATCCTCAATGGAGATTGTTCCTTCTGTGCATGGAGCGCAAGCATAGCAGCAAGGTGGCTCTCCTTCCTGGACCTCCTTGGCGTATCCAGGGAGACAGCTCTCAGTGCACCTGGAACGAGGTACGGTCTAGCAGCAAAGAGAAGGAGCATAAAGGAAACAGTATTATGGATATTTGTGCCTATGGAAAAGAATCATACAATTTAGACAGTACAGGTAGCGGCAGAGGCCAATCACAGTGAACAATAGGGGGAGAGAGATGAGCTTTTCAAGGGGGGATAGCACCACCTCTGAAAAGGCCTTCTCCTCTTCCCCTTTATGATCTTCAGTGGCAGGGCAGGAGGAAAAGGAAGGATCGGAGGCCTCATGACGCAGCAGGGAAAGGAAAGGCTTTTAAAGAAGGGGGTCAATGGTGGATTTAGAGACACTGAAGGGGATATATGGTGGATTTCTATCCCCCAAATATGTTCAGCACCTTGGCTAACTCTTTTAGAGTTCCAGTGGGATCTGATTAGAAATCCCATTCCAATGAGAAAAAAGCCCCATGAAACAGAAAGGACTTCCTGCTAGTGATGGCGGAGAATTCCGCCACGGATTCCAGTGAGGCCAAATGCACTGGCATTCGGCCCCCCGGAATCCATGGCGGAACGGCCTCCTGCCCCTCTGCCCGCCCCATGGAATCCCCTGGGATGGCACTTACCTTGGGCGGGGGGGTGGCGGGGGCGGCGGGGGCGGGGCAGTAGTAGGTACAGCGGCAGCAGGGTGGCAGTGGGGCTGGCGGGGGCGGCGGCGGGACAGCGGCGGCTGGTCTCCTGGCTGGCCGCAGCTGGGCGCAGCTTATGCAAAAAGCAAAAGCAAATGGCGGCCGCCGTAGCCGCCGCCATTTGCGTACATGTTTTTTTACTTTGCTGTGATAGGCTACGTAAATATTTACGTAGCCTATCACAGTTAAGCACAGGGACGCAAACGGCGGCGGCTATGGCTGCCACCATTTGCATCCCTGCTGCCCAGCGGCCACATGTCTGGCTGCAGGCGGAGCAGGCCAGCGGCTCTGTGGAATCCCCGCAGAACGGAGCCGGCCAGGCAGGATTCCGAGGGGAGGGACAGAGCGCCTCCCTCCCTACCGCGAAGCAGATCCGCAAAACGGTGACTTTCGTACATCCCTACTTCCTGTTTGAGACTCACACGAAACCAAAATCTCCAGGGATGATGCCACAACACGAAATGCCTTCCTGCCAATTGTCACCAGCCAAATCTCAGAGGGTTGGGCCATTGGAGGAGGCCTCATCAGATGCTGAAAGAGAGCATATCCAAGCCTCCTGTGGATGACATCATTTTTACTAGGGCTGTGCACCACTTTGGGCCAAATCCTGAAACCCTAGTGGATCAGGGTGATTCAGACTGAAGCTATGAAGTTCTGGAATGGGTCAGGATCAATCTGAAACACTCCAATATGGATTAGATGCCTCTGAAGTGTTTTGGGGATGCTTTGCACCTATCTGGACAGGCCCCCGCTCTTACCTGGTCTCCTGGGAATCGCCCGCAACCATTGCTGTCTTGGAGGGAGTCACCATTTTCTTTCAAAATGGTGTCTCTTGTTCTTCCAATAAGAGGAGTCACCGTATTTATTTTTATTTTTTAACAGGCAACTCTGTTGCAGAGGCTGAGATGTGTAGGCACTCCCAAGTCCCAACAGATCAAGGTAAGGAGTGGGGGTCTGTGGTGGTGGCCGAAACAGTGTGTGGGGGGTGTTATGTTCAGTGGCAATTACCCCCCACTTCCAATCTCTAGATGTTGCTTCAGAACAGGAGCCCGAAGTGGGTCAAGCTGGCTTCAGGGGAGGTTGAGGCAACCTCTGCATTAGGGTGGGTGGGCTGTGCACAGCTTTAATTTTTGCTACCCTGACCCTAGATTGTAAAGGGCTTCAAAGGTATTAGCACTTTAATTTACACCTTGAAGCTGAGTGTGAGCCATAGAAGCACTTTTAGAACAGGTGAGACATTGTCTGTCAAGCTAGATTATCTGCTATATAAATGGGAAAGGAGAGTTAAGCATGAGAGAGGCAGGGAAGAGCAAGAGCAGGAAGTCCAAAGGGTAGAGACAGATGAGGACCAAGGCAAGCTGCTTCCTGATGACTGGTGGAGGTGGCAGTCCTGGGTTATAAATGCATTGAGCTGGGATGGAAGTACAGTAAAAGCTTGGTCCTCTGTGATGGATTAACTTGGCCAAAGACTTAGTCTTTGGCCAAGTTCAGATCTGGGAGATATTTTGCTCTTTCAGATTGCAGAGAGGCTAAATTGGCTCAGAGGGGTCTTATCAGCAAGAGGGGTTACCACCCACCCTTTCTACAGCTGCATGGGATGTGTGACAAGGGGGGGAGCCATATTGTACTCTGACCCTTTGTTTTTAAGGAAGATTCAGGGCTCTCGAAGTATCAAACTGCAGAGGCTGACCCTGAACCAGAATCCTTTCTTGATATCCTGCTATTGCTCCTCAGAACATATCGGGGGGATGGGCATCTCCTCACAAAATCTTACTTTGGCCCTGGCTCCGAAGTATACTGCCCCCACTTGGGCACTGTGTTACTTCTTATGGTCCCCCCTTGCCTCTGCACTTAGAATCCATACCACCTCTTTTAACTCAATCTGATTCTACCCATAGTGGTGCAATAATTCAGCAGTACAGCACCTGATTGACATGCACAAGGTCCCAGGTTCAATCCCTGGCATCTCCAGAAAGGGCTGGAATATCTCCTGCCTGAAACGATGGCCTTGTAGGCCCCTTCCAACCCTACTATTCAATGAAACCCTGGAAACGCACTACCAGTCAGTGTCAACAATCGTGGGTTAGATGAACCCATATTGGAGGCAGCTTCCTGCATTGACGCTTGCATTCACAATGAATTGGGGGTTGTGTTTAACTGACTGGAGAGCCATGTAGCCTAACACGTCTTTGGAAGCCAGGAAAAAAATCACAGAACAGGGCAAGTATTATTAGAGCATAAGAAACATCACAAGCCAATAATAGGACACGAATCATTTCCCCTACCTCATTAAAACGCCCTGGCCATACTATGGCTTCCCAATTAATGGCCAGTTTCATGTCTGGAGATGCCTGTCTCTCCACACTCCCAATAGTCACTCTAGCACGAGACTTATTGGGAAATAGCACCCAGTTCACAATATTGTAGTCTGCTGCCAGTTCCCCAGTTGTATCCAGATAGAGTCCACCCATGGAAGCATTAGAAAACTGGATTTCTCGCAAGGAAGTGTGAAGCTACAAGGACAGAGAAAACAGCCCAGATTTAGAAATCATGAAAATATAGTCAATATCTTAGGCCTCATCAGTTTGAGCTGTAAACTTCCATGGTCAGTGCACATCCCATCTGGGCTCAGAATGCCATTCTTTGGGTGTTCACAGTCACAACTAGGGCTGTCAGAATAATCCTGAATTCACTCAAATGAGATGCCTGATAATATGCAGAGGTTTTTAAACAAGATCTGTACCTTTCTACTCGTGACGAAGATACGAGGCCTGTTCAGACATCATGCTAAGCCATGATGGTTAGGGAATCTGTGCTAACCATGGTGGCTTCGCGTGTCATGTGGGGGAGAAAACCACATTCCCCATTGTTAGTAAGTCACCCCAACTAACCACCCCTCTGCAAAAGTGTTAAGGGGCCCGAGGTGGTTTATCATGCCATCCCGCGGGGCCCCCAGTGGTTTCAATGGGCTCCAGAGGACTTTCAGGCCGTGACCACAGAGTCCACTGGGTAGAGTGTCTTCCACTGTGGGCAACACTCTAGCCACCACACTTTCTGTATGGCTGAAAGCCTATTTCAGATGTTGGAGTAGCCGCCAGGAACGAGTGCCAAGACCCCTTTTGTGCCATGGAGGATGGGATGCTCAGGAAACACACCAGGAAGATAGCCAGGTAACTACACAGAGGGGATGTTTACCCAAATGTAAATAACATTGGTGCAAAAGGCCGTTTATCCTCCAGGATGCCACAGCTCAAGGTGTCAAAGAATAATCACCAAATGTGAATTTCTGTATCTACCCTTGCAGGTAGCAGGGGAACTAAAGTGCAGTGCCTCCAACACCAGTGTGGAAGGCCCAGAAGGATATGAGGGTTGATGGTATGAAAAGCAGATGCGAGATGAAGTAGAATCAACAGCGTGGCTTTCCCCATGTTTCTTTTAATGGTTATCCATCATGAGACCAAGACTGATTCAGTCACATAAGCAGAGGAGAAATCCAAATCCAATGGGTCTAGACAATCAGTAGCTGAAACTGGGCTGCCCCCCGCCCCTCTTGAGACCATTAGCCAAAAAAGAGGTATTACGACTGGCAGTAGTTATCTAAATCTAGGGTTGTGAACAGACCCCCCTCCTTTATGGTTTGGATGCCACTTTGGACCTTCTCAAGCAGCCCTGCTTTGCTTTGGACAGCTTCTGACCCCATCCTCTTCGCTTCGGATCCAAATCTGAAGCGAGATTAATTATTCATTGATCATTCATTAATCATTAATCATTAATTATTATTAATTATTATTAACTTCTGAATCCACCCTTGCAGGTAATAGAGGAACTAGAGTGCTGTACCTACAATGCCAGGGCAGAAGGCCCAGAAGGATACGAGGGTTGATGGTATCAAAAGCAGATGTGAAGTCTAGTCTAATCAGCAGCATGGCTTTCCCCTTGTTTCTATTAATGGTCATCCATCATGAGACCAAGAGTGCATCAGTCACATCACCAGAAGAGAAATCCAAATGGAATGGGTCTAGAGCATCAGTAGCTCCAACTGGGCTGCCATCAGCCTCTTGAGACCATTACCCAAAAAGGTAGTATTAGGACCAGAAGTAGTTATCAAAATCTGGGGCTGCGAACAGACCCGCCGCTTTGCTTCAGATGCGGCTTTAGACATTCCAAAACAGCCTTGCTTCGCTTCAGACTGATTCGGATGTCATCCACTTCGCCTCAGATGCGAATCCAAAGCGAGAGTCAGATATCCGAATCATCCTTACAGGATGTTTTCCCGTTGACTTGCACTGGAAAATATAATAGGCCATCACGTTTCCAGTTTTCAAGACAAACTCATGAAATTTCGGGACCTGGCATCTTGCATGGAGGGAATTCCACCTGCCTACAGATGTACGAATTGTGTACCTAACGTGCCACTTGACTTCCGCAGTTTGCAGCCAGTGCTCCGTACTGTCATTCACAAGCCCCCAGAATTCTCCTCTTTTTTTCCGCTCCAAGAATTACGCAGTTAAATCCGTACCGACAGCCCAGCCATCTCCGTGAGTCTGCATAACTTCCCTAAGAAACAGTATTTTTCGTAGATATTTATGTATTTTTTCCCCTGCCCTGAGACGTGCAGTAATTACTTTCAGCCAAAACATTTCCTCCTCCTTGGGGCTTCCCAAAACAAGGCTGCCTGAGCGATGCACTCTTTGTTTAAGCCATGCTGTTGAAAGAAAGAAAGAAAGAAAGAAAGAAAGAAAGAAAGAAAGAAAGAAAGAAACCTTTTAAAATGACCATGCCGGTCTGGAGCCCTGCTCGAGTATTATTCCCCCTGCTAGACTTTATATTTCCACATCCAGCCTTGTTGGTGACGTTGTGAGGCTAAAATGGAGAGGAGAACCAACTCTGTGCATGTCTACTCAGAAATAAGTCTTACTGAGTTCAATGAGACTTACTCCTGCACCTGTCAGCACCCCACTAGCCCCCAGCTCAGCTTTGTATTTCCACATCCAGCTCATTATCAAACCTCCTGTTAGTTATCTCAGAAGACCCTTGGGTGAATGGGGGGGGGGGTTCCCCAGGGAACAGCTGGATTGAGGGAGATTCTACACACACACACAAACACACACGTAATGGAAGAATATAGTTCTTCATATTCCTTGGTATGTTTATTCCTCATTTTGTCCATTCCCTGAGTGTGCTTTTTATTCAAACAAAGAGGTTGCTGATCTTTCCCTTCATGCTGCATTTGTACAAGTGAAGTGTGACTGCTTCAGAAAGAACTTTCCATTATACTGTCTCTTTTTCTTCATGAGTTTCATAAGAGAAGTATGGTGCAGTGGTTAGAATCCAGCCCAAAGTCACCCAGTGAGATAACTAACAGCCAGGAGGTTTGATAATGAGCTGGATGTGGAAATACAAAGCTGAGCTGGGGGCAAGTGGGGTGCTGACATGTGTAGGAGTAAGTCGCATTGAACTCAGTAAGACGTACTTCTGAGTAGACATGCACAGAGTTGCTTCTCCTCTCCATTTTAGCCTCACAATGTCACCAACAAGGTTGGATGTGGAAATATAAAGCTTAGCAGTGAGAATAATACCTTGTGCAGGGCTCCAGACCAGATGGTCATTTTAAAAGGTTTTTTCTTTCTTTAAAACGGCATTGCTTTAAGCAAAGAGTGCATCGCTCAGGCACACCTGGGGCAGCCTTTTTTGGGGAAGCCCCGAGGAGGAGGAAGGGTTTTGGCTGAAAGTAAATGGAGAGGGAGGATTTCAATTGAAAAAGAACACCCACAAACAAGGCAGTGAGCACAATTCATTAAAAAAAAAACTTACATATTTATTATCGGAATATACTACCTTGCGTTTTTATTTACGGAAATTTGGCGACTCTGTGCAGATGACAAAAAAAAGCCGCATGACTGCTGGCTCTGCAGGACCTCGTGGTGCCGTTCCGCAGAGGATTCCGTGGCATGGACTGAAGGGAATTCGATCCCATTTTGGTCCGTGGCAGAATTCTCTGACTTCCCTACACCTGCCACATTCAGACAGCTTGGACAAATAGTTTTTGTGCTGAGTGCAGGTGAAATTTGATTTTTTTTCAACAAAAAAACTCTCAAAGCAAAGAGCTATAACTTTTCACTGATTGAACAGAGGTGCATGAAATTTGGGGAAGTGTCAGCAGGTCTGGAAAGCATCTGACCTGAGAAAATTTACTTATTTATTTGTTTGTTTGTTTATTTCTATACCACCAAATAGCTGAAGCTCTCTGAGACAGTTTGGCCTGGACGTTCTGGTGCTAAGCACTGGTAAATCGTGCAGTTCTCAGAAACTCAAACCAAACTCAGAAGGCTAATCATCAGAGAAGTTTGGCTTTGTAGCAGAGAAGATCAGTATCCCTAATCTCTGCTGTAGGTTTCCTGGAAGTGCCTCTTCACTCAGTGACCTCTGAACACTGAACCTTGCCTTTGCACTCGGTTGCCCTACTACACCAGTACCCATTACCTGGACTGGGGGAGATCCAGCTTGCCTACCAGTGCTGCTAATCCCAGCCACACCTCGTCCACCTCTGCCCCACCCAGCAAGACCCCAAAGATGCCTCATATTGGGCTTGCTTGCTTTGCAACCCAGTGTTGTATTGAATTACTGAAATAATAGACATTAATGTGAGTGTAGTGCTTTGCCCACTGTTCTTTGAACTGTGGACTTTGTAGTGCTTTGACACACACTGTTTGCTTGAGCACAACACAAGAGCAGAGAGAGAGAGAGAGAGAGAGAGAGACGGGTAAAAGAAAGGCAAATGCTGAACTACCTACGATCAAGCAGGGGAGGAGGAGAAGGGTTTTTTCATAGATTTTTTTTTTTAAGGAAAAAGAGATCAAAAATAGGAAAGGAAGGAATAAGGGAATTGGAAGGGTGCGGGTGGAAGGTGGCAGGGATCCAAGAACAGAGACAGGAGAGTAATATATATTTGTTTGTGTGTGTGTGTGTGTGTGTGTGTGTGTAAAATCTAGCTACACAGAAAGAAACTAAGGGCAAACAAATGGTTGACAATTGAGAAGGGTGGGGTGGAAGGTAAAGAAAGAGGCAAGGGAAGGAAAAGTACAACAGTCTTTTTTATTTTTTTTCCTTTTTAAAAGAAACAATTAAGAAAAGCTGATTGGCTACTGAATCGGACTCAAAAAGTGTTTATTTGTGTTGTGTTGTGCTCAAGCAAGCAATGTGATCTTCTCGAACTGGGGAGAGGAAAGAGCAGGGTACGACAGGGTTTAGAGCTCTTCATCATTTTCATGAAAGGCTTGGAGGAGGAGGTGCAGGGAATGCTGATCAGATTTGCAGATGACACAAAATTGGGCGGGATAGCTAACACCCTGGAAGACAGAAACAAATTCAAAGTGATCTCGATAGGCTGGAGCGCTGGGCAGAAACCACAGAATGACATTTGACAGGGATGAAGGCCAAGTTCTGCACCTCAGAAAAAGAAAACAAATGCACAGCTAAAAGAGGCGGAATACATGGCTCCACAATACCACAAGCAAGAAGTACCTTGGAATTGTTGTCAATCATGAGCTGAATATGAGCCAACAATGTGATGTGGCTGCAAAAAATGCAAACCCTATTTTGGGCTGCATCAATAGAAGCAAAGCTTCCAAAGCACGTGAGGAAGTACTTTTCCTCAACTGAGCACTTGTTCAGCTGAACATCAGGAAAAACTATCTGGCTGTGAGAACAAGTGCATGCACTTGCAAGGAGGAGATAGGGAGAGTGGTTAGGATGCACCTGGCAACAACTTGGGGCAGCAGTTCCCAGCTGCTCAGCAGCCAGCTCTGTCAGCACCACACAGCTCAGGGAATGGGGTCAAGGGACCTGGGTGGGAGAAGCCACAGGGCTCCAAGAAGAAGGCTCCAGAGCTGGCCAGCAGGGAGGATCCAGCCAGCAAGGATCCCTCCTAGAGGAGGAGGTAAGTCTTCTGATCCTCCATGGACTCCAGTGGGGGGAGCAGATTCTTTTGAATCCGGCCTCACTGGGGTCCGTGGAGGATTTCTCTCCCATCCCTAGGGACATCCCTAGTTACCACAGGCTGCATCCACCTGGTCAAACGCCATCCCCCACAGCTAGCTTTTATTAAGAGGACATGTAGTCAGGCGCATTGCTACAAGCACATTGTCCACCTCATCTGGACACTATCATTGAAAAGGATCCCACTGGATCTTCTACAAGAAAAACATTAAGTTTACGGCAAAGGCAGGCAATTCTATCCTTACACTAATTCACAAGGACAAAACAACAGGTTCTCAGTGGTTCTGGGGCTCCATTTGTATGGGATTTTTGGAGGTGGGCAGCTACTTGGGGATGTAATGGTGGCAGAAATGAGAGCTTCGGCTATTGGGCAGTATAGAAATGAAATAAAGAAAGAAATAAAGAAATACAGGATCTGTTTCCTGCCTGCACTGCCACACAGGAGGAAGAATTATCTGCTCCAACCCATGTTTGGTTATCTTCAGCATGAGTTTTTATGGAGGTGTTGCAAAAGGAAAAAGGGAATACCTGCCATGGTTGCAGCCTTTGACGTTCCCGCCTTTCTCCATCACCCACCACCAACATCCGCTTGGATTGAGAGGAATATGCAGCATGCAAGGCATGGGCCACAGCTTGGATACTGCTGTAAGTAACATAGCTGTCCTGAGACAGGACTCTCTCGATCTCCTCCTGGGGCAGCGTCGCCTGTTTCTCTTTCTCTCTACATCTTGTCCAATTTTTCATGGACAAAATGTGTGTTGAATTGAAACAGCTAAAGGTGCTATAGAAAAACACTGACTGAGCAGAGGAGACTGGTTCATAGTAGTCATATTTTGTCATTTTTGTAGTCTTCATTATGAAGGACAAAGAACCATGGAGGAACTTGAAGAGAGAAGGTGAAAGAGACAAGTTGGCGTTGGTGTCCTGAAAAGCTGTTGTGATCCAGACTTTTGCCCCAGTTTCTCTCTTTTCAAGTGTTCTTTCTAGCAACATAAATGGAAAACAGCCATAGTAGGAGTCTGGGTAATAAACAATGACCTTCACTTGTTTCCCGAAGTCAGATAGGTCAATCTGGGAGATTTGATATAAGATATTTCGTGGTAGTCGTTTTGAGAAAGCGACACAAATCCCACTGCTAATCATCAGAGGTGTCAAGGCACCCAGGAACCTCTCCCCATTCTCAGTGTCTGGAGCAAAGAGACCGACCCACGTCCATCGGAAAAACAGCAGCAGCTGGACGATCCCCGGGTACTGGGTTTCTTCCTTTGGGGCCATCCGGTAGACAAAAGGGAACTGAGTTTTGTCATTAAGAACCAGAGCAACAATGCCATAACTGATCTAGGGAGCAAAGTAAAGTCAGAGACTGTAGTTTAGTATTGTTTTCCTTTCTGGATGAAGGTCAAATATTTATTAACCTGAAATTACTAGTAACTAGGGATGTTAGAGAATTCCACCACGGATCCCAGGGAGGCCGAATTCCAGTGAATTCTGCCCCCCCGGAATCCATGGCGGAATGGAGCAACCCACCCCATCACCCTGCGAAAGCCCCCCGAAATGGAGCCTACATGGGTGCTTCAGTGGCAGCAGCTCTGGTGGCAGCGGCAGTGGCAGCTCTGGCAGCTCTAGCCGCTGCCGGGCTGCGGCCGCAAAGGGCAGCTGCTACACTGGATGCCATTTGGGTCCTTGGCAAGCCATGATAGGCTAGATAAATATCTACATGGCCTATCTCTGCTCAGAGCAGGGATGCAAATGGCGTAGCTGCCACCATTTGCATCCCCGCTTTTGCCGTGATAGGCTACATAAATATTTACATATCCTATCACAGCTCAGCGATGCAAATTAGACTGCTATCTAAGCTAGGAATGCCGGTGGGAGGAATCTCCGTCAGCTGCAGGCCCTGGGAAAGATGAGCGCGCTCCTCTCCCAGGAGCGACTCCTCTTCCTCAGAACCGGAACTACTCTGGGATTCTATGGGCTCAGTGTCCACCCTGACAGACTGGCTGGGCCACTGACTGAAGAGGATCTTTCCACACTGCAATATTTTGTTGCATAGTCCACTTGTAACACTCTATTGCTGTTTATGGCATGCAGTTGCTGGATTTCTTTTTCTTTCTTTCTTTTATTGGAGCAACACTGGTTTTGCTTGCTGTTCTCTTCTAGCTGTTACCGTTAATGAATTGGTGTATAATAGATGATTGCTATATTACAATACAGCTGACTGACTTGTTTGTTATAAGAAGCAGAATAGATTTATGGGTTTCTCTTCTGTAAAAACTGGCTGTTTGAGGTGACCTCATCAGGATGCATTCAGTACATGTTCAAATTGCACAAATCAATAACGTAGATTTTAATTTGGAAATTTGTTGAAGTCATGTTGGCCTGTGATCTGAAGGCATACTGAGTCAGCCACAGAACAGGGATGCACGCAAGTCTCTAACACGGGGATGTCGAACCTGCTCCAGCCCGAGGGCCAAATTCAATTCCAGAGAAGATCTCAGGGGCCACATTCCAGTGGTGGGAGGGGCCAAAGACAAAGTGGGCAAAACCTGGGAAACTATCAAATGATCAGCAGTCAGGGGAAAGGAGAAGGGGGATGGCCATCGGGGGAACCCCAGAGGGCTGGACTGGGACTGGCCGGTGAGGATTCCCGGGGGAGGAATGGATTGCCTCCCCTGCCCATGGAGACCCCCCCCCCGGACTGGCAGGCAGGGGAGTCGTGCATCCCTACCTGGAAGACCAAGTGGCCATATGGCTTGGAGTGCCTTTCTCAGCTTTGGCTGGTTTGCCAGCTATGGCCTCTCCTGGACAGAGTAGCTTGGTCACAGTCATACAGGTGCTAGTAACCTCAGGACTGCATTACTGCGATACACTCTATGTGGGGCTGCCCTTAAGGCTGCTCCAAAAGCTGGGGATACCTCAGAATTCAGAAGCTCAGCTGTTGTTGGGAGCTGCCCCTTGTCAGCGTGTAACTCCTCTGCTGAGGGAACTGCACTGACTGCCTATTTGCTGGTTTAAGGTATTAGTACTAATGTACAAAGCCCTAAACAACTTGGGACCAGGATACCTGAGAGAGCGCCTTCTCCCTTACAACCCGCCCGGTCACTGAGGTCATCAGAGGGCGTGTTCCTGGTGGTTCCACATGGACCTATGGCCCAGTTGGAGTCCACCAGGAAAGGGGCCTTCCATGTGGTGCCCCCCTTCCTGTGGAATTCCCTGCCTTTAGAGGTCAGGCAGGCGCCAACACTGTGCTGTTCCCTGAAAACATCTTTATTTCGTGAAGCCTTCATTGACTGACCAGCCACAGTTGTATCAGAATTCTGTTTGTTTCTCTTGAAATAAATAAATAAATACATAAATAAATAAAATGGAGTTTTATTCTTTTATCTTATCTTGTATCTTTTATTGCTCACCGCTCTAGACTCTGTCTACATGTGGAGCGGAATGCAATTGTAAATAAATAAATACTGTAATCAATAGATGTACTACAGAGCTGTGCCTTTAAGTGAGAGATGGGGGACATCATACCTTCTGGTGCGGAATCGTGGCAGTGGCCAGGTGGGGGCTGCAAAAACTGCTGGGGAGGGTTCTCATTCCTGTCAGCCACTGCTGTTTATTGTAGCATCTGCATAGGAGAGCGTTTCGAGAGGTGATTATGGGCGCAATCCTATAGAGATAGATGGGCACCTCTGACCACCCCTGAAGCCAGAGGCGACCTCCGATCCAATGCAGGGCAGAAGCAGCACAGAGGAGAGCATTCCCTCCATGCTGCACTTTGCCTTAGGTCCATGTTTTCACATGTCTCAGTGCAGCTTCGGGGAGGGGGAAGGAACAGGGCTGGAGATCACATCAGAAGCTGCCTAAACAGCTTCCATGGTCTCCTGCCAAGCCTGCCCCGAGGAACGCCCTGTTTTTGCCCCTCTATGAGTGGAGCGGTTCATGCATAGAATCATAGAATCATAACATAGTAGGTTTGGAAGGGGGCAAAAGACCATCAAGTCCAATGGGGTACAAATATCTCCATCTTTCCTTTGACCAGGTGAATGGATACTTATTTACTTTGCAACATGAGTATGTCCGCTGCCCCCTATGAATGGCTAAAGCATTATGTGATGATCAGCTCTTCTGAAATCTGAATTGCATGAAAAAGAAGTTAGGGGTACAAATGAAAGCAACTACCATCAGTTCCCTTGGCGCAACCTACAGGAGGCAGAGGTGGGGGTGGAGAGTGCGGTTTTGGGCCACCGAGCTCAGAGGAGTGTGGTTGCCAGAACTCCAAAATTTCTACCACCACCTACACAACATCTGGTGGCCACAGGATGGGTCTCTAAGAAGATCGCCAAAGGTGTCATTGAACATGGTAGCAGCTGACACAGGAGATGGCCTAGTGCTTGTTTCACTCAGTTTCCATTCAATCCCTGCCAAAAGAAGCAGGGATTGCCAGGACTGGGGGACGGGACCTCCTGAGCCTGTGGATTCTTGGTGACTGTCCGACCATGCTGTCCCCTGATGCGGAGACATATGGTCCTCTTTCTCCAGCCTCATTTTTCCCCAGGCAACTCCTGACCACTCCAACACCTGAGGCCAGAACTGATGATGGTCCTCCTCTGGCCTCTCTTTTTGATGCCCAGCTGCCCATCCCAAAGCACCACAACTGCCGGGAATCACCTCCGATGGACACTGCAGAGGACAAATGTACCCAGTAGCACAGGCACTGAAGAGTGGGAGCGGAGCCAATCCAGTGCTCGGTTCCCATTTCTATGCTCCTGACCACCTGTCCCCTCCCATTACGGACCTGTGGGATTTTGTAGATGCTCGACATGGAGGAAATGTGGAGGGAGAGGTCCGATTCAGCCCCTTCAAGAACAGCCAGCAGGTGATTCTGTCTCCCGCAGCTGTAATGTGGAATGTTGCTTTCGCCCCCAGCAAGGAGTTGCAGCATGGCATAGGAGGTGTCTCTGCCTTCGTAGAAGGACTTGTAGAGGTTGTAGCCCAGGGTGATATTGGGTAAGAGCCTGGGGTTCTGGTTGATCTCCTGAATGGCCAACAAGAAGAACAGGATGTGCCAGTACCTTGTAGGTTGCAAACTGCAAAACAATAAACAAAAATTAAATTCAGTGCCTCATGCTGTCATTCTCCATTGAATGAAAGCAAATCTCAGTTTATTTCTTTCATAAACTGAAACCCCTAAATTCTTGTTCATGAAATTTAAATCTCAGAAGACCCAATCATCACATCATGCTTTGGAATTTCATAGGGTCAGAAAACATTCACATGTTTCAAGGAAATGAAGTATCCATACACCTGATAAACAGAGAGATGGAGATATTCATACCACATTCCTTGAGGGGGGATGTTGACAGATTTCAAGGAGCACACACACACGCGTGTGTGTCTGTTGTTAAGGCTAGTCAGTTCAAACAATCATTCCATCATGTAAAATGGAAATTGGAGTCGGGGATCAGTCGGAATGGTTTCACCAACGTTTTTGAAATTTACAGGTGCCAGGAAGAAGTGTTGGATTTACATACTGTGACATTTCCAGTTATGTTGGTGAACTTCTGACAGAGAAAGAGCAGTTTAACCAGAAAAAAGCAAGAAAACAAACAAGCAAAATAATAAAATAATTGTTAGTTTTATTTCTAAATTCCAAAACAACATGGATAGGAGGGCACTGTTAATCTATGACTTCCCCCTCCCCAAATTAGTTACGTTAAAACCACTGTGGGTGATATTCAGTAACACTTTTTGGCAAAGCCAAAAGAGGATTGATTGAAAGATGATTGGGGGAAAGGAGAGAGTGAAGCTAAACTCACATCAGAAGCAAAATCCCCTGCAAAACATTGAACTATACAGGCAGGAAAGCAAAAATGCAGACATATAACTGCACACACACACACACACACACGTCACACACACACACGGAGATCTGTAATTAGCATTTTCTTCAAAGCATTTGTTGTTCAGTCACTAAGTCGTGTCCGACTCTTCGTGACCCCATGGACCATAGCACGACAGGCCTTCCTGTCCTCCGCTCTCTCCTGGAGTTTACTCAAGTTCATATTCATTGCATCGGTGATGCTATCTAGCCATCTCATCCTCTGCCGTCCCCTTCTCCTTTTGCCTTCCATCTTTCCCAGCATCAGGGTCTTTTCCAGGGAGTTTTCTCTTCGCATGAGGTGGCCAAAATATTTGAGCTTCAGCTTCAGTATCGGTCCTTCCAATGAGCACTCAGGGTTGATTTCAAAGCATTTACTTGCTCTCTAATACCCCAGCCTACTTTTCTATCACATGATTGATCAGTACATATGCCTCAATGTCCCACCAGAGAATTTACCCTGTAGATATCCCTGGCAAAATAGGCAACTCTTTTTTGCTTTGTTTTTTTAATGGCAGTGGCCATTTTCTGCCCCCACCCCAAACACCAGAAAAGATGGCATGATGCAGAAAACAAAATGACCAGTGCAATTACAAGAAGGCCTGCAAAGGCTGCAGCTTTTCTCTCCTTCCTCTTCAACATTCAGAAGCAACAAGTGACAGGCGCTCTTATTGACTTGCATGCCTGTTAAAAGGTGGTGGTTGTTGAATAGCATTCAACAATCCCCAGTACATGAGGAAGAGGAAATCATCCATGTTTTTGTCTTTAAAATAAAACATCATGTTTTAAACAAACTCTGGTCCAAAAAAGGTGGCTGATATGAACTCTCGAAGTCTCTTATCATTACTTACATAGTGGTTATAATGTGTACAGTATCTGAAGCGCTAAGCATTCAGGAATGTGGCCTCAAAGCAAACTGGTGTTCCGCTGATCTTTACCTGGCGCAAATAACATCAAAGTGAAAATGAAAATGAAACACTCTGTAAAGCTAATACAAGGAAGATCACTTTTATAGTTAGAATCCTAGAATCCAAGATCACATCACTCCAGTGCTGAAGGAGTTGCACTGGGTACCAGTTGTTTTCCGGGCCAAATTCAAGGTGTTGGTTTTGACCTTTAAAACCCTATATGGTTCCGGCCCAGCCTATCTTAAGGAGCGCCTCCAGCAACACCAGACAGGCTGCTTAACAAGATCATCAGCCAGGACAGCTAGACTGGTGGGGATGAGGGAGAGGGCCTTTTCTGTGGTGGCCCCCACTCTGTGGAACTCCCTCCCTAAGGAACTCCATCATGCCCCCTCTTTAATGAGCTTCCGTCATGCATTAAAAACGTGGTTGTTCAGGCAGGCATTTGGGGTGGGTTAGGGTATTTTAGAAAATGTTTTTATTGCAGAATTTTATTGTTTTAAACTGATTTATTATATGCTGTTTAATCGCCGAGAGTGGCTGGGTGACCAGCCAGATGGGCGATTAATAAATTTAATAAATAATAATAATAATAATTAATAATCCTAGAACAGTATGGTTGGAAGGCAGCCGATAAAGCCATCGAGTCCAACCCCTTGCTCAGTGCAGGAATCCAAGACAGAGCATCCCTGACAGATGGCTGTCCAGCCTCGACTTGAATGCCTCCAGTGTGGGAGAGCCCACCACCTCCCTATATCCAACATATAGTGACAGAACCAAGCCTACAATGGAGACTTTGCTGATTTCCTGGCTGTGACAACAGAAGTAAAAAAACTACATCTGTAGCCTAGACATCTGTTTGTAATATTCCTGTCTACATTTTATATTTTACATTTCATAAGATTATGCTCAAAATCCTACAAGCTAGGCTTCAGCAGCATGTGAACCGAGAACTACCGGAAGTACAAGCTAGGTTTTGAAGAGGCAGAGGAACTAGAGATCAAATTGCCAACATTCACTGGATCATGGAGAAAGCAAGAGAATTCCAGAAAAACCTCTATTTCTGCTTCATTGACTATGCTAAAGCCTTTGATTGTGAAGATCACAACAAACTGTGGCAGATTCTGAAAGAGATGGGGGTACCAGACCACCTTACCTGTCTCCTGAGAAACCTGTACGAGGGTCAAGAAGCAACAGTAAGAACCAGACATGGAACAACCGATTGGTTCAAAATTGGGAAAGGAGTACAACAAGGCTGTATATTGTCACCCTGCTTATTTAATTTATATGCAGAGTACATCATGAGAAACATCAAGTTGGAAGAATCACAGATCAGAATTAAGATTGCCGGGAGAATTATCAACAACCTCAGATACGCAGATGATACCACCCTAATGGGAGAAAGCCAAGAGGATATACAGAGCCGCTTGTTGAGGGTGAAAGTGGAGAGTGCAAAAGCTGGTTTGAAACTTAACATTACAAAAACTCAGATCATGGCATCTGGCCCTATCACTTCCTGGCATATAGAAGGGGAAGAAATGGAAGCAGTGACAGATTTTATTTTCTTGGGCTCCAAGATCACCGCAGACGGTGACTGTAGCCATGAAATTAAAAGACGCTTGCTCCTTGGGAGGAAAGCTATGGCACACCTAGACAGCATAGTAAGAAGCAGAAACATCACCTTGCTGACAAAGGTTCGTATAATCAAAGCTATGGTTTTCCCAGTAGTAATGTATGGCTGTGAGAGCTGGACTATAAGGAAGGCTGAGTGCCAAAGCATTGATGCTTTCGAACTGTGGTGCTGGAGAAGACTCTTACGAGTCCCCTGGACCGCAAAGAGGTCAAATCAGTCAATCCTGAAGGAAATCAACCCTGAGTGCTCATTGGAAGGACAGATACTGAAGCTGAAGCTCAAATATTTTAGTCACCTAATGCGAAGAGAGAACTACCTGGAAAAGAACCTGATGCTGGGAAAGATTGAAGGCAAAAGGAGAAGAGGACAGCAGAGGATGAGATAGCTTGATAGTATCACCGATGCAATGAATATGAACTTGAGCACACTCCAGGAGAGAGTGGAGGACAGGAAGGCCTGGCGTGCTATGGTCCATGGGGTCACGAAGAGTCGGACATGACTTAACAACTGAAAAACAACAACGTTTTTATTGTAATGCGATGTAAATGTGCCATACAATAAATACAATAAATCTAACAGTCAGGAAGTTTTTCCTGATCTTCAGATTTTGATCTTATCAAACAGGCAGTTAATTATTTTCTAATTGCCATGCATAAAAGAGCTCAGCTGATTATTCATTGTCCTAGCTAAACTTAAAAAAAAAACTGGATCCCTGTGTCCTGATACTATGTCTTGTATTTTATTTTATTTTGAATTGGTCTAAGGCCGATAATACATATATATACAGATAGATGATAGACAGACAGACAGATGATCTGGCTTCTTCAGAAGTCAATCCCACTGTGTGCAGTAGGATTTACTCTCAAGTACTGTAGTTGGTGAGGAGGAAAGGTGCTCACCCTTAACACAGGGCCACAACTCTGGCTCTGTAATTCCTCTGGAGAAGGAACCTATGGGTGGGCATTTGCATTTGCACCACTCCCAAGAAAGAACCACCCTGGCTCCAGCCTGTGTCTTATCACAGCATTAAAAGGCAAAGAGGGTGTTTGTTCTTTTGGTTGAAACAGTGCAAGGGAAACCCATTTATCCAGTCACATGTGATCGTACTGAACTAAATGATGCCTTCATTTTAATGGAGCTCCTAAACCTTCTCCAAAAAGCACAGACGGGCAAAAGTTGGGAGAGCGATTTACCAGGGATGACCAGATAACAGAATAGAAGAACAGTCTCAGTAAATGGGGACAACCGGAGTGCGGGTTTGGAAACATTAATTCATCACTTACGTGACAACCCTGGCTAAAGGGGACTCAGAGAAAATGTAGGGTTCTTGACACTCAAAATATTGTGAAGAGAGGACTCCACCAATGAGGTAGTCTCCTGGCCGGTAATAATAGGATCCTAACACTTGCTCTTTCTTCTCCGTTCTCGGGCATTTTGTGTTCTGCACTTGACAGGCTGCATAAGGTAGCAGGAGCAACAGCAGCAGCAGCAACGGTATCATTCTGGCTCTGCCTGCCTCTTGCTATTCCTCCTTTCTGACTGTTCCTTTCACCTCCACAGCCAGCTAATCAGAAGATGTGAGAAAAGCCTTGCAAGATCGAGGCTGCAGTGTCTTTGCAAATCTCTCAAACCCTGAGCCAAGGGCAGCCGGGGGGTGGGGGATGTACTGAACTACAGCACAGGCATGGCCATCTCAGCCTGTCCTAAATCTGAGCCCAGGCTCTCGGGAGGAGCACAGGAGATATTTTATGCAGCAAGCTTTTCAGGCACAGTGCAAGACGTTTCCTGGCACTGCCTTGGATTCTGATCATGTTTACTTGATTGGTCTCCAAGGCAAACAGAAAACAAAACATCTCCTGAGCTTTGGCAAGAATCAGAAGAGATCACTGTGTTTTTGATAATGATCATGGGAAGCTTCACATCTGCAACTTCAGGGATTCTCTGAGTGGCTCGAGGTGCAGTTGCAGAGCTGGAGAAAAACATGTTTGCAAGAAGTGTTTGCAAGAAGTCACGTACGCGGCTCCATCTTCTGGCATGGGTGGGCATGGGGTAAAGGTGAGCCTGGCCTGACCAGTATTCGAAAAACTCACACAGAACAGCCAAGATCAAGAAAATATCTTAAGACACAAACCAGTGGCTGGGGACATGTGGCCATCCAGATAGTTCTGGACTGCGAGTCAAACAGCCCTAGCTGGCATAGTCCATGGGGAGGAATGATCGGAGCTGCAGTCCAAGAAGTTCAGAAGGGCCACTTCTTCCCCATCCCTGATGCGCATGAATGTGCACTCCACTTGGGGAGTTTCCCAGCCCTGCACCCTTTGCCAGCCCTCCTGATTGCCCCTCTGGTGCTGGATGAGCCAGGATTACCAGTGTCAAAGAACGGTGACCACCATACAACTCAATGATCTCCCCCTGTTATTACTACCAGTGACCTCATCAGAACTGTGCGTAATCTTGTTTGGGAAGAAGTAAATTATATTCCAAAAGCTGATGATTTGTGAACACAGCCCCAGGCAAAGAATAAAATCTAAGTAAAGGGTGAAGTTATCTAGGTGTGCTTACTGAAACATTCCAAGTTTTACATTGTTTATTTCTACAACACTTCCTTAAAAACATGGTTCTTGATGTCAACTCCAGGGCGGCAACTGGAACGTCCATCTTCTGGCCCATTGACCACTTGAATCCTGAGGTCTGCCAAAGACAGCAAGTGACTCTTGGAGATGTAGAGCAGTCCATGGCAAAAGATAGGTGTAGACCAAGAGATGCCAACTTGTAGGGATGGTGGAGAATTCCACCACGGATTTAAGTGAGACTGAATGCACTGACATTCGGCCCCCCAAAATCCGTGGCAGAATGGCCTGCCACACCCCACCTCCCCGCGAATTCCCCTCGGGACAAAGTTTACCTGGGGCAGATGTTCCAGACGGCGGCAGCTCCGGTGGCAGCTCTGGCAGCGGTGGCGGTGGCTGGTCTTTTGACCGGCTGCCACAGCCGCCATTTGCATCCTGGCCTATGCCATGATAGGCTATGTAAGTATTTACGTAGCCTATCATGGCAAACTAAAAAAAAAACACACACCTGCCTACGCAAATGGCGGCAGCTATGGCAGCCGCCATTTGCGTTCCCTATTTTTCACCATTCTAGCCTACATAAATATTTACATAGGGAATTATGGAGAAAAATAGGGGAACGTAAATGGTGACCGCCGTAGCCACCATTTGTGTACGCGGGTGTTTTCTTTTTTTTAGTTTGCCGTGATAGGCTATGTAAATACTTACATAGCCTATCATGGCAACCTGGTTGAATGCAAATGGTGGCTGCTACGGTGGCCACCATTTACATCCGCAGCAGCCCGTCCGTGGCCAAAAATCTGTCTGCGGACAGCCCAGGCCGGCTGCTTGCTGAGCCGCCGTGGAGCGGAGCCGGCCGGGCAGGATTCCTGGGGGGAGGACAGGATCGTCTCCCCCCCCATTGAGGATTTCAGGGGGAGTGATGGAGCGCCTCCCCCACACTGTGAATCAATTCCATGAAAAGATAAAAAAGGCTCTTTTTTTTGCCAAGACCCCATCCAAACTCACTGTGAAAGTGCAGGAAAGGATAAACCAAAGGGTTTCAATGACTCTCCATGTTGATCTTGCAGCACTCTCCACTTTTAGTGTTTAATACCAAAGAACGGTCAGCCACAGGAAAGCCATCCCAGCGAACAGACACAGAAGCAATGTCAGAGACACGGGCAATGTATTAATGTCCAGAGTGAGCCATAGTGTTCATCGTTCCGCGGTCACGATGGAAGCACAGCGATACGTCCATAGGCGCACGCCCAGCAGCAAGTGCAGCCCAGTTCTCATAAGGACTTCACTGACATGCTGGTACTCAACAGCGCATGGGTAAACATTGACTAGCAGGTTAGTGAGTGACTCCAGCAAGGTGCAAAAAGTGTCCTGTCCTCTGCTCGATCGAGGAGAGCCATAGTGGCCTCATCGGTGTCAAGGATGTACAGGTGGCCATAGATTGGTGTCTCATCTGACCACAAAGTGCTCATCAGATGGGAAACGGAGCCTTGCAACCTGAACACAAATGGAGTGGGTCCTACGGCTGTGCAATCTTGAGCGGTGCATACCAGGATGCCAAGCCTACAGTCCTGTTGTCCTTGCAAATGCCCTTCAGGAATTGTTTGCCCAGAATGGAGCCATCAGTGACAATGTTGTGGATGAAATCTGGAACCGTGAGTGGGGGCAGTGAAACCTTTCCGCCATGGCAGCAAAGGGTTAATGATTCACCACTGAAAAGCAAGGCATTGTGGTGCTCACAAACCTTAACAGAGTTCCCAATATCAAACCTGTCGATATTAGTTGCAGGTCACATGGCGAAAGGCACAGTCTGCCTCTTATGCCTGGGCTGGTTTCCGATATTGACGGATGCAAGGCTGGACAGAGCTTTGCTGTCGAGCCTGTCGTCAAAAGCCCGATGGGGTGCCTGCATATCCAGGCTGGGGTGCAAAGCTTCTTCTCTCAGGGCTGGAGGGGTAGAAGTAGGGCGGAGGTGTGAGTCACGCTGAGACTCCCGGTTTGCCTGCCGGGTACTGTTACCAGTAAATGTTTGTTGTCTAGGCATGTTAGTAATGCGTGGAATATGTCATTGTTATTTTGTCAAATGTAACAGCTCAAGGCTTCCTTTCTGAGCAATGAATAAATATTGACTGGGTTACTTATAACTGTAGGTGTCTCTCTATCCCTTCATGATTTGTTTTCTATGTTATTGGCATGTGTTGTACTGTGGCCTGCACCTCTGTTTCTAAAGGTGTACAGATATTTTTGTGTGTGTGTTCATATTTCATTTCACTTCGACATGCAATGGATCATTTCTGTTTCATTAGACTTGAATGTTGTATATTAAACATAAACCTTTATAGTATATTGATGAAGAAAATAGCCTAATTCTTTGAATAAAAAAAGCTTTATGGACATACATAATCTCCCGACTTTGAATTGCAGTGAGAAACACTGTTATTTGTGGAATCTGCATGTCATGAGCCTTCCAAAGAAATGTGTTTCCTGAGAACCAATCAACAGGAAGGCAGTCAAAAAGGGATGACCAACTTACTCCACCTTTTAATTACACATACACACACACACGGTTTTCTAGTTATCAGAGCAGCCTTCTTCGGAGTTGGTTTCAGTACGTGGCATCCATGGGCAGTTGCCAGGCCCCCTGTGTCCTGTCGTGGGCCATTTCTGATGCCTACCCTGACTTCTCCTCATCCCCCCCCCCCGTCCTGCATTGGCCCCAACAGCCTCTGAGTGAAGGGAGTAACCAAGAAGAAAGGTAACAAAACTGGCAAAGATGAAACCACTGATAAGCAGTGAGAAACATGGGGCCAGGCTAATGCTGGAGTGGTTGAGATAACAGACAGAGGTCAAAACACAGTTGGGCAGTCAGACACTTTACACAGTACAGAAGCAAAGTCAAGAAGAAATCCAAGGGCCAATAACACCAAACCATAATCCCAGGGCAAGGTCCAGGAGGCAAGATAGGAGACAGAAATCTGTGGGGATGGAACCACGGTCCTCTCTCCCGAGGGCCCTGGCTCCCTCAAGTCCCCTGATATAGATGGTTCAAAGGCATCACTCCACCTCTGGGAGTTCTAGGTCCTTGGAGAAGGAGGAGGGGTCCAGCAGGGGCAGGACATCCCCTGACTTGGCCACCTCTGATCTAGCCACCTTTGAATTTCCAGTAATCACAGAACACATCTGTGGACACAGGGAGGTGATATGGTGGTTTTGGAGGGAGTTCCCATGTTAAAGCCATGGATCCATGGTTTTGTGCCATGGCAATGCTGGAAATGTTGACTCCATGATGACTCCATGGAGTCATGTGTGATCTGTGAAGGAGTTGATGATTGTTCACGGGGGAGGCATCTCATGTTACAATCATGCAAAATCAAGAGGATCCATTCTACTCAATCCATTTATCACCTCTGTGTGCATTTGGCCTAATGTTTGTGAGTGTGTATGATTCTTTCCCTCAATTCCGACACACACGTTTTCACTCTGGCACCCTGTGCTCTCTCAAGAACATTTGTTTCTGTATTTGTGCCTCCCCCGCCCCCTTGCCTCTCTGGTTTCTCTTTCTCTCTCCTCATTCCATTCTCTGTCTTTGTGGCCCCTTTCTCTCCTATTGTGCCCTTTCTTTCTCTTGAGCCCTGCACCACCCTTCTCTCTCTCCCATCAGCCTTTGTCACTGGTTGTTTCTGTACTCTGCACCCTCTTCCCCCAGTTGCTGCCTGACCACCACAACTCCTGTTCCCAGGTTGGAAATTAGGGATTGTGAAAAGCCTGTTCATTTTGCGGATTGTCACGCACCTTCTACTCCATCGTCCTCCCATCGACAGAGTCTGATTTTTCTTAGTTTCTGAACTTCTGCAAATTTACATGGGCAAAATTCTCCCCAAAAGCACAAATTCCCCCCAAATATACATTTTAACTCCCTAGCCTATGGGGAAAATGTGCATTTTCAGCCAGTTTTTTTAATTGTTTCATTGTTTTACAAGAAAATTTGTGCAAAACAGTTGAAGGTTAGCAACAGTGTTCCCCAAATCTGCAGAATCCACCCGCCAGGGGAAAAGGTCATCCGCTGGTAGGGTTCAAAAAAATCTGAACTCAATTAGTTCTCTTGCAGGTTCCTCCAACATCCCTACTCAGAAGTCTCTCTGCCAGCCTGTCAAAAAAACATTTAAAAATAACTGCTGGGAAGGGGCAGGGATGGGAGAACATGGTCACAAAATACAGGTGTCCAGGTTTGGGCAATGGCCAGGGGTGAGGCTAGAGTACCAAATGCACCCATTCCAGAGATGTCAGATCTGATCAAGGTGACACACGCCTAAGTGACACCCTGTTTGGGCTGTGGTAACATCCGGTATGTGGGGCTGCCTTTGGTAGGGACGGGTGAATGAGTGAGATACGAGACTACTAGGATCTTCTAAATATTGTATCGTCGCTCGTCACATTTCCTGTTCACGATGTCTGCTCACTCTGCAGGAACAAGGAAAATTGCACAAATCAAGCAGCAACTGAATGTGAAATGTGTGCACATTTCCCAAAATTTGTACCCATTTCCTGATTTGTGAAACTTTCCTCCGTAGACTAAAGTGGGGCTGAATCAGTCTCCAGGGAAATTTGCACAAATCAAACTGGGGAAGTTGCACTAATTGAACACGAGCACACATCTGCCCATTTGCAAACATTTTTGCCAGACATGTGCTCATGATCACATTCAGAACTTCATTCTAGCGGTACTTGCGTGGTTTGTGAGCAAAAACAATATTCTCATATATCCCTGGTCTTTGGAAAGTGTTTTTAAACTGCAGATGGTGCAGAATGCTGCAGCCGGACTATTGACCGGGGCTATTTACAGGTAAAATGGAACTCCCAAATTACAACAGCTTCACTGTTCGCTACTGGTCCATTTCCAGATACAATTTATGGTGCTGGTTATTACTTAGAATGACATGCATGACTTGGAATCAGGATATTTGAAAAATGAATGAATAGCATTTACTGCATTAATCCTTAGACCATAGCATCAAAAAACCAAGTCACAGAACTTACTCAAAGTGACATAAGACTACAGTAATCACTAATTAAAATTATTAGTTGAAATGGTTAGAATTAAAATATATTCTTAATATAAGAAGCTTTACGTACGCAAAGCATGATATTACAGACTGAGATAAGAATACATTTCTCATATTTTCCAATCTCCCAGGCCAGGAACTACAGTGGGATCTACGTACTTTCCCCCATATTTTGCAGCCTTGGCTGTAGATAGGGATGTCAGAGAATTTCTCCACGAATCTCGGGGAGGCCGAATGCCAGCGCATTCGGCCCCCCGAAATTGGTGGAGAAACGGTCTGCCCCCCCCCCGCCAGGACGGGACTTACCTTGCTCGAATGTCCCTGGCGGCGGCGGCTCCGGCAGCACTTTGGCGGCGGTTCAGTGGCGGCAGCCAGTCTTCCGACCGGCTGGAGGCAGTGGCAGCCAGTCTTCCGACCAGCTGCCGCCGCCGCCGCCATTTCAAAGTAAAACAAACAAACATAATAGTCTACGTAAAGATTTACGTAGCCTATCACGGCTAGATTTTTTAAAAAACACCTTGATAGGCTACGTAAATGTTTATGTAGCCTATCACGGCTGACTTTTTTTTTTAAAAAAGCGCGTACGCAAATGGCGGCGCCCATGGGCACCGCCATATGCGTTCCTTATTTTGGCACGTGTACTCTACGTAAACATTTACATAGACTACGGTGAAAATAAGGGCAAAGCTATTTCCGTTGCCCTTATTTTCGCCGTAGTCTACGTAAATGTTTACGTAGACTACACGTGCCAAAATAAGGAACGCAAAATAAGGAATGCGTACATGCTTCTTCTTCTTTTTTTTTAAGTCAGCCGTGATAGGCTATGTAAACATTTACGTAGCCTATCACGGCTGACTGCAGGGACGCAAACGGCGGCGGCTACGGCCGCTGCCGTTTGCGTCCTGGCGGTAGACGACGTTTTGCGGCTGGAGGGACGGGGCGCCTCCCCCCCGGCCAGAATTTCGGCGGGGAGGGACAGGGTGCCTCCCCCCCCAGCCAGAATTTCAGGGGGAGGGACGGAGCGCCTCCCCCCCCACCGCGAAGCAAGCTTCGGGATCAGGTAAGGGACTTTCGTCCATCCCTAGCCGTAGAAGAAGCACTCCTCCTGGCCACACACTGGGGAGATGCTTGTAGCAGAAAACACAATTTCCTCTCTACATCCCAAAATTTCATTTCCCTTATGAAGGGTTCTAAATCACAATCTCTAATATCAGTATCTTTAGCAAAGGAGATCGTTACCTTGTCGTGGTGCTGGAGCTTGAGCACCTCAATGATGTCATGAGCTAAACCGTGAAGGGACACCCAAGACGGGAAGGTCATGGCAGAGAGGTCAGACTAAATACAATCCCTGAGGAAGGAAACGGCAACCCACCACAGTATTCTTGCCATGAAAACTCAATGGATAAGTACAACCAGAGATATGTCAGTATTCCACCAGAAGATGGGACTCCCAGGTCGGAAGATAGTCAAAATGCTACTGGGGAGGAACAGAGGATAACTTCAACTAGCCCCAGATTTGATGACGCAGCTAGCTCAAAGCCGAAAGGGTAGCTAGCTGCCGATGGTGCTGGTGGTGAACGACGAATCCGATGTTCTAAAGATCAACACACCATAGGAACCTGGAATGTAAGATCGATGAGCCAGGGCAAATTGGATGTGGTTACTGGGGAGATGTCAAGATTAAATATAGACATTTTGGGTGGCCGTGAACTGAAATGGACTGGAATGGGCCACTTCACATCAAATGACCACCAGATCTACTACTGTGGACAAGAGGACCACAGAAGAATTGGAGTAGCCTTCATAATGAATAATAAAGTGGCTAAAGCAGTGCTTGGATACAATCCAAAAAATGACAGAATGAACTCAATTCGAATTCAGGGGAAGCCATTTAACCTCACAGTGATCCAAATATATGCCCCAACCACAGATGCTGAAGAAGCAGAAGTAGATCAGTTCTATGAGGATCTGCAGCACCTACTGGATAGTACGCCAAACAAAGATGTTATTTTCATTAAAGGAGACTGGAATGCTAAGGCGGGTAGTCAAACAACACTTGGAATTACAGGCAAGCATGGTCTGGGAGAATAAAGTGAAGCAGGACATAGGCTGATAGAATTTTGCCAAGACAACTCACTGTGCATAACAAACACTCTCTTCCAACAACCTAAGAGATGACTTTATACATGGACTTCACCACACGGTCGACATCGAAATCAGATTGACTACATCCTTTGTAGCCAAAGGTGGTGGACATCTATGCAGGTGGTAAAAACAAGACCTGGAGCTGATTGTAGTTCAGATCACGAACTTCTTATTGCACAATTTAGAATCAGACTCAAGAGCATAGGGAAGACCCACAGATCAGTTAGATATGAGCTCACGAATATTCCTCATAAATATGCAGTGGAGGTGAAGAATAGATTGAAGGGACTAGATTTAGTAGATAGGGTCCCGGAAGAACCATGGACAGAAGTTTGCAACATTGTTCAGGAGGCGGCAACAAAAAATGTCCCCAAGAAAAAGAAAACCAAGAAGGCAAGATGGCTGTCTGCTGAGATGCTGGAAGCAGCCCAAGAAAGAAGGAAAGCAAAAGGCAACAGTGATAGGGGGGATATGCCCAATTAAATGCAAAATTCCAGAGGTTAGCCAGAAGAGATAAAGAATTATTTTTAAACAAGCAATGTGCGGAAGTGGGAGAAGATAATAGAGTAGGAAGGACAAGAGACCTCTTCCAGAAAATTAGAAACATCGGAGGTCAATTCCAGGCAAAAATGGGTATGATCAAAAACAAAGATGGCAAGGACCTAACAGAAGCAGGAGAGAGCAAGAAAAGGTGGCAAGAATAGACGGAAGATCTGTATAAGAAGAAAAATAATATCGGGGATAGATTTGACGGTGTGGTCAGTGAGCTAGAGCCGGACATCCTGAAGAGTGAGGTTAAATGGGCTTTAAGAAGCATTGCTAATAACAAGGCAGCAGGAGATGACGGTATCCCAGCTGAACTGTTTAAAATCTTGCAAGATGATGCTGTCAAGGTGATGCATGCCATATGCCAGCAAATTTGGAAAACACAAGAATGGCCAACAGATTGGAAAAAGTCAACTTATATCCCCATACCAAAAAAGGGAAGCACCAAAGAATGTTCACACTATCGAATAGTGGCACTAATTTCACATGCCAGGAAGGTAATGCTCAAGATCTTGCAAGGTAGACTCCAGCAATTCATGGAACGAGAATTGCCAGATGTACAAGCTGGGTTTCAAAAAGGCAGAGGAAATAGAGACCAAATTGCCAATATCCGCTGGATACTGGAGAAAGCCAGGGAGTTTCAGAAAAACATCTATTTCTGTTTTATTGACTATTCTAAAGCCTTTGACTGTGTGGATCATCACACATCTTGTCTGCCTCCTGAGGAATCTGTATAACAACCAAGTAGCAACGGTAAGAACAGACCATGGAACGACGGACTGGTTTACGATTGGGAAAGGAGTATGGCAGGGATGTATACTCTCACCCTACCTATTCAACCTGTACGCAGAACACATCATGTGACATGCTGGGCTTAATGAAGCCAAGGCTGGAGTTAAAATCGCTGGAAGAAACAATAACAATCTCTGATATGCAGATGATACCAGTTTGATGGCTGAAAGCGAGGAGGAGCTGAGGAACCTCATGACGAAGGTGAAGGAGAAAGTGCAAAAGCTGGGTTGCAGTTAAACCTCCAAAAAACCAAGATTATGGCAACCAGCTTGATTGAGAAGTGGCAAATAGAGGGAGAAAATGTGGAGGCAGTGACAGACTTTGTCTTTCTAGGCACAAAGATTACTTCAGATGCTGAGTGCAGCCAGGAAATCAGAAGATGTTTACTTCTTGGGAGGACAGCAATGACAAATCTTGATAAAATAGTGAAGAGCAGAGACATCAAACTGACAACAAAAGTCCGCATAGTTCAAGCAATGGTATCCCCCGTAGTAACCTATGGCTGAGAGAGCTGGACCATAAGGAAGGCTGAGCGAAGGAAGATAGATGCTTTTGAGCTGTGGTGTGTAGGAAATTTCTGAGGGTGCCTTGGACTGCAAGAAGATCAAACCAGTCCATCCTCCAGGAAATAAAGTCAGACTCCTCAGTTGAGGGAATTAAAGGTAAAACTGAAGTACTTTGGCCACATCATGAGAAGACAGGATGCCCTGGAGAAGATGTCAATGCTAGGGAAAGTGGAAGGCAAAATGAAGAGGGGCCGACCAAGGGCAAGATGGATGGATGATATTCTGGATGTGACAGACTCGAGCTTGGGGGACCTGGGGGTGGTAACGGCTGACAGGAAGCTCTAGTGTGGGCTGGTCCATGAAGTCACGAATAGTCGGAAGCGACTGAATGAATAAACAACAACAATATCAGTATAGAGGGCATTTGAGAATATAATGTGCCAAATCACACAAAACGGGTTTCCCACAAAGAGACAATCTCTCTTAGACTGGCACACCACAAAATCTACCCAGTTTCATCATTGAATCCATTTGTTTGAAGCCCCATTGAGTGAAAACCTTCGACATTTTAGTGACAAGGAGAATATAAAGTATCCTTCGGACTGGTGCTGTCCTGTCATTCCTGCCAAGCACCTCACTGCTCTTGGAATAGTGCTCATGGTGACGAACAATACTAAAGCATAAATCAAATATAAATCTATAATTAAAACATAAATGAAACTAAGTTAAAGCCACATCAATAAAAGAAAAATTGCACCCGCCACTTCAAACCCACTTCAGCAAACAGCTTTATAACCAAAACCTGCCCCGAATAAAGACCCCTTTGCCTGCTGCCGGGAGGTCAACAAAGTGGTAGCTGCCCTGGAAACTTACCTTATAGGGATGTGCGAACTCACCCCCATCTCGGATTTCCGGGCACCCGCCCATCCCCTGCCCCCACTCACCAGTTCCCAGATCCCACTTGAGCCCCTTCCATGCTCAGCAAGCAACCCGCACCCACCCTGGCAGCCTTGTTGAGCTCTGTAGTCACCATTTTATGACAAATAAAATGGTGATCACAAAATGCACATAGCACGACAATGCACATTTTGTGAATGCGCATATTTGTGTGTGTGCAAAAATGCACATTTTTGCCACAATGAGCATTTTTGCGCATATGCAAATATGCGCATTTTGGGATTTGGAGGGAGTTGCCTTGTAAAAGCCATAGAGCCATATTTTTCTGCCATGGTGGTGCATCATTTCTGCCATGGTGGTGCATCATTTCTGTGCAGTAAATTTGTGATGACCACAGATGACAATGACAAGCAAGGAAATTGAAGTACCGAATTAAAATCCTGCATTCTTTGAGAATAGTTCTTGATGACAACAAGTGCATGAAACCATCATAGGAAGCAGAGCAATTACAATACACATGCTATTAACAAGCAAACAAAAATCCATTTTATGTCTTACATTCAGGGCTTTCCATGTGCACTCAAGCTGCAAAATGCTGGCACACTCAGCTGTTAAGGGCCACACCTTCAACAGATGCATTATTTGGACAATGTGACTATGGTATAGTTCCAGCCTCACCACTACCTCAGATGCGGATGGCAGTCACTGGCAGAGTGAGACCCTCAAGGCTCAGCTTTGCCTGTCTCCTGGAACAGAAACACTGAAACTGTGCAACTGAAGCGATAAGCACATCAAAAGGCTCTGTTAACTATGATCTCACCAAACTAGTATCTCCTCCAAACTTATGCCAAATATTCTTCCACAACTCTACTTCTAAGGATCAGATGCTCTAGTTTGTTTTGAACATGATATGCTCTTTCGTATTCAGATCAGGTCTCAGTAGAATGATGTAGCACTTGGGAATAAAGATGCAGCCCAGCAACCCAGCACTGGAGGCCAAAATCGAGAAGACCTGCACAGCCACCATGTATTTCCCCTTGGTGCTCAGGTAGGAGGGCACAAAGGACAGCCAAACACTGCAGAAGACCAGCATGCTGAAGGTGATCAGTTTGGCTTCATTGAAGGCCCCAGGAAGCTTCCTGGCTAGGAAAGCCACCGTGAAGCAGATGGCAGCCAGGAAGCCCATGTAGCCAAGGGCAGTATAAAAGAAGACAACCGATCCTTCGTTGCATTGCAGGATGATCTGTCCAGGCTGGGAGTACATATCAGCATCAGGGAATGGGGCAGAGCTCCCCATCCAGATGGTGCAGATGACAACTTGGACACCAGAACAAGAACAGACAATGGAGTTTGCAAGACTCTTCCCCAGCCATCTCTTCACTCTGTTCCCTGGTTTTGTGGCCAGGAAAGCCAACACCACCGTGATGGTTTTGGCCAACACCGAAGAAACAGCAACTGAGAAGATGATGCTGAAGGCTGTTTGTCGGAGAAGGCAAGTCACTTTCCTTGGCCGCCCCATGAACAGGAAGGAGGACAAGAAGGAAAGCATGAGGAAGATGAGGAGAATGTAGGAGAGGTCTCGGTTGTTGGCCTTGATTATTGGAGTTTCTTGGTATTTCATGAAGATTCCTAATACGAAGCCCGTGGATAAGGACAAGAATAGACTAAAAGAAATCAGGACAATCCCCAAAGGTTCTTCATAGGTGAGGAAGGTTATCTCCTTGGGGACACATTGATCTCGGTCCTTGTTTGGATGCTGATCTTCCGGACACTTGATGCAATGGTCAGCATCTGAGAAGACGGAGAGTGAGTTCAGCAGGATTCACATCAACTGTACCTCCAGAAAAAAATTCGCAGTTGAGTAGGGAGAGAGAGAAACATTCCCTCACAGAGGACCTGTTTTGAAACCAGACCAGCCTCATCACCAAGCGAGGACCTCAGTAGTAGCAGGGCCAGGAAACGTACTGTAATATCTCTGCCAGGCATTAGAGAGCAGTTGTCAGTCAGAGAAGAACAGAGAAGAGTAGGCTAGATGGATTGATGGGCTGACTTGGAATAAACACAGCTCCTTACCTGGTTTAAATTTCGAAAAGCGAGTCTATTTATCCCAACATTTTTTGGGGTAAGGGAGTGTCTATGAGGTTATCCTCTTCTTATCTTCATAATAATCCTGTAATGCATGTAAAGCTACCTGGTAGCTGAGTGGCTTGTGATTTATTTATTTACTCAACTAATGCCGCACCTTTCTACCATTTTCACATCCCCTTTTCTGTCAGGGACCCCCTACTTAACTGCCACAGGATTGCAGGACAGTGCAGACAATTCTCTGCATATAATGGATAAAGGCCCACCATGTCTGTACATGCTGCCCTGTCCCAATCATGAAAAAGTCAGAGTGGTGTTTTTTTTTTGGGGGGGGGGATGATTTATACCAGGAAGAGTGTGCACTAAGCATCCCCCCTGCTTTGCACCACACAGATTCACTCCCATCATATTTTCTTTCTCCTCACTTCATAGAATTAATGGTGGAGATTACAAAATAAATTGAAGCCAAGTAGGGGTCAGAGTTCAAAAAGTCTATAGCATCTGTTTCAAAGATGTATGAATGTTGAATGTGTTAATTAAAATGCTTTTGAGCCTGCACATCAGAAAAAATGATCACAGTGATGTACAGACCAGAAGAATAAAACATTGTAGAAGAAGAGCAAGCAAATAAAATTAGCATTCAGTTGAATGGAACAAGATTTCATTAAAACCACGCTATGTACTAGAAGGGCATCATGAGGTATTTCAGGCTGAGCAGTAGTGAATGGCCCATGACCATAAGGGATTCCCATGAGGTTTTACACTAGGAGCAACAGTCATTTATGAAGCCTTCTTCTCTTACCTACTCATGGATTGTTTTGCTAAAGGTGTTTAAGAGAAAAGAAGAGAGAAGTAAAATAGGGCTGTGGAGACTATTCGGCATATTCCAAGAGTTGCCCTAGGCAACTCCCATTCTTCTGATCTTGCCTACCTTCCTGAATGGAAATGGTTCCTTCCGCACATGGAGCGCAAGCATAGCAGCATGGTGGCTCTCCTTCTTGGACCTCCTTGTAGTATCCACAGCGACAGCTCTCAGTGCATCTGGAATGAGGTATGGTCTAGCAACAAAGAGAAGGAGCATCCAGGAAAACAGTGTTATGAAACTATGGCAATGAGTCCTACAATTTAGACATGACCCAACAGGGTTTCTAGCTCTTGTGACCCTGAGTGAAGTAAAGAAGTGATCTCAGGTCCTCGTTTCTGGGAACCACTATTTATGCATCAAAAAATGGCATGGAAGTTTTTGGTCTGTTTGTTTCAAAATGTATATGCCCCCTATACTATACATGTACTCAAGCCAATATAAAAACTGGAGGAGAAAAGGTACGGCAATGAAGTAAACTAAAAGACAATCCCAGAATAACAGAAATTAAAAGCAACAGCAATAAAAGGGCAATCTTCAAAACATGTGCATGCAATGATGGTGAACGATGGGGGAGGGAGATGAGCTTTTTGCTGGAGGATAGGCACTACCATTGGAAAGGCCCTCTCCTCTTCCGTGTTTTGATCTTCAGTGGCAGGGCAGAAGGCAAAGGAAGGATCGGAGGCCTCATGGCACAGCCGGAGACGGAATGGCTTTTTAAGGAGGGGGGACACCTGGTGGATTGAGAGACAGGGAGTGGGGTACGTGATGGTTTATATCCCCCAAAGAAGTTCAGCACCTTGGATAACTCTTTTATAGTTCTAGATGGTTCTGACTAAAACCCAGAATGGATCCACAGGCCTGCCGAAATCAGAGCCACGAGACTCCACTGTATCAAACCACAGAATACATCAAATTAAATGAATAAAAGCACTACGTAAAAACCAACCATTCAACACAAAAGGATCACAACATGAAAATCTCATTCAAATAATAGAAAGGCCTCTTGAAACAGAAAGCACTTCCTGCCTGAGACTCATGGCAGACCAACATCTCCAGGGACGTTGCCACACCACAAAAGGCCTTCCTGCCAATTGTCACCAGCCAAATCGCAGCTGGCCTTGTCACTTGGAGGAGGCCTCATCAGATGCTCTAAGGCAACATATCCAAGAGTCATGTGGAAGAGGGCATTTTTACTAGGGCTGTTAGCCATGTCAGCCTGAATCCCTAGGGTGTCTGGGTGCTGCGGTGCAAAGTGATGCAATTCCGGAGCAGGTCAGAATCAGGCCAAAGCACTCCAATATGGGTTGGATCACTCTGAGGAGCTTTGGGGGTGCTTCAGCCCGATGAGGACAGCAATCCCACCCAGCTGTGTGAGCCCCTCACTCCTTACCTGGTCTCCAGGGATCACATGCAGCCATCACTCTCGTGGAAGGAGTTGCCATTTCCTTTCAAAATGGTGACTCTTCTTCCAGTCAGACAAAATACCATTTTAAAAAATAAATAAAAGGTGACTCCCTTGCAGAGTCCAATGGGGGAGGGCACTCCCGAGAGATCCAGGTCAGGAGTGGGGGTTCTGTGGGGGTGGCAATGACAGTGGGGGTCACTCTTGGTGGGGGTTTCCCCCCTTGTGCTTTGGGTCTCTAGATGTTGCTTCAGAACTGGAGAAGTGGGTCAACCCAGCTTCAGGGGCGGTTGAGGTGAGTTCAGGCCGATTGGAGTCCTCTAAACTGAGCTCTGAATTAGGTTGGGTGGGCTGTGCACAACCCTAATTTGTGCTACCCTGACCCTAGAGGGCTTCAAATGGATCAGCACCTTAATCTGCACCCTGAAGCTGAGTGTGAGGCAAAGAAGCTCTTTTAAAACAGGTGTGGTGCTGTCCCTCTGCCCTGCCCCAGTTGTCAACTGAGGGGTCACCAGAACTCTCTCCACTGCCTTCAGAGGAAGGCCCACCGGGCACCTCCAAGCCTCCTTTCAGACCTTTGTACTTCTCGAGTTTAGAGGAACGTCCGTCTTCCTGTGCTATTGCTCCCAATTTGCTCCATCCGAATAGGGATGTCAGAGAATTACGCCACGGATCTTGGTGAGGCCAAATGCCAGTGCATTCAGCCCCCCGCAATCCATGGCGGAACGGCCTGCCACCCCCCCGCCCTCCGCGGTTCCTCCCCAGGACAAGACATTTGCAGTCTGGTCGCTTGTGTGTGTGTTTATTTTTACATAGATGTGATAGGCTACGTAAAGTCTTACGTAGCCTATCACGTTTGGGTAAAAAAAAACACAACAACACGTATGCAAATGGCAGCTACGGCCGCTGCCATTTGCATTCCTTATTTTTGGCCGTCTTAGTCTACATAAATATTTACGCAGACTAAGATGGCAAAAATAAAGGGGAATGCAAATAGCAGAGTGAGCACTATTTGCGTTCCTTTTTGAATCACCATTTTAGCCTACGGAAATATTTACATAGACTAAGACAGCCAAAAATAAGGAGCGAAAATGGTTGCGGCCGTAGCCACCACCCTTTGCGTACGCGGTTTTGTTTTTGTTTTGTTTTTACCCAGAACCCTCTGCAGCCGGAAATCCGGCTGCGGACAGCTCTGGCCTGGGCCTGGCCAGCTGCTCCATGGAGCAGCTGCGGAGCACAGCCGGCCATTCAAGGATTCCGGGGGGGAGGAACGGATCGCCTTCCCCCCCGTCAAGGATCCGGGGGGAGGGTTGGAACACCTCCCCCCCACCATAAACATAATCCACGGAAAGGTAAGTCACTTTCATCATTGTAGCGGCTGCCATTTGTGTCTTTCCAGGCTGCCGCGATAGGCTACGGAAGTATTTATGTAGCCATTCACAGCAAAGAGCAGGGACCCAAACGGCGTAGCGGTGGCCATTTGCGTCCCTGCTCTTTGCTGTCATAGGCTACGTAAATACTTACATAGCCTATCACGGCAGCTGGAAGGACACAAATGGCAGTGGCTACGACGGCCGCCATTTGCGGCTGCAACAGCTGGCCGAGACACCAGCCGCCACTGCCAGAGTGGCCGCCGGCCCGCCGCCTCCGCACCTGCCCCAGGTAAGCTTCATCCTGGGGCAATTCCGCGGGGTGGCGGGGGGTGGGGGGCCCTTTCGCCACAGGTTTCACCACCTCTTTAACTCAATCCCATTCTACCCATAGTGGGGCCATAATTCAGCCATAGAGCACCTGATTTACAGGCACAAGTCCCAGGTTCAATCCCTGGCATGTTCTCCTGGTAGGGCTGCAATAACTCCTGCCTGAAACCCTGGAGTGTTGCCAGTCAGTGTGAACAATACTGGGTCAGATGAGCCCATATTTTTGGAGACAGCTACCTAAGTTGACCCTTGAATTCAGTATGAATTGGGAGTAATGAATAACTGACTGGATAGACATGTAGCCTAACACATGTCTGTCCAGGGGGTCGGGGAGGTGCCAACATAACTGTGGTCACGGGCAGGGGGAGGTATGGCCTTGGCAGATTAACAGGCCAGTTGAGGAGAAGAGGGGCTAGACACCTTACAGCTGTCCCCTCTTCTGGTTCTTCCCCCAACCTGATGGTTCCTGATGACCTTACCAGTCTGCCCTCGGGTCTGGTGGTGCTGATGCTGAATGCCTGGTGGGCCCCAAATAAAATCTCCCTCATCCATGATTTGATTGTGGATGAGGGGGCTGACCTGGTATGTACTGAGCCCAGGGTGGGGGAACTGGGAGGGGTCACTCTCTCCCAGCGGTGCCCTCCTGGGTACTCAGTGCAGCACCAACACTGACTCGAGGGTCGGGGAGGGGGGGTTGCCCTGGTCTATAGGAATTCTGCTCTAGGCTTTCTGCTCATTCGAGTGCAGATCTTGAGTGTCTTTACCTTGTGCTGGGTACGCAGGACAGATTAGTGATTCTGTTGGTGTACCGCCCACCCCGCCACCCATCAGACTCCCTGCCTGAGCTGTCAGAGGTGGTCTCGGAGTTGCTGTTGAGGACTCCTCAGATGATGGTCCTGGGGGATCTCAACTTCCATTCCAAGGCCGCTGTATCTGTGGCGGCTCCAGACTTCATGGCCACCATGACAACCATGGGGCTGTCCCAATATGTCATCAGCCCAACGCATATAAAAGGACACACACTTGATCTGGTTGTCTTGACTGGGCAGGAGGATGGTAATCTGAAAGTGGAGGAATTAACATCTGTCCATTTGGCATGGTCAGATCACTTCCTGTTGAGGTTTAGACTCCTGGCAGCCTTTCCCCTCTGCAAGGGTGGGGGACCTATTAAAATGGTCCGCCCCCAGAGGCTAATGGATTCCTATGGATTCCAAAGGGCTCTGAGGAGGTTTCTGCTGGTATGGCTGGTTCTCCTGTCAAAGCCCAGGTCACTCTGGGGAATGCAGAGATGACTCGGGTGGTTGACACGATCGTTCCCAAGCACCGTCTCCCTCTGAGCAGAGCCCAGCCAGCTCCTTGGTATTAGGGATGGTAGAGAATTCCGCCACGAATCTCAGTGAGGCCAAATGCCAGTGCATTCGGCCCCCAGAAATTCATGGCGGAATGAAACCTACCCTGGCTCACTACCCCGCGAAAGGCGTGTGAAACGGAGCACCTACCTGGTGCCGTTCGCGCTGCTTTGCGAATGGCGGCCAGGTCTGCGGCTGCCATTCACTTCACCATTTTTCCCGTGATAGGCTACGTAAATACTTACATAGCCGGTCACGGCTAACTCAGGGATGCCATGATAGGCTACGTAAATATTTATGTATCCTATCATGTGGAAAAAATGGGATGCAAATGGCGGTGGCTACGGCAGCCGCCATTTTCATCCCTGCTCAGGCGAGCAGCGGCCAGATGTCGCTGCGGGCAGCCCCGGCTGGCGGCTCCACGGAGTCGCCGAGGAGTAGAGCTGGCCAGCACAAAATGAAATGAAATGAAATGAAACAGGTAAGTTATTTCGTACATCCCTACTTGGTATACGCCTGAGCTGAGGGCAATGAAGCAAGCGAGGAGACGGCTAGAATGCAGATGGAGGAAAACTCGTGCTGAGTCTGACCAAACACAAGTAAGAGCTCACTATCGAGCCTACTCTGTGGCGGTGAGGGTGGCAAAGAGGCAGTGCTTTTCCACCAGTATTGCATGTTCTCAGTGTCATCCAGAGGAGCTTTTCTGGGTGGTTTGCAGCCTGTTACATTCTGGGCCAGGGAAAGACAACTGTGGGATTCTGAGTTGCATGCTGTGACGGGTTTGCAAGGCACTTCGAAGATAAAGTCACTCAGAATTTGTCATGAATAACCTCTCGCCTGGATTACTACAATGCGTTATACATGGGGCTACCTTTGAAAACGGTCTGCAAACTTCAGTTGGTCTGAAACAGGGCAGCAAGAGTGTTAACAGGGAGTGGCCTGCGGGATCATATTACGCCAGTACGTTTCCAGCTGCACTGACCGCCAGTCCATTTCCAGCCCCGATTGAAAGTGCTGGTAGTAACATTTAAAGCCCTTAACAGCTTGGGGTCAGGCTATCTGAAGGATCGCCTCCTCCCATGGGTTCCTTCCTGCTGCCCAGACCCTGAGATCATCCTCAGAGGCCATTCCCTGTGCACACCTGCCAAAGAAGTGAGGCCGGTGGCTGGCGCGAAGAGAGCCCTGGCTCCCCAGCTGTGGAATGAGCTCCCTAGGGAGGATTGCCTGGCACCTACCTACGTTGTATTCCTCCTGGCACCTTTTGATTCTCCCAGTATTTCAGCATTTCAGCTTCCTAGTCTTTTAGCTTCAGTGTTTTAAATCTGTATTGTAAAATCGCTGCATTGCTGAAAGGTTTCATTCTGGTTGAAGTGTTCTGTTGTGGTTTCAAGCTTTCATATTTTTCATTGTTTCATGCTGCGCTTTGTAGTTTTAATTTCTGTGAACCACCCAGAGAGCTTCGGCTATTGGGCGGTATAGAAATAAAATGAAATAAATAAATAAATAAATAAATATTTAGAAACTGGGGGTGGGAAACACAAGACAGGCTGGATATTCTTAGAGCTTAAGAGATGTCACAAGCCAATCATAGGACGCAAATCCTTTCCCCTACCTCATTAAAATGGCCAGGCCATGCAATGGCTTCCTGCTTAATGGTGAGTTTCATGTCTGAAGATGCCTGTCTCTCCACACTCCCAATCGTCACTCTAGCACGAGACTCATTGGGAAACATCACCCAATTCACGATATCAAAGTCAGCTGCCAGTTCCCCAGTCTTATCCAGATACAGTCCACCCATGGAAGCATTAGAAAACTGGATGTCTCGTAAGGAAGTGTGAAGCTAGAATGACAGAGAAAACAGCCCGGATTTAGAAGTCATGAAAATGTAGGCCATATCTTAGGCTTCATCACTTTGAGCTGTGAACTTCCATGTTCAGTGCACATCCCATCCGGGCTCACAATGCCATTCTTTGGCTGTTCACAGTCACAACTAGAGTTGTCAGAATAATCCACAATCAATTCAAAAGTGATCATATTTAAGAGAGGGCTTTTCCCAAGTTGCACAGATTAGGGAAAACTGCAGGACTTTTTGTTGTTGTTTTACGGGGGGGGGGAGGTGCAAGTGCACATTAGTAAAACGTGCGCCTTGGCACATGACCAAAATGTTCATACAAAAAAGTGCATCCCATCAATGAACAGATGGCAGAAGTAAAGATGCCTGATCATCTGCAGAGATTTTAAAACAAATCCTGCCCATTCCTACTCATAATGAAGATACCAGGCATGTTCAGACATCATGCTAAGCCATAATGGTTAAGGAATCTCTGCTCACCTTGGTGGCTTAGCATGCCATGTGGGGGAGAAAACCACATTCCTCATGCTTAGTAAGCCACCCCAACTAACCACCCCTCTGCAAAAGTGTTAAGGTGCCCGAGGTGACTTATCGTGCCATCTGGCGGGCTCCCCAGGGTTTCAACAGGCTCCAGAGGACTTCCAGGCCATGACCATAGAGTCTGCTGGATAGAGTCTCTTCCACTGTGGGCAATGCTCTAACTGCCATGGGCCTTCTCTATGGCCAAGTGCTATTTTGGACCCTGGAGAGGCCACCAGGAGTGAATGCCAGGAGCCCTTTCGTGCCACAGAAGATGGGATGCTCACAAAATATATCAAGAAGATAGCCAGATAACAATGGAGAGAGGATGGTTACCAAAATGAAAACAACATTGGGGGAAAAGGTCATATACCTTCTGGGATGCCACAGCTCAAGAGATCAAAGAATGATCACCAAATCTTAATTTCTGAAACCACCCTTGCAAGTAGCAGGGGAACTGGAGTTCAGTACCTCCAACACCAGTGTAGAAGGCCCAGAAGGATACGAGGTTTGATGGTAGAATCATAGAATCATAGAATAGGACGAATGGAAGGGGGCTATAAGACCATTGCATCCAACCCGCTGCTTAATGCAGTAATCCAAGTCAAAGAATCTGTGACAGGTGGCTGTCCAGCCTCGTCTTGAATGCCTCCAGTGTGGGAGAGCCCACCATCTCCCTAGGTCATTGTTTCCATTGTCGTATTGCTCTGTCAGGAAGTTTTTCCTGATGTTCAGCTGGAATCTGGCTTCCTGTAACTTGAGCCCATGATTCCGAGTCCTGCATTCTGGGATGATTGAGAAGAGATCCTGGCCTTCCTCTCTGTGACAACCTTTCAAGTACTTGAAGAGTGCTGTTGTATCTCCCCTCAGTCTTTTCTTCCCAAGGCTAAAGACGTCCAGTTCTTTCAGTGTCTCCTATTAGGGCTTTGTTTCCAGTCACCTGATGATCTTTCCTGCCCTCCTCTGAATCCTCTCCAGTTTGTCTGCATCCTTCTTAATGTGTGGTGCCCAGAACTGGACACAGTACTCCAGATGCGGCCTAACCAGTGCTGAGGAGAGGGCAACTTGTACTTCATGTGATTTGGAAGTCTCAGATTCAGCTTGTGATCAACAACAATTACAAGATCCTTCTTGCTTGTTGTCCTTTGGAGCCAAGTATTCCCCACTTGTAACTGTGCATTTGGGTTCTTTTTCCTTGGTGCAGAACTTGGCATTTATCCCTACTAAATTTCATTCTGTTGTTTTCTGCCCAGCACTCCAGTCTCTCAAGATCACTTTGAATTCTGTAACTGTCTTCCATGGTATTAGCTATCCTGCCCAATTGTGTATCATCTACAGATTTGATCAGCATCTCATCATCCAAATCATTAATAAGAATGTGGAAGAGCACTTGGCCCAGGACTGAGCCCTGTGGTACCTCGCTCGATACCTCTCCCCAGTTTGAGAAGGTCCCATTAATAAGCACTCCTTGAGTCTGATTCTGTAGCCAACTGTGGATCCATCTGATGGACCCTTGCCACTAGTCCATCATCCAGGAAATATAGCCCGCGGTCCTGGACTCCAAATTTCTCATGCCAGCACCACCTTCATAGCCAGTCATTCACCTGGAGTATTTTTCTTTCCCTTTTTATCCCTCTTCCAACTACTGGAAGGATGGATGAGAAAACTACCTGGGCCCCAAAGTTCTTGAGTTTCCTTCCCAAAGCTTCAAAATCTGATGTGATTTCTTTGTAGCTCTGCTTGTCGGTGTCATTTGTTCCCACATAGATGAGAAGAAAGGGATACCTGTCATTGGGCTTTATGAGCATAGGGAACCCTTCAAACACATCTCTAGTCCATCCTCCTGGGAGACAGCTTGCCTGGCAAGTCCATGGGTCTTCACGACATACTAAGGTTTCGATCCCACACAGCAGGGTGTCTCCCACTACTACTAGTCATCTCTTCTTCCTGTTGTAAGCCTTGCTTTCATCGCCTCTGTTTGACTGACCTTCAGCCTCTTGCTTGCTCTCATGCAGGAGGCTCATGCAGGGTCCCCTGTAATTCTTCCTCTGCATGGTGTCCTCCAGTCTCATCCTCAAGTACCTGGAAATGATTCCATAGTTCCAATGCTTCCACTGGTCTAGAGTGGCTTCTCGTTGTTCTGCTCCTAATTGTCACCCTTTTCCAAGGAGTATCCTTTACTTCATTTTTCCTCGCCTCAGCAGTTTCCTATTCTGCCTCAGCTTGCTGTTGCTCTTCCAGCTTTATGTAGGGATGTACAAAAGTCACTTACCTTTTCACGGAATTGATCGGCAGTGGGGGGGAGGTGCTCTGTCCCTCCCGCCGGAATCCTCGATGAGGGGGGGAGGCGATCCGGTCCACCCCTCCAGAATCCTGCCCAGCTGGCTGTGCTCCGTGGCGGCTCCACGGAGCAGCCGGCCAGTGCCGTCCACAGCTCAAGTTCTGGCACGGATGGGCTGCTGCGGACGCAAATGGTGGCCACCGTAGTGGCTGCCATTTGCGTCCTTCCAGGCTGCCGTGACAGGCTAGGAAAGTATTTACGTTGCCTATCATGGCATGCCCCCCCCAAAAAAAAACAGCATATACAAATGGCGGTGGCTATGGCAGCCGCCATTTGCATTCCCTATTTTTCGCCATTTTATTCTGCATAAATATTGACGTAGGCAATTACGGCGAAAAAAAGGGAACCACAAATAGCGTAGCGGGCCATTTGCCTATGCCATTTTTGCGTGTGTGTGTTTTGCTTGGCTTACCGTGATAGGCTACGTAAATACTTATGTAGCCTATCACGGCAAAGACCAAGATGGAAATAGTAGCCTTGGCAGGTGGTCAAAAGACTAGCCTCCGCCGGAGCCGCTGCCATCTGGAACATCCGCCCAAGGTAAGCTTCTTCCTGGGGGGCATCCGCGGGGGGGCGGGGGGCAGGCCATTCCCCCATGGATTTCGGGGGGCAGAATGCCAGTGCATTCGGGCTCACTGAAATCTGTGGTGGAATTCTCCGCCATCCTTAGCTTTATGTTTCTTGTTTTCTGATTGTACTGAAATTGCCTGTGCTTTGTCCTCTATTCACTGGAAGTTAAAAACACATCCCCACTGGTATGGAAGTGTGTGTTACAAGAAAAGGATTTTTTAAAAAAGAAAAAAACCCATCATTAGCTGCCTCCCCCTTGACCTCCCCTGCCGAACTCCCCTGGCCAACTCCTGTTTTCTCTCCCTGTTCACTCCCTCTTATCGTTCGCTCTTTGGGAGCTGGCTTCCTTGCATAGCCCCTAGACCAGCTAGAGCAGCTTCCTCTGCTCTGCTCACCTGGGAGGTGGGAAAGAGATTGAAACTTCCTGCCCACACAGCTGCAGGGATCACTCAGGCCACACCCCCTCAATTCATTTGGAGCTCTCAGGAGCACATGGTGAGCACACAGAGACTCAGAATTGAAAGGACAGCCCCCTGGGCTTACTCCAGCCCACTCACTGCTTTGCCTTCATCGCCTCTTCCCCTGCCACTCCCCTGCAACTCCTATCTGCTCTCCCTGTTCGCTTGCTCTGATCACTCACTCTCTGGGAGCTTGCTTGCTTCTATAGTCCCGAGACCAGCTGGAGCAGCTTCCTCTGCACTGCTCAGGTAGGAAACAGGAAACAGACATATCAAAGGAGATGTGAGTTCAAGTAGAATCAACAGCGTGGATTTTCCCTTGTTTCTTTTAATGGTCATCCTTCATGAGACCAAGACTGATTCAGTCACATAACCAGAGAGGGAATCCAAATGGAAAGGAGCTAGACAATCAGGAACTGCAGCTGGGCTGCCAACACCCTCCCTCTTGAGTTGTTGTTGTTCAGTCTTTCAGTCATGTCCGACTCCTCATGACCCCATGGACCATAGCAAACCAGGACTTCCTGTCCTCCGCTCTCTCCCAGAGTGTGCTCAAATTAGGGATGGGGGAGAATTTCTCCCCGAAACTTCGGGGGGCCGAGTGCCAACATGTTCGGCCCCCCGAAATAGTTTCGGGAGAAATTCTCCACACCCCCCCCACACCCCGCACCCCCCTGGGATGGGACTTACCTTTCCCGAATGTCCCTCCCAGCGGCGGGTCCCGGCGGCGGTTCGTCAGGTCTTCGACAGGGGCAGAGGCGGCAGCCGGTCTTTTGACCGCCTGCTGCCGCCGCAATTCCGATAAAAGTAAAAAAAAAAAAAAAAAAGCCTCCTTGATAGGCTACGTGACAATTAACGTAGCCTATCATGGCTAGATTTGCAAAGTCTGCCATGATAGGCTACGTAAATCGTCACGTAGCCTAACACAGGTGACTTAAAAAAAAAAAAAAAAGTGCGTACGGCTAATGGCGGCCCCCATAGGGAGCCGCCATTCACATTCCTTATTTGGTCGCTCTAGTCTACGTAAAGATTACGTAGACTACGGCGAAAATAAGGGCAACGCTATTTGTGTTGGGCAACGCGAACAAGCTGCGAGACCAGGTAAGGGGCTTTCGTGCACCCCTAGCTCAAATTCATATTCATTGCATCGGTGATGCTATCTAGGCATCTCATCCTCTGTTGTTCCCTTCTCCTTTTGCCTTCAATCTTTCCCAGCATCAGGGTCTTTTCCAGAGAGTTTTCTCTTCGCATTAAGTGGCCAAAATATTTGAGCTTCAGCTTCAGGATCTGCCCCTCCAATGAGCACTCAGGGTTGATTTCCTTTAGGATGGACTGATCTGACCTCCTTGTGTGTGTAAATCTAGACAGAATGAAAGTAAGGGCAAACAAATGGTTGAGAATTGAGAAGGGTGTCGTGGAAGTGAAAGAAAGAGGCAAGGGAAGGAAAAGGAACGTAGTTTTTATTGTATTTCTCCTTTTTAAAATAAACAGTCAAGAAAAGAATGAAGTGTAAAACCTATTAGAGAAGGGGGAGGGGAGAGACAAAGAACCAGGAACAGAAAGATGGAAACTCAACCTCCGTACTTTTCGAGTGTTTGGTTTTTCAAATAAAGGATCTACAAGTGAAAGGAAGGAAGGAAGGAAGGAAGGAAGGGAAAGAAAAGAAAAGAAAAGAAAAGAAAAGAAAAGAAAAGAAAAGAAAAGTTTGATTGGGAAGGAAGAAGAAAGCACAAGCACACACACCCCATATAGGTTTAGCCAAATCTCCCTAACAACACTCCGTAAACCAAAACCACTACCTAATCAGTGCTCGCTCTCTCCCTCTCCCTCTCCCTCTCCCCCTCTCCATCTCTCTCTCTCTCTCTCTCTCGCACGCACGCACGCACGCACACACACACACACACTGAAATGAAAGCAGACTGATCTCTCCAATGTATCCACTCCAATACTGCCCCCCTCCTCCACCACTGTCACTGATTGGAGACTGCTGGGTTACACTCTGCCCTAATTGGGCAATTGGAGATGCCATTCGCCAAAGCTCACCATTTCCTCCTCCCGCCTCCCCCTCCTCTCCCCCTCCCATATCTTTTGCAATTTGCTACATTGTGGAGATGGGTTGTCTGTGCTTCAGAAGGCATCAGAATGGATGGATGGACTCACCTCTGTCCAAGGCATGGGAAAGGTCCAAGAGCCCCCCACCCAGCCTCCCAGCTTGCCTCACAAGGTCATCCAAGAGAGCTGCCCCACCCGCCTCCACAGGGGTTAACTGCTGGAGTCCTCAGCGCACATGGGCCCAGCAAGCAAGCCATCATCTCTTCGCAAGGAGAAGATGGCTAGAGAGGGTGGTGTTCTGAGGCCTCATCCAGACAATGCCAGCTGGTAAGGGCTTCCTTGACAGCTGACAGGGCAAGATGAGGCCTCAGTGCTGTATATAGTCCAGCCACACATGCCATCTCCTCCTTGCAAGGAGGAGAGAGGAGAGTGGTTGGGGGGGTGAGAACTCGGGGCTGTTCCCAGCTGCTCAGAGGCCAGCACTGTCAGCTAGGGATGTTAGAGAATTCTGCCACAGATCCCAGGGGGGCCGAATTCCAGTGAATCCGGCCCCCTGGAATCCGTGGTGGAATGGAGCCCGCCGCCCCTCCGCCTCGCAAAAGCTCTGTGAAACAGAGGCGACCTGTCTGCAGCTCCAGCGCCTCCAGCCACTGGCGGGCTGCTGTGGACACAAATGGCGGCCATCATAGCAGCCAACATTTGTGTCCCTATGCCAGCCCGTGAAAGGAAACGTATATATTTACGTAGCCTATCACGGCTAAAGCAGGGACACGAATGTCGTCCCCTACACCATTTGCGTACCCGCTTTAGCCATGATAGGATACGTAAATATTGATGTAGCCTATCATGGCTAAAGCAGGGACGCTAATGGCGTCCCCTATGCCATTTGCGCCCCTGCTTTAGCTGTGATAGGCTATGTAAATATTTACGTAGCCTATCACTGGCTTGCGTAGGGACGCAAATGGTGTCCCCTACGGAGGACGCCATTTGCATCTGCACCAGGCCAGCAGCGGTTGGAGGCCCCGCTGTGGGTTGTCCCGGCTGGCCGCGGAGCGGAGCCAACCGGGCAGGATTCTGGGAGGAAGAATGGATCACCTCGCCCTCAACAAGGATTCCAGGGGGAGGAACGGATCACCTCCCCCCACCTGTGGAACCCGGCGGTGCCAGGTAAGCGGGGTTTTGTACACCCCTACTGTCAGCGCCACATGGCTCAGTGAGCGGAAAAGGGGCTGGGTGGGGGGAGTCTGCTGGCCTCTCAGATGAAGGTGGGTGCTTGTGACATCCCTATTTACCACAGGCTGCACCCACCTGGTAATACCCCATCCTACACAGCTAGCTTTTATTCGGAGGGCATGTAATCGGGCACATTGCTGCAAACTCCCTGTGCACTTCATGAGACCGCAATCAGAGAAATAGATCCCAATGGGTCTTCTAAAACAAAAACATTAGGTTGACGGCAGGGTATCCTGACGGTGCTTCACAAAAAAACAAAAACTGGTTCTCAATGGGCCTGGGGCTTCATTTGTAAGGGATTTTGGGAGGAGGGAAGCTACTTGAGCATGTACCGGTGGCAGGAAACAGGGCCTACTGGCTGCCTGCACTGCCATGCAGGACGAACAATTATCTGCTCTAACATATGTTTGGTTATCTTCATCATGAGTCTTTATGGAGGTGTTGCCAAAGGAAAAGGGAATACCTGCCAGGGCTGCAGCCTTTGACGTTCCCGCCTTTCTCCTTCACCCACCATCATGCTCCGCTTGGGTCGGGATGAATATGCAGCATGTAAGGCATGGGCCACAGCTTGGATGCTGCTATAAGTAACGTAGCTGTCCTGAGACAGGGCTCTCTCAATCTCCTCCTGGGGCAGCGTCGCCTGTTTCTCTTTCTCTCTGCAACCTGTCCAAATTTTGATGGACAAAACATGCATTGAATTTGAACACTTAAAAGTTTCATCCCAAAACTGTGCCAGAGAAGAGGAGTATGGCTCATAGTAGTCATATTTTGTCATTCTTTTAGTCTTCATTCTGAAGGACAAAGAACCGTGGAGGAAATGGAAGTAAGAAGGTGCAAGAGACAAGTTGATGTCAATGTTCGGAAAAGCTGGTGTGATCCAGAGTTTTGCCCCAGTTGGGTTCTTTTCGAGTGTTCTTTGAATAAAAATCAATGGAAAACAGCCATAGTGGGAGTCCGCGTAGTAAACAATTACCTTCACTTCTTTCCCCAAGAAAGAAAGGTCCATCTGGAATATGTAATTTAAGAAATGTCGTCGTAGTCTTTTGGAGAAAGCGACACAAATCCCGCTGCCGATCATCAGGGGTGTCAAGGCACCCAGGAACCGCTCCCCATTCTCAGTGTCTGGAGCGAAGAGACCGACCCACGTCCATCGGAAGAACAGGAGCAGCTGGACGATCCCCGAGTACTGGGCTTCCTCCTTCGGGGCCATGCGGTAGACAAAAGGGAACTGACTTTTGTCATTAGAAACAGGAGTAGCAATGCCATAACTGATCTAGGGAGCAAAGTAAAGTCAGAGACGGTAGTTTAGTATCAGTTTGTTTTCTGGATGAAGGTCAAATATTTTTGGCTAAAATGGAAGGACGATTATGTACCCTGTCTTGGGTTCCATAAAGAGGAACAAGGGCAGGATATAAAATACATACATACATTTCTTACTAGTGTACAAAGAGCTAAACATCTTTGGAACAGGATACCTGCCAGAGCACCAATACAATCCAGTTCTATTGAAAATATTTTTCTTTCTCCCTCTCTATCTTCTTTAAAAAATTATTTTTAACATGGAGTTTTATTCTTTTACCTTATCCTGTATCTTTTATTGCCTCCTCCCATATGTGCCTGCCTGGACCTTAAGATCATCCTCAGCGGCCCTCCTCCATGAGCCCCTGCCAAAGGAAGTGAGGCGGGTGGCTACTAGGAGGAGGGCTTTTTCTGCTGTGGCACGCTGGCTCTGGAAAGAGCTCCCTAGTGAGGTTCGCCTGGTGCCTACATTGTACTCCTTTCGGCGCCAGGTGAAGACCTTTTTATTTTCCCAGGCATTTTAGCTTTCTAAATTTTTAGCTTTGCTGTTTTCAATCTGTGTTTTAAACTCCTGCACTGCTGCTAGGTTTTATTGTGGTTGTATTTTTATATTGTGGTTTTAATGTTCTATATATTTTAAATTGTTTTATTGTGTGCTGTTTGGTTTTAATTTTTGTGAACTGCCCAGAGAGCTTTGGCTATTGGGTGGTATAGAAATGAAATAAATAAATAAATAAATAAATAAATAAATAAATATTGTTCACCACTCTGGAATCTGTCTAGCCGTGGAGTCAAATATAAATGTAAATGAATAAATACAGAAATGAATTCAGAAATATTCAAAGAAATAATAAATGCCCTACAGGGCCATGCCTTCAACAGAGAGATGGGTGACATCATAACTTCTGGGGCAGAATCATGGCAGTGGTCATGTGGGGGCTGCAAGAACTGCTGGGGAGGGTTCTCGTTCCTGTCAGCCACGACTGTTTTCTTCAACATCTGCATCGGAGAGCCTTTCAAGACATGATTAAAGGTGCAATCCTATACAGATAGATGGGCACTCAGACCTCCGCTGAAGTCAGAGGCAACCTCCGATCCAATGCAGGGCAGAACCAGCGCAAAGAAGGGGATCCCCTCTGTGTTGCACTTTGCCTTAGATGGACGTTTTCACGTCTCTATGTGTGGCTTCGGGAAGGGGCAGGAACCGGGCTGGGGATCATATGGAAAGCTGTATAGTACAGCTTCTGTGGTCTCCTGCCATCCGTGTGCCCAGGGATGCCCAGCCTCCCATCCCAGAGCTCCACCACTGCCATGACTCACCTCCACACACTCCAGAGAACCATTATGCCCAGGAGGCACAGGGACTGAAAAGCGAGAGCTGAACCCAAGCAGTGCTCTGCTCCCCTTTCTATGCACCTGGCCTCCTTTCCGCTCCCCATTCACACCTGTGGGATTTTGTAGTTGCTCGACATGGAGGAAATGTGGAGGGAGAGGTCCGATTCAGCCCCTTCCAGAATGGCCAGCAGGTGATTCTTCCTCCCGCAGCTGTAATGTGGAATGTCACTTTCGCCCCCAGCAAGGAGCTGCAGCATGGCGTAGGAGGTGGCTCTTCCGTCAAAGAAGGACTTGTAGATGTTGTAGCCCAGGGTGACATTGGGCAAGAGCCTGGGGTTCTGGTTGATCTCCTGAACAGCAAACATGAAGGACAGGATGTGCCATTTCTTTGTAGTGTGGAAACTGCAAAAAATAAACAAAAATTAAATGCAATGCCTCATGCTGTCATTCTCCACTGAATGAAAACATATCTCAGGTTCTTTCTTTTATAGCCCCAAATTCTTTTTCATGTGTTTTCAATCCCAGAAGAGCCAATCATCACATAATGCTTTGGACATGCATAGGGTGCAGCAAGCATACCTGTGTTGCAAAGCAATTGGGTATCCATCTACCTGATGAAAGGGAAAATGGAGATATTTGTACCACATTCCTTGAGAGGGGATGTTGGAAGATTGCAAGGATCAAATATATATGCGTCTGTCTGTCTGTCTGTCTGTATTTAGATAGGTAATCTCTCTCTCTCTCTCTCTCATACACACACACACACACACATGCCTTTTGTTAAGGCTTATCAGTAAAAACTATCATTCTGTCATGTAAAATCATAATAGGGGTGGGGTATCATTCAGAATGGTTTCACCAATGTTATTGAAAATTACAGGTGCCAGAAGAAGTGTTACGTTTACATGCCATGAAGTTTCCAGGTCTACTGGTGAACTATGGGGAGAGAAACAGCACTATAAAGAGAAAAAGCAAGCAAGCAAGCAAACCATCTCCTCTCTCTGTCCAAAGTGACTTGGGGAGTATGTTTCAGCAACTGTGTTTGGATCAGAGTTTCTGAAGAAGAAAAACAAACTTTTTAAAAGTTTAAATCATTGATGATTTCCTACCTATTCCTCCTGTGTTGGGGATGGTGGAATTTTTTTTAAAAAAAATAACCCTTTTTAACATGTATGCAAGTCATCAGCTGCCATTGTAGGCCTTTGTTTTCTGCATCATGTCATGTTTTCTGGTGTTTGAGAGGGAAATGAAAATGGCCACAGCCATTAAAGGAAAAAAAAAAAGTTCCACAATTTGCCAGGGATATCGACTGGAAAAAAAATGTCTGGAGGGACATGTAGTGGGTATGTACTGGCCAATGAAATGATAGTAAAGTAGGCTGATGTATTTAAAAGTAAGTAAATGCTTTGAAGAAATGCTAATTTCAGGTCTTCTCTGTGTGCCCGTGTGTGTGGGCATGGGCGTTCACAGGTCTACGGGTCTCCACCTTCCTGCCTTTATCGTTCTATGTGTTTCAAGGGATTTCACTTCTGGTTTGAGTTCAGCTTCACTCTCTCCTTTCCCAAAAATTATCTTTAAATCACTTCTCTTTTAGCTTTGCAAGCTTTTTTACCGAATATCACCCATAGAGACTTAAAAGTGAGTAATATGGGGAGGGGATGTCATAGATTAACTGTGCCCTCTTATCCATGCTGTTTCAGTATGTATGAATAAAAATAACAATGTTTTTTTTATTATTACCTACATAGACCTTATAGTGCATACAGTATTTGACGTGTTAAGGGCTCGGGAACGTTGCCTCAAAGAAAAGCTGTGTCCCACTCTCTTTTACTCACTGGGAATCACATCAAAGTGGAAACTGAAAACGAAGCACTCTTTAACGCTTTTGGAAGGATCACCATTTTTCCAGTCGGTAGTCACACAACCTGTAGAACCTTAAAAGGAGGGTTACAGACACTTGCTTTTGCCATCTTAGCTCACCGCAGACAGGATATCCAAAAAACACAGCCCCTCAGCTCAGCTTGGTGACCCCAAATGCTCAACCTTCCCCCCCCAGCATCCCCCTTGCTACCTGAAGGATCATCTCCTCCCATATACACTTGCCCAGACCCTGAGATCAGCTTTAGCAGTCTGACTGCAGAAGCCCCCGCCAAACGAAGCAAGTTGGGTGGCTAGAAAGACAAGTGCCTTTTCTCCTGTGGCTTTCCAGTTGTGGAGGAAAAAATTGGGGTATCATATTCTCTTATAACCAGAGGTGTGTGTGTGGGGGGGAGTTGATTCTGTTTCTTATAATGAGAAAATGCCTCACTAGACCAGTCTGAATCTTCATAGTGGAGGAGAAGTGTATTTGAGGATGGCCTGTGGCAATTTTGAAGTAGAACTGGTCAGAAATTGCTTTTTTCTAGGAGGTTTAATTTTGATAGGCGAGCTCCTGCAGTTTGACAGATTTTGTCCAGATTTTTTTCCCTCTTGAGTTACATGGGCTACTTTGGAAGATCATTTCTCCTGTTTGTACAGCATCTCTTGGAAAACAGTTTGTCCTCTTAGGAAGGAAGAAGGTGTAGAATATACTGTGCCTCAGAAAACTATAAGGCATTTCTAGTTTTAACCCCATTTTAAGCCGGAATTCAAATAGAAAGGACTTTCCACACCAGCCATTCAGCCATTCTGGAATATTAACTAGTCCTTAATAGCATGAAGGGTGTTAATAGTCTTAAGCCATGTTATATTCGGGGTGAGAAGGGGGAGAGAAAAAGTGATCTACCTATTAATAAGCCAAGAGGCGTAGCTCGGTGCCGATGATCTGCCACTGTATATTTGATATACAAGGATATAGATGAACAAAATTTGGAGACAGATTCTTAATTCTCCTATTTCTAATAACCTATTATTAGAGGAAGAAAGGTGCTCACCCTTAAGAAAGGGCCACAACTATGGCCCTGTAATTATTCTGGACAGGGAACCTCTGTGTGGACATTTGCATTTGGACCACTCCCAAGAAACTACCACCCCAGCTCCAGCCTGTGTCTTATCACAACATCTACTATCAAAGAGGCTGCTGGTTCTTTTGGCTGAAACAATGCAAGGGAACCCCATGGATCCAGTCATATGTGAGCGTACTGAACTAAATGGTGCCTTCTCTTTAATGAAGCTCCGAATTCTTCTTCAAAAAGGACAGAGTGGCAAAAGTCAGAAGAGCGATTTATCAGGGATGACCAGAGATACCAGAAAAGATGGACACTCTCCCATAAATGGGGACAACCGGAGTACCTGTTTGGAAGCATTACATCATCTGCATCACTTACGTGACAACCCTGGTTAAAGGGGACTCAGAGAAAACATATGGTTCGTTGCACATGAAATACTGTGAAGACAGCACTCCACTGATGAGGTAGTCTCCTGGCCAGTAATAATAGGATCCTAAGTCTTGCTCTTTGTTCAGAGTGGTCAAGCAGTCTGTCTTCTGCAGTTGACCAGCCGCATAAGGAAGCAGCAGCAGCAGCAGCAGCAGCAACGATATCATTCTGGGTCTGTCTCCCTCCTGCTGTTCCTGCTTTCTGAGTTTCCTTTCACCTCCACAGCCAGCTAATCAGAAGATGTGAGAAAAGTCTTGCAAGATCGAGGCTGCAGTGTCTTTCCAATGACATCCCACTCTGAGCCGAAGGCAGCGGTGGCAGGTGGTGTACTAAACTATACCACAGGCATGGTCATCTCAGCCTGTCCGAAATCTGAGCCCAGGCTCTCGGGAGCTCAGGAGAGATTTTATGCACCAAGCTTTTCAGGCACAGTGCAGGAGGGTTTCTGGAGCTGCCTTTCATTCTGATGTTTACATCATTTGTCTCCAAGGAAAACAGAAAGCTAAACATCTCTTGAGCTCTGGCAAGACTCAGAATAGATCACTATGTTTTTGATAATGATCAGGGGAAGCTTCACAGCTGCAACTTCATGGATTCTCTGAGTGCCTCAAGGTGAGGTGCAGAATTGGGGAAAAACATGTTTGTGAGAAGTTACACAGGCAGCTCCATCTTCTGGTTGGCAAGGGGGAATGGTGAGGCTGGCCTGGCCTGTATGTGAAAAACTCACACAAAAGAGCCAAGATCAAGAAAATCTCTCCAGATGCATACCAGTGGTTGGGAATGTGTGGCCCCCCAGGATAATGGCCTAGCCAATGGGGAGGTATGATGGGAGTTGCAGTCCAAGAACATCAGGAGGGCCACATCTTCCCCATTCCTTATGCAAAGAAATACAATCTGGATTACCAGTGATAAAACAACAAATGGTGGCCGCCATACAACTGAAGGATCTCCCCCTATTAGTACTTCCAGTGAGCTCATCAGAACTGTGCATCATCTTGTTTAGGAAGAAGTAAATTATATTGAACAAACTGGTTAGTTACAAACACACTTTGCAGAGAATAAAGAAAGGTAAAGATGGGTTTAAGGTAACTAACTTTATTATTTGAAACGTTCCAGGTGTCACATTTTTCATCTTTTCAAAACTTCCTTAAATAACTGTCCAGTCCTTGTTCTGGTCCATCAATCACTTGATTCTTAAGGTTCACCGATGAGCACATGCGACACATGATAAGATAGAGTTGTCCATGGCAGAAGAGAGGTGTAGGCAGACAACCATCAGCCAGAGGAAAGCTAACAACGCAAAAGCAATTTCAGAGATTTGGGGAACATTGTGCATCTAGAGTAGGGATGTCCGAATCCCTTACCTGGTTCCGGTGGGGGCATCTGCTTGGGGGGGAGGTGATCCATTCCTCCCCCCGGAATCCTTGCTGGGTGGAGGCGATCCAGTCCTCCCACCGGAATCCTCAATGGGGGGGAAGGAAATCTGGTCCTCCCTCCCGGAATGCTGCCCAGCTGGCTCCGCTCCATGGCCAGTCCATGGATCCGCTGGCCAGGTGATCTGCAGTGGGCCTCCAGCTGCTGCTGGGCTGGTGCAGACTAGGGATGTATGAAAGTCACTTACCTTTTCGATGGGGTGATTTGCGGTAGGGGGAAGGCGCTCCGCCCCTCCCCCCGAAATCCTAATCCTGCTGGCTCTGCTTCATGGAGATTCCGCAGAGCCACCAGCCAGGGCCACCCTCATCCAGACATCCAGCTGCTGGGCAGCCTGCACGCAAAAAGACAAAACAAAACAAAAACCATGTACGCAAATGGCGGCGGCTATCGCAGCTGCCATTTGCGTTCCCTTTTTTCTCTGTTTTAGCCTACGTAAATATTTGCGTAAGGTATTATGGCGGGAAAAAAAGGGGAACGCAAATAGTGTAGTGGGCTCCATTTGCGTTCCTTTTTTCCCCCACCGTTTTAGCTTACATAAATATTTATGTAAGCTATTAAGGCAGGGAAAAAAAGGAACACAAATAATGCCCACTACGCTATATGCGCTCCCCTTTTTTTGCCGTAATAGCTTATAGCGTTGATTTAGTCCAAATCACCTGCACCAGAGAGGGTCACACCAGAAGCTGACCCACCTGAAGGTCATCATTAGAATAATGAACCCCTGAAAGGACCCAAGTAGGTCTACAGAAAGAGGGCGCTCTCGTTTCAAGGGTTCCTGATGAATGGAACAAAACTGAGTTCCAAAAGTTCAAAAAAAAATGTGTTTTTGTTGTCAACATTCTAGTAGCTAGAACAAAGGCGTCCCAGGCCTCACTTGCTGTTTAGAGAAAACCGTCAATGCCACAGCGATAATAGTTTGTGCCTTTAAGTGCGCAGTCCACCGCTGGACCAAAGAGAGTATAAATTTGAGAAAAGCCTTTTGAGGGGGGAATTGTAGTAAAAATGTAACCTAAAAGCCATTGGTTGTGTCTTAAGCAGCACGTAGTATTGTAAGAGCTGCGCATGCTTGGAATGAGCAGACAGTAACCCTAAGATAAGGTTGCCAAGCAAACTGCTAGCAACCAATCAAAGTGACAGGCTGGCTGAGGAATGCAAGCTGAGGTGATAAAACTGTAGCGCCGGGGTTGCCCAGGGTCGACTCTGCCTTTGAGCGTGAGCTCCTCTGTCGAACTGTTTGCAAATAGGGGGTCCAGCAGGGGCAGGACATCCCCTGACTTGGCCACCTCTGATCTAGCCACCTTTGAATTTCCAGTAATCACAGAACACATCTGTGGACACAGGGAGGTGATATGGTGGTTTTGGAGGGAGTTCCCAGGTTAAAGCCATGGATCCATGGTTTTGTGCCATGGCAGGGCTGGAAATGTTGACTCCATGATGTTTAGACTCAGTCCATGGAGTCATGTGTGATCTGTGAAGGAGTTGATGATTGTTCACGGGGGAGGCATCTCATGTTACAATCATGCAAAATCAAGAGGATCCATTCTACTCAATCCATTTATCACCTCTGTGTGCATTTGGCCTAATGTTTGTGTGTGTGTGTGATTCTTTCCCTCACTTCCGACGCACACGTTTTCACTCTGGCACCCTGTGCTCTCTCAAGAACATTTTTTTTTCTGTATTTGTGCCTCCCCCGCCCCCTTGCCTCTCTGGTTTCTCTTTCTCTCTCCTCATTCCATTCTCTATCTTTGTGCCCCCTTTCTCTCCTATTGTGCCCTTTCTCACTCTTGACCCCTGCACCACCCTTCTCTCTCGCTCATCAGCCTCCGTTGCTGGTTGTTCTGCATTCTGAACTCTTCTGCCTGCTGCTGCCTGACCACCACAACTCCCGCTCCCATGTAGGGAATTAGGGATTGTGAAAAACCTGTTCATTTCGAGGATTGTCAGGCACCTTTTATTCCATCGTCCTCCCATCAACAGTTTCCAAATTTGTGCAAATTTGCATGGGCAAAATGGGAGAATTCCCCCAAAATGACCCTCCCCCCAGGGCACATTTTAATGCCCCAGCCCTTGTGGGAAATGTGCATTTTCAGCCAGTGTTTTAATTGTAGCTTATTTTTCTACAACAAAATGTCCACAAAACAGTCTAAGGTTAGAAAAACGGTTCAGGAATTCTGTGGAATCCACCCAAGAGGGGGAAAGACAATCCACTGGTGGGATTCATACAAACCTGAACTCATTTGGTCCTATTGCAGATGTCTCCAACATCCCTAACTACAGGTCTCTCTCTGGCGGCCTATTAAACAAAAGTTTTTAAAAGAACAGCTGGGAAGGGGCAGGGATGGGAGAACATGATCATACAATAAAGTTCTCAGATTTCAGAACTGACCAGGGTGACACATGTTTGGGCTACAGAACCAATCTCCAAGTGGTTGTATCTCTTGTATGGATGGGCAAATGAGTGATATTCGAGAGTGCTTGGACCTCACGATCTGGTGGCGGGGATGGAGGAGAGAATGGTGGTGGCGGAAGTGAGGGAGGCAACAGTGGCAGTGGCCTTGGTAACAAGCTGGGGGATTTTGTGGGGGCCTCGGGGGGGGGGACCGGGATTTGGCCATCCGAATCCCACTTCAGATTCAGCGCCAAGTCAGGTCAAGGCCTCCCCGAGTCAGCCTGAGTCGAATCGGGCCCACCTCTGAAGCCACGAAGCTGCTTGCGAGTAGGATTGGGGGGGTCCCTGCACAGCCCTGCTTTTATACACATCATCAGAGAAGGCTATCTCACATTGTTTACCTACAAGCACCCTCTAAAGCCGGGGGTGAGTGGAAGGATGTGAAGGCCTTGGATATGGTTCCTTGCTTCCTTGTTGCAGAGGCAGAAGAGGAAGAAGGAAGAGGAAGGGGAGGGGCAGGAAAAGGAAAAGGAACTGCTCAAGCTGCAGGACAGCAAGGGGGTGAACAAGACAAGTGGCTGTTGATTCGACACACGCTCTATCACCCCCCAGTGTCTGGAAGCATGTGGAGTTGTTGCTACTATCCAACACAAAGCATGTGGTATGGAAGTGTGGTCTGGCATGGGGGAGGGGAGATTCTAGGGCTGCCTTTGCTTACATTCACTTAAAGTGAACGAAAGCCCACCATGTCTCAAGACCATCTCTTCCACTTTCGAACAACTCTTAACCATTAGGAAGTCCTTCCTCCTGATGACAAGGAGGCACATGAATGAAACACTCCTAGAGCTGTGGTGTGTAATTTGAGGTCCCCAAAACTTGGTTTGGGGCTGCACACTACAGTTCCTTATTCCTCTCTCTCTCTCTCTCTCTCTCTCTCTCTCTCTCTCTCTTGGCAATGATTGGCAGGGAGGCATACGCTTCACAACATCTGGTACCAAAGGGAACCATTGGACAAGACACTCACTGGCAATTATTAATTGGGGCCAGGACAGTGTTTTGAGGCCAAAAGAAATGTTGGGCCACACACAAAGATTGGGTCTGTCATTGAGGACACTGTCTGGTTGTATCGGTGGATGACATGTGGTTGATTTCATGTGGCCCAAACCTTAGGATGGTGTGTATACTCCTCTTTCTGGATCTTTCAGTGTGTGTGTTCAGAGGGTATAAGAATTAATATGTCACATATTGAGTGTTACACAAAGCCAATGGTTTGGACTGGAGAGAATTGCTCTGGCTCTCAAAGGGGGTATTCGCCCGGTCATGGAGATATAACACATAGAATAGCCTAAGCTTTATTAGGGCACAGGGGTTCTTGGGGCTGAGCATTCAGCTACATTTCAAACTTTCTGGGAATGAGGAAGTGGGAAGCTAGTCCCCAACTTCAGCCTTGTCCTTGACACAGCCCTCCACTGCATTCCCTTTTCTGACACAGATGGAGTCCAGCCATTGCTTCAGATCCAAAGGGGATGATAGAAAATCTCACTTGGGCAGAGTTCTCTCCACGTCCAGCCTTCCCACCAATCTTTCAGCCTAGGATCTCAGTGGAACAGGTGTCAGTTAACTCTGTGTTGCTCCAAGGGCAGGTGCATGGATGGAGGAAAACCCATTTGTGCAAATTCACTGATGCCACTCCATATGCTGGTTGGGAGTCAACAAATGGACAATTGACCTTGGCCAGTTATTTACTAATATACAAGCAATATCATAAGAGACAAGGCCAAGATACTCCTTTAGGATGAATGTCTACACAAAACAGACTGGATGAGTAATGTGCATTATGAATCTTTCTTCTACTGAATCATAATGCCAAGACAACTTGTACCAAAAATGTGTATCGACACAGTCAGAGAGCTTTGAGTATAGGCTGGTGGCTCCAGTTTTGGTGACTCTGTGAATCCATGCTGGTTCAGCACATTGGATTCCTCCTTTAGAGTTCTGGTTGGTTCTGTCTGAAACCCAGATTGGCTTCACAGCTCCACTGAAATCAGAGCTGCCAGCCTCCACTGGCAGCTGCCCAAAATCTCAGGCTGAGAATTTCAGGATTAAAGTTTAAACAGCCCTCTACCACAAACTGAGTATAACACTATCCCATATCAAACAACATTCTGTTTGGGAGACTGTCCACTCGGAGATAAACAATTCCCTCCGATCAAAAACATCATTTCTGTGCAGTAGATGTGTGATGACCACAGATGACAAAGACAATGACAAGAAAGGAAATGGAAGCACTATATTAAACTCCAGCATTCTCTTAGAATGTCGTAAGGACAAAAAGTGCATGAAAACTTTGTAGCAAGCAAAGCAAATACAATACACAAATCCCATTAACCAACAAAGAAAATGCCATTTAAAGTCTTGCATTCAGGGCTTTCCATTTGCACTCAAGCTGCAAAATGCTGGTACACTGCAGCTGTTAAGGGCCACACCTTCAACAGATGCATTATTTAGACAATGTGGGTATGGTATAGTTCCAGCTCCACCACTACCTTAGATGTGGAGGGTTGTCAGTGGCAGAGTGAGAGACCCAAATCCCAGATTTTCCTACTTGCAGTGACAGAAACATGGAGACAATGCAACTGAAGCTATAAGTGCATTAAAAGTCTCTGTTAACTATGACCTCACCAATACTAGTATCTCCTCCAAACCTTTGCCAAATATTCTTCCACAGACTCACTTCTGTGGAGCAGATGCCCTAGTTTGTTTTGAACATGATATGCTCCTTTGTATTCAGATCAGGCCTCAGTACAATGATGTAGCACTTGGGAAGAAAGATACAGCCCAACAACCCAGCACTGGAGGCCAAGATCGAGAAGACCTGCACGGCTACCATGTATTTCCCCTTGGTGCTCAGGTAGGAGGGCACAAAGGACAGCCAAACACTGCAGAAGACCAGCATGCTGAAAGTGATCAGTTTGGCTTCATTGAAGGCCCCAGGCAGCTTCCTGGCGAGGAAAGCCACCGTGAAGCAGATGGCAGCCAAGAAGCCCATGTAGCCAAGGGCAGAATAAAAGAAGGCGACAGATCCTTCGTTGCATTGCAGGATGATCCATCCAGCCTGCGAGTGCATGTCAGAGTCAGGGAATGGGGCAGAGCTCCCCAGCCAGATGGTGCAGATGGCAACTTGGACACTAGAACAAGAACTTACAATGGAGGTTGCAAAACTCTTCCCCAGCCATCTCTTCACTTGATTCCCTGGTTTTGTGGCCAGGAAAGCCAACACCACAGTGATGGTTTTGGCCAACACTGAAGAAACGGCAACTGAGAAGATGATGCTGAAGGCCGTTTGTCGGAGAAGGCAAGTCACTTTCCTTGGCCGCCCCATGAACAGGAAGGAGGACAAGAAGGAAAGCATGATGAAGAGGAGGAGAATGTAGGAGAGGTCTCGATTGTTGGCCTTGATTATTGGAGTTTCTTGGTATATAATGAAAATTCCTAATACGAAGCCTGTGGAGAGGGACAAGAATAGAGCAAAGGAAATCAGGACAATCCCCAAAGGTTCTTCATAGGAGAGGAAGGTCACATCCTTGGGGACACATTGATCTCGGTTCTTATTTGGATGCTGATCTTCTGGACACTTGGTGCAATGGTCTGCATCTGAGAAGAAGGAGAGTGACTTCAGCAGGATTCACAGCAACTCTAGTTGGATGAATTTGAAATCTGTGGCCTCATCACCAAGAGAAGACCTTCGTAGCAGGGCCAGGAAAGCTGGATCTCTGGGACATTACAGAGCCTTTGTCAGTCAGAGAAGAACAGAGAAGAGTGAGCTAGATGGACTGATGGGTTGATATGGAATAAAGACAACTTCCTACCTTGTTTAAATATGGAGAAGTGAGTGTGTTGATACCAACGTTGTTCAGGGTAAGGGTGTTTCTGTGTGGTTAACCTGTTTTTATCTTCATAATATTCTTGTATGCCATGTTAAGGCACGTGGTAGAGGATCGGCTTGTTATGTATGTATTTACTCAAATTATGTTGCTCCTTTCCACACCAAGGTGGTGCTCGTGGGACTCCTAGTTAAGTTTCAAATCCGGAGAAGGAAAATTTCATAAAGCCTTCCAATTTTTTTTTATTACAGTTTTACTAAAGGGGTTTGAGGGAACAGAAGACTGAATCAACATTGGGCAGGGGAGTGCTCTGATCACCAGAAAGCAGGGGACGTACCATTTTCACATCCTTTTTCTGCCAGGGACCCCCGGCTTGCCTGCCATGGAATGGCAGCAGAGTACAGATGATTCCTTGTGTGTAATGGAGAAAGGCCCACAATGTCTGTACGTACTGCCCTGATTCAGTCATGGAAAAAGCAGAGCAGTTTGGGGGGGGATGATTTATACAAGGAAAAGTGTAAACTAAGCATCCCCCCTGCCTTGCGCCCCAGAGATTGACTCCCATTCTCATTTTTTTTTCACTCACTTATGGGATGAATGGTGGGGATTAAAAATGCTGAAGGGGACAGAGTTCAAAAAAGTCTTTGCCATTTGTTCCAAAGATGTATGAATATTTAATGTAAAAATTAAATGCTTTTGAGCCTGCACGTCCGAACAATTATTGTAGAAGAAGAGCCACTAATAAAACATAAAATAAGCATTCTGTGAAATCGATCAAGGCATCATTAAAATCATGCTGTGTACTGGAATGGCCGGGTGAATAAACCACAGCACTGTGAGCTATTTTAGCCGGAGCAGTAGTGAATGGCCGATGACCACAAGCCCCGTCTCTGAGCAGGGATTTGAACTCAGGTCTCTCCAGTCCACGTCCAACCCTCCCGTTGCGTCATCAGTCTGTCTAATTCCAAGGAATTGCCATGATATTTTCAACTAGGAGCAACAGTCATTTAAGAAGCCTTCTTCTCTTACCTACTCATGGAATGTTTTGCTCAAGGGGTTTAAAAGAGAAGAAGATGGACTCAAAATAGGGTTGTGGAGACGATTGGGTGTATTCCTCTGATGTCACCCACCTTCCAGAATGGAGATTGTTCCATCTGCGCATGGAGCGCAAGCATAGCAGCATGGTGGCTCTCCTTCCTGGACCTCCTTGGCGTATCCAGGGAGACAGCTCTCAGTGCACCTGGAACGAGGCACGGTCTAGCAGCAAAGAGAAGGAGCATCAAGGAAACCATGTTATGAATAGTTGTGCCTATGGGAATGAGTCATACAGTTTAGAGAGGACCCAACAGGCTCTCTAGTGCTAGTGACCCTAAGTGAAATAGAGAGGTGAACCCAGGTCCTTGTTTCAGAGAAGCATTATTTACGCATCACAACATGGCACGGAAATTTTTGGTCTGTTTGTTTGTTTCAAAATGTATATACCACCTTTACTATACATGTACTCAAGGCAATGTAAAAACTGAGGAGGAAAAGGTACGGCAATGAAATAAACTAAAAGACAATGGTAAAATAACAGAAATTACAAGCACCAGCAATAAATGGACAAGCTTCAAAATTACAAGCCTCTTCCCCATTTTGATCTTCAGTGCAGGGCAGGAAAAAAAAGGAAGGATTGGAAGCCTCACTCAACAGCTGGGAAGGGAAAGGCTTCTAAGAAGAAGGGGTCCATGGTGGATTTAGCAACACTGAGTGTTGCTCAACACTAAAAAGCCCCTTGAAACAGAAAGGACTGCCTGGTTGGGTCTCATGGGAGACCAAAATCCCCAGGGATGATGCCACAACACAAAATGCCTTCCTGCCAATTGTCACCAGCCAAATCTCAGAGGGTTGAGCCACTTAGAGGAGGCCTCATCAGATGCCGTAAGAGAACATATCCAAGAATCATGTGGAAGGCATCATTTTGATTAGGGCTGCGCCTGTGCGCTGCTTCGGTCCGAATCCTGAATCCTGAGAGGATCGGGGTGCTTCGGACTGAAGAAGTGAATTTCTGGAACAGGTCAGGATCAAGCCAAAGCACTCCAGTGTGGGATGAGGCGGGTTGGGGCTGATTTGGGACTTCTGAATCGGCCTCCAAAGCGGGTTGGGTGGGCTGTGCACAGCCCTAATCTTTGCTACCCAAAGCCTAGATTGTGAAGGGCTTCAAGTGTATCAGCACTTTAATCTGCACCCTGAAGCTGACTGGGAGCCACAGAAGCACTTTTAAAACAGGTGAGGTGCTGTCTCTCTGCCCTGCCCCAGTTATTAGCTGTGGGCCCACCAGAACTCTCTCAGCTGTCCTCAAAGGAAGGCCCACCTGGCTGGCACCTCCAGGCCTCCTTTCTGACCTCTGTACTACTCAGGTTTAGAGGAACCTGAGACTTCCGGTGCCATTGCTCCCAATTTTGCTCCACCCGAATAGGATGATGGTGTTCTGGAAATGGTTGGGGGTGGGAGGCCAGGGACAAGCAATAAATCCAAGCCAGATTCTCTGCTATATAAATGGGATAGGCGAGAGAGGCATGAGAGAGGCAGGGAAGAGCAAGAATGGGCAGTCCAAAGGGTAGAGACAGATGAGGACCAAGGCAAGTTGTTTCCTGATGATTGGTGCTGACAGTCCTGGGTTATAAATGCATTGAGCTGGGATGGAAGTAGAGTAAAAGCTTTGTCCTCTGTGATGGATTCGCCCTTGTTTGGCCAACTTCAGATCTGGGAGATATTTTGCTCTTTCAGATTATAGAGGTGATCCTTTGGCCCAGGGTCTTATCTGCCACTAAATATGGGACGCGAATGGCAGCTCCCTATGGGGGCCGCAATTCGCGTACGCGCTTTTTTTTTTTTTTTTTAAGTCACCCGTGATAGGCTACGTGACAATTCACGTAGCCTATCACGGCTGACTTTGCAGATCTAGCCGTGATAGGCTACGTGAATTGTCACGTAGCCTATCAGGGGGCGTTGTTTTTTTTTATTATTTTCGCGTTCGCGGCCGGGCGAGGCGAGGCGCCTCCTCCCCGGCCTGAATTTCGGCCGGGCAAGGCGGGAAGCCTCCCCCCCCGGCCTGAATTTCGGCCGGGCGAGGTGGGAAGCCTCCCCCCCCGGCCTGAACTTCGCGGGGGGAGCAGCGAAGCGCTCCCCCCCACCGCGAACGGCCTTCGAGGACAGGTAAGTGACTTTCGTCCACCCCTAGTTAGATGAACCCATATTATTGGAGGCAGCTTCCTACATTGATGTTTGCATTCACTATGAATTGGGAGTTGTGTTTAACTTAGCCATGCAGCCTAGCACGTGTTTTGATGCCTGGAAAAAAAATCACAAAAATTTGACAGATATTATTAGAGCTTAAGAGATGTCACAAGCCAATAATAGGACACAAATCCTTTCCCCTACCTCGTTAAAATGGCCAGGCCATGCAATGGCTTCCCAGTTAATGGTGAATTTCATGTCTGGAGATGCCTGTCTCTGCACACTCCCAATATTCACTCTAGCACGGGACTTATTGGGAAACATCACCCAATTCACAATATCAAAGTCAGCTGCCAGTTCCCCCATCTCATCCAGATACAGTCTGCCCATGGAAGCATTAGAAAACTGGATTTCTCTTAAGAATGTGTGAAGCTGGAATGACAGAGAAAACAGCCCAGATATAGAAGTCATGAAAATATAGTCATTATCTTAGGCCTCATCACTTTGAGCTGTAATGTTCCATGGTCAGTGCACATCCCATCTGGGCTCAGAGTGCCATTCTTTGGGTGTTCACAGTCACAACTAGGGATGTCAGAATAATCCTCAATTGATTCAGAAGAGATTGGATTCAACAGTTGATGCGCTTTTTCCAAGCTGCACAGATTCCGGGGACTTGCAGACCTTCTTTTTTTTTTTTTTACTGGGGAGGGGCAAAATTCTGGTAAAAAAAAAAGGGTTCCATCAATGAACAGATGGCAGAACTAAGGACACCTGATAAACTGCAGAGATTTTTAAACCAAATCTGGACATTCCTACTGATAATTCAGATACCCGGCCTGTTCACACGTCATGCTAAGCCATGATGGTTTGGGAATTTCTGCTAACCATGGCAGCTTAGCATGTCATGTGGGGGAGAAAACCACATTCCCCATTGTTAGCAAGCCACCCCCACTAACCACCCCTCTGTAAAAGTGTTAGGGGCCAGCGGTGGCTTACCGTGTCATCTGGAGGCTCCCCAGTGGTTTCAACAGGCTCCAGAAGACTTGCAGGCCATGACCAAAGAGCCGCTGGGTAGAGCATCCTCCACTGTGGGCAACATTCTAGCCGCCATGGACTTTCTCTATGGCCGAGGGCCTAATTCAGATGCTTGAGCAGAAGCCAGGAGCGAGCGCCAGGAGACTTTTCGTAAGATGGAGGATGGGATACTCAGGAAATGCACCAGGAAGGTAGCCATATAACTACAGGGAGGGGATGGTCACCCAAATATAAATAGCATTGGTGAAAAAATTCATACACCCTCTGGGATGCCACAGCTCAGGAGGTCAAAGCATGATCACCAAATGTTAATTTCTGAATCCACCTTTGCAGGTAGCAGAGGAACTGGAGTGCTGTGCCTCCACCACCAGGGTGGAAGGCCCAGAAGGGTACGAGGGTTGATGGTATCAAAAGCAGATGTGGGATCTAGTAGAATCAATGGCATGTCTTTCCCCATGTTTCTTTGGATGATGGTCATCCTTCATGAGACCAAGACTGAATCAGTCACATAACGAGAGAGGAAATCCAAATGGAATGGGTCTAAAGCATCAGGAGCTGCAACTGGGCTGCCCCCACCCTCTTGAGACCATTGGCCAAAAAGGGGGTAATAGGACTGGCAGTAAGTAGTTATCCAAACCTAGGGCTGTGAACAGACTGCCCCCCTTCACTTTGGATGCCACTTCGGACCTTCAAAATCCAAATCATTCTTACTTGATATTTTGTCTTGGACTTTCATTGGGAAATAGAAACGACCATCATGTGTTCAGTTTTCATGATAAACACATGAATTTGGGAACCTAGAATTCCCCCTTGGAGCGAATTCCACCCGCCAAATTTCAGACAGTTTGGCCAAGTAGTTTTTGTGCGAAGTTCAGGTGAAATTTGATTTTTTCAACAAAAAGTCTCAAAGCAAAGAGCTATAACTTCACTGGTTGCACAGGGGTGCATGAAATGTGGGAAACTGTCAGCTGCCCTGGAGAGATTCCCCTCATTCCCATCTGCCAAATCTGACACTGGTTGGCTGAGTAGTTGTTTGTTTTTTGCTAGGGAGAGCATGTGCTGTTCTCAGAAACTCATACCAAACTCAGAAGGGCTAATAATCAGGGAAGTGAGGTGCTGAAGCGGTGGAGGTCACTATCCCTACTCTCTGCTGTACATTTCTTTGAAGTGCAATAGCCCTCCCTCCTTTCCCATTAAGCTTCACAATGGATGAGCCCAGGCTCTCTTTGGCTGAGTGTGGAATCCACAACCCTCATACCCTAGAACAGCAGTTCTTGTGTTAATGTGCTTTTTTTTTTTTTTTTTTAGGACACACAAAAGGAATATTTTATGTTCAAGTAAAAAAAAAAATAGCCCTGCCAGTCCTCCAGGGAATCCGCCCTTGGGGGGAGGCGAACTGTCCCCCCCCCCGGAATCCTCCCCAGCGAGCTCCACTCCATGGCAATCCCACGGAGCTGCTGGCCAGCTCTGGAGTGCCAGCCATATGGCCGCCATTACCGTATCGCTGGCTGAGGCTGACTGACTCCGGACACAAATGGCATCCACTACGCCATTTGCTGCCGTAAAGCTCTTAGATTAAGCTCAATGCAGCTGCAAATGGCTTCATTTAGCTTAATCTAAGAGCTTTACAGCTGCAAATGGTGTAGTGGATGCCATTTGCGTCTGGAGTCAGTCAGTCTCAGCCAGCAGCATGGTAATGGCGGCCGTATAGCTGGCGCTCCAGAGCCAGTGGCAAGGAGGATCCAGCCAGGGAGGATTCCTCAGAAAGGCGTAGGTAAGTATCTGTTCCTCCACAGACTCCGGAGGCTGGATTCAAAAGAGTCTGGCCTCACTGGGGTCCGTGGAGGAATTCTCTGCTATCCCTAGCCACACCACACCTTCCAAATTTCAGACAGTTTTTAATTTTAAAAAAAGGATGTAAGTGAACATAAGGAATTGAGAGTGTAGCAAAGTGCACATCATTATCCAGTTGGTATTTATATATGCAGTTGGTGATCTGGTTGGGCGCTGGAAGCCTCTAAGGATGTACGAATCCCCTTACCTTGCGTCCATTGGAGGGTCCGCCGGGGGGGAGGCAATCTGTTCCTTCCCCTGGAATCTGAGCTGGCTGGCTCTGTCTCAGCTCCTATCTGTGCGGAACGGTGCTCTCCAGACACAAATGGCGTCAGCTACTCCATTTGCGTCCCCGTGTCTTCTCACGATAGGCTACACGTCTCTATTTACATAGATACTTAAGTAGCCTATCACGTGAAAAACCAGGGATGCAAACGGCATCCACTACACCGTTTGCATCGCTGTTTTTCCTCGCAATAGACTATGTAAGTTTCTACGTAAATAGAGACGTGTAGCTAGGGATGTACGAAAATTCCACCATGGATCTCGGGAAGGCCGAATGCCAGCACATTCGGCCCCCCAAAATCGGTGGCAGAACGGTCTGCCCCCCCGGGACGAGACTTACCTTGGGCGGATCTTCCTGGCGGTGGCGGCTCCGGCGGCGGCTCCGGCGGTGGTTCAGCGGTGGCGGCTGCAGCGGCCGGTCTTCCAACCGGCTGCCGCCGCCACCATTTCCAGGTTTTTTGTTTAAAAAAAGTGATAGGCTACGTAAAGATTTACGTAGCCTATCATGGCTAGGTTTATTAAAAAAACATGATAGGCTACGTAAATGTTTACGTAGTCTATCACGGCTGACTTTTTTAAAAAAACACACACACGTGTACGCAGATGGCGTCTACGCTATTTGTGTTCCCCTTATTTTCGCCTTCTTAGTCTACGTAAATGTTTACGTAGACTAAGATGTGCCAAAATAAGACACACAAATGTCAACGGCCATGGCCGCCGCCATTTGCATACGCGCATTGCTGTTGTTTTTTTAAGTCAGCCGTGATAGGCTACATAAACATTTACGTAGCCTATTACGTAGCCTACGGCCGCCGCCATTTGCGTCCCTGCTAGCCAGCGGTCGGATGTCCGGCTGCTGGCAGAGCCAGCCAGCAGCTCCGCAGAATCCCTATAGAGCACAGCCAGACGGCCAGGATTCTGGGGGGGGGGAGGGTTGGAACGCCTCCCCCCCAACTGTAAACATAATCCGCAAAAGGTAAGTGTCTTTCGTACATCCCTATGTGTAGCCTATTGCGAGGAAAAACGGGGACGCAAACGGTGTAGCCGACGCCATTTGCACCTGATCACTTACTTCCAGGTTCTGCACAGATGGTGGGATGGAATCAGCCCGGTGGGGGATATTCTGTCTGGGGAGGCACAGGTAAGCGCGTTCATTCTGCCATGGACTTGGGGGGGGGTGAATTAACTGGAATTCAGCCTCATTGGAGTCCGCAGTGGATTCCACGGACATCCCTAGAAGCCTCCTCATTGGAGTGAGATATGCAGAGCTTGCAGGAGTTCCAGCACCCCCAGCCTTCTGCTTGCCCCTGCTGCCTGCCAGCTGGGACATGGGGAGCTCTTCCCCAAGCAAGACCGATTGGTGCTGCCTCCATAAGTGCAGGAGCAGGCTGCTGGTGCTGGCGTGCCCTGAATGTTTCCCCTGCTCAGAGACACCTTGCTATAGTGGCAGACAGCAGTGCTGGGATCCACTCCTACCTCAAAGTGGTCCCACACAATGTTTCCCTGACCTATCTGTGGAGACAGAGACTGCCTCCCTTGATTCTCAGGGGTCACCACATGAGCAGGGCAAACAATGGAAGAGGGGTCAGGTGCTGGAGTCTCTGCCTTCTGGTCATCCCCCCCACACACAACCTGGAGGATCTCCTCCTCTTGACCCTCCACCATGTGGAGGACATCAGACATCTCTGACGTAACATCCAGCAGTGGTCTCCCCACTTCTACTACAGAAGGAGATGCTGCTCCGTTGGCAAGAGTGGTACTGCTGCTGCCTGCACCAGCCTCCTCTGACAGTGACCTCCAGGCATTGCAACTGCCCTCCGCACTCGGCTGCCCTACTCCACCGGGATGCACCATCTGGACTGGGGTAGAGCCACCCTCCTACCAGAGCTGCTGATCCCAGCGGCACGTCGCTCACCTCTGCCCCTGTCAACGAGACCCTGAAGACGCGTCATATTGGGCTCGCTTGCTTTGCAACACAGTGTAATATTAAATTATTTAAATAATAGGTGTTAATGTCTGTAGTGCTTTGCCCAATGTTTTTTGAAATGTGGACTATGTAGTGGTTAGACACACACTGATTGCTTGTACACAACACAAGCACACATACAGAGAGAGAGAGAGAGGGAGGGAGCGGGGGAGAGAGAAGTAAAAGAAAAGCAAAGCTGGAATACCTACAAGCGGGGGGGGACTACAGAAAAGAAAGGGGTTGATGATGATGATGATGATGATAGGGATGTACGGAAGTCACTTACCTGTCCTCAAAAGTTGTTCGCAGTTGGGGGGAGGCGCTTCGCTGCTCCCCCCGCGAAATTCAGGCCGGGGGGGAGGCTTCCTGCCTCGCCCGGCCGAAATTCAGGCCAGGGGGGAGGCTTCCCGCCTCGCCCAGCCACAAACTCCATTGTTTTTTTTAAACGCCTCCGTGATAGGCTACGTGACGATTAACGTCCGTAATAATCTTTACGTAGACTACGGCGAAAATAAGGGCAACGCAAATAGCGTTGACTTTATTTTCGCTGCAGTCTATGTAAATCTTTACGTAGACTACAGCGACCAAATAAGGAACGGGAATGGCAGCTCCCTATGGGGGCCGCCATTATCCGTACGCGCTTTTTTTTTTTTAAAGTCACCCGTGATAGGCTACGTGACGATTAACGTAGCCTATCATGGCTGACTTTGCAGATCTAGCCATGATAGGCTACGTTAATCGTCATGTAGCCTATCACGGGGGCATTTTTTTTTCTTTTATTGGAATGGCGGGGGCGGCAGCCGGTCGAAAGACCGGCTGCCGCTCCCGCCCCGCACGAACACCCGCCGAACCGCCGGCCGGACCCGCCGCCAGGAGGGACATTCAGCAAAGGTAAGTCCCGTCCTGGGGGGTGTGTGGGGGCGGGTGGGTGCGGAGAATTTCTCCCCGAAACTTCTTCGGGGGGCCCAACACGTTGGCGCTCGGCCTCCCAAAGGTTCGGGGAGAAATTCTCCGCCATCCCTAGCCCCTATATACTACAGGCTGCACCCACCTGGTCATACCCCCTCCCCAAACTAGCTTTTATTAGGAGGACATGTAGTTGGGCACATTGCTGCGAATGACTTCTGCACTTCATCAGACCACAATAACTGAAATGGCTCCCACTGAATCTTCTACAACAAAAGCATTAGGTTCACTGCGAAGTCAAGAGATGATATCCTTAAAGTTCTTCACAAAACAACAACAACTGGTTCACTATCGGTCTGGGTCTCCATTTGTAAGGGATTTTTGGAGGAGGGCAGCTACTTGGGGATGTAATGGTGGCAGAGAAACAGGATGTATTGCCTGACTGCACTGCCACGCAGGAGGAACAATTGTCTGCCCAAACACATCTTTGGTTATCTTCATCATGAGTCTTTATGGGGATGTTCCAGAAGGGAAGGGGAATACCTGCCATGGTTGCAGCATGTGACGTTCCTGCCTTTCTCCTTCACCCATCATGAACATCTGCTTGGATTGGGATGAATATGCAGCATGCAAGGCATGGGCCACAGTTTGGATACTGCTGTAAGTAACATAGCTGTCCTGAGAAAGGACACTCTCAATCTCCTCCTGGGGCAGCGTCGCCTGTTTCTCTTTCTCTCTGCAACGTGTCCAAACTTTCATGGACAAAACATGCATTGAACTGGAACAGTTAAAGGTTTCATCCCAAAACAGTGTCAGAGCAGAGGAGCCTGGTTCATAGGAGTCATATTTTGTCATTATTTTAGTCTTAATTATAAAGGACAAAGAACCATGGAGGAAATGGAAGTAATTAGGTTCATAAGACAAGTTCATGTTGATGTCCTGAAAAGCTGGTGTGATCCAGACTTTTGCCCCAGTTTCTCTCTTTTCCAGTGTTCTTTGTATTAACATAAATGGAAGACAGCCATAGTAGGAGTCCACATAGTAAACCATTACCTTCACTTCTTTCCCCAAGATGGATAGGTCGATCTGGGATATTTGTTGTAAGATATTTCGTGGTAACCTTTTTGAGAAGGCAACACAAATCCCACTGCCAATCATCAGGGGTGTCAAGGCACCCAGGAACCTCTCCCCATTCTCAGTGTCTGGAGCAAAGAGACCAACCCACGTCCATCGGAAAAACAGGAGTAGCTGGACGATCCCCAGGTACTGGGTTTCTTCCTTTGGGGCCATGCGGTAGACAAAAGGAAACTGACTTTTGTCATTAGAAACAGGAGTAGCAATGCCATAACTGATCTAGGGAGCAAAGTAAAGTCAGAGACTGTAGTTTAGTCTCAGTTTGTTTTCTGCATGAAGGTCAAATATTTACTAGCCTGGAAGTATTAGTATCTAATGCAATGCCTGTCACTATGAAGCGGTATACGTGGAGGGGGAGTGCAAAAATATCTCAGTCCTCATTTGTGGTGCAGCCCAAGAGGAACACTGGGGTCCTTTTCATACATTCAAAATGCTGTAGAGTGATACACTTCAGGAACCGATTGATGGAGGTGAGACCTGCTCGCTGCCTCGCGTGAGCCAACTGAAAAGGATAGATTTAGCCCCGCCCCAACTATGTTCTAGATGCTGTTTGGGGAGCACACAGGAACCTTATTCAAGAATTAAAGCCATGAGGGGGCAACATGAGTACAAAAGCAACCCACTCTGGGTTTTGACCTGGTAACAGGACCGAATCAGCCTTAGCTGACTGCATTGCCTGTGCAGTAGGCCTCCTAATTTAGAGGTGCCAAGATTGTAATAAGCCAGGTCCAAGTTTGCTTACAAGGAGACTTTACTGAGTACTTAAAGCGCACAGGCATACCCAATGGTTGGATCAGAAAGCTTCTCTGAACCCAGAGCCATGGGGTAAGATGGGTTTTATACCATACATGTCAGCAGTGGGGCAGCATGACAGCAGCAAGCATTAATTAGCATTCATCTGCAACTTTCCTAGCATAGACTAACCGTGCTTGGTCAGAATGAAAACAATCAGAACTTTCCCAGCACAGATGCCTGTAGCTTTAAGACAAACAAGTTTCATTTCCCAGGCACATCCTAGACCCTGATAAGACCAGCACTCATTAGCGTGGGATGTGCTGAGGCGGAGATATCGACCTTTGACTCATCTTACCAGCCAAGAGGCCCACCTTGCAAGAGAATTGCACTAAAAATGAACCAAAGCAGAGAGCACTAAAGATCTCCAAGCCGCTCTGAAACTACTGGTAACGTGGGGTTACAAGCCTGGGGCCAATACACTCCACTTTCTATGGAACCCCTTTCTCTGGAACTCCCTGCCTTTGGAGGTCAGGCAGGCGCCAACACTCTGCTGTTCCCTGAAAACATCTTTATTTTAGCATCTTCCTTGGCTGAACAGCCACAGTTGTATCAGGATTCTGTTTGTTTCTCTTTTTATTTTTATTTTTTTTTTAACATGGGGTTTTATTCTTTCACCTTGTCTTGTATCTTTTATGGCTGTGGATGTGTCTGGTGGTGAAAAGAAAATCCAATGCTGTAAAGAACAATGTTGTTTAGGAACCTGGAATGTCAGATCAATGAATCGAGGTAAGCTGGAGGTGGTCAAACATGAGATGGCAAGATTGAACATCGACATCTTGGGAATCAGTGAACTAAAATGGACAAGCCTGGGCAAATTTAATTCAGGTGACCATCATATCTACTACTGTGGGCAAGAATCTCTTAGAAGAAATGGAGTAGCACTCATAGTCAACAAAATGGTGGGAGAAGCAGTACTGGGGCACAATCTCAAAAATGACAGAATGATCTCAGTACGAATCCAAGGCAAACATTCAACAGCACAGTAATTCAAGTCTACGCCCCAACCACTGAGGCCAAAGAAGCTGAGGTTGATCAGTTCTATGAAGACCTACAACACCTTCTAGAACGAACACCAAACAAAGATGTCCTCTTCATCATAGGGGATTGGAATGCTAAAGTAGGAAGTCAAGAAATCACTGGGATAACAGGCAAGCATGGCCTTGGTGAACAAAATGAAGCAGGACAAAGGCTAATAGAGTTTTGCCAAAAGAACACGCTGATCCTAGCAAACACTCTTTTCCAACAGCACAAGAGGAAACTCTGCACATGGACATCACCAGATGGTCAATATCGAAATCAGATTGATTATGTCTGATGAGGCTTTAGTAGCTGAGGAAAGAAGGGAAGCGAAAAGCAAGGGGAAAAGGGGAAGATATACCCAACTGAATGCAGAGTCCTAGAGAATTGCAAGAAGAGACAAGAAGGCCTTCTTAAATGAACAATGCAAAGAAATCGAGGAAAACAATAGAGTGGGAAAGACTAGAGATCTTTTCAAGAAAATCAGAGATATTAAGGGAACATTTTGTGCAAAGACGGCCATGATAAAGGACAAAGAAGGCAGGGACCTAACAGAAGCAGATGAGATTAAGAAGAGGTGGAAACAGTACACAGAAGAACTATGCAGGAAAGATCTGAATGTGCCTGATAGCCATGAGAGTGCGGTCACTGAACTTGAGCCAGACATCCTCGAGAGTGAAGTCAAGTGGGCCTTAGGAAGCATTACTAACAGCAAAGCTAGCAGAGATGACCGTATTCCAGCTGAGCTATTTAAAATCCTAAAGGATGATGCTGTTAAAGTGCTGTACTCAATATGCCAACAAATTTGGAACACTCAGCAGTGGCCACAAGACTGGAAAAGGTCAGTTTACATTCCAATTCCAAAGAAGGGCAACGCCAAAGAGTGTTCAACCTACCGTTCAATTGCGCTCATTTCTCATGCCAGCAAGGTGATGCTCAAAATCCTACAAGCTAGGCTTCAGCAGTATGTGTAAGGATGTACGAAAGTGACTTACCTTTTTGTGGATTCTGTTCATGGTGACGGGGGAGGCGTTCCGTCCCTCCCCCCAGAATCCTCGATGGCTAGCTGTGCTCCACGGCAGCTCCGCAGAGCAGCCGGCCAGGCCCAGGCCAGGGCCGTCCACAGCCAGACTTCCGGCCACAGAGGGCTCTGGGTAACAAAAAGAAAATGCATAGTGGGCGCTATTTGCGTCCCATTTCTTTTCTTCATCTTAGTCTACGTAAATATTGACATAGACTAAGACGGCGAAAAAAAAGGAATGCAAATGGCAGCGGCCATAGCTGCCGCCATTTTCATATGCATTTTTTTTTTTAAAACCAGACGTGATAGGCTACGTATGTCTTTAGGTAGCCTATCACGTCAATGGGGGGGAGGGAAGAGAGACTGCAAATGGCAGCGGCAGCAGCCGTTTGGAAGACCAGCTGCTGCCGCCACCAGCGCCGAAGCCGCCGCTAGAGCTGCTGCTGTCTGGAACATCTGCCCCAAGTAAGTCTCATCCCAGCGCGGGGATCCGCGGGGGACGGGGGGGGGGCAGGCCGTTCAGTGATGAATTGCACTGGCATTCAGCCTCACTGAGATCCGTCGCGGAATTCTCTCACATCCCTAAGTATGTGAACCAAGAACTACATTGACTACATTCATTGACTACACTGAAGCCTTTGCTTGTGTGGATCACAACAAACTGTGGCAAATACTTAAAGAGATGGAAGTACCAGACCACCTACCTGTCTCCTGAGAAACCTGTATGAGGGACAAGAAGCAACAGTAAGAACCAGACATGGAACAACCGAGTGGTTCAAAATTGGGAAAGGAGTACGACAAGGCTGCATATTGTCACACTATTGCGTTGCCCTTATTTTCACCGTAGTCTATGTAAATCTTTACGTAGAATATAGAGACCAAATAAGGAACGCAAATGGCGGCTCCCTATGGGAACGCGCTCTTTTTTTTTTTTTCAATGTCACCCGTGACAGGCTACGTGACGATTTACGTAGACTATCACGGCTGATTTTGGAAATCTAGCCGTGATAGGCTACGTAAATCATTACGTAGCCTATCATGGGGGTGGGGTTTTGGGGGGGGGGTTTGCGGCCGGGTAGACGGGGAGCTTCTACCCGGCCTGAATTTCGCCACCGCGGGATGGGGCGCCTCCTGCCCGGCCTGAATTTCGGCCGGGCAAGGCGGGGCGCCTCCCCCCCCTTGCATGAACTTCGGGGGGAGAAGCGAAGCGCCTCCCACCCAGCGCGAAGCAAGCTTCGAGGACAGGTAAGGGACTTCCATCCATCCATAGTTTTAAAGGTCAAAACCAACACCTTGAATTTGGCCCGGAAAACAACTGGTAACCAGTGCAACTCCTTCAGCACTGGAGTGATTTGATCTCACCGGCGGCTGCCTTTAATCAGGCGAGCTGCCGCATTCTGTTCCAGCTGCAGCTTCCGAACCGTCTTCAAGAGTAACCCCACGTAGAGCGCATTACAGTAGTCTAAATGAGAGGAGACCAGGGCACCTACTACCGATGGGAGCAGATGGTCGGGAAGGAAGGGGCGCAGCCGCCATATCAGATGGAGTTGATACAGCGCTGTCTGGCTCACAGCTGACACCTGAGCCTCCATGGACAGCTGGGAGTACAAAATGACCCCCAGGCTGCGGACCTGGTCTTTCAAGGGTAGCCGTAACCCATTCAACACCAGGTCAACATCCCCTAGCCTCCTCTTGTCTCCCACCAAAAGTACCTCGGTCTTGTCAGGGTTCATCTTCAGCCTATTCCTCCTGTGGGTCCTGCAAAAATTTCTGGGGAGGGTTCTCATTCCTGTCAGCCACTAGTGTTTTCTGCAATGTCTGAATGGAAGATACTTTTGGGACATGCCGAAGGGTGCAATCCAATAGAGAAACACGGGTGCCTCTGACCTCCTCTGAAGTTGGAGGCGACCTCCATTCCAGTGCAGGGAGGAAGCAGCGCAGAGGAGAGGATTCCCTCTGCTGCAGCAGCCCTGCAGTTTGGTTTAGAGATGGACATTTTCACATGTCTAAGTGCAGCTTCAGGAAGGCGGCAGGAACAGGGCTGGAGATCACATCGGAAGCTGTCTCAAACAGCTTCCGTGGCCTCCTGCCAACCCTGCCCCTGGGAATGTCCTTTTTTTGCCCCTCCGTGCTCTGTCTTATGAGCAGAGCAGTTCTCTCAGTGCAAGCTACAGGGGGCAGGGGAGTGAGCAGGGTGTGCAGTTTCTGGCAACCGAGCTCAGAGGAGTGTGGTTGCCAGAAGCCAAAAATTCCTATGGCCACCTAGACGTCTAGTAGCCACACGATTGCTCTCTCCGAAGATTGCTAATTGTGTCATTGAACATGGTCGGCAGCTGACACTGAAGAGGGCCAAGGGCTTGTTTTTCTTTGTTTCCATTCAATCCCTGCCAAAAGAAGCAGGGATTGCCAGGACTGGGGTATGGGACCTCCTGAGCCTGTGGATTCTTGGCACCTGTCCAACCATGCTGACCCCTGATTGGACTCTTTCTCCAGCCTCATTTCTCCCTCAGAAACTCCCGACCATTCCAACACTCGAGGCCAGAACTGGTTATGGTCCTCCTCCAGCTTCACTGTTTGATGCCCGGCCTGAGCGGCCTCCCATTCCAGAGCTCCACTGCTGCCACGACTCGCTTCCAACACACACTGCAGAGGACAAGCATGTCCAGCAGGCACAGGCATTGAAGAGTGAGAGCTGAGACCCAAGCAGTGCTCATCTCCCCTATCTATGCACCTGGCCTCCTGTCCACTCCCAATTCACACCTGTGGGATTTTGTAGATGCTCGACATGGAGGAAATGTGGAGGAAGAGGTCCGATTCAGCCCCTTCAATGACGGCCAGCAGGTGATTCTTCCTCCCGCAGCTGTAATGTGGCATGTTGCTTTCGCCCCCAGCAAGGAGCTGCAGCATGGCGTAGGAGGTGGATCTTCCATCGAAGAAGGACTTGTAGAGGTTGTAGCCCAGGGTAATGTTGGGCAAGAGCCTGGGGTTCCGGTTGATCTCCTGAATGGCAAACATGAAGGACAGGATGTGCCAGTACCTTGTACCGTACAAACTGCAAAACAATAAATAAAAATAATATTCTGTGCCTCATTCTCCACTGAATGAAAACAAATATGCTTCTTTCTGTTATACCCCTATAATCTTTTTTCATGCAATTTAAATTTCAGAAGAGCCGATCATCACATAATGGTTTGGAAGTTCGTAGGGGGCAGCGAACATATCCATGTTGCAAGGAATTGAGTATCCATTTACCTGATAAAAGGAAAGATGGAGATATTGGTACCCCATTCCTTGAGAGGGGATGTTGACAGAATTCAAGGAACACACACACACACACACTCACACACACATTTGGATACTTCATTAAGGCTTATCAGTACAAACAAGCTGTGGGATCGTTCAGAACCGTTTCACCAATGTTTTTGAAATGTACAGGTGCCAGGAAGAAGTGTTGGGTTTACATAGCATGGAATTTCCAGCATCTATTGCTGAAATACTGAGAGAGAAAGAGCAGTTTAAAGAGAAAAGGCAGGTAAACAAACAAACAAAACCCTCCCTCTGTCCTAAGTGACTTTGAGAGTTCATATCAGCAACCTTTTTTTGACCAGAATTTGTGAAAAAAACAATGTTTTCTTTTGGGGGATTTTAAGTCTAAAACATTGATGATTTCCATGGTGGAATATAACTAAAAAAAAACCTTTTTAACATGTATGCAGGTCAATAGGAGTGTCTGTCACTGTTGACTTTGAATGTTGCAGAGGAAGGGGAGAATATCTGCAGCCATTATACGCCTTGTTTTCATTGCAGTGGTCAGTTTGTTTTCTGCATCATGCCATGTTTTCTGGTGTTTGCAGGGGCAGCGGGAATCAAAATGACCATCGCCATTAAAAAAAAAAAAGCCTAATTTGCCAGGGATATCTACTGGGAAATTTGTCTGGTGGGACATTTACTGGTTAGGTATTTAGGCTGGGGTATTTAAAAGTAAGTAAATGCTTTGACGAATGTCTGCGTGTCTGCTTTTTCCTGCCTGCATAGTTCTCTGTGTTGCAAGAGATTTTACTTCTGGTGTGAGTTTAGCTTCAATCTTTCCTTTCCCCCAAATTATCTTTAAATCATTTCTCTTTTAGCTTTGCAAAGTTGTGTTACCGAATATCACCCACAGAAGTTTAAAAGTAACCAATTTAGGGAGGGGGGAGTCATAGATTAACAATGCCTTCCTATGCATGCTGTTTTGGAATGTATAAATAAAAATAACAATTATTTTATTATTACCTACATAGTGCTTATATTGTTTACAGCATTTGAAGTGCTCAGTAATGCTGCCTCAAAGTAAAGCTGTGTCCCACTGATTTTTACCTAGCACAAATAACATCAAAGTGGAAATTCGGAAAGAAACACACTTCAAAGCTAATACAAGGAAGATAATCTTTGTAGTTAGTACTTAAACAACCTATAGAACCTGGAAAGAAAGGTTACAGACGTTTGCTCTTTGCCACACTAGCTCACTGCAGACAGTACATTAAAAAAAACACAGCCCCTCAGGTCAAGTTGGCACCCCCTCAGCTCATACCCCCCCCCCCAGCTCAGCTCCATGGGCAACCGCCCAGCTCGCCCACCCCTAAGGCCAGGACTGGGATGGATGCTTTGTTCTCAGATGATCCTGACTGTTCCATCTTCACACTGGAAGGAGAATAAGCCAATAAACACCACTTTCTTCCATTAATCCAGGAGCCTACTGGGAGTTTGGATTTGCCCTTTTACAACCCAGTGTGTCCAACAGTGAATCATGACCAGTGTAAAAGGCCACACACTCAACATTTAAATTCAATTATTAATACACGCCTAAAAATACTTTATTTCGTATGCTACCTGAAGGATCATCGCCTCCCATATACACTTACCCAGACCCTGACATCAGCTTTAGCAGTTCTACTCCAGACGCCCCTGCCAAAGGAAGCAAGGTAGGTGGCTACCAAGATAAGGGCCTTTTCTCTTGTCTCACCCCAGTTGTGTAGGTGTGAATTGGGTGAATCAGATTCTATTTTAGCCAGATATTTAGGGGGGGAGTAGATTCTATGGCTCATATTGAGCAAACAATGGAACCAATGACCTAGGGAGGTGGTGGGCTCTCCAACACTGGAGGCATTCAAGATGAGGCTGGACAGCCATCCGTCAGGGATGGTCTGACCTGGATTCCTGCACTGAGCAGGAGGTTGGTCTTGATGGCTTTGTAGGCCCCTTCCAACTCTACTATTCTATGATTCTACTATTCTATGATTCTATGAAAAGGGCTCAATGGATCAGTCTGAAACTTGGCAGCAGAGGAAAAGTGTATTTGAGGATGGCCTGTGGTCATTTTGAGGTAGAACTGGTAAGAAATTGCTTTTTTCTGGGAGGTGAAATTTTGATAGGTGAGCTCCAGCAATTTGACAGATTTCGCCTGGATTTTTTCCCCCTTAGACTTACACGTGCTACTTTGGAGGATCATGTCTCCTCTTTGTTCAGCATCTCTCGGAAAACAGTCTGTCATGCATACCTCAGAAGAACCATAAGGTATTTGTAGGCTTTTACCCCATTTTGACCAAGCATTTAAATAAAAAGAATTTCCACACCAGCCACTCAGCCATTCTGGAACATTAACCAGTCCTTAATAGCATGAAGGATGTTAATAGACTTGAGCCTTGTTCTATTAAGGGGGTGGGAGTAAAGAAAAATAGATCTATCTATTAATACTACAAGAGGCATAGCGCGGTGCCAATGATCTGCCACCATATATTTGATATTAACAGGTACAGATGGACAAAATTTGGAGACACATGACAGAGATGCTTAATTCTCCTATTTCTAATAACCTAAAAGAGATGATGCTGTTAAAGTGCTGCATTCAATATGCCACCAAATTTGGAACACTCAACAATGGCCGCAAGACTGGAAAAGGTCAGTTTACATTCCAATTCCAAAGAAGGGCAATGCCAAAGAGTGTTCAAACTACCCCACAATTGCGCTCATTTCACATGCCAGCAAGGTGATGCTCAAAATCCTACAAGCTAGGCTTCAGCAGTATGCGCACCGAGAACTACCGGAAGTACAAGCTGGGTTTCAAAGAGGCCGAGGAAGTAGAGATCAAATCGCCAACGTTCGCTGGATCATGGAGAAAGCAAGAGAATTCCAGAAAAATGTCTATTTCTGCTTCATTGACTACGCTAAAGCCTTAGATTGTGTGTATCACAACAAACTGTGGCAAATTCTGAAAGTGATGGGAGTACCAGACCACCTTACCTGTCTCCTGAAAAACTTGTACGAGGGTCGAGAAGCAACAGTAAGAACCAGACATGGAACAACCGAGTGGTTCCAAATTGGGAAAGGAGTACAACAAAGCTGCATATTGTCACCCTGCTTATTTAACTTATATGCAGAGTACATCATGAGAAATGCCGGGTTGGATGAATCACAGGTCGGAATTAAGATTGCTGGGAGAATAATCAACAACCTCCGATATGCAGATGATACCACCCTAATGGCAGAAAGCGAAGAGGATCTCAAGAGCCTCTTGTTGAGGGTGAAAGAGGAGAGTGCAAAAGCTGGTTTGAAACTCAACATTCAAAAAACTAAGATCATGGCATCTGGCCCCATCACGACCTGGCATCTAGAAGGGGAAGAAGTGGAAGCAGTGACAGATTTTACTTTCTTGGGCTCCAAGATCACCGCAGACAGTGACTGTAGCCATGAAATTACAAGACGCTTGCTCCTTGGGAGGAAAGCTATGGCAAACATGACTGTAGCCATGAAATTACAAGACGCTTGCTCCTTGGGAGGAAAGCTATGGCCAACCTAGACAGCATAGTAAGAAGCAGAGACATCACCTTGCCGACAAAGGTCCGTCTAATCAAAGCTATGGTTTTCCCAGTAGTAATGTATGGCTGTGAGAGCTGGACTATAAGGAAGGCTGAGCGCCGAAGAATTGATGCTTTCGAACTGTGGTGCTGGAGAAGACTCTTACGAGTCCCCTGGACTGCAAGGAGGTCAAATCAGTCCATCCTAAAGGAAATCAACCCTGACTGCTCATTGGAAGGACAGATAATGAAGCTGAAGCTCCAATATTTTGGCCACCTAATGCGAAGAGAAAACTCCCTGGAAAAGACCCTGATGCTGGGAAAGACTGAAGGCAAAAGGAGAAGGGGACGGCAGAGGATGAGATGGCTAGATAGCATCACGGATGCAATGAATATGAACTTGAGCACGCTCCGGGAGAGAGCGCAGGACAGGAAGGCCTGGCGTGCTATGGTCCATGGGGTCACGAAGAGTCGGACACGACTGAACGACTGAACAACAACAACAAATCAATCAATCCTAAAGGAAATCAACCCTGAGTGCTCACTGGAAGGACATATACTGAAGCTGAAGTTCAAATATTTTGGCCGTCTAATGCGAAGAGAAAAGTCTCTGGAAAAGACCCTGATGCTTGGAAAGACTGAAGGCAAAAGTAAAAGGGGACGGCAGAGGATGAGATGGCTAGATAGCATCACCGATGCAATGAATATGAACTTGAGCACGCTCCGGGAGAGAGCGCAGGACAGGAAGGCCTGGCATGCTATGGTCCATGGGGTCTCGAAGTGTCGGACATGACTGAACGACTGAACAACAAATGCACAAAACACAAAACAAACTCAAGTGGTGTTTTGCTTGAGTCTCTTCTAATGCAGGAGCAACCACAGGCTTCTGCAGTCTTGATTCAGAGACTTGATGATACTGAGTGACAGGAACTACACTCCTGCCCAGCAGAACGTGTTCCCCCAGTCACCCCATGTGATGCTGCCTAGTTCTGGTACTTTACCCATTTCTTTGATGTCTCTTCAGAAAAAACAGGGCCATCAAGCATCCATTCATGCAAGACTTAATCTTTGACCAGCAGCTGCATTTCAGGGGTGGTTTGGGGAAACTCCATTCCAAAGCAGATCGTGTCTGTGTAAGGCAGGAGTCCCTGCAACTCTGACACAAAGACTCTTTTATTGTAATTTGTATTCTGATTTGAGAGGCCGTATGCTGTATGCTCTGCTGACTAACTTCCCAGGGCATTCTGAGGAAAGATTGGTCATTCACTGTCCTGGGAAAAGTCAGATATGACAAAAAAGAGGTGGCTAATTATTTTTTAATCATCATGCATATGAGCACTCAATTGATTTTATGGGCTAAACTGAAGAAACTGTATCCCTGTATCCTGATATTATGTCTTGTATTTTGTCTTGAATGAATCTAACAACCATTGAACACACACACACAAACACACACACACACACACACACACACACACCTGGCTTCTTCAGAAGTAAATCCACAGAATGCAGTAGGATTTACAGTGAAGTACTGTAGTGGATGAGGAAGAAACGGTGCTCACCCTTAAGAAAGGGCCACAACCATGGCCCTGTATTATTCTGGAGAGGGAACCTCTGTGCGGGCATTTGCATTTGGAGCACTGCCAAGAAAGAACCTCCCCAGCTCCAGCCTGTGTCTTATCACAACATTTACTATCAAAGAGGCTGCTGGTTCTTTTGGCTGAAACAATGCAAGGGAACCACATGGATCCAGTCATATGTGAGCATACTGAACTAAATGATGCCTTCACTTTAATGAAGCTCTGAATTCTTCTTCAAAAAGGAGAGAGTGACAAAAGTCAGAAGAGCGATTTATCAGGGATGACCAGAGATACCAGAAAAGATGGACACTCTCCCATAAATGGGGACAACCGGAGTGCGGGTTTGGAAACATTAAATCATCATTATCACTTACGTGACAACCCTGGTTACAGGGGACTCAGAGAAAATGTATGGTTTGTTGCAAAGGAAATACTGTGAAGACAGGACTCCACTGATGAGGTAGTCTCCTGGCTGGTAATAATAGGACCCTAAGTCTTGCTCTTTGTTCAAAATGGTCAAGCAGTCTGTCTTCTGCAGTTGACCGGCCGCATAAGGAAGCAGGAGCAACAACAGCAGCAGCAACGATATCATTTTGGGTCTGCCTCCCTCCTGCTGCTCCTCCTTTCTGAGTGTCCTTTCCCCTCCACAGCCAGCTAATCAGAAGATGTGAGAAAAGTCTTGCAAGATAGAGGCTGCAGTGTCTTTACAACAACATCCAGTTCTGAGCCAAAGGCAGCGGTGGGAGGTGGTGTACTAAACTATACCACAGGCATGGTCATCTTAGCCTGTCCGAAATCTGAGCCCAGGCTCTCGGGAGCACAGGAGATGTTTTATGCACCAAGCTTCTCAGGCACGGTGCAAGAGCATTCCTGGAGCTGCCTTTCATTCTGATGTTGACATCGTTGGTCTCCAAGGAAAACAGGAAGCAAAACATCTCTTGAGCTTTGGCAAGACTCAGAATAGATCGCTATGTTTTTGATAATGATCAGGGGAAGATTCACAGCTGCAACTTCATGGATTCTCTGAGTGCCTCAAGGCAAGCTGCAGAGCTGGGGAAAAACATGTTTGTGAGAAGTCACACAGGCAGTTCCATCTTTTGGTTGGCAAGGGGGAAAGGTGAGCCTGGCCTGGCCTGTATGCGAAAAACTCACACAAAAGAGCCAAGATCAAGGAAATCTCTTCGGATGCATACCAGTGTTTGGGAATGTGCGGCCCTCCAGATAGCACTGGACTGCACGTTCAGCAGCCCTAACTGGCCTAGCCCATGGGGGAAAAATGCCCAGTGTGCTGTTCTCTGCTCGCTCAAGGTGAGCCATAGTGGCCTCATCGGTGTCAAGGATGTACAGCTGGCCATAGCTTGGTGGCGCATCTGACTGCACAGTGCCCATCGGATGGCAAAGTGACCCTTGCACTCTAAACACAAATGGATTGGGAGCTTGTGGCTGTGCAATCTCGAGGGGTGCATACCAGAAAGCAAAGCCTAGAGTACTGCTGTCCTTGTGAATGTCCTTCAGAAATTTACTGCCCAGAATGGAGCCATCTGTGACAACGTTGAAGATGGAAATGGGAACCCAGGGTGATGGTAGTGATTGAAAACTTTCTGCCATGGCAGCAAAGAGTTGACAATTCAGAATTCACACTTGAAAAGGAAGGTGTCACAGCACTCACAAGCCTTAACACAGTTGCCGATATCAAACCTGTCAATGTTGGCTGCAGGACGCAAGATGAAAGGCGCAGTCTGCCTCCTGTGTCTGGGCTGGTTTCAGATATTGAGGGATGCAAGGCTGGCCAGAGATTTGTTGGCTCCCAAAGCCGAGGGGCTGCCTGCATATGCAAGCTTCTTGAGGCGGGGGTGGAATCATCCTGGTTGGGCCACAAAGCTTCTTCTCTAGGGCTGAGGGGTAGAATTGGTGCGGGGGCATGAGGTATGCTGGGACCCATGGTTCACCTACTGGTTGCTGTTACCAGTAAGCATTTGATGTCTAGTCATGGTAGTAATGTGTGGGTTACTGTATATAAAGGTCATTTTGTTAAATGTAACAGCTTGAGACTTCCTTTCTGAGCAACGAATAAACTTTGTCTGGGTTACTTTTAACTGTTTGTTGTTTATTCGATCAGTCACTTCCGACTCTTTGGGACTTCATGGACCAGCCCATGCCAGAGTTTCCTGTCGGCCCTCACCACCCCCAGCTCCCCCAAGGTCGAGTCCGTCACCTCCAGAATATCATCCATCCATCTTGCCCTTGGTCGGCCCCTCTTCCTTTTGCCTTCCACTTTCCCTAGCATCAGCATCTTCTCCAGGGCATTCTGTCTTCTCATGATGTGGCCAAAGCACTTCAGTTTCGTGTTTAATATCATTCCCTCAAGTGAGCAGTCTGGCTTTAATTCCTGGGGTACTGAACTAGTTTGATCTTCTTGCAGTCCAAGGCACTCTCAGGATTTTCCTCCAACACCACAGTTCAAAAGCATCTATCTTCCTTCGCTCAGCCTTCCTTATGGTCCAGCTCTCGCAGCCAAAGGTTACTCATCCTCATCATGGCGATCACTCGTGACCAGGTAAGGTTGTCTTTCAAAGATAGAGTCTATGTGGATAACTCTTTAAAAGGATTAGACATTCATAGAAGATAGGTCAATCAACACATTAATCTCTAGCAGTGGGTCTGCAGGTGGCTATGAAGGCCGATTCTGGATCTACACTGCTTCCCACATCAAGGACGTAGGTTTCCAGCTGGAATGCAGACACAGTGAGGGTTTGCTTGACATGCCTTCCGCTGAGCTCGTTTCTCCCTTTTGCTCTGTACTCGTGCTTCTTCAGAGTCTATAGCACCTAGGGATATCAGAGAATTTCTCCACGACTCTCGGGGAGGCCGAATGCCAGTGCATTCGGCCCCCCGAAATAGGTGGAGAAATTCTCTGACATCCCCCCTCCGGGACGGGACTTACCTTGTGCGAATGTCCCTGGCAGCGGCGGCTCCGGCGGCGGTTCGGCGGCCATTTCCAAGTTAAAAAAAAAAAAAGTGATAGGCTACGTAAATGTTTACGTAGCCTATCAAGGCTGAGTGTGTCGGGGGGGAACCACACATATGCAAATGGCGGCGCCCATGGGCGCCGCCATTTGCGTACGCACAGTTTTGTTTTTGTTTTTTCCACTCATCCGTGATAGGCTACATCACAGTTCAAAAGGGTCTATCTTCCTTCGCTCAGCCTTCGTTATGGTCCAGCTCTTGCAGCCATAGGTTCCTCATCATCATCATGGCGATCACTCGTGACCGAGTAAGATTGTCTTCCAAAGATAGAGTCGATATGGATAACTCTTTAAAAGGATTAGACATTCATAGGAGATAGGTCAATCAACACATTAATCTCTAGCAGTGGGTGTGCAGGTGGCTATGAAGGCCGATTCTGGATCTACACAGCCTCCCACACCGAGGACATAGGTTTCCAGCTGGAAGGTGGACACAGTGAGGGTTTGCTTGACATGCCTTCCGCTGAGCTCGTTTCTCCCTTTCGCTCTGTACTCGTGCTTCTTCAGAGTCTATAGCACCTAGGGATATCAGAGAATTTCTCCACGAATCTCGGGGAGGCCGAATGCCAGCGCATTTGTCCCCCCGAAATTGGTGGAGAAATTCTCTGACATCCCCCCCCCCCGGGACGGGACTTACCTTGTGCAAATGTCCCTGGCGGCGGCGGCTCCGGCGGCGGTTCGGTGGCCATTTCCAAGTTTAAAAAAAAAAAAACAGTGATAGTCCACGTATAGATTTACATAGCCTATCACGGCTAGATTTTTAAAAAACACCGTGATAGGCTACATAAATGTTTACGTAGCCTATCATGGCTGAGTGTGGGGGGGAAACCACGCATACGCAAATGGCGGCACCCATGGGCGCCGCCATTTGCGTACGCACGGTTTTGTTTTTGTTTTTTCCACTCAGCCGTGATAGGCTACGTAAACATTTATGTAGCCTATCATGGCTGATTGTAGGGACGCAAACGGCAGCAGCTACGGCCGCTGCCATTTGCAGTGCCGGCAGAACAGGATTCGCAGCGGGAGGGACGGGGCGCCTCCCCCCTGGCCAGAATTTTGGGGGGGAGTTATGGGGCACCTCCCCCCCAGCCAGAATTTTGGGGGAGGGACAGAGCGCCTCCCCCCCACCGCGAATCAACGTTCGGGTTCAGGTAAGTGACTTTCGAACTTCCCTAATAGCGCCTTTAATACAGGTTTGACCTCCAGTTGGAACGCTGATGAGTTAGAGCTTCCCATTTTTCAATGCTTAGGTTACATTTTTCTAGATTAGCTTTAAGAACATCTTTAAAGCTCTTTTGCTGTCCACCAATATTCCGTTTTCCATTCATAACTGGGAATAGAGTAACTGCTTTGGAAGATGATCATCAGGCATTCGAACAACATGGCCGATCCAGCGAAGTTGATGTTGGAGAATCATGGTTTCAATGCTGGTGGTCTTTGCTTCTTCCAGTATGCTCACATAAGTCCGTCTGTCTTCCCAAGTAATTCGCAGAATTTTTCAGAGGCAGCGTTGGTGGAATTTTTTGAGAAGTTGGGAGTGGCATTTATAGATGGTCCGTGTTTCACAGGCATACAGTACGGTTGGTAGTACAATGGCTTTGTAAACAAGCATATTGGTCTCCCTGCGAATGTCCCAATCCTCGAACACTCTGCGTTTCATTTGGGAGAATGCTACAGTCGCAGAGCTCGGGTGATGGTGAATTTCAGCATCAACGTCGGCTTTTGTGGAGAGATGGCTGCCAAGATAAGAAAGGTGGTCAACATTTTCCAGCATCACATCATTAAGCTGGATTGATGGCACTACAGAGGGGTTGGTTTGTGCTTGCTGGTAAAGTACTTTGGGTTTTTTTGATGTTAAGCAGGAGGCCAAGCTGTTCATATGCTTCTGTGAAGACATTTAGGATAGTTTGGAGATCTTCCTCTGAATGTGCGCAGATTACATTATCATCAGCGTATTGACGTTCTTTGACACAGGAAGTAATTACCTTACTTTTTGCTTTCAGCCTACTGAGATTAAAAAGTTCTCCATCTGTTCAATATATAATTTCTACACCAGTGGGAAATTTCCCTTCAACAAGGTGTACAATCATAGCGATGAAGATAGCGAGTAAGATCGGCGCAATGACACCTCCCTGTTTAACGCCTGATCGCACTTTGAATGGATCACTTTGAGAGCCATTGTTATCCAAGATTGTTGCCAGCATGTCACCATGGAGGAGCTGCATGATGTTCTCAAATTAATTAGGGCATCTGGTTTTCAGAAGGATGGTCCAGAGAGCAGTACGATTTACAGTGTCGAATGCCTTAGTCAGATCAATAAACGCCATGCACAGGGGTTGGTTTTGCTCCCTGCATTTTTCTTGGAGCTGTCGTGCGGTGACGATCACATCCACTGTCCGCCTGGAAGGGCAGAAGCCATTTTGGGGTTCAGGGAGGATGTCTTCTGAGATAGGAAGAAGGTGGTTTGCGAGGATCCTTGCCAGGATTCTGCCTGCCGTAGCTAGAAGGGAGATGCCTCGATAGAACAGATTGTGCAAACTATCACCCTTTTTAAAGAGAGTGATAATTATGGCATCCCTGAAGAATGCTGGGATCTCCTCTCTCATCCAGATTTTTTCAAAGAGCTTGTGAAGCTGTTGTGTAGCTCCAGGGCCACCTTCTTTAAAGACCTCAACAGGGATCCCATCGGGTCCACTAGCTTTATCTTTTTTTATTTGGTTAATGGCTTTGCTGACTTCGTCCAAACTAGGGGATACTGCAAGCTCATCTCCGGTTTGTTTTGGTGGGATTTGTGAGAAAACCACATCAGCCACAATAGAGTTATGGTTAAGGAGGTTGTTGTAATGCTCTTTCCAACGCAGTGCAATAGACTCTTTGTCCTTGAGAAGTTCGGCACCATCTATTGAGCATAAAGGGTTTGTACCAAGGTTTGTTGGTCCGTAAATGGCCTTTGCGGCATTAAAAAAGCCCTGTGAGTCATGGGCATCTGCAAAATGCTGGATTTCTTGAGCTTCCTTTATCTACCAGGTCTTCTTAAGTTCTCTAGTTCTTCTTTGGACCTCAGACTTTGCACTGGAATAGGATTTTTTTCTTTTCTTAGCAGCATAGTTGATGTCTTTTTGCCATATTTGGAAAGCTTTCCTTTTCTTATCAGTAATATGTTCAGTCTCTCTATCATTCTCATCAAACCAGTCCTGATGTCAAAAAGGGACGCAAATAGCGTCCACTACGCTATTTGCATTCCCCTTTATTTTCACCGTAATAGTCTACGTAAATATTTACGTAGACTGAGATGGCGAAAAATAAGGAATGCAAATGGTGGCGGCCATAGCAACCTTAATTCTGACCTGTGATTCATCCAACCCAGCGTTTCTCATTATGTACTCTGCATATACGTTAAATAAGCAGGGTGACAATAAAACAATATACAGCCTTGTCATACTCCTTTTCCAAATTTTGAACCACTCGGTTGTTCCATGTCTGGTTCTTACTGTTGCTTCTTGTCCCTCATACAGGTTTCTCAGGAGACAGGTAAGGTGGTCTGGTACTCCCATCTCTTTCAGAATTTGCCACAGTTTGTTGTGATCCACACAATCAAAGGCTTTAGCATAGTCAATGAAGCAGAAATAGACTTTTTTTGGAATTCTCTTCCTTTCTCCATGATCTAGTGAATGTTGGCGATTCGATCTCTAGTTCCTTTGCCTCTTTGAACCCAGCTTGTACTTCCAGTAGTGCTTGGTTCACATACTGCTGAAGCCTAGCTTGTAGGATTTTGAGCATCACCTTGCTGGCATGTGAAATGAGCGCAATTGTATGGTAGTCTGAACACTCTTTGGCATTGCCCTTCTTTGGAACTGGAATGTAAACTGACCTTTTCCAGTCTTGAGGCCACTGTTGAGTGTTCCAAATTTGTTGGCATATTGAGTGCAGCACTTTAACAGCATCATCTTTTAGGATTTTAAATAGCTCAGCTAGAATACTGTCATCTCTGCTGGCTTTGTTGTTAGTAAGGCGCACTTGGCTTCACTTTCTAGGATGTCCGGCTCAAGTTCAGTGACCGCACTAGCATGGCTATCAGGGACATTCAGATCTTTCCTGTATAGTTCTTCAGTGTATTCTTTCCACCTCTCCTTAATCTCATCTGCTTCTGTTAGGTCCCTGCCTTCTTTGTCCTTTATCATGCCCGTCTTTGCACAATACATTCCCCTGAGATCCCTGATTTTCTTGAAAAGATCTGTAGTCTTTCCCATTCTACTGTTTTCCTCGATTTCTTTGCATTGTTCATTTAAGAAGGCCTTCTTGTCTCTCCTTGCTATTCTCTGGAACTCTGCATTCAGTTGGATCTATCTTCCCTTTCTCCCTTGATTTTCGCTTCCCTTCTTTCTTCAGCTACTTGTAAAGCCTCATCAGACAGCCACTTTGCTTTCTTGCATTTTTTCTTTGGGAGGGATTGAGTTGCTGCCTCCTGAACAATGTTACGGACCTTCAACCATAGTTCCTCAGGAACTCTGGCTATCAGATCTAATCCCTTAAATCTATTTGTCACCTCCACTGTATATCCATAAGGGATATGATTTAGGTCATACCTGAATGGTTTAGTGGTTTTCCCTCTGTTCTTCAATTTCAGCCAAAATTTTGTAAGAAGCAGCTCATGATCTGAGCCAAAGTCAGCTCCAGGCCTTGTTTTGACTGACTGTATAGAGCTTCGCCATCTTGAGCGGCAAAGGACATAATCAATCTGATTTCAATATTGACCATCTGGTGATGTCCATGTGTAGAGTCGCCTCTTGTGCTGTTGGAAAAGAGTGTTTGCTATGATCAGCGTGTTCTCTCGGCAAAACTATATTAGCTTTTGTCCTGCTTCATTTTGTACACCAAGGCCATGCTTGCCTGTTATCCCAGTGATTTCTTGACTTCCTACTTTAGCATTCCAATCCCCTATGATGAAGAGGATATCTTTTTTTGGTGTTAGTTCTAGAAGGTGTTGTAGGTCTTCATAGAACTGATCAACCTGAGCTTCTTCAGCATCAGTGGTTGGGGCATAGACTTGAATTACTGTGATGTTGAATGGTTTGCCTTGGATTCGTACTGAGATCATTCTATCATTTTTAAGATTGTACCCCAGTACTGCTTTTCCCACCCTTTTGTTGACTATGAGTGCTACTCCATTTCTTCTAAGGGATTCTTGCCCACAGTAGTAGATATGATGGTCACCTGAATTAAATTCGCCCATGCCTGTCCATTTTAGTTTGCTAATTCCCAAGAGGTCAATGTTCAGTCTTGCCATCTCATGTTTGACCACCCCCAGCTTACCTTGATTCATTGGTCTTACATTCCAGATTCCTAAACAATATTGTTCTTTACAGCATCGGACTTTCTTTTCATCCACAGCTGAGTTTCCTTTCGGCTTTGGCCCAACTGCTTCACTATTTCTGGTGCTCCTTGGAAATTCCCTCTGCTCTTCTTAGGGGTGTACGAAAGTCACCTACCTGTCCTTGAAGCTTTTCGCGGTGGGGGAGAGGCGCTTCGATGCTCCCCCTGTGAAGTTCAGGCCGGGGGGGAGGCTTCCCGCCTCGCCCGGCCGAAATTCAGGCTGGGGGGGAGGCTTCCCGCCTCGCCCAGCCGAAATTCAGGCCATGGAGGAGGCGCCTCACCTCGCCTGGCTGCGAACTCAAAAGTTAAAACAAAAACAAAAATGCCCCCGTGATAGGCTACGTGACGATTAACGGCTAGATCTGCAAAGTCAGCCGTGATAGGCTACGTAAATCGTCACGTAGCCTATCACAGGTGACTTAAAAAAAAAAAAGCGTGTAGGGATAATGGCGGCCCCCATAGGGAGCCGCCATTCCCGTTCATTATTTGGTCACTGTAGTCTACGTAAATCTTTCCGTAGACTACGGCGAAAATAAGGGCAACGTTATTTTCGCCGTAGTCTACGTAAATCTACGAATACATTTCTCACGAATACATTACGAATACATTTCTACGTAAATCTACAAATACATTTCCAGTCTCCCAGGCCAGGCACTACAGTGGGATCTAGGTACTTTCCCCATATTTTTAGGGATGGCGGAGAATTTCTCCCCGAAACTTCGGGGGACCGAGCGCCAATGCGTTCGGCCCCCCGAACAAGTTTCGGTGAGAAATCCTCCGCCCCCCCGCCCCCCGCCCCCCCCCGGGACGGGACTTACCTTCTCTGAATGTCCCTCCCGGTGGCGGGTCCGGCTGGCGGTTCGTCCGGTGTTCGAGCGGGGCGGGAGCGGCAGCCGGTCTTTCGACTGGCTGCCGCCCCCGCCATTGCAATCAAAGAAAAAAAAAAACAACACATCTCCTGATAGGCTACGTGACGATTCACGTAGCCTATCACGGCTAGATTTGCCAAGTCAGCTGTGATAGGCTACGTGAATCGTCACGTAGCGTATCCCGGGTGACTTAAAAAAAAAAAGTGTGTACGCTATTTACGTTGCCCTTATTTTCGCCGAAGTCTACGTAAACATTTACGTAGACGACAGCCACCAAATAAGGAACGGGAATGGCGGCTCCCTATGGGGGCCGCCATTCGCGTACGCGCTTTTTTTTTTTAAGTCACCCGTGATAGGCTATGTGACGATTCACGTAGCCTATCATGGCTGACTTTGCAGATCTAGCCGTGATAGGCTACGTGAATCGTCATGTAGCCTATCAGGGGGCGTTTTTTTTTTTTTTTACTTTTGCGTTCGCGGCCGGGCGAGGCGACGCGCCTCCTCCCCGGCCTGAATTTCGGCCGGGCGAGGCGGGAAGCCTCCTCCCCGGCCTGAATTTCATCCAGGCAAGGCGGGAAGCCTCCTCCCCCCAGCCTGATATTCGCGGGGGGAGCAGCGAAGCGCTCCCCCCCACCGCGAACGGCCTTCGACGACAGGTAAGCGACTTTCGTCCACCCCTACATTTTGCAGCCTTGGCTGTAGATAGGGATGTCAGAGAATTTCTCCATGAATCTCGGGGAGGCCGAATGCCAGCGCACTCGGCCCCCCGGAATTGGTGGAGAAATGGTCTGCCCCCGCCCCCCCGCGGGATGGGACTTATCTTGCTCAAATGTCCCTGGTGGCGGCAGCTCCGGCCGCTGTTTGGCGGCGGTTCAGCGGTGGCAGCCAGTCTTCCGACCGGCTGATGGCAGTGGCAGCCGGTCTTCCGACCAGGTGCTGCCGCTGCCGCCATTTCCAAGTAAAACAAACAAACAAACAAACATAATAGTCCACGTAAAGATTTACGTAGCCTATCACGGCTAGATTTTTTAAAAACACCGTGATAGTCTACGTAAATGTTTACGTAGCCTATCACGGCTGACTTTTTTTTTTAAAAAAAAGTGCATACGCAAATGGCGGCGCCCATGGGCGCCGCCATTTGCGTTCCTTATTTTGGCACGTGTAGTCTACGTCAACATTTACGTAGACTACGGGGAAAATAAGGGCAAAGCTACTTGCGTATTTGCATTTACGTAGACTACAGGTGCCAAAATAAGGAACGCAAATGGCGGCGCCCATGGGCGCCGCCATTTGCGTACGCCCTTTTTTTTTTCAAAAAAAAGTAGCCTATCACGGCTGACTGCAGGGACGCAAAAGTAGCCTATCACGGCTGACTGCAGGGACACAAACGGCGGCGGCTACAGCCGCCGCCGTTTGCGTCCTGGCAGTAGACGACGTTTCGCGGCCGGAGGGATGGGGCGCCTCCCACCCGGCCAGAATTTCGGGGGGAGGGATGGAGCGCCTCCCCCCCACCGCGAAGCAAGCTTCGGGATCAGGTAAGGGACTTTCATCCATCCCTAGCCGTAGAAGAAGCACTCCTCCTGGCCACAAACAGGGGAGATGCTTGTAGCAGAAAACACAATTTCCTCTCTACATCCCAAAATTTCATTTCCCTTATGAAGGATTCTAAATCACAATCTCTAATATCAGTATCTTTAGCAAAGGAGATCGTTACCTTGTCATGGCTCTGGTGCTTGAGCACCTCAATGACGTCATGAGCTAAACCGTGAAGGGACACCCAAGACGGGAAGGTCATGGCAGAGAGGTCAGACTAAATACAATCCCTGGGGAAAGAAACGGCAACCCACCCCAGTATTCTTGCCATGAAAACTCAATGGATCAGTACAACCAGAGATATGTCAGTATTCCACCAGAAGATGGGACTCCCAGGTCGGAAGATGGTCAAAATGCTACTGGGGAGGAACAGAGGATAACTTCAACTAGCCCCAGATTTGATGACGCAGCTAGCTCAAAGCCGAAAGGGCGGCTAGCTGCCGATGGTGCTGGTGTTGAACAACGAATCTGATGTTCTAAAGATCAATGCACCATAGGAACCTGGAATGTAAGATCGATGAGCCAGGGCAAATTGGTTGTGGTTATTGGGGAGATGTCAAGATTAAATCCCCTTCATGGATCACTGCCTTGTTGTGGCGAAGGGGCTTGCGTAACTCAGTGAAGCCATAAGCTATGCCGTGCAGGGCCACCCAAGACGGACAGGTCATGGCAGAGAGTTCTGACAAAATGTGGTCCACTGGAGAAGGAAATGGCAACCCACTCCAGGATTCTTGCCAAGAAAACCCCATGGAACATATCACAAGGCTAAAAGAGATGACGCCGGAAGATGAGCCCCTCCGTTAGGAAGGTGTCCAATATGCTACTGGGGAAGAGCAGAGGGTATTTCCAAGTAGCGCCAGAAAGAGTGAAGCAGCTGGGCCAAAGCCGAAAGGACCCTCAGCTGTGGATGTGTCTGGTGGTGAAAAGAAAATTCGATGCTGTAAAGAACAATATTGTTTAGGAACCTGGAATGTCAGATCAATGAATCAAGGTAAGCTGGAGGTGGTCAAACATGAGATGGCAAGATTGAACATCGACATCTTGGGAATCAGCGAACTCAAATGGACAGGCATGGGCGAATTTAATTCAGGTGACCATCATATCTACTATTGTGGCCAAGAATCCCTTAGAAGACATGGAGTAGCACTCATAGTCAACAGAAGGGTGGGAAAAGCAGTACTGGGGTACAATCTTAAAAATGATAGAATGATCTCAGTATGAATCCAAGGCAAACCATTCAACATCACAGTAATTCAAGTCTATGCCCCAACCACTGATGCCGAAGAAGCTGAGGTTGATCGGTTCTATGAAGACCTACAACACCTTCTAGAACTAACACCAAAAAAAGATGTCCTCTTCATCATAGGGGATTGGAATGCTAAAGTAGGAAGTCAAGAAATCACCGGGATAACAGGCAGGCATGGCCTTGGTGTACAAAATGAAGCAGGACAAAAGCTAATAGAGTTTTGCCAAGAGAACATGCTGATCATAGCAAACACTCTTTTCCAACAGCACAAGAGGCGACTCTACACATGGACGGCACCAGATGGTCAATATCGAAATCAGATTGATTATCTCCTTTGCAGCCAAAGATGGAGAAGCTCCATACAGTCAGTAAAAACAAGACCTGGAGCTGACTGTGGCCCAGGTCATGAGCTGCTACTTGCAAAATTTCGGCTGAAATTGAAGAACAGAGGGAAAACCACTAAACCATTCAGGTATGACCTCAATCATATCCCTGATGAATATACAGTGGAGGTGAGGAATAGATTTCAGGGATTAGACCTGATAGACAGAGTGCCTGAGGAACTATGGACAGAGGTCCGTAACATTGTTCAGGAGGCAGCAACAAAATCCGTCCCAAAGAAAAAAAATGCAAGAAAGCCAAGTGGCTGTCTGAGGAGGCTTTACAAGTAGCTCACGAAAGAAGGGAAGCGAAAAGCAAGGGAGAAAGGGGAAGATATATCCAACTGAATGCAGAGTTCCAGAGAATAGCAAGGAGAGACAAGAAGGCCTTCTTAAATGAACAATGCAAAGAAATCGAGGAAAACAACAGAATGGGAAAGACTAGAGATCTCTTCAAGAAAATTGGAGAACTCAAGGGAACGTTTTGTGCAAAGACGGGCATGATAAAGGACAAAGAAGGCAGGGACCTAACAGAAGCAGATGAGATTAAGAAGAGGTGGCAAGAATACACAGAAGAACTATACAGGAAAGATCTGAATGTCCCTGATAGCCATGATAGTGCGGTCACTGAACTTGAGCCGGACATCCTAGAGAGTGAAGTCAAGTGGGCCTTAGGAAGCATTAGTAACAACAAAGCTAGCGGAGATGACAGTATTCCAGCCAAGCTATTTAAAATCCTAAAAGATGATGCTGTTAAAGTGCTGCATTCAATATGCCAACAAATCTGGAACACTCAACAGTGGCCACAAGACTGGAAAAGGTCAGTTTACATTCCAATTTAAGTTAGGGTCCCAGAAGAACTTCAGAGAGAAGTTTGCAACATTGTTCAGGAGGTGGCAACAAAAAATGTCCCAAAGAAAAAGAAAACCAAGAAGGCAAGATGGCTGTCTGCTGAGACGCTGGAAGCAGCCCAAGAAAGAAGGAAAGCAAAAGGCAACAGTGATAGGGGGGATATGCCAGATTAAATGCAAAATTCCAGAGGTTAGCCAGAAGAGATAAAGAATTATTTTTAAACAAGCAATGTGCGGAAGTGGGAGAAGATAATAGAGTAGGAAGGACAAGAGACCTCTTCCAGAAAATTAGAAACATCGGAGGTCAATTCCAGGCAAAAATGGGTATGATCAAAAACAAAGATGGCAAGGACCTAACAGAAGCAGGAGAGAGCAAGAAAAGGTGGCAAGAATATACGGAAGATCTGTATAAGAAGAAAAATAATATCGGGGATAGATTTGACAGTGTGGTCAGTGAGCTAGAGCCGGACATCCTGAAGAGTGAGGTTAAATGGGCTTTAAGAAGCATTGCTAATAACAAGGCAGCAGGAGATGATGGTACCCCAGCTGAACTGTTTAAAATGTTGCAAGATGATGCTGTCAAGGTGATGCATGCCATATGCCAGCAAATTTGGAAAACACAAGAATGGCCAACAGATTGGAAAAAGTCAACTTATATCCCCATACCAAAAAAGGGAAGCACCAAAGAATGTTCAAACTATCGAATGGTGGCACTAATTTCACATGCCAGGAAGGTAATGCTCAAGATCTTGCAAGGTAGACTCCAGCAATTCATGGAACGAGAATTGCCAGATGTACAAGCTGGGTTTCGAAAAGGCAGAGGAACTAGAGACCAAATTGCCAAAATCCGCTGGATACTGGAGAAAGCCAGGGAGTTTCAGAAAAACATCTATTTCTGTTATATTGACTATTCTAAAGCCTTTGACTGTGTGGATCATCACACATCTTGTCTGCCTCCTGAGGAATCTGTATAACAACCTAGTAGCAACGGTAAGAACAGACCATGGAACGACGGACTGGTTTACGATTGGGAAAGGAGTATGGCAGGGATGTATACTCTCACCCTACCTATTCAACCTGTATGCAGAACACATCATGTGACATGCTGGGCTTGATGAAGCCAAGGCTGGAGTTAAAATCGCTGGAAGAAACAATAACAATCTCCGATATGCAGATGATACCAGTTTGATGGCTGAAAGCGAGGAGGAGCTGAGGAACCTCATGACGAAGGTGAAAGAAGAAAGTGCAAAAGCTGGGTTGCAGTTAAACCTCCAAAAAACCAAGATTATGGCAACCAGCTTGATTAAGAAATGGCAAATAGAGGGAGAAAATGTGGAGGCAGTGACAGACTTTGTCTTTCTAGGCACAAAGATTACTGCAGATGCTGAGTGCAGCCAGGAAATCAGAAGATGTTTACTTCTTGGGAGGACAGCAATGACAAATCTTGATAAAATAGTGAAGAGCAGAGACATCACACTGACAACAAAAGTCCGCGTAGTTCAAGCAATGGTATTCCCCGTAGTAACCTATGGCTGCGAGAGCTGGACCATGGACCTTCTGGCTTCCTGCTTAATGGTGAGTTTCATGTCTGGAGAGGCCTGTCTCTCCACACTCCCAATAGTCACTCTAGCATGAGACTCATTGGGAAACATCACCCAATTCACGATATCAAAGTCAGCTGCCAGTTCCCCAGTCTTATCCAGATACAGTCCGCCCATGGAAGCATTAGAAAACTGGATGTCTCGTAAGGAAGTGTGAAGCTAGAATGACAGAGAAAACAGCCCGGATTTAGAAGTCATGAAAATGTAGGCCATATCTTAGGCTTCATCACTTTGAGCTGTGAACTTCCATGTTCAGTGCACATCCCATCCGGGCTCACAATGCCATTCTTTGGCTGTTCACAGTCACAACTAGAGTTGTCAGAATAATCCGCAATCAATTCAAAAGTGATCATATTTAAGAGAGGGCTTTTCCCAAGTTGCACAGATTAGGGAAACCTGCAGGACTTTTTGTTGTTGTTTTACGGGGGCGGGGGGAGGTGCAAGTGCACATTACTAAAATGTGCGCCTTGGCACATGACCAAAATGCTCGTACAAAAAAGTGCATCCCATCAATGAACAGATGGCAGAAGTAAAGATGCCTGATCATCTGCGGAGATTTTAAAACAAATCCTGCCCATTCCTACTCATAATGAAGATACCAGGCATGTTCAGACATCATGCTAAGCCATAATGGTTAAGGAATCTCTGCTCACCTTGGTGGCTTAGCGTGCCATGTGGGGGAGAAAACCACATTCCTCATGCTTAGTAAGCCACCCCAACTAACCACCCCTCTGCAAAAGTGTTAAGGTGCCCGAGGTGACTTATTGTGCCATCTGGCGGGCTCCCCAGGGTTTCAACAGGCTCCAGAGGACTTCCAGGCCATGACCATAGAGTCTGCTGGATAGAGTCTCTTCTGCTGTGGGCAATGCTCTAATTGCCATGGGCCTTCTCTATGGCCAAGTGCTATTTTGGACCCTGGAGAGGCCACCAGGAGTGAATGCCAGGAGCCCTTTCGTGCCACAGAAGATGGGATGCTCACAAAATATATCAAGAAGATAGCCAGATAACAATGGAGAGAGGATGGTTACCAAAATGAAAACAACATTGGGGGAAAAGCTCATATACCTTCTGGGGTGCCACAGCTCAAGAGATCAAAGAATGATCACCGAATCTTAATTTCTGAAACCACCCTTGGAAGTAGCAGGGGAACTGGAGTTCAGTACCTCCAACACCAGTGTAGAAGGCCCAGAAGGATACGAGGTTTGATGGTAGAATCATAGAATAGGACGAATGGAAGGGGGCTATAAGACCATTGCATCCAACCCCCTGCTTAATGCAGGAATCCAAGTCAAAGAATCCATGACAGGTGGCTGTCCAGCCTCGTCTTGAATGCCTCCAGTGTGGGAGAGCCCACCATCTCCCTAGGTCATTGTTTCCATTGTCGTATTGCTCTGTCAGGAAGTTTTTCCTGATGTTCAGCTGGAATCTTTCTTCCTGTAACTTGAGCCCATGATTCCGTATCCTGCATTCTGGGATGATTGAGAAGAGATCCTGGCCTTCCTCTCTATGACAACATTTCAAGTACTTGAAGAGCGCTGTTGTATCTCCCCTCAGTCTTCTCTTCCCAAGGCTAACGATGTCCAGTTCTTTCAGTGTCTCCTATTAGGGCTTTGTTCCCAGTCACCTGATGATCTTTCCTGCCCTCCTCTGAATCCTCTCCAGTTTTTCTGCATCCTTCTTAATGTGTGGTGCCCAGAACTGGACACAGTACTCCAGATGAGGCCTAACCAGTGCTGAGGAGAGGGCAACTTGTACTTCATGTGATTTGAAAGTCTCAGATTCAGCTTGTGATCCACAACAATTCCAAGATCCTTCTTGCTTGTTGTCCTTTGGAGCCAAGTATTCCCCACTTGTAACTGTGCATTTGGGTTCTTTTTCCTCAGTGTAGAACTTGGCATTTATCCCTGTTGTTGTTCAGTCGTTCAGTCGTGTCCGACTCTTCGTGACCCCATGGACCATAGCACGCCAGGCCTTCCTGTCCTGCGCTCTCTCCCGGAGCGTGCTCAAGTTCATATTCATTGCATCCGTGATGCTATCTAGCCATCTCATCCTCTGCCGTCCCCTTCTCCTTTTGCCCTCAGTCTTTCCCAGCATCAGGGTCTTTTCCAGAGAGTTTTCTCTTCGCATTAGGTGGCCAAAATATTGGAGCTTCAGCTTCATTATCTGTCCTTCCAATGAGCAGTCAGGGTTGATTTCCTTTAGGATGGACTGATTTGACCTCCTTGCAGTCCAGGGGACTCGTAAGAGTCTTCTCCAGCACCACAGTTCGAAAGCATCAATTCTTCGGCGCTCAGCCTTCCTTATAGTCCAGCTCTCACAGCCATACATTACTACTGGGAAAACCATAGCTTTGATTAGACGGACCTTTGTCGGCAAGGTGATGTCTCTGCTTCTTACTATGCTGTCTAGGTTTGCCATAGCTTTCCTCCCAAGGAGCAAGCGTCTTTTAATTTCATGGCTACAGTCACCATCTGCGGTGATCTTGGAGCCCAAGAAAGTAAAATCTGTCACTGCTTCCATTTCTTCCCCTTCTATATGCCAGGAAGTGATAGGGCCAGATGACATGATCTTCGTTTTTTTAATGTTGAGTTTCAAACCAGCTTTTGCACTCTCCTCTTTCACCCTCAACAAGAGGCTCTTGAGATCCTCTTCGCTTTCTGCCATTAGGGTGGTATCGTCTGCATATCGGAGGTTGTTGATAATTCTCCCGGCAATCTTAATTCCGACCTCTGATTCATCCAACCCGGCATTTCTCATGATGTACTCTGCATATAAGTTAAATAAGCAGGGTTACAATATGCAGCCTTGTCGTACTCCTTTCCCAATTTTGAACCACTCGGTTGTTCCATGTCTGGTTCTTACTGTTGCTTCTTGACCCTCGTACAGGTTTCTCAGGAGACAGGTAAGGTGGTCTGGTACTCCCATCACTTTCAGAATTTGCCACAGTTTGTTGTGATCCACACAATCAAAGGCTTTAGCGTAGTCAATGAAGCAGAAATAGACGTTTTTCTGGAATTCTCTTGCTTTCTCCATGATGCAGCGAATGTTGGCGATTTGATCTCTAGTTCCTCTGCCTCTTCTAAACCCAGCTTGTACTTCCGGTAGTTCTCGGTTCGCATACTGCTGAAGCCTAGCTTGTAGGATTTTGAGCATCACCTTGCTGGCATGTGAAATGAGCGCAATTGTGCGGTAGTTTGAACACTCTTTGGCGTTGCCCTTCTTTGGAATTGGAATGTAAACTGACCTTTTCCAGTCTTGTGGCCACTGTTGAGTGTTCCAGATTTGTTGGCATATTGAATGCAGCACTTTAACAGCATCATCTTTTAGGATTTTAAATAGCTCGGCTGGAATACTGTCATCTCCGCTAGCTTTGTTGTTACTAATGCTTCCTAAGGCCCACTGGACTTCATTCTCGAGGATGTTCGGCTCAAGTTCAGTGACCGCACTATCATGGCTATCAGGGACATTCAGATCTTTCCTGTATAGTTCTTCTGTGTATTCTTGCCACCTCTTCTTAATCTCATCTGCTTCTGTTAGGTCCCTGCCTTCTTTGTCCTTTATCATGCCCATCTTTGCACAAAACGTTCCCTTGACATCTCCAATTTTCTTGAAGAGATCTCTAGTCTTTCCCATTCTGTTGTTTTCCTCGATTTCTTTGCATTGTTCATTTAAGAAGGCCTTCTTGTCTCTCCTTGCTATTCTCTGGAACTCTGCATTCAGTTGGGTATATCTTCCCCTTTCTCCCTTGCTTTTCGCTTCCCTTCTTTCGTGAGCTACTTGTAAAGCCTCATCAGACAGCCACTTGGCTTTCTTGCATTTCTTTTTCTTTGGGATGGATTTCGTTGCTGCCTCCTGAACAATGTTACGGACCTCCGTCCATAGTTCCTCAGGCACTCTGTCTATCAGGTCTAATCCCTGAAATCTATTCCTCACCTCCACTGTATATTCATCAGGGATATGATTTAGGTCATACCTGAACGGTTTAGTGGTTTTCCCGACGTTCTTCAATTTAAGCCGAAATTTTGCAAGAAGCAGCTCATGATCTGAGCCACAGTCAGCTCCAGGTCTTGTTTTGACTGACTGTATGGAGCTTCTCCATCTTTGGCTGCAAAGGACATAATCAATCTGATTTCGATATTGACCATCTGGTGACGTCCATGTGTAGAGTCGCCTCTTGTGCTGTTGGAAAAGAGTGTTTGCTATGATCAGCAGGTTCTCTTGGCAAAACTCTATTAGCTTTTGTCCTGCTTCATTTTGTACACCAAGGCCATGCCTGCCTGTTATCCCGGTGATTTCTTGACTTCCTACTTTAGCATTCCAATCCCCTATGATGAAGAGGACATCTTTTTTTGGTGTTAGTTCTAGAAGGTGTTGTAGGTCTTCATAGAACCGATCAACCTCAGCTTCTTCGGCCTCAGTGGTTGGGGCATAGACTTGAATTACTGTGATGTTGAATGGTTTGCCTTGGATTCGTACTGAGATCATTCTATCATTTTTAAGATTGTACCCCAGTACTGCTTTTCCCACCCTTTTGTTGACTATGAGTGCTACTCCATTTCTTCTAAGGGATTCTTGCCCACAATAGTAGATATGATGGTCACCTGAATTAAATTCGCCCATGCCTGTCCATTTTAGTTCGCTGATTCCCAAGATGTCGATGTTCAATCTTGCCATCTCATGTTTGACCACCTCCAGCTTACCTTGATTCATTGATCTGACATTCCAGGTTCCTAAACAATATTGTTCTTTACAGCATCGGATTTTCTTTTCACCGCCAGACACATCCACAGCTGAGGGTCCTTTTGGGTTTGGCCCAGCCGCTTCACTCTTTCTGGCGCTACTTGGAAATACCCTCTGCTCTTCCCCAGTAGCATATTGGACACCTTCCGACCTGAGGGGCTCATCTTCCGGTGTCATCTCTTTTAGCCTTGTGATACGTTCCATGGGGTTTTCTTGGCAAGAATACTGGAGTGGGTTGCCATTTCCTTCTCCAGTGGACCACATTTTGTCAGAACTCTCTGCCATGACCTGTCCGTCTTGGGTGGCCCTGCACGGCATAGCTTATGGCTTCACTGAGTTACGCAAGCCCCTTCGCCACAACAAGGCAGTGATCCATGAAGGGGCATTTATCCCTACTAAATTTCATTCTGTTGTTTTCTGCCCAGCACTCCAGTCTCTCAAGATCACTTTGAATTCTGTAACTGTCTTCCATGGTATTCGCTATCCTGCCCAATTGTGTATCATCTGCAGATTTGATCAGCATCTCATCATCCAAATCATTAATAAGAATGTGGAAGAGCACTTGGCCCAGGACTGAGCCCTGTGGTACCTCGCTCGATACCTCTCCCCAGTTTGAGAAGGTCCCATTAATAAGCACCCCTTGTGTCCGATTCTGTAGCCAACTGTGGATCCATCTGATGGGCCCTTGCCACTAGTCCATCTTCCAGGAAATATAGCCCACGGTCCTGGACTCCGAATTTCTCATGCCAGCACCACCTTCATAGCCAGTCATTCACCTGGAGTATTTTTCTTTCCCTTTTTATCCCTCTTCCAACTACTGGAAGGATGGATGAGAAAACTACCTGGGCCCCAAAGTTCTTGAGTTTCCTTCCCAAAGCTTCAAAATCTGATGTGATTTCTTTGTAGCTCTGCTTGTCGGGGTCATTTGTTCCCACATAGATGAGAAGAAAGGGATACCTGTCATTGGGCTTTATGAGCATAGGGAACCCTTCAAACACATCTCTAGGCCATCCTCCTGGGAGCAGCTTGCCTGGCAAGTCCATGAGTCTTCATGACATACTAAGGTTTCGATCCCACACAGCAGGGTGTCTCCCACTACTACTAGTCATCTCTTCTTCCTGTTGTAAGCCTTGCTTTCATCGCCTCTGTTTGACTGACCTTCAGCCTCTTGCTTGCTCTCATGCAGGAGGCTCATGCAGGGTCCCCTGTAATTCTTCCTCTGCATGGTGTCCTCCAGTCTCATCCTCAAGTACCTGGAAACGATTCCATAGTTCCAATGCTTCCACTGGTCTAGAGTGGCTTCTCGTTGTTCTGCTCCTAATTGTCACCCTTTTCCAAGGAGTATCCTTTATTCATTTTTCCTCGCCTCAGCAGTTTCCTATTCTGCCTCAGCTTGCTGTTGCTCTTCTAGCTTTATGTAGGGATGTATAAAAGTCACTTACCTTTTCACGGAATTGATCGGCAGTGGGGGGGAGGTGCTCTGTCTCTCCCACCGGAATCCTCGATGAGGGGGGGAGGCGATCCGGTCCACCCCTCCAGAATCCTGCCCAGCTGGCTCTGCTCCGTGGTGGCTCCACGGAGCAGCCGGCCAGGGCCGTCCGCAGCTGGAGTTCTGGCACGGATGGGCTGCTGCGAACGCAAATGGTGGCCACCGTAGTGGCTGCCATTTGCGTCCTTCCAGGCTGCCGTGACAGGCTACAAAAGTATTTACGTAGCCTATCATGGCATGCCCCGCCCCCAAAAAACAGCATATACAAATGGCGGCTATGGCAGCCGCCATTTGCATTCCCTATTTTTCGCCATTTTATTCTGCATAAATATTGATGTAGGCAATTACGGCGAAAAAAAGGGAACCACAAATAGTGTAGCAGGCCATTTGCGTATGCCATTTTTGTGTGTGTGTTTTTTGCTTGGCTTGCCGTGATAGGCTACGTAAATACTTATGTAGCCTATCACGGCAAAGACCAAGATGGAAATAGCAGCCTTGGCAGCTGGTCTAAAGACCAGCCTCCGCCGGAGCCGCTGCCATCCGGAACATCCGCCCAAGGTAAGCTTCTTCCTGGGGGGCATCCACGGGGGGGCGGGGGGCAGGCCATTCCCCCACGGATTTCGGGGGGCAGAATGCCAGTGCATTCAGCCTCACTGAAATCCGTGGTGGAATTCTCCGCCATCTTTAGCTTTATGTTTCTTGTTTTCTGATCGTACTGAAATTGCCTGTGCTTTGTCCTCTATTCACTGGAAGTTAAAAACACAGCCCGAATGGTATGGAAGTGTGTGTTACAAGAAAAGGATTTTTTAAAAAAGAAAAAAACCCATCATTAGCTGCCTCCCCCTTGACCTCCCCTGCCGAACTCCCCTGGCCAGCTCCTGTTTTCTCTCCCTGTTCACTCCCTCTTATCGTTCACTCTTTGGGAGCTGGCTACCTTGCATAGCCCCTAGACCAGCTAGAGCAGCTTCCTCTGCTCTGCCCACCTGGGAGGTGGGAAACAGATTGAAACTTCCTGCCCACACAGCTGCAGGGATCACTCAGGCCACACCCCCTCAATTCAATTGGAGCTCTCAGGAGCACATGGTGAGCACACGGAGACTCAGAATTGAAAGGACAGCCCCCTGGGCTTACTCCAGCCCACTCACTGCTTTGCCTTCATCGCCTCTTCCCCTGCAACTCCCCTGCAACTCCTATCTGCTCTCCCTGTTCGCTTGCTCTGATCACTCACTCTCTGGGAGCTTGCTTGCTTCTATAGTCCCGAGACCAGCTGGAGCAGCTTCCTCTGCACTGCTCAGGTAGGAAACAGGAAACAGACATATCAAAGGAGATGTGAGTTCAAGTAGAATCAACAGCGTGGATTTTCCCTTGTTTGTTTTAATGGTCATCCTTCACGAGACCAAGACTGATACAGTCACATAACCAGAGAGGGAATCCAAATGGAAAGGAGCTAGGCAATCAGGAACTGCAGCTGGGCTGCCAACACCCTCCCTCTTGAGTTGTTGTTGTTCAGTCTTTCAGTCATGTCCGACTCTTCATGACCCCATGGACCATAGCACACCAGGCCTTCCTGTCCTCCGCTCTCTCCCAGAGTGTGCTCAAATTAGGGATGGGGGAGAATTTCTCCCTGAAACTTTGGGGGGCAGAGTGCCAACGTGTTGGCCCCCCAGAAATAGTTTCAGGAGAAATTCTCCGCACCCCACAGCCCCCCGCACCCCGCACCACCCCCCCGGGACGGGACTTACCTTTCCCAAATGTCCCGCCCGGCGGCGGGTCCCGGCGGCGGTTCGTCAGGTCTTCGACAGGGGCAGAGGCAGCAGCCGGTCTTTCGACCGGCTGCTGCTGCCGCAATTCCAATAAAAGTAAAAAAAAAAAAAAAAAGCCTCCGTGGTAGGCTACGTGACAATTAACGTAGCCTATCATGGCTAGGTTTGCAAAGTCTGCCATGATAGGCTAGGTAAATCATCACGTAGCCTATCATGGGTGACTTTAAAAAAAAAAAAAAAAGTGCGTACGGCTAATGGCGGCCCCCATAGGAAATGCTGGAAATGTTGACTCCATGATGTTTAGGCTCAGTCCATGGAGTCATGTGTGATCTGTGAAGGAGTTGATGATTGTTCACGGGGGAGGCATCTCATGTTACAATCATGCAAAATCAAGAGGATCCATTCTACTCAATCCATTTATCACCTCTGTGTGCATTTGGCCTAATGTGTGTGTGTGTGTGATTCTTTCCCTCACTTCTGACACACACGTTTTCACTCTGGCACTCTGTGCTCTCTCAAGAACATTTTTTTTCTGTATTTGTGCCTCCCCCACCCCCTTGCCTCTCTGGTTTCTCTCTCTCTCCTCATTCCATTCTCTATCTTTGTGCCCCCTTTCTCTCCTATTGTGCCCTTTCTCTCTCTTGACCCCTGAACCACCCTTCTCTCTCGCTCATCAGACTCGGTTGCTGGTTGTTCTGCATTCTGAAGTCTTCTGCCTGCTGCTGCCTGACCATCACAACTCCTGCTCCCCAGTAGGGAATTAGGGATTGTGAAAAACCTGTTCATTTCGAGGATTGTCAGGCACCTTTTATTCCATCGTCCTCCCATCAACAAAGTTTCCAAATCTGTGCAAATTTGCATGGGCAAATTGGGAGAATTCCCCCCAAATGCACCCCCCCCAGTGCACATTTTAATGCCCCAGCCTTTGTGGGAAATGTGCATTTTCAGCCACTGTTTTAATTGTAGCTTATTTTTCTGCAACAAAATGTCCACAAAACAGTCTAAGGTTAGAAAAACGGTTCAGGAATTCTGTGGAATCCACCCAAGAGGGGGAAAGACAATCCACTGGTGGGATTCATACAAACCTGAACTCATTTGGTCCTATTGCAGATGTCTCCAACATCCCTAACTACAGGTCTCTCTCTTGCGGCCTATTAAAAAAAAGTTTTTAAAAGAACAGCTGGGAAGGGGCAGGGATGGGAGAACACGATCATACAATAAAGTTGTCAGATTTCAGATCTGACCAGGGTGACACATGTTTGGGCTACAGAACCAATCTCCAAGTGGTTGTATCTCTTGTATGGATGGGCAAATGAGTGATATTCGAGAGTGCTTGGACCTCACGATCTGGTGGCGGGGATGGAGGAGGGAATGGTGGTGGCGGAAGTGGGGGAGGCAACAGCGGCAGTGGCCTTGGTAACGAGCTGGGGGATTTTGTGGGGGCCTCGGGGGGGGGACCGGGATTTGGCCATCCGAATCCCACTTCAGATTCAGGGCCAAGTCAGGTCAAGGCCTCCCCGAGTCAGCCTGAGTCGAATCGGGCCCACCTCTGAAGCCACGAAGCTGCTTCCGAGTAGGATCGGGGGGTCCCTGCACAGCCCTGCTTTTATACACATCATCAGAGAAGGCTATCTCACATTGTTTACCTACAAGCACCCTCTAAAGCCGGGGGTGAGTGGAAGGATGTGAAGGCCTTGGATATGGTTCCTTGCTTCCTTGTTGCAGAGGCAGAAGAGGAAGAAGGAAGAGGAAGGGGAGGGGCAGGAAAAGGAAAAGGAACTGCTCAAGATGCAGGACAGCAAGGGGGTGAACAAGACAAGTGGCTGTTGATTCAACACACGCTCTATCACCCCCCAGTGTCTGGAAGCATGTGGAGTTGTTGCTACTATCCAACACAAAGCATGTGGTATGGAAGTGTGGTCTGGCATGGGGGAGGGGAGATTCTAGGGCTGCCTTTGCTTACATTCACTTAAAGTGAACGAAAGCCCACCATGTCTCAAGACCATCTCTTCCACTTTCGAACAACTCTTAACCATTAGGAAGTCCTTCCTCCTGATGACAAGGAGGCACATGAATGAAACACTCCTAGAGCTGTGGTGTGTAATTTGAGGTCCCCAAAACTTGGTTTTGGGCTGCACACTACAGTTCCTTATTCCTCTCTCTCTCTCTCTCTCGGCAATGATTGGCAGGGAGGCATACGGTTCACAACATCTGGTACCAAAGGGAACCATTGGACAAGACACTCACTGGCAATTATTAATTGGGGCCAGGACAGTGTTTTGAGGCCAAAAGAAATGTTGGGCCACACACAAAGATTGGGTCTGTCATTGAGGACACTGTCTGGTTGTATCGGTGGATGACATGTGGTTGATTTCATGTGGCCCAAACCTTAGGATGGTGTGTATACTCCTCTTTCTGGATCTTTCAGTGTGTGTGTTCAGAGGGTATAAGAATTAATATGTCACATATTGAGTGTTACACAAAGCCAATAGTTTGGACTGGAGAGAATTGCTCTGGCTCTCAAAGGGAGTATTCGCCCGGTCATGGAGATATAACACATAGAATAGCCTAAGCTTTATTAGGGCACAGGGGTTCTTGGGGCTGAGCATTCAGCTACATTTCAAACTTTCTGGGAATGAGGAAGTGGGAAGCTAGTCCCCAACTTCAGCCTTGTCCTTGACACAGCCCTCCACTGCATTCCCTTTTCTGACACAGATGGAGTCCAGCCATTGCTTCAGATCCAAAGGGGATGATAGAAAATCTCACTTGGGCAGAGTTCTCTCCACGTCCAGCCTTCCCACCAATCTTTCAGCCTAGGATCTCAGTGGAACAGGTGTCAGTTAACTCTGTGTTGCTCCAAGGGCAGGTGCATGGATGGAGGAAAACCCATTTGTGCAAATTCACTGATGCCACTCCATATGCTGGTTGGGAGTCAACAAATGGACAATTGACCTTGGCCAGTTATTTACTAATATACAAGCAATATCATAAGAGACAAGGCCAAGATACTCCTTTAGGATGAATGTCTACACAAAACAGACTGGATGAGTAATGTGCATTATGAATCTTTCTTCTACTGAATCATAATGCCAAGACAACTTGTACCAAAAATGTGTATCGACACAGTCAGAGAGCTTTGAGTATAGGCTGGTGGCTCCAGTTTTGGTGACTCTGTGAATCCATGCTGGTTCAGCACATTGGATTCCTCCTTTAGAGTTCTGGTTGGTTCTGTCTGAAACCCAGATTGGCTTCACAGCTCCACTGAAATCAGAGCTGCCAGCCTCCACTGGCAGCTGCCCAAAATCTCAGGCTGAGAATTTCAGGATTAAAGTTTAAACAGTCCTCTACCACAAACTGAGTATAACACTATCCCATATCAAACAACATTCTGTTTGGGAGACTGTCCACTCGGAGATAAACAATTCCCTCCGATCAAAAACATCATTTCTGTGCAGTAGATGTGTGATGACCACAGATGACAAAGACAATGACAAGAAAGGAAATGGAAGCACTATATTAAACTCCAGCATTCTCTTAGAATGTCGTAAGGACAAAAAGTGCATGAAAACTTCGTAGCAAGCAAAGCAAATACAATACACAAATCCCATTAACCAACAAAGAAAATGCCATTTAAAGTCTTGCATTCAGGGCTTTCCATTTGCACTCAAGCTGCAAAATGCTGGTACACTGCAGCTGCTAAGGGCCACACCTTCAACAGATGCATTATTTAGACAATGTGGGTATGGTATAGTTCCAGCTCCACCACTACCTTAGATGTGGAGGGTTGTCAGTGGCAGAGTGAGAGACCCAAATCCCAGATTTTCCTACTTGCAGTGACAGAAACATGGAGACAATGCAACTGAAGCTATAAGTGCATTAAAAGTCTCTGTTAACTATGACCTCACCAATACTAGTATCTCCTCCAAACCTTTGCCAAATATTCTTCCACAGACTCACTTCTGTGGAGCAGATGCCCTAGTTTGTTTTGAACATGATATGCTCCTTTGTATTCAGATCAGGCCTCAGTACAATGATGTAGCACTTGGGAAGAAAGATACAGCCCAACAACCCAGCACTGGAGGCCAAGATCGAGAAGACCTGCACGGCTACCATGTATTTCCCCTTGGTGCTCAGGTAGGAGGGCACAAAGGACAGCCAAACACTGCAGAAGACCAGCATGCTGAAAGTGATCAGTTTGGCTTCATTGAAGGCCCCAGGCAGCTTCCTGGCGAGGAAAGCCACCGTGAAGCAGATGGCAGCCAAGAAGCCCATGTAGCCAAGGGCAGAATAAAAGAAGGCGACAGATCCTTCGTTGCATTGCAGGATGATCCATCCAGCCTGCGAGTGCATGTCAGAGTCAGGGAATGGGGCAGAGCTCCCCAGCCAGATGGTGCAGATGGCAACTTGGACACTAGAACAAGAACTTACAATGGAGGTTGCAAAACTCTTCCCCAGCCATCTCTTCACTTGATTCCCTGGTTTTGTGGCCAGGAAAGCCAACACCACAGTGATGGTTTTGGCCAACACTGAAGAAACGGCAACTGAGAAGATGATGCTGAAGGCCGTTTGTCGGAGAAGGCAAGTCACTTTCCTTGGCCGCCCCATGAACAGGAAGGAGGACAAGAAGGAAAGCATGATGAAGAGGAGGAGAATGTAGGAGAGGTCTCGATTGTTGGCCTTGATTATTGGAGTTTCTTGGTATATAATGAAAATTCCTAATACGAAGCCTGTGGAGAGGGACAAGAATAGAGCAAAGGAAATCAGGACAATCCCCAAAGGTTCTTCATAGGAGAGGAAGGTCACATCCTTGGGGACACATTGATCTCGGTTCTTATTTGGATGCTGATCTTCTGGACACTTGGTGCAATGGTCTGCATCTGAGAAGAAGGAGAGTGACTTCAGCAGGATTCACAGCAACTCTAGTTGGATGAATTTGAAATCTGTGGCCTCATCACCAAAGGAAGACCTTAGTAGCAGGGCCAGGAAACCTGGATCTCTGGGACATTACAGAGCCTTTGTCAGTCAGAGAAGAACAGAGAAGAGTGAGCTAGATGGACTGATGGGTTGATAGGGAATAAAGACAACTTCCTACCTTGTTTAAATATGGAGAAGTGAGTGTGTTGATACCAACGTTGTTCAGGGTAAGGGGTTTTCTGTGTGGTTAACCTGTTTTTATCTTCATAATATTCTTGTATGCCATGTTAAGGCACGTGGTAGAGGATCGGCTTGTTATGTATGTATTTACTCAAATTATGTTGCTCCTTTCCACACCAAGGTGGTGCTCGTGGGACTCCTAGTTAAGTTTCAAATCCTGAGAAGGAAAATTTCATAAAGCCTTCCATTTTTTTTTATTACAGTTTTACTAAAGGGGTTTGAGGGAACAGAAGACTGAATCAACATTGGGCAGGGGAGTGCTCTGATCACCAGAAAGCAGGGGACGTACCATTTTCACATCCTTTTTCTGCCAGGGACCCCCGGCTTGCCTGCCATGGAATGGCAGCAGAGTACAGATGATTCCTTGTGTGTAATGGAGAAAGGCCCACAATGTCTGTACGTACTGCCCTGATTCAGTCATGGAAAAAGCAGAGCAGTTTGGGGGGGGATGATTTATACAAGGAAAAGTGTAAACTAAGCATCCCCCCTGCCTTGCGCCCCAGAGATTGACTCCCATTCTCATTTTTTTTTCACTCACTTATGGGATGAATGGTGGGGATTAAAAATGCTGAAGGGGACAGAGTTCAAAAAAGTCTTTGCCATTTGTTCCAAAGATGTATGAATATTTAATGTAAAAATTAAATGCTTTTGAGCCTGCACGTCCGAACAATTATTGTAGAAGAAGAGCCACTAATAACACATAAAATAAGCATTCTGTGAAATCGATCAAGGCATCATTAAAATCATGCTGTGTACTGGAATGGCCGGGTGAATAAACCACAGCACTGTGAGGTATTTTAGCCGGAGCAGTAGTGAATGGCCGATGACCACAAGCCCCATCTCTGAGCAGGGATTTGAACTCAGGTCTCTCCAGTCCACGTCCAACCCTCCCGTTGCTTCATCAGTCTGTCTAATTCCAAGGAATTGCCATGATATTTTCAACTAGGAGCAACAGTCATTTAAGAAGCCTTCTTCTCTTACCTACTCATGGAATGTTTTGCTCAAGGGGTTTAAAAGAGAAGAAGATGGACTCAAAATAGGGTTGTGGAGACGATTGGGTGTATTCCTCTGATGTCACCCACCTTCCAGAATGGAGATTGTTCCATCTGCGCATGGAGCGCAAGCATAGCAGCATGGTGGCTCTCCTTCCTGGACCTCCTTGGCGTATCCAGGGAGACAGCTCTCAGTGCACCTGGAACGAGGCACGGTCTAGCAGCAAAGAGAAGGAGCATCAAGGAAACCGTGTTATGAATAGTTGTGCCTATGGGAATGAGTCATACAGTTTAGAGAGGACCCAACAGGCTCTCTAGTGCTAGTGACCCTAAGTGAAATAGAGAGGTGAACCCAGGTCCTTGTTTCAGAGAAGCATTATTTACGCATCACAACATGGCACGGAAATTTTTGGTCTGTTTGTTTGTTTCAAAATGTATATACCACCTTTACTATACATGTACTCAAGGCAATGTAAAAACTGAGGAGGAAAAGGTACGGCAATGAAATAAACTAAAAGACAATGGTAAAATAACAGAAATTACAAGCAGCAGCAATAAATGGACAAGCTTCAAAATTACAAGCCTCTTCCCCATTTTGATCTTCAGTGCAGGGCAGGAAAAAAAAGGAAGGATTGGAAGCCTCACCCAACAGCTGGGAAGGGAAAGGCTTCTAAGAAGAAGGGGTCCATGGTGGATTTAGCAACACTGAGTGTTGCTCAACACTAAAAAGCCCCTTGAAACAGAAAGGACTGCCTGGTTGGGTCTCATGGGAGACCAAAATCCCCAGGGATGATGCCACAACACAAAATGCCTTCCTGCCAATTGTCACCAGCCAAATCTCAGAGGGTTGAGCCACTTAGAGGAGGCCTCATCAGATGCCGTAAGAGAACATATCCAAGAATCATGTGGAAGGCATCATTTTGATTAGGGCTGCGCCTGTGCGCTGCTTCGGTCCGAATCCTGAATCCTGAGAGGATCGGGGTGCTTCGGACTGAAGAAGTGAATTTCTGGAACAGGTCAGGATCAAGCCAAAGCACTCCAGTGTGGGATGAGGCGGGTTGGGGCTGATTTGGGACTTCTGAATCGGCCTCCAAAGCGGGTTGGGTGGGCTGTGCACAGCCCTAATCTTTGCTACCCAAAGCCTAGATTGTGAAGGGCTTCAAGTGTATCAGCACTTTAATCTGCACCCTGAAGCTGACTGGGAGCCACAGAAGCACTTTTAAAACAGGTGAGGTGCTGTCTCTCTGCCCTGCCCCAGTTATTAGCTGTGGGCCCACCAGAACTCTCTCAGCTGTCCTCAAAGGAAGGCCCACCTGGCTGGCACCTCCAGGCCTCCTTTCTGACCTCTGTACTACTCAGGTTTAGAGGAACCTGAGACTTCCGGTGCCATTGCTCCCAATTTTGCTCCACCCGAATAGGATGATGGTGTTCTGGAAATGGTTGGGGGTGGGAGGCCAGGGACAAGCAATAAATCCAAGCCAGATTCTCTGCTATATAAATGGGATAGGCGAGAGAGGCATGAGAGAGGCAGGGAAGAGCAAGAATGGGCAGTCCAAAGGGTAGAGACAGATGAGGACCAAGGCAAGTTGTTTCCTGATGATTGGTGCTGACAGTCCTGGGTTATAAATGCATTGAGCTGGGATGGAAGTAGAGTAAAAGCTTTGTCCTCTGTGATGGATTCACCCTTGTTTGGCCAACTTCAGATCTGGGGGATATTTTGCTCTTTCAGATTATAGAGGTGATCCTTTGGCCCAGGGTCTTATCTGCCACTAAATATGGGACGCGAATGGCAGCTCCCTATGGGGGCCGCAATTCGCGTACGCGCTTTTTTTTTTTTAAAGTCACCTGTGATAGGCTACGTGACAATTCACGTAGCCTATCACGGCTGACTTTGCAGATCTAGCCGTGATAGGCTACGTGAATTGTCACATAGCCTATCAGGGGGCGTTGTTTTTTTTTATTATTTTCGTGTTCGCGGCCGGGCGAGGCGAGGCGAGGCGCCTCCTCCCCGGCCTGAATTTCGGCCGGGCGAGGCGGGAAGCCTCCCCCCCCGGCCTGAATTTCGGCCGGGCGAGGTGGGAAGCCTCCCCCCTCGGCCTGAACTTCGCGGGGGGAGCAGCGAAGCGCTCCCCCCCACCGCGAACGGCCTTCGAGGACAGGTAAGTGACTTTCGTCCACCCCTAGTTAGATGAACCCATATTATTGGAGGCAGCTTCCTACATTGATGTTTGCATTCACTATGAATTGGGAGTTGTGTTTAACTTAGCCATGCAGCCTAGCACGTGTTTTGATGCCTGGAAAAAAAATCACAAAAATTTGACAGATATTATTAGAGCTTAAGAGATGTCACAAGCCAATAATAGGACACAAATCCTTTCCCCTACCTCGTTAAAATGGCCAGGCCATGCAATGGCTTCCCAGTTAATGGTGAATTTCATGTCTGGAGATGCCTGTCTCTGCACACTCCCAATATTCACTCTAGCACGGGACTTATTGGGAAACATCACCCAATTCACAATATCAAAGTCAGCTGCCAGTTCCCCCATCTCATCCAGATACAGTCTGCCCATGGAAGCATTAGAAAACTGGATTTCTCTTAAGAATGTGTGAAGCTGGAATGACAGAGAAAACAGCCCAGATATAGAAGTCATGAAAATATAGTCATTATCTTAGGCCTCATCACTTTGAGCTGTAATGTTCCATGGTCAGTGCACATCCCATCTGGGCTCAGAGTGCCATTCTTTGGGTGTTCACAGTCACAACTAGGGATGTCAGAATAATCCTCAATTGATTCAGATGAGATTGGATTCAACAGTTGATGCGCTTTTTCCAAGCTGCACAGATTCCGGGGACTTGCAGACCTTCTTTTTTTTTTTTTTTTACTGGGGAGGGGCAAAATTCTGGTAAAAAAAAAAGGGTTCCATCAATGAACAGATGGCAGAACTAAGGACACCTGATAATCTGCAGAGATTTTTAAACCAAATCTGGACATTCCTACTGATAATTCAGATACCCGGCCTGTTCACACATCATGCTAAGCCATGATGGTTTGGGAATTTCTGCTAACCATGGCAGCTTAGCATGTCATGTGGGGGAGAAAACCACATTCCCCATTGTTAGCAAGCCACCCCCACTAACCACCCCTCTGTAAAAGTGTTAGGGGCCAGCGGTGGCTTACCATGTCATCTGGAGGCTCCCCAGTGGTTTCAACAGGCTCCAGAAGACTTGCAGGCCATGACCAAAGAGCCGCTGGGTAGAGCATCCTTCACTGTGGGCAACATTCTAGCCGCCATGGACTTTCTCTATGGCCGAGGGCCTAATTCAGATGCTTGAGCAGAAGCCAGGAGCGAGCGCCAGGAGACTTTTCGTAAGATGGAGGATGGGATACTCAGGAAATGCACCAGGAAGGTAGCCATATAACTACGGGGAGGGGATGGTCACCCAAATATAAATAGCATTGGTGAAAAAAGTCATACACCCTCTGGGATGCCACAGCTCAGGAGGTCAAAGCATGATCACCAAATGTTAATTTCTGAATCTACCCTTGCAGGTAGCAGAGGAACTGGAGTGCTGTGCCTCCACCACCAGGGTGGAAGGCCCAGAAGGGTACGAGGGTTGATGGTATCAAAAGCAGATGTGGGATCTAGTAGAATCAATGGCATGTCTTTCCCCAATGTTTCTTTGGATGATGGTCATCCTTCATGAGACCAAGACTGAATCAGTCACATAACGAGAGAGGAAATCCAAATGGAATGGGTCTAAAGCATCAGGAGCTGCAACTGGGCTGGCCCCACCCTCTTGAGACCATTGGCCAAAAAGGGGGTAATAGGACTGGCAGTAAGTAGTTATCCAAACCTAGGACTTTGAACAGACTGCCCCCCTTCACTTTGGATGCCATTTCGGACCTTCAAAATCCAAATCATTCTTACTTGATATTTTGTCTTGGACTTTCATTGGGAAATAGAAACGACCATCATGTGTTCAGTTTTCATGATAAACACATGAATTTGGGAACCTAGAATTCCCCCTTGGAGCGAATTCCACCCGCCAAATTTCAGACAGTTTGGCCAAGTAGTTTTTGTGCGAAGTTCAGGTGAAATTTGATTTTTTCAACAAAAAGTCTCAAAGCAAAGAGCTATAACTTCCCTGGTTGCACAGAGGTGCATGAAATTTGGGAAACTGTCAGCTGCCCTGGAGAGATTCCCCTCATTCCCACCTGCCAAATCTGACACTGGTTGGCTGAGTAGTTGTTTGTTTTTTGCTAGGGAGAGCATGTGCTGTTCTCAGAAACTCATACCAAACTCAGAAGGGCTAATAATCAGGGAAGTGAGGTGCTGAAGCGGTGGAGGTCACTATCCCTACTCTCTGCTGTACATTTCTTTGAAGTGCAATAGCCCTCCCTCCTTTCCCATTAAGCTTCACAATGGATGAGCCCAGGCTCTCTTTGGCTGAGTGTGGAATCCACAACCCTCGTACCCTAGAACAGCAGTTCTTGTGTTAATGTGCTTTTTTTTTTTTTTTTTTTTAGGACACACAAAAGGAATATTTTATGTTCAAGTAAAAAAAAAAATAGCCCTGCCAGTCCTCCAGGGAATCCGCCCTTGGGGGGAGGCGAACTGCCCCCCCCACCCCGGAATCCTCCCCAGCCAGCTCCACTCCATGGCAATCCCACGGAGCTGCTGGCCAGCTCTGGAGTGCCAGCCATATGGCCGCCATTACCGTATCGCTGGCTGAGGCTGACTGACTCCGGACACAAATGGCATCCACTACGCCATTTGCTGCCGTAAAGCTCTTAGATTAAGCTCAAGGCAGCTGCAAATGGCTTCATTTAGCTTAATCTAAGAGCTTTACAGCTGCAAATGGTGTAGTGGATGCCATTTGCATCTGGAGTCAGTCAGTCTCAGCCAGCAGCATGGTAATGGCGGCCGTATAGCTGGCGCTCCAGATCCAGTGGCAAGGAGGATCCAGCCAGGGAGGATTCCTCAGAAAGGCGTAGGTAAGTATCTGTTCTCCATAGACTCCGGAGGCTGGATTCAAAAGAGTCTGGCCTCACTGGGGTCCGTGGAGGAATTCTCTGCCATCCCTAGCCACACCACACCTTCCAAATTTCAGACAGTTTTTAATTTTAAAAAAATGATGTAAGTGAACATAAGGAATTGAGAGTGTAGCAAAGTGCACATCATTATCCAGTTGGTATTTATATATGCAGTTGGTGATCTGGTTGGGCGCTGGAAGCCTCTAAGGATGTATGAATCCCCTTACCTTGCGTCCATTGGAGGGTCCGCCGGGGGGGAGGCAATCTGTTCCTTCCCCTGGAATCCGAGCTGGCTGGCTCTGTCTCAGCTCCTATCTGTGCGGAACGGTGCTCTCCAGACACAAATGGCGTCAGCTACTCCATTTGCGTCCCCGTGTCTTCTCACGATAGGCTACACGTCTCTATTTACATAGATACTTAAGTAGCCTATCACGTGAAAAACCAGGGATGCAAACGGCATCCACTACACCGTTTGCGTCGCTGTTTTTCCTCGCAATAGGCTATGTAAGTTTCTACGTAAATAGAGACGTGTAGCTAAGGATGTACGAAAATTCCACCATGGATCTCGGGAAGGCCGAATGCCAGCACATTCGGCCCCCCAAAATCGGTGGCAGAACGGTCTGCCCCCCCGGGACGAGACTTACCTTGGGCGGATCTTCCTGGCGGCGGCGGCTCCGGCGGCGGCTCCGGCGGTGCTTCAGTGGTGGCGGCTGCAGCGGCCGGTCTTCCAACCGGCTGCCGCCGCCACCATTTCCAGGTTTTTTGTTTAAAAAAAGTGATAGGCTACGTAAAGATTTACGTAGCCTATCATGGCTAGGTTTATTAAAAAAACATGATAGGCTACGTAAATGTTTACGTAGTCTATCACGGCTGACTTTTTTTAAAAAACACACACACGTGTACGCAGATGGCGTCTACACTATTTGTGTTCCCCTTATTTTCGCCTTCTTAGTCTACGTAAATGTTTACGTAGACTAAGATGTGCCAAAATAAGACACACAAATGGCAACGGCCATGGCCGCCGCCATTTGCATACGCGCATTGCTGTTGTTTTTTTAAGTCAGCCGTGATAGGCTACATAAACATTTACGTAGCCTATTACGTAGCCTACGGCCGCCGCCATTTGCGTCCCTGCTAGCCAGCGGTCGGATGTCCGGCTGCTGGCAGAGCCGGCCAGCAGCTCCGCAGAATCCCTATAGAGCACAGCCAGATGGCCAGGATTCCGGGGGGGGGGGGAGGGATGGAACGCCTCCCCCCCAACTATAAACATAATCCGCAAAAGGTAAGTGTCTTTCGTACATCCCTATGTGTAGCCTATTGCGAGGAAAAACGGGGACGCAAACGGTGTAGCCGACGCCATTTGCACCTGATCACTTACTTCCAGGTTCTGCACAGATGGTGGGATGGAATCAGCCCGGGGGGGGATATTCTGTCTGGGGAGGCACAGGTAAGCGCGTTCATTCTGCCATGGACTTGGGGGGGGGGTGAATTAACTGGAATTCAGCCTCATTGGAGTCCGCAGTGGATTCCACGGACATCCCTAGAAGCCTCCTCATTGGAGTGAGATATGCAGAGCTTGCTGGAGTTCCAGTACCCCCAGCCTTCTGCTTGCCCCTGCTGCCTGCCAGCTGGGACATGGGGAGCTCTTCCCCAAGCAAGACCGATTGGTGCTGCCTCCATAAGTGCAGCAGCAGGCTGCTGGTGCTGGCGTGCCCTGAATGTTTCCCCTGCTCAGAGACACCTTGCTATAGTGGCAGACAGCAGTGCTGGGATCCACTCCCACCTCAAAGTGGTCCCACACAATGCTTCCCTGACCTATCTGTGGAGACACAGACTGCCTGCCTTGATTCTCGGGGGTCACCACATGAGCAGGGCAAACAATGGAAGAGGGGTCAGGTGCTGGAGTCTCTGCCTTCTGGTCATCCCCCCCACACACAACCTGGAGGATCTCCTCCTCTTGACCCTCCACCATGTGGAGGACATCAGACATCTCTGACGTAACATCCAGCAGTGGTCTCCCCACTTCTACTACAGAAGGAGACGCTGCTCCGTTGGCAAGAGTGGTACTGCTGCTGCCTGCACCAGCCTCCTCTGACAGTGACCTCCAGGCATTGCAACTGCCCTCCGCACTCGGCTGCCCTACTCCACTGGGATGCACCATCTGGACTGGGGTAGAGCCACCCTCCTACCAGAGCTGCTGATCCCAGCGGCACGTCGCCCATCTCTGCCCCTGTCAACGAGACCCTGAAGACGCATCATATTGGGCTCGCTTGCTTTGCAACAGAGTGTAATATTAAATTATTTAAATAATAGGTGTTAATGTCCGTAGTGCTTTGCCCAATGTTTTTTGAAATGTGGACTATGTAGTGGTTAGACACACACTGATTGCTTGTACACAACACAAGCACACATACAGAGAGAGAGAGAGAGAGGGAGGGAGGGAGCGGGGGAGAGAGAAGTAAAAGAAAAGCAGATGCTGGAATACCTACAAGCGGGGGGGGACTACAGAAAAGAAAGGGGTTGATGATGATGATGATGATGATAGGGATGTACGGAAGTCACTTACCTGTCCTCGAAGGTTTTTCACAGTGGGGGGGAGGCGCTTCGCTGCTCCCCCCGCGAAGTTCAGGCCGGGGGGGGAGGCTTCCCGCCTCGCCCCGGCAAAAAATCAGGCCGGGGAGGAGGCTTCCCGCCTCGCCCGGCCAGAAACTCCATTGTTTGTTTGTTTGTTTTTTTAAACGCCTCCGTGATAGGCTACGTGACGATTGATGTAGCCTATCACGGCTGACTTTGCAGATCTAGCCATGATAGGCTACGTTAATCGTCATGTAGCCTATCACGGGGGCATTTTTTTTCTTTTATTGGAATGGCGGGGGCGGCAGCCGGTCGAAAGACTGGCTGCCGCTCCCACCCCGCACGAACACCCGCCGAACTGCCGGCCAGACCCGCTGCCGGGAGGGACATTCAGCAAAGCTAAGTCCTGTCCTGGGGGGGGGGTGCAGGGGCGGGGGGGTGCGGAGAATTTCTCCCCGAAACTTGTTCGGGGGGCCCAACACGTTGGCGCTCGGCCCCCCAAAGTTTCGGGGAGAAATTCTCCGCCATCCCTAGCCCCTATATACTACAGGCTGCACCCACCTGGTCATACCCCCTCCCCAAACTAGCTTCTATTAGGAGGACATGTAGTTGGGCACATTGCTGCGAATGACTTCTGCACTTCATCAGACCACAATAACTGAAATGGCTCCCACTGAATCTTCTACAACAAAAGCATTAGATTCACTGCAAAGTCAAGAGATGATATCCTTAAAGTTCTTCACAAAACAACAACAACTGGTTCACTATCGGTCTGGGTCTCCATTTGTAAGGGATTTTTGGAGGAGGGCAGCTACTTGGGGATGTAATGGTGGCAGAGAAACAGGATGTATTGCCTGACTGCACTGCCATGCAGGAGGAACAATTGTCTGCCCAAACACATCTTTGGTTATCTTCATCATGAGTCTTTATGGGGATGTTCCAGAAGGGAAGGGGAATACCTGCCATGGTTGCAGCATGTGACGTTCCTGCCTTTCTCCTTCACCCATCATGAACATCTGCTTGGATCGGGATGAATATGCAGCATGCAAGGCATGGGCCACAGCTTGGATACTGCTGTAAGTAACATAGCTGTCCTGAGACAGGACACTGTCAATCTCCTCCTGGGGCAGCGTCGCCTGTTTCTCTTTCTCTCTGCAACGTGTCCAAACTTTCATGGACAAAACATGCATTGAACTGGAACAGTTAAAGGTTTCGTCCCAAAACAGTGTCAGAGCAGAGGAGCCTGGTTCATAGGAGTCATATTTTGTCATTATTTTAGTCTTAATTATAAAGGACAAAGAACCATGGAGGAAATGGAAGTAATTAGGTTCATAAGACAAGTTCATGTTGATGTCCTGAAAAGCTGGTGTGATCCAGACTTTTGCCCCAGATTCTCTCTTTTCCAGTGTTCTTTGTATTAACATTAATGGAAGACAGCCATAGTAGGAGTCCACATAGTAAACCATTACCTTCACTTCTTTCCCCAAGATGGATAGGTCGATCTGGGATATTTGTTGTAAGATATTTCGTGGTAACCTTTTTGAGAAGGCAACACAAATCCCACTGCCAATCATCAGGGGTGTCAAGGCACCCAGGAACCTCTCCCCATTCTCAGTGTCTGGAGCAAAGAGACCAACCCACGTCCATCGGAAAAACAGGAGTAGCTGGACGATCCCCAGGTACTGGGTTTCTTCCTTTGGGGCCATGCGGTAGACAAAAGGAAACTGACTTTTGTCATTAGAAACAGGAGTAGCAATGCCATAACTGATCTAGGGAGCAAAGTAAAGTCAGAGACTGTAGTTTAGTCTCAGTTTGTTTTCTGCATGAAGGTCAAATATTTACTAGCCTGGAAGTATTAGTATCTAATGCAATGCCTGTCACTATGAGTGGTATACCTGGAGGGGGAGTGCAAAAATATCTCAGTCCTCATTTGTGGTGCAGCCCAAGAGGAACACTGGGGTCCTTTTCATGCATTCAAAATGCTGTAGAGTGATACACTTCAGGAACCAATCGATGGAGGTGAGACCTGCTCGCTGCCTTGCGTGAGCCAACTGAAAAGGATAGATTTAGCCCCGCCCCAACTATGTTCTAGATGCTGTTTGGGGAGCACACAGGATCCTTATTCAAGAATTAAAGCCATGAGGGGGCAACATGAGTACAAAAGCAACCCACTCTGGGTTTTGACCTGGTAACAGGACCGAATCAGCCTTAGCTGCCTGCATTGCCTGTGCAGTAGGCCTCCTAATTTAGAGGTGCCAAGATTGTAATAAGCCAGGTCCAAGTTTGCTTACAAGGAGACTTTACTGAGTACTTACAGCGCACAGGCGTACCCAATGTTTGGATCAGACAGCTTCTCTGAACCCAGAGCCATGGGGTAAGATGGGTTTTATACCATACATGTCAGCAGTGGGGCAGCAGGACAGCAGCAAGCATTAATTAGCATTCATCTGCAACTTTCCCAGCATAGACTAACCATGCTTGGTCAGAATGAAAACAATCAGAACTTTCCCAGCACAGATGCCTGTAGCTTTAAGACAAACAAGCTTCACTTCCCAGGCACATCCTAGACCCTGATAAGACCAGCGCTCATTAGCGTGGGATGTGCTGAGGCGGTGATATCGACCTTTGACTCATCTTACCAGCCAAGAGGCCCACCTTGCAAGAGAATTGCACTAAAAACGAACCAAAGCAGAGAGCACTATAGATCTCCAAGCCGCTCTGAAACTCCTGGTAACGTGGGGTTACAGGCCTGAGGCCAATACACTCCACTTTCTATGGAACCCCTTTCTCTGGAACTCCCTGCCTTTGGAGGTCAGGCAGGCGCCAACACTCTGCTGTTCCCTGAAAACATCTTTATTTCAGCAAGCCTTCCTTGGCTGAACAGCCACAGTTGTATCAGGATTCTGTTTGTTTCTCTTTTTATTTTTTATTTTTTTTTAACATGGAGTTTTATTCTTTCACCTTATCTTGTATCTTTTATGGTTGTGGATGTGTCTGGTGGTGAAAAGAAAATCCAATGCTGTAAAGAACAATGTTGTTTGGGAACCTGGAATGTAAGATCAATGAATCAAGGTAAGGTGGAGGTGGTCAAACATGAGATGGCAAGACTGAACATCGACATCTTGGGAATCAGCGAACTAAAATGGACAAGCCTGGGCAAATTTAATTCAGGTGACCATTATATCTACTACTGTGGGCAAGAATCTCTTAGAAGAAATGGAGTAGCACTCATAGTCAACAAAATGGTGGGAGAAGCAGTACTGGGGTACAATCTCAAAAATGACAGAATGATCTCAGTACGAATCCAAGGCAAACCATTCAACAGCACAGTAATTCAAGTCTACGCCCCAACCACTGAGGCTGAAGAAGCTGAGGTTGATCAGTTCTATGAAGACCTACAACACCTTCTAGAACTAACACCAAAAAAAGATGTCCTCTTCATCATAGGGGATTGGAATGCTAAAGTAGGAAGTCAAGAAATCACTGGGATAACAGGCAAGCATGGCCTTGGTGAACAAAATGAAGCAGGACAAAGGCTAATAGAGTTTTGTCAAGAGAACACGCTGATCCTAGCAAACACTCTTTTCCAACAGCACAAGAGGAAACTCTACACATGGACATCACCAGATGGTCAATATCAAAATCAGATTGATTATGTCTGATGAGGCTGTCTGATGAGGCTTTAGTAGCTGAGGAAAGAAGGGAAGCAAAAAGCAAGGGGAAAAGGGGAAGATATACCCAACTGAATGCAGAGTTCTAGAGAATCGCAAGGAGAGACAAGAAGGCCTTCTTAAATGAACAATGCAAAGAAATCGAGGAAAAGAATAGAATGGGAAAGACTAGAGATCTTTTCAGGAAAATCAGAGATATTAAGGGAACATTTTGTGCAAAGACGGGCATGATAAAGGACAAAGAAGGCAGGGACCTAACAGAAGCAGATGAGATTAAGAAGAAGTGGAAACAGTACACAGAAGAACTATGCAGGAAAGATCTGAATGTCCCTGATAGCCATGATAGTGCGGTCACTGAACTTGAGCCAGACATCTTAGAGAGTGAAGTCAAGTGGGCCTTAGGAAGCATTACTAACAGCAAAGCTAGCAGAGATGACCGTATTCCAGCTGAGCTATTTAAAATCCTAAAGGATGATGCTGTTAAAGTGCTGTACTCAATATGCCAACAAATTTGGAACACTCAGCAGTGGCCACAAGACTGGAAAAGGTCAGTTTACATTCCAATTCCAAAGAAGGGCAATGCCAAAGAGTGTTCAACCTACCGTTCAATTGTGCTCATTTCTCATGCCAGCAAGGTTATGATCAAAATCCTACAAGCTAGTCTTCAGCAGTATGTGTAGGGATGGACGAAAGTGACTTACCTTTTCATGGATTTTGTTAATGGTGACGGGGGAGGCGTTCCGTCCCTCCCCCCAGAATCCTCGATGGCCAGCTGTGCTCCACGGCGGCTCCTCAGAGCAGCCGGCCAGGCCCAGGCCAGGGCCGTCCACAGCCAGACTTCCGGCCACAGAGGGCTCTGGGTAACAAAAAAAAGAATGCATAGTGGGCGCTATTTGCGTCCCATTTCTTTTCTTCATCTTAGTCTACGTAAATATTGACATAGACTAAGACGGCGAAAAAAAAAGGAATGCAAATGGCAGCGGCCATAGCTGCCGCCATTTGCATACGCATTTTTTTTTTAAAACCCAGACGTGACAGGCTACGTAAGTCTTTACGTAGCCTATCACGTCAATGGGGGGGAGGGAAGAGAGACTGCAAATGGCAGCGGCAGCAGCCGTTTGGAAGACCAGCTGCTGCCGCCACCACCGCTAGAGCTGCCGCTGTCTGGAACATCTGCCCCAGGTAAGTCTCATCCCAGGGGGGATCCGTGGGGGGTGGGGGGGCAGGCCGTTCCGCGATGAATTGCACTGGCATTCAGCCTCACCGACATCCGTCGCGGAATTCTCTGACATCCCTAAGTATGTGAACCAAGAACTACATTGACTACATTCATTGACTACGCTAAAGCCTTTGATTGTGTGGATCACAACAAACTGTGGCAAATTCTTAAAGAGAGGGGAGTACCAGACCACCTACCTGTCTCCTGAGAAACTTGTATGAGGGACAAGAAGCAACAGTAAGAACCAGACATGGAACAACCGAGTGGTTCAAAATTGGGAAAGGAGTACGACAAAGCTGCGTATTGTCACACTATTGCGTTGCTCTTATTTTCGCCGTAGTCTACGTAAATCTTTACGTAGACTATAGGGACCAAATAAGGAACACAAATGGCGGCTCCCTTTGGGAACGCGCTTTTTTTTTTTTTTTCAATGTCAACCGAGATAGGCTACGTGACGATTTACGTAGCCTATCACGGCTGACTTTGGAAATCTAGCCGTGATAGGCTACGTCAATCGTTACGTAGCCTATCACGGGGGTGGTGTTTTGGGGTGGTTTTTTTGCGGCCGGGTAGACGGGGCGCTTCTACCCAGCCTGAATTTTGCCGCCGAGGGATGGTGCGCCTCACGCCCGGCCTGAATTTTGGCCGGGCGAGGCGGGGCGCCTCCCCCCTACCGCAAAGCAAGCTTCGAGGACAGGTAAGGGACTTTCATCCATCCATAGTTTTAAAGGTCAAAACCAACACCTTGAATTTGCCTGGGAAAACAACTGGTAACCAGTGCAACTCCTTCAGCACTGGAGTGATGTGATCTCGCCGGCGGCTGCCTTTAATCAGGCGAGCCGCCGCATTCTGTACCAGCTGCAGCTTCCGAACCGTCTTCAAGTGTAACCCCACATAGAGCGCATTACAGTAGTCTAAACGAGAGGAGACCAGGGCACGTACTACCGATGGGAGCAGATGGTCGGGAAGGAAGGGGTGCAGCCGCTGTATCAGATGGAGATAATACAGCGCTGTCCGGCTCACAGCTGACACCTGAGCCTCCATGGACAGCTGTCTCTGACCTCCTCTGAAGTTGGAGGCGACCTCCATTCCAGTGCAGGGTGGAAGCAGCGCAGAGGAGAGGATTCCCTCTGCTGCAGCAGCCCTGCATTTTGGTTTAGAGATGGACATTTTCACATGTCTAAGTGCAGCTTCAGGAAGGCGGCAGGAACAGGGCTGGAGATCACATCGGAAGCTGTCTCAAACAGCTTCCGTGGCCTCCTGCCAACCCTGCCCCTGGGAATGTCCTTTTTTTGCCCCTCCGTGCTCTGTCTTATGAGCAGAGCAGTTCTCTCAGTGCAAGCTACAGGGGGCAGGGGAGTGAGCAGGGTGTGCAGTTTCTGGCAACCGAGCTCAGAGGAGTGTGGTTGCCAGAAGCCAAAAATTCCTATGGCCACCTAGACGTCTAGTAGCCACACGATTGCTCTCTCCAAAGATTGATAATTGTGTCATTGAACATGGTCGGCAGCTGACACTGAAGAGGGCCAAGGACTTGTTTGGCCTTGTTTCCATTCAATCCCTGCCAAAAGAAGCAGGGATTGCCAGGACTGGGGTATGGGACCTCCTGAGCCTGTGGATTCTTGGCACCTGTCCAACCATGCTGACCCCTGATGGTACTCTTTCTCCAGCCTCATTTCTCCCTCAGAAACTCCCGACCATTCCAACTCTCGAGGCCAGAACTGGTTATGGTCCTCCTCCAGCTTCACTTTTTGATGCCCGGCCTGAGCGTCCTCCCATTCCAGAGCTCCACTGCTGCCACGACTCGCTTCCAACACACACTGCAGAGGACAAGCATGTCCAGCAGGCACAGGCACTGAAGAGTGAGAGCTGAGACCCAAGCAGTGCTCATCTCCCCTATCTATGCACCTGGCCTCCTGTCCACTCCCAATTCACACCTGTGGGATTTTGTAGATGCTCGACATGGAGGAAATGTGGAGGAAGAGGTCCGATTCAGCCCCTTCAAGAACAGCCAGCAGGTGATTCTTCCTCCCGCAGCTGTAATGTGGCATGTTGCTTTCGCCCCCAGCAAGGAGCTGCAGCATGGCGTAGGAGGTGGATCTTCCTTCGAAGAAGGACTTGTAGAGGTTGTAGCCCAGGGTGACATTGGGCAAGAGCCTGGGGTTCCGGTTGATCTCCTGAATGGCAAACATGAAGGACAGGATGTGCCAGTACCTTGTACCGTGCAAACTGCAAAACAATAAATAAAAATAATATTCTGTGCCTCATACTGCCATTCTCCACTGAATGAAAACAAATATGCTTCTTTCTGTTATACCCCTATAATCTTTTTTCATGCAATTTAAATTTCAGAATAACCGATCATCGCATAATGGTTTGGAAGTTCGGAGGGGGCAGCGAACATATCCATGTTGCAAGGAATTGAGTATCCTTTTACCTGATAAAAGGAAAGATGGAGATATTGGTACCCCATTCCTTAAGAGGGGATGTTGACAGATTTCAAGGAACATACACACACACACACACACACACACAATTGGATCCTTCATTAAGGCTTATCAGTACAAACAAGCTGTGGGATCGTTTGGAACAGTTTCACCAATGTTTCTGAAATGTACAGGTGCCAGGAAGAAGTGCTGGGTTTACATAGCATGAAATTTCCAGCATCTATTGCTGAAATACTGAGAGAGAAAGAGCAGTTTAAAGAGAAAAGGCAGGTAAACAAACAAAACCCTCCCTCTGTCCTAAATGACTTTGAGAGTTCATATCAGCAACCTTTTTTTGACCAGAATTTGTGAAAAAAACAATGTTTTCTTTTGGGGGTTTTTAAGTCTAAAACACTGATGATTTCCATGGTGGAATATAATTAAAAAAAAAACTTTTTAACATGTATGCAGGTCAATAGGAGTGCCTGTCACTGTTGACTTTGAATGTTGTGGCGGAAGGGGAGAAAATCTGCAGCCATTGTACGCCTTTTTTCATTACAGTGGTCAGTTTGTATTCTGCATCATGCCATGTTTTCTGGTGTTTGTGGGGGCAGCGGGAATCAAAATGACCATCGCCATTAAAAAAAAAGAAAATGCTTAATTTGCCAGGGATATCTACTGGGAAATTTGTCTGGTGGGACATTTACTGGTTAGCTATTTAGGCTGGGGTATTTAAAAGTAAGTAAATGCTTTGAAGAATGTCTGCGTGTCTGCTTCTTCCGGCCTGCATAGTTCTCTGTGTTGCAAGAGATTTTACTTCTGGTGTGAGTTTAGCTTCAATCTTTCCTTTCCCCCAAATTATCTTTAAATCATTTCTCTTTTAGCTTTGCAAAGTTGTGTTACCGAATATCACCCACAGAAGTTTAAAAGTAACCAATTTAGGGAGGGGGGAGTCATAGATTAACAATGCCTTCCTAAGCATGCTGTTTTGGAATGTATAAATAAAAATAACAATTATTTTATTATTACCTACATAGTGCTTATATTGTTTACAGCATTTGAAGTGCTCAGTAATGCTGCCTCAAAGTAAAGCTGTGTCACACTGATTTTTACCTAGCACAAATAACATCAAAGTGGAAATTCGGAAAGAAACACACTTCAAAGCTAATACAAGGAATACAATCTTTGTTGTTAGTACTTAACCTGTAGAACCTGGAAAGAAAGGTTACAGACGTTTGCTCTTTGCCACACTAGCTCACTGCAGACAGTACATTAAAAAAAACACAGCCCCTCAGGTCAAGTTGGCACCACCTCAGCTCATACCCCCCCCCCAGCTCAACTCCATGGGCAACCTCCCAGCTCACCCACCCCTAAGGCCAGGCCTGGGATGGATGCTTTGTCCTCAGATGATCCTGACTGTTCCATCTTCACACTGGAAGGAGAATAAGCCAATAAACACCACTTTCCTCCATTAATCCAGGAGCCTACTGGGAGTTTGGATTTGCCCTTTTACAACCCAGTGTGTCCAACAGTGAATCATGACCAGTGTAAAAGGCCACACACTCAACATTTAAATTCAATTATTGATACACGCCTAAAAATACTTTATTTCGTATGCTATCTGAAGGATCATAACCTCTCATATACACGTACCCAGACCCTGACATCAGCTTTAGCAGTCCTACTCCAGAAGCCCCTGCCAAAGGAAGCAAGGTAGGTGGCTACCAAGATAAGGGCCTTTTCTCCTGTCCCACCCCAGTTGTGTAGGTGTGAATTGGGTGAATCGTATTCTATTTTAACCAGATATTTAGGGAGGGAGTAGATTCTATGGCTCATATTGAGCAAACAATGGAACCAATGACCTAGGGAGGTGGTGGGCTCTCCGACACTGGAGGCATTCAAGATGAGGCTGGACAGCCATCCGTCAGGGATAGTCTGACCTGGATTCCTGCACTGAGCAGGAGGTTGGTCTTGATGGCTTTGTAGGCCCCTTCCAACCCTACTATTCTATGATTCTACTATTCTATGATTATATGAAAAGGGCTCAACGGATCAGTCTGAAACTTGGCAGCAGAGGAAAAGTGTATTTGAGGATGGCCTGTGGCCATTTTGAGGTAGAACTGGTAAGAAATTGCTTTTTTCTAGGAGGTTAAATTTTGATAGGTGAGCTCCAGCAGTTTGACAGATCTTGCCTGGATTTTTTCCCCCTTAGAATTACACGTGCTACTTTGGAGGATCATGTCTCCTCTTTGTTCAGCATCTCTCGGAAAACAGTCTGTCATGCATGCCTCAGAAGAACCATAAGGTATTTGAAGGCTTTTACCCCATTTTAACCAAGCATTTAAATAAAAAGAAATTCCACACCAGCCACTCAGCCGTTCTGGAACATTAACCAGTCCTTAATAGCATGAAGGATGTTAATAGACTTGAGCCTTGTTCTATTAAGGGGGTGGGAGTAAAGAAAAATAGATCTATCTATTAATACTACAAGAGGCATAGCTCGGTGCCAATGATCTGCCACCATATATTTGATATTAACAGGTACAGATGGACAAAATTTGGAGACACATGACAGAGATTCTTAATTCTCCTATTTCTAATAACCTATAAAAGATGATGCTGTTAAAGTGCTGCATTCAATATGCCACCAAATTTGGAACACTCAACAATGGCCGCAAGACTGGAAAAGGTCAGTTTACATTCCAATTCCAAAGAAGGGCAATGCCAAAGAGTGTACAAACTACCCCACAGTTGCGCTCATTTCACCAAGGTGATGCTCAAAATCCTACAAGCTAGGCTTCAGCAGTATGCGAACCGAGAACTACCAGAAGTACAAGCTGGGTTTCGAAGAGGCGGAGGAACTAGAGATCAAATCGCCAACGTTCGCTGGATCATGGAGAAAGCAAGAGAATTCCAGAAAAACGTCTATTTCTGCTTCATTGACTATGCTAAAGCCTTTGATTGTGTGGAACACAACAAACTGTGTCAAATTCTGAAAGTAATGGGAGTACAAGACCACCTTACCTGTCTCCTGAGACACCTGTACGAGGGTCGAGAAGCAACAGTAAGAACCAGACATGGAACAACCGAGTGGTTCCAAATTGGGAAAGGAGTACAACAAGGCTGCATATTGTCACCCTGCTTATTTAACTTATATGCAGAGTACATCATGAGAAATGCTGAGTTGGATGAATCACAGGTCGGAATTAAGATTGCTGGGAGAATGATCAACAACCTCCGATATGCAGACGATACCACCCTAATGGCAGAAAGCAAAGAGGATCTCAAGAGCCTCTTGTTGAGGGTGAAAGAGGAGAGTGCAAAAGCTGGTTTGAAACTCAACATTCAAAAAACTAAGATCATGGCATTTGGCCCCATCACTTCCTGGCATATAGAAGGGGAAGAAGTGGAAGCAGTGACAGATTTTACTTTCTTGGGCTCCAAGATCACCACAGACGGTGACTGTAGCCATGAAATTAAAAGACGCTTGCTCCTTGGGAGGAAAGCTATGGCAAACCTAGACAGCAGAGTAAGAAGCAGAGACATCACCTTGCCGACAAAGGTCCATCTAATCAAAGCTATGGTTTTCCCAGTAGTATTGTATGGCTGTGAGAGCTGGACTATAAGGAAGGCTGAGCACCGAAGAATTGATGCTTTCGAACCGTGGTGCTGGAGAAGACTCTTGCGAGTCCCCTGGACTGCAAAGAGGTCAAATCAGTCAATCCTAAAGGAAACCAACCCAGAGTGCTCATTGGAAGGACAGATACTGAAGCTGAAGCTGAAATATTTTGGCCACCTAATGTGAAGAGAAAACTCTCTGGAAAAGACCCTGATGCTGGGAAAGACTGAAGGCAAAAGTAGAAGAGGACGGCAGAGAATGAGATGGCTAGATAGCATCACCGATGCAATGAATATGGACTTGAGCACACTCTGGGAGAGAGTGCAGGACAGGAAGGCCTGGCGTGCTACGGTCCAAGGGGTCACGAAGAGTCGGACACGACTGAATGACTGAACAACAACAAACTGAACAGATCACCAAAAAAGATAAACAAGGGCTTTGGTTAATTACCATCCAATAAGCCTTTTTGTCCATAATGGGGAGTCTACGCACAAAACATAAAATGAACTCAACTGGCGTTTTGCTTGATTGCAGGAGCAACTACAAGCTTTAAAAGTCTTGATTCAGAGGTTTTATGATACTGAATGACACCAGCTACACACCTGCCCAGCAGAACATGTTCCCCCGTGACTCTCTGGGATTCTGCCCAGTTGTAGTACTTCACCCTCTTATTTGAAGCCTCTTAAGAAGAAAGGAGCCCATCAAGCATTCACTCGTGCAAGACTCAACATTTTACCCACAGCAGCATTTCAGGGCAGGATTTGGGAAATTCCATCCCAAAGCAAATCGTGTCTGGGTAAGGCAGGAGTCCCTGAAACACTGACACATCTACTCTATTGTATTGCCTTGTAATGTTTATTCTGATTTGAGATGTCATATGCTGTACCCTCTTCTGACTAACTTCCTAGGGCATTCTGATGAAAGATAAGTCATTCACTGTCTTTGGGATAAGGTTGGATATCTCACCAAAGAGGTGGCTAATTATTTTCTAATCATCATGCGAATAAGGTCTCAGCTGATTGTAATAGCTAAACAGAAGAAACTCTGTCCCTGTGTCCTGATATTATGTCTTGCATTTTATCTTGAATGAGTCTAATGCCCGCTATCTAGCTATCTAGCTATCCATCCATCCATCCACCCACCCATCCATCCATTTACGTAGACTACGGCGAAAATAAGGGGAACGCTATCACGGAATCATGAGCTCAAGTTACAAGAATCCAGATTCCGTCTGAACATCAGGAAAAACGTCCTGACTGTTAGAGCAATACGACAATGGAACCAATTACCTAGGGAGGTGGTGGGCTCTCCCACACTGGAGGCGTTTACATGCCATGAAGTTTCCAGGTCTACTGGTGAACTATGGGGAGAGAAACAGCACTATAAAGAGAAAAAGCAAGCAAGCAAGCAAACCACTCTCTCTGTCCAAAGTGATTTGGGGAGTATGTTTCAGTGACCTTGTTTGGATCAGAGTTTGTGAAGAAGAAAAATAAACTTTTTATAGTCTAAAACATGGATGATTTCCTATTCCTCCTGTGTTGGGGATGGTGGAATTTTTTTTTAAAAAAATAACCCCTTTAACGTGTATGCAAGTCATTAGCCACCATTGTAGGCCTTGTTTTCGTTTTGTTTTCGGCATCATGCCATGTTTTCTGGTGTTTGAGACAGAGATCAGAATGGCAACAGCCATTAAAAAGAAAGTTCCCCAATTTGCCAGGGATATCGACTGTTAAAAAATGTCTGGAGAGATATTTAGTGGATATGTACTGACCAATGAAATGATAGTAAAGTTTGCTGGCATTTTTAAAAGTAAGTAAATGCTTTGAAGAAATGCTAATTTCAGATCTTCAGATCTTCTGTGCGCACCCGTGTGTGTGGGCATGGGCATGCACGGGTCTACGGGTCTCCTTATTCCTGCCTTTATCATTCTATGTGTTTCAAGGGCTCTCACTTATGGTTTGAGTTCAGCTTCACTCTCTCCTTTCCCCAAAATTATCTCTCAATCACTTCTCTTTTAGCTATGCAAGCTTTTGTTGCTGAATATCACCGACAGAGACGTAAAAGTGAGTAATATGGGAAGGGGGAGTCATAGATTAACAGTGTCCTCTTATCCATGCTGTTTCAGTATGCGTAAATAAAAATAACAATTATTTCATTATTACCTACATGGTCCTTATAATGTAAACAGTATTTGAAGGGTTAAGTGCTTGGGAACGTTGCCTCAAAGAAAAGCTGTGTCCCACTCACTTTTACTCACTGGAAATAACATCAAAGTGGAAACTGAAAATGAAGCACACTTTAACACTTCTAGAAGGAAGACGATTTTTCCAGTTAGTACTCACACAACCAGTAGAACCCTGAAAGGGGGGTTACAGGCACTTGCTTTTGCCATCTTTGCTCACTGCAGACAGGATATTCAAAAAGCACAGCCCCTCAGCTCAGCCTGGTGCCTCCAAATGCTCAATCTGCCCCCCCAGCACCCCCCCTTGCTACCTGAGGGATCATCTCCTCCCATATACACTTGCCCAGAACTTGAGATCAGCTTTAGCAGTCTGACTTCAGAAGCCCCCACCAAAGGAAGCAAGGTGGACGGCTACTATGACAAGGGCCTTTTCTCCTGTGGCATCTCAGTTGTGGAGGAGAAAATTGGGGTATCGTATTCTCTTATAACCAGAGTTTGGCGGGGGGGGGGGAGTAGATTCTATTCCTTATATTAAGAAAATACCTCAGTGGACCAGTCTGAAGCTTTGTAGTGGAGGAGAAGTATATTTGAGGATAGCCTGTGGCAATTTTGAAGTAGAACTGGTCAGAAATTGCTTTTTTCTAGGAGGTTTAATTTTGATAGGTGAGCTCCTGCAGTTTGACAGATTTTGTCTGTTGTTTTTTCCCACTTGAGTTACATGGGCTACTTTGGAGGATCATTTCTCCTATTTGTACAGCATCTCTTGGAAAACAGTTTGTCCTCTTAGGAAGGAAGAAGGAGAGGAATATAGTATGCTTCAGAAAACTATAAGGCATTTCTAAGTTTTTACCCCATTTTAAGCTGGCATTCAAATAAAAAATAATTTCCACACCAGCCACTCAGCCATTCAGGAATGTTAACTAGCACAAAGGATGTTGTAGTCTTAAGCCATGTTATATTCGGGGTGAGGAGGGGGGAGAAAGAGATCTACCTATTAATAATCCAAGAGGCGTAGCTTGGTGCTGATGATCTGTCACCGTATATTTGATATACACAGATATAGATGGACAAAATTTGGAGACACATTATACAGATTCTTAATTCTCCTATTTCTAATAACATAAATGAACAGATCACCAAAAAGATATCCAAGGGCTTTGGTTCATTGCCATCCCATAAGGCTTTTCTTCATTAAAGGGAATCTATGCACAAAACACAAAACAAACTCAAGTGGTGTTTTGCTTGAGTCTCTTCTAACACAGGAGCAACCACAGGCTTCTGCAGTCTTGATTCAGAGACTTGATGATAATGAGTGACAGGAACTACACTCCTGCCCAGCAGAACATGTTCCCCTAGTCACCCCATGTGATGCTGCCTAGTTCTGGTACTTTACCCTTTCCTTTGATGTCTCTTCAGAATAAACAGGGCCATCAAGCATCCATTCATGCAAGACTTAATCTTTGACCAGCAGCTGCATTTCAGGGGTGGTTTGGGGAAACTCCATTCCAAAGCAGATCGTGTCTGTGTAAGGCAGGAGTCCCTGCAACTCTGACACAAAGACTCTTTTATTGTAATTTTATTCTGATTTGAGAGGCCGTATGCTGTATGCTCTGCTGACTAACGTCCCAGGGCATTCTGAGGAAAGACTGGTCATTCACTGTCCTGGGAAAAGTCAGATATCACAAAAAAGAATTGGCTAATGATTTTTTAATCATCATGCATATGAGCACTCAATTGATTGTATAGGCTAAACTGAAGAAACTATATCCTGGTATCCCGATATTATGTCTTGTATTTTATCTTGAATGAATCTAACAACCATTGTGCACACACACACACACACACACACACACACCCCTGGCTTCTTCAGAAGTAAATCCACAGAATGCAGTAGGATTTACAGTGAAGTACTGTAGTGGATGAGGAAGAAACGGTGCTCACCCTTAAGAAAGGGCCACAACTATGGCCCTGTATTATTCTGGAGAGGGAACCTCTGTGCGGGCATTTGCATTTGGACCACTGCCAAGAAAGAACCTCCCGGGCTCCAGCCTGTGTCTTATCAAAACATTTACTATCAAAGAGGCTGCTGGTTCTTTTGGCTGAAACAATGCAAGGGAACCCCCTGGATCCAGTCATATGTGAGCATACTGAACTGAATGATGCCTTCACTTTAATGAAGCTCTGAATTCTTCTTCAAAAAGGAGAGAGAGGCAAAAGTCAGAAGAGCGATTTATCAGGGATGACCAGAGATACCAGAAAAGATGGACACTCTCCCGTAAATGGGGACAACCGGAGTGCGGGTTTGGAAACATTAAATCATCAGCATCACTTACGTGACAACCCTGGTTACAGGGGACTCAGAGAAAACGTATGGTTCGTTGCACATGAAATACTGTGAAGACAGGACTCCACTGATGAGGTAGTCCCCTGGCCGGTAATAATAGGATCCTAAGTCTTGCTCTTTGTTCAAAATGGTCAAGCAGTCTGTCTTCTGCAGTTGACTGGCCGCAAGAGGAAGCAGGAGCAACAACAGCAACAGCAACGATATCATTCTGGGTCTGCCTCCCTCCTGCTGTTCCTCCTTTCTGAGTGTCCTTTCACCTCCTCAGCCAGCTAATCAGAAGATGTGAGAAAAGTCTTGCAAGACAGAGCCTGCAGTGTCTTTACAACAACATCCAGTTCTGAGCCGAAGGCAGCGGTGGGAGGTGGTATACTAAACTATACCACAGGCATGGTCATCTTAGCCTGTCCGAAATCTGAGCCCAGGCTCTCGGGAGCACAGAAGATGTTTTATGCACCAAGCTTCTCAGGCACGGGGCAAGAGCATTCCTGGAGCTGCCTTTCATTCTGATGTTGACATCGTTGGTCTCCAAGGAAAACAGAAAGCAAACATCTCTTGAGCTTTGGCAAGACTCAGAATAGATCACTATGTTTTTGATAATGGTCAAGGGAAGCTTCACAGCTGCAACTTCATGGATTCTCCGAGTGCCTCGAGGCAAGCTGCAGAGCTGGGGAAAAACATGTTTGTGAGAAGTCACACAGGCAGTTCCATCTTTTGGTTGTCCAGGGGGAAAGGTGAGCCTGGCCTGGCCTATATGCGAAAAACTCACACAAAGCCAAGATCAAGGAAATCTCTTCGGATGCATACAAGTGTTTGGGAATGTGCGGCCCTCCACATAGCACTGGAGTGCATGTTCAGCAGCCCGAACTGGCCTAGACCATGGGGGAAAAATGCCCAGTGTGCTGGTCTCTGCTCGCTCGAGGTGAGCCATAGTAGCCTCATCGGTGTCAAGGATGTACAGCTGGCCATAGCTTGGCGGCGCATCTGACGGCACAGTGCTCATCGGATGGCAAAGTGACCCTTGAACTCTAAAAACAAATGGATTGGGAGCTTGTGGCTGTGCAATTTCGAGGGGTGCATACCAGGAAGCAAAGCCTAGAGTACTGCTGTCCTTGCGAACGTCCTTCAGAAATTTATTGCCCAGAATGGAGCCATCGGTGACAATGTTGAAGATGGAAATGGGAACCAAGGGTGTTGGTAGTGATTGAAAACTTTCTGCCATGGCAGCAAAGAGTTGACAATTCAGAATTCACACTTGAAAAAGAAGGTGTCACAGCACTCACAAGCCTTAACACAGTTGCCGATATCAAACCTGTCAATGTTGGCTGCAGGACGCAGGGCAAAAGGCGCAGTCTGCCTCCTGTGTCTGGGCTGGTTTCAGATATTGAGGGATGCAAGGCTGGCCAGAGATTTGTTGGCTCCCAAAGCCGAGGGGCTGCCTGCATATGCAAGCTTCTTGAGGCGGGGGTGGAATCATCCTGGCTGGGCCACAAAGCTTCTTCTCTAGGGCTGAGGGGTAGAATTGGTGCGGGGGAACGAGGTATGCTGGGACTCATGGTTCACCTACTGGTTGCTGTTACCAGTAAGCATTTGATGTCTAGGCATAGTAGTAATGTGTGGGTTACTGTATATAAAGGTCATTTTGTTAAATGTAACAGCTTGAGACTTCCTTTCTGAGCAACGAATAAAGTTCGACTGGGTTACTTTTAACTGTTTGTTGTTTATTCGTTCAGTCACTTCCGACTCTTTGGGACTTCATGGACCAGCCCATGCCAGAGTTTCCTGTCGGCCCTCGCCACCCCCAGCTCCCCCAAGGTCGAGTCCGTCACATCCAGAATATCATCCATCCATCTTGCCCTTGGTCGGCCCCTCTTCCTTTTGCCTTCCACTTTCCCTAGCATCAGCATCTTCTCCAGAGCGTTCTGTCTTCTCATGATGTGGCCAAAGCACTTCAGTTTCGCGTTTAATATCATTCCCTCAAGTGAGCAGTCTGGCTTTATTTCCTGGGGTATTTAACTGGTTTGATCTTCTAGCGGTCCAAGGCACTCTCAGGATTTTCCTCCAACATCACAGTTCAAAAGGGTCTATCTTCCTTCGCTCAGCCTTCGTTATGGTCCAGCTCTTGCAGCCATAGGTTCCTCATCATCATCATGGCGATCACTCGTGACCGAGTAAGATTGTCTTCCAAAGATAGAGTCTATATGGATAACTCTTTAAAAGGATTAGACATTCATAGGAGATAGGTCAATCAACACATTAATCTCTAGCAGTGGGTGTGCAGGTGGCTATGAAGGCCGATTCTGGATCTACACAGCCTCCCACACCGAGGACATAGGTTTCCAGCTGGAAGGTGGACACAGTGAGGGTTTGCTTGACATGCCTTCCGCTGAGCTCGTTTCTCCCTTTCGCTCTGTACTCGTGCTTCTTCAGAGTCTATAGCACCTAGGGATATCAGAGAATTTCTCCACGAATCTCGGGGAGGCCGAATGCCAGCGCATTTGTCCCCCCGAAATTGGTGGAGAAATTCTCTGACATCCCCCCCCCCCCGGAACGGGACTTACCTTGTGCAAATGTCCCTGGCGGCGGCGGCTCCGGCGGCGGTTCGGTGGCCATTTCCAAGTTTAAAAAAAAAAAAACAGTGATAGTCTACGTATAGATTTACATAGCCTATCACGGCTAGATTTTTAAAAAACACCGTGATAGGCTACGTAAACATTTATGTAGCCTATCACGGCTGAGTGTGGGGGGGAAACCACGCATACGCAAATGGCGGCACCCATGGGCGCCGCCATTTGCGTACGCACGGTTTTGTTTTTGTTTTTTCCACTCAGCCGTGATAGGCTACGTAAACATTTATGTAGCCTATCATGGCTAATTGTAGGGACGCAAACGGCAGCAGCTACGGCCGCTGCCATTTGCAGTGCCGGCAGAACAGGATTCGCAGCGGGAGGGACGGGGCGCCTCCCCCCTGGCCAGAATTTTGGGGGGGAGTTATGGGGCACCTCCCCCCCAGCCAGAATTTTGGGGGAGGGACAGAGCGCCTCCCCCCCACCGCGAATCAACGTTCGGGTTCAGGTAAGTGACTTTCGAACTTCCCTAATAGCGCCTTTAATACAGGTTTGACCTCCAGTTGGAACGCTGATGAGTTAGAGCTTCCCATTTTTCAATGCTTAGGTTACATTTTTCTAGATTAGCTTTAAGAACATCTTTAAAGCTCTTTTGCTGTCCACCAATATTCCGTTTTCCATTCATAACTGGGAATAGAGTAACTGCTTTGGAAGATGATCATCAGGCATTCGAACAACATGGCCGATCCAGCGAAGTTGATGTTGGAGAATCATGGTTTCAATGCTGGTGGTCTTTGCTTCTTCCAGTATGCTCACATAAGTCCGTCTGTCTTCCCAAGTAATTCGCAGAATTTTTCAGAGGCAGCGTTGGTGGAATTTTTTGAGAAGTTGGGAGTGGCATTTATAGATGGTCCGTGTTTCACAGGCATACAGTACGGTTGGTAGTACAATGGCTTTGTAAACAAGCATATTGGTCTCCCTGCGAATGTCCCAATCCTCGAACACTCTGCGTTTCATTTGGGAGAATGCTACAGTCGCAGAGCTCGGGTGATGGTGAATTTCAGCATCAACGTCGGCTTTTGTGGAGAGATGGCTGCCAAGATAAGAAAGGTGGTCAACATTTTCCAGCATCACATCATTAAGCTGGATTGATGGCACTACAGAGGGGTTGGTTTGTGCTTGCTGGTAAAGTACTTTGGGTTTTTTTGATGTTAAGCAAGAGGCCAAGCTGTTCATATGCTTCTGTGAAGACATTTAGGATAGTTTGGAGATCTTCCTCTGAATGTGCGCAGATTACATTATCATCAGCGTATTGACGTTCTTTGACACAGGAAGTAATTACCTTACTTTTTGCTTTCAGCCTACTGAGATTAAAAAGTTCTCCATCTGTTCAATATATAATTTCTACACCAGTAGGAAATTTCCCTTCAACAAGGTGTACAATCATAGAGATGAAGATAGCGAGTAAGATCGGCGCAATGACACCTCCCTGTTTAACGCCTGATCGCACTTTGAATGGATCACTTTGAGAGCCATTGTTATCCAAGATTGTTGCCAGCATGTCACCATGGAGGAGCTGCATGATGTTCTCAAATTAATTAGGGCATCTGGTTTTCAGAAGGATGGTCCAGAGAGCAGTACGATTTACAGTGTCGAATGCCTTAGTCAGATCAATAAACGCCATGCACAGGGGTTGGTTTTGCTCCCTGCATTTTTCTTGGAGCTGTTGTGCAGTGAAGATCATATCCACTGTCCCCCTGGAAGGGCAGAAGCCATTTTGGGGTTCAGGGAGGATGTCTTCTGAGATAGGAAGAAGGTGGTTTGCGAGGATCCTTGCCAGGATTCTGCCTGCCGTAGCTAGAAGGGAGATGCCTCGATAGAACAGATTGTGCAAACTATCACCCTTTTTAAAGAGAGTGATAATTATGGCATCCCTGAAGAATGCTGGGATCTCCTCTCTCATCCAGATTTTTTCAAAGAGCTTGTGAAGCTGTTGTGTAGCTCCAGGGCCACCTTCTTTAAAGACCTCAACAGGGATCCCATCGGGTCCACTAGCTTTATCTTTTTTTATTTGGTTAATGGCTTTGCTGACTTCATCCAAACTAGGGGATACTGCAAGCTCATCTCCGGTTTGTTTTTGTGGGATTTGTGAGAAAACCTCATCAGCCACAATAGAGTTATGGTTAAGGAGGTTGTTGTAATGCTCTTTCCAACGCAGTGCAATAGACTCTTTGTCCTTGAGAAGTTCGGCACCATCTATTGAGCATAAAGGGTTTGTACCAAGGTTTGTTGGTCCGTAAATGGCCTTTGCGGCATTAAAAAAGCCCCGTGAGTCATGGGCATCTGCAAAATGCTGGATTTCTTGAGCTTCCTTTATCTACCAGGTCTTCTTAAGTTCTCTAGTTCTTCTTTGGACCTCAGACTTTGCACTGGAATAGGTTTTTTTGTTTTTTTTTCTTAGCAGCATAGTTGATGTCTTTTTGCCATATTGGAAAGCTTTCCTTTTCTTATCAGTAATATGTTCAGTCTCTCTATCATTCTCATCACCCCCTTGTCATGGTCAGATCACTATATGGCGATGTTGGACTTCTCGGTTCCACAACCCCTCCGCAGGGGTGGAGGACCCATTAAAATGGTCCGCCCCAGGCGTCTTATGGATCCAAACGGATTCCTGAACACGCTTGGGGATTCTCTGGGGCATGCCAACGGCCACTCGGTCGAGACCCTGGTGGGTGGCTGGAATGCCGTAATCACTGGGGCATTAGATCGGGTGGCTCTGAAACGCCCTCTCCCCCTGAACAGGGCTCGGACTGCACCATGGTTCAATCCACGGTTACGAGCTCTGAAACAGGAGGTGAGACGGCTAGAGCGCCGGGGGCGGAAGTCTCGCTCCAAAGACGATCAGACACGGGCTAGAGCTATATCTTCAGCCTATCACGTGGCAGTGAAGGCAGCAAAAAAGGAATATTATGCTGCCTCCATCGCGTCTGCAGAGTGCTGCCCCAGGAGGCTGTTCCAAGTGGTCCGGAGCCTGGTCGGTCCTGTGGCTCCGGAACCACTGGAGCATTCTAAGGCCTCCTGTGAGGCCTTGGCAAGGCACTTTGCAGATAAAATTGATCAGATTAGGTGTGTTACTCTGCATGCTGTGGATACAGTTAGTGAGCAAGAGGCGGCCTGTGGCAAACCGGTTTTGTGGGATCGGTTCCAGCTTCTTCCTCCTGATGAAGTGGACAAGGTGCTTTCATCTGTAAGGCCGACCACCTGCTTACTTGATCCTTGCCCATCTTGGGTCATTATGAGCTGCAGAGAGAGACTGGGTGAGGGGATCAAGGTGGTGGTGAACGCCTCCCTTGAGGAGGGAGTGATGCCATCAGCCCTCAAGGAGGCAGTGATAAGACCACTCTTAAAGAAGCCCTCCTTGGATCCTCAAGTTCTGAACAACTTTCGCCCAGTCTCAAATCTGCCATTTTGGGGCAAGGTGATTGAGCGGGTGGTGGCGGTGCAGTTGAAGGCACACTTGGAAGAAACTGATTATCTAGACCCATTTCAGTCAGGCTTCAGGCCTGGGCATGGGACAGAAACGGCCTTGGTCACCTTGGTGGATGATATGAGGAGGGCTCTGGATAGGGGTGAATGCTCCTTCCTTGTTCTCCTCGACCTCTCAGCAGCTTTTGATACCGTTGACCACGGTATCCTCCTGGACCGCCTGGAGGGGTTGGGCATTGGAGACACTGTATTGGGGTGGTTCCAGTCCTTCCTCTCCGGCAGGTACCACAGGGTAGCACTGGGAGAGGAGGTTTCGGACCCGTGGCCACTTACTTGTGGGGTGCCACAGGGTTCCATCCTCTCCCCGATGCTATTTAACATCTATGTGAAGCGGCAGGGGGCTATCATCAGGAGGTTTGGGGTGCAGTGTCATCAATATGCGGATGACACGCAGCTCTACCTCTCATTCAAATCTTCACCAAGGTTGGCCGTAGAATCCCTGTCCAAATGTCTGGAGATGGTGAGTGGCTGGATGGGGAGGAATAAGCTGAAGCTGAACCCTGACAAGACCGAGGTACTTTTGGTGGGAGACAAGAGGAGGCTGGGGGATGTTGACCTGGTGTTGCATGGGGTACGGCTACCCTTGAAAGACCAGGTCCGCAGCCTGGGGGTCATTTTGGACTCCCAGCTGTCCATGGAGGCTCAGGTGTCAGCTGTGAGCCGGACAGCGCTGTATCAACTCCATCTGATACGGCGGCTGCGCCCCTTCCTTCCCGACCATCTGCTCCCATCGGTAGTACATGCCCTGGTCTCCTCTCGTTTAGACTACTGTAATGCGCTCTATGTGGGGTTACCCTTGAAGATGGTTCGGAAACTGCAGCTGGTACAGAACGCGGCGGCTCGCCTGATTAAAGGCAGCCGCCGGCGAGATCACATCACTCCAGTGCTGAAGGAGTTGCACTGGTTACCAGTTGTTTTCCGGGCCAAATTCAAGGTGTTGGATTTGACCTTTAAAACCCTATATGGTTCCGGCCCAGCCTATCTTAAGGAGCGCCTCCAGCAACACCAGACAGGCCGCTTAACAAGATCAGCCTCAGATGGCCTTCTCTCTGTCCCATCAGCCAGGACAGCTAGACTGGTGGGGACGAGGGAGAGGGCCTTCTCTGTGGTGGCCCCCACTCTGTGGAACTCCCTTCCTAGGGAACTCCGTCATGCCCCCTCTTTAATGAGCTTCCGTCGTGCATTAAAAACGTGGTTGTTCAGGCAGGCATTTGGGGTGGGTTAGAGTATTTTTTAAAAAAAATTATGGTAAAATTTTATTGTTTTAAATTGTTTTATGGTGGGTTGTACATCGCCCAGAGTGGCTGGGTGACCAGTCAGATGGGCGATTAATAAATTTAATAAATAAATAAACCAGTCCTGATGTCAAAAAGGGACACAAATAGCGCCCACTACACTATTTGCATTCCCCTTTATTTTCACCGTAATAGTCTATGTAAATATTTACGTAGACTAAGATGGCGAAAAATAAGGAATGCAAATGGTGGAGGCCATAGCAATCTTAATTCTGACTTGTGATTCATCCAACCCATCATTTCTCATTATGTACTCTGCATATACATTAAATAAGCAGGGTGACAATAAAACAATATACAGCTTTGTCGTACTCCTTTTCCCAATTTTGAACCACTCGGTTGTTCCATGTCTGGTTCTTACTGTTGCTTCTTGTCCCTCATACAGGTTTCTCAGGAGACAGGTAAGGTGGTCTGGTACTCCCATCTCTTTCAGAATTTGACACAGTTTGTTGTGATCCACACAATCAAAGGCTTTAGCGTAGTCAATGAATCAGAAATAGACGTTTTTCTGGAATTCTCTTCCTTTCTCCATGATCTAGTGAAGGTTGGTGATTTGATCTCTAGTTCCTCTGCCTCTTCGAAACCCAGCTTGTACTTCCAGTAGTTCTCGGTTCACATACTGCTGAAGCCTAGCTTGTAGGATTTTGAGCATCACCTTGCTGGCATGTTAAATGAGCGCAATTGTATGATAGTCTGAACACTCTTTGCCATTGACCTTCTTTGGAACTGGAATGTAAACTGACCTTTTGCAGTCTTGAGGCCACTGTTGAGTGTTCCAAATTTGTTGGCATATTGAGTGCAGCAGTTTAACAGCATCCTCTTTTAGGATTTTAAATAGCTCAGCTAGAATACTGTCATCTCTGCTGGCTTTGTTGTTAGTAAGGCGCACTTGGCTTCACTTTCTAGGATGTCCGGCTCAAGTTCAGTGACCGCACTATCATGGCTATCAGGGACATTCAGATCTTTCCTCTATAGTTCTTCGGTGTATTCTTTCCACCTCTCCTTAATCTCATCTGCTTCTGTTAGGTCCCTGCCTTGTTTGTCCTTTATCATGCCCATCTTTGCACAATACATTCCCCTGAGATCCCAGATTTTCTTGAAAAGATCTGTAGTCTTTCCCATTCTACTGTTTTCCTCGATTTCTTTGCATTTTTCATTTAAGAAGGCCTTCTTGTCTCTCCTTGCTATTCTCTGGAACTCTGCATTCAGTTGGATCTATCTTCCCCTTTCTCCCTTGCTTTTCGCTTCCCTTCTTTCCTCAGCTACTTGCAAAGCCTCATCAGACAGCCACTTTGCTTTCCTGCATTTCTTTTTCTTTGGGAGGGATTTAGTTGCTGCCTCCTGAACAATATTACGGACCTTTGACCATAGTTCCTCAGGAACTCTGGCTATCAGTTCTAATCCCTTAAATCTATTTGTCACCTCCACTGTATATTCATACGGGATATGATTTAGGTCATACGTGAATGATTTAGTGGTTTTCCCTCTGTTCTTCAATTTCAGCCGAAATCTTGTAAGAAGCAGCTCGTGATCTGAGCCACAGTCAGCTCCAGGCCTTGTTTTGACTGACTGTATAGAGCTTCTCCATCTTTGGCTGCAAAGGACATAATCAATCTGATTTCGATATTGACCACCTGGTGATGTCCATGTGTAGAGTCGCCTCTTGTGCTGATGGAAAAGAGTGTTTGCTATGATCAGCGTGTTCTCTCGGCAAAACTCTATTAGCTTTTGTCCTGCTTCATTTTGTACACCAAGGCCGTGCTTGCCTGTTATCCCAGTGATTTCTTGACTTCTTACTTTAGCATTCCAATCCCCTATGATGAAATGGACATCTTTTTTTGGTTTTAGTTCTAGAAGGTGGTGTAGGCCTTCATAGAACCGACCAACCTCAGCTTCTTCGACCTCAGTGGTTGGGGCGTAGACTTGAATTACTGTGATGTTGAATGGTTTGCCTTGGATTTGTACTGAGATAATTCTATCATTTTTGAGATTGTACCCCAATACTGCTTTTCCCACCCTTTTGTTGACTATGAGTGCTACTCCATTTCTTCTAAGGGATTCTTGCCCACAGTAGTAGATATAATGGTCAACTGAATTAAATTCACCCATGCCTGTCCATTTTAGTTCGCTGATTCCCAAGAGGTCAATGTTCAGTCTTGCCATCTCATGTTTGACCACCTCCAGCTTACCTTGATTCATTGGTCTTACATTCCAGGTTCCTAAACAATATTGTTCTTTACAGCATCGGACTTTCTTTTCATCCACAGCTGAGTTTCCTTTCGGCTTTGGCCCAACCGCTTCACTCTTTCTGGTGCTCCTTGGAAATTCCCTCTGCTCTTCTCCAGTAATATATTGGGCACCTTCCGACCAGAGGGGCTCATCTTCCGGCGTCATCTCTTTTAGCCTTGTGAGACGTTCCATGGGGTTTTCTTGGCAAGAATACTGGATTGGGTTGCCATTTCCTTCTCCAGTGGACCACATTTTGTCAGAACTCTTCACCATGACCTGTCCGTCTTGGGTGGCCCTGCACAGCATAGCTTATGGCTTCACTGAGTTACGCAAGCCTCTTCACCACAACAAGGCAGTGATCCATGAAGGGGACTTTTAACTGTAGGTATCTCTTAATCCCTTCATGATTTGTTTGCCGGCTGTATATTACTGGCATATCATTCTACCTTGGCCTGCACCTCTGTTTATACAGGTGTACAGAGACTTTTGTGTGTGTTCATATTTGATTTCACTCCAATTTGCTATAGATGGTTTAACTAAACTTGACTGTTTTGATATTAAAGACAAACCTTTATAGTACAGTACTAGAGAAAATAGCCTAATTCTTTTCTTCTTCTTTTTAAGATTTATACATAAACTCCTGACTTTGAATTATAGTAAAAATTGTTGTTATCCGTGGAATCTGCATGTCAAGAGCCTTCCAATGAAGGGTATTTTAAGAGAATCTCTCAATGGGAAGGCAGTCAAAAAGGGATGGCCAACCTACTCCCAATTTGCCTATGGAGAGATACATACACACACATGCACACACCATTTCCTAGTTATCAGAGCAGCTCTCTTCTGAGCTGGTGTCAGTACATGGTGTCCATGGGCAGTTGCCCAGTCCCTGTGCCCTGTTTTGGTCCACTGCTGATGCCCACCCTGAGCCCCCCTCAATTTCCCCCCTGTCTAGCTGTGGCCTCCACAATTTCTGAGTGGATGGAGTAACCATGCAGAAAGGTAATGAAACGGGCAAAGGTGAAAGCACAGATAAGCAGACAGAGGTCAAAACACAGCTGGGCTGTCACATACCTTGCACAGTCCATAAGCAGAGTCAAGAAAAAAGCAAAGGTTCAGTAACACCAAGCATCCATCACAGGCCAAGGTCCACGAGGCAAGACAGAAGCCACAGAACCTGAAGGAACACCACTGTTTCTAGCACTGGCTAGGCAGACACTGAAGTCTTTTAACCCCAAAGCCTGCTGAGCCCCACCCAGAGCTCAGCTGCAGTACATTAGAGCTCTCTGGTCAGAGATCTACTGATGAGGAGGCACTTTCTCCTGAGGAGACCTTCCTTGCAGTTGGTCACTTCTTTACAGGAGCCCTGCTGATTGCCCTCTTTAGGTGATGATACGCCCTGTGACTGATGGTGTGTGTGGGGGTGTTGCTCAGCCTCTGTTTCTAAGCAGAGCTCCCTGATATGGACAAAGGTCCGCATAGTTAAAGCAATGGTATTCCCCATAGTAACCTATGGCTGCGAGAGCTGGACCATAAGGAAGGCTGAGCGAAGGAAGATAGATGCTTTTGAACTGTGGTGCTGGAGGGAAATTCTGAGGGTGCCTTGGACTGCAAGAAGATCAAACCAGTCCATCCTCCAGGAAATAAAGCCAGACTGCTCACTTGAGGGAATGATATTAAATGCAAAACTGAAGTACTTTGGCCACATCATGAGAAGACAGGATGCCCTGGAGATGTCAATGCTAGGGAAAGTGGAAGGCAAAAAGAAGAGGGGGCGACCAAGGGCAAGATGGATGGATGATATTCTGGATGTGACGGACTCGAACCTGGGGGAGCTGGGGGTGGTGACGGCCGACAGGAAGCTCTAGTGTGGGCTGGTCCATGAAGTCATGAATAGTCGGAAGCGACTGAATGAATAAACAACAACAATATCAGTATAGAGTTGACATTTGAGAATATAATGTGCCAATTCCCACAAAACGGGTTTCCCACAAAGAGACCATCTCTCTTAGACTGGCACACCACAAAATCTACCCAGTTTCAACATTGAATCCATTTGTTTGAAGCCCCATTGAGTGAAACCCTTCGACATTTTAGTGACAAGGAGAATATAAAGTACCCTTCGGACTGGTGCTGTCCCGTCATCCCTGCCAAGCACGTCACTGCTCTATTTGGAATAGTGCTCAAGGTGACAAACAATACTAAAGCATTATATCAAATATAAATCTATAATTAAAACATAAATGCAAATAAGTTAAAGCCACATCAATAAAAGAGAAATTGCACCCGCCACTTCAAACCCACTTCAGCAAACAGCTTTATAACCGAAACCTGCCCTGAATAAAGACCCCTTTGCCTGCTGCCAGGAGGTCAACAAAGTGGTAGCTGCCCTGGTAACTTACCTTATAGGGATGTGCGAACTCACCCCCATCTCAGATTTCCGGGCATCCACCCATCCCCTGCCCCCACTCACCAGTTCCCAGATCCCACTTGAGCCCCTCCCATGCTCAGCAAGCAACCCGCACCCACCCCGGCTTCTTGTTGAGCTCTGTGGTCACCATTTTATGACAAATAAAATGGTGATCACAAAATGCACATAGCACGACAATGCACATTTTGTGAATGCGTATATTTGTGCATGTGCAAATATGCGCATTTTGGGATTTGGAGGGAGTTGCCTTGTAAAAGCTATAGAGCCATGTTTTTCTACCATGGCGGTGCTGGAAATGATGGATGCATATTGCTTAGGGCTTAGTCCATGGAGTCCTGTGTGATCTGGGAAGGATTTGATAGTGGTTTGCAGGGATGGATCTCTGGGGCATCTTAGTACCTCAACAGACTCACAGACATTATTTCTGAAAGTTAGGATATATAAATAAATGCATGAATGAAAGAATAATACATATATGCATACACAATTACAATAAAAAGAGAAGCAGAAGGCGTAGAGGGAACCAAAGCAGCTATGAGGGAGCACAAAAGAGGGCTGAGAGGGTGGTTTCGGAGCCCTGGTCTCACCTCCATCCACAGAAACAAAGAAATCCTATGGCACTCTCAACACTGTCTATTACTGCACTGCAGAGCAAATCAACAGTTGACAGTTGACCTTGGCCAGGCATTTACTGTAGAAGCAATATCATAAGAGACAAGGCCAAGATACTCCTTTAGGATGATTGTCCACACAACACAGCCTGGCTGGGTACTGTACATTATGAAACTTTCTTCAGCTGAATTACAATGTCAAGCCAACTTGTACCAAAACTGAGTGTTAACCCAGGCAACAGCTCCCAGTGGAGGCGGGTGATTCCAGTTTTGGTGGAGCTAGTTTCCATGCTGGATCAGCACGTTGGACTCCTCCTTTCAAGTTCCGGCTGGTTCTGTCTGAAACCCAGAATGGGTTCACAGCTCCACTGAAATCACGGGTGACTTTAAAAAAAAAAAAGGTGCGTACGCAAATGGCGACCCCCATAGGGAGCCGCCATTCGCGTTCCTTATTTGGTCGCTGTAGTCTACGTAAATCTTTACGTAGACTACAGTGACCAAATAAGGAACATGAATGGCGGCTCCCTATGGGGGCCGCCATTAGCCATACGAGCTTTTTTTTTTTTTAAGTCACCCGTGATAGGTTACGTGATGATTTACATAGCCTATCACGGCTGACTTTGCAAATCTAGCCGTGATAGGCTACGTTAATCGTCACATAACCTATCATGGGGGCGTGTTGTTGGTTTTTTTACTTTTATTGGAATGGCAGCGGCGGCAGCCGGTCAAAAGACTGGCTGCCGCCCCCGCCCCTGACGAAGACCTGCCGAACCACCGCCGGGACCCGCCGCCGGGAGGGACATTCGGGAAAGGTAAGTCCCATCCCAGGGGGGTGCGGGGGTGTCTCCAAGCCTCCTTTCAGACCTTTGTACTTCTCGAGTTTAGAGGAACTTCTGTCTTCCTGTGTTATTGCTCCCAATTTGCTCCATCCGAATAGGGATGTCAGAGAATTCCGCCATGGATTTGGTAAGGCTGAATGTCAGTGCATTCAGCCCCCCGAAATCCATGGCAGATCAGCCTGCCACCCCCCACCCTCCGCAGTTCCCCCCCGGGATGAGACATTTGCAGTCTGGTCGCTTGTGTGTTTGTTTGTTTTTACATAGACATGATAGGCTACGTAAAGTCTTACGTAGCCTATCACGTCTGGGTAAAAACAACAACAACAACAACAACAACGCAAATGGCAGCTACAGCCACCACCATTTGCATTCCTTATTTTTGTCCATCTTAGTCTACATAAATATTTATGTAGACTAAGATGGCAAAAATAAAGGGGAACGCAAATAGCATAGTGGGCGCCATTGGCGTTCCTTTTTTAATCGCAAATAGCGCAAATATTGAAACGCAAATAGCGTTGCACTTATTTTCTCCATAGTCTACGTAAATCTTTACGTAGACTAGACATGCCAAAATAAGGAATGCAAATGGTTGTGCCCATGGGCTGCCGCCATTTGCGTATGCACTTTTTTTTCCCCCCCAAAGTCACCCGTGATAGGCTACGTGACGATTAACATAGCCTATCACGGCTGACTTTGAAAATCTAGCCATGATAGGCTATGTTAATCGTTATGTAGCCTATCACGGCTTTTGTTTTGTTTTTTACTTCATTTTGTAATGGCGGTGGCGGCAGCCGATCGGAAGACCGGCCACTGCCCCCACCCCCACTGAACCGCCGCCGAACCGCCGCTGGGACACACCACCGAGAGGGACATTCACAGGAGGTAAGTCCCATCCCGGGAGGGGCGGGGGGGTGGAGAATTTCACTGTCAATTTCGGGGGGCCGAATGCATTGGCATTTGGCCTCACCGAGATTCGTGGAGAAATTCTCAGAAATTCTCCGCCATCCCTAGGGGTTGCCCTGGTCTATAGAAATTCAATCTCCCTCTCTAGTTCCTGCTCATTCGAGTGCAGATCTTGAGTGTCTTTACCTTGTGTTGGGTACGCAGGACAGATTAGAGATTCTGTTGGTGTACCGCCCACCCTGCCGCCCATCAGACTCCCAGCCTGAGCTGATGGAGGTGGTCTCGGAGTTGCTGTTGAGGACCCCTCAGGTGATGGTCCTGTGGGATCTCAACTTCCATGCCAAGGCCGCTGTATCTGTGGTGACTCCATACTTCATGGCCGCCATGACAACCATGGGGCTGTCCCAATATGTCATCGGCCCAATGCATATAAAAGGACACACGCTTGATCTGGTTGTCTTGACTGGGCAGGAGTATGGTGATCTGAAAGTGGAGGAATTAACATCTGTCCATTTGGCATGGTCAGATCACTTCCAGTTGAGGTTTAGACTCCTGGCAGCTTTTCCCCTCTGCAAGGGTGGGGGACCTATTAAAATGGTCCGCCCCCAGAGGCTAATGGATTCCTATGGATTCCAGAGGGCTCTGGGGGGGTTTCTGCTGGTATGGCTGGTGCTCCTGTCAAAGCCCAGGTCACTCTGGAGAATGCAGCGATGACACGGGCAGTTGACACGATCGTTCCCAAGCGCCCTCTCCCTCTGAGCAGAGCCCGGCCAGCTCCTTGGTATTAGGGATGGCAGAGAATTCCGCCACGAATGTCAGTGAGGCCGAATGCCAGTGTATTCGGCCCCCCGAAATTCATGGCGGAATGAAGCCCCCCCGGCCCACCACCCCGCTAAACGCGCGCAAAATGGAGCACCGGCCTGGTGCTGTTCACGCTGCTTTGCGAATGGCAGCCAGGTCTGCGGCTGGCATTCGCTTCACCATTTTTCCCGTGATAGGCTACGTAAATACTTACATAGCCTATCACGGCTAACTCAGGGATGCCATGATAGGCTACATAAATATTTATGTATCCTATCATGGCGAAAAAATGGGATGCAAATGGCGGCGGCGGCGGCAGCTGCCATTTTCATCCCTGCTCAGGCGAGCAGCGGCCAGATGTCGCTGCGGGCAGCCCCAGCCGGCTGTTCCACGGAGTCGCCGAGGAGTAGAGCTGGCCGGCACAAAATGAAATGAAACAGGTAAGTCATTTCGTACATCCCTACTTGGTATACGCCTGAGCTGAGGGCAATGAAGCAAGTGAGGAGACGGCTAGAATGCAGATGGAGGAAAACTCGTGCTGAGTCTGACCAAACACAGGTAAGAGCTCACTATCGAGCCTACTCTGTGGCGGTGAGGGTGGCAAAGAGGCAGTGCTTTTCCACCAGTATTGCGTGTTGTCAGTGTCATCCAGAGGAGCTTTTCTGGGTGGTTTGCGGCCTGTTACATTCTGGGCCAGGGAAAGACAACTGTGGGACTCTCGGTTGCATGCTGTGAGGAGTTTGCATAGGACTTCGAAGATAAAGTCACTCAGAATTTGTCATGAATAACCTCTCGCCTGGATTACTGCAATGCGTTATACGTGGGGCTGCCTTTGAAAACGGTCTGGAAACTTCAGTTGGTCTGAAACAGGGCAGCAAGAGTGTTAACAGGGAGTGGCATGCGAGCTCATATTAAAAAAAAAAGGTGTCCCCAACCAGTCGTGTCCAACTCTAGGGTGCGGTGCTCATCCCCGTTTCTAAGCCAAAGAGCCAGCACTCTCCAAAGATGCTTCCGTGGTCATGTGGCTGGCATGACTGAATACCCAGGTGCATGGAATGCTGTTACCTTTCCTGCCGAGGCGGTACCTATTTATCAACTTGCAATTTCTTGCTTTTGAACTGCTAGGTTGGCAGAAGCTGGGACTGAAGACGGGAGCTTGGTCCGTCATGCAGCACTTGGGTCTCAGACTGCTGACCTGCCGACCTTCCAGTCTGCAGTTAAGCGTCTTAACCACTAAGCCACCGTGGCCCCATATTACGCCATATGAGTAATATGATGTATGTTGTAATATGAGCCATATGAGCTCATATTACACCAGTACTTTTCCAGCTGTACTGACCTCCAGTCCATTTCCAGCCCCAATTCGAAGTGCTGGTAGTGACATTTAAAGCCCTTAACAGCTTGGGGTCAGGCTATCTGAAGGATCGCCTCCTCCCATGTGTTCCTACCTGCCCAGACCCTGAGATGATCCTCAGAGGCCATTCTCCATGCGCCCCTGCCAAGGAAGTGAGGCCAGTGGCTGGTAGGGATGGCAGAGAATTTCTCCACGAATCTCCGGGAGGCCGAATGCCAATGCATTCGGCCCCCCGAAATTGGTGGGGAAATTCTCCGCCGGCCCCTTAACCCCCCACCCCCGGATGGGACTTACCGTGGCTGAATGTCCCTCTCAGCGGCGGGTCCTGGCGGTGGTTGAGTGGTGTTTCGGTGGGGGCAGGGGCGGCGGCCGGTCTTCTGACCGGCTGCCAAGTCTGCCATTGCAAAATAAAAAAGTAAAGTAAAACACACACACACACACCCGTGATAGGCTACATAACAATTTACGTAGCCTATCACTGCTAGATTTCCAAAGTCAGCAGTAATAGGCTACGTAAATCGTCACATAGTCTATCTCAGGTGACTTTGAAAAAAAAAAGCGCGTATGCAAATGGCGGCGCCCACGGGGCGCCGCCATTTGCATTCCTTAGTTTGGCACGTCTAGTCTACGTAAAGATTTACGTAGACTACGGCAAAAATAAGGGCAATGCAAATAGTGTTCCCTTATTTTCGCCGCAGTCTACGTAAATCTTTACGTAGACTACCCATGCACAAAGAAGGAACGCAAATGGCGGCGCCCATGGGCGCCGCCATTTGCGTACGCGCTTTTTTTTTTCCAAAGTCACCCGTGATAGGCTACATGATGATTTACGTAGCCTATCATGGCTGACTTTGGAAATCTAGCCGTGATAGGCTACGTAAATCATTACGTAGCCTATCACGGGGTCTTTTTTTTAACTTTTGGTTCCTCGGCCAGGGAGACGGGGCGCTTCTCCCCGGCCTGTTTTTCTGCCAGGCGAGGCAGGAAGCCTGCCCCCCAGCCTGAATTTCGGCCAGGCGAGGTGGGACACCTCCCCCACATCGCCTGAACTTCGGGGGGAGAAGCAAAGCGCCTCCCCCCCACCGCGAAGCCAAGCTGGGAAAAGCTAAGTCCCTTTTGTACATCCCTACATTGGATTCCTCCTTTAGAGTTCTGGTTGGTTGTCTGAAACCCAGATTGGCTTCACAGCTCCACTGAAATCAGAGCTGCCAGCCTCCACTGGCAGCTGCCCAAAATCTCAGGCTGAGAATTTCAGGATTAAAGTTTAAATGGCCCTCTACCACAAACTGAGGATAACACTATCCCATATCAAACATCATTCTGTTTGGGAGACTGTCCACTTGGAGATAAACAATTCCCTCCGATCAAAAACATCATTTATGTACAGTAGATGTGTGATGTCCACAGATGACAATGACAAGAAAGGAAATGGAAGCACTATATTAAAATCCAGCATTATCTTAGAATGTCTTAATGACAAAAAGTGCATGAAAACTTCTTAGCAGGCAAAGCAAATATAATACACAAATCCCATTAACCAACAAACAAAACACCATTTAAAGTCCTGCATTCAGGGCTTTCCATTTGCACTCAAGCTGCAAAATGCTGGTACACTGCAGTTGTGAAGGGCCACACCTTCAACAGATGCATTATTTAGACAATGTGGGTATGGTATAGTTCCAGCTCCACCACTACCTTAGATGTGGAGGGTTGTCAGTGGCAGAGTGAGAGACCCAAATCCCAGATTTTCCTACTTGCTGTGACAGAAACATGGAGACAATGCAACTGAAGCTATGAGTGCATTAAAAGGCTCTGTTAACTATGACCTCACCAATACTAGTATCTCCTCCAAACCTTTGCCAAATATTCTTCCACAGACTCACTTCTGTGGAACAGATGCCCTAGTTTGTTTTGAACATGATATGCTCCTTCATATTCAGATCAGGTCTCAGTACAATGATGTAGCACTTGGGAAGAAAGATACAGCCCAACAACCCAGCACTGGAGGCCAAGATAGAGAAGACCTGCACGGCCACCATGTATTTCCCCTTGGTGCTCAGGTAGGAGGGCACAAAGGACAGCCAAACACTGCAGAAGACCAGCATGCTGAAAGTGATCAGTTTGGCTTCATTGAAGGCCCCAGGCAGCTTCCTGGCGAGGAAAGCCACCGTGAAGCAGATGGCAGCCAGGAAGCCCATGTAGCCAAGGGCAGAATAAAAGAAGGCGACAGATCCTTCGTTGCATTGCAGGATGATCCATTCAGCCTGCGAGTGCATGTCAGAGTCAGGGAATGGGGCAGAGCTCCCCAGCCAGATGATGCAGATGACAACTTGGACACTAGAACAAGAACTTACAATGGAGTTTGCAAGACTCTTCCCTAGCCATCTCTTCACTTTGTTCCCTGGTTTTGTGGCCAGGAAAGCCAACACCACAGTGATGGTTTTGGCCAACACTGAAGAAACGGCAACTGAGAAGATGATACTGAAGGCTGTTTGTCGGAGAAGGCAAGTCGCTTTCCTTGGCTTCCCCATGAACAGGAAAGAGGACAAGAAGGAAAGCATGATGAAGATGAGGAGAATATAGGAGAGGTCTCGGTTGTTGGCCTTGATTATTGGAGTTTCTTGGTATTTCATGAAGATTCCTAATATGAAGCCCGTGGATAAGGACAAGAATAGAGCGAAGGAAGTCAGGACAATCCCCAAAGGTTCTTCATAGGAGAGGAAGGTTATCTCCTTGGGGACACATTGATCTCGGTCCTTGTTTGGATGCTGATCTTCTGGACACTTGGTGCAATGGTCTGCATCTGAGAAGAAGGAGAGTGACTTCAGCAGGATTCACAGCAACTCTAGTTGGATGAATTTGAAATCTGTGGCCTCATCACCAAAGGAAGACCTTAGTAGCAGGGCCAGGAAAGCTGGATCTCTGGGACATTACAGAGCCTTTGTTAGTCAGAGAAGAACAACAAAGAGTGTGCTAGATGGACTGATGGGTTGATAGGGAATAAAGACAACTTCCTACCTTGTTTAAATATGGAGAAGTGAGTGTGTTGATACCAACGTTGTTCAGGGTAAGGAGGTTTCTGTGTGGTTATCCTGTTTTTATCTTCATAATATTCTTGTAAGGCATGTTAAGCTACATGGTAGAGGATCAGCTTGTTATGTATGTATTTACTCAAATTATGTTGCACCTTTCCACAACAAGGTGGTGCTCGTGGGACTCCTAGTTAAGTTTCAAATCCGGAGAAGGAAAATTTCATAAAGCCTTCCATTTTTTTTTTTTACTACAGTTTTACTAAAGGGGTTTGAGGGAACAGAAGACTGAATCAACATTGGGCAGGGAAGTGCTCTGGTCACCAGAAAGCAGGGGATGTACCATTTTCACATCCCTTTTCTGCCAGGGCCCCCCGGCTTGTCTGCCACAGAATGACAGCAGAGTACAGATGATTCCCTGTGTGTGATGGAGAAAGGCCCACAATGTCTGTACGTACTGCCCTGACTCAGTCATGGAAAAAGCAGAGCGGTTCTGGGGGGGGGGGATGATTTATACAAGGATAAGTGTAAACTAAGCATCCCCCCCTGCCTTGCACCCCAGAGATTGACTCCCATTCTCATTTTTGTTTCACTCACTTATGGGATGAATGGTGGGGATTAAAAATGCTGAAGGGGACAGAGTTCAAAAAAGTCTTTGCCATTTGTTCCAAACATGTATGAATATTTAATGTAAAAATCAAATGCTTTTGAGCCTGCACGTCCGAACAATTATTGTAGAAGAAGAGCCACTAATAACACATAAAATAAGCATTCTGTGAAATCGATCAAGGCATCATTAAAACCATGTTGTGTACTGGAAAGGCTGGGTGAATAAAGCATAGCACTGTGAGTTATTTTAGCCGGAGCAGTAGTGAATGGCCAATGACCACAAGCCCCGTCTCTGAGCAGGGATTTGAACTCAGGTCTCTCCAGTCCAAGTCCAACCCTCCCGTTGCTTCATCAGTCTGTCTAATTCTAAGGAATTGCCATGATATTTTCACCTAGGAGCAACAGTCATTTAAGAAGCCTTCTTCTCTTACCTACTCATGGAATGTTTTGCTCAAGGGGTTTAAAAGAGAAGAAGATGGACTCAAAATAGGGTTGTGGAGATGATTGGGTGTATTCCTCTGATGTCACCCACCTTCCAGAATGGAGATTGTTCCATCTGCGCATGGAGCGCAAGCATAGCAGCATGGTGGCTCTCCTTCCTGGACCTCCTTGGAGTATCCAGGGAGACAGCTCTCAGTGCACCTGGAACGAGGCACAGTCTAGCAGCAAAGAGAAGGAGCATCAAGGAAACCATGTTATGAATAGTTGTGCCTATGGGAATGAGTCATACAGTTTAGAGAGGACCCAACAGGCTCTCTAGTGCTAGTGACCCTAAGTGAAATAGAGAGGTGAACCCAGGTCCTTGTTTCAGGAAAGCATTATTTACGCATCACAACATGGCTCGGACGTTTTTGGTCTGTTTGTTTGTTTCAAAATGTATACACCACCTTTACTATACATGTACTCAAGGCAATGTAAAAACTGAGGAGGAAGACGTACAACAATGAAATAAACTAAAAGACAATGGTAAAATAACAGAAATTACAAGCAACACCAATAAAACGTCAAGCTTCAAAACTTATGCATGCAATCTCAGTGAACAATAGGGTGTGGGAGATGAGCTTTTCGAGGGAGGATAGCACCACCTCTGAAAACACCTTCTCCTCTTCCCCATTTTGATCTTCAGGGCAGGGCAGGAAAAAAAGGAAGGATTGGAGGCCTCACCCAACAGCTGGGAAGGGAAAGGCTTCTAAGAAGAAGGGGTCCATGGTGGATTTAGTAACACTGAGTGAAGTAAAAAGCCCCTTGAAACAGAAAGGACTGCCTGGTTGGGTCTCATGGGAGACCACAATCCCCAGGGATGATGCCACAACACAAAATGCCTTCCTGCCAATTGTCACCAGCCAAATCTCAGAGGGTTGAGCCACTTAGAGGAGGCCTCATCAGATGCCATAAGTGAACATATCCAAGAATCATGTGGAAGGTATCATTTTGACTAGGGCTGTGCCTGTGCGCTGCTTCGGTCTGAATCCTGAATCCTGAGAGGATCGGGGTGCTTCGGACTGAAGAAGTGAATTTCTGGAACAGGTCAGGATCAAGCCAAAGCACTCCAGTGTGGGACGAGGCGGGTTGGGGCTGATTTGGGACTTCTGAATCGGCCTCCAAAGCGGGTTGGGTGGGCTGTGCACAGCCCTAATCTTTGCTACCCAAAGCCTAGATTGTGAAGGGCTTCAAATGTATCAGCACTTTAATCTGCACCCTGAAGCTGACTGGGAGCCACAGAAGCACTTTTAAAACAGGTGAGGTGCTGTCTCTCTGCCCTGCCCCAGTTATCAGCTGTGGGCCCACCAGAACTCTCTCAGCTGTCCTCAAAGGAAGGCCCACCTGGCTGGCACCTCCAGTCCTCCTTTCTGACCTCTGTACTACTCAGGTTTAGAGGAACCTGAGACTTCCGGTGCCATTGCTTCCAATTTTGCTCCACCCGAATAGGATGATGGTGTTCTGGAAATGGTTGGGGGTGGGAGGCCAGGGACAAGCAATAAACCCAAGCCAGATTCTCTGCTATATAAATGGGATAGGCAAGAGAGGCATGAGAGAGGCAGGGAAGAGCAAGAATGGGCAGTCCAAAGGGTAGAGACAGATGAGGACCAAGGCAAGTTGTTTCCTGATGATTGGTGCCGACAGTCCTGGGTTATAAATGCATTGAGCTGGGATGGAAGTAGAGTAAAAGTTTTGTCCTCTGTGATGGATTCGCCCTTGTTTGGCCAACGTCAGATCTGGGAGGTATTTTGCTTTTTCAGATTATAGAGGTGATCCTTTGGCCCAGGGTCTTATCTGCAAGAGGGGTTATCACCCACCATTCCTACAACTGCATGAGATGTGGGTGAAAAGGGGGCATTATTGTACTCCAACCCTTTGCTTTTTAGGAAGATTCAGGTCTGTTAATGTAGCAACCTGCAGAGGCCAACGCTGAACCAGAATGATTTCGTAATATCGATTGCTCCCCAGAACATATGGGGAGGATGGGCATCTCCTCACAAATCTCACCTTGACTCTGGCTCCAGAGCGTACTGCCCCCACTGGGCATTGTGTTACTCCTTATGGTCACCCCTTGTCTCTGCACTTAGAATCCGTACCACCTCTCTTAACTCAATCCAATTCCACCCATACTCGGGCCATACTTCTGCAGTAGAGCACCTGATTTACATGCACAAGGCCCCAGGTTCAATCCCTGGCATCTCCAGAAAGGGCTGTAATTTCTCCTGCCTGAAACCCTGTAGAGCCTCCTCCAGTCAGGGTCAACAATACTGTATTAGATGAACCCCTTATTATTGGAGGCAGCTTCCTACATGGATGTTTGCATTCACTATGAATTGGGAGTTGTGTTTAACTGACTGGATACTTAGCCATGTAGCCTAACACATGTTTAGATGCCAGGAAAAAAAATCACAAAAATTGGACAGATATTATTAGAGCTTAAGAGATGTCACAAGCCAATAATAGGACACAAATCCTTTCCCCTACCTCATTAAAATGGCCGGGCCATGCAATGGCTTCCCAGTTAATGGTGAATTTCATGTCTGGAGATGCCTGTCTCTGCACACTCCCAATATTCACTCTAGCACGGGACTTATTGGGAAACATCACCCAATTCACAATATCAAAGTCAGCTGCCAGTTCCCCCGTCTCATCCAGATACAGTCCGCTCATGGAAGCATTAGAAAACTGGATTTCTCTTAAGAAAGTGTGAAGCTGGAATGACAGAGAAAACAGCCCAGATATAGATGTCATGAAAATATAGTCATTATCTTAGGCCTCATCACTTTGAGCTGTAATGTTCCATGGTCAGTGCACATCCCATCTGGGCTCAGAGTGCCATTCTTTGGGTGTTCACAGTCACAACTAGGGATGTCAGAATAATCCTCAATTGATTCAGATGAGATTAGATTCAACAGTTGATGCACTTTTTCCAAGCTGCACAGGTTCCAGGGACTTGCAGACCTTTTTTTTTTTTACTGGGGGGGGCAAAATTCTGGTAAAAAAAAAGGGTTCCATCAATGAACAGATGGCAGAACTAAGGACACCTGATAATCTGCAGAGATTTTTAAACCAAATCTGGACAAATCTGTATTATTACTGATAATACAGTAATCTGTATTACTAATAATACAAATCTGTATTATTACAGATAATACAGATACCCGGCTGTGCACACATCATGATAAGCCATGATGGTTAGGGAATTTCTGCTAACCATGGCAGCTAAGCATGTCATGTGGGGGAGAAAACCACATTCCCCATTGTTAGCAAGCCACCCCGACTAACCACCCCTCTGTAAAAGTGTTAGGGGCCAGCGGTGGCTTACCGTCTCATCTGGAGGCTCCCCAGTGGTTTCAACAGGCTCCAGAAGACTTGCAGGCCATGACCAAAGAGCCACTTGGTAGAGCATCCTCCACTGTGGGAAACACTCTAGCCTCCATGGACTTTGTCTATGGCTGGGGGCCTAATTCAGATGCTTGAGCAGAAGCCAGGAGTGAGTGTCAGGAGACTTTTCGTAAGATGGAGGATGGGATACTCAGGAAACACACCAGGAAAGTAGAAATATAACTACAGGGAGGGGATGGTCACCCAAATATAAATTGTTGTTTTTGTTGTTCAGTCACGTCTGACTCTTCGTGACGCCATGGACCACAGCACGCCAGGCCTTCCTGTCCTGCGCTCTCTCCCAGAGCGTGCTCAAGTTCATATTCATTGCATCGGTTATGCTATCTAGCCAACTCATTCTCTGCTGTCCCCTTCTCCTTTTGCCTTCAGTCTTTCCCAGCATCACGGTCTTTTCCAGAGGGTTTTCTCTTCGCATTAGGTTGCCAAAATATTTGAGCTTCAGCTTCAGTATCTGTCCTTCCAATGAGCACTCAGGGTTGATTTCCTTTAGGATGGACTGATTTGACCTGCTTGCAGTCCAGGGGACTCGTAAGAGTCTTCTCCAGCACCACAGTTCGAAAGCATCAATTCTTCCGCGCTCAGCCTTCCTTATAGTCCAGCTCTCACAGCATATGTTACTACTGGGAAAACCATAGTTTTGATTAGACGGATCTCTGTTGGCAAGGTGATGTCTCTGCTTCTTACTATGCAGTCTAGGTTTGCCATAGCTTTCCTCCCAAGGAGCAAGCATCTTTTAATTTCATGGCTACAGTCACCACCTGTGGTGATCTTGGAACCCAAAAAAATAGAATCTGTCACAGCTTCCATTTCTTCCCCTTCTATATGCCAGGAAGTGATGGGGCCAGATGCCATGTTCATCGTTTTTTGAATGTTGATTTTCAAACCAGCTTTTGCACTCTCCTCTTTCACCCTCAACAAGAGGCTCTTTGGATCCTCTTCGCTTTCTGCCATTAGGGTGGTATCATCTGCATATTGGAGGTTGTTGATCATTCTCCCAGCAATCTTAATTCCGACCTGTGATTCATCCAACCCGGCGTTTCTCATGATGTACTCTGCATAGAAGTTAAATAAGCAGGGTGACAATATGCAGCCTTGTCATACTCCTTTCCCAATTTGGAACCACTCGGTTGTTCAATGTCTGGTTCTTACTGTTGCTTCTTGACCCTTGTACAGGTTTCTCAGGAGACAGGTAAGGTGGTCTGGTACTCCCATCACTTTAAGAATTTGCCACAGTTTGTTGTGATGCACACAATCAAAGGCTTTAGCGTAGTCGATAAAGCAGAAATAGACATTTTTCTGGAATTCTCTTGCTTTCTCCATGATCCGGCGAAAGTTGACGATTTGATCTCTAGTTCCTCCGCCTCTTCGAAACCCAGCTTGTACTTCCGGTAGTTCTCGGTTCGCATACTGCTGAAGCCTAGGTTGTAGGATTTTGAGCATCACCTTGCTGGCATGTGAAATGAGCGCAATTGTGGGGTAGTTTGAACACTCTTTGGCACAGCCCTTCTTTGGAATTGGAATGTAAACTGACCTTTTCCAGTCTTGCGGCCACTTTTGAGTGTTCCAAATTTGTTTGCATATTAAGTGCAGCACTTTAACATAGGGATGTACAAAAGGGACTTAACTTTTCGCATCTTGGCTTCGCGGTGGGGGGGAGGCGCTTCGCTTCTCCCCCCGAAGTTCAGGCGATGGGGAGGAGGCGTCCCACCTCGCCCAGCCAAAATTCAGGCCAGGGGGGAGGCGCCCCACCTTGCCCAGCCAAAATTCAGGCCGGGGAGAAGCGCCCCGTCTCCCCGGCCACGAAACAAAAAGTAAAAAAAAAAAGACACCGTGATAGGCTACGTAATGATTTATGTAGCCTACCCCGGCTAGATTTCCAAAGTCAGCTATGATAGGCTACGTAAATCGTCACGTAGCCTATCACTGGTGACTTTGGGGGGGGGGAAAAAGCGCGTATTCCTTATTTTGGCATATCTAGTCTACGTAAAGATTTTCATAGACTACGGCGAAAATAAGTGCAATGCAAATAGTGTTCCCTTATTTTTACTGTAGTCTACGTAAACCTTTACCTAGAATAGATGTGCCAAAATAAGGAACACAAATTTGCCCATGGGCGCCGCCATTTGCGTATGTGTTTTTTTTTTCTTCCCCCAAAGTCACCCGTCATAGGCTATGTGACGATTTACGTAGCCTATCATGGCTGGCTTTGGAAATCTAGCCTTGATAGGCTACGTAAATCGTTACGTAGCCAATCACGGGGTCTTTATTTTTTTTTTACTTTTTTATTTTGTAATGGCGGCAGGGGCAGCCGGTGGGGAGACCGGCCCCCACCCCCGCCCGCGATGAATCCCCGCTGAACTGCCGCCGGGACCCGCCGCCGAGAGGGGCATTCGGCGAAGTAAGTCCCGTCCCGGCGGGGGGGGCGGGGGGCCTACGGAGAATTTCCCCAACACTTTCGGGGGGCCGAATGCTTCGGCGCTCGGCCTCCCGAAGATTCGGGGAGAATTCTCCGCCATCCCTTCTTTAACAGCATCATCTTTTAGGATTTTAAATAGCTCAGCTGGAATACTGTCATCTCCGCTAGCTTTCTTGTTAGTAATGCTTCCTAAGGCCCACTTGACTTCGCTCTCGAGGATGTCCGGCTCAAGTTCAGTGACCGCACTATCATGGCTATCAGGGACATTAAGATCTTTCCTGTATAGTTCTTCTGTGTATTCTTTCCACCTCTTCTTAATCTCATCTGCTTCTGTTAGGTCCCTGCCTTCTTTGTCCTTTATCATGCCCGTCTTTGCACAAAATGTTCCCTTGAGATCTTCGACTTTCTTGAAAAGATCTGTAGTCTTTCCCATTCTGTTGTTTTCCTCGATTTCTTTGCATTGTTAATTTAAGAAGGCCTTCTTGTCTCTCCTTGCTATTCTCTGGAACTCTGCATTCAGTTGGATCTATCTTCCCCTTTCTCCCTTGCTTTTCGCTTCCCTTCTTTCCTCAGCTACTTGCAAAGCCTCATCAGACAGCCACTTGGCTTTCTTGCATTTCTTTTTCTTTGGGATGGATTGAGTTGCTGCCTCCTGAACAGTGTTATGGACCTCCGTCCATAGTTCCTCAGGCACTCTGTCTATCAGGGCTAATCCCTGAAATCTATTCCTCACCTCCAATGTATAATCATCAGGGATATGATTGAGGTCATACCGGAATGTTTCAGTGGTTTTCCCTACATTCTTCAATTTAAGCCAAAATTTTGCAAGAAGCAGCTCATGATCTGAGTCACAGTCAGCTCCAGGTCTTGTTTTGACTGACTCTATAGAGCTTTGACTGTATAGAGCTTCTCCATCTTTGGCTGCAAAGGACATAATCATTCTGATTTCGATATTGACCATCTGGTGATGTCCATGTGTAGAGTCGTCTCTTGTGCTGTTGGAAAAGAGTGTTTGCTATGTTCAACGTGTTCTCTTGGCAAAACTCTATTAGCCATGTTTCTTTGGATGATGGTCATCCTTCATGAGACCAAGACTGAATCAGTCACATAACGAGAGAGGAAATCCAAATGGAATGGGTCTAAAGCATCAGGAGCTGCAACTGGGCTGCCCCCACCCTCTTGAGACCATTGGCCAAAAAGGGGGTAATAGGACTGGCAGTAAGTAGTTATCCAAACCTAGGACTGTGAACAGACTGCCCCCCTTCACTTTGGATGCCACTTCGGACCTTCAAAATCCAAATCATTCCTTCTTGATATTTTGTCTTTGACTTTCATTGGGAAATAGAAACGACCATCATGTGTTCAGTTTTCATGATAAACACATGAATTTGGGAACCTAGAATTCCCCCTTGGAGCGAATTCCACCCGCCAAATTTCAGACAGTTTGGCCAAGTAGTTTTTGTGCGAAGTTCAGGTGAAATTTGATTTTTTCAACAAAAAGTCTCAAAGCAAAGAGCTATAACTTTTCACTGGTTGCACAGAGGTGCATGAAATGTGGGAAACTGTCAGCTGCCCTGGAGAGATTCCCCTCATTCCCACCTGCCAAATCTGACACTGGTTGGCTGAGTAGTTGTTTGTTTTTTGCTAAGGAGAGCATGTGCTGTTCTCAGAAACTCATACCAAACTCAGAAGGGCTAATAATCAGGGAAGTGAGGTGCTGAAGCGGTGCAGGTCACTATCCCTACTCTCTGCTGTACATTTCTTTGAAGTGCAATAGCCCTCCCCCCCTTCCCATTAAGCTTCACAATGGATGAGCCCAGGCTCTCTTTGGCTGAGTGTGGAATCCACAACCCTCGTACCGTGGAAGAGCAGTTCTTGTGTTAATGTGCTTTTTCTTTTTTTTAGGACACACAAAAGGAATATTTTTTGTTCAAGTAAAAAAAAAAAAATTAGCCACACCTAGGGATGGGCGGATTCCCTACTTGCCGGTCCTCCGGGGAATCCGCCCTTGGGGGAGGCGAACGGTCCCCCCCCCGGAATCCTCCCCAGCCAGCTCCACTCCAGGGCAATCCCATGGAGCTGCTGGCCAGCTCTGGAGCCCCAGCGATATGGCCTCCATTGCCGTATCGCTGGCTGAGGCTGACTGACTCCGGACACAAATGGCATCCACTACGCCATTTGCTGCCGTAAAGCTCTTAGATTAAGCTCAATGCAGCTGCAAATGGCTTCATTTAGCTTAATCTAAGAGCTTTACGGCTGCAAATGGTGTAGCGGATGCCATTTGCGTCTGGAGTCAGTCAGTCTCAGCCAGCGACATGGGAATGGCGGCTGTATAGCTGGCGCTCCAGAGCCGGTGGCAAGGAGGATCCAGCCAGGGAGGATTCCTCAGGGAGGCGTAGGTAAGTATCTGTTCCTCCACGGACTCTAGAGGCTGGATTCAAAAGAGTCTGGCCTCACTGGGGTCCGTAGAGGAATTCTCTGCCATCCCTAGCCACACCACACCTTCCAAATTTCAGACAGTTTTTAATTTTAAAAAAAAGATGTAAGTGAACATAAGGAATTGAGAGTGTAGCAAAGTGCACATCATTATCCAGTTCATATTTATATATGCAGTTGGTGGCCGGCTCCGTCTCTGCTCCTATCTGTGTGGAACGGTGCTCTCCGGACACAAATGGCGTCAGCTACTCCATTTGCGTCCCCGTTTCTTTTCACGAAAGGCTACGCACCTCGATTTACATAGATACTTATGTAGCCTATCGCGTGAAAAACCAGGGATGCAAATGGCATCCACTACACCGTTTGTGTCGCTGTTTTTTCACGCAATAGGCTATGTAAGTTTCTGCGAAAATAGAGATGTGTAGCTAGGGATGTACGAAAATTCCACCATGGATCTCAGGGAGGCCGAATGCCAGCGCATTTGGCCCCCCAAAATCGGTGGCAGAACGGCCTGCACCCTCCGGGACGAGACTTACCTTGGGCGGATCTTCCTGGTGGCGGCAGCTCCGGCGGCGGCTCTGGTGGTGGTTCAGCGGCGGCAGCTGCAGCGGCTGAACTTCCGACCGGCTGCCGCCGCCACCATTTCCAGGGGTTTTTTTTTTAAAAAAAGGGATAGGCTACATAAAGATTTATGTAGCCTATCTAGGGGTGGACGAAAGTCGTTTACCTGTCGTCGAAGGCCGTTCGCGGTGGGGGGGAGCGCTTCGCTGGTCCCCACGCGAAGTTCAGGCCAGGGGGGGAGGCTTCCCGCCTCGCCCGGCCGAAATTCAGGCCGGGGGGGAGGCTTCCCGCCTCGCCCGGCCGAAATTCAGGCCGGGGAGGAGGCTTCCCGCCTCGCCCGGCCGCGAATGCGGAAGTAAAAAAAAAAAACAAAAAACGCCCCCTGATAGGCTACGTGACGATTCACGTAGCCTATCACGGCTAGATCTGCAAAGTCAGCCGTGATAGGCTACGTGAATCATCACATAGCCTATCACGGGTGACTTAAAAAAAAAAGAGCGTACGCGAATGGCGGCCCCAATAGGGAGCCGCCATTCGCGTTCCTTATTTGGTGGCTGTAGTCTACGTAAATGTTTACGTACACTACGGCGAAAATAAGGGCAACGCAAATAGCGTTGCCCTTATTTTCGCCGTAGTCTACGTAAACATTTATATAGACTACAGCCACCAAATAAGGAACGCGAATGGCGGCTCCCTATGGGGGCCGCCATTATCCGTACACACTTTTTTTTTTTTTTAAGTCACACAGGATAGGCTACGTGACGATTCACGTAGCCTATCACGGCTGACTTGGCAAATCTAGCCGTGATAGGCTACATGAATCGTCACGTAGCCTATCAGGGGACGTGTTGTTTTTTTTTCTTTGATTGCAATGGCGGGGGCGGCAGCCGGTCAAAAGACCGGCTGCCGCTCCCGCCCCGCTCGAACACCGGACGAACCGCCAACTGGACCCGCCGCCGGGAGGGACATTCAGGGAAGGTAAGTCCCGTCCCGGGGGGGGTGCAGGGTGCGGGGGGGTGCGGAGGATTTCTCACCGAAACTTGTTCGGGGGGCCAAACGCGTTGGCGCTCGGCCCCCCGAAGTTTCGGGGAGAAATTCTCTGCCATCCCTAAGCCTATCACGGCTAGGTTTTAAACAAAAAAACGTGATAGGCTACGTAAATGTTTACGTAGCCTATCACGGCTGACTTTTTTTAAAAAACACACACTCGTGTACGCAAATGGCGGTGGCCATGGCCGCCGCCATTTGCACTCCTTATTTTGACAATGTTTATTATGTAAACATTTACGTAGACTAAGATGGAATAATAAGGAACGCAAAATAAGGAACGCAAATGGCGGTGGCCATTCCTTGCTCGAATGCCCTAGCCATTCCTTGCTCGACTGCACTAGCCATTCCTTGATCAACTGCGCTAGCCATTCCTTGCTCGACTGCGCTAGCCATTCCTTGTTCAACTGCGCTAGCCATTCCTTGCTCGACTGCACCACACAGCTCAGGGACCGGGCTCAAGCGGGCTGGGAGGAGGTGTCTGCCAGGTTCTGATAATGCCCCTATTAGGGGTGGATGAAAGTCACTTACCTGTCCTCAAAGGTTGTTCGCGGTGGGGGGGAGGCACTTCGCTGCTCCCCCCACGAAGTTCAGCCCGGGGGGGGAGGCTTCCCGCCTCGCCCCGGCCGAAATTCAGGCCGGGGGGGAGGCTTCCCGCCTCGCCCGGCCGAAATTCAGGCCGGGGAGGAGGCTTCCCACCTCGCCCAGCCACAAACTCCATTTTTTTTTTAAACGCCCCCGTGATAGGCTACATGATGATTAACATAGCCTGCAAATAGCGTTGTCCTTATTTTCGCTGTAGTCTATGTAAATCTTTACGTAGACTACAGCGACCAAATAAGGAACAGGAATGACGGCTCCCTATGGGGGCCGCCATTCTCCGTACGCGCTTTTTTTTTTTTTTAAGTCCCCCGTGATAGCCTATGTGACGATTAACATAGCCTATCACGGCTGACTTTGCAGATCTAGCCATGATAGGCTACGTTAATCGTCATGTAGCCTATCGCGGGGGCGTTTTTTTTTTTCTTTTATTGGAATGGCGGGGGCGGCAGCCCGTCAAAAGACCGGCTGCCGCTCCCGCCCCACACGAACACCCGCCGAACCACCGGCCGGACCCGCCGCCGGGAGGGACATTCGGCAAAGGTACGTCCCGTCCCGGGGGGGGGGCGGGGGGCGGGGGGGGAGAATTTATCCCCAAAACTTGTTTGAGGGGCCCAACACATTGGCGCTCGGCCCCCCGAAGTTTCGGGGAGAAATTCTCCGCCATCCCTAGCCCCTATATACTACAGTCTGCGCCCACCTCGTCATACCCCCTCCCCAAACTAGCTTTTATTAGAAGGACATGTAGTTGGGCACATTGCTGAGAATGACTTCTGCACTTCATCAGACCACAATAACTGAAATGGCTCCCACTGAATCTTCTACAACAAAAGCATTAGATTCACTGTGAAGTCAAGAGATGATATCCCTAAAGTTCTTCACAAAACAACAACAACAGGTTCACTATCGGTCTGGGTCTCCATTTGTAAGGGATTTTTGGAGGAGGGCAGCTACTTGGGGATGTAATGGTGGCAGAGAAACAGGATGTATTGCCTGCCTGCACGGCCACGCAGGAGGAACAATTGTCTGCCCAAACACATCTTTGGTTATCTTCATCATGAGTCTTTATGGGGATGTTCCAGAAGGGAAGGGGAATACCTGCCATGGTTGCAGCATGTGACGTTCCTGCCTTTCTCCTTCACCCATCAAGAACATCTGCTTGGATCGGGATGAATATGCAGCATGCAAGGCATGGGCCACAGCTAGGATACTGCTGTAAGTAACGTAGCTGTCCTGAGACAGGACACTGTCAATCTCCTCCTGGGGCAGCATCGCCTGTTTCTCTTTCTCTCTGCAACGTGTCCAAACTTTCATGGACAAAACATGCATTGAACTGGAACAGTTAAAGGTTTCATCCCAAAACAGTGTCAGAGCAGAGGAGACTGGTTCATAGGAGTCATATTTTGTCATTATTTTAGTCTTAATTATAAAGGACAAAGAACCATGGAGGAAATGGAAGTAATTAGGTTCATAAGACAAGTTCGTGTTGATGTCCTGAAAAGCTGGTGTGATCCAGACTTTTGCCCCAGTTTCTCTCTTTTCCAGTGTTCTTTGTATGAACATAAATGGAAGACAGCCATAGTAGGAGTCCGCATAGTAAACCATTACCTTCACTTCTTTCCCCAAGAAAGAAAGGTCGATCTGGAATATTTGATGTATGATATTTCGTGGGAGTCTTTTGGAGAAAGCGACACAAATTCCACTGCTGATCATCAGGGGTGTCAAGGCACCCAGGAACCGCTCCCCATTCTCAGTGTCTGGAGCAAAGAGACCGACCCACGTCCATCGGAAAAACAGAAGTAGCTGGACGATCCCCAGGTACTGGGTTTCTTCCTTTGGGGCCATGCGGTAGACAAAAGGAAACTGACTTTTGTCATTAGAAACAGGAGTAGCAATGCCATAACTGATCTAGGGAGCAAAGTAAAGTAAGAGACTGTAGTTTAGTCTCAGTTTGTTTTCTGCAGGAAGTTCAAATATTTACTAGCCTGGAAGTATTAGTATCTAATGCAATGCCTGTCACTATGAGTGGTATACCTGGAGGGGGAGTGCAAAAATATCTCAGTCCTCATTTGTGGTGCAGCCCAAGAGGAACACTGGGGTCCTTTTCATGCATTCAAAATGCTGTAGAGTGATACACTTCAGGAACCAATCGATGGAGGTGAGACCTGCTCGCTGCCTCACGTGAGCCAACTGAAAAGGATAGATTTAGCCCCGCCCCAACTATGTTCTAGATGCTGTTTGGGGAGCACACAGGAACCTTATTCAAGAATTAAAGCCATGAGGGGGCAACATGAGTTCAAAAGCAACCCACTCTGGGTTTTGACCTGGTAACAGGACCGAATCAGCCTTAGCTGCCTGCATTGCCTGTGCAGTAGGCCTCCTAATTTAGAGGTGCCAAGATTGTAATAAGCCAGGTCCAAGTTTGCTTACAAGGAGACTTTACTGAGTACTTACAGCGCACAGGCGTACCCAATGTTTGGATCAGACAGCTTCTCTGTACCCAGAGCCATGGGGTAAGATGGGTTTTACACCATACATGTCAGCAGTGGGGCAGCATGACAGCAGCAAGCATTAATTAGCATTCATCTGCAACTTTCCTAGCATAGACTAACCGTGCTTGGTCAGAATGAAAACAATCAGAACTTTCCCAGCACAGATGCCTGTAGCTTTAAGACAAACAAGGTTCACTTCCCAGGCACATCCTAGACCCTGATAAGACCAGCGCTCATTAGCGTGGGATGTGCTGAGGCGGTGATATCGACCTTTGACTCATCTTACCAGCCAAGAGGCCCACCTTGCAAGAGAATTGCACTAAAAACGAACCAAAGCAGAGAGCACTATAGATCTCCAAGCCGTTCTGAAACTCCTGGTAACGTGGGGTTGCAGACCTGGGGCCAATACACTCCACTTTCTATGGAACCCCTTTCTCTGGAACTACCTGCCTTTGGAGGTCAGGCAGGCGCCAACACTCTGCTGTTCCCTGAAAACATCTTTATTTCAGCAAGCCTTCCTTGGCTGACCAGCCACAGTTGTATCAGGATTCTGTTTGTTTCTCTTTTTATTTTTTATTTTTTTTTAACATGGAGTTTTATTCTTTCACCTTATCTTGTATCTTTTATGGTTGTGGATGTGTCTGGTGGTGAAAAGAAAATCCAATGCTGTAAAGAACAATGTTGTTTAGGAGCCTGGAATGTCAGATCAATGAATCAAAGTAAGCTGGAGGTGGTCAAACATGAGATGGCAAGATTGAAAATCGACATCTTGGGAATCAGTGAACTAAAATGGACAAGCCTGGGCAAATTTAATTCAGGTGACCATCATATCTACTACTGTGGGCAAAAATCTCTTAGAAGAAATGGAGTAGCACTCATAGTCAACAAAATGGTGGGAGAAGCATTACTGGGGTACAATCCCAAAAATGACAGAATGATCTCAGTATGAATCCAAGGAAAACCATTCAACAGCACAGTAATTCAAGTCTACGCCCCAACCACTGAGGCCGAAGAAGCTGAGGTTGATCAGTTCTGTGAAGACCTACAACACCTTCTAGAACTAACACCAAAAAAAGATGTCCTCTTCATCATAGGGGATTGGAATGCTAAAGGAGGAAGTCAAGAAATCACTGGGATAACAGGCAAGCATGGCCTTGGTGAACAAAATGAAGCAGGACAAAGGCTAATAGAGTTTTGTCAAGAGAACACGCTGATCCTAGCAAACACTCTTTTCCAACAGCACAAGAGGAAACTCTACACATGGACATCACCAGATGGTCAATATCGAAATCAGATTGATTATGTCTGATGAGGCTGTCTGATGAGGTTTTAGTAGCTGAGGAAAGAAGGGAAGCGAAAAGCAAGGGGAAAAGGGGAAGATATACGCAACTGAATGCAGAGTTCTAGAGAATTGCAAGGAGAGACAAGAAGGCCTTCTTAAATGAACAATGCAAAGAAATCGAGGAAAACAATAGAATGGGAAAGACTAGAGATCTTTTCAAGAAAATCAGAGATATTAAGGGAACATTTTGTGCAAAGACGGCCATGATAAAGGACAAAGAAGGCAGGGACCTAACACAAGCAGATGAGATTAAGAAGAGGTGGAAACAATACACAGAAGAACTATGCAGGAAAGATCTGAATGTCCCTGATAGCCATGATAGTGCAGTCACTGAACTTGAGCCAGACATCCTAGAGAGTGAAGTCAAGTGGGCCTTAGGAAGCATTACTAACAGCAAAGCTAGCAGAGATGACCGTATTCCAGCTGAGCTATTTAAAATCCTAAAGGATGATGCTGTTAAAGTGCTGTACTCAATATGCCAACAAATTTGGAACACTCAGTAGTGGCCACAAGACTGGAAAAGGTCAGTTTACATTCCAATTCCAAAGAAGGGCAACGCCATAGAGTGTTCAACCTATCGTTCAATTGTGCTCATTTCTCATGCCAGCAAGGTTATGCTCAAAATCCTAACAGCTAGGCTTCAGCAGTATGTGTAGGGATGTACGAAAGTGACTTACCTTTTCGTGGATTCTGTTCATGGTGACAGGGGAGGCGTTCCGTCCCTCCCCCCAGAATCCTCAATGGCCAGCTGTGCTCCACAGCGGCTCCGCAGAGCAGCCGACCAGGCCCAGGCCAGGGCCATCCACAGCCAGATTTCCGGCCACAGAGGGCTCTGGGTAACAAAAAAAAAAAATGCATAGTGGGCGCTATTTGTATCCCATTTCTTTTCTTCATCTTAGTCTACGTAAATATTGACATAGACTAAGACGGCGAAAAAAAGGGAATGCAAATGGCAGCGGCCATAGCTGCCACCATTTGCGTACGCATTTTTTTTTTTAAGCCCAGACGTGATAGGCTACGTAGGTCGTTACGTAGCCTATCACATCAATGGGGGGGAGGGAAGAGAGACTGCAAATGGCAGCGGCAGCAGCCGTTTGGAAGACCAGCTGCTGCCGCCACCAGCGCCGAAGCCGCCGCTAGAGCTGCCGCTGTCTGGAACATCTGCCCCAGGTAAGTCTCATCCCAGGGGGGATCCGCGGGGGGGGGGGGCAGGCCATTCTGCAATGAATTGCACTGGCATTCAGCCTCACCGAGATCCGTCACGGACTTCTCTGACATCCCTAAGTATGTGAACCAAGAACTACATTGACTACATTCATTGACTACGCTAAAGCCTTTGATTGTGTGGATCACAGCAAACTGTGGCAAATTCTTAAAGAGAGGGGAGTACCAGACCACCTACCTGTCTCCTGAGAAACTTGTATGAGGGACAAGAAGCAACAGTAAGAACCAGACATGGAACAATCGAGTGGTTCAAAATTGGGAAAGGAGTACGACAAGGCTGCATATTGTCACACTATTGCGTTGCCCTTATTTTCACCATAGTCTATGTAAATCTTTACGTAGACTATAGGGACCAAATAAGGAACACAAATGGCGGCTCCCTATGGGAATGCGCTTTTTTTTTTTCAATGTCACCCGTGATAGGCTATGTGACTATTTACGTAGCCTATCACGTATCACGGCTGACTTTGGAAATCTAGCCGTGATAGGCTACATAAATCGTTACGTAGCCTATCACGGGGGTGGTTTTTTTTGTTTGTTTTTTTGCGGCCGGGTAGACAGGGCGCTTCTACCAGGCCTGAATTTCCCCGCCGAGGGATGGGGCGCCTCCCGCCCGGCCTGAATTTCGGCCGGACGAGGCGGGGCGCCTCCCCCCCTTGCATGAACTTCGGGGGGAGAAGTGAAGCGCATCCCGCCTAGCGCAAAGCAAGCTTCAAGGACAGGTAAGGGACTTTCGTCCATCCATAGTTTTAAAGGTCAAAACCAACACCTTGAATTTGGCCCGGAAAACAAATGGTAACCAGTGCAACTCCTTCAGCACTGGAGTGATGTGATCTCGCCGGCGGCTGCCTTTAATCAGGCGAGCTGCCGCATTCTGTACCAGCTGCAGCTTCCGAACCGTCCTCAAGGGTAACCCCACGTAGAGCGCATTACAGTAGTCTAAAGGAGAGGAGACCAGGGCACGTACTACCGATGGAAGCAGATGGTCGGGAAGGAAGGGGCGCAGCCGCTGTATCAGATGGAGTTGATACAACGCTGTCCAGCTCACAGCTGACACCTGAGCCTCCATGGACAGCTGGGAGTCCAAAATGACCCCCAGGCTGCGGACCTGGTCTTTCAAGGGTAGCCGTACCCCATTCAACACCAGGTCAACATCCCCCAGCCTCCTCTTGTCTCCCACCAAAAGTACCTCGGTCCTGTCAGGGTTCAGCTTCAGCCTATTCCTCATGTGGGTCCTGCAAAAATTTCTGGGGAGGGTTCTCATTCCTGTCAGCCACTAGTGTTTTCTGCAATGTCTGAATGGAAGATCCTTTTGGGACATGCTGAAGGGTGCAATCCAATAGAGAAACACGGGTGCCTCTGACCTCCTCTGAAGTTGGAGGCGACCTCCATTCCAGTGCAGGGAGGAAGCAGCGCAGAGGAGAGGATTCCCTCTGCTGCAGCAGCCCTGCAGTTTGGTTTAGAGATGGACATTTTCACATGTCTAAGTGCAGCTTCAGGAAGGTGGCAGGAACAGGGCTGGAGATCACATCGGAAGCTGTCTCAAACAGCTTCCGTGGCCTCCTGCCAACCCTGCCCCTGGGAATGTCCTTTTTTTGCCCCTCTGTGCTCTGTCTTATGAGCAGAGCAGTTCTCTCAGTGCAAGCTACAGGGGGCAGGGGAGTGAGCAGGGTGTGCAGTTTCTGGCAACCGAGCTCAGAGGAGTGTGGTTGCCAGAAGCCAAAAATTCCTATGGCCACCTAGACGTCTAGTAGCCACATGATTGCTCTCTCCGAAGATTGCTAATTGTGTCATTGAACATGGTCGGCAGCTGACACTGAAGAGGGCCAAGGGCTTGTTTGGCTTTGTTTCCATTCAATCCCTGCCAAAAGAAGCAAGGATTGCCAGCACTGGGGTATGGGACCTCCTGAGCCTGTGGATTCTTGGCACCTGTCCAACCATGCTGACCCCTGATTGGACTCTTTCTCCAGCCTCATTTCTCCCTCAGAAACTCCCGACCATTCCAACACTCGAGGCCAGAACTAGTTATGGTCCTCCTCCAGCTTCACTGTTTGATGCCCAGCCTGAGCGGCCTCCCATTCCAGAGCTCCACTGCTGCCACGACTCGCTTCCAACACACACTGCAGAGGACAAGCATGTCCAGCAGGCACAGGCACTGAAGAGTGAGAGCTGAGACCCAAGCAGTGCTCATCTCCCCTATCTATGCACCTGGCCTCCTGTCCACTCCCAATTCACACCTGTGGGATTTTGTAGATGCTCGACATGGAGGAAATGTGGAGGAAGAGGTCCGATTCAGCCCCTTCAAGAATGGCCAGCAGGTGATTCTTCCTCCCGCAGCTGTAATGTGGCATGTTGCTTTCGCCCCCAGCAAGGAGCTGCAGCATGGCGTAGGAGGTGGATCTTCCATCGAAGAAGGACTTGTAGAGGTTGTAGCCCAGGGTGATGTTGGGCAAGAGCCTGGGGTTCCGGTTGATCTCCTGAATGGCAAACGTGAAGGACAGGATGTGCCAGTACCTTGTACCGTGCAAACTGCAAAACAATAAATAAAAATATTATTCTGTGCCTCATACTGCTATTCTCCACTAAATGAAAACAAATATGCTTCTTTCTGTTATACCCCTATAATCTTTTTTCATGCAATTTAAATTTCAGAACAGCCGAATAATTTCAGAACAATTATTTTATTATTACCTACATAGTGCTTATATTGTTTACAGCATTTGAAGTGCTCAGTAATGCTGCCTCAATGTAAAGCTGTGTCCCACTGATTTTTACCTAGCACAAATAACATCAAAGTGGAAATTCGGAAAGAAACACACTTCAAAGCTAATACAAGGAAGATAATCTTTGTTGTTAGTACTTAAACAACCTGTAGAACCTGGAAAGAAAGGTTACAGACGTTTGCTCTTTGCCACACTAGCTCACTGCAGACAGTACATTAAAAAAAACACAGCCCCTCAGGTCAAGTTGGCACCCCCTCAGCTCATACCCCCCCAGCTCAGCTCCATGGGCAACCGCCCAGCTCGCCCACCCCTAAGGCCAGGCCTGGGATGGATGCTTTGTCCTCAGATGATCCTGACTGTTCCATCTTCACACTGGAAGGAGAATAAGCCAATAAACACCACTTTCCTCCATTAATCCAGGAGCCTACTGGGAGTTTGGATTTGCCCTTTTACAACCCAGTGTGTCCAACAGTGAATCATGACCAGTGTAAAAGGCCACACACTCAACATTCAAATTCAATTATTGATACACGCCTAAAAATAATTTATTTTGTATGCTACCTGAAGGATCATCGCCTCCCATATACACTTACCCAGACCCTGACATCAGCTTTAGCTGTCCTACTCCAGAAGCCCCTGCCAAAGGAAGCAAGGTGGGTGGCTACCAAGATAAGGGCCTTTTCTCCTGTCCCACCCCAGTTGTGTAGGTGTGAATTGGGTGAATCGTATTCTATTTTAACCAGATATTTAGGAGGGGAGTAGATTCTATGGCTCATATTGAGCAAACAATGGAACCAATGACCTAGGGAGGTGGTGGGCTCTCCGACACTGGAGGCATTCAAGACGAGGCTGGACAGCCATCCGTCAGGGATAGTCTGACCTGGATTCCTGCACTGAGCAGGAGGTTGGTCTGGATGGCTTTGTAGGCCCCTTCCAACCCTACTATTCTATGATTCTACTATTCTATGATTATATGAAAAGGGCTCAACGGATCAGTTTGAAACTTGGCAGCAGAGGAAAAGTGTATTTGAGGATGGCCTGTGGCCATTTTGAGGTAGAACTGGTAAGAAATTGCTTTTTTCTAGGAGGATAAATTTTGATAGGTGAGCTCCAGCAGTTTGACAGATCTTGCCTGGATTTTTTCCCCCTTAGACATACACGCGCTACTTTGGAGGATCATGTCTCCTCTTTGTTCAGCATCTCTCGGAAAACAGTCTGTCATGCATGCCTCAGAAGAACCATTAGGTATTTGTAGGCTTTTACCCCATTTTAACCAAGCATTTAAATAAAAAGAATTTCCACACCAGCCACTCAGCCATTCTGGAACATTAACCAGTCCTTAATAGCATGAAGGATGTTAATAGTCTTGAGCCTTGTTCTATTAAGGGGGTGGGAGTAAAGAAAATAAGATCTATCTATTAATACTACAAGAGGCATAGCTCGGTGCCAATGATCTGCCACCATATATTTGATATTAACAGGTACAGATGGACAAAATTTGGAGACACATGACAGAGATGCTTAATTCTCCTATTTCTAATAACCTATAAATGATGATGCTGTTAAAGTGCTGCATTCAATGTGCCAACAAATTTGGAACACTCAACAATGGCCGCAAGACTGGAAAAGGTCAGTTTACATTCCAATTCCAAAGAAGGGCAATGCCAAAGAGTGTTCAAACTACCGCACAGTTGCGCTCATTCACATCCCAGCAAGGTGATGCTCAAAATCCTACAAGCTAGGCTTCAGCAGTATGCGCACCGCGAACTACCGGAAGTACAAGCTGGGTTTCGAAGAGGCGGAGGAACTAGAGATCAAATCGCCAACGTTCGCTAGATCATGGAGAAAGCAAGAGAATTCCAGAAAAACGTCTATTTCTGCTTCACTGACTATGCTAAAGCCTTTGATTGTGTGGATCACAACAAACTGTGGCAAATTCTGAAAGTGATGGGAGTACCAGACCACCTTACCTGTCTCCTGAGAAACCTGTACGAGGGTCGAGAAGCAACAGTAAGAACCAGACAAGGAACAACCGAGTGGTTCAAAATTGGGAAAGGAGTACAACAAGGCTGCATATTGTCACCCTGCTTATGTAACTTATATGCAGAGTACATCATGAGAAACGCCGGGTTGGATGAATCACAGATCGGAATTAAGATTGCTGGGAGAATTATCAACAACCTCCAATATGCAGACGATACCATCCTAATGGCAGAAAGCAAAGAGGATCTCAAGAGCCTCTTGTTGAGGGTGAAAGAGGAGAGTGCAAAAGCTGGTTTGAAACTCAACATTACAAAAACGAAGATCATGGCATCTGGCCCCATCACTTCCTGGCATATAGAAGGGGAAGAAATGGAAGCAGTGACAGATTTTACTTTCTTGGGCTCCAAGATCACCGCAGACGGTGACTGTAGCCATGAAATTACAAGACGCTTGCTCCTTGGGAGGAAAGCTATGGCAAACCTAGACAGCATAGTAAGAAGCAGAGACATCACCTTGCCGACAAAGGTACATCTAATCAAAGCTATGGTTTTCCCAGTAGTAATGTATGGCTGTGAGAGCTGGACTATAAGGAAGGCTGAGCACCGAAGAATTGATGCTTTCGAACTGTGGTGCTGGAGAAGACTCTTGCGAGTCCCCTTGACTGCAAGCAGGTCAAATCAATCAATCCTAAAGGAAATCAACCCAGAGTGCTCATTGGAAGGACAGATAGTGAAGCTGAAGCTCCAATATTTTGGCCACCTAATGCGAAAAGAAAACTCTCTGGAAAAGACTCTGATGCTGGGAAAGACTGAAGGCAAAAGTAGAAGGGGACGGCAGAGGGTGAGATGGCTAGATAGCATCACCGATGCAATGAATATGGACTTGAGCACACTCCGGGAGAGAGTGCAGAACAGGAAGGCCTGGCGTGCTACGGTCCAAGGGGTCACAAAGAGTCGGACACGACTGAATGACTGAACAACAACAAACTGAACAGATCACCAAAAAAGATAAACAAGGGCTTTGGTTAATTACCATCCAATAAGCCTTTTTGTCCATAATGGGGAGTCTACGCACAAAACATAAAATGAACTCAACTGGCGTTTTGCTTGATTGCAGGAGCAACTACAAGCTTTAAAAGTCTTGATTCAGAGGTTTTATGATACTGAATGACACCAGCTACACACCTGCCCAGCAGAACATGTTCCCCCATGACTCTCTGGGATTCTGCCCAGTTGTAGTACTTCACCCTCTTATCTGAAGCCTCTTAAGAAGAAAGAAGCCCATCAAGCATTCACTCTAACAAGACTCAACATTTTACCAACAGCAGCATTTCAGGGCAGGATTTGGGAAATTCCATCCCAAAGCAAATTGTGTCTGGGTAAGGCAGGAGTCCCTGAAACTCTGACACATCTACTCTATTGTATTGCCTTGTAATGTTTATTCTGATTTGAGATGTCATTTGCTGTACCCTCTTTTGACTAACTTCCTAGGGCATTCTGATGAAAGATAAGTCATTCACTGTCTTTGGGATAAGGTTGGATATCTCATCAAAGAGGTGGCTAATTATTTTCTAATCATCATGCGTATAAGGTCTCAGCTGATTGTAATAGCTAAACAGAAGAAACTCTGTCCCTGTGTCCTGATATTATGTCTTGCATTTTATCTTGAATGAGCCTAATGCCCACTGTCTATCTATCTATCTATCTATCTATCTATCTATCTATCTATCTATCTATCTATCTATCTAGCTAGCTATCCATCCATCCACCCATCTATCCATTTACGTAGACTACGGCGAAAATAAGGGGAACGCTATCACGGAATCATGGGCTCAAGTTACAAGAAGCCAGATTCCAGCTGAACATCAGGAAAAACGTCCTGACTGTTAGAGTAATATGAGAATGGAACCAATTACCTAGGGAGGTGGTGGGCTCTCCCACACTGGAGGCGTTTACATGCCATGAAGTTTCCAGGTCTACTGGTGAACTATGGGGAGAGAAACAGCACTATAAAGAGAAAAAGCAAGCAAGCAAGCAAACAAACCCCTCTCTCTGTCCAAAGTGATTTGGGGAGTATGTTTCAGTGACCTTGTTTGGATCAGAGTTTGTGAAGAAGAAAAATAAACTTTTTATAGTCTAAAACATGGATGATTTCCTATTCCTCCTGTGTTGGGGATGGTGGAATTTTTTTTTTTTTCAAAAAAAACCTTTAACGTGTATGCGAGTCATTAGCCACCATTGTATGCCTTGTTTTCATTTTGTTTTCTGCATCATGCCATGTTTTCCGGTGTTTGAGACGGAGATCAGAATGGCAACAGCCATTAAAAAGAAAGTTCCCCAATTTGCCAGGGATATCGACTGTTAAAAAATGTCTGGAGAGACATTTAGTGGATATGTACTGACCAATGAAATGATAGTAAAGTAGGCTGACATTTTTAAAGGTAAGTAAATGCTTTGAAGAAATGCTAATTTCAGATCTTCAGATCTTCTGTGCGCGCCCGTTTGTGTGGGCATGGGCATGCACGGGTCTACGGGTCTCCTTATTCCTGCCTTTATCGTTCTATGTGTTTCAAGGGCTCTCACTTATGGTTTGAGTTCAGCTTCACTCTCTCCTTTCCCCAAAATTATCTCTAAATCACTTCTCTTTGAGCTTTGCAAGCTTTTGTTGCTGAATATCACCGACAGAGACTTAAAAGTGAGTAATATGGGAAGGGGGAGTCATAGATTAACAGTGTCCTCTTATCCATGCTGTTTCAGTATGCGGAAATAAAAATAACAATTATTTCATTATTACCTACATGGTCCTTATAATGTAAACAGTATTTGAAGGGTTAAGTGCTTGGGAACGTTGCCTCAAAGAAAAGTTGTGTCCCACTCACTTTGACTCACTGGAAATAACATCAAAGTGGAAACTGAAAATGAAGCACACTTTAACACTTCTAGAAGGAAGACGATTTTTCCAGTTAGTACTCACGCAACCAGTAGAACCCTGAAAGGGGGGTTACAGGCACTTGCTTTTGCCATCTTTGCTCACTGCAGACATGATATTCAAAAAGCACAGCCCCTCAGCTCAGCCTGGTGCCCCCAAATGCTCAATCTGCCCGCCCAGCACCCCCCCTTGCTACCTGAGGGATCATCTCCTCCCATATACACTTGCCCAGACCCTGAGATCAGCTTTAGCAGTCTGACTGCAGAAGCCCCCACCAAAGGAAGCAAGGTGGACGGCTACTATGACAAGGGCCTTTTCTCCTGGGGCTTCTCAGTTGTAGAGGAGAAAATTGGGGTATCGTATTCTCTTATAACCAGAGTTTGGCGGGGGGGGGGGAGTAGATTCTATTTCTTATATTAAGAAAATGCCTCAGTGGACCAGTCTGAAGCTTCGTAAGGGAGGAGAAGTATATTTGAGGATAGCCTGTGGCAATTTTGAAGTAGAACTGGTCAGAAATTGCTTTTTTCTAGGAGGTTTAATTTTGATAGGCAAGCTCCTGCAGTTTGACAGATTTTGTCTGTTGTTTTTTCCCACTTGAGTTACATGGGCTACTTTGGAGGATCATTTCTCCTATTTGTACAGCATCTCTTGGAAAACAGTTTGTCCTCTTAGGAAGGAAGAAGGAGAGGAATATAGTATGCTTCAGAAAACTATAAGGCATTTCTAGGTTTTTACCCCATTTTAAGCTGGCATTCAAATAAAAAATAATTTCCACACCAGCCACTCAGCCATTCAGGAATGTTAACTAGCACAAAGGATGTTATAGTCTTAAGCCATGTTATATTCGGGGTGAGGAGGGGGGAGAAAAAGAGATCTACCTATTAATAATCCAAGAGGCGTAGCTCGGTGCCAATGATCTGTCACCGTATATTTGATATACACGGATATAGATGGACAAAATTTGGAGAAACATTATACAGATTCTTAATTCTCCTATTTCTAATAACCTAAATGAACAGATCACCAAAAAGATAACCAAGGGCTTTGGTTCACTGCCATCCCATAAGCCTTTTCTTCATTAAAGGGAATCTATGCACGAAACCTCCTTCATGGATCATTGCCTTGTTGTGGCGAAGGGGCTTGCGTAACTCAGTGAAGCCATAAGCTATGCCGTGCAGGGCCACCCAAGACGGACAGGTCATGGCAGAGAGTTCTGACAAAATGTGGTCCACTGGAGAAGGAAATGGCAACCCACTCCAGTATTCTCACCAAGAAAACCCCATGGAACGTATCACAAGGCTAAAAGAGATGACGCCGGAAGATGAGCCCCTCAGGTCGGAAGGTGTCCAATATACTACTGGGGAAGAGCAGAGGGTATTTCCAAGTAGTGCCAGAAAGAGTGAAGCGGCTGGGCCAAAGCCAAAAGGACACTCAGCTGTGGATGTGTCTGGTGGTGAAAAGAAAATCCGATGCTGCAAAGAACAATATTGTTTAGGAACCTGGAATGTCAGTTCAATTAATCCAGGTAAGCTGGAGGTGGTCAAACATGAGATGGCAAGATTGAGCATCGACATCTTGGGAATCAGCGAACTCAAATGGACAGGCATGGGTGAATTTAATTCAGGTGACCATCATATCTACTATTGTGGCCAAGAATACCTTAGAAGAAATGGAGTAGCACTCATAGTCAACAAAAGGGTGGGAAAAGCAGTACTGGGGTACAATCTTAAAAATGATAGAATGATCTCAGTACGAATCCAAGGCAAACCATTCAACATCACAGTAATTCAAGTCTATGCCCCAACCACTGATGCTGAAGAAGCTCAGGTTGATCAGTTCTATGAAGACCTACAACACCTTCTAGAACTAACACCAAAAAAAGATATCCTCTTCATCATAGGGGATTGGAATGCTAAAGTAGGAAGTCAAGAAATCACTGGGATAACAGGCAGGCATGGCCTTGGTGTACAAAATGAAGCAGGACAAAAGCTAATAGAGTTTTGCCAAGAGAAAACGCTGATCATAGCAAACACTCTTTTCCAACAGCACAAGAGACGACTCTACACATGGACATCACCAGATGGTCAATATCGAAATCAGATTGATTATGTCCTTTGCAGCCAAAGATGGAGAAGCTCTATACAGTCAGTCAAAACAAGACCTGGAGCTGACTGTGGCTCAGATCATGAGTTTCTTGTTGCAAAATTTCGGCTTAAATTGAAGAACATAGGGAAAACCACTAAACCATTCAGGTATGACCTAAATCATATCCCTCATGAATATACAGTGGAGGTGAGGAATAGATTTCAGGGATTTGACCTGAGAGACAGAGTGCCTGAGGAATGATGGACGAAGGTCCATAACATTGCTCAGGAGGGAGCAACAAAATCCATCCCAAAGAAAAAGAAATGCAAGAAAGCCAAGTGGCTGTCTGAGGAGGCTTTACGAGTAGCTGAGGAAAGAATGGAAGTGAAAAGCAAGGGAGGAAGGGGAAGATATATCCAACTGAATGCAGAGTTCCAGAGAATAGCAAGGAGAGACAAGAAGGCCTTCTTAAATGAACAATGCAAAGCAATCAAGGAAAACAATAGAATGGGAAAAACTAGAGAGGTCTTCAAGAAAATCGGAGATCTCAAGGGAACGTTTTGTGCAAAGACGGGCATGATAAAGGACAAAGAAGGCAGGGACCTAACAGAAGCAGATGAGATTAAGAAGAGGTGGCAAGAATACACAGAAGAACTATACAGGAAAGATCTGAATGTCCCTGATAGCCATGACAGTGCAGTCACAGAACTTGAGCCAGACATCCTAGAGAGTGAAGTCAAGTGGACATTAGGAAGCATTACTAACAACAAAGCTAGTGGAGATGACAGTATTCCAGCTGAGCTATTTAAAATACTAAAAGATGATGCTGTTAAAGTGCTGCATTCAATATGCCAACAAATTTGGAACACTCAACAATGGCGGCAAGCCTGGAAAGGGTCAGTTTACATTCCAATTCCAAAGAAGGGCAACGCCAAAGAGTGTTCAAACTACCGCACAATTGCGCTCATTCACATCCCAGCAAGCTTATGCTCAAAATCCTACAAGCTAGGCTTCAGCAGTATGCGAACCGGGAACTACCAGAAGTACAAACTGGGTTTCAAAGAGGCAGAGGAATTAGCGATCAAATCGCCAACATTCGCCGGAGCAAGGAGAAAGCAAGAGAATTCCAGAAAAACGTCTATTTCTGCTTCATTGACTATGCTAAAGCCTTTGATTGTGTGGATCACAACAAACTGTGGCAAATTCTGAAAGTGATGGGAGTACCAGACCACCTTTCCTGTCTCCTGAGAAACCTGTACGAGGGTCAAGAAGCAACAGTAAGAACCGGACATGGAACAACTGAGTGGTTCAAAATTGGGAAAGGAGTACGACAAGGCTGCATATTGTCACCCTGCTTATTTAACTTATATGCAGAGTACATCATGAGAAATGCCGGGTTGGATGAATCAGAGATCGGAATTAAGATTGCTGGTAGAATTATCAACAACCTCCTATATGCAGACGATACCACCCTAATGGCAGAAAGCGAAGAGGATCTCAAGAGCCTCTTGTTGAGGGTGAAAGAGGAGAGTGCAAAAGCTGGTTTGAAACTCAACATTCAAAAAACTAAGATCATGGCGTCTGGCCCCATCACTTCCTGGCATATAGAAGGGGACAAAATGGAAACAGTAACAGATTTTACTTTCTTGGGCTCCATGATCCCCACAAACGGTGACTGTAGCCATGAAATTACAAGACGCTTGCTCCTTGGGAGGAAAGCTATGGCAAACCTAGACAGCAGAGTAAGAAGCAGAGACATCACCTTGCTGACAAAGGTCCGTCTAATCAAACCTATGGTTTTCCCAGTAGTAATGTATGGCTGTGAGAGCTGGACTATAAGGAAGGCTGAGCGCCGAAGAATTGATGCTTTCGAACTGTGGTGCTGGAGCAGACTCTTACAAGTCCCCTGGACTGCAAGGAGGTCAAATCAATCAATCCTAAAGGAAATCAACCCTGAGTGCTCACTAGAAGGACATATACTGAAGCTGAAGTTCAAATATTTTGGCCATCTAATGCGAAGAGAAAACTCTCTGGAAAAGACCCTGATGCTGGGAAAGACTGAAGGCCAAAGGAGAAGGGGACGGCAGAGGATGAGATGGCTAGATAGCATCACCGATGCAATGAATATGAACTTGAGCACACTCCGGGAGAGAGCGCAGGACAGGAAGGCCTGGCATGCTATGGTCCATGGGGTCTCGAAGAGTCGGACACGACTGAACGACTGAACAACAAATGCACAAAACACAAAACAAACTCAAGTGGTGTTTTGCTTGAGTTTCTTCTAACGCAGGAGCAACCACAGGCTTCTGCAGTCTTGATTCAGAGACTTGATGATACTGAGTGACAGGAACTACACTCCTGCCCAGCAGAACGTGTTCCCCCAGTCACCCCATGTGATCCTGCCTAGTTCTGGTACTTTACCCTTTTCTTTGATGTCTCTTCAGAATAAACAGGGCCATCAAGCATCCATTCATGCAAGACTTAATCTTTGACCAGCAGCTGCATTTCAGGGGTGGTTTGGGGAAACTCCATTCCAAAGCAGATCGTTTCTGTGTAAGGCAGGAGTCCCTGCAACTCTTACACAAAGACTCTTTTATTGTAATTTTTATTCTGATTTGAGAGGCCGTATGCTGTATGCTCTGCTGACTAACTTCCCAGGGCATTCTGAGGAAAGATTGGTCATTCACTGTCCTGGGAAATGTCAGATATCACAAAAAAGAGGTGGCTAATTATTTTTTAATCATCATGCGTATGAGCACTCAATTGATTGTATGGGCTAAACTGAAGAAACTGTATCCCTGTATCCCGATATTATGTCTTGTATTTTATCTTGAATGAATCTAACAACCATTGAACACACACACACACACACATACCTGGCTTCTTCAGAAGTAAATCCACAGAATGCAGTAGGATTTACAGTGAAGTACTGTAGTGGATGAGGAAGAAACGGTGCTCACCCTTAAGAAAGGGCCACAACCATGGCCCTGTATTATTCTGGAGAGGGAACCTCTGTGCGGGCATTTGCATTTGGACCACTGCCAAGAAAGAACCTCCCGGGCTCCAGCCTGTGTCTTATCACAACATTTACTATCAAAGAGGCTGCTGGTTCTTTTGCCTGAAACAATGCAAGGGAACCACATGGATCCAGTCATATGTGAGCATACTGAACTAAATGATACCTTTACTTTAATGAAGATCTGAATTCTTCTTCAAAAAGGAGAGAGTGACAAAAGTCAGAAGAGTGATTTATCAGGGATGACCAGAGATACCAGAAAAGATGGACACTCTCCGATAAATGGGGACAACCGGAGTGCGGGTTTGGAAACATTAAATCATCATTATCACTTACGTGACAACCCTGGTTACAGGGGACTCAGAGAAAATGTATGGTTTGTTGCAAAAGAAATACTGTGAAGACAGGACTCCACTGATGAGGTAGTCCCCTGGCCGGTAATAATAGGATCCTAAGTCTTGCTCTTTGTTCAAAATGGTCAAGCAGTCTGTCTTCTGCAGTTGACCGGCCGCATAAGGAAGCAGGAGCAACAACAGCAGCAGCAACGATATCATTCTGGGTCTGCCTCCCTCCTGCTGCTCCTCCTTTGTGACTGTTCCTTTCACCTCCACAGCCAGCTAATCAGAAGACGTGAGAAAAGTCTTGCAAGATAGAGGCTGCAGTGTCTTTACAACAACATCCAGTTCTGAGCTGAAGGCAGCGGTGGGAGGTGGTGTACTAAACTATACCACAGGCATGGTCATCTTAGCCTGTCCGAAATCTGAGCCCAGGCTCTCGGGAGCACAGGAGATGTTTTATGCACCAAGCTTCTCAGGCACGGGGCAAGAGCATTCCTGGAGCTGCCTTTCATTCTGATGTTGACATCGTTGGTCTCCAAGGAAAACAGGAAGCAAAACATCTCTTGAGCTTTGGCAAGACTCAGAATAGATCACTAAGTTTTTGATAATGATCAGGGGAAGCTTCACAGCTGCAACTTCATGGATTCTCTGAGTGCCTCGAGGCAAGCTGCAGAGCTGGGGAAAAACATGTTTGTGAGAAGTCACACAGGCAGTTCCATCTTTTGGTTGTCCAGGGGGAAAGGTGAGCCTGGCCTGGCCTGTATGCGAAAAACTCACACAAAAGAGCCAAGATCAAGGAAATCTCTTCGGATGCATACAAGTGTTTGGGAATGTGCGGCCCTCCAGATAGCACTGGACTGCACGTTCAGTACCCCAAACTGGCCTAGCCCATGGGGGAAAAATTCCCAGTGTGCTGTTCTGTGCTCGCTCAAGGTGAGCCATAGTGGCCTCATCGGTGTCAAGGATGTACAGCTGGCCATAGCTTGGTGGCGCATCTGACTGCACAGTGCTCATCGGATGGCAAAGTGACCCTTGCACTCTAAACACAAACAGATTGGGAGCTTGTGGCTGTTCAATCTCGAGGGGTGCATACCAGGAAGCAAAGCCTAGAGTACTGCTGTCCTTGCGAATGTCCTTCAGAAATGTATTGCCCAGAAGGGAGCCATCGGTGACAACGTTGAAGATGGAAATGGGAACCAAGGGTGTTGGTAGTGATTGAAAACTTTCTGCCATGGCAGCAAAGAGTTGACAATTCAGAATTCACACTGGAAAAGGAAGGTGTCACAGCACTCACAAGCCTTAACACAGTTGCCGATATCAAACCTGTCAATGTTGGCTGCAGGACGCAGGATGAAATGCGCAGTCTGCCTCCTGTGTCTGGGCTGGTTTCAGTTATTGAGGGATGCAAGGCTGGCCAGAGATTTGTTGGCTCCCAAAGCTGAGGGGCTGCCTGCATATGCACGCTTCTTGAGGCGGGGGTGGAATCATCCTGGTTGGGCCACAAAGCTTCTTCTCTAGGGCTGAGGGGTAGAATTGGTGCGGGGGCATAAGGTATGCTGGGACTCATGGTTCACCTACTGGTTGCTGTTACCAGTAAGCATTTGATGTCTTGCTCAAATGTCCCCCCCCCACCATCAACATAATCCGTGAACAGGTAAGTGACATTTGTACATCTCTACTGTTCTGCCATGGACTCCGGGTGTGTGTGTTCTTTAGAATCTGGCCTCATTGGAGTCCATGGCAGAATTCTCCACCATCCCTATATCCAACACTGGCAGTTTGCCAATCATGTTGCGCTAGTAGAAATGACCACTAATGCCAATGTGAAACTAGCATTTCATGGCACCAACCAAGAAACTAGCCAAACCAGTACTTCCAGAATTAGATGTCAGTGGAGATCACAGAAAGAAGCTCTGCTGACTTGTCTGGTTCTGGAAGTACTAGTTTGGACTAGTTTCCAGTTGCAGTAAAAAGTGCTCGCTTCCTGTTGCACCAGCAGTCCTTCCCACTAGTGCAAAAGCAGTTTTGGATACTGCCTTACAGTTCTAGGCATACCTCCAATGGTACAGCCCTGATCTGACCCAGAGCCTGCCTCAATGCAGCAAGTTCTGCCTTACATATCGAACTACCCAAATAGAAATACCTCTGTATTTCAAGTAATGCTAGATTCTGCACATTTTTACTCAGATGTAAATAATACTAGAAATATCGCGGCGGCGGCTCCGGCAGCAGTTTGGCGGCAGTTTAGCGGTGGCAGCCAGTCTTCCGACCGGCTGCCGCCGCCACCGCCATTTCCAAGTAAAACAAACAAACAAACAAACAAACATAATAGTCTACGTAAAGATTTACGTAGCCTATCACGGTTAGATTTTTTAAAAAACACCGTGATAGTCTACGTAAATGTTTACGTAGCCTATCACGGCTGACTTTTTTTTTTAAAAAAAAGCGCGTACCTAAATGGCGGCGCCCAAGGGCGCCACCATTTGCGTACGTGCTTCTTCTTTCTTTTTTTTTAAGTCAGCCATGACAGGCTACGTAAACATTTACGTAGCCTATCATGGCTGACTGCAGGGACGCAAACGGCGGCGGCTACAGCTGCCACCGTTTGCGTCCTGGCAGTAGACGATGTTTCGCGGCCGGAGGGATGGGGCGCCTCCCCCCCAGCCAGAATTTCGGCGGGGAGGGACAGGGCGCCTTCCCCCCGGCCAGAATTTCGGGGGGGAGGGATGGAGCGCCTCCCCCCCACCGCGAAGGAAGCTTCGGGATCAGGTAAGGGACTTTCGTCCATCCCTAGCCGTAGAAGAAGCACTCCTCCTGGCCACACACTGGGGAGATGCTTGTAGCAGAAAACACAATTTCCTCTCTACATCCCAAAATTTCATTTCCCTTATGAAGGGTTCTAAATCACAATCTCTAATATCAGTATCTTTAGCAAAGGAGATCGTTACCTTGTCGTGGCTCCAGCTAAACCATGAAGGGACACCCAAGACGGGAAGGTCATGGCAGAGAGGTCAGACTAAATACAATCCCTGGGGAAAGAAATGGCAACCCACCCCAGTATTCTTGCCATGAAAACTCAATGGATCAGTACAACCAGAGATATGTCGGTATTCCACCAGAAGATGGGACTCCCAGGTCGGAAGATGGTCAAAATGCTACTGGGGAGGAACAGAGGATAACTTCAACTAGCCCCAGATTTGATGACGCAGCTAGCTCCAAGCCGAAAGGGCGGCTAGCTGCCGATGGTGCTGGTGCTGAACGACGAATCTGATGTTCTAAAGATCAATGCACCATAGGAACCTGGAATGTAAGATCGATGAGCCAGGGCAAATTGGATGTGGTTATTGGGGAGATGTCAAGATTAAATATAGACATTTTGGGTGGCAGTGAACTGAAATGGACTGGAATGGGCCACTTCACATCAAATGCCCACCAGATGTATTACTGTGGACAAGAGGACCACAGAAGAAAAGGAGTAGCCCTCATAATTAATAATAAAGTGGCTAAAGCAGTGCTTGGATACAATCCAAAAAATGACAGAATGATCTCAATTCGAATTCAGGGGAAGCCATTTAACCTCACAGTGATCCAAATATATGCCCCAACCACAGATGCTGAAGAAGCAGAAGTAGATCGGTTCTATGAGGATCTGCAGCACCTAGTGGATAGTACGCCAAACAAAGATGTTATTTTCATTACAGGAGACTGGAATGCTAAGGCGGGTAGTCAAACGACACTTGGAATTACAGGCAAGTATGGTCTGGGAGAACAAAGTGAAGCAGGACATAGGCTGATAGAATTTTGCCAAGACAACTCACTGTGCATAACAACCACTCTCTTCCAACAACCTAAGAGATGACTTTATACATGGACTTCACCACACGGTCGACATCGAAATCAGATTGACTACATCCTTTGTAGCCAAAGGTGGCGGACATCTATGCAGTTGGTGAAAACAAGACCTGGAGCTGATTGTAGTTCAGATCACGAACTTCTTATTGCACAATTTAGAATCAGACTCAAGAGCATAGGGAAGACCCACAGATCAGTTAGATATGAGCTCACGAATATTCCTCATAAATATGCAGTGGAGGTGAAGAATAGATTTAAGGGACAAGATTTAGAAGTTAGGGTCCCAGAAGAACTACAGACAGACGTTTGCAACATTGTTCAGGAGGCGGCAACAAAAAATGTCCCAAAGAAAAAGAAAACCAAGAAGGCAAGATGGCTGTCTGCTGAAACGCTGGAAGCAGCCCAAGAAAGAAGGAAAGCAAAAGGCAACAGTGTTAGGGGGGGTATGCCCAATTAAATGCAAAATTCCAGAGGTTAGCCAGAAGAGATAAAGAATTATTTTTAAACAAGCAATGTGCGGAAGCAGAAGAAGATAATAGAATAGGAAGGACAAGAGACCTCTTCCAGAAAATTAGAAACATCGGAGGTCAATTCCAGGCAAAAATGGGTATGATCAAAAACAAAGATGGCAAGGACCTAACAGAAGCAGGAGAGAGCAAGAAAAGGTGGCAAGAATATACGGAAGATCTGTATAGGAAGAACAATAATATCGGGGATAGATTTGACGGTGTGGTCAGTGAGCTAGAGCCGGACATCCTGAAGAGTGAGGTTAAATGGGCTTTAAGAAGCATTGCTAATAACAAGGCAGCAGGAGATGACGGTATCCCAGCTGAACTGTTTAAAATCTTGCAAGATGATGCTGTCAAGGTGATGCATGCCATATGCCAGCAAATTTGGAAAACACAAGAATGGCCAACAGATTGGAAAAGGTCAACTTATATCCCCATACCAAAAAAGGGAAGCACCAAAGAATGTTCGAACTATCGAATAGTGGCACTAATTTCACATGCCAGGAAGGTAATGCTCAAGATCTTGCAAGGTAGACTCCAGCAATTCATGGAACGAGAATTGCCAGATGTACAAGCTGGGTTTCGAAAAGGCAGAGGAACTAGAGACCAAATTGCCAAAATCCGCTGGATACTGGAGAAAGCCAGGGAGTTTCAGAAAAACATCTATTTCTGTTTTATTGACTATTCTAAAGCCTTTGACTGTGTGGATCATCACACATCTTGTCTGCCTCCTGAGGAATCTGTATAACAACCAAGTAGCACCGGTAAGAACAGACCATGGAACGACGGACTGGTTTACGATTGGGAAAGAAGTATGGCAGGGATGTATACTCTCACCCTACCTATTCAACCTGTATGCAGAACACATCATGTGACATGCTGGGCTTGATGAAGCCAAGGCTGGAGTTAAAATCGCTGGAAGAAACAATAACAATCTCCAATATGCAGATGATACCAGTTTGATGGCAGAAAGCGAGGAGGAGCTGAGGAACTTCATGACGAAGGTGAAAGAAGAAAGTGCAAAAGCTGGGTTGCAGTTAAACCTCCAAAAAACCAAGATTATGGCAACCAGCTTGATTGAGAACTGGCAAATAGAGGGAGAAAATGTGGAGGCAGTGACAGACTTTGTCTTTCTAGGCACAAAGATTACTGCAGATGCTGAGTGCAGCCAGGAAATCAGAAGATGTTTACTTCTTGGGAGGACAGCAATGACAAATCTTGATAAAATAGTGAAGAGCAGAGACATCAAACTGACAACAAAAGTCCACGTAGCTCAAGCAATGGTATTCCCCGTAGTAACCTATGGCTGCGAGAGCTGGACCATAAGGAAGGCTGAGCGAAGGAAGATAGATGCTTTTGAGCTGTGGTGCTGGAGGAAAATTCTGAGGGTGGCTTGGACTGCAAGAAGATCAAACCAGTCCATCCTCCAGGAAATAAAGCCAGACTGCTCACTTGAGGGAATGATCTGAAAGGCAAAACTGCAGTACTTTGGCCACATCATGAGAAGACAGGATGCCCTGGAGAAGATGTCAATGCTAGGGAAAGTGGAAGGAAAAAGGAAGAGGGGCTGACCAAGGGCAAGATGGATGGATGATATTCTGGATGTGACGGACTCGAGCTTGGGGGAGCTGGGGGTGGTGACGGCTGACAGGAAGCTCTAGTGTAGGCTGGTCCATGAAGTCACCAATAGTCGGAAGCGACTGAATGAATAAACAACAACAATATCAGTATAGAGGGCATTTGAGAATATAATGTGCCAAATCACACAAAACGGGTTTCCCAAAAAAGAGACAATCTCCCTTAGACTGGCACACCACAAAATCTACCCAGTTTCATCATTGAATCCATTTGTTTGAAGCCCCATTGAGTGAAACCCTTCAACATTTTAGTGACAAGGAGAATATAAATTACCCTTTGGACTGGTGCTGTCCTGTCATCCCTGCCAAGCACCTCACTGCTCTTGGAATAGTGCTCAAGGTGACGAACAATACTAAAGCATAAATCAAATATAAATCTATAATTAAAATATAAATGCAAATAAGTTAAAGCCACATCAATAAAAGAGAAATTGCACCCGCCACTTCAAACCCACTTCAGCAAACAGCTTTATAACCAAAACCTGCCCGAATAAAGGCCCCTTTGCCTGCTGCCGGGAGGTCAACAAAGTGGTAGCTGCCCTGGTAACTTACCTTATAGGGATGTGCAAACTCACCCCCATCTCAGATTTCTGGGCACCCGCCCATCCCCTGCCCCCACTCACCAGTTCCCAGATCCCACTTGAGCCCCTCCCATGCTCAGCAAGCAACCCGCACCCACCCCAGCAGCCTTGTTGAGCTCTGTGGTCACCATTTTATGACAAATAAAATGGTGATCACAAAATGCACATAGCATGACAATGCACATTTTGTGAATGCGCATATTTGTATGTGTGAAAAAATGTGCATTTTTGCCACAATGAGCATTTTTGCGCATATGCAAATATGCGCATTTTGGGATTTGGAGGGAGTTGCCTTTAAAAGCCATAGAGCCAAGTTTTTCTGCCATGGCGGTGCTGGAAATGATGAATGCATATTGCTTAGGGCTTAGTCCATGGAGTCCTGTGTGATCTGGGAAGGATTTGATAGTGTTTTGCAGGGATGGATCTCTGGGGCATATTTGTACCTCAGCAGACTCACAGACTTTATTTCTGAAAGTTAGGATATATAAATGAATGAATGAATAATACATATATACATACACATTTAAAATAAAAAGAGAAGCTGAAGGCGTAGAGAGAATCAAACCAGCTATGAGGGAGCGAGAAAGAGGGTGAAGAGTGTGGTTTCGGAGCCCTGGTCTCACCTCCATCCCCAGAAACAGAGAAATCCTATGGCACTCTCAACACTGTCTATTACTGCACTGCAGAGCAAATCGACAATTGACCATGGCCAGGCATTTACTATAGAAGCAATATCATAAGAGACAAGGCGAAGATACTCCTTTAGGCTGATTGTCCACACAACACAGCCTGGTTGGGGACTGTACATTATGAAACATTCTTCAGTTGAATTACAATGTCAAGCCAACTTGTACCGAAACTGAGTGTTAACCCAGTCAACAGCTCCCAGTGGAGGCTAGTGGCTCCAGTTTTGTTGGGGCTAGATTCCATGCTGTTTCAGCACGTTGGACTCCTCCTTTCAAGTTCTGGCTGATTCTGTCTGAAACCCAGAATGGGTTCACAGCTCCACTGAAATCAGGGCTGCCAGCCTGCACTGGCAGCTGCCCCAAATCTCAGGCTGAGAGTGTCAAGATCTAAAGTTTAAATGGCCCTGTACCAAAAACTGAGCATAGGATTATCCCATATCAAATATCTCTCTGTTCAGGAGACTGTCTGCTTCAAGATAAACCATTCCCTCCAATCAAAAACATCATTTCTGTGCAGTAAATGTGTGATGACCACAGATGACAATGACAAGCAAGGAAACCGAAGTACCGAATTAAAATCCTGCATTCTTTGAGAATAGTTCTTGATGACAACAAGTGCATGAAACCATCATAGGAAGCAGAGCAATTACAATACACATGCCATTAACAAGCAAACAAAAATCCATTTTATGTCTTGCATTCAGGGCTTTCCATGTGCACTCAAGCTGCAAAATGCTGGCACACTCAGCTGTTAAGGGCCACACCTTCAACAGATGCATTATTTGGACAATGTGACTATGGTATAGTTCCAGCCTCACCGGTATAGTTCCAGCCTCACCACTACCTCAGATGCGGATGGCAGTCACTGGCAGAGTGAGACCCTCAAGGCTCAGCTTTGCCTGTCTCCTGTAACAGAAACACTGAAACTGTGCAACTGAAGCGATAAGCACATCAAAAGGCTCTGTTAACAATGATCTCACCAATACTAGTATCTCTTCCAAACTTACGCCAAATATTCTTCCACAACTCTACTTCTATGGATCAGATGCCCTAGTTTGTTTTGAACATGATATGCTCTTTCGTATTCAGATCAGGTCTCAGTACAATAATGTAGCACTTGGGAAGAAAGATGCAGCCCAACAGCCCAGCACTGGAGGCCAAAATCGAGAAGACCTGCACAGCCACCATGTATTTCCCCTTGGTGCTCAAGTAGGAGGGCACAAAGGACAGCCAAACACTGCAGAAGACCAGCATGCTGAAGGTGATCAGTTTGGCTTCATTGAAGGCCCCAGGCAGCTTCCTGGCAAAGAAAGCCACTGTGAAACAGATGGCAGCCAAGAAGCCCATGTAGCCAAGGGCAGTATAAAAGAAGACAACAGATCCTTCATTGCATTGCAGGATGATCCATCCAGGCTGGGAGTGCATGTCACAATCGGGGAATGGGGCAGAGCTCCCCATTCAGATGATGCAGATGACAACTTGGACACCAGAACAAGAACTTACAATGGAGTTTGCAAGACTCTTCCCCAGCCATCTCTTCACTGTGTTCCGTGGTTTTGTGGCCAGGAAAGCCAACACCACTGTGATGGTTTTGGCCAACACCGAAGAAACGGCAACTGAGAAGATGATGCTGAAGGCTGTTTGTCGGAGAAGGCAAGTTCCTTGGCCACCCCATGAACAGGAAGGAGGACAAGAAGGAAAGCATGATGAAGAGGAGGAGAATGTAGGAGAGGTCTCGGTTGTTGGCCTTGATTATTGGAGTTTCTTGGTATTTCATGAAGATTCCTAATATGAAGCCCGTGGATAAGGCCAAGAATAGACTAAAAGATATCAGGACAATCCCCAAAGGTTCTTCATAGGTGAGGAAGGTTATCTCCTTGGGGACACATTGATCTCGGTCCTTGTTTGGATGCTGATCTTCCGGACACTTGATGCAATGGTCAGCATCTGAGAAGACAGAGAGTGAGTTCAGCAGGATTCACATCAACTGTACCTCCAGAAAAAAAATGTGCAGTTGAGCAGGGAGAGAGACAAACATTCCCTCACAGAGGACCTGTTTTGTGACCAGACCAGTCTATGGCCTCATCACCAAGCGAGGACCTTAGTAGTAGCATGGCCAGGAAAGGTACTGTAATATCTCTGTCAGGCATTAGAGAGCAGTTGTCAGTCAGAGAAGAACAGAGAAGAGTAGGCTAGATGGATTGATGGGCTGACTTGGAATAAACACAGCTCCTTATCTGGTTTAAATTTGGAAAAGCGAGTCTATTTATCCCATCATTGTTCGGGGTAAGGGGTGTCTGTGAGGTTATCCTCTTCTCATCTTTATAATAATCCTGTAAGGCATGTAAAGCTACCTGGTAGCTGAGTGGCTTGTGATTTATTTATTTACTCAACTAATGCCCCACCTTTCTACCACAAGACGGTGCTCAAGGGACTTCTGGTTACCTTTGTAATCTGGAGTAGGAAACTTCCATAAAGCTCTCTTATGTTTTAATCAAGTTTTACTAAAGAGGTTTAAAAAAACAGAAGACTGAATCAGCATTGGGCGGGGGAGTACTCTGATCACCAGAAAGTGGGGGTTCTACCATTTTCACATCCCCTTTTCTGTCAGGGACCCCCTACTTGACTGCCACAGGATCGCAGCACAGAGCAGACAATTCTCTGCATATAATGGATAAAGGCCCACCATGTCTATACATGCTGCCCTGTCCCAATCATGAAAAAGTCAGAGTGGTAGTTTTTTTGGGGGAGGGCATGATTTATACCAGGAAGAGTGTGCACTAAGCATCCCCCCTGCTTTGCACCCCACAGAATCACTCCCATCGTATTTTCTTTCTACTCACTTCATAGGATTAATGGTGGAGATTACAAAATAAACTAAAGCCAAGTAGGGGACAGAGTTCAAAAAGTCTTTAGCATCTGTTCCAAAGATGTATGAATATTTAATGTGTTAATTAAAATGCTTTTGAGACTGCACATCAGAACAATGATCACAATGATGTACAGACCAGAAGAATAAAGCATTGTAGAAGAAGAGCAAGTAATAACAAATAAAATTAGCATTCAGTCGAATGGAACAAGCCTTCATTAAAATCATGTTATGTACTAGAAGGGCATCATGATGTATTTCAGGCTGAGCAGAAGTGAATGGCCCATGACCATGAGGGATTCCCATGATGTTTTACACTAGGAGCAACAGTCATTTATGAAGCCTTCTTCTCTTACCTACTCATAGATAGTTTTGCTAAAGGTGTTTAAGAGAAAAGAAGAGAGAAGTAAAATAGGGCTGTGGAGACTATTCGGCATATTCAAGGAGTTGCCCTAGGCAACTCCCATTCTTCTGATCTTGCCTACCTTCCTGAATGGAGATGGTTCCTTCTGCACATGGAGCGCAAGCATAGCAGCATGGTGGCTCTCCTTCTTGGACCTCCTTGTAGTATCCACAGCGACAGCTCTCAGTGCATCTGGAATGAGGTATGGTCTAGCAACAAAGAGAAGGAGCATCCAGGAAAACAGTATTATGAAACTATGGAAATGAGTCCTCCAATTTAGACAGGACCCAACAGGGTTTCTAGCTCTTGTGATACTAAGGGAAGTAAAGAAGTGATCCCAGGTCCTCGTTTCTGGGAACCACTATTTATGCATCATAACATGGCATGGAAGTTTTTGGTCTGTTTGTTTCAAAATGTATATGCCCCTTATACTATACATGTACTCAAGCCAATATAAAAACTGGAGGAGAAAAGGTACGGCAATGAAGTAAACTAAAAGACAATCCCAGAATAACAGAAATTTCAAGCAACAGCAATAAAAGGGCAAGCTTCAAGACATGAGCATGCAATGACGGTGAACGATGGGGGAGGGAGATGAGCGTTTTGCTGGAGGATAGGCACCACCATTGGAAAGGCCCTCTCCTCTTCCGTGTTTTGATCTTCAGTGGCAGGGCAGAAGGCAAAGGAAGGATCGGAGGCCTCATGGCACACCTGGAGATGGAAAAGCTTTTTAAGGAGGGGGGCACCTGGTGGATTGAGAGACAGGGAGTGGGGTACATGATGGATTTATATCCCCCAAAGAAGTTCAGCACCTTGGATAACTCTTTCATAGTTCTGGATGGTTCTGACTAAAACCCAGAATGGATCCACAGCCCCGCCGAAATCAGAGCCACGAGACTCCACTGTACCAAACCACAGAATACCTTGAATTAAATGAATAAAAGCACTACGTAAAAACCAACCATTCAACACAAAGGTATCACAACATGAAAATCCCTTTCAAATAATAGAAAGGCCTCTTGAAACAGAAAGGACTTCCTGACTCAGGCTCATGGCAGACCAACATCTCCAGGGACATTGCCACACCACAAAAGGCCTTCCTGCCAATTGTCACCAGCCAAATCTCAGCTGGCCTTGCCACTTGGAGGAGGCCTCATCAGATGCTCTAAGGCAACATATCCAAGAGTCATGTGGAAGAGGGCATTTTTACTAGGGCTGTTAGCCACGTCAGTCTGAAGCCTGAATCCCTAGTGTATCTGGGTGCTGCGGTGCAAAGCGATGCAATTCCGGAGCAGCTCAGGATCAGGCCGAAGAACTCCAATATGGGTTGGATCACTCTGAAGAGCTTTGGGGGTGCTTCAGCCCGATGAGGACAGCAATCCCACCCAGCTGTGTGAGCCCCTCTCTCCTTACCTGGTCTCCAGGGATCACATGCAGCCATCACTCTCGTGGAGGGAGTTGCCATTTCCTTTCAAAATGGTGACTCTTCATCCAGTAGACAAAATACCATTTTAAAAAATAAATAAAAGGTGACTCCCTTGCAGAGGCCAATGGGCGAGGGCACTCCCGAGAGATCCAGGTCAGGAGTGGGGGTTCTGTGGGGGTGGCAATGACAGTGGGGGTCACTCTCGTTAGGGGTTTCCCCCCTTGTGCTTTGGGTCTCTAGATGTTGCTTCAGAACTGGAGAAGTGGGTCAACCCAGCTTCAGGGGTGGTTGAGGTGAGTTCAGGCCAATTGGAGTCCTCCAAAACGAGCTCTGAATTAGGTTGGGTGGGCTGTGCACAACCCTAATTTTTGCTACCCTTATCTTAGAGGGCTTCAAATGGATCAGCACCTTAATCTGCACCCTGAAGCTGAGTGTGAGGCAAAGAAGCTCTTTTAAAACAGGTGTGGTGCTGTCTCTCTGCCCTGCCCCAGTTGTCAACTGAGGGGTCACCAGAACTCTCTCCACTGCCTTCAGGGGAAGGCCCACCACCGGGCACCACCAAGCCTCCTTTCAGACCTTTGTACTTCTCGAGTTTAGAGGAACTTCCGTCTTCCTGTGCTATTGCTCCCAATGTGCTCCATCTGAATAGGGATGTCAGAGAATTCCGCCACGGATCTTGGTGAGGCCGAATGCCAGTGCATTCAGCCCCCCGCAATCCATGGCGGAACGGCCTGCCACCCCCCCACCCTCCGCGGTTCCCCCCCGGGACAAGACATTTGCAGTCTGGTCACTTGTGTGTTTGTTTGTTTTTACATAGACATGATAGGCTACGTAAAGACTTACGTAGCCTATCACGTCTGGGTAAAAAAACCCCACAAGAACATGTACGCAAATGGCGGCTACGTCCACCACCACTTGCGTTCCTCATTTTTGGCTGTCTTAGTCTACATAAATATTTACGTAGACTAAGACTGCAAAAATAAAGGGGAACGCAAATAGCAAAGTGGGCGCTATTTGTGTTCCTTTTTGAATCGCCATTTTAGCCTACGTAAATATTTACATAGACTAAGACGGCCAAAAATAAGGAACGCAAATGGCGGTGGCCATAGCCGCCCCCATTTGCGTACGCGTTGGGTTTGTTTTGGTTTTTTTACCCAGACACTATTTGCACTATTTGCATTCCCCTTTATTTTCTCCGTAATAGTCTACGTAAATATTTACGTACACTAAGACAGCCAAAAATAAAGAGTGCAAATGGCGGCAGCCGTAGCCACTGCCATTTGCGTAAGCGGTTTTGTTTTTGTTTTGTTTTTACCCAGAGCCCTCCGCGGCCGGAAATCCGGCTGCAGACAGCTCTGGCCTGGGCCTGGCCAGCTGCTCCATGGAGCCGCTGCAGAGCACAGCCAGCCATTCAAGGATTCCGGGGGGAGGAACGGATTGCCTCCCCCCCGTCAAGGATCCGGGGGGAAGGACAGAACACCTCCACCCCACCATAAACATAATCCGCGGAAAGGTAAGTGACTTTCGTACATCCCTAGCCACAGCCCGAGTTCCAGCCACGGCTGGGCTGCTGCAGCCGCAAATGGCGGCCATTGAAGCAGCTGCCATTTGCATCCTTCCAGACTGCCGCGATAGGCTACGTAAGTATTTATGTAGCCATTCACAACAAAGAGCAGGGACCCAAACAGCATAGTGGTGGCCATTTGCGTCCCTGCTTTTTGCCATCATACGCTACGTAAATACTTACATAGCCTATCATGGCAGCTGGAAGGACGCAAATGGCAGCCGCTACGACGGCCACCATTTGCGGCTGCAGCAGCTGGCCGAGACACCAGCTGCCACTGCCAGAGCGGCCACCGGCCCACTGCCTCCGCACCCGCCCCAGGTAAGCTTCGTCCTGGGGCGATTCCGTGGGGAGGCGGGGGGGGGAGGCCCTTCCGCCACAGGTTTCATCACCTCTTTAACTCAATCCTATTCTACCCATAGTGGGGCCATAATTCAGCCATAGAGCACCTGATTTACAGGCACAAGGTCCCAGGTTCAATCCCTGGCATGATCTCCTGGTAGAGCTGCAATAACTCCTGCCTGAAACCCTGGAGTGTTGCCAGTCAGTGTCAACAATACTGGGTTAGATGACCCCATATTTTTGGACGCAGCTACCTAAGTTGACCCTTTTATTCAGTACGAATTGGGAGTAATGAATAACTGAATGGATAGACATTTAGCCTAACACATGTCTGTCCAGGGGGTCGGGGAGGTGCCAACATAACTGTGGTCACGGGCAGGGGGAGGTATGGCCTTGGCAGATTAACAGGCCAGCTGAGGAGAAGAGGGGCTAGACACCTTACAGCTGCCCCCTCTTCTGGTTCTTCCCCCAACCTGATGGTTCCTGACGGCCTTACCAGTCTGCCCTCGGGTCTGGTGGTGCTGATGCTGAATGCCTGGTGGGCCCCAAATAAAATCTCCCTCATCCATGATTTGATTGTGGATGAGGGGGCTGACCTGGTATGTATTACTAAGACTGGGGTGGGGGAACAGGGAGGGGTCACTCTCTCCCAGCTGTGCCCTCCTGGCTACTCAGTGAAGCACCAACACCGACTCGAGGGTCGGGGAGGGGGGGTTGCCCTGATCTATAGGAATAAAATCTCCCTCTCTAAGCTTCCTGCTCATTCGAGTGCAGATCTTAAGTGTCTTTATCTTGTGTTGGGTACGCAGGACAGATTAGGGATTCTGTTGGTGTACCACCCACCCCGCCGCCTATCAGACTCCCTGCCTGAGCTGATGGAGGTGGTCTCGGAGTTGCTGTTGAGGACCCCTTAGGTGATGGTCCAGGGGACTCTCAACTTCCATGCCAAGGCCGCTGTATCTGTGGCAACTCCAGACTTCATGGCCGCCATGACAACCATGGGGCTGTCCCAATATGTCATCGGCCCAATGCATATAAAAGGACACACACTTAATCTGGTTGTCTTGACTGGGCAGGAGGATGGTGATCTGAATGTGGAGGAATTAACATCTGTCCATTTGTCATGGTCAGATCACTTCCTGTTGAGGTTTAGACTCCCGGCAGCCTTTCCCCTCTGCAAGGGTGGGGGACCTATTAAAATGGTCTGCCCCCAGAGGCTAATGGATTCCTATGGATTCCAGAGGGGGTTTCTGCTGGTATGACTGGTGCTCCTGTCAAAGCCCAGGTCACTCTGGGGAATGCAGAGATGACTCGGGCAGTTGACACGATCGTGCCCAAGCGCCCTCTCCCTCCGAGCAGAGCCCGGCCAGCTCCTTGGTACTAGGGATGGCAGAGAATTCCGCCACGAATGTCAGTGAATGTCATTCCCCGAAATACATGGTGGAATGAAGCTCCCCCCGGCCCACCACCCCGTGAAAGGCGTGCGAAACAGAGCACCTACCTGGTGCCGTTCACGCTGCTTTGCGAATGGTGCCATTCGCTTCACCATTTTTCCCGTGATAGGCTACGTAAATACTTACATAGCCTATCACGGCTAACTCAGAGATGCCATGATAGGCTACGTAAATATTTATGTATCCTATCATGGCAAAAAAATGGGATGCAAATGGCGGTGGCTACGGCAGCTGCCATTTTCATCCCTGCTCAGGCGAGCAGCGGCCAGATGTCGCTGTGGGCAGCCCCGGCCGGCGGCTCCACGGAGTCGCCGAGGAGTAGAGCTGGCCGGCACAATATGAAATGAAATTAAATTAAATTAAACAGGTAAGTCATTTCGTACATCCCTACTTGGTATACGCCTGAGCTGAGGGCAATGAAGCAAGCGAGGAGACGGCTAGAATGCAGATGGAGGAAAACTCCTGATGAGTCTGACCAAACACAGGTAAGAGCTCACTGTCAAGCCTACTCTGTGGCGGTGAGGGTGGCCAAGAGACAGTGCTTTTCCACCAGTATTGCGTGTTCTCAGTGTCATCCAGAGGAGCTTTTCTGTGTGGTTTGCGGCCTGTTACATTCTGGGCCAGGGAAAGACAACTGTGGGAGTCTCGGTTGCACGCTGTGACGGGTTTGCACGGCAATTTGAAGATAAAGTCACTCTGAATTTGTCATGAATAACCTCTCGCCTGGATTACTGCAATGCGTTATATGAGGGGCTGCCTTTGAAAGCGGTCCAGAAACTTCAGTTGGTCTGAAACAGGGCAGCAAGATTGTTAACAGGGAGTGGCCTGTGAGCTCATATTACGCCAGTACTTTTCCAGCTGCACTGACCGCCAGTCCATTTCCAGCCCCGATTCAAAGTGCTGGTAGTAACATTTAAAGCCCTTAACAGCTTGGGGTCAGGCTATCTGAAGGATCACCTCCTTCCAGACCCTGAGATCATCCTCAGAGGCCATTCTCCGTGCGCCCCTGCCAATGAAGTGAGGCCGGTGGCTGGCGCGAAGAGAGCCCTTTCTGTGGTGGCTCCCCAGCTGTGGAATGAGCTCCCTAGGGAGGTTTGCCTGGCACCTACGTTGTACTCATCCTGGCACCAAGTGAAGACCTTTGTATTCTCCCAGTATTTCAGCTTCCTAGTCTTTTAGCTTCAGAGTTTTAAATCTGTATTGTAAAATCTCTACATTGCTGAAAGGTTTCATTCTGGTTGTAGTGTTCTGTTGTGGTTTCAAGCTTTCATATTTTGCATTGTTTCATGCTGCACTTTGTAGTTTTAATTTCTGTGAACCACCCAGAGAGCTTCGGCCATTGGGCAGTATAGAAATGGAATAAATAAACAAATCAAAGGCTTCTAGCACTGGCGTATGTAGTGAGTTGGTTTGTGAGCAGAAAATGTGAACTCCACAGAGCTGAGGGTGAGTTGTCCTGAGTATCACAGTAGGGTTGGGCGACTCTCCCAACTAGGGATGGCGGAGAATTTCTCCCCGAAACTTCGGGGGGCCGAGCGCCAACGTGTTCGGCCCCCCGAACAAGTTTCGGTGAGAAATCCTCCGCACCCCCCCCCGCACACCGCACCCCCCCCGGGACGGGACTTACCTTCCCTGAATGTCCCTCCCGGCGGCGGGTCCGGCTGGCGGTTCGTCCGGTGTTCGAGCGGGGCGGGAGCGGCAGCCGGTCTGTCGACCGGCTGCCGCCCCCGCCATTGCATTCAAAGAAAAAAAAAACACGTCCCCTGATAGGCTACGTGACGATTCACATAGCCTATCACGGCTAGATTTGCCAAGTCAGCCGTGATAGGCTACGTGAATCGTCACGTAGCCTATCCCGGGTGACTTAAAAAAAAAAAAAAAGTGTGTACGGATAATGGCGGCCCCCATAGGGAGCCGCCATTCCCGTTCCTTATTTGGTGGCTGTCGTCTACGTAAATGTTTACGTAGACTACGGCGAAAATAAGGGCAACGCTATTTGCGTTGCCCTTATTTTCGCCGTAGTCTACGTAAACATTTACGTAGACGACAGCCACTAAATAAGGAACGCGAATGGCGGCTCCCTATGGGGGCCGCCATTCGCGTACGCGCTTTTCTTTTTTTTTTTTAAAGTCACCTGTGATAGGCTACGTGACAATTCACGTAGCCTATCACGGCTGACTTTGCAGATCTAGCCGTGATAGGCTACGTGAATCGTCACGTAGCCTATCAGGGGGCTTTTTTTTTTTTTTACTTCCGCGTTCGCGGCCGGGCGAGGCGGGAAGCCTCCTCCCCGGCCTGAATTTCGGCCGGGCGAGGCAGGAAGCCTCCCCCCCGCCCTGAATTTCGGCCGGGCGAGGCGGGAAGCCTCCCCCCCCGGCCTGAACTTCGCGCGGGGACCAGCGAAGCGCTCCCCCCCCCGCGAACGGCCTTCGACGACAGGTAAGCGACTTTCGTCCACCCCTACTCCCAACCCCGTCCCCAGGTCAATTAGATTCCCAGGCTAAATGTTTCGAGCACCTGTTGGGTAAGGGAGAAGCCCCCCTACTCTTGTGAATGTGTCAGCCGGTTGGTGTGAGAGAGGAGGGGAGAGGCATTGCTCATGGGTAGAAGGAGGCATCTAAGAGAGAAGCTTGTAAGATCCCGCTTTCTGGCTCTATTGGTTGTGCTCTAAGGAGGAATAGGTGACTATTCGGAGGAGGGCTTTTTCTGCTGTGGCACCCCAGATGTAGAATGAGCTTCCTAGTGAGGTTCGCCTGGCGCCTACATTGTATTCCTTCCAGTGCCAGGTGAAGACCTTTTTATTTTCCCAGGCATTTTAGCATTTTAGCTTTCTAGACTTTTAGCTTTGCTGTTTTAAACTTGTATTTTAAATTCCTACACCGCTGCTAGGTTTTATTGTGGTTGTATTGTTATATTGTGGTTTGGATGTTCAATATATTTAAAATTGTTTTATTGCGGGCTGTTTGGTTTTAATTTTTGTGAACCACCCAGAGAGCTTCGGCTATTGGGTGGTATAGAAATAAAATGAAATAAATAAATAAATAAATATTTAGAAGCTGGGGGTGGGGGTGGGAAACACAAGACAGGGTGGATATTCTTAGAGCTTAAGAGATGTCACAAGCCAATCATAGGACGCAAATCCTTTCCCCTACCTCATTAAACTTGCTGGGCCATGCAATGGCTTCCCGCTTAATGGTGAGTTTCATGTCTGCAGAGGCCTGTCTCTCCACAGTCCCAATAGTCACTCTAGCACGAGACTCATTGGGAAACATCACCCAATTCACGATATCAAAGTCAGCTGCCAGTTCCCCAGTCTTATCCAGATACAGCCCACCCATGGAAGCATTAGAAAACTGGATGTCTCGTAAGGAAGTGTGAAGCTAGAATGACAGAGAAAACAGCCCGGATTTAGAAATCATGAAAATGTAGGCCATGTCTTAGGCCTCATCACTTTGAGCTGTGAACTTCCATGTTCAGTGCACATCCCATCCGGGCTCACAATGCCATTCTTTGGCTGTTCACAGTCACAACTAGAGTTGTCAGAATGATCCGCAATCAATTCAAAACTGATCATATTTAAGAGATGGCTTTTCTCAAGTTGCACAGATTAGGGAAACCTGCAGGACTTTTTGTTGTTGTTTTATGGGGGGGGAGGTGCAAGTGCACATTAGTAAAACGTGCGCCTTGGCACATGACCAAAATCCTCGTACAAAGAAGTGCATCCCATCAATGAACAGATGGCAGAAGTAAAGATGCCAGATCATATGCAGAGATTTTAAAACAAATCCTGCCCATTCCTACTCATAATGAAGATACCAGGCATGTTCAGACATCATGCTAAGCCATAATGGTTAAGGAATCTCTGCTCTCCTTGGTGGCTAAGCGTGTCATGTGGGGCAGAAAACCACATTTGCCATGCTTAGTAAGCCACCCCGACTAACCACCCCTCTGTAAAAGTGTTAAGGTGCCTGAGGTGACTTATCGTGTCATCTGGCGGGCTCCCCAGGGTTTCAACAGGTTCCAGAGGACTTCCAGGCCATGACCATAGAGTCTGCTGGATAGAATCTCTTCCACTGTGGGCAATGCTCTAACTGCCATGGGCTTTCTCTATGGCCAAGTGCTATTTTGGACCCTGGAGAGGCCACCAGGAGTGAATGCCAGGAGCTGCTTCATGCCACAGAAGATAGGATGCTCACAAAACAGGCCATGCTCACAAATAGCATTGACCTTATTTTCGCCATAGTCTACGTAAATCTTTACATAGACTACAGCAACCAAAAAAGGAACGGGAATGGCGGCTCCCTATGGGGGCTGCCATTATCCGTACGCGCATTTTTTTTTTTTAAAGTCACCCGAGATAGTCTACGTGACGATTGACGTAGCCTATCACGGCTGACTTTGCAAATCTAGCCGTGATAGGCTACGTTAATCGTCACGTAGCCTATCACGGGGGCGTTTTTTTTTCTTTTATTGCAATGGTGGCGGCAGCAGCCAGTCGAAAGACCGGCTGCCACCCCCGCCCCTGACGAAGACCCGACGAACCGCCGGCCGGACCCACCGCCAGGAGGGACATTCGGCAAAGGTAAGTCCCGTCCCGGGGGTGGTGCGGGGGGTGGGGGGGTGAGGAGAATTTCTCCCCGAAACTTGTTCGGGGTGCCAAACATGTTGGCACTCGGCCCCCCGAAGTTTCGAGGAGAAATTCACCGCCATCCCTAATCCCCTCAGTCTTCTCTTCCCAAGGCTAAACATTCCCAGTTCTTTCAGTCTCTCCAATTAGGGCTTTGTTTCCAGTCACCTGATGATCTTTCCTGCCCTCCTCTGAACCCTCTCCAGTTTGTCTGCATCCTTCTTAAAGTGTGGTGCCCAGAACTGGACACAGTACTCCAGATGAGGCCTAACCAGTGCTGAGGAGAGGGCAACTTGTACTTCATGTGATTTGGAATTCAGCTTGTGATCGACAACAATTCCAAGATCCTTCTTGCTTGTTTTCCTTTGGAGCCAAGTATTCCCCACTTGTAACTGTGCATTTGGGTTCTTTTTCCTTGGTGCAGAACTTGGCATTTATCCCTACTACATGTCATTCTGTTGTTTTCTGCCCAGCACTCCAGTCTCTCAAGATCACTTTGAATTCTGTAACTGTCTTCCATGGTATTAGCTATCCTGCCCAATTTTGTATCATCTGCACATTTGATCAGCATTCCCTGCATCTCGTCATCCAAGTCATTAATTAGAATGTGGAAGAGTACTTGGCCCGGGACTGAGCCCTGTGGTACCTCACTCGATACCTCTCCCCAGTTTGAGAAGGTCCCATTAATAAGCACTCCTTGAGTCCGATTCTGTAGCCAACTGTGGATCCACCTGATGGGCCTTTGCCACTAGTCCATCTTCCAGGAAATATAGCCCGCGTTCCTGGACTCCAAATTTCTCATGCCAGCACCACCTTCATAGCCTGTCATTCACCTGGAGTATTTTTTTTTCCCTTTTTATCCCTCTTCAAACTACTGGAAGGATGGATGAGAAAACTACCTGGGCCCCAAAGTTCTTGAGTTTCCTTCCCAAAGCTTCAAAATCTGATGTGATTTCTTTGTAGCTCTGCTTGTTGGTGTCATTTGTTCCAACATAGATGAGAAGAAAGGGATACCTGTCACTGGGCTTTGTGAGCATAGGGAAGCCTTCAGACACATCTCTAGTCCATCCTCCTGGGGGACAGCTTACCTGTTGAGTCCATGGGTCTTCACGACATACTTAGGTTTCGATCCCACACAGCAAGGAGTCTCTGACTACTACTAGTCATCTCTTCTTCCTGTTGTAAGCCTTGCTTTCATCGCCTCTCTTTGACTGACCTTCAGCCTCTTGCTTGTTCTCATGCAAGAGGCTCATACAGGGTCCCCTGTAATTCCTCCTCTGCATGGTGTCCTGCAGTCTCATCCTCAAGTACCTGGAAATGATTCCATAGTTCCAATGCTTCTACTGGTCTAGAGTGGCTTCTCGTTGTTCTGCTCCTAATTGTCACCCTTTTCCAAGGAGTATCCTTTACTTCATTTTTCCTCACCTCAGCAGTTTCCTATTCTGCCTCAGCTTGCTGTTGCTCTTCTAGCTTTATGTAGGGATGTACAAAAGTCACTTACCTTTTCACAGAATTGATCGGCAGTGGGGGGGAGGTGCTCCGTCACTCCCCCCAGAATCCTCGATGAGGGGGGTAGTCAATCCGGTCCACCCCTCCAGAATCCTGCCCAGCTGGCTCTGCTCCGTGGCGGCTCCACAGAGCAGCCAGCCAGGGCTGTCTGCAGCTGGAGTTCCGGCCACAGACGGGCTGCTGTGGAGGCAAATGGTGGCCGCCATAGTGGCTGCCATTTGTGTCCTTCCAGGCTGCCGTGATAGGCTACGAAAGTATTTACGTAGCCTATCACGGCATGCCCCCCGCCCAAAATGGCATATACAAATGGTGGTGGCTATGGCAGCCGCCATTTGCGTTCCCTATTTTTCGCCATTTTATTCTGCATAAATATTTATGTAGGCAATTACGGCGAAAAAAAGGGAACCACAAATAGCGTAGCGGGCACTGTTTGCATTTCTTTTTTTTTCGCCAAAAAAGCCTAAGTAAATATTTATGTAGGATAAAATGGCGGGGAAAAAAAGAATGCAAATAGTGTCCACTACGCTATTTGCAGTTCCCTTTTTTTTGCCGTAATTGCCTTCGTAAATATTTACGTAGGATAAAACGGCGAAAAATAGGGAACACAAATGGCGGCCGCCGTAGCCGCTGCCATTTGCGTATGCCATTTGTGTGTGTGTGTGTTTTGCTTGGCTTGCCGTGATAGTCTATGTAAATACTTATGTAGCCTATGATGGCAAAGACCAAGATGGAAATAGCAGCCGTGGCAGCCGGTCGAAAGACCAGAAGCCGCCGGAGCCGCCGCCATCTGGAACATCCGCCCAAGGTAAGCTTCTTCCCGGGGGGCATCCACGGGGGGGTCGGGGTCAGGCCATTCCGCCATGGATTTCGGGGGGCAGAATGACAGTGCATTTGGCCTCACTGAAATCCGTGGTGGAATTCTCCGCCATCCTTAGCTTTATGTTTCTCGTTTTCTGATTGTACTGAAATTGCCTGTGTCCTCTATTCACTGGAAGTTAAAAACACAGCCCCTCTGGTATGGAAGTGTGTGTTACAAGAAAAGGATTAAAAAAACAAAACAAAACCCATCATTAGCTGCCTCCCCCTTGAACTCCCCTGCCGAACTCCCCTGGCCAACTCCTGTTTTCTCTCCCTGTTCACTCCCTCTGATATCTCACTCTTTGGGGGCTTGCTTCCTTGCATAGTCCCTAGACCAGCTGGAGCAGCCTCCTCTGCTCTGCTCACCTGGGAGGTGGGACAAAGACTGAAACTTTCTGCCCACACAGCTGCAGGGATCACTCCGGCCACAACCCATCAATTCAATTGGAGCTCTCAGGAGCACATGGTGAGCACACAGAGACTCAGAAGGGAAAGGACAGCCCCTTGGGCTTACTTCAGCCCACTCACTGCTTTGCCTTCATCACCTCTTCTCCTGCAACTCCCCTGGGCAACTGTACTCTCCCTGTTCGCTTGCTGTGATGGCGCCCACTCTGGGAGCTTGCTTGCTTCTGTAGTCCCGAGACCAGCTGGAGCAGCTTCCTCTGCACTGCTCAGGTAGGAAACAGGAAACAGACATATCAAAGGAGATGTGAGATCAAGTAGAATCAACAGCATGGATTTCCCCTTGTTTCTTTTAATGGTCATCCTTCATGAGACCAAGACTGATTCAGTCACATAACCAGAGAGGGAATCCAAATGGATAGGAGCTAGACAATCAGGAACTGCAGCTGGGCTACCAATGCCCTCCCTCTTGAGTTGTTGTTGTTCAGTCGTTCAGTCATGAACGACCCCATGGACATGACCCCATGGACCATAGCACACCAGGCCTTCCTGTCCTCTGCTCTCTCCCAGAGTGTGCTCAAATTCATATTCATTGCATCGGTGATGCTATCTAGGCATCTCATCCTCCGCTGTCCCCTTCTCCTTTTGCCTTCAATCTTTCCCAGCATCAGGGTCTTTTCCAGAGAGTTTTCTCTTTGCATTAGGTGGCCAAAATATTTGAGCTTCAGCTTCGGTATCTGTCCTAACAATGAGCACTCAGGGTTGATTTCCTTTAGGCTGGACTGATTTGACCTCCTTGCAGTCCAGGGGACTCATAAGAGTCTTCTCTAGCTCCCTCTTGAGACCACTTCCCAAAGGGGGGTATTAGGGCTGGCAGCAGTTATCCAAAACCAGGGCTGTGAACAGGGTCCCCATCACGGTTTGGATGCAACTTCGGGCCTTTTGAAGCAGCCCTGCTTTGCTTCAGGCTGATTCTGACCCCATCCACTTCTCTTCAGACCCCAATCCAAAGCAAGATTTGGAATGGATATCTGAATCATTCTGATATGACATGTTATCATTGACTGGCATTGAAAAATAGAAATGGCTGTCAAGTTTACAGTTTTTGTGCTAAACACATGACATTTGTGGACCTGGCATCCCCTATGGAGGGGATTCCACCTGCCAAATTTCAGACAGTCTGGCAAAGGAGTTGTTGCACTAGGCACTGCCAAAATGTGCTTTTCTCAGAATTACAAACCAAACTCAGGAGGGATAATAATCCGAGAAGTTAGTTGTTGGAGTGGAGGAGGTCACTGTCCCTAATTCTGCTGTAGGTTTCTTTGAAGTGTCTCCTCAGTCAGTGACCTCTGAGCACTGCAACTTGCCTCTGCATTCAGCTGCCCCACTACACCAGCACTCACGATCTGGACCGGGGGAGAGCCTGACTGCCAACCAGGGCTGCAAATCCCAGCCACACCTCGTCCACCCCTGCCCCTGCCTACAAGATCAAAAGAAAGCAAATGCTGGACTGCCTACAAGCAAGGCAGGAGGACAACAGAAGACGATGGGGTTTTCAACTGTTGTTGTTCTTGCTGTTGTTTAAAGGAAATGTGATCAAAAATGGGAACGGAAGGAATACAGGAATGGAGAAGTGTGGAGGCAGGTGGAGGAGAGCCAAGAAAAAGGACAGGAGAGTAGTGTGTGTGTGTGTGTGTGTGTGTGTGACTGTGTGTGTAAATCTAGAGAGAATGAAAGTAAGGGCAAACAAATGGTTGAGAATTGAGAAGGGTGTCATGGAAGTGAAAGAAAAAGGCAAGGGAAGGAAAAGGAAAGTAATTTTTATTGTATTTCTCCTTTTTAAAATAAACAGTGAAGAAAAGAATGAAGTGTAAAACCTATTAGAGAAGGGGGAGGGGAGAGACAAAGAACCAGGAACAGAAAGAGGGAAACTCAACCTCCGTACTTTTCGAGTGTTAGGTTTTTTAAATAAAGGATCAAAGAAAGAAAGAAAGAAAGAAAGAAAGAAGAAAAGAAAAGAAAAGAAAAGAAAAGTTTGATTGGGAAGGAAAAAGAAAGCACAAGCACACACACCCCATATAGATTTAGTCAAATCTCCCTAACTACACTCCGTAAACCAAAACCACTACCTAATCAGTGCTTGCTCTCTCCCTCTCCCTCTCCCTCTCCCTCTCTCCCTCTCTCTCTCTCACACACACACACACACACACACGCACACACACACACACACACTGAAATGAAAGCAGACTGATCTCTCCAATGTATCCAATCCAATACTGCCCCCCTGCTCCACCACTGTCACTGATTGGAGACTGCTGGGTTACACTCTACCCTAATTGGGCAATTGGAGCTGCCATTCGCCAAGGCTCACCATTTCCTCCTCCCGCCTCCCCCTCCTTTCCCCCTCCCATATCTTTTGCAAGTTGCTACATTGTGGAGATGGGTTGTCTGTGCTTCAGAAGGCATCAGAATGGATGGATGGACTCACCTCTGTCCAAGGCATGGGAGAGGTCCAAGAGCCCCCCGCCCAGCCTCCCAGCTTGCCTCGCAAGGTCATCCAAGAGAGCTGCCCCACCCGCCTCCACAGGGGTTAACTGCTGGAGTCCTCAGCACACATGGGCCCAGCAAGCAAGCCATCGTCTCTTTGCAAGGAGAAGATGGCTAGAGAGGGTGGTGTGCTGAGGCCTCATCCAGACAATGCCAGCTGGTAAGGGCTTCCTTGACAGCTGACAGGGCAAGATGAGGCCTCAGTGCTGTATATAGCCCAGCCACACAGGCCATCTCCTCCTTGCAAGGAGGAGAGAGTGAGAGTGGTTGGGGGGGTGAGAACTCGGTGCTGTTCCCAGCTGCTCAGCGGCCAGCACTGTCGGCTAGGGATGTTAGAGAATTCTGCCACGGATCTCAGGGGGGCAAAATTCCAGTAAATTCGGCCCCCTGGAATCCATGGTGGAATGGAGCCCCCCGCCCCTCTGCCTCGCAAAAGCCCCGCGAAACAGAGGCGACCTGGCTGCAACTCCAGCGCTTCCAGCCACTGGCGGGCTGCTGTGGACACAAATGGCGGCCATCATAGCGGCCGACATTTGTGTTCCTATGCCAGCCCATGATAGGGAATGTATATATTTACGTAGCCTATCACGGCTAAAGCAGGGACACGAATGTTGTCCCCTACACTATTTGCGTACCCGCTTTAGCCATGATAGGATACGTAAATATTTATGTAGCCTATCATGGCTAAAGCAGGGATGCTAATGACGTCCCCTACTCCATTTGCGTCCCTGCTTTAGCTATGATAGGCTATGTAAATATTTACGTAGCCTATCACGGGCTTGCGTAGGGACGCAAATGGCATCCCCTACGCAGGACGCCATTTGCATCCGCACCAGCCCAGCAGTGGTTGGAGGCCCCGCTGTGGGTTGGCCCAGCTGGCCGTGGAGCGGAGCCAACCCGGCAGGATTCTGGGAGGAAGAATGGATCACCTCCCCCTCATCGAGGATTCCAGGGGGAGGAACGGATCACCTCCCCCCACCTGGGGAACCCGGCGGTGCCAGGTAAGCGGGGTTTCGTACACCCCTACTGTCAGCGCCACATGGCTCAGTGAGCGGGGTCAAAGGGGCTGGGTGGGGGGAGTCTGCTGGCCTCAGATGAAGGTGGGTGCTTGTGACATCCCTATTTACCACAGGCTGCACCCACCTGGTCATACCCCATCCTCCACAGCTAGCTTTTATTCCGAGGGCATGTAATTGGGCACATTGCTGCAAACTCCTTGTGCACTTCATAAGACCGCGATCAAAGAAAAGGATCCCACTGGATCTTCTAAAACAAAAACATTAGGTTGACTGCAGGGTATCCTGATGGTGCTTTACAAAACAACAACAACTGGTTCTCAATGGGCCTGGGGCTTCATTTGTAAGGGATTTTGGGAGGAGGGAAGCTACTTGAGCATGTAACGGTGGCAGGAAACAGGGTCTACTGGCTGCCTACACTGCCATGCAGGACGAACAATTATCTGCTCTAACATATGTTTGGTTATCTTCATCATGAGTCTTTATGGAGGTGTGGCCCAAGGAAAAGGGAATACCTGCCAGGGCTGCAGCATTTGACAGTCCCGCCTTTCTCCTTCAACCAGCATCAACGTCCGCTTGGGTCGGGATGAATATGCAGCATGTAAGGCATGGGCCACAGCTTGGATGCTGCTATAAGTAACGTAGCTGTCCTGAGACAGGGCTCTCTCAATCTCCTCCTGGGGCAGCGTCGCCTGTTTCTCTTTCTCTCTGCAACCTGTCCAAATTTTCATGGACAAAACATGCATTGAACTTGAACACTTAAAAGTTTCATCCCAAAACTGTTCCAGAGAAGAGGAGACCGGCTCATAGTAGTCATATTTTGTCATTCTTTTAGTCTTCATTCTGAAGGACAAAGAACCGTGGAGGAAATGGAAGAAAGAAGGTGCAAAAGACAAGGTGATGTCAATGTCCGGAAAAGCTGGTGTGATCCAGAGTTTTGCCCCAGTTGGGTTCTTTTCGAGTGTTCTTTGAATAAAAATCAATGGAAAACAGCCATAGTGGGAGTCCGCATAGTAAACAATTACCTTCACTTCTTTCCCCAAGAAAGAAAGGTTGATGTGGAATATTTGATGTATGATATTTCGTGGTAGCCTTTTGGAGAAAGCGACACAAATTCCACTGCTGATCATCAGGGGTGTCAAGGCACCCAGGAACCGCTCCCCATTCTCAGTGTCTGGAGCAAAGAGACCGACCCACGTCCATCGGAAAAACAGGAGCAGCTGGACGATCCCTGAGTACTGGGCTTCCTCCTTCGGGGCCATGCGGTAGACAAAAGGGAACTGACTTTTGTCATTAGAAACAGGAGTAGCAATGCCATAACTGATCTAGGGAGCAAAGTAAAGTCAGAGATGGTAGTTTAGTATCAGTTTGTTTTCTGGATGAAGGTCAAATATTTTTGGCTACAATGGAAGGACGATTATGTACCCTGTCTTGGGTTCCATAAAGAGGAAAAAGGGCAGGATATAAAATACATACATACATACATTTTTTACTAGTGTACAAAGAGCTGAACAACTTTGGAACAGGATACCTGCCAGAGCACCAATACAATCCAGTTCTATTGAAAATATTTTTCTTTCTCCCTCTCTATCTTCTTTAAAAAATTATTTTTAACATGGAGTTTTATTCTTTTACCTTATCTTGTATCTTTTATTGCCTCCTCCCATATGACCTTAAGATCATCCTCAGCGGCCCTCCTCTGTGAGCCCCTGCCAAAGGAAGTGAGGCGGGTGGCTACTAGGAGGACGGCTTTTTCTGCTGTGGCACCCCAGCTCTGGAATGAGCTCCCTGGTGAGGTTCGCCTGGCACCTACATTGTATTTCTTTCGGCGCCAGGTGAAGACCTTTTTATTTTCCCAGGCAATTTAGCATTTTAGCTTTCTAAACTTTTAGCTTTGCTGTTTTAAATCTGTATTTTAAACTCCTGCACTGCTGCTAGGTTTTATTGTGGTTGTATTGTTATATTGTGGTTTTAATGTTCTATATATTTTAAATTGTTTTATTGTGTGCTGTTTGGTTTTAATTTTTGTGAACTGCCCAGAGAGCTTCGGCTATTGAGTGGTATAGAAATGAAATGAAACAAACAAACAAATAAATAAATAAATATTGTTCACCACTCCGGAATCTGTCTAGACGTGGAGTCAAATATAAATGTAAATGAATAAATACAGAAATGAATTCAGAAATAAATAAAGAAATAATAAATGCCCTACAGGGCCATGCCTTCAACAGAGAGATGGGTGACATCATAACTTCTGGGGCAGAATCATGGCAGTGGTCATGTGGGGGCTGCAAGAACTGCTGGGGAGGGTTCTCGTTCCTGTCAGCCACGACTGTATTCTGCAACATCTGCATCCGAGAGCCTTTCAATACATGATTAAAGGTGCAATCCTATACAGATAGATGGGCACTCAGACCTCCGCTGAAGTCAGAGGCAACCTCCGATCCAATGCAGGGCAGAAGCAGCGCAAAGAAGGGGATTCCCTCTGTGTTGCACTTTGCCTTAGATGGACGTTTTCACGTCTCTATGTGTGGCTTCGGGAAGGGGCAGGAACCGGGCTGGGGATCACATGGAAAGCTGTCTAGTACAGCTTCTGTGGTCTCCTGCCATCCGTGCCCCCAGGGATGCCCAGCCTCCCATCCCAGAGCTCCACCACTGCCATGACTCACCTTCACACACTCCAGAGAACCATTATGCCCAGGAGGCACAGGGACTGAAAAGCGAGAGCTGAACCCAAGCAGTGCTCTGCTCCCCTTTCTATGCACCTGGCCTCCTTTCCGCTCCCCATTCACACCTGTGGGATTTTGTAGTTGCTCGACATGGAGGAAATGTGGAGGGAGAGGTCCGATTCAGCCCCTTCAAGAATGGCCAGCAGGTGATTCTTCCTCCCGCAGCTGTAATGTGGAATGTCACTTTCGCCCCCAGCAAGGAGCTGCAGCATGGCGTAGGAGGTGGCTCTTCCGTCAAAGAAGGACTTGTAGATGTTGTAGCCCAGGGTGACATTGGGCAAGAGCCTGGGGTTCTGGTTGATCTCCTGAACAGCAAACATGAAGGACAGGATGTGCCATTTCTTTGTAGTGTGGAAACTGCAAAAAATAAACAAAAATTAAATGCAATGCCTCATGCTGTCATTCTCCACTGAATGAAAACATATCTCAGGTTCTTTCTTTTATACCCCCAAATTCTTTTTCATGTGTTTTCAATCCCAGAAGAGCCAATCATCACATAATGCTTTGGACATGCATAGGGTGCAGCAAGCATACCTGTGTTGCAAAGCAATTGGGTATCCATCTACCTGATGAAAGGGAAAATGGAGATATTTGTACCACATTCCTTGAGAGGGGATGTTGGAAGATTGCAAGGATCAAATATATATGCGTCTGTCTGTCTGTCTGTCTGTCTGTATTTAGATAGGTAATCTCTCTCTCTCTCTCATACACACACACACACACACACACACACATGCCTTTTGTTAAGGCTTATCAGTAAAAACTATCATTCTGTCATGTAAAATCATAATAGGGGTGGGGTATCATTCAGAATGGTTTCACCAATGTTATTGAAAATTACAGGTGCCAGAAGAAGTGTTACGTTTACATGCCATGAAGTTTCCAGGTCTACTGGTGAACTATGGGGAGAGAAACAGCACTATAAAGAGAAAAAGCAAGCAAGCAAGCAAACCATCTCCTCTCTCTGTCCAAAGTGACTTGGGGAGTATGTTTCAGCAACTGTGTTTGGATCAGAGTTTCTGAAGAAGAAAAACGAACTTTTTAAAATTTAAATCATTGATGATTTCCTACCTGTGTTGGGGATGGTGGAATTTTTTTTTTAAAAAATAACCCTTTTTAACATGTATGCAAGTCATCAGCTGCCATTGTAGGCCTTGTTTTCATTTTGTTTTCTGCATCATGTCATGTTTTCTGGTGTTTGAGAGGGAAATGAAAACGGCCACAGCCATTAAAGGAAAAAAAAAAAGTTCCACAATTTGCCAGGGATATCGACTGGAAAAAAAATGTCTGGAGGGACATGTAGTGGGTATGTACTAGCCAATGAAATGATAGTAAAGTAGGCTGATGTATTTAAAAGTAAGTAAATGCTTTGAAGAAATGCTAATTTCAGGTCTTCTCTGTGTGCCCGTGTGTGTGGGCATGGGCGTTCACAGGTCTACGGGTCTCCACCTTCCTGCCTTTATCGTTCTATGTGTTTCAAGGGATTTCACTTCTGGTTTGAGTTCAGCTTCACTCTCTCCTTTCCCAAAAATTATCTTTAAATCACTTCTCTTTTAGCTTTGCAAGCTTTGTTACCGAATATCACCCATAGAGACTTAAAAGTGAGTAATATGGGGAGGGGATGTCATAGATTAACTGTGCCCTCTTATCCATGCTGTTTCAGTATGTATGAATAAAAATAACAATGTTTTTTTATTATTACCTACATAGACCTTATAGTGCATAAAGTATTTGATGTGTTAAGGGCTCGGGAACGTTGCCTCAAAGAAAAGCTGTGTCCCACTCTCTTTTACTCACTGGGAATCACATCAAAGTGGAAACTGAAAACGAAGCACTCTTTAACGCTTTTGGAAGGATCACCATTTTTCCAGTCGGTAGTCACACAACCTGTAGAACCTTAAAAGGAGGGTTACAGACACTTGCTTTTGCCATCTTAGCTCACCGCAGACAGGATATCCAAAAAACACAGCCCCTCAGCTCAGCTTGGTGACCCCAAATGCTCAACCTTCCCCCCCCCAGCATCCCCCTTGCTACCTGAAGGATCATCTCCTCCCATATACACTTGCCCAGACCCTGAGATCAGCTTTAGCAGTCTGACTGCAGAAGCCCCCGCCAAACGAAGCAAGGTGGGTGGCTAGAAAGACAAGTGCCTTTTCTCCTGTGGCTTTCCAGTTGTGGAGGAAAAAATTGGGGTATCGTATTCTCTTATAACCAGAGGTGTGTGTGTGGGGGGGAGTTGATTCTGTTTCTTATAATGAGAAAATGCCTCACTGGACCAGTCTGAATCTTCATAGTGGAGGAGAAGTGTATTTGAGGATGGCCTGTGGCAATTTTGAAGTAGAACTGGTCAGAAATTGCTTTTTTCTAGGAGGTTTAATTTTGATAGGCGAGCTCCTGCAGTTTGACAGATTTTGTCCAGATTTTTTTCCCTCTTTAGTTACATGGGCTACTTTGGAAGATCATTTCTCCTGTTTGTACAGCATCTCTTGGAAAACAGTTTGTCCTCTTAGGAAGGAAGAAGGTGTAGAATATACTGTGCCTCAGAAAACTATAAGGCATTTCTAGTTTTAACCCCATTTTAAGTCGGAATTCAAATAGAAAGGACTTTCCACACCAGCCATTCAGCCATTCTGGAATATTAACTAGTCCTTAATAGCATGAAGGGTGTTAATAGTCTTAAGCCATGTTATATTCGGGGTGAGAAGGGGGAGAGAAAAAGTGATCTACCTATTAATAAGCCAAGAGGCGTAGCTTGGTGCCGATGATCTGCCACTGTATATTTGATATACAAGGATATAGATGAACAAAATTTGGAGACAGATTCTTAATTCTCCTATTTCTAATAACCTAAATGAACAGATCACCAAAAAGATAACCAAGGGCTTTGGTTCATTGCCATCCCAGAATCCTTTTCTCCATTATAGGGAATCTATGCACAGAACACAAAATGAACTCAACTGGTGGTTGGCTTGAATCTCTGCTAACGCAGGAGCAACCACAGGCATCTGCAGTCTTGATTCAGAGACTTGATGATACTGAGTGACAGGAACTACACTCCTGCCCAGCAGAACCTGTTCCCCCATGACCCCATGTGATGCTGCCTAGTTCTGGTACTTCACTCTCTTCTTTGATGTCTCTTCAGAATAAACAGGGCCATCAAGCATCCATTCATGCAAGACTTAATCTTTGACCAGCAGCAGCACTTCAGGGGAGGTTTTGGGAAACTCCATTCCAAAGCAGGTCGTGTCTGTGTAAGGCAGGAGTCCCTGCAACTCTGACCCAAGGACTCTTTTATTGTAATTTTATTCTGATTTGAGAGGCCGTATGCTGTATGCTCTGCTGAATACCTTCCCAGGGCATTCTGAGGAAAGATTGGTCATTCACCGTCCTGAGAAAAGTCAGCTATCTCAACAAAGAGGTGGCTAATTATTTTCTAATCATCATGCGTATGAGCACTCAGCTGATTGTATGAGCTAAATTGAAGAAATTGTATCCCTGTATCCCGATATTATGTCTTGTATTTTATCTTGAATGGGTCTAACACCCATTACACACACACACACACACACACACACACACACACCTGGCTTCTTCAGAAATAAATCCCACAGATTGAAGTACTGTAGTGGATGAGGAAGAAAGGTGCTCACCCTTAAGAAAGGGCCACAACTATGGCCCTGTAATTATTCTGGACAGGGAACCTTTGTGCGGACATTTGCATTTGGACCACTCCCAAGAAACTACCACCCCAGCTCTCGCCTGTGTCTTATCACAACATCTACTATCAAAGAGGCTGCTGGTTCTTTTGGCTGAAACAATGCAAGGGAACCCCATGGATCCAGTCATATGTGAGCGTACTGAACTAAATGGTGCTTTCTCTTTAATGAAGCTCCAAATTCTTCTTCAAAAAGGACAGAGTGGCAAAAGTCAGAAGAGCGATTTATCAGGGATGACCAGAGATACCAGAAAAGATGGACACTCTCCCATAAATGGGGACAACCGGAGTGCGGGTTTGGAAGCATTACATCATCTGCATCACTTACGTGACAACCCTGGTTAAAGGGGACTCAGAGAAAACATATGGTTCGTTGCACATGAAATACTGTGAAGACAGGACTCCACTGATGAGGTAGTCTCCTGGCCAGTAATAATAGGATCCTAAGTCTTGCTCTTTGTTCAGAGTGGTCAAGCAGTCTGTCTTCTGCAGTTGACCAGCCGCATAAGGAAGCAGCAGCAGCAGCAGCAACGATATCATTCTGGGTCTGCCTCCCTCCTGCTGTTCCTGCTTTCTGAGTTTCCTTTCACCTCCACAGCCAGCTAATCAGAAGATGTGAGAAAAGTCTTGCAAGATCGAGGCTGCAGTGTCTTTCCAATGACATCCCACTCTGAGCCGAAGGCAGCGGTGGCAGGTGGTGTACTAAACTATACCACAGGCATGGTCATCTCAGCCTGTCTGAAATCTGAGCCCAGGCTCTCGGGAGCTCAGGAGAGATTTTATGCACCAAGCTTTTCAGGCACAGTGCAGGAGGGTTTCTGGAGCTGCCTTTCATTCTGATGTTTACATCATTTGTCTCCAAGGAAAACAGAAAGCAAAACATCTCTTGAGCTCTGGCAAGACTCAGAATAGATCACTATGTTTTTGATAATGATCAGGGGAAGCTTCACAGCTGCAACTTCATGGATTCTCTGAGTGCCTCAAGGCGAGGTGCAGAATTGGGGAAAAACATGTTTGTGAGAAGTCACACAGGCAGTTCCATCTTCTGGTTGGCAAGGGGGAATGGTGAGGCTGGCCTGGCCTGTATGTGAAAAACTCACACAAAAGAGCCAAGATCAAGAAAATCTCTCCAGATGCATACCAGTGGTTGGGAATGTGTGGCCCCCCAGGATAATGGCCTAGCCAATGGGGAGGTATGATGGGACTTGCAGTCCAAGAACATCAGGAGGGCCACATCTTCCCCATTCCTTATGCAAAGAAATACAATCCGGATTACCAGTGATCAAACAACAAATGGTGGCCGCCATACAACTGAAGGATCTCCCCCTATTAGTACTTCCAGTGAGCTCATCAGAACTGTGCATCATCTTGTTTAGGAAGAAGTAAATTATATTGAACAAACTGGTTAGTTACAAACACACTTTGCAGAGAATAAAGAAAGGTAAAGATGAGTTTAAGGTAACTAACTTTATTATTTGAAACGTTCCAGGTGTCACATTTTTCATCTTTTCAAAACTTCCTTAAATAACTGTCCAGTCCTTGTTCTGGTCCATCAATCACTTGATTCTTAAGGTTCACCGATGAGCACACGCGACACATGATAAGATAGAGTTGTCCATGGCAGAAGAGAGGTGTAGGCAGACAACCATCAGCCAGAGGAAAGCTAACAACGCAAAAGCAATTTCAGAGATTTGGGGAACATTGTGCATCTAGAGTAGGGATGTCCGAATCCCTTACCTGGTTCCGGTGGGGGCATCTGCTTGGGGGGGAGGTGATCCATTCCTCCCCCCGGAATCCTTGCTGGGTGGAGGCGATCCAGTCCTCCCACCGGAATCCTCAGTGGGGGGGAAGGAAATCTGGTCCTCCCTCCCGGAATGCTGCCCAGCTGGCTCTGCTCCATGGCCAGTCCATGGATCCGCTGGCCAGGTGATCCGCAGTGGGCCTCCAGCTGCTGCTGGGCTGGTGCAGACTAGGGATGTATGAAAGTCACTTACCTTTTCGATGGGGTGATTTGCGGTAGGGGGAAGGCGCTCTGCCCCTCCCCCCGAAATACTAATCCTGCTGGCTCTGCTCCATGGAGATTCCGCAGAGCCACCAGCCAGGGCCACCCTCATCCAGACATCCAGCTGCTGGGCAGCCTGCACGCAAAAAGACAAAACAAAACAAAAACCATGTACGCAAATGGCGGCGGCTATCGCAGCTGCCATTTGCGTTCCCTTTATTCTCTGTTTTAGCCTACGTAAATATTTGCGTAAGGTATTATGGCGGGAAAAAAAGGGGAACGCAAATAGTGTAGTGGGCTCCATTTGCGTTCCTTTTTTTCCCCACCGTTTTAGCTTACATAAATATTTATGTAAGCTATTAAGGCAGGGAAAAAAAGGAACACAAATAATGCCCACTACGCTATTTGCGCTCCCCTTTTTTTGCCGTAATAGCTTATAGCGTTGATTTAGTCCAAATCACCTGCACCAGAGAGGGTCACACCAGAAGCTGACCCACCTGAAGGTCATCATTAGAATAATGAACCCCTGAAAGGACCCAAGTAGGTCTACAGAAAGAGGGCGCTCTCGTTTCAAGGGTTCCTGATGAATGGAACAAAACTGAGTTCCAAAAGTTCAAAAAAAAATGTGTTTTTGTTGTCAACATTCTAGTAGCTAGAACAAAGGCGTCCCAGGCCTCACTTGCTGTTTAGAGAAAACCGTCAATGCCACAGCGATAATAGTTTGTGCCTTTAAGTGCGCAGTCCACCGCTGGACCAAAGAGAGTATAAATTTGAGAAAAGCCTTTTGAGGGGGGAATTGTAGTAAAAATGTAACCTAAAAGCCATTGGTTGTGTCTTAAGCAGCACGTAGTATTGTAAGAGCTGCGCATGCTTGGAATGAGCAGACAGTAACCCTAAGATAAGGTTGCCAAGCAAACTGCTAGCAACCAATCAAAGTGACAGGCTGGCTGAGGAATGCAAGCTGAGGTGATAAAACTGTAGCGCCGGGGTTGCCCAGGGTCGACTCTGCCTTTGAGCGTGAGCTCCTCTGTCGAACTGTTTGCAAATAGGGGGTCCAGCAGGGGCAGGACATCCCCTGACTTGGCCACCTCTGATCTAGCCACCTTTGAATTTCCAGTAATCACAGAACACATCTGTGGACACAGGGAGGTGATATGGTGGTTTTGGAGGGAGTTCCCAGGTTAAAGCCATGGATCCATGGTTTTGTGCCATGGCAGTGCTGGAAATGTTGACTCCATGGTTAATGTTTAATCCATGGTTTAATCCATGGTTAAAGCCATGGGAGTTCCCATGTTAAAGCCATGGATCCATGGTTTTGTGCCATGGCAGGGCTGGAAATGTTGACTCCATGGTTAATGTTTAATCCATGGTTTAATCCATGGTTAAAGCCATGGGAGTTCCCATGTTAAAGCCATGGATCCATGGTTTTGTGCCATGGCAGGGCTGGAAATGTTGACTCCAAGATGTTTAGACTCAGTCCATGGAGTCATGTGTGATCTGTGAAGGAGTTGATGATTGTTCACGGGGGAGGCATCTCATGTTACAATCATGCAAAATCAAGAGGATCCATTCTACTCAATCCATTTATCACCTCTGTGTGCATTTGGCCTAATGTTTGTGTGTGTGTGTGATTCTTTCCCTCACTTCCGACGCACACGTTTTCACTCTGGCACCCTGTGCTCTCTCAAGAACATTTTTTTTTCTGTATTTGTGCCTCCCCCGCCCCCTTGCCTCTCTGGTTTCTCTTTCTCTCTCCTCATTCCATTCTCTATCTTTGTGCCCCCTTTCTCTCCTATTGTGCCCTTTCTCTCTCTTGACCCCTGAACCACCCTTCTCTCTCGCTCATCAGCCTCCGTTGCTGGTTGTTCTGCATTCTGAACTCTTCTGCCTGCTGCTGCCTGACCACCACAACTCCTGCTCCCAGGTAGGGAATTAGGGATTGTGAAAAACCTGTTCATTTCGAGGATTGTCAGGGACCTTTTATTCCATCGTCCTCCCATCAACAGTTTCCAAATTTGTGCAAATTTGCATGGGCAAAATGGGAGAATTCCCCCAAAATGCACCTCCCCCCAGTGCACATTTTAATGCCCCAGCCTTTGTGGGAAATGTGCATTTTCAGCCAGTGTTTTAATTGTAGCTTATTTTTCTACAACAAAATGTCCACAAAACAGTCTAAGGTTAGAAAAACGGTTCAGGAATTCTGTGGAATCCACCCAAGAGGGGGAAAGATAATCCACTGGTGGGATTCATACAAACCTGAACTCATTTGGTCCTATTGCAGATGTCTCCAACATCCCTAACTACAGGTCTCTCTCTGGCGGCCTATTAAACAAAAGTTTTTAAAAGAACAGCTGGGAAGGGGCAGGGATGGGAGAACATGATCATACAATAAAGTTCTCAGATTTCAGAACTGACCAGGGTGACACATGTTTGGGCTACAGAACCAATCTCCAAGTGGTTGTATCTCTTGTATGGATGGGCAAATGAGTGATATTCGAGAGTGCTTGGACCTCACGATCTGGTGGCGGGGATGGAGGAGAGAATGGTGGTGGTGGAAGTGAGGGAGGCAACTGTGGCAGTGGCCTTGGTAACGAGCTGGGGGATTTTGTGGGGGCCTCGGGGGGGGGGACCGGGATTTGGCCATCCGAATCCCACTTCAGATTCAGCGCCAAGTCAGGTCAAGGCCTCCCCGAGTCAGCCTGAGTCGAATCGGGCCCACCTCTGAAGCCACGAAGCTGCTTCCGAGTAGGATCGGGGGGTCCCTGCACAGCCCTGCTTTTATACACATCATCAGAGAAGGCTATCTCACATTGTTTACCTACAAGCACCCTCTAAAGCCGGGGGTGAGTGGAAGGATGTGAAGGCCTTGGATATGATTCCTTGCTTCCTTGTTGCAGAGGCAGAAGAGGAAGAAGGAAGAGGAAGGGGAGGGGCAGGAAAAGGAAAAGGAACTGCTCAAGCTGCAGGACAGCAAGGGGGTGAACAAGACAAGTGGCTGTTGATTCGACACACGCTCTATCAGCCCCCAGTGTCTGGAAGCATGTGGAGTTGTTGCTACTATCCAACACAAAGCATGTGGTATGGAAGTGTGGTCTGGCATGGGGGAGGGGAGATTCTAGGGCTGCCTTTGCTTACATTCACTTAAAGTGAACGAAAGCCCACCATGTCTCAAGACCATCTCTTCCGCTTTCGAACAAATCTTAACCATTAGGAAGTCCTTCCTCCTGATGACAAGGAGGCACATGAATGAAACACTCCTAGAGCTGTGGTGTGTAATTTGAGGTCCCCAAAACTTGGTTTGGGGCTGCACACTACAGTTCCTTATTCCTCTCTCTCTCTCTCTCTCTCTCTCTCTCTCTCTCTCTCGGCAATGATTGGCAGGGAGGCATACGCTTCACAACATCTGGTACCAAAGGGAACCATTGGACAAGACACTCATTGGCAATTATTAATTGGGGCCAGGACAGTGTTTTGAGGCCAAAAGAAATGTTGGGCCACACACAAAGATTGGGTCTGTCATTGAGGACATTGTCTGGTTGTATCGGTGGATGACATGTGGTTGATTTCATGTGGCCCAAACCTTAGGATGGTGTGTATACTCCTCTTTCTGGATCTTTCAGTGTGTGTGTTCAGAGGGTATAAGAATTAATATGTCACATATTGAGTGTTACACAAAGCCAATGGTTTGGACTGGAGAGAATTGCTCTGGCTCTCAAAGGGGGTATTCGCCCGGTCATGGAGATATAACACATAGAATAGCCTAAGATTTATTAGGGCACAGGGGTTCTTGGGGCTGAGCATTCAGCTACATTTCAAACTTTCTGGGAATGAGGAACTGGGAAGCTAGTCCCCAACTTCAGCCTTGTCCTTGACACAGCCCTCCACTGCATTCCCTTTTCTGACACAGATGGAGTCCAGCCATTGCTTCAGATCCAAAGGGGATGATAGAAAATCTCACTTGGGCAGAGTTCTCTCCACGTCCAGCCTTCCCACCAATCTTTCAGCCCAGGATCTCAGTGGAACAGGTGTCAGTTAACTCTGTGTTGCTCCAAGGGCAGGTGCATGGATGGAGGAAAACCCATTTGTGCAAATTCACTGATGCCACTCCATATGCTGGTTGGGAGTCAACAAATGGACAATTGACTTTGGCCAGTTATTTACTAATATACAAGCAATATCATAAGAGACAAGGCCAAGATACTCCTTTAGGATGAATGTCTACACAAAACAGACTGGATGAGTAATGTGCATTATGAATCTTTCTTCTACTGAATCATAATGCCAAGACAACTTGTACCAAAAATGTGTATCGACACAGTCAGAGAGCTTTGAGTATAGGCTGGTGGCTCCAGTTTTGGTGACTCTGTGAATCCATGCTGGTTCAGCACATTGGATTCCTCCTTTAGAGTTCTGGTTGGTTCTGTCTGAAACCCAGATTGGCTTCACAGCTCCACTGAAATCAGAGCTGCCAGCCTCCACTGGCAGCTGCAAAAATCTCAGGCTGAGAATTTCAGGATTAAAGTTTAAACAGCCCTCTACCACAAACTGAGGATAACACTATCCCATATCAAACAACATTCTGTTTGGGAGACTGTCCACTCGGAGATAAACAATTCCCTCCGATCAAAAACATCATTTCTGTGCAGTAGATGTGTGATGACCACAGATGACAAAGACAATGACAAGAAAGGAAATGGAAGCACTATATTAAACTCCAGCATTCTCTTAGAATGTCGTAAGGACAAAAAGTGCATGAAAACTTCGTAGCAAGCAAAGCAAATACAATACACAAATCCCATTAACCAACAAAGAAAATGCCATTTAAAGTCTTGCATTCAGGGCTTTCCATTTGCACTCAAGCTGCAAAATGCTGGTACACTGCAGCTGTTAAGGGCCACACCTTCAACAGATGCATTATTTAGACAATGTGGGTATGGTATAGTTCCAGCTCCACCACTACCTTAGATGTGGAGGGTTGTCAGTGGCAGAGTGAGAGACCCAAATCCCAGATTTTCCTACTTGCTGTGACAGAAACATGGAGACAATGCAACTGAAGCTATAAGTGCATTAAAAGTCTCTGTTAACTATGACCTCACCAATACTAGTATCTCCTCCAAACCTTTGCCAAATATTCTTCCACAGACTCACTTCTGTGGAACAGATGCCCTAGTTTGTTTTGAACATGATATGCTCCTTCATATTCAGATCAGGTCTCAGTACAATGATGTAGCACTTGGGAAGAAAGATACAGCCCAACAACCCAGCACTGGAGGCCAAGATCGAGAAGACCTGCACGGCCACCATGTATTTCCCCTTGGTGCTCAGGTAGGAGGGCACAAAGGACAGCCAAACACTGCAGAAGACCAGCATGCTGAAAGTGATCAGTTTGGCTTCATTGAAGGCCCCAGGCAGCTTCCTGGCGAGGAAAGCCACCGTGAAGCAGATGGCAGCCAGGAAGCCCATGTAGCCAAGGGCAGAATAAAAGAAGGCGACAGATCCTTCGTTGCATTGCAGGATGATCCATTCAGCCTGCGAGTGCATGTCAGAGTCAGGGAATGGGGCAGAGCTCCCCAGCCAGATGATGCAGATGACAACTTGGACACTAGAACAAGAACTTACAATGGAGTTTGCAAGACTCTTCCCTAGCCATCTCTTCACTTTGTTCCCTGGTTTTGTGGCCAGGAAAGCCAACACCACAGTGATGGTTTTGGCCAACACTGAAGAAACGGCAACTGAGAAGATGATACTGAAGGCTGTTTGTCGGAGAAGGCAAGTCGCTTTCCTTGGCTTCCCCATGAACAGGAAAGAGGACAAGAAGGAAAGCATGATGAAGATGAGGAGAATATAGGAGAGGTCTCGGTTGTTGGCCTTGATTATTGGAGTTTCTTGGTATTTCATGAAGATTCCTAATATGAAGCCCGTGGATAAGGACAAGAATAGAGCGAAGGAAGTCAGGACAATCCCCAAAGGTTCTTCATAGGAGAGGAAGGTTATCTCCTTGGGGACACATTGATCTCGGTCCTTGTTTGGATGCTGATCTTCTGGACACTTGGTGCAATGGTCTGCATCTGAGAAGAAGGAGAGTGACTTCAGCAGGATTCACAGCAACTCTAGTTGGATGAATTTGAAATCTGTGGCCTCATCACCAAAGGAAGACCTTAGTAGCAGGGCCAGGAAAGCTGGATCTCTGGGACATTACAGAGCCTTTGTTAGTCAGAGAAGAACAACGAAGAGTGAGCTAGATGGACTGATGGGTTGATATGGAATAAAGACAACTTCCTACCTTGTTTAAATATGGAGAAGTGAGTGTGTTGATACCAACGTTGTTCAGGGTAAGGTGGTTTCTGTGTGGTTATCCTGTTTTTATCTTCATAATATTCTTGTAAGGCATGTTAAGCTACATGGTAGAGGATCGGCTTGTTATCTATGTATTTACTCAAATTATGTTGCACCTTTCCACAACAAGGTGGTGCTCGTGGGACTCCTAGTTAAGTTTCAAATCCGGAGAAGGAAAATTTCATAAAGCCTTCCATTTTTTTTTTTTTTACTACAGTTTTACTAAAGGGGTTTGAGGGAACAGAAGACTGAATCAACATTGGGCAGGGAAGTGCTCTGGTCACCAGAAAGCAGGGGATGTACCATTTTCACATCCCTTTTCTGCCAGGGCCCCCCGGCTTGTCTGCCACAGAATGACAGCAGAGTACAGATGGTTCCCTGTGTGTGATGGAGAAAGGCCCACAATGTCTGTACGTACTGCCCTGACTCAGTCATGGAAAAAGCAGAGCGGTTCGGGGGGGGGGGATGATTTATACAAGGAAAAGTGTAAACTAAGCATCCCCCCTGCCTTGCACCCGAGAGATTGACTCCCATTCTCATTTTTGTTTCACTCACTTATGGGATGAATGGTGAGGATTAAAAATGCTGAAGGGGACAGAGTTCAAAAAAGTCTTTGCCATTTGTTCCAAAGATGTATGAATATTTAATGTAAAAATTAAATGCTTTTGAGCCTGCACGTCCGAACAATTATTGTAGAAGAAGAGCCACTAATAACACATAAAATAAGCATTCTGTGAAATCGATCAAGGCATCATTAAAACCATGTTGTGTACTGGAAAGGCTGGGTGAATAAAGCATAGCACTGTGAGTTATTTTAGCTGGAGCAGTAGTGAATGGCCGATGACCACAAGCCCCGTCTCTGAGCAGGGATTTGAACTCAGGTCTCTCCAGTCCAAGTCCAACCCTCCCGTTGCTTCATCAGTCTGTCTAATTCTAAGGAATTGCCATGATATTTTCACCTAGGAGCAACAGTCATTTAAGAAGCCTTCTTCTCTTACCTACTCATGGAATGTTTTGCTCAAGGGGTTTAAAAGAGAAGAAGATGGACTCAAAATAGGGTTGTGGAGACGATTGGGTGTATTCCTCTGATGTCACCCACCTTCCAGAATGGAGATTGTTCCATCTGCGCATGGAGCGCAAGCATAGCAGCATGGTGGCTCTCCTTCCTGGACCTCCTTGGAGTATCCAGGGAGACAGCTCTCAGTGCACCTGGAACGAGGCACAGTCTAGCAGCAAAGAGAAGGAGCATCAAGGAAACCATGTTATGAATAGTTGCGCCTATGGGAATGAGTCATACAGTTTAGAGAGGACCCAACAGGCTCTCTAGTGCTAGTGACCCTAAGTGAAATAGAGAGGTGAACCCAGGTCCTTGTTTCAGGAAAGCATTATTTACGCATCACAACATGGCTCGGACGTTTTTGGTCTGTTTGTTTGTTTCAAAATGTATACACCACCTTTACTATACATGTACTCAAGGCAATGTAAAAACTGAGGAGGAAGACGTACAACAATGAAATAAACTAAAAGACAATGGTAAAATAACAGAAATTACAAGCAACACCAATAAAACGTCAAGCTTCAAAACTTATGCATGCAATCTCAGTGAACAATAGGGTGTGGGAGATGAGCTTTTCGAGGGAGGATAGCACCACCTCTGAAAACACCTTCTCCTCTTCCCCATTTTGATCTTCAGGGCAGGGCAGGAAAAAAAGGAAGGATTGGAGGCCTCACCCAACAGCTGGGAAGGGAAAGGCTTCTAAGAAGAAGGGGTCCATGGTGGATTTAGTAACACTGAGTGAAGTAAAAAGCCCCTTGAAACAGAAAGGACTGCCTGGTTGGGTCTCATGGGAGACCACAATCCCCAGGGATGATGCCACAACACAAAATGCCTTCCTGCCAATTGTCACCAGCCAAATCTCAGAGGGTTGAGCCACTTAGAGGAGGCCTCATCAGATGCCATAAGTGAACATATCCAAGAATCATGTGGAAGGTATCATTTTGACTAGGGCTGTGCCTGTGCGCTGCTTCGGTCTGAATCCTGAATCCTGAGAGGATCGGGGTGCTTCGGACTGAAGAAGTGAATTTCTGGAACAGGTCAGGATCAAGCCAAAGCACTCCAGTGTGGGACGAGGCGGGTTGGGGCTGATTTGGGACTTCTGAATCGGCCTCCAAAGCGGGTTGGGTGGGCTGTGCACAGCCCTAATCTTTGCTACCCAAAGCCTAGATTGTGAAGGGCTTCAAATGTATCAGCACTTTAATCTGCACCCTGAAGCTGACTGGGAGCCACAGAAGCACTTTTAAAACAGGTGAGGTGCTGTCTCTCTGCCCTGCCCCAGTTATCAGCTGTGGGCCCACCAGAACTCTCTCAGCTGTCCTCAAAGGAAGGCCCACCTGGCTGGCACCTCCAGGCCTCCTTTCTGACCTCTGTACTACTCAGGTTTAGAGGAACCTGAGACTTCCGGTGCCATTGCTTCCAATTTTGCTCCACCCGAATAGGATGATGGTGTTCTGGAAATGGTTGGGGGTGGGAGGCCAGGGACAAGCAATAAACCCAAGCCAGATTCTCTGCTATATAAATGGGATAGGCAAGAGAGGCATGAGAGAGGCAGGGAAGAGCAAGAATGGGCAGTCCAAAGGGTAGAGACAGATGAGGACCAAGGCAAGTTGTTTCCTGATGATTGGTGCCGACAGTCCTGGGTTATAAATGCATTGAGCTGGGATGGAAGTAGAGTAAAAGTTTTGTCCTCTGTGATGGATTCGCCCTTGTTTGGCCAACGTCAGATCTGGGAGGTATTTTGCTTTTTCAGATTATAGAGGTGATCCTTTGGCCCAGGGTCTTATCTGCAAGAGGGGTTATCACCCACCATTCCTACAACTGCATGAGATGTGGGTGAAAAGGGGGCATTATTGTACTCCAACCCTTTGCTTTTTAGGAAGATTCAGGTCTGTTAATGTAGCAACCTGCAGAGGCCAACGCTGAACCAGAATGATTTCGTAATATCGATTGCTCCCCAGAACATATGGGGAGGATGGGCATCTCCTCACAAATCTCACCTTGACTCTGGCTCCAGAGCGTACTGCCCCCACTGGGCGTTGTGTTACTCCTTATGGTCACCCCTTGTCTCTGCACTTAGAATCCGTACCACCTCTCTTAACTCAACCCAATTCCACCCATACTGGGGCCATAATTCTGCAGTAGAGCCCCTGATTTACATGCACAGGGTCCCAGATTCAATCCCTGGCATCTCCAGAAAGGGCTGTAATTTCTCCTGCCTGAAACCCTGTAGAGCCTCCTCCAGTCCGGGTCAACAATACTGTGTTAGATGAACCCATATTATTGGAGGCAGCTTCCTACATTGATGTTTGCATTCACTATGAATTGGGAGTTGTGTTTAAATGACTGGATACTTAGCCATGTAGCCTAACACATATTTAGATGGCTGGAAAAAAAATCACAAAAATAGGACAGATATTATTAGAGCTTAAGAGATGTCACAAGCCAATAATAGGACACAAATCCTTTCCCCTACCTCATTAAAATGGCCGGGCCATGCATTGGCATCCCAGTTAATGGTGAATTTCATGTCTGGAGATGCCTGTCTCTGCACACTCCCAATATTCACTCTAGCACGGGACTTATTGGGAAACATCACCCAATTCACAATATCAAAGTCAGCTGCCAGTTCCCCCGTCTCATCCAGATACAGTCCGCTCATGGAAGCATTAGAAAACTGGATTTCTCTTAAGAAAGTGTGAAGCTGGAATAACAGAGAAAACAGCCCAGATATAGATGTCATGAAAATATAGTCATTATCTTAGGCCTCATCACTTTGAGCTGTAATGTTCCATGGTCAGTGCACATCCCATCTGGGCTCAGAGTGCCATTCTTTGGGTGTTCACAGTCACAACTAGGGATGTCAGAATAATCCTCAATTGATTCAGATGAGATTAGATTCAACAGTTGATGCACTTTTTCCAAGCTGCACAGATTCCAGGGACTTGCAGAACTTTTCTTTTTTTTACTGGGGGGGGGGGCAAAATTCTGGTAAAAAAAAAAGGGTTCCATCAATGAACAGATGGCAGAACTAAGGACACCTGATAATCTGCAGAGATTTTTAAACCAAATCTGGACATTCCTACTGATAATACAGATACCCGGCCTGTTCACAGATCATGCTAAGCCATGATGGTTTGGGAATTTCTGCTAACCATGGCAGCTTAGCATGTCATGTGGGGGAAAAAACGACATTCCCCATTGTTTGCAAGCCACCCCGACTAACCACCCCTCTGTAAAAGTGTTAGGGGCCAGCGGTGGCTTACCGTGTCATCTGGAGGCTCCCCAGTGGTTTCAACAGGCTCCAGAAGACTTGCAGGCCATGACCAAAGAGCCGCTGGGTAGAGCATCCTCCACTGTGGGAAACACTCTAGCCTCCATGGACTTTCTCTATGGCTGGGGGCCTAATTCAGATGCTCGAGCAGAAGCCAGGAGTGAGCGCCAGGAGCCTTTTCATAAGATGGAGGATGGGATACTCAGGAAACACACCAGGAAGGTAGCCATATAACTACGGGGAGGGGATGGTCAGCCAAATATAAATTGTTGTTTTTGTTGTTCAGTCGTGTCCGACTCTTCGTGACTCCATGGACCACAGCACGCCAGGCCTTCCTGTCCTGAACTCTCTCCTGGAGAGTGCTCAAGTTCATATTCATTGCATCGGTCATGCTATCTAGCCAACTCATTCTCTGCTGTCCCCTTCTCCTTTTGCCTTCAGTCTTTGCCAGCATCAGGGTCTTTTCCAGAGGGTTTTCTCTTCGCATTAGGTGGCCAAAATATTTGAGCTTCAGCTTCAGTATCTGTCCTTCCAATGAGCACTCAGGGTTGATTTCCTTTAGGATGGACTGATTTGACCTGCTTGCAGTCCAGGGGACTCGTAAGAGTCTTCTCCAGCACCACAGTTCGAAAGCATCAATTCTTCGGCGCTCAGCCTTCCTTATAGTCCAGCTCTCACAGCATATGTTACTACTGGGAAAACCATAGTTTTGATTAGACGGATCTCTGTCGGCAAGGTGATGTCTCTGCTTCTTACTATGCAGTCTAGGTTTGCCATAGCTTTCCTTCCAAGGAGCAAGCATCTTTTAATTTCATGGCTACAGTCACCATCTGTGGTGATCTTGGAGCCCCAAAAAATAGAATCTGTCACAGCTTCCATTTCTTCCCCTTCTATATGCCAGGAAGTGATGGGGCCAGATGCCATGTTCTTCGTTTTTTGAATGTTGAGTTTCAAACCACCTTTTGCACTCTCCTCTGTCACCCTCAACAAGAGGCTCTTTGGATCCTCTTCGCTTTCTGCCATTAGGGTGGTATCGTCTGCATATCGGAGGTTGTTGATCATTCTCCCAGCAATCTTAATTCCGACCTGTGATTCATCCAACCCGGCGTTTCTCTTGATGTACTCTGCATATAAGTTAAATAAGCAGGGTGACAATATGCAGCCTTGTCGTACTCCTTTCCCAATTTGGAACCACTCGGTTGTTCCATCTCTGGTTCTTACTGTTGCTTCTTGACCCTCGTACAGGTTTCTCAGGAGACAGGTAAGGTGGTCTGGAACTCCCATCACTTTAAGAATTTGCCACAGTTTGTTGTGATGCACACAATCAAAGGCTTTAGCGTAGTCAATGAAGCAGAAATAGACGTTTTTCTGGAATTCTCTTGCTTTCTCCATGATCCGGCGAAAGGTGATGATTTGAACTCTAGTTCCTCTGCTTCATCGAAACCCAGCTTGTACTTCCGGTAGTTCTCGGTTCTCATACTGCTGAAGCCTAGCTTGTAGGATTTTGAGCATCACCTTGCTGGCATGTGAAATGAGCGCAATTGTGTGGTAGTTTGAACACTCTTTGGCACTGCCCTTCTTTGGAATTGGAATGAAAACTGACCTTTTCCAGTCTTGCGGCAACTTTTGAGTGTTCCAAATTTGTTTGCATATTAAGTGCAGCACTTTAACATAGGGATGTACTAAAGGGACTTACCTTTTCGCAGCTTGGCTTCGAGGTGGGGGGGAGGCACTTCGCTTCTCCCCCCGAAGTTCAGGAGATGGGGGGGAGGCGTCCCACCTCACCCAGCCAAAATTCAGGCCGGAGGGGAGGCTCCCCGCCTTGCCTGGCCGAAATTCAGGCCGGGGAGAAGCACCCCGTCTCCCCGGCCACGAAACAAAAAGTAAAAAAAAAAAAGACCCCGTGATAGGCTACGTAGCGATCTACGTAGCCTGTCCCAGCTAGATTTCCAAAGTCAGCCATGATAGGCTACGTAAATCGTCACGTAGCCTATCACTGGTGACTTGGGGGGGGGGGAAAGCGCGTATTCCTTATTTTGGCATTTCTAGTCTACGTAAAGATTTTTGTAGACTACGGCGAAAATAAGGTCAACGCAAATAGTGTTCCCTTATTTTTACCATAGTCTACGTAAATCTTTACCTAGACTAGACGTGCCAAAATAAGGAACGCAAATGGCGGCGCCCCATGGGCGCCGCCATTTGCGTGTGTTTTTTTTTTCCCCCCAAAGTCACCCGTGATAGGCTACATGACGATTTACTTTGGAAATCTAGCCATGATAGGCTACGTAAATCGTTATGTAGCCAATCACAGGGTCTTTATTTGTTTTTTTACTTTTTATTTTGTAATAGCAGTGGGGGCAGACGGTGGGGAGACTGGCCACCGCCCCCGCCCGCGACGAATCCCTGCCGAACTGCCGCCGGGACCCGCCGCCGAGAGGGACATTCAGCGAAGGTAAGTCCCTTCCCGACGGGGGGGCGGGGGGGCGGGGGGCCTACGGAGAATTTCCCCAACACTTTCGGGGGGCCAAATGCTTTGGCGCTCGGCCTCCCAAAGATTCGGGGAGAATTCTCCGCCATGCTTACTTTAACAGCATCATCTTTAAGGATTTTAAATAGCTCAGCTGGAATACTGTCATCTCTGCTAGCTTTGTTGTTAGTAATGCTTCCTAAGGACCACTTGACTTCACTCTCGAGGATGTCCGGCTCAAGTCCAGTAACTGCACTATCATGGCTATCAGGGACATTCAGATCTTTCCTGTATAGTTCTTCTGTGTATTCTTGCCACCTCTTCTTAATCTCATCTGCTACTGTTAGGTCCCTGCCTTCTTTGTCCTTTATCATGCCCGTCTTTGCACAAAATGTTCCCTTGAGATCTCCGACTTTCTTGAAAAGATCTCTAGTCTTTCCCATTCTGTTGTTTTCCTCGATTTCTTTTCATTGTTCACTTAAGAAGGCCTTCTTGTCTCTCCTTGCTATTCTCTGGAACTCTGCATTCAGTTGGATATATCTTACCCTTTCTCCCTTGCTTTTCGCTTCCCTTCTTTCCTCAGCTACTTGTAAAGCCGATATTGACCATCTGGTGATGTCCATGTGTAGAGTCGCCTCTTGTGCTGATGGAAAAGAGTGTTTGCTACGATCAGCGTGTTCTCTTGGCAAAACTCTATTAGCTTTTGTCTTGCTTCATTTTGTACACCAAGGCCATGCCTGCCTGTTATCCCGGTAATTTCTTGTCTTCCTACTTTAGCATTCCAATCCCCTATGATGAGGAGGAGAACTATTTTTGGTGTTAGTTCTAGAAGGTGTTGTAGGTCTTCATAGAACTGATCAAGCTCAGCTTCTTCAGCATCAGTGGTTGGGGCATAGATTTGATTTACTGTGATGTTGAATGGTTTGTCTTGGATTCGTACTATCATTCTATCATTTTTAAGATTGTACCCCAGTACTGCTTTTCCCACCCTTTTGTTGACTATGAGTGCTACTCCATTTCTTCTAAGGGATTCTTGCCCACAGTAGTAGATATGATGGTCACCTGAATTAAATTCACCCATGCCTGTCCATTTTAGTTTGCTGATTCCCAAGATGTCGATGTTCAATCTTGCCATCTCATGTTTGACCACCTCCAGCTTACCTTGATTCATTGATCTGACATTCCAGGTTCCTAAACAATATTGTTCTTCACAGCATCGGATTTTCTTTTCACCACCAGACACATGCACAGCTGAGTGTCCTTTCGGCTTTGGCCCAGCCGCTTCACTCTTTCTGGCGCTACTTGGAAATTCCCTCTGCTCTTCCCCTGTTGTATATCGGACACCTTCCAACCTGAGGGGCTCATCTTCCGGCGTCATTTCTTTTAGCCTTGTGAGACATTCCATGGGGTTTTCTTGGCAAGAATAGTGGAGTGGGTTGCCATTTCCTTCTCCAGTGGACCACATTTTGTCAGAACTCTCTGCCATCTCCTGTACGTCTTGGGTCGCCCTGCACGGCATAGCTTAGGGCTTCACTGAGTCACGCAAGCCCCTTTGCCACAACAAGGCAGTGATCCATGAAGGGGAAATGTAAATAGCATTGGTGAAAGAAGTCATATACCCTCTGGAATGCCACAGCTCAGGAGGTCAAAGAATGATCACCAAAGGTTAATTTCTGAATCCACCCTTGCAGGTAGCAGAGGAACTAGAGTGCAGTGCCTCCTCCTCCAGGGTGGAAGGCCCAGAAGGGTACGAGGGTTGATGGTATCAAAAGCAGATGCGGGATCCAGTAGAATCAATGGCATGTCTTTCCCCATGTTTCTTTGGATGATGGTCATCCTTCATGAGACCAAGACTGAATCAGTCACATAACGAGAGAGGAAATCCAAATGGAATGGGTCTAAAGCATCAGGAGCTGCAACTGGGCTGCCCCCACCCTCTTGAGCCCATTAGCCAAAAAGGGGGTAATAGGACTGGCAGTAGTTATCCAAACCTAGGGCTGTGAACAGCCCCCCCCCTTCCCTTTGGATGCCACTTCAGACCTTCAAAATCCAAGTCATTCTTACATGATATTTTCCCTTGGCCTTTCATTGGGAAATAGAAACGACCATCATGTGTTCAGTGTTCATGACAAACACATGAATCTGGGAACCTAGCATCCCCCTTGGACCGAATTCCACCTGCCAAATTTCAGACAGTTTGGCCAAGTAGTTTTTGTGCGAAGTTCAGGTGAAATTTGATTTTTTTAACAAAAACTCCCAAAGCAAAGAGCTATAACTTTTCACTGGTTGCACAGAGGTGCATGAAATGTGGGAAACTGTCAGCTGCCCTGGAGAGATTCCCCTCATTCCCACCTGCCAAATCTGACACTGGCTGGCTGAGTAGTTGTTTGTTTTTTGCTAGGGAGAGCATGTGCTGTTCTCAGAAACTCATACCAAACTCAGAAGGGCTAATAATCAGGGAAGCGAGGTGCTGAAGCGGTGGAGGTCACTATCCCTACTCTCTGCTGTACATTACTTTGAAGTGCAATAGCCCTCCCTCCTTTCCCATTAAGCTTCACAATGGATGAGCCCAGGCTCTCTTTGGCTGAGTGTGGAATCCACAACCCTCGTACGGTGGAAGAGCAGTTCTTGTGTTAATGTGCTTTTTTCTTTTTTTTTTAGGACACACAAAAGGAATATTTTTTGTTCAAGTAAAAAAAAAAAATTTAGCCACACCTAGGGATGGGCGGATTCCCTACTTGCCGGTCCTCCGGGGAATCCACCCTTGGGGGGAGGCGAACCGTCCCCCCCCAGGAATCCTCTCCAGCCAGCTCCACTCCAGGGCAATCCCATGGAGCTGCTGGCCAGCTCTGGAGCACCAGCGATATGGCCTCCATTGCCGTATCGCTGGCTGAGGCTGACTGACTCCGGACACAAATGGCATCCACTACGCCATTTGCTGCCGTAAAGCTCTTAGATTAAGCTCAATGCAGCTGCAAATGGCTTCATTTAGCTTAATCTAAGAGCTTTATGGCTGCAAATGGTGTAGTAGACGCCATTTGCATCTGGAGTCAGTCAGCCTCAGCGAGCGACATGGTAATGGCGGCCGTATAGCTGGTGCTCCAGAGCCGGTGGCAAGGAGGATCCAGCCAGGGAGGATTTCTCAGGGAGGCGTAGGTAAGTATCTGTTCCTCCATGGACTCTAGAGGCTGGATTCAAAAGAGTCTGGCCTCACTGGGGTCCGTAGAGGAATTCTCTGCCATCCCTAGCCACACCACACCTTCCAAATTTCAGACAGTTTTTAATTTAAAAAAAAATGATGTAAGTGAACATAAGGAATTGAGAGTGTAGCAAAGTGCACATCATTATCCAGTTCATATTTATATATGCAGTTGGTGGCCGGCTCCGTCTCAGCTCCTATCTGTGCGGAACAGTGCTCTCCGGACACAAATGGCGTCAGCTACTCCATTTGCGTCCCTGTTTCTTCTCACAAAAGGCTACGCGTCTCTGTTTACATAGATACTTACGTAGCCTATCACGTGAAAAACCAGGGATGCAAATGGGATCCACTACACCGTTTGTGTCGCTGTTTTTTCACGCAATAGGCTATGTACATTTCTACATAAATAGAGATGTGTAGCTAGGGATGTACGAAAATTCCACCATGGATCTCGGGGAGGCCGAATGCCAGCACATTCGGCCCCCCAAAATCGGTGGCAGAACGGTCTGCCCCCCCGGGATGAGACTTACCTTGGGCAGATCTTCCTGGTGGCAGCGGCTCCGGCGGTGGTTCAGCGGCGGCAGCTGCAGCGGCCGGTCTTCCGACCGGCTGCCACCGCCACCATTTCCAGGTTTTGGTTTTTGTTTTTAAAAGTGATAGGCTATGTAAAGATTTATGTAGCCTATCACGGCTAGGTTTTAAAAAAAAAAACGTGATAGGCTACGTAAATGTTTACGTAGCCTATCACGGCTGACGTTTTTTAAAAAACACACACACGTGTAGGCAAATGGCAGTGGCCATGGCCGCCGCCATTTGCATTCCTTATTTTGGCACATCTTTGTCTATGTAAACATTTACGTAGACTAAGACGGCAAAAATAAGGAGAACGCAAATAGCGTAGCATCTACGCTATTTGTGTTCCCCTTATTTTCGTTGTCTTAGTCTACGTCAATGTTTACGTAGACTAAGACGTGCCAAAATAAGGAACGCAAATGGCAGTGGCCATGGCCACCGCCATTTGCATACGTGCGTTGCTGTCGTTTTTTTAAGTCAGCTGTGATAGGCTATGTAAACATTTACGTAGCCTATCACAGCTGACTGCAGGGACGCAAATGGCCACGGCTACGGCTGCCGTCATTTGCGTCCCTGCTAGCCAGCGGTTGGATGTCCGGCTGCTGGCAGAGCCAGCCGGCAGCTCCGCAGAATCCCTGTGGAGCACAGCCGGATGGCCAGGATTCCAGGGGGGGGACGGATGGAACGCCTCCCCCCAACCATAAACATAATCAGCAAAAGGTAAGTGTCTTTCGTACATCCCTATGTGTAGCCTATTGCGAGGAAAAACGGGGACGCAAACGGTGTAGCCGACGCCATTTGCACCTGATCACTTACTTCCAGGTTCTGCACAGATGGTGGGATGGAACCAGCCTGGGGGGGGGGATATTCGGTCCAGGGAGGCACAGGTAAGTGCGTTCATTCTGCCGCGGACTTCGGGGGGGGGGTGAATTTACTGGAATTCAGCCTCATTGGAGTCCACGGTGGATTCCACGGACATCCCTAGAAGCCTCCTCTTTGGAGTGAGATATGGAGAGCTTGCAGGAGTTCCAGCACCCCCAGCCTTCTGCTTGCCCCTGCTGCCTGCCGGCTGGGACATGGGGAGCTCTTCCCCAAGCAAGACCGATTGGTGCTGCCTCCATAAGTGCAGCAGCAGGCTGCTGGTGCTGGCGTGCCCTGGATGTTTCCCCTGCTCAGAGACACCTTGCTATGGTGGCAGACAGCAGTGCTGGGATCCACTCCCACCTCAAAGTGGTCCCACACAATGCTTCCCTGACCTATCTGTGGAGACAGGGACTGCCTGCCTTGATTCTCAGGGGTCACCACATGAGCAGGGCAAACAATGGAAGAGGGGTCAGGTGCTGGAGTCTCTGCCTTCTGGTCATCCCCCCCACACACAACCTGGAGGATCTCCTCCTCTTGACCCTCCACCATGTGGAGGACATCAGACATCTCTGACGTAACATCCAGCAGTGGTCTCCCCACTTCTACTACAGAAGGAGACGCTGCTCCGTTGGCAAGAGTGGTACTGCTGCTGCCTGCACCAGCCTCCTCTGACAGTGACCTCCAGGCACTGCAACTGCCCTCTGCACCCGGCTGCCCTACTCCACCGGGATGCACCATCTGGACTGGGGTAGAGCCACCCTCCTACCAGAGCTGCTAATCCCAGCGGCACGTCGCTCACCTCTGCCCCTGCCAACGAGACCCTGAAGACGCGTCATATTGGGCTCGCTTGCTTTGCAACACAGTGTAATATTAAATTATTTAAATAATAGGTGTTAATGTCTGTAGTGCTTTGCCCAATGTTTTTTGAAATGTGGACCATGTAGTGGTTAGACACACACTGATTGCTTGTACACAACACAAGCACACATACAGAGAGAGAGAGAGAGAGGGAGGGAGCGGGGGAGAGAGAAGTAAAAGAAAAGCAAAGCTGGAATACCTACAAGCGGGGGGGGACTACAGAAAAGAAAGGGGTTGATGATGATGATGATGATGACGATGATAGGGATGTACGGAAGTCACTTACCTGGTCTCGCAGCTTGCTTCACGGTGGGGGGGAGGCGCTTCGCTTCTCCCCCGAAGTTCAGGCCAGGGGGGGGAGGCTTCCCGCCTCGCCCGGCCGAAATTCAGGATGGGGAGAAGCGACCCATCTCCCCGGCCGCGAACTTCAAAAGAAAAGTAAAAAAAAAAAAGCCCCGTGATAGGCTACGTTGCCCTTATTTTTGCCGTAGTCTACGTAAATCTTTATGTAGACTACAAGGACCAAATAAGGAACGCAAATGACAGCTCCCTTTGGGGGCCGCCATTAGCCGTACGGTCTTTTTTTTGTTTAAGTCACCCGTGATAGGCTACATGACGATTAACGTAGCCTATCACGGCTGACTTTGCAAATCTAGCCGTAATAGGCTACATTAATCGTTACGTAGCCTATCACAGGGGCGTGGGTTTTTTTTTACTTTTCTTGTAATGGCGGCAGCAGCAGCCGGTCGAAAGACCGGCTGCCACCCCTGCACCTGCCGAAGACCTGCCGAACTGCCGTCGGGACCCACCGCCAGGAGGGACATTCGTGAAAGGTAAGTCCCATCCCAGGGGGGGGTGGGGGGTGCGGGGGCAGAGAATTTCTCCCCGAACAACCTTCGGAGGACCGACTGCATTGGCACTCGGCCCCTGAAGTTTCGGGGAGAAATTCTCCCCCATCCCTAGGTGATGATGATGATGATTTTAAGGGAAAAGGGATAAAGAATGGGAAGGAAAGGAATACAGGAACTGAGAAGGGTGTTGGTGGTGGGGAGCCAAGAACAAGGATGAGAGAGAGAGAGAGAGAGAGATGATTAGACAGAAAGATAGATAGATAGATAGATAGATAGATAGATAGATAGATAGATACATGACAGACAGACAGACAGACAGACGTGTGTGTGTGTGTAAAATCTAGATAGAATGGAAGTAAGGGCAAACTAATGGTTGAGAATTGAGAAGGGTGGGGGAAGCGAAAGAAAGAGGCAAGGGAAGGAAATGTAAAGTCATGTTTTGTTTTGATGTTAATGTTTTTTTAAATAAACAAGAAAAGAATGAAGGGTAAAACCTATTAGAATGGGCGGGTAAAGAACTAGGCACAGAAAGGAGGAAACTCAAACTCACTACTTTTTAAATGTTCTTTTTAAAGAATCTCAAAGAAAGTACAAACACACACACTCCATATGGATCCAGCCAGCTCTCTCTAACAACACGTTGTAAACCAAAACCGCCACCTAATCAGTGCTCTCCGACACAATGAAATGAACGCAGGTTGATCTCTCCAATGTATGCTCTCCAGTATTGCCCCCCTCCACCAGTGTCACTGATTGGAGACTGCTGGGTTTTGTTCAGCCCTAATTTCTCAACTAGAGTTGCCATTCTCTAAGGCTCCCTCCATCCTCCCCCCTCCTCCTCTCCCCCTCCCTGATCTTTTGCAAGTTGATACATCGAGAGACAGGCTGTCTGGGCTTCAGAAGGCACCAGAACACCTACGAACCTCCAAGCGGCACCGAGGCACCTTGGCAACGACCGATTTGCTTTGGGGTGCCTCGGTGGTGTTCTGATCACTTCGGATCACGCTGAGGCACCTCTGAAACAGCAGGCTTCGCTTCGTTATTCAAGATTCGGTCCAAAGCAGTGCACAGCCCTAACCATCCAAACCCATAGAGTCCAGAGCAGGTTTCAAGAGAAATGGTCACACTACTGGCCCCTTAGGAACATCAGGCACCATCCGGGGTGTGTGGGAGCTGCAAGAGCCCCCCCCCCCCGCCGGCCTTCCGGCATGCCTTGCCCCATCAGCCAAGCGACCAGCCCTTTTCTGTGTGCACAAGAGCTTGACTGCTCTAGCCATTTCTTGCTTGACTACTCTAGCCATTTCTTGCTTGACTGCACTAGCCATTTCTTGCTTGACTACTCTAGCCATTCCTTGCTTGAATGCCCTAGCCATTCCTTGCTCGACTGCCCTAGCCATTCCTTGCTCGACTGCACTAGCCATTCCTTGCTCGACTGCGCTAGCCATTCCTTGCTCAACTGCGCTAGCCATTCCTTGCTCGACTGTGCTAGCCATTTCTTCCTCATAAGTCTGGGGCTCTCGGGCCTCATACTAGCCCTGCCAGCTGTTGAGGGCTTGCTTGACAGCCAACAGGGCAGGACGAGGCCTTGCATGGAGAAAATAGTGAGAGTCATTGTTATGCCTGTGGTGACCACTCAGAGCTGTTCCCAGATGCTCAGTGGCCAAATCCATCAGCACCACACAGCTCAGGGACCGGGCTCAAGCGGGCTGGGAGGAGGAGTCTGCCAGGTTCTGATAATGCCCCTATTAGGGGTGGATGAAAGTCACTTACCTGTCCTCGAAGGTTGTTCGCGGTGGGGGGGAGGCGCTTCGCTGCTCCCCCCGTGAAGTTCAGGACGGGGGGGAGGCTTCCCGCCTCACCCTGGCTGAAATTCAGGCCGGGGGGGAGGCTTCCCGCCTCGCCCGGCCGAAATTCAGGCCAGGGAGGAGGCTTCCCGCCTCGCCCGGCCACAAACTCCATTGTTTTTTTTTGTTTTTTTTAAACGCCCCCGTGATAGGCTACGTGACGATTAACGTAGCCTATCACGGCTAGATCTGCAAAGTCAGCCGTGATAGGCTAAGTTAGTCATCATGTAGCCTACCACAGGTGACTTAAAAAAAAAAAAAAGTGCATACGCTAATGGCGGCCCCCATAGGGAGCCGCCATTCGCGTTCCTTATTTGGTCACTGTAGTCTATGTAAATCTTTACGTAGACTACAGTGACCAAATAAGGAATGGGAATGGCAGCTCCCTATGAGGGCCGCCATTATCCGTACGCACTTTTTTTTTTTTTTAAGTCACCCGTGATAGGCTGCGTGACGATTGATGTAGCCTATCACGGCTGACTTTGCAGATCTAGCCATGATAGGCTACGTTAATCGTCATGTAGCCTATTACGGGGGCATTTTTTTTTTCTTTTATTGGAATGGCGGGGGCGGCAGCCGGTCAAAAGACCGGCTGCCGCTCCTGCCCCACACGAACACCCGCCGAACTGCCGGCCAGACCCGCCGCCGGGAGGGACATTCGGCAAAGGTAAGTCCTGTCCCGGGGGGGGTGCGGGGGCGGGGGGATGCGGAGAATTTCTCCGCAAAACTTGTTCGGGGGCCCAACATGTTGGCGCTTGGCCCCCCGAAGTTTCGGGGAGAAATTCTCCGCCATCCCTAGCCCCTATATACTACAGGCTGCACCCACCTGGTCATACCCCCTCCCCAAACTAGCTTTTATTAGGAGGACATGTAGTTGGGCACATTGCTGCGAATGACTTCTGCACTTCATCAGACCACAATAACTGAAATGGCTCCCACTGAATCTTCTACAACAAAAGCGTTAGATTCACTGCGAAGTCAAGAGATGATATCCTTAAAGTTCTTCACAAAACAACAACAACTGGTTCACTATCGGTTTGGGTCTCCATTTGTAAGGGATTTTTGGAGGAGGGCAGCTACTTGGGGATGTAATGGTGGCAGAGAAACAGGATGTATTGCCTGCCTGCACGGCCACGCAGGAGGAACAATTGTCTGCCCAAACACATCTTTGGTTATCTTCATCATGAGTCTTTATGGGGATGTTCCAGAAGGGAAGGGGAATACCTGCCATGGTTGCAGCATGTGACGTTCCTGCCTTTCTCCTTCACCCATCATGAACATCTGCTTGGATTGGGATGAATATGCAGCATGCAAGGCATGGGCCACAGCTAGGATACTGCTGTAAGTAACGTAGCTGTCCTGAGACAGGACACTCTCAATCTCCTCCTGGGGCAGCGTTACCTGTTTCTCTTTCTCTCTGCAACTTGTCCAAACTTTCATGGAAAAAACATGCATTGAACTGGAACAGTTAAAGGTTTCGTCCCAAAACAGTGTCAGAGCAGAGGAGACTGGTTCATAGGAGTCATATTTTGTCATTATTTTAGTCTTAATTATAAAGGACAAAGAACCATGGAGGAAATGGAAGTAAGTAGGTTCATAAGACAAGTTCGTGTTGATGTCCTGAAAAGCTGGTGTGATCCAGACTTTTGCCCCAGTTTCTCTCTTTTCCAGTGTTCTTTGTATTAACATAAATGGAAGACAGCCATAGTAGGAGTCCACATAGTAAACCATTACCTTCACTTCTTTCCCCAAGATGGATAGGTCGATCTGGGATATTTGATGTAAGATATTTCGTGGGAGTCTTTTGGAGAAAGCGACACAAATTCCACTGCTGATCATCAGGGGTGTCAAGACACCCAGGAACCACTCCCCATTCTCAGTGTCTGGAGCAAAGAGACCAACCCACGTCCATCGGAAAAACAGGAGTAGCTGGACGATCCCCAGGTACTGGGTTTCTTCCTTTGGGGCCATGCGGTAGACAAAAGGAAACTGACTTTTGTCATTAGAAACAGGAGTAGCAATGCCATAACTGATCTAGGGAGCAAAGTAAAGTCAGAGACTGTAGTTTAGTCTCAGTTTGTTTTCTGCATGAAGGTCAAATATTTACTAGCCTGGAAGTATTAGTATCTAATGCAATGCCTGTCACTATGAAGTGGTATACGTGGAGGGGGAGTGCAAAAATATCTCAGTCCTCATTTGTGGTGCAGCCCAAGAGGAACACTGGGGTCCTTTTCATGCATTCAAAATGCTGTAGAGTGATACACTTCAGGAACCAATCGATGGAGGTGAGACCTGCTCGCTGCCTCACGTGAGCCAACTGAAAAGGATAGATTTAGCCCCGCCCCAACTATGATCTAGATGCTGTTTGGGGAGCACACAGGAACCTTATTCAAGAATTAAAGCCATGAGGGGGCAACATGAGTACAAAAGCAACCCACTCTGGGTTTTGACCTGGTAACAGGACCGAATCAGCCTTAGCTGCCTGCATTGCCTGTGCAGTAGGCCTCCTAATTTAGATGTGCCAAGATTGTAATAAGCCAGGTCCAAGTTTGCTTACAAGGAGACTTTACTGAGTACTTAAAGCGCACAGGCATACCCAATGGTTGGATCAGACAGCTTCTCTGAACCCAGAGCCATGGGGTAAGATGGGTTTTATACCATACATGTCAGCAGTGGGGCAGCATGACAGCAGCAAGCATTAATTAGCATTCATCTGCAACTTTCCTAGCATAGACTAACCGTGCTTGGTCAGAATGAAAACAATCAGAACTTTCCCAGCACAGATGCATGTAGCTTTAAGACAAACAAGTTTCATTTCCCAGGCACATCCTAGACCCTGATAAGACCAGCACTCATTAGCGTGGGATGTGCTGAGGCGGAGATATCGACCTTTGACTCATCTTACCAGGCAAGAGGCCCACCTTGCAAGAGAATTGCACTAAAAACGAACCAAAGCACAGAGCACTATAGATCTCCAAGCCGCTCTGAAACTACTGGTAACGTGGGGTTACAAGCCTGGGGCCAATACACTCCACTTTCTATGGAACCCCTTTCTATGGAACTCCCTGCCTTTGGAGGTCAGGCAGGCGCCAACACTCTGCTGTTCCCTGAAAACATCTTTATTTTAGCATTTTCCTTGGCTGAACAGCCACAGTTGTATCAGGATTCTGTTTGTTTCTCTTTTTATTTTTTTATTTTTTTTTTAACATGGGGTTTTATTCTTTCACCTTATCTTGTATCTTTTATGGCTGTGGATGTGTCTGGTGGTGAAAAGAAAATCCAATGCTGTAAAGAACAATGTTGTTTAGGAACCTGGAATGTCAGATCAATGAATCAAGGTAAGCTGGAGGTGGTCAAACATGAGATGGCAAGACTGAACATTGACATCTTGGGAATCAGTGAACTAAAATGGACAAGCCTGGGCAAATTTAATTCAGGTGACCATCATATCTACTACTGTGGGCAAGAATCTCTTAGAAGAAATGGAGTAGCACTCATAGTCAACAAAATGGTGGGAGAAGCAGTACTGGGGTACAATCTCAAAAATGACAAAATGATCTCAGTACGAATCCAAGGCAAACATTCAACAGCACAGTAATTCAAGTCTACGCCCCAACCACTGAGGCCGAAGAAGCTGAGGTTGATCAGTTCTATGAAGACCTACAACACCTTCTAGAACTAACACCAAACAAAGATGTCCTCTTCATCATAGGGGATTGGAATGCTAAAGTAGGAAGTCACGAAATCACTGGGATAACAGGCAAGCATGGCCTTGGTGAACAAAATGAAGCAGGACAAAGGCTAATAGAGTTTTGCCAAGAGAACACGCTGATCCTAGCAAACACTCTTTTCCAACAGCACAAGAGAAAACTCTACACATGGACATCACCAGATGGTCAATATCGAAATCAGATTGATTATGTCTGATGAGGCTTTAGTAGCTGAGGAAAGAAGGGAAGCGAAAAGCAAGGGGAAAAGGGGAAGATATACCCAACTGAATGCAGAGTCCTAGAGAATTGCAAGAAGAGACAAGAAGGCCTTCTTAAATGAACAATGCAAAGAAATCGAGGAAAACAATAGAATGGGAAAGACTAGAGATCTTTTCAAGAAAATCAGAGATATTAAGGGAACATTTTGTGCAAAGACGGCCATGATAAAGGACAAAGAAGGCAGGGACCTAACAGAAGCAGATGAGATTAAGAAGAGGTGGAAAAAGTACACAGAAGAACTATGCAGGAAAGATCTGAATGTCCCTGATAGCCATGAGAGTGCGGTCACTGAACTTGAGCCAGACATCCTCGAGAGTGAAGTCAAGTGGGCCTTAGGAAGCATTACGAACAGCAAAGCTAGGAGAGATGATCGTATTCCAGCTGAGCTATTTAAAATCCTAAAGGATGATGCCGTTAAAGTGCTGTACTCAATATGCCAACAAATTTGGAACACTCAGCAGTGGCCACAAGACTGGAAAAGGTCAGTTTACATTCCAATTCCAAAGAAGGGCAACGCCAAAGAGTGTTCAACCTACCGTTCAATTGCGCTCATTTCTCATGCCAGCAAGGTTATGCTCAAAATCCTACAAGCTAGGCTTCAGCAGTATGTGTAAGGATGTACGAAAGTGACTTACCATTTCTCATGCTCAGTCATGCTCAGTCATGCTCAGTCTACCATTTCTTTGGCTCAGTCTTCTCCCAAAAGAGGGTCTATGACCCCCCTGGCAAAGGCGAAGTACAGGCTGAAGGGGCAGGATTGCAGCTTGAGATCGACAGGCATATGGTCAAGGAACACCTCATTACTTTGAATGAGTTCAAATCTCCAGGGCCAGATGAACTGCATCCTAGAGTCATAAAGGAACTGGCAGAAGAACTCTCAGAACCGCTGTCTATTCTCTTTGAGAAATCATGGAGGACCGGGGAAGTGCCAGATGACTGGAGGAGGGCTAACGTTGTCCCTATCTTCAAAAAGGGTAAAAAGGAGGAACCTGGGAACTACAGACCAGTCAGTCTGACATCAATCCCTGGGAAAATTCTGGAGCAGATCATAAAGCAATCCATCTGGAAGCACCTTGACAACAATGCCGTGATTACTCGAAGCCAACATGGATTTGTCAAAAACAAGTCCTGCCAGACAAATCTGATCTCATTTTTTGATCAAGTCACCTCCCTTGTAGACCGTGGGAATGCTGTAGACATCATATACCTCGACTTCAGCAAAGCTTTCGACAAAGTGCCCCATGATATCCTGATGAGCAAACTAGCTCAAACTGGGCTAGATGAAACAACGATCATGTGGATCCACAGTTGGCTACAGAATCGGACTCAAAGAGTGCTTATCAATGGGACCTTCTCAAGCTGGGGAGAGGTAACGAGTGGGGTACCGCAGGGCTCAGTCCTGGGCCCAGTGCTCTTCAATATTTTTATTAATGACTTGGAGGAGGAGGTGCAGGGAATGCTGATCAAATTTGCAGATGACACAAAATTGGGAGGGATAGCTAATACTTTGGAAGACAGAAACAAAATTCAAAGTGATCTGGATAGACTGGAGTGCTGGGCAGAAAACAACAGAATGGCATTTAATAGGGACAAATGCCAAGTTCTGCACCTAGGAAAAAGAAACCAAATGCACAGTTACAAGATGGGGGATACGTGGCTCAACCACACTACGAGCGAGAAGGATCTTGGAATTGTCGTCGATCACAAGCTGAATATGAGCCAACAATGTGATGTGGCTGCAAAAAAGGGAAATGCTATTTTGGGCTGCATTCATAGAAGCATCGCTTCCAAATCCCGGGAAGTACTAGTTCCCCTCTACTCAGCACTGGTTAGGCCTCATCTGGAGTACTGTGTCCAGTTCTGGGCACCACACTTTAAGAAGGATGCAGACAAGCTGGAGAGGGTTCAAAGGAGGGCAACAAAGATGATCAGGGGACTGGAAACAAAGCCCTATGAAGAGAGACTGAAAGAACTGGGCATGTTTAGCCTTGAGAAGAGAAGACTGAGGGGAGATATGATAGCACTCTTCAAGTACTTGAAAGGTTGTCACAGAGAAGAAGGCCAGGATCTCTTCTTGATCATCCCAGAGTGCAGGACACGGAATAATGGGCTCAAGTTACAGGAAGCCAGATTCCGACTGAACATCAGGAAAAACTTCCTGAGTGTCAGAGCAATACGGCAATGGAACCAATTACCTGGGGAGGTGGTGGGCTCTCCCACACTGGAGGCCTTCAAGACGAGGCTGGACAGCCATTTGTCAGGGATGCTCTGACTTGGATTCCTGCATTGAGCAGGGGGTTGGACTCGATGGCCTTGTAGGCCCCTTCCAACCCTACTATTCTATGATTCTATGATTCTATGATTTCGTGGATTCTGTTCATGGTGACGGGGGAGGAGTTCCGTCCCTCCCCCCAGAATCCTCGATGGCTAGCTGTGCTCCACGGCGGCTCCGCAGAGCAGCCGGCCAGGCCCAGGCCAGGGCCGTCCACAGCCAGACTTCCGGCCACAGAGGGCTCTGGGTAACAAAAAAAAAAAAAATGCATAGTGAGCGCTATTTGCGTCCCATTTCTTTTCTTCATCTTAGTCTACGTAAATATTGACATAGACTAAGACGGCGAAAAAAAAGGAATGCAAATGGCAGCGGCCATAGCTGCCGCCATTTTCATATGCATTTTTTTTTTTAAACCCAGACGTGATAGGCTACGTAAGTCTTTACGTAGCCTATCACGTCAATGGGGGGAGGGAAGAGAGACTGCAAATGGCAGCGGCAGCAGCCATTTGGAAGACCAGATGCAGCCGCCACCAGCGCCGCAGCCGCCACCAGCGCCGAAGCCGCCGCTAGAGCTGCTGCTGTCTGGAACATCTGCCCCAGGAAAGTCTCATCCCAGGGGGGATGCGCAGGGGCCGGGGGGGGCAGGCCGTTCCGTGATGAATTGCACTGGCATTCAGCCTCACTGAGATCCGTCGCGGAATTCTCTCACATCCCTAAGTATGTGAACCAAGAACTACATTGACTACATTCATTGACTACACTGAAGCCTTTGCTTGTGTGGATCACAACAAACTGTGGCAAATTCTTAAAGAGATGGAAGTACCAGACCACCTACCTGTCTCCTGAGAAACCTGTATGAGGGACAAGAAGCAACAGTAAGAACCAGACATGGAACAACCGAGTGGTTCAAAATTGGGAAAGGAGTACGACAAGGCTGCATATTGTCACACTATTGCGTTGCCCTTATTTTCGCCGTAGTCTACGTAAATCTTCACGTAGAGTATAGGGACCAAATAAGGAACGCAAATGGCGGCTCCCTATGGGAACGTGCTCTTTTTTTTTTTTTTCAATGTCACCCGTGATAGGCTACATGACGATTTACGTAGACTATCACGGCTGATTTTGGAAATCTAGCCGTGATAGCCTACGTAAATCATTACGTAGCCTATCACGGGGGTGGTGTTTTGGGTGGGTTTTTTTGCGGCCGGGTAGACGGGGAGCTTCTACCCGGCCTGAATTTCGCCACCGCGGGATTGGGCGCCTCCTGCCCGGCCTGAATTTCGGCCGGGCGAGGCGGGGCGCCTCCCCCCCCTTGCATGAACTTCGGGGGGAGAAGCGAAGCACCTCCCCCCCAGCGCAAAGCAAGCTTCGAGGACAGGTAAGGGACTTTCATCCATCCATAGTTTTAAAGGTCAAAACCAACACCTTGAATTTGGCCCGGAAAACAACTGGTAACCAGTGCAACTCCTTCAGCACTGGAGTGATGTGATCTCACCGGCGGCTGCCTTTAATCAGGCGAGCCGCCGCATTCTGTACCAGCTGCAGCTTCCGAACCGTCTTCAAGGGTAACCCCACGTAGAGCGCATTACAGTAGTCTAAACGAGAGGAGACCAGGGCACGTACTACCGATGGGAGCAGATGGTCGGGAAGGAAGGGGTGCAGCCGCCGTATCAAATGGAGTTGATACAGCGCTGTCTGGCTCACAGCTGACACCTGAGCCTCCATGGACAGCTGGGAGTCCAAAATGACCCCCAGGCTGCGGACTTGGTCTTTCAAGGGTAGCCGTACCCCATTCAACACCAGGTCAACATCCCCTAGCCTCCTCTTGTCTCCCACCAAAAGTACCTTGGTCTTGTCAGGGTTCAGCTTCAGGCTATTCCTCATGTGGGTCCTGCAAAAATTTCTGGGGAGGGTTCTCATTCCTGTCAGCCACTAGTGTTTTCTGCAATGTCTGAATGGAAGATACTTTTGGGACATGCTGAAGGGTGCAATCCAATAGAGAAACACGGGTGCCTCTGACCTCCTCTGAAGTTGGAGGCGACCTCCATTCCAGTGCAGGGAGGAAGCAGCGCAGAGGAGAGGATTCCCTCTGCTGCAGCAGCCCTGCAGTTTGGTTTAGAGATGGACATTTTCACATGTCTAAGTGCAGCTTCAGGAAGGCGGCAGGAACAGGGCTGGAGATCACATCGGAAGCTGTCTCAAACAGCTTCCGTGGCCTCCTGCCAACCCTGCCCCTGGGAATGTCCTTTTTTTGCCCCTCCATGCTCTGTCTTATGGGCAGAGCAGTTCTCTCAGTGCAAGCTACAGGGGGCAGGGGAGTGAGCAGGGTGTGCAGTTTCTGGCAACTGAGCTCAGAGGAGTGTGGTTGCCAGAAGCCAAAAATTCCTATGGCCACCTTGACGTCTAGTAGCCACACGATTGCTCTCTCCGAAGATTGCTAATTGTGTCATTGAACATGGTCAGCAGCTGACACTGAATAGGCCAAGGGCTTGTTGGGCTTTGTTTCCATTCAATCCCTGCCAAAAGAAGCAGGGATTGCCAGGACTGGGGTATGGGACCTCCTGAGCCTGTGGATTCTTGGCACCTGTCCAACCATGCTGACCCCTGATTGGACTCTTTCTCCAGCCTCATTTCTCCCTCAGAAACTCCCGACCATTCCAACACTCGAGGCCAGAACTGGTTATGGTCCTCCTCCAGCTTCACTGTTTGATGCCCGGCCTGAGCGGCCTCCCATTCCAGAGCTCCACTGCTGCCACGACTCGCTTCCAACACACACTGCAGAGGACAAGCATGTCCAGCAGGCACAGGCACTGAAGAGTGAGAGCTGAGACCCAAGCAGTGCTCATCTCCCCTATCTATGCACCTGGCCTCCTGTCCACTCCCAATTCACACCTGTGGGATTTTGTAGATGCTCGACATGGAGGAAATGTGGAGGAAGAGGTCCGATTCAGCCCCTTCAATGACGGCCAGCAGGTGATTCTTCCTCCCGCAGCTGTAATGTGGCATGTTGCTTTCGCCCCCAGCAAGGAGCTGCAGCATGGTGTAGGAGGTGGATCTTCCATCGAAGAAGGACTTGTAGAGGTTGTAGCCCAGGGTGATGTTGGGCAAGAGCCTGGGGTTCCGGTTGATCTCCTGAATGGCAAACATGAAGGACAGGATGTGCCAGTACCTTGTACCGTACAAACTGCAAAACAATAAATAAAAATAATATTCTGTGCCTCATACTGCCATTCTCCACTGAATGAAAACAAATATGCTTCTTTCTGTTATACCCCTATAATCTTTTTTCATGCAATTTAAATTTCAGAAGAGCCGATCATCACATAATGGTTTGGAAGTTCGTAGGGGGCAGCGAACATATCCATGTTGCAAGGAATTGAGTATCCATTTACCTGATAAAAGGAAAGATGGAGATATTGGTACCCCATTCCTTGAGAGGGGATGTTGACAGAATTCAAGGAACACACACACACACAATTGGATCCTTCATTAAGGCTTATCAGTACAAACAAGCTGTGGGATCGTTCAGAACAGTTTCACCAATGTTTTTGAAATGTACAGGTGCCAGGAAGAAGTGTTGGGTTTCCATAGCATGAAATTGCCAGCATCTATTGCTGAAATACTGAGAGAGAAAGAGCAGTTTAAAGAGAAAAGGCAGGTAAACAAACAAACAAAACCCTCCCTCTGTCCTAAGTGACTTTGAGAGTTCATATCAGCAACCTTTTTTTGACCAGAATTTGTGAAAAAAACAATGTTTTCTTTTGGGGGGTTTTAAGTCTAAAACATTGATGATTTCCATGGTGGAATATAATTAAAAAAAAACCTTTTTAACATGTATGCAGGTCAATAGGAGTGTCTGTCACTGTTGACTTTGAATGTTGCGGAGGAAGGGGAGAATATCTGCAGCCATTATACGCCTTGTTTTCATTGCAGTGGTCAGTTTGTTTTCTGCATCATGCCATGTTTTCTGGTGTTTGCGGGGGCAGCGGGAATCAAAATGACCATCGCCATTAAAAAAAAAAAGCCTAATTTGCCAGGGATATCTACTGGGAAATTTGTCTGGTGGGACATTTACTGGTTAGGTATTTAGGCTGGGGTATTTAAAAGTAAGTAAATGCTTTGACGAATGTCTGCATGTCTGCTTCTTCCTGCCTGCATAGTTCTCTGTGTTGCAAGAGATTTTACTTCTGGTGTGAGTTTAGCTTCAATCTTTCCTTTCCCCCAAATTATCTTTAAATCATTTCTCTTTTAGCTTTGCAAAGTTGTGTTACCAAATATCACCCACAGAAGTTTGAAAGTAACCAATTTAGGGAGGGGGGAGTCATAGATTAACAATGCCTTCCTATGCATGCTGTTTTGGAATGTATAAATAAAAATAACAATTATTTTATTATTACCTACATAGTGCTTATATTGTTTACAGCATTTGAAGTGCTCAGTACTGCTGCCTCAAAGTAAAGCTGTGTCCCACTGATTTTTACCTAGCACAAATAACATCAAAGTGGAAATTCGGAAAGAAACACACTTCAAAGCTAATACAAGGAAGATAATCTTTGTTGTTAGTACTTAAACAACCTGTAGAACCTTGAAAGAAAGGTTACAGACGTTTGCTCTTTGCCACACTAGCTCACTGCAGACAGTACATTAAAAAAAACACAGCCCCTCAGGTCAAGTTGGCACCCCCTCAGCTCATACCCCCCCCCCAGCTCAGCTCCATGGGCAACCGGCCAGCTCGCCCACCCCTAAGGCCAGGCCTGGGATGGATGCTTTGTCCTCAGATGATCCTGACTGTTCCATCTTCACACTGGAAGGAGAATAAGCCAATAAACACCACTTTCCTCCATTAATCCAGGAGCCTACTGGGAGTTTGGATTTGCCCTTTTACAACCCAGTGTGTCCAACAGTGAATCATGACCAGTGTAAAAGGCCACACACTCAACATTTAAATTCAATTATTGATACACGCCTAAAAATACTTTATTTCGTATGCTACCTGAAGGATCATCGCCTCCCATATACACTTACCCAGACCCTGACATCAGCTTTAGCAGTCCTACTCCAGAAGCCCCTGCCAAAGGAAGCAAGGTAGGTGGCTGCCAAGATAAAGGCCTTTTCTCCTGTCTCACCCCAGTTGTGTAGGTGTGAATTGGGTGAATCGTATTCTATTTTAACCAGATATTTAGGGGGGGAGTAGATTCTATGGCTCATATTGAGCAAACAATGGAACCAATGACCTAGGGAGGTGGTGGGCTCTCCCACACTGGAGGCATTCAAGATGAGGCTGGACAGCCATCCGTCAGAGATGGTCTGACCTGGATTCCTGCACTGAGCAGGAGGTTGGTCTTGATGACTTTGTAGGCCCCTTCCAACTCTACTATTCTATGATTCTACTATTCTATGATTCTATGAAAAGGGCTCAATGGATCAGTCTGAAACTTGGCAGCAGAGGAAAAGTGTATTTGAGGATGGCCTGTGGCCATTTTGAGGTAGAACTGGTAAGAAATTGCTTTTTTCTAGGAGGTTAAATTTTGATAGGTGAGCTCCAGCAATTTGACAGATTTCGCCTGGATTTTTTCCCCCTTAGACTTACACGTGCTACTTTGGAGGATCATGTCTCCTCTTTGTTCAGCATCTCTCGGAAAACAGTCTGTCATGCATGCCTCAGAAGAACCATAAGGTATTTGTAGGCTTTTACCCCATTTTAACCAAGCATTTAAATAAAAAGAATTTCCACACCAGCCACTCAGCCATTCTGGAACATTAACCAGTCCTTAATAGCATGAAGGATGTTAATAGACTTGAGCCTTGTTCTATTAAGGGGGTGGGAGTAAAGAAAAATAGATCTATCTATTAATACTACAAGAGGCATAGCTCGGTGCCAATGATCTGCCACCATATATTTGATATTAACAGGTACAGATGGACAAAATTTGGAGACACATGACAGAGATTCTTAATTCTCCTATTTCTAATAACCTAAAAAAGATGATGCTGTTAAAGTGCTGCATTCAATATGCCACCAAATTTGGAACACTCAACAATGGCCGCAAGACTGGAAAAGGTCAGTTTACATTCCAATTCCAAAGAAGGGCAATGCCAAAGAGTGTTCAAACAACGACACAATTGCGCTCATTTCACATGTCAGCAAGGTGATGCTCAAAATCCTACAAGCTAGGCTTCAGCAGTATGCGCACCGAGAACTACCGGAAGTACAAGCTGGGTTTCAAAGAGGCGGAGGAAGTAGAGATCAAATCGCCAACGTTCGCTGGATCAGGGAGAAAGCAAGAGAATTCCAGAAAAACGTCTACTTCTGCTTCATTGACTATGCTAAAGCCTTTGATTGTGTGGATCACAACAAACTGTGGCAAATTCTGAAAGTGATGGGAGTACCAGACCACCTTACCTGTCTCCTGAAATACCTGTACGAGGGTCGAGAAGCAACAGTAAGAACCAGACATGGAACAACCGAGTTGTTCCAAATTGGGAAAGGAGTACAACAAAGCTGCATAATGTCACCCTGCTTATTTAACTTATATGCAGAGTACATCATGAGAAATGCCGGGTTGGATGAATCACAGGTCGGAATTAAGATTGCTGGGAGAATGATCAACAACCTCCGATATGCAGATGATACCACCCTAATGGCAGAAAGCAAAGAGGATCTCAAGAGCCTCTTGTTGAGGGTGAAAGAGGAGAGTGCAAAAGCTGGTTTGAAACTCAACATTCAAAAAACTAAGATCATGGCATCTGGCCCCATCACGTCCTGGCATCTAGAAGGGGAAGAAGTGGAAGCAGTGACAGATTTTACTTTCTTGGGCTCTAAGATCACTGCAGACGGTGACTGTAGCCATGAAATTACAAGACGCTTGCTCCTTGGGAGGAAAGCTATGGCAAACATGACTGTAGCCATGAAATTACAAGATGCTTGCTCCTTGGGAGGAAAGCTATGGCAAACCTAGACAGCATAGTAAGAAGCAGAGACATCACCTTGCCGACAAAGGTCCGTCTAATCAAAGCTATGGTTTTCCCAGTAGTAATGTATGGCTGTGAGAGCTGGACTATAAGGAAGGCTGAGCGCCGAAGATTTGATGCTTTCGAACTGTGGTGCTGGAGAAGACTCTTACGAGTCCCCTGGACTGCAAGGAGGTCAAATCAATCAATCATAAAGGAAATCAACCCTGAGTGCTCACTGGAAGGACATATACTGAAGCTGAAGTTCAAATATTTTGGCCATCTAATGCGAAGAGAAAACTCTCTGGAAAAGACCCTGATGCTGGGAAAGACTGAAGGCAAAAGTAAAAGGGGACGGCAGAGGATGAGATGGCTAGACAGCATCACCGATGCAATGAATATGAACTTGAGCACGCTCCGGGAGAGAGCGCAGGACAGGAAGGCCTGGCATGCTATGGTCCATGGGGTCTCGAAGTGTCGGACACAACTGAATGACTGAACAACAAATGCACAAAACACAAAACAAACTCAAGTGGTGTTTTGCTTGAGTCTCTTCTAATGCAGGAGCAACCACAGGCTTCTGCAGTCTTGATTCAGAGACTTGATGATACTGAGTGACAGGAACTACACTCCTGCCCAGCAGAACGTGTTCCCCCAGTCACCCCATGTGATGCTGCCTAGTTCTGGTTCTTTACCCATTTCTTTGATGTCTCTTCAGAAAAAACAGGGCCATCAAGCATCCATTCATGCAAGACTTAATCTTTGACCAGCAGCTCCATTTCAGGGGTGGTTTGGGGAAACTCCATTCCAAAGCAGATCGTGTCTGTGTAAGGCAGGAGTCCCTGCAACTCTGACACAAAGACTCTTTTATTGTAATTTGTATTCTGATTTGAGAGGCCGTATGCTGTATGCTCTGCTGACTAACTTCCCAGGGCATTCTGAGGAAAGATTGGTCATTCACTGTCCTGGGAAAAGTCAGATATGACAAAAAAGAGGTGGCTAATTATTTTTTAATCATCATGCGTATGAGCACTCAATTGATTTTATGGGCTAAACTGAAGAAACTGTATCCCTGTATCCCGATATTATGTCTTGTATTTTATCTTGAATGAATCTAACAACCATTGAACACACACACACAAACACGCACACACACACACACACACACACACCTGGCTTCTTCAGAAGTAAATCCACAGAATGCAGTAGGATTTACAGTGAAGTACTGTAGTGGATGAGGAAGAAATGGTGCTCACCCTTAAGAAAGGGCCACAACTATGGCCCTGTATTATTCTGGAGAGGGAACCTCTGTGCGGGCATTTGCATTTGGACCACTGCCAAGAAAGAACCTCCCCGGCTCCAGCCTGTGTCTTATCACAACATTTACTATCAAAGAGGCTGCTGGTTCTTTTGGCTGAAACAATGCAAGGGAACCACGTGGATCCAGTCATATGTGAGCATACTGAACTAAATGATGCCTTCACTTTAATGAAGCTCTGAATTCTTCTTCAAAAAGGAGAGAGTGACAAAAGTCAGAAGAGCGATTTATCAGGGATGACCAGAGATACCAGAAAAGATGGACACTCTCCCGTAAATGGGGACAACCGGAGTGCGGGTTTGGAAACATTAAATCATCATTATCACTTACGTGACAACCCTGGTTATAGGGGACTCAGAGAAAATGTATGGTTTTTTGCAAAAGAAATACTGTGAAGACAGGACTCCACTGATGAGGTAGTCTCCTGGCCGGTAATAATAGGACCCTAAGTCTTGCTCTTTGTTCAAAATGGTCAAGCAGTCTATCTTCTGCAGTTGACCGGCCGCATAAGGAAGCAGGAGCAACAACAGCAGCAGCAACGATATCATTCTGGGTCTGCCTCCCTCCTGCTGCTCCTCCTTTCTGAGTGTCCTTTCCCCTCCACAGCCAGCTAATCAGAAGATGTGAGAAAAGTCTTTCAAGATAGAGGCTGCAGTGTCTTTACAACAACATCCAGTTCTGAGCCGAAGGCAGCGGTGGGAGGTGGTGTACTAAACTATACCACAGGCATGGTCATCTTAGCCTGTCCGAAATCTGAGCCCAGGCTCTCGGGAGCACAGGAGATGTTTTATGCACCAAGCTTCTCAGGCACGGTGCAAGAGCATTCCTGGAGCTGCCTTTCATTCTGATGTTGACATCGTTGGTCTCCAAGGAAAACAGGAAGCAAAACATCTCTTGAGCTTTGGCAAGACTCAGAATAGATCACTATGTTTTTGATAATGATCAGGGGAAGATTCACAGCTGCAACTTCATGGATTCTCTGAGTGCCTCGAGGCAAGCTGCAGAGCTGGGGAAAAACATGTTTGTGAGAAGTCACACAGGCAGTTCCATCTTTTGGTTGTCCAGGGGGAAAGGTGAGCCTGGCCTGGCCTGTATGCGAAAAACTCACACAAAAGAGCCAAGATCAAGGAAATCTCTTCGGATGCATACAAGTGTTTGGGAATGTGCGGCCCTCCAGATAGCACTGGACTGCACGTTCAGCACCCCAAACTGGCCTAGCCCATGGGGGAAAAATGCCCAGTGTGCTGTTCTGTGCTCGCTCAAGGTGAGCCATAGTGGCCTCATCGGTGTCAAGGATGTACAGCTGGCCATAGCTTGGTGGCGCATCTGACTGCACAGTGCTCATCGGATGGCAAAGTGACCCTTGCACTCTAAACACAAATGGATTGGGAGCTTGTGGCTGTGCAATCTCGAGGGGTGCATACCAGAAAGCAAAGCCTAGAGTACTGCTGTCCTTGCGAATGTCCTTCAGAAATTTATTGCCCAGAATGGAGCCATCGGTGACAAAGTTGAAGATGGAAATGGGAACCCAGGGTGATGGTAGTGATTGAAAACTTTCTGCCATGGCAGCAAAGAGTTGACAATTCAGAATTCACACTTGAAAAGGAAGGTGTCACAGCACTCACAAGCCTTAACACAGTTGCCGATATCAAACCTGTCAATGTTGGCTGCAGGACGCAGGGCAAAAGGCGCAGTCTGCCTCCTGTGTCTGGGCTGGTTTCAGATATTGAGGGATGCAAGGCTGGCCAGAGATTTGTTGGCTCCCAAAGCCGAGGGGCTGCCTGCATATGCAAGCTTCTTGAGGTGGGTGTGGAATCATCCTGGTTGGGCCACAAAGCTTCTTCTCTAGGGCTGAGGGGTAGAATTGGTGCGGAGGCATGAGGTATTCTGGGACCCATGGTTCACCTACTGGTTGCTGTTACCAGTAAGCATTTGATGTCTAGGCATGGTAGTAATGTGTGGGTTACTGTATATAAAGGTCATTTTGTTAAATGTAACAGCTTGAGACTTCCTTTCTGAGCAACGAATAAACTTTGTCTGGGTTACTTTTAACTGTTTGTTGTTTATTCGTTCAGTCAATTCCGACTCTTTGGGACTTCATGGACCAGCCCATGCCAGAGTTTCCTGTCGGCCCTCGCCACGCCCAGCTCCCCCAAGTTCGAGTCCGTCACCTCCAGAATATCATCCATCCATCTTGCCCTTGGTCGGCCCCTCTTCCTTTTGCCTTCCACTTTCCCTAGCATCAGCATCTTCTCGAGGGCATTCTGTCTTCTCATGATGTGGCCAAAGCACTTCAGTTTCGCGTTTAATATCATTCCCTCAAGTGAGCAGTCTGGCTTTATTTCCTGGGGTATTGAACTGGTTTGATCTTCTTGCAGTCCAAGGCACTCTCAGGATTTTCCTCCAACACCACAGTTCAAAAGCATCTATCTTCCTTCGCTCAGCCTTCCTTATGGTCCAGCTCTCGCAGCCATAGGTTACTCATCATCATCATGGCGATCACTCATGACCAGGTAAGGTTGTCTTTCAAAGATAGAGTCTATGTGGATAACTCTTTTTTATAGGATTAAACATTCATAGAATATAAGTCAATCAATACATTAATCTCTAGCAGTGGGTAGGGGTGGACGAAAGTCACTTACCTTTTCTCGCAGCTTGTTCGCGGTGGGGGGAGCGCTTCGCTGCTCCCCCCGCGAAGTTCAGCCTGGGGGGGGGAGGCTTCCCTTCTCGCCCGGCCGGAATTCAGGCCGGGGGGGAGGCTTTCCGCCTCGCCCGGCCGAAATTCAGGCCGGGGAGGAGGCTTCCCGCCTCGCCCGGCCGCGAACACGAAAGTTAAAAAAAAAAAAGTCCCCTGATAGGCTACGTGACGATTCACGTAGCCTATCATGGCTAGACCTGGAAAGTCAGCCGTGATAGGCTACGTGAATCGTCACGTAGCCTATCACGGGTGACTTAAAAAAATAAAAATAAAGCGCGTACGCGAATGGCGGCCCCCATAGGGAGCCGCCATTCGCGTTCCTTATTTAGTTGCTGTAGTCTACGTAAATGTTTACGTAGACTACGGCGAAAATAAGGGCAATGCAAATAGCGTTGCCCTTATTTTCGCCGTAGTCTATGTAAACATTTACGTAGACGACAGCCACCAAATAAGGAACGGGAATGGCGGCTCCCTATGGGGGCCGCCATTATCCGTACACACTTTTTTTTTTTTTTTAAGTCACCCGGGATAGGCTACGTGACGATTGACGTAGTCTATCATGGCTGACTTTGCAAATCTAGCCGTGATAGGCTACGTGAATCGTCACGTAGCCTATCAGGGGACTTTTTTTTTTTTCTTTGATTGCAATGGCGGGGGCGGCAGCCGGTCGAAAGACCGGCTGCCGCTCCCGCCCCGTTCGAACACCGGACGAACCGCCAGCCGGACCCGCCGCCGGGAGGGACATTCAGGGAAGGTAAGTCCCGTCCCGGGGGGGCGGGGGGGGCGGGGGGCCGGGGGGCAGAGGATTTCTCACCGAAACTTGTTCGGGGGGCCAAACACGTTGGCGCTCGGCCCCCCGAAGTTTCGGGGAGAAATTCTCCGCCATCCCTAGCAGTGGTTGTGCAGGTGGCTATGAAGGCCGATTCTGGATCTACACTGCCTCCCACATCAAGGACGTAGGTTTCCAGCTGGAAGGCAGACACAGTGAGGGTTTGCTTGACATGCCTTCCACTGAGCTTGTTTCTCCCTTTTGCTCTGAACTCGTGCTTCTTCAGAGTCTAAAGCACCTAGGGATATCAGAGAATTTCTCCACGAATCTCGGGGAGGCCGAATGCCAGCGCATTCGGCCCCCTGAAATAGGTGGAGAAATTCTCTGACATCCCCCCTCCAGGACGGGACTTACCTTGTGCGAATGTCCCTGGCAGCGGCGGCTCCGGCGGCGGTTCGGCGGCCATTTCCAAGTAAAAAAAAAAAAAAAGTGATAGGCTATGTAAATGTTTATGTAGCCTATCACGGCTGAGTGTGTGGGGGGGAAACCACGCATATGCAAATGGCGGCGCCCATGGGCGCCGCCATTTGCGTACGCACGGTTTTGTTTTTGTTTTTTCCACTCAGCCCTGATAGGCTACCTAAACATATATGTAGCCTATCACGGCTGATTGCAGGGACGCATTTCGGGGGGGAGGGACGGGGCGCCTCTCCCTCGGCCAGAATTTTGGGGGTGGGACGGGGCGCCTCCCCCCCACCGCGAATCAACGTTCGGGTTCAGGTAAGTGACTTTCGTACATCCCTAATTAGCGCCTTTAATATAGGTTGACCTCCAGTTGGAACGCTCATGAGTTAGAGCTTCCCAGTTTTCAATGCTTAGGTTACATTTTTCTAGATTAGCTTTAAGAACATCTTTAAAGCTCTTTTGCTGTCCACCAATATTCCGTTTTCCATTCATAACTGGGAATAGAGTAACGACTTTGGAAGACGATAATCAGGCATTCGAACAACATGGCCGATCCAGCGAAGTCGATGTTGGAGAATCATTGTTTCAATGCTGGTGGTCTTTGCTTCTTCCAGTATGCTCACATTAGTCCGTCTGTCTTCCCAAGTAATTTGCAGAATTTTTCGGAGGCAGCACTGGTGGAATTTTTTGAGAAGTTGGGAGTGGCATTTATAGATGGTCCGTGTTTCACAGGCATACAGTAAGGTTGGTAGTACAATGGCTTTGTAAACAAGCATTTTGGTCTCCCTGTGAATGTCCCGATCCTCAAGCACTCTCCGTTTCATTTGGGAGAATGCTACAGTCGCAGAGCTCAGGCGATGGTGAATTTCAGCATCAACGTCGGCTTTTTGGAGAGATGGCTGCCAAGATAAGAAAGGTGGTCAACATTTTCCAGCATGACATCATTAAGCTGGATTGATGGCACTACAGAGGGGTTGGTTTGTGCTTGCTGGTAAAGTACTTTTCGTTTTTTTGATGTTAAGCAAGAGGCCAAGCTGTTCATATGCTTCTTCGAAGATGTTTAGGATAGTTTGGAGATCTTCCTCTGAATGTGCGCAGATTACATTATCATCAGCGTATTGACGTTCTTTGACACAGGAAGTAATTATCTTACTTTTTGCTTTCAGCCCACTGAGATTAAAAAGTTCTCCATCTGTTCGATATATGATTGTATGTTGAATGTATTGTACATATTGAATGTAACTATGGATGGAGGTCATGCCTGTCCATTTTAGTTTGCGAATTCCCAAGAGGTCAATGTTCAGTCTTGCCATCTCATGTTTGACCACCCCCAGCTTACCTTGATTCATTGGTCTTACATTCCAGATTCCTAAGCAATATTGTTCTTTACAGCATCGGACTTTCTTTTCATCCACAGCTGAGTTTCCTTTCGGCTTTGGCCCAACTGCTTCACTATTTCTGGTGCTCCTTGGAAATTCCCTCTGCTCTTCTTAGGGGTGTACGAAAGTCACCTACCTGTCCTTGAAGCTTTTCGCGGTGGGGGGGAGGCGCTTCGCTTCTCCCCCTGCGAAGTTCAGGCCGGGGGGGAGGCTTCCCGCCTCGCCCGGCCGAAATTCAGGCTGGGGGGGAGGCTTCCCGCCTCGCCCAGCCGAAATTCAGGCCGTGGAGGAGGCGCCTCACCTCGCCTGGCTGCGAACTCAAAAGTTAAAACAAAAACAAAAATGCCCCCGTGATAGGCTACGTGACGATTAACGTAGCCTCTCACGGCTAGATCTGCAAAGTCAGCCGTGATAGGCTACGTAAATCGTCACGTAGCCTATCACAGGTGACTTTAAAAAAAAAAAGCGTGTAGGGATAATGGCGGCCCCCATAGGGAGCCGCCATTCCCGTTCCTTATTTGGTCACTGTAGTCTACGTAAATCTTTCCGTAGACTACGGCGAAAATAAGGGCAACGCTATTTGCGTTGCCGTTATTTTCGCCGTAGTCTACGTAAATCTACGAATACATTTCTCATATTTTCCAGTCTCCCAGGCCAGGCACTACAGTGGGATCTAGGTACTTTTCCCCATATTTTTAGGGATGGCGGAGAATTTCTCCCCGAAACTTCGGGGGGCCGAGCGCCAACGCGTTCGGCCCCCCGAACAAGTTTCGGTGAGAAATCCTCTGCCCCCCCGCCCCCCCCCGGGACGGGACTTACCTTCCCTGAATGTCCCTCCCGGCGGTGGGTCCGGCTGGCGGTTCGTCCGGTGTTCGAGTGGGGCGGGAGCGGCAGCCGGTCTTTCGACCGGCTGCCGCCCCCGCCATTGCAATCAAAGAAAAAAACAACAACACGTCTCCTGATAGGCTACGTGACGATTCACGTAGCCTATCACGGCTAGATTTGCCAAGTCAGCTGTGATAGGCTACGTGAATCGTCACGTAGCCTATCCCGGGTGACTTAAAAAAAAAATGTGTGTACGGATAATGGCGGCCCCCATAGGGAGCCGCCATTCCCGTTCCTTATTTGGTGGCTGTCGTCTACGTAAATGTTTACGTAGACTACGGCGAAAATGAGGGCAACGCTATTTGCGTTGCCGTTATTTTCGCCGTAGTTTACGTAAATCTCCGAATACATTTCTCATATTTTCCAGTCTCCCAGGCCAGGCACTACAGTGGGATCTAGGTACTTTTCCCCATATTTTTAGGGATGGCGGAGAATTTCTCCCCGAAACTTCGGGGAGCTGAGCGCCAACGCGTTCGGCCCCCCGAACAAGTTTTGGTGAGAAATCCTCCGCACCCCCCCCACCCCCCGCACCCCCCCGGGACGGGACTTACCTTCCCTGAATGTCCCTCCCGGCGGCGGGTCTGGCTGGCGGTTCGTCCGGTGTTCGAGCGGGGCGGGAGCGGCAGCCGGTCTTTCGACCAGCTGCCGCCCCCGCCATTGCAATCAAAGAAAAAAAAAAAACACGGCCCTGATAGGCTACGTGACGATTCACGTAGCCTATCATGGCTAGATTTGCCAAGTCAGCTGTGATAGGCTACGTGAATCATCACGTAGCCTATCCCGGGTGACTTAAAAAAAAAAAAAAATGTGTGTACGTATAATGGCGGCCCCCATAGGGAGCCGCCATTCCCGTTCCTTATTTGGTGGCTGTCGTCTACGTAAATGTTTACGTAGACTACGGCGAAAATAAGGGCAACGCAAATAGCTGTAGACGACAGCAAACATTTACGTAGACGACAGCCACTAAATAAGGAACGCGAATGGCGGCTTCCTATGGCGGCCGCCATTCGCGTACGCGCTTTTTTTTTTTTTAAGTCACCCGTGATAGGCTACGTGACGATTCACGTAACCTATCACGGCTGACTTTGCAGATCTAGCCTTGATAGGCTACGTGAATCGTCACGTAGCCTATCAGGGGGCGTTTTTTGTCTTTTTTTTTTACTTTCGCGTTCGTGGCCGGGCGAGGCGACGCGCCTCCTCCCCGGCCTGAATTTCGGCCGGGCGAGGCGGGAAGCCTCCTCCCCAGCCTGAATTTTGGCCGGGCGAGGCGGGACGCCTCCTCCCCCCAGCCTGAAATTCGCGGGGGGAGCAGCGAAGCGCTCCCCCCCCACCGCGAACGGCCTTCAACGACAGGTAAGCGACTTTCATCCACCCCTACATTTTGCAGCCTTGGCTGTAGATAGGAATGTCAGAGAATTTCTCCACAAATCTCGGGGAGGCCGAATGCCAGCGCATTCGGCCCCCCGAAATTGGTGGAGAAATAGTCTGCCCCCCGCCCCCCCCGTGGGATGGGACTTATCTTGCTCAAATGTCCCTGGTGGCGGCAGCTCCGGCAGCAGTTTGGCGGCGGTTCAGCGGTGGCAGCCAGTCTTCCGACCGGGTGGTGGCAGTGGCAGCCGGTCTTCCGACCAGCTGCCGCCGCCGCCGCCATTTCCAAGTAAAACAAACAAACAAACAAACATAATAGTCCACGTAAAGATTTACGTAGCCTATCACGGCTAGATTTTTTAAAAACATCGTGATAGTCTACGTAAATGTTTACGTAGCCTATCACGGCTGACTTTTTTTTTAAAAAAATAGTGCGTACGCAAATGGCGGCGCCCATGGGCGCCGCCATTTGTGTTCCTTATTTTGGCACGTGTAGTCTACGTCAACATTTACGTAGACTACGGGGAAAATAAGGGCAAAGCTACTTCCGTATTTGCATTTACGTAGACTACAGGTGCCAAAATAAGGAACGCAAATGGCGGCGCCCATGGGCGCCGCCATTTGCATACGCCCTTTTTTTTTTCAAAAAAAAGTAGCCTATCACGGCTGACTGCAGGGACGCAAAAGTAGCCTATCACGGCTGACTGCAGGGACACAAACGGCGGCGGCTACAGCCGCCGCCGTTTGCGTCCTGGCAGTAGACGACGTTTCGCGGCCGGAGGGATGGGGCGCCTCCCACCCGGCCAGAATTTCGGGGGGAGGGATGGAGCGCCTCCCCCCCACCGCGAAGCAAGCTTCGGGATCAGGTAAGGGACTTTCATCCATCCCTAGCCGTAGAAGAAGCACTCCTCCTGGCCACAAACAGGGGAGATGCTTGTAGCAGAAAACACAATTTCCTCTCTACATCCCAAAATTTCATTTCCCTTATGAAGGATTCTAAATCACAATCTCTAATATCAGTATCTTTAGCAAAGGAGATCGTTACCTTGTCATGGCTCTGGTGCTTGAGCACCTCAATGACGTCATGAGCTAAACCGTGAAGGGACACCCAAGACGGGAAGGTCATGGCAGAGAGGTCAGACTAAATACAATCCCTGGGGAAAGAAACGGCAACCCACCCCAGTATTCTTGCCATGAAAACTCAATGGATCAGTACAACCAGAGATATGTCGGTATTCCACCAGAAGATGGGACTCCCAGGTCGGAAGATGGTCAAAATGCTACTGGGGAGGAACAGAGGATAACTTCAACTAGCCCCAGATTTGATGACGCAGCTAGCTCAAAGCCGAAAGGGCAGCTAGCTGCCGATGGTGCTGGTGTTGAACAACGAATCTGATGTTCTAAAGATCAATGCACCATAGGAAACTGGAATGTAAGATCGATGAGCCAGGGCAAATTGGTTGTGGTTATTGGGGAGATGTCAAGATTAAATCACCTTCATGGATCACTGCCTTGTTGTGGCGAAGGGGCTTGCATAACTCAGTGAAGCCATAAGCTATGCCGTGCAGGGCCACCCAAGATGGACAGGTCATGGCAGAGAGTTCTGACAAAATGTGGTCCACTGGAGAAGGAAATGGCAACCCACTACAGGATTCTTGCCAAGAAAACCCCATGGAACGTATCACAAGGCTAAAAGATATGACGCCGGAAGATGAGCCCCTCAGGTTGGAAGGTGTCCAATATGCTACTGGGGAAGAGCAGAGGGTATTTCCAAGTAGCGCCAGAAAGAGTGAAGCAGCTGGGCCAAAGCCGAAAGGACCCTCAGCTGTGCATGTGTCTGGTGGTGAAAAGAAAATCCGATGCTGTAAATAACAATATTGTTTAGGAACCTGGAATGTCAGATCAATGAATCAAGGTAAGCTGGAGATGGTCAAACATGAGATGGCAAGATTGAACATCGACATCTTGGGAATCAGCGAACTAAAATGGACAGGCATGGGCGAATTTAATTCAGGTGACCATCATATCTACTATTGTGGGCAAGAATCCCTTAGAAGAAATGGAGTAGCACTCATAGTCAACAGAAGGGTGGGAAAAGCAGTACTGGGCTCCAATCTTAAAAATGATAGAATGATCTCAGTACGAATCCAAGACAAACCATTCAACATCACAGTAATTCAAGTCTATGCCCCAACCACTGATGCCGAAGAAGCTGAGGTTGATCGGTTCTATGAAGACCTACAACACCTTCTAGAACTAACACCCAAAAAAGATTTCCTCTTCATCATAGGGGATTGGAATGCTAAAGTAGGAAGTCAAGAAATCACCGGGATAACAGGCAGGCATGGCCTGGGTGTACAAAATGAAGCAGGACAAAAGCTAATAGAGTTTTGCCAAGAGAACATGCTGATCATAGCAAACACTCTTTTCCAACAGCACAAGAGGCGACTCTACACATGGACGTCACCAGATGGTCAATATCGAAATCAGATTGATTATGTCCTTTGCAGCCAAAGATGGAGAAGCTCCATACAGTCAGTAAAAACAAGACCTGGAGCTGACTGTGGCCCAGATCATGAGCTGCTACTTGCAAAATTTCGGCTGAAATTGAAGAACAGAGGGAAAACCACTAAACCATTCAGGTATGACCTAAATCATATCCCTGATGAATATACAGTGGAGGTGAGGAATAGATTTCAGGGATTAGACCTGATAGACAGAGTGCCTGAGGAACTATGAACGGAGGTCTGTAACATTGTTCAGGAGGCAGCAACTCAATCCCTCCCAAAGAAAAAGAAATGCAAGAAAGCCAAGTGGCTGTCTGAGGAGGCTTTACAAGTAGCTCACGAAAGAAGGGAAGCGAAAAGCAAGGGAGAAAGGGGAAGATATATCCAACTGAATGCAGAGTTCGAGAGAATAGCAAGGAGAGACAAGAAGGCCTTCTTAAATGAACAATGCAAATAAATCGAGGAAAACAACAGAATGGGAAAGACTAGAGATCTCTCCAAGAAAATTGGAGATCTCAAGGGAACGTTTTGTGCAAAGACGGGCATGATAAAGGACAAAGAAGGCAGGGACCTAACAGAAGCAGATGAGATTAAGAAGAGGTGGCAAGAATACACAGAAGAACTATACAGGAAAGATCTGAATGTCCCTGATAGTCTTGATAGTGCGGTCACTGAACTTGAGCTGGACGTCCTAGAGAGTGAAGTCAAGTGGGCCTTAGGAAGCATTAGTAACAACAAAGCTAGCAGAGATGACAGTATTCCAGCCAAGCTATTTAAAATCCTAAAAGATGATGCTGTTAAAGTGCTGCATTCAATATGCCAACAAATCTGGAACACTCAACAGTGGCCACAAGACTGGAAAAGGTCAGTTTACATTCCAATTTAAGTTAGGGTCCCAGAAGAACTTCAGACAGAACTTTGCAACATTGTTCAGGAGGTGGCAACAAAAAATGTCCCAAAGAAAAAGAAAACCAAGAAGGCAAGATGGCTGTCTGCTGAGACGATGGAAGCAGCCCAAGAAAGAAGAAAAGCAAAAGGCAACAGTGATAGGGGGGATATGCCCAATTAAATGCAAAATTCCAGAGGTTAGCCAGAAGAGATAAAGAATTATTTTTAAACAAGCAATGTGCAGAAGTGGGAGAAGATAATAGAATAGGAAGGACAAGAGAGCTCTTCCAGAAAATTAGAAACATCGGAGGTCAATTCCAGGCAAAAATGGGTATGATCAAAAACAAAGATGGCAAGGACCTAACAGAAGCAGGAGAGAGCAAGAAAAGGTGGCAAGAATAGACGGAAGATCTGTATAAGAAGAAAAATAATATCGGGGATAGATTTGACGGTGTGGTCAGTGAGCTAGAGCCGGACATCCTGAAGAGTGAGGTTAAATGGGCTTTAAGAAGCATTGCTAATAACAAGGCAGCAGGAGATGATGGTACCCCAGCTGAACTGTTTAAAATGTTGCAAGATGATGCTGTCAAGGTGATGCATGCCATATGCCAGCAAATTTGGAAAACACAAGAATGGCCAACAGATTGGAAAAAGTCAACTTATATCCCCATACCAAAAAAGGGAAGCACCAAAGAATGTTCAAACTATCGAATGGTGGCACTAATTTCACATGCCAGGAAGGTAATGCTCAAGATCTTGCAAGGTAGACTCCAGCAATTCATGGAATGAGAATTGCCAGATGTACAAGCTGGGTTTCGAAAAGGCAGAGGAACTAGAGACCAAATTGCCAAAATCCGCTGGATACTGGAGAAAGCCAGGGAGTTTCAGAAAAACATCTATTTCTGTTTTATTGACTATTCTAAAGCCTTTGTGTGGATCATCACACATCTTGTCTGCCTCCTGAGGAATCTGTATAACAACCAAGTAGCAACGGTAAGAACAGACCATGGAACGACGGACTGGTTTACGATTGGGAAAGGAGTATGGCAGGGATGTATACTCTCACCCTACCTATTCAACCTGTACGCAGAACACATCATGTGACATGCTGGGCTTGATGAAGCCAAGGCTGGAGTTAAAATCGCTGGAAGAAACAATAACAATCTCCGATATGCAGATGATACCAGTTTGATGGCTGAAAGCGAGGAGGAGCTGAGGAACCTCATGACGAAGGTGAAAGAAGAAAGTGCAAAAGCTGGGTTGCAGTTAAACCTCCAAAAAACCAAGATTATGGCAACCAGCTTGATTAAGAAATGGCAAATAGAGGGAGAAAATGTGGAGGCAGTGACAGACTTTGTCTTTCTAGGCACAAAGATTACTGCAGATGCTGAGTGCAGCTAGGAAATCAGAAGATGTTTACTTCTTGGGAGGACAGCAATGACAAATCTTGATAAAATAGTGAAGAGCAGAGACATCACACTGACAACAAAAGTCCGCGTAGTTCAAGCAATGGTATTCCCCGTAGTAACCTATGGCTGCGAGAGCTGGACCATAAGGAAGGCTGAGCGAAGGAAGATAGATGCTTTTGAGCTGTGGTGTGGAGGAAAATTCTGAGGGTGCCTTGGACTGCAAGAAGATCAAACCAGTCCATCCTTCAGGAAATCAAGCCAGACTGCTCACTTGAGGGAATGATCTGAAAGGCAAAACTGCAGTACTTTGGCCACATCATGAGAAGACAGGATGCCCTGGAGAAGATGTCAATGCTAGGGAAAGTGGAAGGCAAAAGGAAGAGGGCCCGACCAAGGGCAAGATGGATGGATGATATTCTGGATGTGACGGACTCGGGCTTGGGGGAGCTGGGGGTGGTGACGGCTGACAGGAAGCTCTAGTGTGGGCTGGTCCATGAAGTCACGAATAGTCGGAAGCGACTGAATGAATAAACAACAACAATATCAGTATAGAGGGCATTTGAGAATATAATGTGCCAAATCACACAAAATGGGTTTCCCACAAAGAGACAATCTCTCTTAGACTGGCACACCACAAAATCTACTCAGTTTCATCATTGAATCCATTTGTTTCAAGCCCCATTGAGTGAAACCCTTCGACATTTTAGTGACAAGGAGAATATAAAGTACCCTTCAGACTGGTGCTGTCCTGTCATCCCTGCCAAGCACCTCACTGCTCTTGGAATAGTGCTCAACGTGATGAACAATACTAAAGCATAAATCAAATATAAATCTATAATTAAAACATAAATGCAAATAAGTTAAAGCCACATCAATAAAAGAAAAATTGCACCCGCCACTTCAAACCCACTTCAGCAAACAGCTTTATAACCAAAACCTGCCCCGAATAAAGGCCCCTTTGCCTGCTGCAGGGAGGTCAACAAAGTGGTAGCTGCCCTGGTAACTTACCTTATAGGAATGTGCGAACTCACCCCAATCTCGGATTTCCGGGCACCTGCCCATCCCCTGCCCCCACTCACCAGTTCCCAGATCCCACTTGAGCCCCTTCCATGCTCAGCAAGCAACCCACACCCACCCCAGCAGCCTTGTTGAGCTCTGTGGTCACCATTTCATGACAAATAAAATGGTGATCACAAAATGCACATAGTACGGCAATGCACATTTTGTGAATGCGCATATTTGTGTGTGTGCAAAAATGCACATTTTTGCCACAATGAGCATTTTTGCACATATGCAAATATGCGCATTTTGGGATTTGGAGGGAGTTGCCTTGTAAAAGCCATAGAGCCATGTTTTTCTGCCATGGTGGTGCTGGAAATGATGGATGCATATTGTTTAGGGCTGAGTCCATGGAGTCCTGTGTGATCTGGGAAGGATTTGATAGTGGTTTGCAGGGATGGATCTCTGGGGAATCTTAGTACCTCAGCAGACTCACAGACTTTATTTCTGAAAGTTAGGATATATAAATGAATGAATGAATGAATGAATGAATAATACATATATACATACACAATTAAAATAAAAAGAGAAGCAGAAGGCGTAGAGAGAGAATCAAACCAGCTATGAGGGAGCGAGAAAGAGGGCGAAGAGCGTGGTTTCGGAGCCCTGGTCTCACCTCCATCCCCAGAAACAGAGAAATCCTATGGCACTCTCAACACTGTCTATTACTGCACTGCAGAGCAAATCAACAATTGACCCTGGCCAGGCATTTACTATAGAAGCAATATCATAAGAGACAAGGCCAAGATACTCCTTTAGCCTGATTGTCCACTCAACACAGCCTGGTTGGGTACTGTACATTATGAAACTTTCTTCAGTTGAATTACAATGTCAAGCCAACTTGTACCAAAACTGAGTGTTAACCCAGGCAACAGCTCCCAGTGGAGGCTAGTGGCTCCAGTTTTGGTGGGGCTAGTTTCCATGCTGGTTCAGCACGTTGGACTCCTCCTTTCAAGTTCTGGCTGATTCTGTCTGAAACCCAGAATGGGTTCACAGCTCCACTGAAATCAGGGCTGCCAGCCTGCACTGGCAGCTGCCCCCAATCTCAGGCTGAGAGTGTCAGAATCTTAAGTTTAAATGGCCCGGTACCAAAAACTGAGCATAGGATTATCCCATATCAAATATCTCTCTGTTCAGGAGACTGTCTGCTTCAAGATAAACCATTCCCTCCAATCAAAAACATCATTTCTGTGCAGTAAATGTGTGATGACCACAGATGACAATGACAAGCAAGGAAATTGAAGTACCGAATTAAAATCCTGCATTCTTTGAGAATAGTTCTTGATGACAACAAGTGCATGAAACCATCATAGGAAGCAGAGCAATTACAATACACATGCCATTAACAAGCAAACAAAAATCAATTTTATGTCTTGCATTCAGGGCTTTCCATGTGCACTCAAGCTGCAAAATGCTGGCACACTCAGCTGTTAAGGGCCACACCTTCAACAGATGCATTATTTGGACAATGTGACTATGGTATAGTTCCAGCCTCACCACTACCTCAGATGAGGATGGCAGTCACTGGCAGAGTGAGACCCTCAAGGCTCAGGTTTGCCTGTCTCCTTTAACAGAAACACTGAAACTGTGCAACTGAAGCGATAAGCACATCAAAAGGCTCTGTTAACTATGATCTCACCAAACTAGTATCTCCTCCAAACTTATGCCAAATATTCTTCCACAACTCTACTTCTATGGATCAGATGCTCTAGTTTGTTTTGAACATGATATGCTCTTTCGTATTCAGATCAGGTCTCAGTAGAATGATGTAGCACTTGGGAATAAAGATGCAGCCCAGCAACCCAGCACTGGAGGCCAAAATCGAGAAGACCTGCACAGCCACCATGTATTTCCCCTTGGTGCTCAGGTAGGAGGGCACAAAGGACAGCCAGACACTGCAGAAGACCAGCATGCTGAAGGTGATCAGTTTGGCTTCATTGAAGGCCCCAGGCAGCTTCCTGGAGAGGAAAGCCACCGTGAAGCAGATGGCAGCCAGGAAGCCCATGTAGCCAAGGGCAGTATAAAAGAAGACAACCGATCCTTCGTTGCATTGCAGGATGATCTGTCCAGGCTGGGAGTACATGTCAGCATCAGGGAATGGGGCAGAGCTCCCCATCCAGATGGTGCAGATGACAACTTGGACACCAGAACAAGAACATACAATGGAGTTTGCCAGACTCTTCCCCAGCCATCTCTTCACTCTGTTCCCTGGTTTTGTGGCCAGGAAAGCCAACACCACCATGATGGTTTTGGCCAACACCGAAGAAACGGCAACTGAGAAGATGATGCTGAAGGCTGTTTGTCGGAGAAGGCAAGTCACTTTCCTTGGCCGCCCCATGAACAGGAAAGAGGACAAGAAGGAAAGCATGAGGAAGATGAGGAGAATGTAGGAGAGGTCTCGGTTGTTGGCCTTGATGACTGGAGTTTCTTGGTATTTCATGAAGATTCCTAATACGAAGCCCATGGATAAGGACAAGAATAGACTCAAAGAAATCAGGACAATCCCCAAAGGTTCTTCATAGGTGAGGAAGGTTATCTCCTTGGGGACACATTGATCTCGGTCCTTGTTTGGATGCTGATCTTCCGGACACTTGGTGCAATGGTCTGCATCTGAGAAGACGGAGAGTGAGTTCAGCAGCATTCACATCAACTGTACCTCCAGAAAAAAATGTGGAGTTGAGCAGGGAGAGAGAGAAACATTCCCTCACAGAGGACCTGTTTTGTGACCAGACCAGCCTCATCACCAAGCGAGGACCTTAGTAGTAGCATGGCCAGGAAAGGTACTGTAATATCTCTGTCAGGCATTAGAGAGCAGTTGTCAGTCAGAGAAGAACAGAGAAGAGTAGGCTAGATGGATTGATAAGCTGTCTTGGAATAAACACAGCTCCTTACCTGGTTTAAATTTGGAAAAGCGAATCTATTTATCCCAACATTTTTCGAGGTCAGGGAGTGTCTATGAGGTTATCCTCTTCTTATCTTCATAATAATCCTGTAATGCATGTAAAGCTACCTGGTAGCTGAGTGGCTTGTGATTTATTTATTTACTCAACTAATGCCCCACCTTTCTACCATTTTCACATCCCCTTTTCTGCCAGGGACCTCCTACTTTACTGCCACAGGATCGCAGCACAGTGCAGACAATTCTCTGCATATAACTGATAAAGGCCCACCATGTCTGTACATGCTGCCCTGTCCCAATCATGAAAAAGTCAGAGTGGTGTTGTTTTTTTGGGGGGGGGATGATTTATACCAGGAAGAGTGTGCACTAAGCATCCCCCCTGCTTTGCACCACACAGATTCACTCCCATCATATTTTCTTTCTACTCACTTCATAGAATTAATGGTGGAGATTACAAAATAAACTGAAGCCAAGTAGGGGTCAGAGTTCAAAAAGTCTATAGCATCTGTTTCAAAGATGTGTGAATGTTGAATGTGTTAATTAAAATGCTTTTGAGCCTGCACATCAGAAAAATGATCACAATGATGTACGGACCAGAAGAATAAAACATTGTAGAAGAAGAGCAAGTAATAACAAATAAAATTAGCATTCAGTCGAATGGAACAAGCCTTCATTAAAACCACGCTATGTACTAGAAGGGCATCATGAGGTATTTCAGGCTCAGCAGTAGTGAATGGCCCATGACCATAAGGGATTCCCATGAGGTTTTACACTAGGAGCAACAGTCATTTATGAAGCCTTCTTCTCTTACCTACTCATGGATTGTTTTGCTAAAGATGTTTAAGAGAAAAGAAGAGAGAAGTAAAATAGGGCTGTGGAGACTATTCGGCATATTCCAAGAGTTGCCCTAGGCAACTCCCATTCTTCTGATCTTGCCTACCTTCCTGAATGGAGATGGTTCCTTCCGCACATGGAGCGCAAGCATAGCAGCATGGTGGCTCTCCTTCTTGGACCTCCTTGTAGTATCCACAGCGACAGCTCTCAGTGCATCTGGAATGAGGTATGGTCTAGCAACAAAGAGAAGGAGCATCCAGGAAAACAGTGTTATGAAACTATGGAAATGAGTCCTACAATTTAGACAGGACCCAACAGGGTTTCTAGCTCTTGTGACCCTGAGTGAAGTAAAGAAGTGATCTCAGGTCCTCATTTCTGGGAACCACTATTTATGCATCACAACATGGCATGGAAGTTTTTGGTCTGTTTGTTTCAAAATGTATATGCCCCTTATACTATACATGTACTCAAGCCAATATAAAAACTGGAGGAGAAAAGGTACGGCAATGAAGTAAACTAAAAGACAATCCCAGAATAACAGAAATTACAAGCAACAGCAATAAAAGGGCAATGTTCAAAACATGTGCATGCAATGACGGTGAATGATGGGGGAAGGAGATGAGCTGATTTACAGGCACATGTCCCAGGTTCAATCCCTGGCATGATCTCCTGGTAGGGCTGCAATAACTCCTGCCTGAAACCCTGGAGTGTTGCCAGTCAGTGTCAACAATACTGGGTTAGATGACCCCATATTTTTGGAGGCAGCTACCTAAGTTGACCCTTGAATTCAGTACGAATTGGGAGTAATGAATAACTGACTGGATAGACATGTAGCCTAACACATGTCTGTCCAGGGGGTCGGGGAGGTGCCAACATAACTGTGGTCATGGGCAGGGGGAGGTATGGCCTTGGCAGATTAACAGGCCAGCTGAGGAGAAGAGGGGCTAGACACCTTACAGCTGTCCCCTCTTCTGGTTCTTCCCCCAACCTGATGGTTCCTGATGGCCTTACCAGTCTGCCCTCGGGTCTGGTGGTGCTGATGCTGAATGCCTGGTGGGCCCCAAATAAAATCTCCCTCATCCATGATTTGATTGTGGATGAGGGGGCTGACCTGGTATGTATTACTGAGACCAGGGTGGGGGAACTGGGAGGGGTCACCCTCTCCCAGCTGTGCCCTCCTGGGTACTCAGTGCAACACCAACACCGACTCGAGGGTCGGGTCGGGGGGGTTGCCCTGGTCTATAGGAATTCAACCTCCCGCTCTAGGCTTTCTGCTCATTCGAGTGCAGATCTTGAGTGTCTTTACCTTGTGTTGGGTACGCAGGACAGATTAGGGATTCTGTTGGTGTACCGCCCACCCCGCCGCCCATCAGACTCCCTGCCTGAGCTGACAGCGGTGGTCTCGGAGTTGCTGTTGAGGACCCCTCGGATGATGGTCCTGGGGGATCTCAACTTCCAGGCCATGGCCGCTGTATCTGTGGTGGCTCCCGACTTCATGGCCGCCATGACAACCATGGGGCTGTCCCAATATGTCATCGGCCCAACACATATAAAAGGACACACTCTTGATCTGGTTGTCTTGACTGGGCAGGAGGATGGTAATCTGAAAGTGGAGGAATTAACATCTGTCCATTTGGCATGGTCAGATCACTTCCTGTTGAAGTTTAGACTCCTGGCAGCCTTTCCCCTCTGCAAGGGTGGGGGACCTATTAAAATGGTCCGCCCCCAGAGGCTAATGGATTCCTATGGATTCCAAAGGGCTCTGGGGGGGTTTCTGCTGGTATGGCTGGTGCTTCTGTCAAAGCCCAGGTCACTCTGGGGAATGCAGAGATGACTCGGGTGGTTGACACGATCCTTCCCAAGCGCCCTCTCCCTCTGAGCAGAGCCCGGCCAGCTCCTTGGTATTAGGGATGGCAGAGAATTCCGCCACGAATCTCAGTGAGGCCAAATGCCAGTGCATTCGGCCCCCCGAAATTCATGGTGGAATGAAGCCCACCCTGGCCCACCACCCCGCGAAAGGCGTGTGAAACGGAGCACCTACCTGGTGCCGTTCGCGCTGCTTTGCAAATGGCGGCCAGGTCTGCGGCTGCCATTCGCTTCACCATTTTTCCCGTGATAGGCTACGTAAATACTTACATAGCCTGTCACGGCTAACTCAGGGATGCCATGATAGGCTATGTAAATATTTATGTATCCTATCATGGCGAAAAAATGGGATGCAAATGGCAGCGGCTACGGCAGCCGCCATTTTCATCCCTGCTCAGGCGAGCAGCGGCCAGATGTCGCTGCGGGCAGCCCCGGCCGGCGGCTCCACGGAGTCGCCGAGGAGTAGAGCTGGCCAGCACAAAATGAAATGAAATGAAATGAAACAGGTAAGTCATTTCGTACATCCCTACTTGGTATACGCCTGAGCTGAGGGCAATGAAGCAAGTGAGGAGACGTCTAGAATGCAGATGGAGGAAAACTCGTGCTGAGTCTGACCAAACACAGGTAAGAGCTCACTATCGAGCCTACTCTGTGGCGGTGAGGGTGGCAAAGAGGCAGTGCTTTTCCACCAGTATTGCGTGTTGTCAGTGTCATCCAGAGGAGCTTTTCTGAGTGGTTTGCGGCCTGTTACATTCTGGGCCAGGGAAAGACAACTGTGGGACTCTCGGTTGCATGCTGTGACGGGTTTGCACGGCAATTCCAAGATAAAGTCACTCAGAATTTGTCATGAATAACCTCTCGCCTGGATTACTGCAATGCGTTATACGTGGGGCTACCTTTGAAAACGGTCTGGAAAGTTCAGTTGGTCTGAAACAGGGCAGCAAGAGTGTTAACAGGGAGTGGCCTGCGAGATCATATTACGCCAGTACTTTTCCAGCTGCACGGACCGCCAGTCCATTTCCAGCCCCGATTCAAAGTGCTGGTAGTAACATTTAAAGCCCTTAACAGCTTGGGGTCAGGCTATCTGAAGGATCGCCTCCTCCCATGTGTTCCTTCCTGCTGCCCAGACCCTGAGATCATCCTCAGAGGCCATTCTCTGTGCACACCTGCCAAGGAAGTGAGGCCGGTGGCTGGCGCGAAAAGAGCCCTGGCTCCCCAGCTGTGGATGGAGCTCCCTAGGGAGGTATGCCTGGCACCTACCTACGTTGTATTCCTCCTGGCACCTTTTTATTCTCCCAGTATTTCAGCGTTTCAGCTTCCTAGTCTTTTAGCTTCAGTGTTTTAAATCTGTATTGTAAAATCTCTGCATTGCTGAAAGGTTTCATTCTGGTTGTAGTGTTCTGTTGTGGTTTCAAGCTTTCATATTGTGCATTGTTTCATGCTGCGCTTTGTAGTTTTAATTTCTGTGAACCACCCAGACAGCTTCGGCTATTGGGCGGTATAGAAATAAAATGAAATAAATAAATAAATAAATAAATATTTAGAAGCTGGGGGTGAGGGTGGGAAACACAAGACAGGCTGGATATTCTTAGAGCTTAAGAGATGTCACAAGCCAATCATAGGACGCAAATCCTTTCCCCTACCTCATTAAAATGGCCAGGCCATGCAATGGCTTCCTGCTTAATGGTGAGTTTCATGTCTGAAGATGCCTGTCTCTCCACACTCCCAATCGTCACTCTAGCACGAGACTCATTGGGAAACATCACCCAATTCACGATATCAAAGTCAGCTGCCAGTTCCCCAGTCTTATCCAGATACAGTCTGCCCATGGAAGCATTAGAAAACTGGATGTCTCGTAAGGAAGTGTGAAGCTAGAATGACAGAGAAAACAGCCCGGATTTAGAAGTCATGAAAATGTAGGCCGTATCTTAGGCTTCATCACTTTGAGCTGTGAACTTCCATGTTCAGTGCATATCCCATCCGGGCTCAGAATGCCATTCTTTGGCTGTTCACAGTCACAACTAGAGTTGTCAGAATAATCCGCAATCAATTCAAAAGTGATCATATTTAAGAGAGGGCTTTTCCCAAGTTGCACAGATTAGGGAAACCTGCAGGACTTTTTGTTGTTGTTTTACGGGGGCGGGGGGAGGTGCAAGTGCACATTACTAAAATGTGTGCCTTGGCACAAGACCAAAATGCTCGTACAAAAAAGTGCATCCCATCAATGAACAGATGGCAGAAGTAAAGATGCCTGATCATCTGCGGAGATTTTAAAACAAATCCTGCCCATTCCTACTCATAATGAAGATACCAGGCATGTTCAGACATCATGCTAAGCCATAATGGTTAAGGAATCTCTGCTCACCTTGGTGGCTTAGCGTGCCATGTGGGGGAGAAAACCACATTCCTCATGCTTAGTAAGCCACCCCAACTAACCACCCCTCTGCAAAAGTGTTAAGGTGCCCGAGGTGACTTATTGTGCCATCTGGCGGGCTCCCCAGGGTTTCAACAGGCTCCAGAGGACTTCCTGGCCATGACCATAGAGTCTGCTGGATAGAGTCTCTTCTGCTGTGGGCAATGCTCTAATTGCCATGGGCCTTCTCTATGGCCAAGTGCTATTTTGGACCCTGGAGAGGCCACCAGGAGTGAATGCCAGGAGCCCTTTCGTGCCACAGAAGATGGGATGCTCACAAAATATATCAAGAAGATAGCCAGATAACAATGGAGAGAGGATGGTTACCAAAATGAAAACAACATTGGGGGGAAAGCTCATCTACCTTCTGGGGTGCCACAGCTCAAGAGATCAAAGAATGATCACCAAATCTTAATTTCTGAAACCACCCTTGGAAGTAGCAGGGGAACTGGAGTTCAGTACCTCCAACACCAGTGTAGAAGGCCCAGAAGGATACGAGGTTTGATGGTAGAATCATAGAATAGGACGAATGGAAGGGGGCTATAAGACCATTGCATCCAACCCCCTGCTTAATGCAGGAATCCAAGTCGAAGAATCCATGACAGGTGGCTGTCCAGCCTCATCTTGAATGCCTCCAGTGTGGGAGAGCCCACCATCTCCCTAGGTCATTGGTTCCATTGTCGTATTGCTCTGTCAGGAAGTTTTTCCTGATGTTCAGCTGGAATCTGGCTTCCTGTAACTTGAGCCCATGATTCCGTATCCTGCATTCTGGGATGATTGAGAAGAGATCCTGGCCTTCCTCTCTATGACAACATTTCAAGCACTTGAAGAGTGCTGTTGTATCTCCCCTCAGTCTTCTCTTCCCAAGGCTAACGATGTCCAGTTCTTTCAGTCTCTCCTATTAGGGCTTTGTTTCCAGTCACCTGATGATCTTTCCTGCCCTCCTCTGAATCCTCTCCAGTTTGTCTGCATCCTTCTTAATGTGTGGTGCCCAGAACTGGACACAGTACTCCAGATGCGGCCTAACCAGTGCTGAGTAGAGGGCAACTTGTACTTCATGTGATTTGGAAGTCTCAGATTCAGCTTGTGATCCACAACAATTACAAGATCCTTCTTGCTTGTTGTCCTTTGGAGCCAAGTATTCCCCACTTGTAACTGTGCATTTGGGTTCTTTTTCCTCAGTGTAGAACTTGGCATTTATCCCTACTAAATTTCATTCTGTTGTTTTCTGCCCAGCACTCCAGTCTCTCAAGATCACTATGAATTCTGTAACTGTCTTCCATGGTATTCGCTATCCTGCCCAATTGTGTATCATCTGCAGATTTGATCAGCATCTCATCATCCAAATCATTAATAAGAATGTGGAAGAGCACTTGGCCCAGGACTGAGCCCTGTGGTACCTCGCTCGATACCTTTCCCCAGTTTGAGAAGGTCCCATTAATAAGCACCCCTTGTGTCCGATTCTGTAGCCAACTGTGGATCCATCTGATGGGCCCTTGCCACTAGTCCATCTTCCAGGAAATATAGCCCGTGGTCCTGGACTCCGAATTTCTCATGCCAGCACCACCTTCATAGCCAGTCATTCACCTGGAGTATTTTTCTTTCCCTTTTTATCCCTCTTCCAACTACTGGAAGGATGGATGAGAAAACTACCTGGGGCCCAAAGTTCTTGAGTTTCCTTCCCAAAGCTTCAAAATCTGATGTGATTTCTTTGTAGCTCTGCTTGTCGGTGTCATTTGTTCCCACATAGATGAGAAGAAAGGGATACCTGTCATTGGGCTTTATGAGCATAGGGAACCCTTCAAACACATCTCTAGGCCATCCTCCTGGGAGACAGCTTGCCTGGCAAGTCCATGAGTCTTCACGACATACTTAGGTTTCGATCCCACACAGCAGGGTGTCTCCCACTACTACTAGTCATCTCTTCTTCCTGTTGTAAGCCTTGCTTTCATCGCCTCTGTTTGACTGACCTTCAGCCTCTTGCTTGCTCTCATGCAGGAGGCTCATGCAGGGTCCCCTGTAATTCTTCCTCTGCATGGTGTCCTCCAGTCTCATCCTCAAGTACCTGGAAACGATTCCATAGTTCCAATGCTTTCACTGGTCTAGAGTGGCTTCTCGTTGTTCTGCTCCTAATTGTCACCCTTTTCCAAGGAGTATCCTTTACTTCATTTTTCCTCACCTCAGCAGTTTCCTATTCTGCCTCAGCTTGCTGTTGCTCTTCTAGCTTTATGTAGGGATGTATAAAAGTCACTTACCTTTTCACGGAATTGATCTGCAGTGGGGGGGTGGTGCTCTGTCTCTCCCAGCGGAATCCTCGATGAGGGGGGGAGGCGATCCGGTCCACCCCTCCAGAATCCTGCCCAGCTGGCTCTGCTCCGTGGTGGCTCCACGGAGCAGCCGGCCAGGGCCGTCCGCAGCTGGAGTTCTGGCACGGATGGGCTGCTGCGAACGCAAATGGTGGCCACCGTAGTGGCTGCCATTTGCGTCCTTCCAGGCTGCCGTGACCGTCTACGAACGTATTTACGTAGCCTATCATGGCATGCCCCGCCCCCAAAAAACAGCATATACAAATGGCGGCTATGGCAGCCGCCATTTGCATTCCCTATTTTTCGCCATTTTATTCTGCATAAATATTGACGTAGGCAATTACGGCGAAAAAAAGGGAACCACAAATAGCGTAGCGGGCCATTTGCATATGCCATTTGTGTGTGTGTGTGTTTTGCTTGGCTTGCCGTGATAGGCTACGTAAATACTTATGTAGCCTATCACGGCAAAGACCAAGATGGAAATAGCAGCCTTGGCAGCTGGTCAAAAGACCAGCCTCCGCCGGAGCCGCTGCCATCCGGAACATCCGCCCAAGGTAAGCTTCTTTCTGGGGGGCATCCACGGGGGGGTGGGGGGCAGGCCATTCCCCCACGGATTTCGGGGGGCAGAATGCCAGTGCATTCAGCCTCACTGAAATCCGTGGTGGAATTCTCCGCCATCCTTAGCTTTATGTTTCTTGTTTTCTGATCGTACTGAAATTGCCTGTGCTTTGTCCTCTATTCACTGGAAGTTAAAAACACAGCCCGAATGGTATGGAAGTGTGTGTTACAAGAAAAGGATTTTTTAAAAAAGAAAAAACCCCATCATTAGCTGCCTCCCCCTTGACCTCCCCTGCCGAACTCCCCTGGCCAGCTCCTGTTTTCTCTCCCTGTTCACTCCCTCTTATCGTTCACTCTTTGGGAGCTGGCTTCCTTGCATAGCCCCTAGACCAGCTAGAGCAGCTTCCTCTGCTCTGCTCACCTGGGAGGTGGGAAACAGATTGAAACTTCCTGCCCACACAGCTGCAGGGATCACTCAGGCCACACCCCCTCAATTCAATTGGAGCTCTCAGGAGCACATGGTGAGCACACGGAGACTCAGAATTGAAAGGACAGCCCCCTGGGCTTACTCCAGCCCACTCACTGCTTTGCCTTCATCGCCTCTTCCCCTGCCACTCCCCTGCAACTCCTATCTGCTCTCCCTGTTCGCTTGCTCTGATCACTCACTCTCTGGGAACTTGCTTGCTTCTATAGTCCCGAGACCAGCTGGAGCAGCTTCCTCTGCACTGCTCAGGTAGGAAACAGGAAACAGACATATCAAAGGAGATGTGAGTTCAAGTAGAATCAACAGCGTGGATTTTCCCTTGTTTCTTTTAATGGTCATCCTTCATGAGACCAAGACTGATTCAGTCACATAACCAGAGAGGGAATCCAAATGGAAAGGAGCTAGACAATCAGGAACTGCAGCTGGGATGCCAACACCCTCCCTCTTGAGTTGTTGTTGTTCAGTCTTTCAGTCATGTCCGACTCTTCATGACCCCATGGACCATAGCAAACCAGGACTTCCTGTCCTCCGCTCTCTCCCAGAGTGTGCTCAAATTAGGGATGGGGGAGAATTTCTCCCTGAAACTTTGGGGGGCAGAGTCCCAACGTGTTGGCCCCCCCGAAATAGTTTCAGGAGAAATTCTCCGCACCCCGCACCCCCCCACACCCCGCACCCCCCCCCAGGACAGGACTTACCTTTCCCAAATGTCCCACCCAGCGGCGGGTCCCGGCAGCGGTTCGTCAGGTCTTCGACAGGGGCAGAGGCAGCAGCCGGTCTTTCGACCGGCTGCTGCTGCCGCAATTCCAATAAAAGTAAAAAAAAAAAAAAAGCCTCCGTGGTAGGCTACGTGACAATTAACGTAGCCTATCATGGCTAGGTTTGCAAAGTCTGCCATGATAGGCTAGGTAAATCGTCATGATAAAGATTACGTAGACTACGTCGAAAATAAGGGCAACGCTATTTGCGTTGCCCTTATTTTCGCCGTAGTCTACGTAAAGATTTACGTAGGCTAAAGCGACCAAATAAGGAACGTGAATGGCGGCTCCCTATGGGGGCCGCCATTTGCGTACGCGCTTTTTTATTTTTTTTAAAGTCACCCGTGATAGGCTACGTGACAATTAACGTAGCCTATCACAGCTGACTTTGCAGATCTAGCCGTGATAGGCTACGTTAATCGTCACGTAGCCTATCACGGGGGAGTTTTCTTTTTTTTAACTTTTTATTTCGTGGCCGGGCGAGGCGAGGCGCCTCCTCCCCGGCCTGAATTTCGGCCAGGCGAGGCGGGAAGCCTCCCCCCTGCCTGAATTTCAACCGGGTGAGGCGGGAAGCCTCCCCCCCCGGCCTGAACTTCGGGGGGAGCAGCGAAGCGCCTCCCCCCCAGTGCAAACAAGCTGCGAGACCAGGTAAGTGGCTTTCGTGCACCCCTAGCTCAAATTCATATTCATTGCATCGGTGATGCTATCTAGGTATCTCATCCTCTGCCGTCCCCTACTCCTTTTGCCTTCAATCTTTCCCAGCATCAGGGTCTTTTCCAGAGAGTTTTCTCTTCGCATTAGGTTGCCAAAATATTTGAGCTTCAGCTTCAGGATCTGCCCCTCCAATGAGCACTCAGGGTTGATTTCCTTTAGGATGGACTGATCTGACCTCCTTGCAGTCCAGGGGACTCGTAAGAGTCTTCTCTAGCTCCCTCTTGAGACCACTAGCCAAAGGGGGGTATTAGGACTGGCAGCGGTTCTCCAAAACCAGGGCTGTGAACAGAGTCCCCATCATGGTTTGGATGCAACATTGGGCCTTTTGAAGCAGCCCTGCTTTGCTTCAGGCTGATTCTGACCCCATCCACTTCTCTTCAGACCCCATTCCAAAGCAAGATTTGGAATGGATATCTGAATCATTCTGATATGTCATGTTCTCATTGACTGGCATTGAAAAATAGAAATGGCTGTCAGGTTTACAGTTTTTGTGCTAAATCCATGAAATTTGGGAACCTGGGATCCTCCATGGAGTGGATTCCACCTGCCAAATTTCAGACAGTCTGGCATAGTAGTTGTTGTGCTAAAGGTAAAAGGTAAAGGTGTCCCCAACCAGTCGTGTCCGACTCTAGGGTGTGGTGCTCATCTCAGAAATACAAACCACACTCAGGAGGGATAATAATCTGAGAAGTTCGTTGTTGAAGTGGAGGAATTCACTCTCCCCAATTCTGATGTAGGTTTCTGTGAAGTGCTTCCTCGGTCAGTGACCTCTGAACACTGCAACTTGCCTCCGCATTCAGCTGCCCCACTACACCAGCACTCACTCTCTGGACCAGGGGAGAGCCTTACTGCCAACCAGGGCTGCAAGTCCCAGCCCCACCTCATCCACCCCTGCCCCTGCCTTCAAGATCAAAAGAAAGCAAATGCTGGACTGCCTACAAGCAAGGCAGGAGGACAACAGAAGATGACGGGGTTTTCAACTGTTGTTGTTCTTGCTGTTGTTTAAAGGAAATGTGATCAAAAATGGGAATGGAAGGAATACAGGAATGGAGAAGTGTGGAGGCGGGTGGAGGAGAGCCAAGAAAAAGGACAGGAGAGTAGTATGTGTGTGTGTGTGTGTGTGTGTGTGTGTGTGACTGTGTGTGTAAATCTAGACAGAATGAAAGTAAGGGCAAACAAATGGTTGAGAATTGAGAAGGGTGTCGTGGAAGTGAAAGAAAGAGGCAAGGGAAGGAAAAGGAAAGTAGTTTTTATTGTATTTCTCCTTTTTAAAATAAACAGTCCAGAAAAGAATGAAGTGTAAAACCTATTAGAGAAGGGGGAGGGGAGAGACAAAGAACCAGGAACAGAAAGATGGAAACTCAACCTCCGTACTTTTTGAGTGTTTGGTTTTTCAAATAAAGGATCTACAAATGAAAGGAAGGAAGGAAGGAAAAGAAAGGAAAGGAAAGAAAAGAAAAGAAAAGTTTGATTGGGAAGGAAGAAGAAAGCACAAGCACACACACCCGAGATAGGTTTAGCCAAATCTCCCTAACAACACTCCATAAAGCAAAACCACTAATTAATCAGTGCTCACTCTCTCCCTCTCGCTCTCGCTCTCACTCTCGCTCTCGCTCTCCCTCTCCCTCTCCCTCTCCCCCTCTCCATCTCTCTCTCTCTCTCTCTCTCTCACGCACGCGCACACACACACACACACACACACACTGAAATGAAAGCAGACTGATCTCTCCAATGTATCCACTCCAATACTGCTCCCCTCCTCCACCACTGTCATTGATTGGAGACTGCTGGGTTTCACTCTGCCCTAATTGGGCAATTGGAGATGCCATTCGCCAAGGCTCACCATTTCCTCCTCCTGCCTCCAACATCCTCTCACCCTCCCATATCTTTTGCAAGTTGCTACATTGTGGAGATGGGTTGTCTGTGCTTCAGAAGGCATCAGAATGGATGGATGGACTCACCTCTGTCCAAGGCATGGGAGAGGTCCAAGAGCCCCCCGCCCAGCCTCCCAGCTTGCCTCGCAAGGTCATCCAAGACAGCTGCCCCTCCCGTCACCACAGGGGTTAACTGCTGGAGTCCTCAGCGCACATGGGCCCAGCAAGAAAGCCATCATCTCTTCGCAAGGAGAAGATGGCTAGAGAGGGTGGTGTGCTGAGGCCTCATCCAGACAATGCCAGCTGGTAAGGGCTTCCTTGACAGCTGAAAGGGCAAGATGAGGCCGCAGTGCTGTATATAGCCCAGCCACACATGCCATCTCCTCCTTGCAAGGAGGAGAGAGTGAGAGTGGTTGGGGGGGTGAGAACTCGGGGCTGTTCCCAGCTGCTCAGAGGCCAGCACTGTCGGCTAGGGATGTTAGAGAATTCTGCCACGGATCCCAGGGGGGCCGAATTCCAGTGAATTCAGCCCCCTGAAATCCGTGGTGGAACGGAGCCCCTGCCCCTCCGCCTCGCAAAAGCCCCGCAAAACAGAGGCGACCTGGCTGCAGCTCCAGCACCTCCAGCCATTGGCGGGCTGCTGTGGATATAAATGGCGGCCATCATAGCGGCCGACATTTGTGTCCCTATGCCGGCCCGTGATAGGAAACGTATATATTTACGTAGCCTATCACGGCTTAGGCAGGGACTCGAATGTCGTCCCCTACACCATTTGCGTACCCGCTTTAGCCATGATAGGATACGTAAATATTGATGTAGCCTATCATGGCTAAAGCAGGGACGCTAATGGCGTCCCCTATGCCATTTGAGTCCCTGCTTTAGCTGTGATAGGCTACATAAATATTTACGTAGCCTATCACAGGCTTTTGAAGGAACGCAAATGGCATCCCCTACACAGGATTCCAGGGGGAGGGACGGATCACCTCCCCCCACCTGCGGAACCCGGCGGTGCCAGGTAAGCGGGGTTTTGTACACCCCTACTGTCAGGGCCACATGGCTCAGTGAGCGGGGTCAAAGGGGCTGGGTGGGGGGAGTCTGCTGGCCTCTCAGATGAAGGTGGGTGCTTGTGACATCCCTATTTACCACAGGCTGCACCCACCTGGTCATACCCCATCCTCCACAGCTAGCTTTAATTCCGAGGGCATGCAATCGGGCACATTGCTGCAAACTCCCTGTGCACTTCATGAGACCGCAATCAGAGAAATGGATCCCAATGGGTCTTCTAAAACAAAAACATTAGGTTGACTGCAGGGTATCCTGACAGTGCTTCACAAAAAAAAAACAACTGGTTCTCAATGGGCCTGGGGCTTCATTTGTAAGGGATTTTTGGAGGAGGGAAGCTACTTGAGCATGTAACGGTGGCAGGAAACGGGGTCTACTGGCTGCCTGCACTGCCATGCAGGACTAACAATTATCTGCTCTAACATATGTTTGGTTATCTTCATCATGAGTCTTTATGGAGGTGTTGCCCAAGGAAAAGGGAATACCTGCCAGGGCTGCAGCATTTGATAGTCCCGCCTTTCTCCTTCAACCAGCATCAACGTCCGCTTGGGTCGGGATAAATATGCAGCATGTAAGGCATGGGCCACAGCTTGGATGCTGCTATAAGTAACGTAGCTGTCCTGAGACAGGGCTCTCTCAATCTCCTCCTGGGGCAGCGTCGCCTGTTTCTCTTTCTCTCTGCAACCTGTCCAAATTTTCATGGACAAACCATGCGTTGAACTGAAACACTTAAAAGTTTCATCCCAAGACAGTTCCAGAGAAGAGGAGACTGGCTCATAGTAGTCATATTTTGTCATTATTTTAGTCTTCATTCTGAAGGACAAAGAACCGTGGAGGAAACGGAAGTAAGAAGGTGCAAGAGACAAGTTGATGTCAATGTCCTGAAAAGCTGGTGTGATCCAGAGTTTTGCCCCAGTTGGGTTCTTTTCAAGTGTTCTTTGAATAAAAATCAACGGAAAACAGCCATAGTGGGAGTCCGCATAGTAAACAATTACCTTCACTTCTTTCCCCAAGAAAGAAAGGTCCATCTGGAATATGTAATTTAAGAAATGTCGTCCTAGTCTTTTGGAGAAAGCGACACAAATCCCGCTGCCGATCATCAGGGGTGTCAAGGCACCCAGGAACCGCTCCCCATTCTCAGTGTCTGGAGCGAAGAGACCGACCCACGTCCATCGGAAGAACAGGAGCAGCTGGACGATCCCCGAGTACTGGGCTTCCTCCTTCGGGGCCATGCGGTAGACAAAAGGGAACTGACTTTTGTCATTAGAAACAGGAGTAGCAATGCCATAACTGATCTAGGGAGCAAAGTAAAGTCAGAGACGGTAGTTTAGTCTCAGTTTATTTTCTGGATGAAGGTCAAATATTTTTGGCTAAAATGGAAGGACGATTATGTACCCTGTCTTGGGTTCCATAAAGAGGAAAAAGGGCAGGATAGAAAATACATACATACATTTTTTACTAGTGTACAAAGAGCTAAACATCTTTGGAACAGGATAGCTGCCAGAGCACCAATACATTCCAGTTCTATTGAAAATATTTTTCTTTCTCCCTCTCTATCTTCTTTAAAAAATAATTTTTAACATGGAGTTTTATTATTTTACCTTATCTTGTATCTTTTATTGCCTCCTCCCATATGTGTCTGCCCAGAACTGAAGATCATCCTCAGCGGCCCTCCTCCGTGACCCCTGCCAAAGGAAGTGAGGTGGGTGGCTACTAGGAGGAGGGCTTTTTCTGCTGTGGCACCCCAGCTCTGGAATGAGCTCCCTGGTGAGGTTCGCCTGGCACCTACATTGTATTCCTTTCGGCACCAGGTGAAGACCTTTTTATTTTCCCAGGCATTTTAGCATTTTAGCTCTCTAAACTTTTAGCTTTGCTGTTTTAAATCTGTATTTTAAACTCCTGCACTGCTGCTAGGTTTTATTGTGGTTGTACTGTTATATTGTGGTTTTAATGTTCTATATATTTTAAATTGTTTTATTGTGTGCTGTTTGGTTTTAATTTTTGTGAACCTCCCAGAGAGCTTCAGCTATTGGGTGGTATAGAAAATAAATAAATAAACAAATAAATAAATAAATATTGTTCACCACTCCGGAATCTGTCTAGACGTGGAGTCAAATATAAATGTAAATGAATAAATACAGAAATGAATTCAGAAATAAACAAAGAAATAATAAATGCCCTACAGGGCCATGCCTTCAACAGAGAGATGGGTGACATCATAACTTCTGGGGCAGAATCATGGCAGTGGTCATGTGGGGGCTGCAAGAACTGCTGGGGAGGGTTCTCGTTCCTGTCAGCCACTACAGTTTTCTGCAACATCTGCATCGGAGAGCCTTTCAAGACATGATTAAAGGTGCAATCCTATACAGATAGATGGGCACTCAGACCTCTGCTGAAGTCAGAGGCAACCTCCGATCCAATGCAGGGCAGAACCAGCGCAAAGAAGGGGATTCCCTCTGTGTTGCACTTTTCCTTAGATGGACGTTTTCACGTCTCTATGTGTGGCTTCGGGAAGGGGCAGGAACCGGGCTGGGGATCATATGGAAAGCTGTATAGTACAGCTTCTGTGGTCTCCTGCCATCCGTGCCCCCAGGGATGCCCAGCCTCCCATCCCAGAGCTCCACCACTGCCATGACTCACCTCCACACACTCCAGAGAACCATGATGCCCAGGAGGCACAGGGACTGAAGAGCGAGAGCTGAGCCCAAGCAGTGCTCTGCTCCCCTTTCTATGCACCTGGCCTCCTGTCTGCTCCCCATTCACACCTGTGGGATTTTGTAGTTGCTCGACATGGAGGAAATGTGGAGGGAGAGTTCTGATTCAGCCCCTTCGAGAATGGCCAGCAGGTGATTCTTCCTCCCGCAGCTGTAATGTGGAATGTCGCTTTCGCCCCCAGCAAGGAGCTGCAGCATGGCGTAGGAGGTGGCTCTTCCGTCGAAGAAGGACTTGTAGAGGTTGTAGCCCAAGGTGATGTTGGGCAAGAGCCTGGGGTTCCGGTTGATCTCCTGAACAGCAAATATGAAGGACAGGATGTGCCAGTGCTTTGTAGTGTGGAAACTGCAAAAAATAAACAAAAATTAAATGCAATGCCTCGTGCTGTCGTTCTCCACTGAATGAAAACATATCTCAGGTTCTTTCTTTTATACCCCCAAATTCTTTTTCATGTGTTTTCAATCCCAGAAGAGCCGATCATCACATAATGCTTTGGACATTCATAGGGGGCAGCAAGCATACCTGTGTTGCAAAGCAATTGGGTATCCATCTACCTGATGAAAGGGAAAATGGAGATATTTGTACCACATTCCTTGAGAGGGGATGTTGGAAGATGGCAAGGATCAAGGATATATGTGTCTGTCTGTCTGTCTGTCTGTCTTTAGATAGGTAATCTCTCTCTCTTTCTCTCTCTCTCTCTCTCTCTCTCTCTCTCTCTCACAGACACACACACACACACACACACACAAATGCCTTTTGTTAAGGCTTATCAGTAAAAACTATCATTCTGTCATGTAAAATCATAATAGAGGTGGGGTATCATTCAGAATGGTTTCACCAATGTTATTGAAAATTACAGGTGCCAGAAGAAGTGTTATGTTTACATGCCATGAAGTTTCCAGGTCTACTGGTGAACTATGGGGAGAGAAGCAGCACTAGAAAGAGAAAAAACAAGCAAGCAAACAATCTCCTCTCTCTGTCCAAAGTGACTTGGGGAGTATGTTTCAGCAACTGTGTTTGGATCAGAGTTTCTGAAGAAGAAAAACGAACTTTTTTAAAGTCTAAAACATTGATGATTTCCCACCTATTCCTCCTGTGTTGGGGATGGTGGAATTTTTTTTAGAAACAATAATCCTTTTTAATATGTATGCAAGTCATCAGCTGCCATTGTAGGCCTTGTTTTCATTTTGTTTTCTGCATCATGTCATGTTTTCTGGTGTTTGAGAGGGAAATGAAAACGGCCACAGCCATTAAAGGAAAAAAAAAGTTCCACAATTTGCCAGGGATATAGACTGGAAAAAAAAAATGTCTGGAGGGACATGTAGTGGGTATGTACTGGCCAATGAAATGATAATAAAGTAGGCTGGTGTATTTAAAAGTAAGTAAATGCTTTGAAGAAATGTTAATTTCAGGTCTTCTCTGTGCGCCCATGTGTGTGGGCATGGGCGTGCACGGGTCTACGGGTCTCCACCTTCCTGCCTTTATTGTTCTATGTGTTTCAAGGCATTTCACTTCTGGTTTGAGTTCAGCTTCACTCTCTCCTTTCCCCAAAATTATCTTTAAATCACTTCTCTTTTAGCTTTGCAAGCTTTTGTTACTGAATATCACCCATAGAGACATAAAAGTGAGTAATATGGGGAGGGGATGTCATAGATTAACTGTGCCCTCTTATCCATGCTGTTTCAGTATGTATGAATAAAAATAACAATGTTTTTTATTATTACCTACATAGACCTTATAGTGTATACAGTATTTGATGTGTTAAGGGGTCGGGAACGTTGCCTCAAAGAAAAGCTGTGTCCCACTCACTTTTACTCACTGGGAATCACATCAAAGTGGAAACTGAAAACGAAGCACTCTTTAACGCTTCTGGAAGGATCACCATTATTCCAGTCAGTAGTCACACAACCTGTAGAACCTTAAAAGGAGGGTTACAGACACTTGCTTTTGCCATCTTAGCTCACCGCAGACAGGATATCCAAAAAACACAGCCCCTCAGCTCAGCTTGGTGACCCCAAATGCTCAATCTGCCCCCCCATCATCCCCCTTCCTACCTGAAGGATCATCTCCTCCCATATACACTTGCCCAGACCCTGAGATCAGCTTTAGCAGTCTGACTGCAGAAGCCCCCGCCAAAGGAAGCAAGGTGGGTGGCTAGAAAGACAAGTGCCTTTTCTCCTGTGGCTTTCCAGTTGTGGAGGAGAAAGTTGGGGTATCGTATTCTCTTATAACCAGAGTTTGGGGCGGGGGGAGTAGATTCTATTTCTTATATTAAGAAAATGCCTCAGTGGACCAGTCTGAATCTTCATAGTGGAGGAGAAGTGTATTTGAGGATGGCCTGTGGCAATTTTGAAGTAGAACTGGTCAGAAATTGCTTTTTTCTAGGATGTTTAATTTTGATAGGCGAGCTCCTGCAGTTTGATAGATTTTGTCCGGATTTTTTTCCCACTTGAGTTACATGGGCTACTTTGGAAGATCATTTCTCCTGTTTGTACAGCATCTTTTGGAAAACAGTTTGTCCTCTTAGGAAGGAAGAAGGTGTAGAATATACTGTGCCTCAGAAAACTATAAGGCATCTCTAGGTTTTAATTTTAAGCCGGAATTCAAATTCCATTATATTCAGGGTGAGAAGGGGGAGAGAAAAAGAGATCTACCTATTAATAAGCCAAGAGGCGTAGCTCAGTGCCGATGATCTGCCACCGTATATTTGATATACATGGATATAGATGAACTAAATTTGGAGACAGATTCTTAATTCTCCTATCTCTAATAACCTAAATGAACAGATCACCAAAAGGATAACCAAGGGCTTTGGTTCATTGCCATCCCAGAAACCTTTTCTCCATTATAGGGAATCTATGCACAGAACACAAAATGAACTCAACTGGTGGTTGGCTTGAATCTCTGCTAACGCAGGAGCAACCACAGGCATCTGCAGTCTTGATTCAGAGACTTGATGATACTGAGTGACAGGAACTACACTCCTGCCCAGCAGAACCTGTTCCCCCAGTCACCCCATGTGATGCTGCCTAGTTCTGGTACTTCACTCTCTTCTTTGATGTCTCTTCAGAATAAACAGGGCCATCAAGCATCCATTCATGCAAGACTTAATCTTGGACCAGCAGCAGCACTTCAGGGGAGGTTTTGGGAAACTCCATTCCAAAGCAGGTCGTGTCTGTGTAAGGCAGGAGTCCCTGCAACTCTGACCCAAGGACTCTTTTATTGTAATTTTATTCTGATTTGAGAGGCCGTATGCTGTATGCTCTGCTGAATACCTTCCCAGGGCATTCTGAGGAAAGATTGGTCATTCACTGTCCTGGGAAAAGTCAGCTATCTCAAAAAAGATGTGGCTAATTATTTTCTAATCATCATGCGCATGAGCACTCAGCTGATTTTACGAGCTAAACTGAAGAAACTGTATCCCTGTATCCCGATATTTTGTCTTGTATTTTATCTTGAATGGGTCTAACACCCATTACACACACACACACACACACACCTGGCTTCTTCAGAAGTAAATCCCACAGATTGAAGTACTGTAGTGGATGAGGAAGAAAGGTGCTCACCCTTAAGAAAGGGCCACAACTATGGCCCTGTAATTATTCTGGACAGGGAACCTCTGTGCGGACATTTGCATTTGGACCACTCCCAAGAAACTACCGCCCCAGCTCCAGCCTGTGTCTTATCACAACATCTACTATCAAAGAGGCTGCTGGTTCTTTTGGCTGAAACAATGCAAGGGAACCCCATGGATCCAGTCATATGTGAGCATACTGAACTAAATGGTGCCTTCTCTTTAATGAAGCTCCGAATTCTTCTTCAAAAAGGACAGAGTGGCAAAAGTCAGAAGAGCGATTTATCAGGGATGACCAGAGATACCAGAAAAGATGGACAGTCTCCCATAAATGCTGACAACCGGAGTGCGGGTTTGGAAGCATTACATCATCTGCATCACTTACTTCACAACCCTGGTTAAAGGGGACTCAGAGAAAACGTATGGTTCATTGCACATGAAATACTGTGAAGACAGGACTCCACTGATGAGGTAGTCTCCTGGCCAGTAATAATAGGATCCTAACTCTTGCTCTTTGTTCAGAGTGGTCAAGCAGTCTGTCTTCTGCAGTTGACCAGCTGCATAAGGAAGCAGCAGCAGCAGCAGCAGCAGCAACGATATCATTCTGGGTCTTCCTCCGTCCTGCTGTTCCTGCTTTCTGAGTGTCCTTTCACCTCCACAGCCAGCTAATCAGAAGATGTGAGAAAAGTCTTGCAAGATAGAGGCTGCAGTGTCTTTACAACAACATCCAATTCTGAGACATAGGCAGTGGTGGGAGGTGGCGTACTAAACTACACCACAGGCATGGTCATCTCGGCCTGTCCGAAATCTGAGCCCAGGCTCTCGGGAGCACAGGAGATGTTTTATACACCAAGCTTTACAGGCACGGTGCAAGAGGGTTCCTGGAACTGCCTTTCATTCTGATGTTGACATCGTTGGTCTCCAAGGAAAACAGAAAGCAAACATCTCTTGAGCTTTGGCAAGACTCAGAATAGATCACTATGTTTATTATAATGATCAGGGGGAGGTTCACAGCTGCAACTTCATGGATTCTCTGAGTGCATCGAGGCGAGCTGCAGAACTGGGGAAAAACATGTTTGTGAGAAGTCACACAGGCAGCTCCATCTTCTGGTTGTCCAGGGGGAAAGGTGAGCCTGGCCTTGCCTGTATGCGAAAAACTCACACAAAAGAGCCAAGATCAAGAAAATCTCTTCGGATGCATACCAGTGTTTGGGAATGTGCGGCCCTCCAGATAGCACTGGACTGCACATTCAGTAGCCTGAACTGGCCTTGCCCATGGGGGAAAACGATGGGAGTTGCAGTCCGAGAACATCAGGAGGGCCACATCTTCCCCATTCCTTATGCGCATGAAGGCGCACACTACCTGGGGGCGTTTCCCAGCCCTGCCCCCTTTGCCAACCCTCCCAATTGCACTTCTAGTGCTGGATAGGCCAGCATGACCAGTGATCCAAGAACAAATGGTGGTCGCCACACAATGGAAGGATCTCCCCCTACTAGTACTTCCAGTGAGCTCATCAGAACTGTGCATCATCTGGGTTGGGAAGAAGTAAATTATGTTCAACAAACTGGTTAGTTATGAACCCAGTTTGCAGAGAAAAATGAAATGTAAAGATAGGTTTAAGGTAACTAACTTTATTATTTGAAACATTCCAAGTGTTACATCTTTGAACTTTTCAAAACTTCCTTAAACACAGTCTTTTTGGTGTCGACTCCTGGGATGCCCCTGTAACGTCCTTGTTCTGGTCCATCAGTCATTTGATTCTTAAGGTTTACCAATGAGTGCACGCAACTCATGACAACATAGCGTTGTCCATGGCAGAAGAGAGGTGTAGGCAGACAACCATCGGCCAGAGGAAAGCCATCCAAGCTAACAACACAGAAGCAATTTCAGAGACATGGGGAACATTAGATTTACAGACTGAGCCAGAAACGTCATCATTCTGCCATCGTGATGGAGGCACAATGATATGTCCATAGGTATAGCAAATGCAGCAGAGTACTCATGCTCAAGGACTTCATTGACTTGCCAGTTCTCAGTAGTGCATGGGTAAACACTGAGTAGCACGTTAGTGCGTGACTCCAGCAAGGTGCAGCCCAGTGTGCTGTTCTCTGCTCGCTCGAGGCGAGCCATAGTGGCTTCATCGGTGTCAAGGATGTACAGCTGGCCATAGCTTGGGGGCGCATCTGACTGCACAGTGCTCATTGGATGGTAAAGTCAGCCTTGCACTCTCAACACAAACAGACTGGGAGCTTGTGGCTGTGCATTCTTGAGGGGTGCATACCAGGAAGCAAAGCCTAGAGTACTGCTGTCCTTGCGAAAGTCCTTCAGGAATTTCTTGCCCAGAATAGAGCCATCGGTGACAATGTTGCAGATGAAAATGGGAACCAAGGGTGGTGGTAGTGAAAACTTTTTGTCATGGCAGCAAAGAGTTGACAATTCACACTCGAAAAGGAAGGCGTCACAGTGCTCACAACCCTTAACAAAGTTGCCAATATCAAACTTGTCGAGGTTGGTTGCAGGACGCAGGACGAAAGGCGCAGTCTGCCTCCTGTGTCTGGGCTGGTTTCAGATGTTGAGGGATTCAAGGCTGGCCAGAGCTTTGTTGACTCCCAAAGCCAAGGGATTGCCTGCATATGCAAGCTTCTTGAGGCGGGGGTGGAATCATCCTGGCTGGGCCACAAGCTTCTTCTCTAGGGGCAGGAGGGGTAGAATTGGTGCGGTGGCACGAGGTATGCTGGGACTCATGGTTCACCTACTTTCTGTTACCAGTAAGCATTTGATGTCTAGGCATGTTGGTAATGTGTGGATTACTGTATATAAAGGTCATTTTGTTAAATGTAACCTCTGGAGACTTCCTTTCTGAGCAATGAATAAACTTCGACTGGGTTACTTTTAACTGTTCGTTGTTTATTTGTTCAGTCACTTCCAACTCTTCATGACTTCATGGACCAGCCCATGCCAGAGTTTCCTGTCAGCCCTCGCCACCCTCAGCTCCCCCAAGGTCGAGTCCATCACCTCCAGAGTATCATCCATCCATCTTGCCCTTGGTCGGCCCCTCTTCCTTTTGCCTTCCACTTTCCCTAGCATCAGCATCTTCTCCAGGGCATTCTGTCTTCTCATGATGTGGCCAAAGCACTTCAGTTTTGCCTTTAATATCATTCTCCCAAGTGAGCAGTCTGGCTTTATTTCCTGGGGTATGGACTGGTTTGATCTTCTAGCAGTCCAAGGCACTCTCAGCCTTTTCCTCCAGCACCACAGTTCAAAAGTGTCTATCTTCCTTTGCTCAGCCTTCCTTATGGTCCAGCTCTCGCAGCTATTGGTTACTCATCATCATCATGGTGATCACTTGTGACCGGGTAAGGTTGTCTTCCAAAGTTAGAATCTATATGGATAACTCTTTAAAAGGACTAGGCATTCATAGAAGATAGGTCAATCAACACATTAATCTCTAGCAGTGGGTCTGCAGGTGGCTACAGAGGCTGATTCTGGATCTACACAGCGAGGACATAGGTTTCCAGCTGGAAGGCGGTCACAGTGAGGGTTTGCTTGACATGCCTTCCGCTGAGCTTGCTTCTCCCTTTCGCTCTGTACTCGTGATTCTTCAGTCTTTAGCACCTTTAATATAGGCTGACCTCCAGTTGGAACGCTCATGAGTTAGAGCTTCCCAGTTTTCAATGCTTACGTTACATTTTTCTAGATTAGCTTTAAGAACATCTTTAAAGCTCTTTTGCTGTCCACCAATATTCGGTTTTCCATTGTAAGCTGGGAATAGAATAACTGCTTTGGAAGACGATAATCAGGCATTCGAACAACATGGCCGATCCAGCGAAGTCGATGTTGGAGAATCATTGTTTCAATGCTGGTGGTCTTTGCTTCTTCCAGTATGCTCACATTAGTCCGTCTGTCCTCCCAAGTAATTTGCAGAATTTTTCGGACACAGCATTAGTGGAATTTTTTGAGAATTTGGGAGTAGGGATATACGAAAGTACCTTTTTGTGGATGTGATTCGCGGTGTGGGGGGAGGAGCTCCGTCCCTCCCCCCGGAATCCTACCTGGCTGGCTCCGCTCTGCACTACTTTGTAAAAAAATACAAAGCTGAGCTGGGGGCAAGTGGGGTGCTGACATGTGTAGGAGTAGGAAGGACAGATACTGAAGCTGAAGCTCAAATATTTTGGCCACCTAATGCGAAGAGAAAACTCTCTGGAAAAGACCCTGATGCTGGGAAAGACTGAAAGCAAAAGGAGAAGGGGACAGCAGAGGATGAGATGGCTAGATAGCATCACCGATGCAATGAATATGAACTTGAGCACGCTCCGGGAGGGAGCGCAGGACAGGAAGGCCTGGCATGCTATGGTCCATGGGGTCACGAAGAGTCGGACACGACTGAACGACTGAACAAAGACTTACTTCTGAGTAGACATGCACAGAGTTGGTTCTCCTCTCTGCTCAGCTTTGTATTTCCACTTCTAGTTCATTATCAAACCTCCTGTTAGTTATCTCAGAAGACCCTTGGGTGAATGGGGGGGGGTTTCCAGGGAACAGCTGGATTGAGGGAGATTCACACACACACACACACACTAGAAGAATATAGTTCTTCTTATTCCCTGGTATGTTTATTCTCCATTTTGTCCATTCTCTGAACATGTGCAGAGTGTGCTTTTTATTCAAACAAAGAGAAGGTTGCTGATCTTTCCCTTCATGCTGCATTTGTACAAGTGTGACTGCGTCAGAAAGAACTTTCCATTATACTGTCTCTTTTTCTTCATGAGTTTCATAACAGAAGTATGGTGCAGTGGTTAGAGTCCAGCCCAAAGTCACCCAGTGGGATAACTAACAGGTTTGCTAATGAGCTGGATGTGGAAATACAAAGCTGAGCTGGGGGGAAGTGGAGTGCTGACATGTGTAGGAGTAAGTCGCATTGAATTCCGTAAGACTTACTTCTGAGTAGGCGTGCACAGAGTTGGTTCTCCTCTCCATTTTATCACAACGTCACCAACGAGGCTGGATGTGGAAATAGAAAACGGGGCAGGGGGAATAATACCTCGTGCAGGGCTCCAGACCAGCATGGTCATTTTAAAAGGTTTTTTCTTCCTTTCAAATAGCACTGCTTTTAAACAAAGAATGCATCGCTCGGGCACACCTAGGGCAGCCTTGTTTTGGGAAGCCCCAAGGAGGAGGAAGTGTTTTGGCTGAAAGTAATTACTGCATGTCTCAGGGCAGGGGAAAAAATACGTAAATATCTACGAAAATAGCCTTTCTTACGGAAGTTATGCAGAATTACGGCTGTCAGTATGGATTTATCTTCGTAATTTTCAGAGCAGAAAAAAAAGAGAATTCCGAGGGCTTGCAAATGATGGTACGGAGCACTGGCCGCAAACTGCGGAAGTCAAGAGGCATGGAAGGTACGCAATTCGTACATCCCTAGACCACAGCAGCACAAAACCAAGTCATAGAACATACAGAAAGTGACATAAGACTACAGTAATCGCTAATTGAAATTATTAGTTGAAATTGTTAGAATTAAAACAGATTCTTAAAATAACAAGCTTTACATCTACAGTACATATTACAGAATGAGATAAGAATACATTTCTCATATTTTCCAGGCTCCCAGGCCAGGCACCACAGTGGGATCTACATAGTTTCCCCCACATTTTGCAGCCTTGGCTGTAGAAGAAACAACCCTCCAGGCCACACACCGGGGAGTTGCTTGTAGCAGAAAACCCAGTTTCCTCTCTACATCCCAAAATTTCATTTCCCTTAAGAAGGGATCTAAATCACAATCTCTGATATCAGTATAGAGTTGACATTTGAGAATATAATGTGCCAAATCCCACAAAATGGCTTTCCCACAAAGAGACCATCTCTCTTAGACTGGCACACCACAAAATCTACCCACTTTCATCATTGAATCCATTTGTTTGAAGCCCCATTGAGTGAAACCCTTCAACATTTAGTGACAAGGAGAATATAAGGTACCCTTTGGATTGATGCTGTCCTGTCATCCCTGCCAAGCACCTCGCTGCTCTAAAACTATTTGGAATAGTGCTCAAGGTGACGAACAACACTAAAGTATGAGATCAAATATGAACCTATAAATAAAACATAAATTCAAATAAGTTAAAGCCACATCAATAAAAAAGAAATCGCACCCGCCACTTCAAACCCACTTCTGCAAACAGCTTTATAACCGAAACCTGCCCTGAATAAAGACCCCTTTGCCTGCTGCCGGGAGGTGAACAAAGTGGTAGCTGGCCTTGTAACGTACGTTATAGGGATGTGCGAACTCACCCCCATCTCAGATATCCAGGCACCCGCCCATCCCCTGCCCCCACTCACCAGTTCCCAGATCCCGCTTGAGCCCCTCCCATGCTCAGCAAGCAACCTGCACTCACCCTGGCAGCCTTGTTGAGCTCTGTGGTCACCATTTTTTGAAAAATGAAATGGTACAGATGTCAGAGAATTCCACCACGGATCTCGGTGAGGCCAAATGCCAGTGCATTCGGCCCCCTGAAATCTGTGGCAGAACGAAGCCCCCCCGCCCCGCGAAATGGGCCCGGAACGGAGCACCTACCTGCTGCCATCCGTGCTGACTTGCGAATGGCGTCTGCGTCTGCGGGTGCCATTTGCTTCTTCCATGTAGCCATGATAGGCTACATAAGTACTTACATAGCCTATCATGGCTTAACTAAGGGAACGCAAATGGCGGCAGCTACGGTGGCCGTCATTTGCGTTCCCCTTTTTTTTTTGCCATTTTAGACTACGTAAATATTTATGTAGGCTAAAATGGCAAAGAAAGAAAGAAAAGGGGAACACAAATGGCGCCCGCCGTAGCCACCGCCATTTACGTCCACTGTTTGTTTGTTTTTTCCATGATAGGCTACGTAAATATTTACATAGCCTATCATGGCAAAATACAGGGACGCAAATGGCGGCAGCTACAGCAGCCAACATTGGCATCCCTGCAGGCTGACCAGCAGCAGGACGTCCAGCTGCGGGCAGCCCTGGCCAGTAGCTCCCCGGAATCTCTGTAGCGCGGAGCCGGGTAGAGAGAATTTCGGGGGGAGGGATGGAGCGCCTCCCATTCACCGCAAATGTCACCCTTGGAAACGGTAAGTGACTTTCGTATATCCCTATAAAATGGTGATCACAAAATGCGCATAGCACGACAATGCACATTTTGTGAATGCACATATTTGTATGTGTGCAAAAATGCACATTTTGTGATTTGGAAGGAGTTCCCTTGTAAAAGCCTTAGAGCCATGTTTTTCTGCCATGGCGGTGCTGGAAATGATGGATGCATATTGCTTAGGGCTTAGTCCATGGAGTCCTGTGTGATCTGGGAAGGATTTGATAGTGGTTTGCAGGGATGGATCTCTGGGGCATCTTAGTACCTCAGCAGACTCACAGACTTTATTTCTGAATGTTGAGATATATAAATAAATAAATGAATGAATGAATGAAAGAATAATACATATATATGTACACAATTAAAATAAAAAGAGAAGCAGAAGGAGTAGAGAGAACCAAAGCAGCTATGAGGGAGTGAGGAAGAGGGTGAAGAGTGTAATTTCGGAGCCCTGGTCTCACCTCCATCCCCAGAAACAGAGAAATCCTATGGCACTCTAAACACTGTCTATTACTGCTTTTACATAGGTCTGTGCACTGCAGAGCAAATGGACAATTGGCCTTGGCCAATCATTTACTATAGAAGCAATATCATAAGAGACAAGGCCAAGGTACTCGTTTAGGATGAACATCTACAAAACACAGACAGGTTGAGTACAGTACATTATGGAACTTTCTTCTACTGAATCACAATGTCAAGCCAACTTGTACCAAAATTGCCTGTGGAGACAGGCAACAGCTCCCAGTGGAGGTTGGTGGCTCCAGGTTTGGTGAAGCTGTGAATCCATGCTGGTTCAGCACGTTGGATTCCTCTTTTAGAGCTCTGGTTGGTTCTGTCTGAAACCCAGAATGCTTAAACAGCTCCACTGCAATCACAGCTGCCAGCCTCCAGTGGCAGCTGCCCAAAATCTCAGGCTGAGAATGTCAGCATCCAAAGTTTAAATGGCCCGGTACCAAAAACTGAGTATAGGATTATCCGATATCAAATATCTCTTTGTTCAGGGGACTGTCCACTTCAAGATAAAGAATTCCCTCCTATCAAAAACATCATTTATGTGCAGTAAATGTGTGATGACCACAGATGACAATGACAAGAAAGGAAATGGAAATCCCAAATTAAAATGCGGCACTCTCTTAGAATAAGTCTTAATGACAAAAAGTGCATGAAAACTTTGTAGCAAGCAAAGTAAATACAGTAAACTAATTCCATATACCCACAAACAAAAATCCATTTAATGTGTTGTATTCAGGGCTTTCCATGTGCACTCAAGCTGGAATATGCTGGTATACTGCAGCTGTTAAGGGCCTCATCTTAAACAGATGCATTACTTAGACAATATAGGTATGTTATAGTTCCAGCCTCACCACTACCTTAGATGTGGATGGTGGTCAGTGGCAGAGTGATAGGCCCAGATTTACCTATTTGCTGTTACTGAAACATGGAGACTATGCAACTGGAGCTGTGAGCACATCAAAAGGCTCTGTTAATTATGATCTCACCAATACTAGTATCTACTCCAACCTATGCTAAATATTCTTCTACAATTCTGCTTCTGTGGATCAGATGCCCTAGTTTGGTTTAAACATGATATGCTCCTTTGTATTCAGATCAGGCCTCAAAACAATAATGTAGCACTTTGGAAGAAAGATGCAGCCCAACAACCCAGCACTGGAGGCTGAAATTGAGAAGACCTGCACGGCCACCATGTATTTAACCTTGGTGCTCAGGTAGGAGGGCACAAAGGACAGCCAAACACTGCAGAAAACCAGCATGCAGCATGCAGAAGACCAGCATGCAGCATTCATGGAAGGAGATTGTTCCTTCCGTGCATGGAGCGCAAGCGTAGCAGCAAGGTGGCTCTCCTTCCTGGACCTCCTTGGCGTATCCAGGAAGACAGCTCTCAGTGCACCTGGAACGAGGCATGGTCTAGCAGCAAAGAGAAGGAGCATAAAGGAAACAGTATTATGGATATTTGTGCCTATGGAAAAGAATCATACAATTTAGACAGTACAGGTAGTGGCAGAGGCCAATCACAGTGAACAGTAGGGGGAGAGAGATGAGCTCTTCAAGGGAGGATAGCACCACCTCTGAAAAGGCCTTCTCCTCTTCCCCTTTATGATCTTCAGTGGCAGGGCAGGAGGAAAAGGAAGGATCGGAGGCCTCATGACGCAGCAGGGAAAGGAAAGGCATTTGAAGAAGGGGGACAATGGTGCATTTAGAGACACTGAAGGGGATATATGGTGGATTTATATCCCCCAAATATGTTCAGCACCTTGGATAACTCTTTCAGAGTTCCAGTGGGATCTGATTAGAAATCCCATTCCAATGAGAAAAAAGCCCCATGAAACAGAAAGGACTTCCTGCTAGGGATGGCGGAGAATTCCGCCATGGATTCCAGTGAAGCCAAATGCACTGGCATTCGGCCCCCCGGAATCCATGGTGGAACGGCCTCCTGCCCATCCGCCCGCCCCGTGGAATCCCCTGGGATGGCACTTACCTTGGGCGGGGGGGCGGCGGGAGCGGCGGGAGCGGCGGGAGCGGCGGCGGCAGGGCAGAGGCAGGTACAGAGGCAGCGGGGCGGCAGCAGGGGCGGCGGGGGCGGCGGCGTGGCAGCAGCGGCTGGTCTCCTGGCCGGCCGCAGCTGGGCGCAGCTTAGGAAATGGTGGCGGCTACGGCGGCCGCCATTTGCATTCGCTATTTTTCATTGTTCTAGCCTACGTAAATATTTATGTAGGCTAGAACGGCGAAAAATAGCAAACGCAAATGGTGGCCGCCGTAGCTGCCGCCATTTGCGTACGTGTTTTTTTACTTTGCTGTGATAGGCTACGTAAATATTTACGTAGCCTAGTTAAGCACAGGAATGCAAATGGCAGTGGCTATGGCCGCCACCATTTGCATCCCTGCTGCCCAGCGGCCAGATGTCCGGCTGCTGGCGGAGCCGGCCGGCGGCTCCGTGGAATCCCCGCAGAGTGGAGCCGGCTAGGCAGGATTCCGAGGGGAGGGACAGAGCGCCTCCCCCCCACCGCGAAGCAGATCCACAAAACGGTAAGTGACTTTTGTACATCCCTACTTCCTGTTTGAGACTCACACGAAACCAAAATCTCCAGGGATGATGCCACAACACAAAATGCCTTCCTGCCAATTGTCACCAGCCAAATCTCAGAGGGTTGGGACATTGGTGGAGGCCTCATCAGATGCAGAAAGAGAGCATATCCAAGCCTCCTGTGGATGATATCATTTTTACTAGGGCTGTGTACCACTTTGGGCCAAATCCTGAAACCCTAGTGGATCAGGGTGATTCAGACTGAAGCAATGAAGTTCTGGAATGGGTCAGGATCAATTTGAAGCACTCCAATATGGATTAGATGCCTCTGAAGTGTTTTGGGGAAGCTTTGCACCTATCTAGACAGGCCCCCACTCTTACCTGGTCTCCTGGGGATTGCCCGCAACCATTGCTTTCTTGGAGGGAGTCACCATTTTCTTTCAAAATGGTGTCTCTTGTTCTTCCAATAAGAGGAGTCACCATATTTATTTTTATTTTTTAAAAGGCAACTCTGTTGCAGAGGCTGAGATGTGTAGGCACTCCCAAGTCCCAACAGATCGAGGTAAGGAGTGGGGGTCTGTGGTGGTGGCCGAAACAGTGTGTGTGGGGGTGTTATGTTCAGTGGCAATTACCCCCCCGCTTCCAATCTCTAGATGTTGCTTCAGAACAGGAGCCCGAAGTGGGTCAAGCTGGCTTCAGGGGAGGTTGAGGCAACCTCTGCATTAGGGTGGGTGGGCTGTGCACAGCTTTAATTTTTGCTACCCTGACCCTAGATTGTAAAGGGCTTCAAAGGTATTAGCACTTTAATTTACACCTTGAAGCTGAGTGTGAGCCAAAGAAGCACTTTTAGAACAGGTGAGGCATTGTCTGTCAAGCTAGATTATCAGCTATATAAATGGGAAAGGAGAGTTAAGCATGAGAGAGGCAGGGAAGAGCAAGAGCAGGAAGTCCAAAGGGTAGAGACAGATGAGGACCAAGGCAAGCTGCTTCCTGATGACTGGTGGAGGTGACAGTCCTGGGTTATAAATGCATTGAGCTGGGATGGAAGTACAGTAAAAGCTTGGTCCTCTGTGATGGATTAACTTGGCCAAAGACTTCATCTTTGGCCAAGTTCAGATCTGGGAGATATTTTGCTCTTTCAGATTGCAGAGAGGCTAAATTGGCTCAGAGGGGTCTTATCAGCAAGAGGGGTTACCACCCACCCTTTCTACAGCTGCATGGGATGTGTGACAAGGGGGGGAGCCATATTGTACTCCGACCCTTTGTTTTTAAGGAAGATTCAGGGCTCTCGAAGTAGAACTCCCTGGAAAAGACCCTGATGCTGGGAAAGATTGAAGGCAAAAAGAGAAGGGGACAGCAGAGGATGAGATAGCTTGATAGTATCACCGATGCAATGAATTTGAACTTGAGCACACTCCAGGAGAGAGTGGAGGACAGGAAGGCCTGGCGTGCTATGGTCCATGGGGTCACGAAGAGTCGGACATGACTTAACAACTGAACAACAACAACGTTTTTATTGTAATGCGATGTAAATGTGCCATACAATAAATAAAATAAATCTAACAGTCAGGAAGTTTTTCCTGATCTTCAGATTTTGATCTCATCAAACAGGCAGTTCCTTATTTTCTAATTGCCATGCATAAAAGAGCTCAGCTGATTATTCATTGCCCCAGCTAAACTTAAAAAAAACCCTGGATCCCTGTGTCCTGATACTGTGTCTTGTATTTTATTTTATTTTGAATTGGTCTAAGGCCGATAATACATATATATACAGATAGATGATAGACAGACAGACAGATGATCTGGCTTCTTCAGAAGTCAATCCCACTGTGTGCAGTAGGATTTACTCTCAAGTACTGTAGTTGGTGAGGAGGAAAGGTGCTCACCCTTAACACAGGGCCACAACTCTGGCTCTGTAATTCCTCTGGAGAAGGATCCTATGGGTGGGCATTTGCATTTGGACCACTCCCAAGAAAGAACCACCCCGGCTCCAGCCTGTGTCTTATCACAGCATTAAAAGGCAAAGAGGGTGTTTGTTCTTTTGGTTGAAACAGTGCAAGGGAAACCCATTTATCCAGTCACATGTGATCGTACTGAACTAAATGATGTCTTTATTTTAATGGAGCTCCTAAACCTTCTCCAAAAAGCACAGACGGGCAAAAGTCGGGAGAGCGATTTACCAGGGATGACCAGATAACAGAACAGAAGGACAGTCTCAGTAAATGGGGACAACCGGAGTGTGGGTTTGGAAACATTAATTCATCACTTACGTGACAACCCTGGCTAAAGGGGACTCAGAGAAAACGTATGGTTCTTGACACTCAAAATATTGTGAAGAGAGGACTCCACCAATGAGGTAGTCTCCTGGCCGGTAATAATAGGATCCTAACACTTGCTCTTTCTTCTCAGATCTTGGGCATTTTGTGTTCTGCACTTGACAGGCTGCATAAGGTAGCAGGAGCAACAACAGCAGCAGCAACGGTATCATTCTGGCTCTGCCTGCCTCTTGCTATTCCTCCTTTCTGACTGTTCCTTTCACCTCCACAGCCAGCTAATCAGAAGATGTGAGAAAAGCCTTGCAAGATCGAGGCTGCAGTGTCTTTGCAAATCTCTCAAACCCTGAGCCAAGGGCAGCCGGGGGGTGGGGGATGTACTGAACTACAGCACAGGCATGGCCATCTCAGTCTGTCCTAAATCTGAGCCCAGGCTCTCGGGAGGAGCACAGGAGTTATTTTATGCAGCAAGCTTTTCAGGCACGGTGCAAGACGTTTCCTGGCACTGCCTTGGATTCTGATCATGTTTACTTCATTGGTCTCCAAGGCAAACAGAAAACAAAACATCTCCTGAGCTTTGGCAGGAATCAGAAGAAATCACTGTGTTTTTGATAATGATCAAAATTCACATCTGCAACTTCAGGGATTCTCTGAGTGGCTCGAGGTGCAGTTGCAGAGCTGGAGAAAAACATGTTTGCAAGAAGTCACGTACGCGGCTCCATCTTCTGGCATGGGTGGGCATGGGGTAAAGGTGAGCGTGGCCTGACCAGTATTCGAAAAACTCACACAAAACAGCCAAGATCAAGAAAATATCTTAAGATACAAACCAGTGGCTGGGGACATGTGGCCGTCCAGATAGTTCTGGACTGCGAGTCCAACAGCCCTAGCTGGCATAGTCCATGGGGAGGAATGATCAGAGCTGCAGTCCAAGAAGTTCAGAAGGGCCACTTCTTCCCCATCCCTGATGCGCATGAATGTGCACACCACTTGGGGAGTTTCCCAGCCCTGCACCCTTTCCCAGCCCTCCTGATTGCACCTCTGGTGCTGGATAAGCCAGGATTACCAGCGTTAAAGAACGGTGGCCACCATACAACTCAATGATCTCCCCCTGTTATTACTACCAGTGAGCTCCTCAGAACTGTGCATAATCTTGTTTGGGAAGAAGTAAATTATATTCCAAAAGCTGATGATTTGTGAACACAGCCCCCGGCAAAAAATAAAATCTAAGTAAAGGGTGAAGTAATCTAGGTGTGCTTACTGAAACATTCCAAGTTTTACATTGTTTATTTCTACAACACTTCCTTAAAAACATGGTTCTTGATGTCAACTCCAGGGCGGCAACTGGAACGTCCATCTTCTGGCCCATCGACCACTTGAATCCTGAGGTGTGCCAAAGACAGCAAGTGACTCTTGGTGATGTAGAGCAGTCCATGGCAAAAGATAGGTGTAGACCAAGAGATGCCAACTTGTAGGGATGGTGGAGAATTCCACCACGGATTTAAGTGAGACTGAATGCACTGACTTTCGGCCCCCCAAAATCTGTGGCGGAATGGCCTGCCACACCCCGCCTGCCCGCGAATTCCCCTCGGGACAAAGTTTACCTGGGGCAGATGTTCCGGATGGCGGCAGCTCTGGTGGCAGCTCCGGTGGCAGCTCCGGTGGCAGCTCTGGTAGCAGTGGACTTTTGACCGGCTGCCACAGCCACCATTTGCATCCTGGTCTATGCCGTGATAGGCTATGTAAGTATTTACATAGCCTATCATGGCAAACTAAAAAAAACCCACACACCTGCCTACGCAAATGGCGGCAGCTACGGCAGCCGCCATTTGCGTTCCCTATTTTTCGCCATTCTTGCCTACATAAATATTTACATAGGGAATTATGGCGAAAAATAGGGGAACGTAAATGGTGACCGCCGTAGCCACCATTTGCGTACGCGGGTGTTTTCTTTTTTTTAGTTTGCCGTGATAGGCTATGTAAATACTTACGTAGCCTATCATGGCAACCTGGCTGAATGCAAATGGTGGCTGCTACGGTGGCCACCATTTGCATCCGCAGCAGCCCGTCCATGGCCAGAAATCCGGCTGCGGACAGCCCTGGCCGGCTGCTTGCTGAGCCGCCGTGGAGCAGAGCCGGCCGGGCAGGATTCCGGGGGGGAGGACCGGATCGTCTCCCCCCCATTGAGGATTTCAGGGGGTGTGATGGAGCGCCTCCCCCACACTGTGAATCAATTCCATGAAAAGGTAAAAAAGGCTCTTTTTTTTGCCAAGACCCCATCCAACCTCACTGTGAAAGTGCAGGAAAGGATAAACCAAAGGGTTTCAATGACTCTCCATGTTGATCTTGCAGCACTCTCCAGTTTTAGTGTTTAATACCAAAGAATGGTCAGCCACAGGAAAGCCATCCCAGCGAACAGACACAGAAGCAATGTCAGAGACACGGGCAATGTATTAATGTCCAGAGTGAGCCGTAGTGTTCATCATTCCGCGGTCACGATGGAAGCACGGCGATACGTCCATAGGCGCACGCCCAGCAGCAAGTGCAGCCCAGTTCTCATAAGGACTTCACTGACATGCCGGTACTCAACAGCGCACGGGTAAACATTGACTAGCAGGTTAGTGAGTGACTCCAGCAAGGTGCAACAAAGTGTCCTGTCCTCTGCTCGATCGAGGAGAGCCATAGTGGCCTCATCGGTGTCAAGGATGTACAGGTGGCCGTAGCTTGGTGTCTCATCTGACCACAAAGTGCTCATCAGATGGGAAACGGAGCCTTGCACACTGAACACAAATGGAGTGGGACCTACGGCTGTGCAATCTTGAGCGGTGCATACCAGGATGCCAAGCCTACAGTCCTGTTGTCCTTGCAAATGCCCTTCAGGAATTGTTTGCCCAGAATGGAGCCATCAGTGACAATGTTGTGGATGAAATCTGGAACCGTGAGTGGGGGCAGTGAAACCTTTCCGCCATGGCAGCAAAGGGTTAATGATTCACCACTGAAAAGCAAGGCATTGTGGTGCTCACAAACCTTAACAGAGTTCCCAATATCAAACCTGTCGATATTAGTTTCAGGTCACATGGCGAAAGGCACAGTCTGCCTCTTATGCCTGGGCTGGTTTCCGATATTGACGGATGCAAAGCTGGACAGAGCTTTGCTGTCGAGCCTGTCGTCAAAAGCCCGATGGGGTGCCTGCATATCCAGGCTGGGGTGCAAAGCTTCTTCTCTCAGGGCTGGAGCGGTAGAAGTAGGGCGGAGGTGTGAGTCACGCTGAGACTCCCAGTTTGCCTACCGGGTACTGTTACCAGTAAATGTTTGCTGTCTAGGCATGTTAGTAATGCGTGGAATATGTCATTGTTATTTTGTCAAATGTAACAGCTCAAGACTTCCTTTCTGAGCAATGAATAAATATTGACTGGGTTACTTATAACTGTAGGTGTCTCTCTATCCCTTCATGATTTGTTTTCTATGTTATTGGCATGTGTTGTACTGTGGCCTGCACCTCTGTTTCTAAAGGTGTACAGACATTTTTGTGTGTGTGTTCATATTTCATTTCACTTCGACATGCAATGGATCATTTTTGTTTCATTAGACTTGAATTTTTTATATTAAACATAAACCTTTATAGTATATTGATGAAGAAAGTAGCCTAATTCTTTGAATAAAAAAAGCTTTATGGACATACATAATCTCCCGACTTTGAATTGCAGTGAAAACCACTGTTATTTGTGGAATCTGCATGTCATGAGCCTTCCAAAGAAATGTGTTTCCTGAGAACCAATCAACAGGAAGGCAGTCAAAAAGGAATGACCAACTTACTCCACCTTTTAATTACACATACACACACACACGGTTTTCTAGTTATCAGAGCAGCCTTCTTCGGAGTTGGTTTCAGTACGTGGCATCCATGGGCAGTTGCCAGGCCCCCTGTGTCCTGTCGTGATCCATTGCTGATGCCTACCCTGACTTCTCCTCATCCCCCCCCCCATGCTGCATTGGCCCCAACAGCCTCTGAGTGAAGGGAGTAACCAAGAAGAAAGGTAACAAAACTGGCAAAGATGAAACCACTGATAAGCAGTGAGAAACATGGGGCCAGGCTAATGCTGGAGTGGTTGAGATAACAGACAGAGGTCAAAACACAGTTGGGCAGTCAGACACTTTACACAGTACAGAAGCAAAGTCAAGAAGAAATCCAAGGGCCAATAACACCAAACCATAATCCCAGGGCAAGGTCCAGGAGGCAAGATAGGAGACAGAAATCTGTGGGGATGGAACCACGGTCCTCTCTCCCGAGGGCCCTGGCTCCCTCAAGTCCCCTGATATAGATGGTTCAAAGGCATCACTCCACCTCTGGGAGTTCTAGGTCCTTGGAGAAGGAGGAGGGGTCCAGCAGGGGCAGGACATCCCCTGACTTGGCCACCTCTGATCTAGCCACCTTTGAATTTCCAGTAATCACAGAACACATCTGTGGACACAGGGAGGTGATATGGTGATTTTGGAGGGAGTTCCCATGTTAAAGCCATGGATCCATGGTTTTGTGCCATGGCAGTGCTGGAAATGTTGACTCCATGATGTTTAGGCTCAGTCCATGGAATCATGTGTGATCTGTGAAGGAGTTGATGATTGTTCACGGGGGAGGCATCTCATGTTACAATCATGCAAAATCAAGAGGATCCATTCTACTCAATCCATTTATCACCTCTGTGTGCATTTGGCCTAATGTGTGTGTGTGTGTGATTCTTTCCCTCACTTCTGACACACACGTTTTCACTCTGGCACTCTGTGCTCTCTCAAGAACATTTTTTTTCTGTATTTGTGCCTCCCCCGCCCCCTTGCCTCTCTGGTTTCTCTCTCTCTCCTCATTCCATTCTCTATCTTTGTGCCCCCTTTCTCTCCTATTGTGCCCTTTCTCTCTCTTGACCCCTGCACCACCCTTCTCTCTCGCTCATCAGACTCGGTTGCTGGTTGTTCTGCATTCTGAACTCTTCTGCCTGCTGCTGCCTGACCATCACAACTCCTGCTCCCCAGTAGGGAATTAGGGATTGTGAAAAACCTGTTCATTTCGAGGATTGTCAGGCACCTTTTATTCCATCGTCCTCCCATCAACAAAGTTTCCAAATCTGTGCAAATTTGCATGGGCAAATTGGGAGAATTCCCCCAAAATGCACCCCCCCCCAAGTGCACATTTTAATGCCCCAGCCTTTGTGGGAAATGTGCATTTTCAGCCACTGTTTTAATTGTAGCTTATTTTTCTACAACAAAATGTCCACAAAACAGTCTAAGGTTAGAAAAACGGTTCAGGAATTCTGTGGAATCCACCCAAGAGGGGGAAAGACAATCCACTGGTGGGATTCATACAAACCTGAACTCATTTGGTCCTATTGCAGATGTCTCCAACATCCCTAACTACAGGTCTCTCTCTGGCGGCCTATTAAAAAAAAGTTTTTAAAAGAACAGCTGGGAAGGGGCAGGGATGGGAGAACATGATCATACAATAAAGTTCTCAGATTTCAGATCTGACCAGGGTGACACATGTTTGGGCTACAGAACCAATCTCCAAGTGGTTGTAGCTCTTGTATGGATGGGCAAATGAGTGATATTCGAGAGTGCTTGGACCTCACGATCTGGTGGCGGGGATGGAGGAGGGAATGGTGGTGGCGGAAGTGGGGGAGGCGACAGCGGCAGTGGCCTTGGTAACGAGCTGGGGGATTTTGTGGGGGCCTTGGGGGGGGGACCGGGATTTGGCCATCCGAATCCCACTTCAGATTCAGGGCCAAGTCAGGTCAAGGCCTCCCCGAGTCAGCCTGAGTCGAATCGGGCCCACCTCTGAAGCCACGAAGCTGCTTCCGAGTAGGATCGGGGGGTCCCTGCACAGCCCTGCTTTTATACACATCATCAGAGAAGGTTATCTCACATTGTTTACCTACAAGCACCCTCTAAAGCCGGGGGTGAGTGGAAGGATGTGAAGGCCTTGGATATGGTCCCTTGCTTCCTTGTTGCAGAGGCAGAAGAGGAAGAAGGAAGAGGAAGGGGAGGGGCAGGAAAAGGAAAAGGAACTGCTCAAGCTGCAGGACAACAAGGGGGTGAACAAGACAAGTGGCTGTTGATTCGACACACGCTCTATCAGCCCCCAGTGTCTGGAAGCATGTGGAGTTGTTGCTACTATCCAACACAAAGCATGTGGTATGGAAGTGTGGTCTGGCATGGGGGAGGGGAGATTCTAGGGCTGCCTTTGCTTACATTCACTTAAAGTGAACGAAAGCCCACCATGTCTCAAGACCATCTCTTCCGCTTTCGAACAACTCTTAACCATTAGGAAGTCCTTCCTCCTGATGACAAGGAGGCACATGAATGAAACACTCCTAGAGCTGTGGTGTGTAATTTGAGGTCCCCAAAACTTGGTTTGGGGCTGCACACTACAGTTCCTTATTCCTCTCTCTCTCTCTCTCTCTCTCTCTCTCTCTCGGCAATGATTGGCAGGGAGGCATACGCTTCACAACATCTGGTACCAAAGGGAACCATTGGACAAGACACTCATTGGCAATTATTAATTGGGGCCAAGACAGTGTTTTGAGGCCAAAAGAAATGTTGGGCCACACACAAAGATTGGGTCTGTCATTGAGGACACTGTCTGGTTGTATCGGTGGATGACATGTGGTTGATTTCATGTGGCCCAAACCTTAGGATGGTGTGTATACTCCTCTTTCTGGATCTTTCAGTGTGTGTGTTCAGAGGGTATAAGAATTAATATGTCACAGAGTGTTACACAAAGCCAATGGTTTGGACTGGAGAGAATTGTTCTGGCTCTCAAAGGGGGTATTCGCCCGGTCATGGAGATATAACACATAGAATAGCCTAAGCTTTATTAGGGCACAGGGGTTCTTGGGGCTGAGCACTCAGCTACATTTCAAACTTTCTGGGAATGAGGAACTGGGAAGCTAGTCCCCAACTTCAGCCTTGTCCTTGACACAGTCCTCCACTGCATTCCCTTTTCTGACACAGATGGAGTCCAGCCATTGCTTCAGATCCAAAGGGGATGATAGAAAATCTCACTTGGGCAGAGTTCTCTCCACGTCCAGCCTTCCCACCAATCTTTCAGCCCAGGATCTCAGTGGAACAGGTGTCAGTTAACTCTGTGTTGCTCCAAGGGCAGGTGCATGGATGGAGGAAAACCCATTTGTGCAAATTCACTGATGCCACGCCATATGCTGGTTGGGAGTCAACAAATGGACAATTGACCTTGGCCAGTTATTTACTAATATACAAGCAATATCATAAGAGACAAGGCCAAGATACTCCTTTAGGATGAATGTCTACACAATGTCTACACAATGTCTTTAGGATGAATGTCTACACAAAACAGACTGGATGAGTAATGTGCATTATGAATCTTTCTTCTACTGAATCATAATGCCAAGACAACTTGTACCAAAAATGTGTATCGACACAGTCAGAGAGCTTTGAGTATAGGCTGGTGGCTCCAGTTTTGGTGACTCTGTGAATCCATGCTGGCTCAGCACATTGGATTCCTCCTTTAGAGTTCTGGTTGGTTCTGTCTGAAACCCAGATTGGCTTCACAGCTCCACTGAAATCAGAGCTGCCAGCCTCCACTGGCAGCTGCCCAAAATCTCAGGCTGAGAATTTCAGGATTAAGGTTTAAACAGCCCTCTACCACAAACTGAGGATAACACTATCCCATATCAAACAACATTCTGTTTGGGAGACTGTCCACTCGGAGATAAACAATTCCCTCCGATCAAAAACATCATTTCTGTGCAGTAGATGTGTGATGACCACAGATGACAAAGACAATGACAAGAAAGGAAATGGAAGCACTATATTAAACTCCAGCATTCTCTTAGAATGTCGTAATGACAAAAAGTGCATGAAAACTTCGTAGCAAGCAAAGCAAATACAATACACAAATCCCATTAACCAACAAACAAAATGCCATTTAAAGTCTTGCATTCAGGGCTTTCCATTTACACCCAAGCTGCAAAATGCTGGTACAGTGCAGCTGTTAAGGGCCACACCTTCAACAGATGCATTATTTAGACAATGTGGGTATGGTATAGTTCCAGCTCCACCACTACCTTAGATGTGGAGGGTTGTCAGTGGCAGAGTGAGAGACCCAAATCCCAGATTTTCCTACTTGCTGTGACAGAAACATGGAGACAATGCAACTGAAGCTATAAGTGCATTAAAAGTCTCTGTTAACTATGACCTCACCAGTACTAGTATCTCCTCCAAATATTCTTCCACAGACTCACTTCTGTGGAGCAGATGCCCTAGTTTGTTTTGAACATGATATGCTCCTTTGTATTCAGATCAGGCCTCAGTACAATGATGTAGCACTTGGGAAGAAAGATACAGCCCAACAACCCAGCACTGGAGGCCAAGATCGAGAAGACCTGCACGGCTACCATGTATTTCCCCTTGGTGCTCAGGTAGGAGGGCACAAAGGACAGCCAAACACTGCAGAAGACCAGCATGCTGAAAGTGATCAGTTTGGCTTCATTGAAGGCCCCAGGCAGCTTCCTGGCGAGGAAAGCCACCGTGAAGCAGATGGCAGCCAGGAAGCCCATGTAGCCAAGGGCAGAATAAAAGAAGGCGACAGATCCTTCGTTGCATTGCAGGATGATCCATCCAGCCTGCGAGTGCATGTCAGAGTCAGGGAATGGGGCAGAGCTCCCCAGCCAGATGGTGCAGATGACAACTTGGATACCAGAACAAGAACTTACAATGGAGGTTGCAAGACTCTTCCCCAGCCATCTCTTCACTTGATTCCCTGGTTTTGTGGCCAGGAAAGCCAACACCACAGTGATGGTTTTGGCCAACACTGAAGAAACGGCAACTGAGAAGATGATGCTGAAGGCTGTTTGTCGGAGAAGGCAAGTCACTTTCCTTGGCCGCCCCATGAACAGGAAGGAGGACAAGAAGGAAAGCATGATGAAGAGGAGGAGAATGTAGGAGAGGTCTCGATTGTTGGCCTTGATTATTGGAGTTTCTTGGTATATAATGAAAATTCCTAATACGAAGCCTGTGGAGAGGGACAAGAATAGAGCAAAGGAAGTCAGGACAATCCCCAAAGGTTCTTCATAGGAGAGGAAGGTCACATCCTTGGGGACACATTGATCTCGGTTCTTATTTGGATGCTGATCTTCTGGACACTTGGTGCAATGGTCTGCATCTGAGAAGAAGGAGAGTGACTTCAGCAGGATTCACAGCAACTCTATTTGGATGAATTTGAAATCTGTGGCCTCATCACCAAAGGAAGACCTTAGAGCAGGGCCAGGAAAGCTGGATCTCTGGGACATTACAGAGCCTTTGTCAGTCAGAGAAGAACAGAGAAGAGTGAGCTAGATGGACTGATGGGTTGATATGGAATAAAGACAACTTCCTACCTTGTTTAAATATGGAGAAGTGAGTGTGTTGATACCAACGTTGTTCAGGGTAAGGGGGTTTCTGTGTGGTTAACCTGTTTTTATCTTCATAATATTCTTGTATGCCATGTTAAGGCACGTGGTAGAGGATCGGCTTGTTATGTATGTATTTACTCAAATTATGTTGCTCCTTTCCACAACAAGGTGGTGCTCGTGGGACTCCTAGTTAAGTTTCAAATCCAGAGAAGGAAAATTTCATAAAGCCTTCCAATTTTTTTTTACTACAGTTTTACTAAAGGGGTTTGAGGGAACAGAAGACTGAATCAATGTTGGGCAGGGGAGTGCTCTGATCACCAGAAAGCAGGGGACGTACCATTTTCACATCCTTTTTCTGCCAGGGACCCCCGGCTTGCCTGCCACGGAATGGCAGCAGAGTACAGATGATTCCTTGTGTGTAATGGAGAAAGGCCCACAATGTCTGTACGTACTGCCCTGATTCAGTCATGGAAAAAGCAGAGCAGTTGGGGGGGGGATGATTTATACAAGGAAAAGTGTAAACTAAGCATCCCCCCTGCCTTGCACCCCAGAGATTGACTCCCATTCTCATTTTTGTTTCACTCACTTATGGGATGAATGGTGGGGATTAAAAATGCTGAAGGGGACAGAGTTCAAAAAAGTCTTTGCCATTTGTTCCAAAGATGTATGAATATTTAATGTAAAAATTAAATGCTTTTGAGCCTGCACGTCCGAACAATTATTGTAGAAGAAGAGCCACTAATAACACATAAAATAAGCATTCTGTGAAATCGATCAAGGCATCATTAAAATCATGCTGTGTACTGGAATGGCTGGGTGAATAAACCACAGCACTGTGAGCTATTTTAGCCGGAGCAGTAGTGAATGGCCGATGACCACAAGCCCCGTCTCTGAGCAGGGATTTGAACTCAGGTCTCTCCAGTCCACGTCCAACCCTCCCGTTGCTTCATCAGTCTGTCTAATTCCAAGGAATTGCCATGATATTTTCAACTAGGAGCAACAGTCATTTAAGAAGCCTTCTTCTCTTACCTACTCATGGAATGTTTTGCTCAAGGGGTTTAAAAGAGAAGAAGATGGACTCAAAATAGGGTTGTGGAGACGATTGGGTGTATTCCTCTGATGTCACCCACCTTCCAGAATGGAGATTGTTCCATCTGCGCATGGAGCGCAAGCATAGCAGCATGGTGGCTCTCCTTCCTGGACCTCCTTGGCGTATCCAGGGAGACAGCTCTCAGTGCACCTGGAACGAGGCACGGTCTAGCAGCAAAGAGAAGGAGCATCAAGGAAACCGTGTTATGAATAGTTGTGCCTATGGGAATGAGTCATACAGTTTAGAGAGGACCCAACAGGCTCTCTAGTGCTAGTGACCCTAAGTGAAATAGAGAGGTGAACCCAGGTCCTTGTTTCAGAGAAGCATTATTTACGCATCACAACATGGCACGGAAATTTTTGGTCTGTTTGTTTGTTTCAAAATGTATATACCACCTTTACTATACATGTACTCAAGGCAATGTAAAAACTGAGGAGGAAAAGGTACGGCAATGAAATAAACTAAAAGACAATGGTAAAATAACAGAAATTACAAGCAACAGCAATAAATGGACAAGCTTCAAAATTACAAGCCTCTTCTCCATTTTGATCTTCAGTGCAGGGCAGGAAAAAAAAGGAAGGATTGGAAGCCTCACCCAACAGCTGGGAAGGGAAAGGCTTCTAAGAAGAAGGGGCCATGGTGGATTTAGCAACACTGAGTGTTGCTCAACACTAAAAAGCCCCTTGAAACAGAAAGGACTGCCTGGTTGGGTCTCATGGGAGACCAAAATCCCCAGGGATGATGCCACAACACAAAATGCCTTCCTGCCAATTGTCACCAGCCAAATCTCAGAGGGTTGAGCCACAGAGAGGAGGCCTCATCAGATGCCATAAGTGAACATATACAAGAATCATGTGGAAGGTATCATTTTGACTAGGGCTGTGCCTGTGCGCTGCTTCGGTCTGAATCCTGAATCCTGAGAGGATCGGGGTGCTTCGGACTGAAGAAGTGAATTTCTGGAACAGGTCAGGATCAAGCCAAAGCACTCCAGTGTGGGACGAGGCGGGTTGGGGCTGATTTGGGATTTCTGAATCGGCCTCCAAAGCGGGTTGGGTGGGCTGTGCACAGCCCTAATCTTTGCTACCCAAAGCCTAGATTGTGAAGGGCTTCAAGTGTATCAGCACTTTAATCTGCACCCTGAAGCTGACTGGGAGCCACAGAAGCACTTTCAAACAGGTGAGGTGCTGTCTCTCTGCCCTGCCCCAGTTATCAGCTGTGGGCCCACCAGAACTCTCTCAGCTGTCCTCAAAGGAAGGCCCACCTGGCTGGCACCTCCAGGCCTCCTTTCTGACCTCTGTACTACTCAGGTTTAGAGGAACCTGAGACTTCCGGTGCCATTGCTTCCAATTTTGCTCCACCCGAATAGGATGATGGTGTTCTGGAAATGGTTGGGGGTGGGAGGCCAGGGACAAGCAATAAACCCAAGCCAGATTCTCTGCTATATAAATGGGATAGGCAAGAGAGGCATGAGAGAGGCAGGGAAGAGCAAGAATGGGCAGTCCAAAGGGTAGAGACAGATGAGGACCAAGGCAAGTTGTTTCCTGATGATTGGTGCCGACAGTCCTGGGTTATAAATGCATTGAGCTGGGATGGAAGTAGAGTAAAAGTTTTGTCCTCTGTGATGGATTCGCCCTTGTTTGGCCAACGTCAGATCTGGGAGATATTTTGCTCTTTCAGATTATAGATAAGACCCTTTGGCCCAGGGTCTTATCTGCAAGAGGGGTTATCACCCACCATTCCTACAACTGCATGAGATGTGGGTGAAAAGGGGGCATTATTGTACTCCAACCCTTTGCTTTTTAGGAAGATTCAGGCCTGTTAATGTAGCAACCTGCAGAGGCCAACGCTGAACCAGAATGATTTCGGAACATCTATTGCTCCCCAGAACATATGGGGAGGATGGGCATCTCCTCACAAATCTCACCTTGACCCTGGCTCCAGAGCGTACTGCCCCCACTGGGCGTTGTGTTACTCCTTATGGTCTCCCCCTTGTCTCTGCACTTAGAGTCCATACCACCTCTCTTAACTCAATCCAATTCCACCCATACTGGGGCCATAATTCTGCAGTAGAGCACCTGATTTACATGCACAGGGTCCCAGGTTCAATCCCTGGCATCTCCAGAAAGGGCTGTAATTTCCACTGCCTGAAATCCTGTAAAGCCTCCTCCAGTCAGGGTCAACAATACTGTGTTAGATGAACCCATATTATTGGAGGCAGCTTCCTACATTGATGTTTGCATTCACTATGAATTGGGAGTTGTGTTTAACTGACTGGATACTTAGCCATGTAGCCTAACACATGTTTAGATGCCTGGAAAAAAAATCACAAAAATAGGACAGATATTATTAGAGCTTAAGAGATGTCACAAGCCAATAATAGGACACAAATCCTTTCCCCTACCTCATTAAAATGGCCGGGCCATGCAATGGCTTCCCAGTTAATGGTGAATTTCATGTCTGGAGATGCCTGTCTCTGCACACTCCCAATATTCACTCTAGCACGGGACTTATTGGGAAACATCACCCAATTCACAATATCAAAGTCAGCTGCCAGTTCCCCCGTCTCATCCAGATACAGTCCGCTCATGGAAGCATTAGAAAACTGGATTTCTCTTAAGAAAGTGTGAAGCTAGAATGACAGAGAAAACAGCCCAGATATAGATGTCATGAAAATATAGTCATTATATTAGGCTTCATCACTTTGAGCTGTAATGTCCCATGGTCATTGCACATCCCATCTGGGCTCAGAGTGCCATTCTTTGGGTGTTCACCGTCACAACTAGGGATGTCAGAATAATCCTCAATTGATTCAGATGAGATTAGATTCAACAGTTGATGCACGTTTTCCAAGCTGCACAGATTCCAGGGACTTGCAGACCTTTTTTTTATTTTTTACTGGGGGGGGGGCAAAATTCTGGTAAAAAAAAAGGGTTCCATCAATGAACAGATGGCAGAACTAAGGACACCTGATAATCTGCAGAGATTTTTAAACCAAATCTGGACAATCCTACTGATAATACAGATACCCGGCCCCTTCACACATCATGATAAGCCATGATTGTTAGGGAATTTCTGCTAACCATGGCAGCTTAGCATGTCATGTTGGGGAGAAAACCACATTCCCCATTGTTAGCAAGCCACCCCGACTAACCACCCCTCTGTAAAAGTGTTAGGGGCCAGCGGTGGCTTACCGTGTCATCTGGAGGCTCCCCAGTGGTTTCAACAGGCTCCAGAAGACTTGCAGGCCATGACCAAAGAGCCACTGGGTAGAGCATCCTCCACTGTGGGAAACACTCTAGCCTCCATGGACTTTGTCTATGGCTGGGGGCCTAATTCAGATGCTCGAGCAGAAGCCAGGAGTGAGCGCCAGGAGCCTTTTCGTAAGATGGAGGATGGGATACTCAGGAAACACACCAGGAAGGTAGCCATATAACTACGGGGAGGGGATGGTCACCCAAATATAAATTGTTGTTTTTGTTGTTCAGTCGTGTCCAACTCTTCGTGATGCCATGGACCACAGCACGCCAGGCCTTCCTGTCCTGCGCTCTCTCCCAGAGCGTGCTCAAGTTCATATTCATTGCATCGGTTATGCTATCTAGCCAACTCATTCTCTGCTGTCCCCTTCTCCTTTTGCCTTCAGTCTTTGCCAGCATCAGGGTCTTTTCCAGAGGGTTTTCTCTTCGCATTAGGTGGCCAAAATATTTGAGCTTCAGCTTCAGTATCTGTCCTTCCAATGAGCACTCAGGGTTGATTTCCTTTAGGATGGACTGATTTGACCTGCTTGCAGTCCAGGGGACTCGTAAGAGTCTTCTCCAGCACCACAGTTCGAAAGCATCAATTCTTCGGTGCTCAGCCTTCCTTATAGTCCAGCTCTCACAGCATATGTTACTACTGGGAAAACCATAGTTTTGATTAGACGGATCTCTGTTGGCAAGGTGATGTCTCTGCTTCTTACTATGCAGTCTAGGTTTGCCATAGCTTTCCTCCCAAGGAGCAAGCAACTTTTAATTTCATGGCTACAGTCACCATCTGTGGTGATCTTGGAGCCCAAAAAAATAGAATCTGTCACAGCTTCCATTTCTTCCCCTTCTATATGCCAGGAAGTGATGGGGCCAGATGCCATGTTCTTCATTTTTTGAATATTGAGTTTCAAACCAGCTTTTGCACTCTCCTCTTTCACCCTCAACAAGAGGCTCTTGAGATCCTCTTCGCTTTCTGCCATTAGGGTGGTATCATCTGCATATCGGAGGTTGTTGATCATTCTCCCAGCAATCTTAATTCCGACCTGTGATTCATCCAACCCGGCGTTTCTCATGATGTACTCTGCATATAAGTTAAATAAGCAGGGTGACAATATGCAGCCTTGTCGTACTCCTTTCCCAATTTGGAACCACTCGGTTGTTCCATGTCTGCTTCTTACTGTTGCTTCTTGACCCTCGTACAGGTTTCTCAGGAGACAGGGAAGGTGGTCTGGTACCCCCATCACTTTAAGAATTTGCCACAGTTTGTTGTGATGCACACAATCAAAGGCTTTAGCGTAGTCGATAAAGCAGAAATAGACATTTTTCTGGAATTCTCTTGCTTTCTCCATGATCCAGCGAAAGTTGACGATTTGATCTCTAGTTCCTCCGCCTCTTCGAAACCCAGCTTGTACTTCCAGTAGTTCTCGGTTCGCATACTGCTGAAGCCTAGCTTGTAGGATTTTGAGCATCACCTTGCTGGCATATGAAATGAGCGCAATTGTGTGGTAGTTTGAACAATCTTTGGCACTGCCCTTCTTTGGAATTGGAATGTAAACTGACCTTTTCCAGTCTTGCGGCCACTTTTGAGTGTTCCAAATTTATTTGCACATTAAGTGCAGCACTTTAACATAGAGATGTACAAAAGGGACTTACCTTTTCGCAGCTTGGCTTCGCGGTGGGGGGGAGGTGCTTTGCTTCTCCCCCCGAAGTTCAGGCAATGGGGGGGAGGCGTCCCACCTCGCCCAGCCAAAATTCAGGCCGGGGGGGAGGCGCCCCGCTTTGCCCGGCTGAAATTCAGGCCGGGGAGAAGCGCCCCGTCTCCCCGGCCACGAAACAAAAAGTAAAAAAAAAAAGACCCCGTGATAGGCTATGTAACGATTTATGTAGCCTATCCCGGCTAGATTTCCAAAGTCAGCCATGATAGGCTACGTCACTCTGGTGACTCTGGGGGGAAAAAAAAAAGCGCGTATTCCTTATTTTGGCATATCTAGTCTACGTATAGATTTTCGTAGACTACGGCGAAAATAAGGGCAACGCAAATAGTGTTCCCTTATTTTTACCGTAGTCTACGTAAATCTTTACCTAGACTAGACGTGCCAAAATAAGGAACGCAAATGTGTTTTTGCGTATGTGTTTTTTTTTTCCCCCAAAGTCACCCGTGATAGGCTATGTGACGATTTACGTAGCCTATCATGGCTGGCTTTGGAAATCTAGCCGTGATAGTCTACGTAAATCGTTACGTAGCCAATCACGGGGTCTTTATTTTTTTTTTTACTTTTTTATTTTGTAATGGCGGCGGGGGCAGCCAGTGGGAAGACCGGCCACAGCCCCTGCCCACGATTAATCCCCGCCAAACCGCCGCCGGGACCCGCCGCCGAGAGGGACATTCGGCGAAGGTAAGTCCCGTCCCGGCGGGGGGGGGGGTGGGGGGCCTATGGAGAATTTCCCCAACACTTTCCGGGGGCTGAATGCTTCAGTGCTCGGCCTCCCGAAGATTCGGGGAGAATTCTCCGCCATCCCTACTTTAACAGCATCATCTTTTAGGATTTTAAATAGCTCAGCTGGAATACTGTCATCTCCGCTAGCTTTGTTGTTAGTAATGCTTCCTAAGGCCCACTTGACTTCACTCTCGAGGATGTCCGGCTCAAGTTCAGTGACCGCACTATCATGGCTATCAGGGACATTCAGATCTTTCCTGTATAGTTCTTCTGTGTATTCTTTCCACCTCTTCTAGATCTCATCTGCTTCTGTTAGGTCCCTGCCTTCTTTGTCCTTTATCATGCCCTTCTTTGCACAAAACGTTCCCTTGAGATCTCCCACTTTCTTGAAAAGATCTCTAGTCTTTCCCATTCTGTTGTTTTCCTCAATTTCTTTGCATTGTTCATTTAACAATGAACCTTCTTGTCTCTCCTTGCTATTCGCTGGAACTCTGCATTCAGTTGGATATATCTTCCCCTTTCTCCCTTGCTTTTCACTTCCCTTCTTTCCTCAGCTACTTGTAAAGCCTCATCAGACAGCCACTTGGCTTTCTTGCATTTCTTTTTCTTTGGGATGGATTGAGTTGCTGCCTCCTGAGCAGTGTTACGGACCTCCGTCCATAGTTCCTCAGGCACTCTGTCTCTCAGGTCTAATCCCTGAAATCTATTCCTCACCTCCACTGTATATTCATGAGGGATATGATTGAGGTCATACCTGAATGGTTTAGTGGTTTTCCCTACATTCTTCAATTTAAGCCAAAATTTTGCAAGGAGCAGCTCATGATGTGAGCCTCAGTCAGCTCCAGGTCTTGTTTTGACTGACTGTATAGAGCTTCTCCATCTTGGGCTGCAAAGGACATAATCATTCTGATTTCGATATTGACCATCTGGTGATGTCCATGTGTAGAGTCGTCTCTTGTGCTGTTGGAAAAGAGTGTTTGCTATGATCAACATGTTCTCTTGGCAAAACTTTATTAGCCTTTGTCCTGCTTCATTTTGTACACCATGGCCATGCCTGCTAGTTATCCCGGTGATTTCTTGACTTCCTACTTTAGTATTCCAATCCCTTATGATGAAGAGGACATCTTTTCTTGGTGTTAGTTCTGGAAGGTGTTGTAGGTCTTCATAGAACCGATCAACCTCAGCTTCTTCGGCATCAGTGGTTGGGGCATAGACTTGAATTACTGTGATGTTGAATGGTTTGCCTTGGATTCGTACTGAGATCATTCTATCGTTTTTTAAGATTGTACCCCAGTACTGCTTTTCCCACCCTTTTCTTGACTATGAGTGTTACTCCATTTCTTCTAAGGGATTCTTGCCCACAGTAGTAGATATGATGGTCACCTGAATTAAATTCACACATGCCTGTCCATTTTAGTTTGCTGATTCCCAAGATGTCGATGTTCAATCTTGCCATCTCATGTTTGACCACCTCCCTCTTAACTGGATTCATTGATCTGACATTCCAGGTTCCTAAACAAGATTGTTCTTGACAGCATCGGATTTTCTTTTCACCACCAGACACATCCACAGCTGAGTGTCCTTTCGGCTTTGGCCCAGCCGCTTCACTCTTTCTGGCGCTACTTGGAAATTCCCTCTGCTCATCCCCAGTTGTATATCGGACACCTTCCAACCTGAGGGGCTCACCTTCCGGCGTCATTTCTTGTAGCCTTGTGAGACGTTCCATGGGGTTTTCTTGGCAAGAATAGTGGAGTGGGTTGCCATTTCCTTCTCCAGTGGACCACATTTTGTCAGAACTCTCTCCCATGACCTGTCCGTCTTGGGTGGCCCTGCACGGCATAGCTTATGGCTTCACTGAGTCACGCAAGCCCCTTTGCCACAACAAGGCAGTGATCCATGAAGGGGATTTAATCTTGACATCTCCCCAATAACCACAACCATAACCACAGTGTAATATTAAATTATTTAAATAATAGGTGTTATTACACCTATTACATACAGAGAGAGAGAGAGAGAGGGAGGGAGGGAGCGGGGGAGAGAGAGAAGTAAAAGAAAAGCAAATGCTGGAAGACCTACAAGCGGGGGGGGGGACTACAGAAAAGAAAGGGGTTGATGATGATGATGATGATGATGATTTTAAGGGAAAGGAATACAGGAATTGAGAAGGGTGTTGGTGGTGGGGAGCCAAGAACAGGGATAAAAGAGAGAGAGAGAGAGAGAGAGAGAGAGAGAGAGGATTAGATAGATAGATAGATAGATAGATAGATAGATAGATAGATGACAGACAGACAGACAGGTGTGTGTGTGTGTGCACGTGTGTGTGTAAAATCTAGATAGAATGGAAGTAAGGGCAAACTAATGGTTGAGAATTGAGAAGGGTGGGGGAAGCGAAAGAAAGAGGCAAGGGAAGGAAATGTAAAGTCGTGTTTTGTTTTGATTTTAATGTTTTTTTAAATAAACAAGAAAAGAATGAAGGGTAAAACCTATTAGAATGGGGGGGGGGTAAAGAACTAGGCACAGAAAGGAGGAAACTCAAACTCACTACTTCTTAAATGTTCTTTTTAAAGAATCTCAAAGAAAGTACAAACACACACACTCCATATAGATCCAGCCAGCTCTCTCTAACAACACGTTGTAAACCAAAACCACCACCTAATCAGCGCTCTCCGACACAATGAAATGAACGCAGGCTGATCTCTCCAATGTATGCTCTCCAGTATTGCCCCCCTCCACCAGTGTCACTGATTGGAGACTGCTGAGTTTTGTTCATCCCTAATTTCTCAACTAGAGTTGCCGTTCGCTAAGGCTCCCTCCATCCTCCCCCCTCCTCCTCTCCCCCTCCCTGATCTTTTGCAAGTTGATACATCGAGAGACAGGCTGTCTGGGCTTCAGAAGGCACCAGAACACCTACGAACCTCCAAGCGGCACCGAGGCACCTTGGTGACGACCGATTTGCTTTGGGGTGCCTCTGTTCTGTTCCGATCACTTCGGATCACGCTGAGGCACCTCTGAAACAGCAGGCTTCACTTCGTTATTCAGGATTCGGTCCAAAGCAGTGCACAGCCCTAACCAACCAAACCCATAGAGTCCAGAGCAGGTTTCAAGAGAAATGGTCACACTACTGGCCCCTTCGGAACAGCAGGCACCATCCAGGGTGTGGGGGAGCTGCAAGAGCCCCCCCCCCACCGGCCTCCCGGCATGCCTTGCCCCATCAGCCAAGCGAGCCACCCCTCCTCTGTGTGCACAAGAGCTTGACTGCTCTAGCCATTTCTTGCTTGACTGCACTAGACATTTCTTGCTTGACTGCCCTAGCCATTCCTTGCTCGACTGCCCTAGCAATTCCTTGCTCGACTGCACTAGCCATTCCTTGCTCAACTGTGCTAGCTATTCCTTGCTCGACTGCGCTAGCCATTCCTTGCTCGACTGCGCTAGCCATTCCTTGTTCGACTGCGCTAGCCATTTCTTCCTCATAAGTCTGGGGCTCTCGGGCCTCATACTAGCCCTGCCAGCTGTTGAGGGCTTGCTTGACAGCCAACAGGGCAGGACGAGGCCTTGCATGGAGAAGATAGTGAGAGTCATTGTTATGCCTGTGGTGACCACTCAGAGCTGATCCCAGATGCTCAGTGGCCAAATCCATCAGCACCACACAGCTCAGGGACCGGGCTCAAGCGGGCTGGGAGGAGGAGTCTGCCAGGTTCTAATAATGCCCCTATTAGGGGTGGACGAAAGTCACTTACCTGTCCTCAAAGGTTGTTCGCGGTGGGAGGAAGGCACTTCGCTGCTCCCACCGTGAAGTTCAGGCCGGGGGGGGAGGCTTCCCACCTCGCCCCGGCCGAAATTCAGGCCGGGGGGGAGGCATCCCGCCTCGCCCGGCCACAAACTCCATTGTGTTTTTTTTTTTAAAAAAAACGCCCCCGTGATAGGCTACGTGACGATTAACGTAGCCTATCACAGCTAGATCTGCAAAGTCAGCCGTGATAGGCTACGTTAGTCATCATGTAGCCTACCACAGGTGACTTAAAAAAAAAAAAAAGTCCGTACGCTAATGGCGGCCCCCATAGGGAGCCGCCATTCGCGTTCCTTATTTGGTCGCTGTAGTCTACGTAAATCTTTACGTAGACTACAGCGACCAAATAAGGAACAGGAATGGCGGCTCCCTATGGGGGCCGCCATTATCTGTACGCGCTTTTTTTTTTTAAGTCACCCATGATAGCCTACGTGACGATTAACATAGCCTATCACGGCTGACTTTGCAGATCTAGCCGTGATAGGCTACGTTAATCGTCATGTAGCCTATCACAGGGGCATTTTTTTTTCTTTTTTTGGAATGGCGGGGGCGGCAGCCATTCGAAAGACCGGCTGCCGCTCCCGCCCCACACGAACACCCACCGAACCGCCGGCCAGACCCGCCGCCGGGAGGGACATTCGGCAAAGGTAAGTCTCGTCCCGGGGGGAGGGGGTGCAGGGGCGGGGGGGGGTGCAGAGAATTTCTCCCTGAAACTTGTTCGGGTGGCCCAACACGTTGGTGCTCAGCCCACCGAAGTTTCAGGGAGAAATTCTCCGCCATCCCTAGCCCCTATATACTACAGGCTGCACCCACCTGGTCATACCCCCTCCCCAAACTAGCTTCTATTAGGAGGACATGTAGTTGGGCACATTGCTGCGAATGACCTCTGCACTTCATCAGACCACAATAACTGAAATGGCTCCCACTGAATCTTCTACAACAAAAGCATTAGATTCACTGCAAAGTCAAGAGATGATATCCTTAAAGTTCTTCACAAAACAACAACTGGTTCACTATTGGTTTGGGTCTCCATTTCTAAGGGATTTTTGGAGGAGGGCAGCTACTTGGGGATGTAATGGTGGCAGAGAAACAGGATGTATTGCCTGCCTGCACTGCCACGCAGGAGGAACAATTGTCTGCCCAAACACATCTTTGGTTATCTTCATCATGAGTCTTTATGGGGATGTTCCAGAAGGGAAGGGGAATACCTGCCATGGTTGCAGCATGTGACGTTCCTGCCTTTCTCCTTCACCCCTCATGAACATCTGCTTGGATCGGGATGAATATGCAGCATGCAAGGCATGGGCCACAGCTTGGATACTGCTGTAAGTAACGTAGCTGTCCTGAGACAGGACTCTCTCGATCTCCTCCTGGGGCAGCGTTACCTGTTTCTCTTTCTCTCTGCAACTTGTCCAAACTTTCATGGACAAAACATGCATTGAACTGGAACAGTTAAAGGTTTCGTCCCAAAACAGTGTCAGAGCAGAGGAGACTGGTTCATAGGAGTCATATTTTGTCATTATTTTAGTCTTAATTATAAAGGACAAAGAACCATGGAGGAAATGGAAGTAATTAGGTTCATAAGACAAGTTTGTGTTGATGTCCTGAAAAGCTGGTGTGATCCAGACTTTTGCCCCAGTTTCTCTCTTTTCCAGTGTTCTTTGTATTAACATAAATGGAAGACAGCCATAGTAGGAGTCCGCATAGTAAACCATTACCTTCACTTCTTTCCCCAAGATGGATAGGTCGATCTGGGATATTTGTTGTAAGATATTTCGTGGTAACCTTTTTGAGAAGGCAACACAAATCCCACTGCCAATCATCAGGGGTGTCAAGGCACCCAGGAACCTCTCCCCATTCTCAGTGTCTGGAGCAAAGAGACCAACCCACGTCCATTGGAAAAACAGGAGTAGCTGGACGATCCCCAGGTACTGGGTTTCTTCCTTTGGGGCCATGCGGTAGACAAAAGGAAACTGACTTTTGTCATTAGAAACAGGAGTAGCAATGCCATAACTGATCTAGGGAGCAAAGTAAAGTCAGAGACTGTAGTTTAGTCTCAGTTTGTTTTCTGCATGAAGGTCAAATATTTACTAGCCTGGAAGTATTAGTATCTAATGCAATGCCTGTCACTATGAACTGGTATACGTGGAGGGGGAGTGCTAAAATATCTCAGTCCTCATTTGTGGTGCAGCCCAAGAGGAACACTGGGGTCCTTTTCATGCATTCAAAATGCTGTAGAGTGATACACTTCAGGAACCAATCAATGGAGGTGAGACCTGCTCGCTGCCTCACGTGAGCCAACTGAAAAGGATAGATTTAGCCCCGCCCCAACTATGTTCTAGATGCTGTTTGGGGAGCACACAGGAACCTTATTCAAGAATTAAAGCCATGAGGGGGCAACATGAGTTCAAAAGCAACCCACTCTGGGTTTTGACCTGGTAACAGGACCGAATCAGCCTTAGCTGCCTGCATTGCCTGTGCAGTAGGCCTCCTAATTTAGAGGTGCCAAGATTGTTATAAGCCAGGTCCAAGTTTGCTTACAAGGAGACTTTACTAAGTACTTACAGCGCACAGGCATACCCAATGGTTGGACCAGACAGCTTCTCTGAACCCAGAGCCATGGGGTAAGATGGGTTTTATACCATCTATGTCAGCAGTGGGGCAGCATGACAGCAGCAAGCATTAATTAGCATTCATCTGCAACTTTCCCAGCATAGACTAACCGTGCTTGGTCAGAATGAAAACAATCAGAAATTTCCCAGCACAGATGCCTGTAGCTTTAAGACAAACAAGCTTCACTTCCCAGGCACATCCTAGACCCTGATAAGACCAGCGCTCATTAGCGTGGGATGTGCTGAGGCGGTGATATCGACTTTTGACTCATTTTACCAGCCAAGAGGCCCACCTTGCAAGAGAATTGCACTAAAAACGAACCAAAGCAGAGAGCACTATAGATCTCCAAGCCGCTCTGAACCTACTGGTAACGTGGGGTTACAGGCCTGGGGCCAATACACTCCACTTTCTATGGAACCCCTTTCTCTGGAACTCCCTGCCTTTGGAGGTCAGGCAGACGCCAACACTCTGCTGTTCCCTGAAAACATCTTTATTTCAGCAAGCCTTCCTTGGCTGAACAGCCACAGTTGTATCAGGATTCTGTTTGTTTCTCTTTTTATTTTTATTTTTTTAAAACATTGAGTTTTATTCTTTCACCTTATCTTGTATCTTTTATGGTTGTGGATGTGTCTGGTGGTGAAAAGAAAATCCAATGCTGTAAAGAACAATGTTGTTTGGGAACCTGGAATGTAAGATCAATGAATCAAGGTAAGCTGGAGGTGGTCAAACATGAGATGGCAAGATTGAACATCGACATCTTGGGAATCAGTGAACTAAAATGGACAAGTCTGGGCAAATTTAAATCAGGTGACCATCATATCTACTACTGTGGGCAAGAATCTCTTAGAAGAAATGGAGTAGCATTCATAGTCAACAAAATGGTGGGAGAAGCAGTTGTTGTTGTTGTTCAGTCGTTCAGTCGTGTCCGACTCTTCGTGACCCCATGGACCATAGCACGCCAGGCCTTCCTGTCCTGCACTCTCTCCCGGAGCGTGCTCAAGTTCATATTCATTGCATCAGTGATGCTATCTAGCCATCTCATCCTCTGCCGTCCCCTTCTCCTTTTGCCTTCAGTCTTTCCCAGCATCAGGGTCTTTTCCAGAGAGTTTTCTCTTCGCATTAGGTGGCCAAAATATTGGAGCTTCAGCTTCAGTATCTGTCCTTCCAATGAACAGTCAGGGTTGATTTCCTTTAGGATGGACTGATTTGACCTCCTTGCAGTCCAGGGGACTCGTAAGAGTCTTCTCCAGCACCACAGTTCGAAAGCATCAATTCTTCGGCACTCAGCCTTCCTTATAGTCCAGCTCTCACAGCCATACATTACCACTGGGAAAACCATAGCTTTGACTAGACGGACCTTTGTCGGCAAGGTGATGTCTCTGCTTCTTACTATGCTGTCTAGGTTTGCCATAGCTTTCCTCCCAAGGAGCAAGCGTCTTTTAATTTCATGGCTACAGTCACCGTCTGCGGTGATCTTGGAGCCCAGGAAAGTAAAATCTGTCACTGCTTCCATTTCTTCCCCTTCTATATGCCAGGAAGTGATAGGGCCAGATGCCATGATCTTCGTTTTTTTAATGTTGAGTTTCAAACCAGCTGTTGCACTCTCCTCTTTCACCCTCAACAAGAGGCTCTTGAGATCCTCTTCGCTTTCTGCCATTAGGGTGGTATCGTCTGCATATCGGAGGTTGTTGATAATTCTCCCGGCAATCTTAATTCCGACCTCTGATTCATCCAACCCGGCATTTCTCATGATGTACTCTGCATATAAGTTAAATAAGCAGGGTGACAATATGCAGCCTTGTCGTACTCCTTTCCCAATTTTGAACCACTCGGTTGTTCCATGTCTGGTTCTTACTGTTGCTTCTTGACCCTCGTACAGGTTTCTCAGGAGACAGGTAAGGTGGTCTGGTACTCCCATCACTTTAAGAATTTGCCACAGTTTGTTGTGATCCACACAATCAAAGGCTTTAGCGTAGTCAATGAAGCAGAAATAGACGTTTTTCTGGAATTCTCTTGCTTTCTCCATGATGCAGCGAATGTTGGCAATTTAATCTCTCGTTCCTCTGCCTCTTCTAAACCCAGCTTGTACTTCCGGTAGTTCTCGGTTCGCATACTGCTGAAGCCTAGCTTGTAGGATTTTGAGCATCACCTTGCTGGCATGTGAAATGAGCGCAATTGTGCGGTAGTTTGAACACTCTTTGGCGTTGCCCTTCTTTGGAATTGGGATGTAAACTGACCTTTTCCAGTCTTGTGGCCACTGTTGAGTGTTCCAGATTTGTTGGCATATTGAATGCAGCACTTTAACAGCATCATCTTTTAGGATTTTAAATAGCTCGGCTGGAATACTGTCATCTCCGCTAGCTTTGTTGTTACTAATGCTTCCTAAGGCCCACTTGACTTCACTCTCTAGGATGTCCGGCTCAAGTTCAGTGACCGCACTATCATGGCTATCAGGGACATTCAGATCTTTCCTGTATAGTTCTTCTGTGTATTCTTGCCACCTCTTCTTAATCTCATCTGCTTCTGTTAGGTCCCTGCCTTCTTTGTCCTTTATCATGCCAGTCTTTGCACAAAACGTTCCCTTGAGATCTCCGATTTTCTTGAAGAGATCTCTAGTCTTTCCCATTCTGTTGTTTTCCTCGATTTCTTTGCATTGTTCATTTAAGAAGGCCTTCTTGTCTCTCCTTGCTATTCTCTGGAACTCTGCATTCAGTTGGGTATATCTTCCCCTTTCTCCCTTGCTTTTCGCTTCCCTTCTTTCGTGAGCTACTTGTAAAGCCTCCTCAGACAGCCACTTGGCTTTCTTGCATTTCTTTTTCTTTGGGATGGATTGAGTTGCTGCCTCCTGAACAATGTTACGGACCTCCGTCCATAGTTCCTCAGGCACTCTGTCTATCAGGTCTAATCCCTGAAATCTATTCCTCACCTCCACTGTATATTCATCAGGGATATGATTTAGGTCATACCTGAACGGTTTAGTGGTTTTCCCGACGTTCTTCAATTTCAGCCGAAATTTTGCAAGAAGCAGCTCATGATCTGAGCCACAGTCAGCTCCAGGTCTTGTTTTGACTGACTGTATGGAGCTTCTCCATCTTTGGCTGCAAAGGACATAATCAATCTGATTTCGATATTGACCATCTGGTGATGTCCATGTGTAGAGTCGCCTCTTGTGCTGTTGGAAAAGAGTGTTTGCTATGATCAGCATGTTCTCTTGGCAAAACTCTATTAGCTTTTGTCCTGCTTCATTTTGTACACCAAGGCCATGCTTTCCTGTTATCCCGGTGATTTCTTGATTTCCTACTTTAGCATTCCAATCCCCTATGATGAAGAGGACATCTTTTTTTGGTGTTAGTTCTAGAAGGTGTTGTAGGTCTTCATAGAACCGATCAACCTCAGCTTCTTCGGCCTCAGTGGTTGGGGCATAGACTTGAATTACTGTGATGTTGAATGGTTTGCCTTGGATTCGTACTGAGATCATTCTATCATTTTTAAGATTGTACCCCAGTACTGCTTTTCCCACCCTTCTGTTGACTATGAGTGCTACTCCATTTCTTCTAAGGGATTCTTGCCCACAATAGTAGATATGATGGTCATCTGAATTAAATTCGCCCATGCCTGTCCATTTTAGTTCGCTGATTCCCAAGATGTCGATGTTCAATCTTGCCATCTCATGTTTGACCACCTCCAACTTACCTTGATTCATTGATCTGACATTCCAGGTTCCTAAACAATATTGTTCTTTACAGCATCGGATTTTCTTTTCACCGCCAGACACATCCACAGCTGAGTGTCCTTTCGGGTTTGGCCCAGCCGCTTCACTCTTTCTGGCGCTACTTGGAAATACCCTCTGCTCTTCCCCAGTAGCATATTGGACACCTTCCGACCTAAGGGGCTCATCTTCCGGCGTCATATCTTTTAGCCTTGTGATACGTTCCATGGGGTTTTCTTGGCAAGAATACTGGAGTGGGTTGCCATTTCCTTCTCCAGTGGACCACATTTTGTCAGAACTCTCTGCCATGACCTGTCCGTCTTGGGTGGCCCTGCACGGCATAGCTTATGGCTTCACTGAGTTACGCAAGCCCCTTCGCCACAACAAGGCAGTGATCCATGAAGGGGGGGAGAAGCAGTACTGGGGTACAATCTCAAAAATGACAGAATGATCTCAGTACGAATCCAAGGCAAACCATTCAACAGCACAGTAATTCAAGTCTACGCCCCAACCACTGAGGCCGAAGAAGCTGAGGTTGATCAGTTCTATGAAGACCTACAACACCTTCTAGAACTAACACCAAAAAAAGATGTCCTCTTCATCATAGGGGATTGGAATGCTAAAGGAGGAAGTCAAGAAATAACTGGGATAACAGGCAAGCATGGCCTTGGTGAACAAAATGAAGCAGGACAAAGGCTAATAGAGTTTTGTCAAGAGAACACGCTGATCCTAGCAAACACTCTTTTCCAACAGCACAAGAGGAAACTCTACACATGGACATCACCAGATGGTCAATATCGAAATCAGATTGATTATGTCTGATGAGGCTGTCTGATGAGGCTTTAGTAGCTGAGGAAAGAAGGGAAGCGAAAAGCAAGGGGAAAAGGGGAAGATATACCCAACTGAATGCAGAGTTCTAGAGAATCGCAAGGAGAGACAAGAAGGCCTTCTTAAATGAACAATGCAAAGAAATCGAGGAAAGCAATAGAATGGGAAAGACTAGAGATCTTTTCAAGAAAATCAGAGATATTAAGGGAACATTTTGTGCAAAGACGGCCATGATAAAGGACAAAGAAGGCAGGCACCTAACAGAAGCAGATGAGATTAAGAAGAGGTGGAAACAATACACAGAAGAACTATGCAGGAAAGATCTGAATGTCCCTGATAGCCATGATAGTGCGGTCACTGAACTTGAGCCAGACATCCTAGAGAGTGAAGTCAAGTGGGCCTTAGGAAGCATTACTAACAGCAAAGCTAGCAGAGATGACTGTATTCCAGCTGAGCTATGTAAAATCCTAAAGGATGATGCTGTTAAAGTGCTGTACTCAATATGCCAACAAATTTGGAACACTCAGCAGTGGCCACAAGACTGGAAAAGGTCAGTTTACATTCCAATTCCAAAGAAGGGCAACGCCAAAGAGTGTTCAACCTACCGTTCAATTGTGCTCATTTCTCATGCCAGCAAGGTTATGCTCAAAATCCTACAAGCTAGGCTTCAGCAGTATGTGTAGGGATGGACGAAAGTGACTTACCTTTTCGTGGATTCTGTTCATGGTGACGGGGGAGGCATTCTGTCCCTCCCCCCAGAATCCTCGGTGGCCAGCTGTGCTCCATGGCGGCTCTGCAGAGCAGCCGGCCAGGCCCAGGCCAGGGCCGTCCACAGTCAGACTTGCGGCCACAGAGGGCTCTGGGTAACAAAAAAAAAAATGCATAGTGGGCGCTATTTGCGTCCCATTTCTTTTCTTCATCTTAGTCTACGTAAATATTGACATAGACTAAGACAGCGAAAAAAAAGGAATGCAAATGGCAGCGGCCATAGCTGCCGCCATTTGCGTACGCATTTTTTTTTAAACCCAGACGTGATAGGCTACCTAATACTTTATGTAGCCTATCACGTCAATGGGGGGGAGGGAAGAGAGACTCAAAATGGCAGCGGCAGCAGCCATTTGGAAGACCAGCTGCTGCCGCCACCAGCGCCGAAGCTGCCGCTAGAGCTGCCGCTGTCTGGATCATCTGCCCCAGGTAAGTCTCATCCCAGGGGGGATACGCGGGGGGCGGGGGGGGCAAGCCATTCCGCAATGAATTGCACTGGAATTCAGCCTCACCGAGATCCGTCGCGGAATTCTCTGACATCCCTAAGTATGTGAACCAAGAACTACATTGACTACATTCATTGACTATGCTAAAGCCTTTGATTGTGTGGATCACAGCAAACTGTGGCAAATTCTTAAAGAGATGGGAGTACCAGACCACCTACCTGTCTCCTGAGAAACTTGTATGAGGGACAAGAAGCAACAGTAAGAACCAGACATGGAACAACCGAGTGGTTCAAAATTGGGAAAGGAGTACAACAAGGCTGCATATTGTCACACTATTGCGTTGCCCTTATTTTCGCCATAGTCTACGTAAATCTTTACGTAGACTATAGGGACCAAATAAGGAACGCAAATGGCGGCTCCCTATGGGAACGCGCTTTTCTTTTTTTTTTTCAATGTCACCCGTGATAGGCTACGTGACGATTTACGTAGCCTATCACGGCTGATTTTGGAAATCTAGCCGTGATAGGCTACGTCAATCGTTACGTAGCCTATCACGGGGGTGGTGGCTTTTTTTGTGGCTGGGTAGACAGGGTGCTTCTACCCGGCCTGAATTTCGCCGCCGAGGGATGGGGCGCCTCCTGCCCGGCCTGAATCCCTGCCAAAAGAAGCAGGGATTGCCAGGACTGGGGTATGAGACCTCCTGAGCCTGTGGATTCTTGGCACCTGTCCAACCATGCTGACCCCTGATTGGACTCTTTCTCCAGCCTCATTTCTCCCTCAGAATCTCCCGACCATTCCAACACTCGAGGCCAGAACTGGTTATGGTCCTCCTCCAGCTTCACTGTTTGATGCCCGGCCTGAGCGGCCTCCCATTCCAGAGCTCCACTGCTGCCACGACTCCCTTCCAACACACACTGCAGAGGACAAGCATGTCCAGCAGGCACAGAGACAGAAGAGTGAGAGCTGAGACCCAAGCAGTGCTCATCTCCCCTATCTATGCACCTGGCCTCCTGTCCACTCCCAATTCACACCTGTGGGATTTTGTAGATGCTCGACATGGAGGAAATGTGGAGGAAGAGGTCCGATTCAACCCCTTCAAGAACAGCCAGCAGGTGATTCTTCCTCCCACAGCTGTAATGTGGCATGTTGCTTTCGCCCCCAGCAAGGAGCTGCAGCATGGCGTAGGAGGCGGATCTTCCATCGAAGAAGGACTTGTAGAGGTTGTAGCCCAGGGTGATGTTGGGCAAGAGCCTGGGGTTCCGGTTGATCTCCTGAATGGCAAACATGAAGGACAGGATGTGCCAGTACCTTGTACCGTGCAAACTGCAAAACAATAAATAAAAATAATATTCTGTGCCTCATACTGCCATTCTCCACTGAACGAAAACCAATATGCTTCTTTCTGTTATACCCCTATAATCTTTTTTCATGCAATTTAAATTTCAGAATAGCCGATCATCGCATAATGGTTTGGAAGTTCGGAGGGGGCAGCGAACATATCCATGTTGCAAGGAATTGAGTATCCATTTACCTGATAAAAGGAAAGATGGAGATATTGGTACCCCGTTCCTTGGGAGGGGATGTTGACAGATTTCAAGGAACACACACACACACACACACACACACACACACACACACAATTGGATCCTTCATTAAGGCTTCTCAGTACAAACAAGCTGTGGGATCGTTCAGAACAGTTTCACCAATGTTTTTGAAATGTACAGGTGCCAGGAAGAAGTGCTGGGTTTACATAGCATGAAATTGCCAGCATCTATTGCTGAAATACTGAGAGAGAAAGAGCAGTTTAAAGAGAAAAGGCAGGTAAACAAACAAACAAAACCCTCCCTCTGTCCTAAGTGACTTTGAGAGTTCATATCAGCAACCTTTTTTTGACCAGAATTTGTGAAAAAAACAATGTTTTCTTTTGGGGGGTTTTAAGTCTAAAACATTGATGATTTCCATGGTGGAATATAATTAAAAAAAAAAACTTTTTAACATGTATGCAGATCAATAGGAGTGCCTGTCACTGTTGACTTTGAATGTTGTGGAGGAAGGGGAGAAAATCTGCAGCCATTATACGCCTTGTTTTCATTGCAGTGGTCAGTTTGTTTTCTGCATCATGCCATGTTTTCTGGTGTTTGCGGGGGCAGCGGGAATCAAAATGACCATCGCCATTAAAAAAAAAAAGCCTAATTTGCCAGGGATATCTACTGGGAAATTTGTCTGGTGGGACATTTACTGGTTAGGTATTTAGGCTGGGGTATTTAAAAGTAAGTAAATGCTTTGAAGAATGTCTGCGTGTCTGCTTCTTCCTGCCTGCATAGTTCTCTGTGTTGCAAGAGATTTTACTTCTGGTGTGAGTTTAGCTTCAATCTTTCCTTACCCCCAAATTATCTTTAAATCATTTCTCTTTTAGCTTTGCAAAGTTGTGTTACTGAATATCACCCACAGAAGTTTAAAAGTAACCAATTTAGGGAGGGGGGAGTCATAGATTAACAATGCCTTCCTATGCATGCTGTTTTGGAATGTATAAATAAAAATAACAAGTATTTTATTATTACCTACATAGTGCTTATATTGTTTACAGCATTTGAAGTGCTCAGTCATGCTGCCTCAAAGTAAAGCTGTGTCCCACTGATTTTTACCTAGCACAAATAACATCAAAGTGGAAATTCGGAAAGAAACACACTTCAAAGCTAATACAAGGAAGATAATCTTTGTTGTTAGTACTTAAACAACCTGTAGAACCTGGAAAGAAAGGTTACAGATGTTTGCTCTTTGCCACACTAGCTCACTGCAGACCGTACATTAAAAAAAACACAGCCCCTCAGGTCAAGTTGGCACCCCCTCAGCTCATACCCCGCCCAGCTCAGCTCCATGGGCAACCGCCCAGCTCGCCCACCCCTAAGGCCAGGCCTGGGATGGATGCTTTGTCCTCAGATGATCCTGACTGTTCCATCTTCACACTGGAAGGAGAATAAGCCAATAAACACCACTTTCCTCCATTAATCCAGGAGCCTACTGGGAGTTTGGATTTGCCCTTTTACAACCCAGTGTGTCCAACAGTGAATCATGACCAGTGTAAAAGGCCACACACTCAACATTTAAATTCAATTATTGATACACGCCTAAAAATTCTTTATTTCGTATGCTACCTGAAGGATCATCGCCTCCCATATACACTTACCCAGACCCTGACATCAGCTTTAGCAGTCCTACTCCAGACGCCCCTGCCAAAGGAAGCAAGGCAGGTGGCTACCAAGATAAGGGCCTTTACTCCTGTCCCACCCCAGTTGTGTAGGTGTGAATTGGGTGAATCGTATTCTATTTTAACCAGATATTTAGGGGGGGAGTAGATTCTATGGCTCCTATTGAGCAAACAATGGAACCAATGACCTAGGGAGGTGGTGGGCTCTCCGACACTGGAGGCATTCAAGATGAGGCTGGACAGCTATCCGTCAGGGATGGTCTGACCTGGACTCCTGCACTGAGCAGGAGGTTGTTCTTGATGGCTTTGTAGGCCCCTTCCAACCCTACTATTCCATGATTCTACTATTCTATGATTCTATGAAAACGGCTCAACGGATCAGTCTGAAACTTGGCAGCAGAGGAAAAGTGTATTTGAGGATGGCCTGTGGCCATTTTGAGGTAGAACTGGTAAGAAATTGCTTTTTTCTAGGAGGTTAAATTCTGATAGGTGAGCTCCAGCAATTTGACAGATTTCGCCTGGATTTTTTCCCCCTTAGACTTACACGTGCTACTTTGGAGGATCATGTCTCCTCTTTGTTCAGCATCTCTCGGAAAACAGTCTGTCATGCATGCCTCAGAAGAACCATAAGGTATTTGTAGGCTTTTACCCCATTTTAACCAAGCATTTAAATAAAAAGAAATTCCACACCAGCCACTCAGCCATTCTGGAACATTAACCAGTCCTTAATAGCATGAAGGATGTTAATAGACTTGAGCCTTGTTCTATTAAGGGGGTGGGAGTAAAGAAAAATAGATCTATCTATTAATACTACAAGAGGCATAGCTCGGTGCCAATGATCTGCCACCATATATTTGATATTAACAGGTACAGATGGACAAAATTTGGAGACATATTACAGAGATTCTTAATTCTCCTATTTCTAATAACCTATAAAAGATGATGCTGTTAAAGTGCTGCATTCAATATGCCACCAAATTTGGAACACTCAACAACGGCCACAAGACTGGAAAAGGTCAGTTTACATTCCAATTCCAAAGAAGGGCAATGCCAAAGAGTGTTCAAACTACTCCACAATTGCACTCATTTCACATGCCAGCAAGGTGATGCTCAAAATCCTACAAGCTAGGCTTCAGCAGTATGCGAACCGAGAACTACCGGAAGTACAACCTGGGTTTCGAAGAGGCGGAGGAACTAGAGATCAAATCGCCAACGTTCGCTGGATCATGGAGAAAGCAAGAGAATTCCAGAACAACATCTATTTCTGCTTCATTGACTATGCTAAAGCCTTTGATTGTGTGGATCACAACAAACTGTGTCAAATTCTGAAAGTGATGGGAGTACCAGACCACCTTACCTGTCTCCTGAGAAACCTGTACGAGGGTCGAGAAGCAACAGTAAGAACCAGACATGGAACAACCGAGTGGTTCAAAATTGGGAAAGGAGTACGACAAGGCTGCATATTGTCGCCCTGCTTATTTAACTTATATGCAGAGTACATCATGAGAAACGCCGGGTTGGATGAATCACAGGTCGGAATTAAGATTGCTGGGAGAATTATCAACAACCTCCGATATGCAGACGATACCACCCTAATGGCAGAAAGCGAAGAGGATCTCAAGAGCCTCTTGTTGAGGGTGAAAGAGGAGAGTGCAAAAGCTGGTTTGAAACTCAACATTCAAAAAACTAAGATCATGGCATTTGGCCCCATCACTTCCTGGCATATAGAAGGGGAAGAAGTGGAAGCAGTGACAGATTTTACTTTCTTGGGCTCCAAGATCACCGCAGACGGTGACCTTAGCCATGAAATTACAAGACGCTTGCTCCTTGGGAGAAAAGCTATGGCAAACCTAGACAGCAGAGTAAGAAACAGAGACATCACCTTGCCGACAAAGGTCCGTCTAATCAAAGCTATGGTTTTCCCAGTAGTAATGTATGGCTGTGAGAGCTGGACTATAAGGAAGGCTGAGCGCCGAAGAATTGATGCTTTCGAACTGTGGTGCTGGAGAACAGTCCCCTGGACTGCAAGCAGGTCAAATCAGTCAGTCCTAAAGGAAATCAACCCAGAGTGCTCATTGGAAGGACAGATACTGAAGCTGAAGCTCAAATATTTTGTCCACCTAATGCGAAGAGAAAACTCTCTGGAAAAGACCCTGATGCTGGGAAAGACTGAAGGCAAAAGTAGAAGGGGACGGCAGAGGATGAGATGGCTAGATAGCATCACTGATGCAATGAATATGGACTTGAGCACACTCCAGGAGAGAGTGCAGGACAGGAAGGCCTGGCGTGCTATGGTCCAAGGGGTCACGAAGAGTCGGACACAACTGAATGACTGAACAACAACAAACTGAACAGATCACCAAAAAAGATAAACAAGGGCTTTGGTTAATTACCATCCAATAAGCCTTTTTGTCCATTATGGGGAATCTACGCACAAAACATAAAATGAACTCAACTGGCGTTTTGCTTGATTGCAGGAGCAACTACAAGCTTTAAAAGTCTTGATTCAGAGGTTTTATGATACTGAATGATACCAGCTACACACCTGCCCAGCAGAACATGTTCCCCCGTGACTCTCTAAGATTCTGCCCAGTTGTAGTACTTCACCCTCCTATTTGAAGCCTCTTAAGAAGAAAGAAGCCCATCAAGCATTCACTCATGCAAAACTCAACATTTTACCAACAGCAGCATTTCAGGGCAGGATTTGGGAAATTCCATCCCAAAGCAAATCATGTCTGTGTAAGGCAGGAGTCCCTGAAACTCTGACACATCTACTCTATTGTATTGCCTTGTAATGTTTATTCTGATTTGAGATGTCATATGCTGTACCCTCTTCTGACTAACTTCCTAGGGCATTCTGATGAAAGATAAGTCATTCACTGTCTTTGGGATAAGGTTGGATATCTCACCAAAGAGGTGGCTAATTATTTTCTAATCATCATGCGTATAAGGTCTCAGCTGATTGTAATAGCTAAACAGAAGAAACTCTGTCCCTGTGTCCTGATATTATGTCTTGCATTTTATCTTGAATGAGTCTAATGCCTGCTATCTATCTATCTAGCTATCTAGCTATCCATCCATCCATCCATCCACCCATCCATCTATTTACATAGACTACGGCGAAAATAAGGGGAACGCTATCACGGAATCATGGGCTCAAGTTACAAGAAGCCAGATTCCGGCTGAACATCAGGAAAAACGTCCTGCCTGTTAGAGCAATACGATAATGGAACCAATTACCTAGGGAGGTGGTGGGCTCTCCCACACTGGAGGTGTTTACATGCCAAGAAGTTTCCAGGTCTACTGGTGAACTATGGGGAGAGAAACAGCACTATAAAGAGAAAAAGCAAGCAAGCAAGCAAGCAAGCAAACCACTCTCTCTGTCCAAAGTGATTTGGGGAGTATGTTTCAGTGACCTTGTTTGGATCAGAGTTTGTGAAGAAGAAAAATAAACTTTTTTATAGTCTAAAACATGGATGATTTCCTATTCCTCCTATGTTGGGGATGGTGGAATTTTTTTTTAAAAAAATATCCCCTTTAACGTGTATGCAAGTCATTAGCCACCATTGTAGGCCTTGTTTTCGTTTTATTTTCTGCATCATGCCATGTTTTCTGGTGTTTGAGATGGAGATCAGAATGGCAACAGCCATTAAAAAGAAAGTTCCCCAATTTGCCAGGGATATCGACTGTTAAAAAATGTCTGGAGAGACATTTAGTGGATATGTACTGACCAATGAAATGATAGTAAAGTAGGCTGGCATTTTTAAAAGTAAGTAAATGCTTTGAAGAAATGCTAATTTCAGATCTTCAGATCTTCTGTGCGCGCCCGTGTGTGTGGGCATGGGCATGCACGGGTCTACGGGTCTCCTTATTCCTGCCTTTATCGTTCTATGTGTTTCAAGGGCTCTCACTTATGGTTTGAGATCAGCTTCACTCTCTCCTTTCCCCCAAATTATCTCTAAATCACTTCTCTTTGAGCTTTGCAAGCTTTTGTTGCTGAATATCACCGACAGAGACTTAAAAGTGAGTAATATGGGAAGGGGGAGTCATAGATTAACAGTGCCCTCTTATCCATGCTGTTTCAGTATGCGGAAATAAAAATAACAATTATTTCATTATTACCTACATGGTCCTTATAATGTAAACAGTATTTGAAGTGTTAAGTGCTTGGGAACGTTGCCTCAAAGAAAAGCTGTGTCCCACTCACTTTTACTCACTGGGAATCACATCAAAGTGGAAACTGAAAATGAAGCACAATTTAACACTTCTAGAAGGAAGACGATTTTTCCAGTTAGTACTCACGCAACCAGTAGAACCCTGAAAGGGGGGTTACAGGCACTTGCTTTTGCCATCTTTGCTCACTGCAGACAGGATATTCAAAAAGCACAGCCCCTCAGCTCAGCCTGGTGCCCCAAATGCTCAATCTGCCCGCCCAGCACCCCCCCTTGCTACCTGAGGGATCATCTCCTCCCATATACACTTGCCCAGAACTTGAGATCAGCTTTAGCAGTCTGACTGCAGAAGCCCCCACCAAAGGAAGCAAGGTGGACGGCTACTATGACAAGGGCCTTTTCTCCTGGGGCATCTCAGTTGTGGAGGAGAAAATTGGGGTATCGTATTCTCTTATAACCAGAGTTTGGCGGGGGGAGGGAGTATATTCTGTTTCTTATATTAAGAAAATGCCTCAGTGGACCAGTCTGAAGCTTTGTAGTGGAGGAGAAGTATATTTGAAGATGGCCTGTGGCAATTTTGAAGTAGAACTGGTCAGAAATTGCTTTTTTCTAGGAGGTTTAATTTTGATAGGCGAGCTCCTGCAGTTTGACAGATTTTGTCTGTTGTTTTTTGCCACTTGAGTTACATGGGCTACTTTGGAGGATCATTTCTCCTGTTTGTACAGCATCTCTTGGAAAACAGCTTGTCCTCTTAGGAAGGAAGAAGGAGAGGAATATAGTATGCTTCAGAAAACTATAAGGCATTTCTAGGTTTTTACCCCATTTTAAGCTGGCATTCAAATAAAAAATAATTTCCACACCAGCCACTCAGCCATTCAGGAATGTTAACTAGCACAAAGGATGTTATAGTCTTAAGCCATGTTATATCGGGGTGAGGAGGGGGGAGAAAAAGAGATCTACCTATTAATAATCCAAGAGGCGTAGCTCGGTGCCGATGATCTGTCACCGTATATTTGATATACACGGATATAGATGGACAAAATTTGGAGAAACATTATACAGATTCTTAATTCTCCTATTTCTAATAACATAAATGAACAGATCAGCAAAAAGATAACCAAGGGCTTTGGTTCATTGCCATCCCATAAGCCTTTTCTTCATTAAAGGGAATCTATGCACAAAACACAAAACAAACTCAAGTGGTGTTTTGCTTGAGTCTCTTCTAACGCAGGAGCAACCACAGGCTTCTGCAGTCTTGATTCAGAGACTTGATGATACTGAGTGACAGGAACTACACTCCTGCCCAGCAGAACCTGTTCCCCCAGTCACCCCATGTGATGCTGCCTAGTTCTGGTACTTTACCCTTTTCTTTGATGTCTCTTCAGAATAAACAGGGCCATCAAGCATCCCTTCATGCAAGACCTAATCTTTGACCAGCAGCTGCATTTCAGGGGTGGTTTGGGGAAACTCCATTCCGAAGCAGATCGTGTCTGTAAGGCAGGAGTCCCTGCAACTCTGACACCAAGGCTCTTTTATTGTAATTTTTATTCTGATTTGAGAGGCCGTATGCTGTATGCTCTGCTGACTAACGTCCCAGGGCATTCTGAGGAAAGATTGGTCATTCACTGCCCTGGGAAAAGTCAGATATCTCAACAAAGAGGTGGCTAATTATTTTTTAATCATCATGCGTATGAGCACTCAATTGATTGTATGGTCTAAACTGAAGAAACTATATCCCTGTATCCCGATATTATGTCTTGTATTTTATCTTGAATGAATCTAACAACCATTGCACACACACACACACACACCTGGCTTCTTCAGAAGTAAATCCACAGAATGCAGTAGGATTTACAGTGAAGTACTGTAGTGGATGAGGAAGAAACGGTGCTCACCCTTAAGAAAGGGCCACAACTATGGCCCTGTATTATTCTGGAGAGGGAACCTCTGTGCGGGCATTTGCATTTGGACCACTGCCAAGAAAGAACCTCCCCGGCTCCAGCCTGTGTCTTATCAAAACATTTACTGTCAAAGAGGCTGCTGGTTCTTTTGGCTGAAACAATGCAAGGGAACCCCATGGATCCAGTCATATGTGAGCATACTGAACTGAATGATGCCTTCACTTTAATGAAGCTCCGAATTCTTCTTCAAAAAGGACAGAGTGGCAAAAGTCAGAAGAGCGATTTATCAGGGATGACCAGAGATACCAGAAAAGATGGACAGTCTCCCGTAAATGGGGACAACCGGAGTGCAGGTTTGGAAACATTAAATCATCATTATCACTTACGTGACAACCCTGGTTACAGGGGACTCAGAGAAAACGTATGGTTCGTTGCACATGAAATACTGTGAAGACAGGACTCCACTGATGAGGTAGTCCCCTGGCCAGTAATAATAGGATCCTAAGTCTTGCTCTTTGTTCAAAATGGTCAAGCAGTCCATCTTCTGCAGTTGACCAGCGGCAAGAGGAAGCAGGAGCAACAACAGCAACAGCAACGATATCATTCTGGGTCTGCCTCCCTCCTGCTGTTCCTGCTTTCTGAGTGTCCTTTCACCTCCACAGCCAGCTAATCAGAAGACATGAAAAAGTCTTGCAAGATAGAGGCTGCAGTGTCTTTACAACAACATCCAATTCTGAGACTTAGGCAGCGGTGGGAGGTGGCGTACTAAACTATACCACAGGCATGGTCATCTTAGCCTGTCCGAAATCTGAGCCCAGGCTCTCGGGAGCAAAGGAGATGTTTTATGCACCAAGCTTCTCAGGCACGGGGCAAGAGCATTCCTGGAGCTGCCTTTCATTCTGATGTTGACATCGTTGGTCTCCAAGGAAAACAGGAAGCAAAGATCTCTTGAGCTTTGGAAAGACTCAGAATAGATCACTATGTTTTTGATAATGATCAGGGGAAGCTTCACAGCTGCAACTTCATGGATTCTCTGAGTGCCTCAAGGTGAGCTGCAGAGCTGGGGAAAAACATGTTTGTGAGAAGTCACACAGGCAGTTCCATCTTTTGGTTGTCCAGGGGGAAAGGTGAGCCTGGCCTGGCCTGTATGCGAAAAACTCACACAAAGAGCCAAGATCAAGGAAATCTCTTCGGATGCATACCAGTGTTTGGGAATGTGCGGCCCTCCAGATAGCACTGGACTGCACGTTCAGCACCCCAAACTGGCCTAGCCCATGGGGGAAAAATGCCCAGTGTGCTGTTCTCTGCTCGCTCGAGGTGAGCCATAGTGGCCTCATCGGTGTCAAGGATGTACAGCTGGCCATAGCTTGGCGGCGCATCTGACTGCACAGTGCTCATCGGATGGCAAAGTGACCCTTGCACTCTAAACACAAACGGATTGGGAGCTTGTGGTTGTGCAATCTCGAGGGGTGCATACCAGGAAGCAAAGCCTAGAGTACTGCTGTCCTTGCGAACGTCCTTCAGAAATTTATTGCCCAGAATGGAGCCATCGGTGACAATGTTGAAGATGGAAATGGGAACCAAGGGTGTTTTTAGTGATTGAAAACTTTCTGCCATGGCAGCAAAGAGTTGACAATTCACACTTGAAAAGGAAGGTGTCACAGCACTCACAAGCCTTAACACAGTTGCCGATATCAACCCTGTCAATGTTGGCTGCAGGACGCAGGATGAAAGGCGCAGTCTGCCTCCTGTGTCTGGGCTGGTTTCAGATATTGAGGGATGCAAGGCTGGCCAGAGATTTGTTGGCTCCCAAAGCATATGCAAGCTTCTTGAGGCAGGGGTGGAATCATCCTGGTTGGGCCACAAAGCTTCTTCTCTAGGGCTGAGGGGTAGAATTGGTGCGGGGGCACGAGGTATGCTGGGACTCATGGTTCACCTACTGGTTGCTGTTACCAGTAAGCATTTGATGTCTAGGCATGGTAGTAATGTGTGGATTACTGTATATAAAGGTCATTTTGTTGAATGTAACAGCTTGAGACTTCCTTTCTGAGCAACGAATAAACTTCGACTGGGTTACTTTTAACTGTTTTTTTTTTTTTTCGTTCAGTCACTTCCGACTCTTTGGGACTTCATGGACCAGCCCATGCCAGAGTTTCCTGTCAGGCCTCGCCACCCCCAGCTCCCCCAAGGTCGAGTCCGTCACCTCCAGAATATCATCCATCCATCTTGCCCTTGGTCGGCCCCTCTTCCTTTTGCCTTCCACTTTCCCTAGCATCAGCATCTTCTCCAGGGCATTCTGTCTTCTCATGATGTGGCCAAAGCACTTCAGTTTCGCCTTTAATATCATTCCCTCAATGAGCAGTCTGGCTTTATTTCCTGGGGTATTGAACTGGTTTGATCTTCTTGCAGTCCAAGGCACTCTCAGCATTTTCCTCCAACACCACAGTTCAAAAGCGTCTATCTTCCTTCGCTCAGCCTTCCTTATGGTACAGCTCTCGCAGCCATAGGTTACTCATCCTCATCATCGCGATCACTCATGGCCAGGTAAGGTTGTCTTCCAAAGATAGAGTCTATGTGGATAACTCTTTAAAAGGATTAGACATTCATAGAAGATAGGTCAATCAACACATTAATCTCTAGCAGTGGGTCTGCAGGTGGCTATGAACGCCGATTCTGGATCTACACAGCCTCCCACATCAAGGACGTAGGTTTCCAGCTGGAAGGCGGACACAGTGAGGGTTTGCTTGACATGCCTTCCGCTGAGCTGGTTTCTCCCTTTCGCTCTGTACTCGTGCTTCTTCAGAGTCTATAGCACCTAGGGATATCAGAGAATTTCTCCACGAATCTCGGGGAGGCCAAATGCCAGAGCATTCGGCCCCCCGAAATTGGTGGAGAAATTCTCTGACATCCCCCCCCCCCCCGGGATGGGACTTACCTTGTGCGAATGTCCCTGGCGGCGGCGGCTCCGGCGGTGGCGCGGTGACCATTTCCAAGTTTTTAAAAAAAAAAGTCATAGGCTACATAAAGATATACATAGCCTATCACGGCTAGATTTTTAAAAAACACCGTGATAGGCTACGTAAATGTTTACGTAGCCTATCAGGGCTAAGTGTGGGGGCTTATAGATGGGCGCCGCAATTTGCATACGCACGGTTTTGTTTTTGTTTTTTCCACTCAGCCGCGATAGATTACGTAAACACTTGTGTAGCCTATCATGGCTGATTGCAGGGACGCAAACGGCAGCAGCTACGGCCGCTGCCATTTGCAGTGCCGGCAGAACAGGATTCGCAGCGGGAGGGACAGGGCGCCTCCCCCCCGGCCAGAATTTTGGGGGGAGGGACAGAGCACCTCCCCCCCACCGCGAATCAACGTTCAGGTTCAGGTAAGTGACTTTCGTACATCCCTAATAGCGCCTTTAATATAGGCTGACCTCCAGTTGGAACGCTCATGAGTTAGAGCTTCCCATTTTTCAATGCTTAGGTTACATTTTTCTAGATTAGCTTTAAGAACATCTTTAAAGCTCTTTTGCTGTCCACCAATATTCCGTTTTCCATTCATAACTGGGAATAGAGTAACGGCTTTGGAAGACGATAATCAGGCATTCGAACAACATGGCCGATCCAGCGAAGTCGATGTTGGAGAATCATGGTTTCAATGCTGGTGGTCGTTGCTTCTTCCAGTATGCTCACATAAGCCACCTGTCTTCCCAAGTAATTTGCAGAATTTTGGGAGGCAGCGTTGGTGGAATTTTTTGAGAAGTTGGGAGTGGCATTTATAGATGGTCCGTGTTTCACAGGCATACAGTAAGGTTTGTAGTACAATGGCTTTGTAAACAAGCATTTTCGTCTCCCTGCTAATGTCCCGATCCTCAAACACTCTGCGTTTCATTTGGGAGAATGCCACAGTCGCAGAGCTCGGGCGATGGTGAATTTCAGCATCAACGTCGGCTTTTGTGGAGAGATGGCTGCCAAGATAAGAAAGGTGGTCAACATTTTCCAGCATCACATCATTAAGCTGGATTGATGGCACTACAGAGGGGTTGGTTTGTGCTTGCTGGTAAAGTACTTTGGGTTTTTTTGATGTTAAGCGAGAGGCCAAGCTGTTCATATGCTTCTGTGAAGACGTTTAGGATAGTTTGGAGATCTTCCTCTGAATGTGCGCAGATTACATTATCATCAGTGTATTGACGTTCTATGACACAGGAAGTAATTACCTTACTTTTTGCTTTCAGCCTACTGAGATTAAAAAGTTTTCCATCTGTTCGATATATGATTGTATGTTGAATGTATTGTACATATTGAATGTAACTATGGATGGAGGTCCATAACATTGTTCAGGAGGCAGCAACTCAATCCATCCCAAAGAAAAAGAAATGCAAGAAAGCCAAGTGGCTGTCTGATGAGGCTTTACAAGTAGCTGAGGAAAGAAGGGAAGCGAAAAGCAAGGGAGAAAGGGGAAGATATATCCAACTGAATGCAGAGTTCCAGAGAATAGCAAGGAGAGACAAGAAGGCCTTCTTAAATGAACAATGCAAAGCAATCAATTCTTCAGCGTTCAGCCTTCCTTAAGGTCCAGCTCTCACAGCCATACATTACTACTGGGAAAACCATAGCTTTGATTAGACGGACCTTTGTCGGCAAGGTGATGTCTCTGCTTCTTACTACGCTGTCTAGGTTTGCCATAGCTCTCCTCCCAAGGAGCAAGCGTCTTTTAATTTCATGGCTACAGTCACCATCTGCAGTGATCTTGGAGCCCAAGAAAGTAAAATCTGTCACTGCTTCCATTTCTCCCCCTTCTATATGCCAGGAAGTGATGGGGCCAGATGCCATGATCTTAGTTTTTTTAATGTTGAGTTTCAAACCAGCTTTTGCACTCTCCTCTTTCACCCTCAACAAGAGGCTCTTTAGATCCTCTTCACTTTCTTCCATTAGGGTGGTATCGTCTGCATATCGGAGGTTGTTGATCATTCTCCCAGCAATCTTAATTCCGACCTGTGATTCATCCAACCCGGCGTTTCTCATGATGTACTCTGCATATAAGTTAAATAAGCAGGGCGACAATATGCAGCCTTGTCGTACTCCTTTCCCAATTTGGAACCAATCGGTTGTTCCATGTCTGGTTCTTCCTGTTGCTTCTTGCTTGACCCTCGTACAGGTTTCTCAGGAGACAGGTAAGGTGGTCTGGTACTCCCATCACTTTAAGAATTTGCCGCAGTTTGTTGTGATCCACACAATCAAAGGCTTTAGCATAGTCAATGAAGCAGAAATAGACATTTTTCTGGAATTCTCTTGCTTTCTCCATGATGCAGCGAATGTTGGCGATTTGATCTCTAGTTCCTCTGCCTCTTTGAAACCCAGCTTGTACTTCCAGTAGTTCTAGGTTCTCATACTGCTGAAGCCTAGCTTGTAGGATTTTGAGCATCACCTTGCTGGCATGTGAAATGAGTGCAATTGTGCGGTAGTTTGAACACTCTTTGGCGTTGCCCTTCTTTGGAATTGGAATGTAAACTGACCTTTTCCAGTCTTGCGGCCATTGTTGAGTATTCCAAATTTGTTGGCATATTGAGTGCAGCACTTTAACAGCATCATCTTTTAGGATTTTAAATAGCTCAGCTGGAATACTGTCATCTCCGCTAGCTTTGTTGTTACTAATGCTTCCTAAGGCCCACTTGACTTCACTCTCGAGGATGTCTGGCTCAAGTTCAGTGGCTGCACTATCATTGCTATCAGGGACATTAAGATCTTTCCTGTAGAGCTCTTCTGTGTATTCTTGCCACCTCTTCTTAATCTCATCCTCTTCTGTTAGGTGCCTGCCTTCTTTGTCCTTTATCATGCCCGTCTTTGCACAAAACATTCCCTTGAGATCTCCGATTTTCTTGAAGAGATCACTAGTCTTTCCCATTCTGTTGTTTTCCTCGATTTCTTTGCATTGTTCATTTAAGAAGGCCTTCTTGTCTCTCCTTGGAAATCTGCATTCAGTTGGATATATCTTCCCCTTTCTCCCTTGCTTTTCGCTTCCCTTCTTTCCTCAGCTACTTGTAAAGCCTCATCAGACAGCCACTTGGCTTTCTTGCATTTCTTTTTATTTGGGATGGATTTTGTTGCTGCCTCCTGAACAATGTTACGGACCTCTGTCCATAGTTCCTCAAGCACTCTGTCTATCCGGTCTAATCCCTGAAATCTATTCCTCACCTCCACTGTATATTCATCAGGGATATGATTGAGGTCATACCTGAAAGGTTTAGTGGTTTTCCCTCTGTTCTTCAATTTCAGCCAAAATTTTGCAACAAGAAGCTCATGATCTGAGCCACAGTCAGCTCCAGGTCTTGTTTTTACTGACTCTATAGAGCTTCTCCATCTTTGGCTGCAAAGGACATAATCAATCTGATTTCGATATTGACCACCTGGTGATGTCCATGTGTAGAGTCGCCTCTTGTGCTGATGGAAAAGAGTGTTTGCTACGATCAGCGTGTTCTCTTGGCAAAACTCTATTAGCTTTTGTCCTGCTTCATTTTGTACACCAAGGCCATGCCTGCCTGTTATCCCAGTCATTTCTTGTCTTCCTACTTTAGCATTCCAATCCCCTATGATGAAGAGGGCATCTTTTTTTGGTGTCAGTTCTAGAAGGTGTTGTAGGTCTTCATAGAACCCATCAACCTCAGCTTCTTCAGCATCAGTGGTTGGGGGATAGATTTGAATTACTGTGATGTTGAATGGTTTGCCTTGGATTCGTACTGAGATCATTCTATCATTTTTAAGATTGGAGCCCAGTACTGCTTTTCCCACCCTTTTGTTGACTATAAGTGCTACTCCATTTCTTCTAAGGGATTCTTGCCCACAGTAGTAGATATGATGATCACCTGTATTAAATTCGCCCATGCCTGTCCATTTGAGTTCGCTGATTCCCAAGATGTCAATGTTCAGTCTTACCATCTCATGTTTGACCAGCTTACCTTGATTCATTGATCTGACATTCCAGGTTCCTAGACAATATTGTTTTTTACAGCATCAGATTTTCTTTTCACCACCAGACACATCCACAGCTGAGTGTCCTTTTGGCTTTGGCCCAGCCGCTTCACTCTTTCTGGCGCTACTTGGAAATACCCTCTGCTCTTCCCCAGTAGTATATTGGACACCTTCCGACCTGAGGGGCTCATCTTCCGGCGTCATCTCTTTCACCCTTGTGATACGTTCCATGGGGTTTTCTTGGCAAGAATACTGGAGTGGGTTGCCATTTCCTTCTCCAGTGGACCACATTTTGTCAGAACTCTCTGCCTTGACCTGTCCCTCTTGGGTGGCCCTGCATGGCATAGCTTATGGCTTCACTGAGTTACGCAAGCCCCTTCACCACAACAAGGAATTGATCCATGAAGGGGCTAGCCGTGATAGGCTACGTTAATCGTTACGTAGCCTATCATGGGGTTGTTGTTGTTTTTTTGCTTTATTTTGTAATGGCGGTTACAAAAAACAAGACATGAACGGTCTTGTAATGGAAGACCGGCTGCCGCCCCCGCCGAACTGCCACCGAACCGCCGCCGGGACCCGCCACCAGGAGGGACATTCGCAGGAGGTAAGTCCCATCCCGGGGGGGTGGGGGGGGCGGAGAATTTCACCGCCAATTTCGGGGGGCCGAATGTGTTGGCATTCGGCCTCCTGGAAATTCGGGGAGAAATTCTCCGCCATCCCTATGTGGTGCTGGAGAAGACTCTTACACTTAATGGTCTAACACCCATTACACACACACACACACACACACACACACACACATAGTTTCTTCAGAAGTAAATCCACAGAGTGCAGTAGGATTTACAGTGAAGTACTGTAGTTGATGAGGAAGAAAGAGTGCTCACCCTTAAGAAAGGGCCACAACTATGGCCCTGTAATTATTCTGGAGAGGGAACCGCTGTGCGGACATTTGCATTTGGATCACTCCCAAGAAAGAACCTCCCTGGCTCCAGCCTGTGTCTTATCACAACATTTAAAAGCAAAGAGGCTGCTGGTTCTTTTGGCTGAAACAATGCAAGGGAACCCCATGGATCCAGTCATACATGAGCGTACTGAACTAAATGATGCCTTCACTTTAATGAAGCTCTGAATTCTTCTTCAAAAAGACAGAGTGGCAAAAGTCAGGAGAGCGATTTATCCGGGATGACCAGAGATACCAGAAAAGATGGACACTCTCCCATAAATGGGGACAACCGGAGTGCAGGTTTGGAAGCATTAGATCATCTGCATCACTTACTTCACAACCCTGGTTAAAGGGGACTCAGAGAAAATGTATGGTTTGTTGCAAAAGAAATACTGTGAAGACAGGACTCCGCTGAAATCTCTTTCTCAAGGAAATCTCTTTGGATGCATACCAGTGTTTGGGAATGTGTGGCCCTCCACATAGCACTGGACTGAACATTCAGCAGCCCGAACTGGCCTAGCCCATGGGGAAAAATGATGGGCGTTGCAGTCCGAGAACATCAGGGGGGCCACATCTTCCCCATTCCTTATGCGCATGAAGGCGCACACTACGTGGGGGCATTTCCCAGCCCTGCCCCCTTTACCAGCCCTCCCAATCGCACTTCTTGTGCTGGATAGGCCAGCATGACCAGTGATCCAAGAATGAATGTTGGTCACCACACAACGGAAGGATCTCCCCCTACTAGTACTTCCAATGAGCTCATCAGAACTGTGCATCATCTTGTTTGGGAAGAAGTGAATTATATTCAACAAACTGGTTAGTTATGAACCCAGTTTGCAGAGAAAAATGAAATGTAAAGATAAGTTTAAGGGAACTAACTTTATTATTGGAAACATTCCAAGTGTCACATCTTTAAACTTTTCAAAACTTCCTTAAACACAGTCTTCTTGATGTCGACTCCAGGGATGCCCCTGTAACGTCCTTGTTCTGGTCCATCAGTCACTTGATTCTTAATTTTTACCAATAAGCGCACGCGACTCATGACAACATAGCATTGTCCATGGCAGAAGAGAGGTGTTGGCAGACAACCATCAGCCAGAGGAAAGCCATCCAAGCTAACAAAACAGAAGCAATTTCAGAGACATAGATCTTACAGATTGAGCCAGAAACTTCATCATTCTGCCATTGTGATGGAGGCACAATTATACGTCCATAGGTATAGCAAATGCAGCTGAGTTCTCGTGCTCAAGGACTTCATTGACATGCCAGTTCTCAGTAGCACATGGGTAAACATTGAGTAGCATGTTAGTGAGTGACTCCAGCAAGGTGGAGCCCAGTGTGCTATTCTCTGCTCGCTCAAGCCAAGCCATAGTGGCCTCATTGGTGTCAAGGATGTACAGCTCCCATAGCTTGGAGGCGCATCTGACCGCGCACACAGTGCTCATTGGATGGCAAAGTGACCCTTGCACTCTGAACAAAAACGGATTGGGAGCTTGTGGCTGTGCAATCTTGAGGGATGCATACCAGGAAGCAAAGCCTAGAGTACTGCTGTCCTTGCGAACATCCTTCAGAAATTTCTTGCCCACAATGGAGCCATCGGTGACAATGTTGCAGATGAAAATGGGAACCAAGGGTGGTGGTAGTGAAAACTTTCTGCTATGGCAGCAAAGAATTGACAATTCACACTTGAAAAGGAAGGCGTCACAGTGCTCACAACCCTTAACACAGTTGCCGATATTGTAGCAGCCATATCGGGGGTCAGACTAAGTAGCCTCATGCAGTCTCATGCTTCATGTTCTTGCTGAGCTCTTTCTCCCTTGAATATATTGTTGTAAGCTGACGAGACACAGGAATTCCTTATGTTGTCAAAGGTCATACAATTGTATATAATCTTTACCTAGACTGCAGTGACCAAATAAGGAACGTGAATGGCGGATCCCTATGGGGGCCACCATTATCCGTACGCGCTTTTTTTTTTTTTTTAAGTCACCCATGATAGGCTACGTGATGATTTACGTAGCCTATCATGGCTGACTTTGCAAATCCAGCCGTGATAGGCTACGTTAATCGTCACGTAGCCTATCACGGGGGCGTTTTCTTAATTTACTTTTATTGGAATGGCAGCGGCGGCAGCTGGTCGAAAGATCGGCTCCCGCCCCGCCCCTTACGAAGACCCGACGAACCGCCGCTGGGACCCGCCGCTGGGAGGAACATTCGGAAAAGGTAAGTCCCGTCCCGGGGGAGGGGGTGCAGGGGGCGGGGGGGCGGAGAATTTCTCCCCAAAAATTTTCGGGGGGCCGATCACGTTGGTGCTCGGCCCCCCGAAGTTTCGAGAAGAAATTCTCCACCAACGCTACTCACTTCATAGAATTAATGGTGGAGATGACAAAATAAACTGAAGCCAAGTAGGGGTCAGAGTTCAAAAAGTCTTTAGCATCTGTTTCAAAGATGTATGAATGTTGAATGTGTTAATTAAAATGCTTTTGAGCCTGCACATCAGAAAAATGATCACAATGATGTACGGACCAGAAGAATAAAACATTGTAGAAGAAGAGCAAGTAATAACAAATAAAATTAGCATTCAGTCGAATGGAACAAGCCTTCATTAAAACCACGCTATGTACTAGAAGGGCATCATGAGGTATTTCAGGCTGAGCAGTAGTGCATGGCCCATGACCATAAGGGATTCCCATGAGGTTTTACACTGGGAGCAACAGTCATTTATGAAGAATTCTTCTATTACCTACTCATGGATTGTTTTGCTAAAGGTGTTTAAGAGAAAAGAAGAAAGAAGTAAAATAGGGCTGTGGAGACTATTCGGCATATTCAAAGAGTTGCCCTAGGCAACTCCCATTCTTCTGATCTTGCCTACCTTCCTGAATGGAGATGGTTCCTTCCGCACATGGAGCGCAAGCATAGCAGCATGGTGGCTCTCCTTCTTGGACCTCCTTGTAGTATCCACAGTGACAGCTCTCAGTGCATCTGGAATGAGGTATGGTCTAGCAACAAAGAGAAGGAGCATCCAGGAAAACAGTGTTATGAAACTATGGAAATGAGTCCTACAATTTAGACAGGACCCAACATGTTTTCCAGCTCTTGTGACCCTAAGTGAAGTGAAGAAGTGATCCCAGGTCCTTGTTTCAGGGAACCACTATTATGCATCACAACATGGCATGGAAGTTTTTGGTCTGTTTGCTTCAAAGTGTATATGCCCCCTATACTATACATGTACTCAAGCCAATATAAAAACTGGAGGAGAAAATGTACGGCAATGAAGTAAACTAAAAGACAATCCCAGAATAACAGAAATTACAAGCAACAGCAATAAAAGGGCAAGCTTCAAGACATGTGCATGCATGACGGTGAACGATGGGGGAGGGAGATGAGCTTTTTGCTGGAGGATAGGCACCACCATTGGAAAGGCCCTCTCCTCTTCCGTGTTTTGATCTTCAGTGGCAGGGCAGAAGGCAAAGGAAGGATCGGAGGCCTCATGGCACAGCTGGAGACGGAATGGCTGTTTAAGGAGGAGGGCACCTGGTGGATTGAGAGACAGGGAGTGGGGTACATGATGGATTTATATCCCCCAAAGAAGTTCAGCACCTTGGATATCTCTTTTATAATTCTGGATGGTTCTGACTAAAACCCAGAATGGATCCACAGCCCCGCCGAAATCAGAGCCACAAGACTCCACTGTACCAAACCACAGAAGACATCAAATTAAATGACTAAAAGCACTATGTAAAAACCAACCATTCAACACAAAAGGATCACACATGAAAATCCCATTCAAATAACTGAAAGGCCTCTTGAAACAGAAAGGACTTCCTGCCTGAGACTCATGGCAGACTAACATCTCCAGGGACGTTGCCACACCACAAAAGTCCTTCCTGCCAATTGTCACCAGCCAAATCTCAGCTGGCCTTGCCACTTGGAGGAGGCCTCATCAGATGCTCTAAGGCAACATATCCAAGAGTCATGTGGAAGAGGGCATTTTTACTAGGGCTGTTAGCCACGTCAGCCTGAATCCCTAGTGTATCTGGGTGCTGCGGTGCAAAGCGATGCAATTCCGGAGCAGGTCAGAATCAGGCCAAAGCACTCCAATATGGGTTGGATCACTCTGAAGAGCTTTGGGGGTGCTTCAGCCCGATGAGGACAGCAATACCACCCAGCCGTGTGAGCCCCTCACTCCTTACCTGGTCTCCAGGGATCACATGCATCCATCACTCTTGTGGAGGGAGTTGCCTTTTCCTTTCAAAATGGTGACTCTTTGTCCAGTCAGACAAAATACCATTTTAAAAAATAAATAAAAGGTGACTCCCTTGCAGAGGCCAATGGGCGAGGGCACTCTCGAGAGATCCAGGTCAGGAGTGGGGGTTCTGTGGGGTTGGCAATGACAGTGGGGGGTCACTCTCGTTGGGGGTTTCCCCCCTTGTGCTTTGGGTCTCTAGATGTTGCTTCAGAACTGGAGAAGTGGGTCAACCCAGCTTCAGGGGCGGTTGAGGTGAGTTCAGGCTGATTGGAGTCCTCTAAACTGAGCTCTGAATTAGGTTGGGTGGGCTGTGCACAACCCTAATTTGTGCTACCCTGACCCTAGAGGGCTTCAAATGGATCAGCACCTTAATCTGCACCCTGAAGCTGAGTGTGAGGCAAAGAAGCTCTTTTAAAACAGGTGTGGTGCTGTCTCTCTGCCCTGCCCCAGTTGTCAACTGAGGGGTCACCAGAACTCTCTCCACTGCCTTCAGAGGAAGGCCCACCGGGCACCTCCAAGCCTCCTTTCAGACCTTTGTACTTCTCGAGTTTAGAGGAACTTCCATCTTCCTGTGCTATTGCTCCCAATTTGCTCCATCCGAATAGGGATGTCAGGGAATTACGCCACGGATCTTGGTGAGGCTGAATGCCAGTGCATTCAGCCCCCCGAAATCCATGGCAGAATGGCCTGCCACCCCCCCCCCTCCACGGTTCCTCCCCGGGATGAGACATTTGCAGTCTGGTCGCTTATGTGTTTGTTTGTATTTACATAGATGTGATAGGCTATGTAAAGACTTACATAGCCTATCACGTCTGGGTAAAAAAAACACACAACAACACATACGCAAATGGCAGCTACGGCTGCTGCCATTTGCATTCCTTATTTTTGGCCATCTTAGTCTACATAACTATTTACATAGACTAAAATGGCAAAAAAAAGGGGAATGCAAATAGCATAGTGAGCGCTATTTGCGTTCCTTTTTGAATCGCCATTTTAGCCTACGTAAATATTTACATAGACTAAGACAGCCAAAAACAAGGAGCGCAAATGGCAGCTGCCGTAGCCACCGCCATTTGCGTATGCGGTTTTGTTTTTGTTTTGTTTTTACCCAGAGCCCTCTGCAGCCGGAAATCCAGCTGCGGACAGCTCTGGCCTGGGCCTGGCCAGCTGCTCCATGGAGCCGCCGCGGAGCACAGCCGGCCATTCAAGGATTCCGGGGGGGAGGAACGGATTGCCTCCCCCCCCCGTCAAGGATCCGGGGGGAGGGATGGAACGCCTCCCCCCCCACCATAAACATAATCCACGGAAAGGTAAGTCACTTTCGTCATTGTAGAGGCTGCCATTTGCGTCTTTCCAGGCTGCCGTGATAGGCTACGGAAGTATTTATGTAGCCATTCACAGCAAAGAGCAGGGACCCAAATGGCGTAGCGGTGGCCATTTGCGTCCCTGCTCTTTGCCGTCATAGGCTACGTAAATACTTACGTAGCCTATCACAGCAGCTGGAAGGACACAAATGGCAGCTGCTACGACGGCCGCCATTTGCGGCTGCAGCAGCTGGCTGAGAGATCAGCCGCCACTGCCGGAGTGGCCGCCGGCCCGCCGCCTCCGCCCCAGGTAAGCTTCGTCCTGGGGCAATTCCGTGGGGCGGCGAGGGGTGGTGGGCTCTTCCGCCACAGGTTTCACCACCTCTTTAACTCAATCCCATTCTACCCATAGTGGGGCCATAATTCAGCAGTAGAGCACCTGATTTACAGGCACAAGTCCCAGGTTCAATCCCTGGCATGATCTCCTGGTAGGGCTGCAATAACTCCTGCCTGAAACCCTGGAGTGTTGCCAGTCAGTGTCAACAATACTGGGTTAGATGACCCCATATTTTTGGAGGCAGCTACCTAAGTTGACCCTTGAATTCAGTACGAATTGGGAGTAATGAATAACTGACTGGATAGACATGTAGCCTAACACATGTCTGTCCAGGGGCTCGGGGAGGTGCCAACATAACTGTGGTCACGGGCAGGGGGAGGTATGGGGAGGTATGGCGGGGGGAGGTATGGGGAGGTATGGCAGGGGGAGGTATGGGGAGGTATGGCCTTGGCAGATTAACAGGCCAGCTGAGGAGAAGAGGGGCTAGACACCTTACAGCTGTCCCCTCTTCTGGTTCTTCCCCCAACCTGATGGTTCCTGATGGCCTTACCAGTCTGCCCTCGGGTCTGGTGGTGCTGAAGCTGTGGGCCCCAAATAAAATCTCCCTCATCCATGATTTGATTGTGGATGAGGGGGCTGACCTGGTATGTACTGAGCCCAGGGTGGGGGAACTGGGAGGGGTCACTCTCTCCCAGCGGTGCCCTCCTGGGTACTCAGTGCAGCACCAACACCGAATCGAGGGTCGGGGAGGAGGGGTTGCCCTGATCTATAGGAATTCAATCTCCCTCTCTAGGCTTTCTGCTCATTCGAGTGCAGATCTTGAGTGTCTTTACCTTGTGTTGGGTACGCAGGACAGATTAGTGATTCTGTTGGTGTACCGCCCACCCCGCCGCCCATCAGGCTCCCTGCCTGAGCTGACAGAGGTGGTCTCAGAGTTGCTGTTGAGGACCCCTCAGATGATGGTCCTGGGGGATCTCAACTTCCGTGCCAAGGCCGCTGTATCTGTGGTGGCTCCCGACTTCATGGCCGCCATGACAACCATGGGGCTGTCCCAATATGTCATCGGCCCAACGCATATAAAAGGACACACACTTGATCTGGTTGTCTTGACTGGGCAGGAGGATGGTAATCTGAAAGTGGAGGAATTAACATCTGTCCATTTGGCATGGTCAGATCACTTCCTGTTGAGGTTTAGACTCCTGGCAGCCTTTCCCCTCTGCAAGGGTGGGGGACCTATTAAAATGGTCCGCCCCCAGAGGCTAATGGATTCCTATGGATTCCAGAGGCCTCTGGAGGGGGGGGGGGTTCTGCTGGTATGGCTGGTGCTCCTGTCAAAGCCCAGGTCACTCTGGGGAATGCAGAGATGACTCGGGTGGTTGACACGATCGTTCCCAAGCGCCCCCTCCCTCTGAGCAGAGCCCAGCCAGCTCCTTGGTATTAGGGATGGCAGAGAATTCCGCCACAAATCTCAGTGAGGCCGAATGCCAGTGCATTCGGCCCCCCGAAATTCATGGCGGAATGAAGCCCCCCCGGCCCACCACCCCGCGAAAAGCACGTGAAACGGAGCACCTACCTGGTGCCTTTCGCCCTGCTTTGCGAATGGCGGCCAGGTCTGCGGCTGCCATTCGCTTCACCATTTTTCCCGTGATAGGCTACGTAAATACTTACATAGCATATCACAGCTAACTCAGGGATGCCATGATAGGCTACGTAAATATTTATGTATCCTATCATGGCGAAAAAATGGGATGCAAATGGTGGCGGCTATGGCAGCCGCCATTTTCATCCCTGTTCAGGTGAGCAGCGGCCAGATCTCGCTGTGGGCAGCCCCGGCCGGCGGCTCCATGGAGTCGCTGAGGAGTAGAGCTGGCCAGCACAAAATGAAATGAAATGAAATGAAACAGGTAAGTCATTTTGTACATCCCTACTTGGTATACGCCTGAGCTGAGGGCAATGAAGCAAGCGAGGAGACGGCTAGAATGCAGATGGAGGAAAACTCATGCTGAGTCTCACCAAACACAGGTAAGAGCTCACTATCAAGCCTACTCGGTGGCAGTGAGGGGGGCCAAGAGACAGTGCATTTCCACCAGTATTGCATGTTCTCAGTGTCATCCAGAGGACCTTTTCTGGGTGGTTTGCGGCCTGTTACATTCTGGGCCAGGGAAAGACAATTGTGGGACTCTCGGTTGCACGCTGTGATGGGTTTGCACGGCACTTCTAAGATAAAGTCACTCAGAATTTGTCATGAATAACCTCTTGCCTGGATTACTGAAATGTGTTATACATGGGGCTGCCTTTGAAAACAGTCCAGAAACGTTAGCTGGTGCAAAATAGGGCAGCAAGATTGTTAACAGGGACTGGCCTGCGAGCTCATATTACGCCAGTACTTTTCCAGCTGCACTGACCGCCAGTCCATTTCCAGCCCCGATTCAAAGTGCTGGTAGTAACATTCAAAGCCCTTAACGGCTTGGGGCCAGGTTACCTGAAGGATCGCCTCCTCCCATATGTGCCTGCCCGGACATTAAGATCATCCTCTGCGGCCCTCCTCCGTGAGCCCCTGCCAAAGGAAGTGAGGGGGGTGGCTACTAGGAGGAGGGCTTTTTCTGCTGTGGCACCCCAGGTCTGGAATGAGCTCCCTAGTGAGGTTCGCCTGACACCTACATTGTATTCCTTCCAGTGCCAGGTGAAGACCTTTTTATTTTCCCAGGCATTTTAGCATTTTAGCTTTCTAGACTTTTATCTTTGCTGTTTTAAACCTGTATTTTAAATTCCTACACTGCTGCTAGGTTTTATTGTGGTTGTATTGTTATATTGTGGTTTGGATGTTCTATATAGTTAAAATTGTTTTATTGCGGGCTGTTTGGTTTTAATTTTTGTGAACCACCCAGAGAGCTTCTGCTATTGGGCAGTATAGAAAAAAAAATGAAATAAATACATAAATAAATATTTAGAAGCTGGGGGTGGGGGTGGGAAACACAAGACAGGGTGGATATTCTTAGAGCTTAAGAGATGTCACAAGCCAATCATAGGACGCAAATCCTTTCCCCTACCTCATTCAAACGGCCGGGCCATGCAATGGCTTCCTGCTTAATGGTGAGTTTCATGTCTGAAGATGCCTGTGTCTCCACACTCCCAATCGTCACTCTAGCACGAGACTCATTGGGAAACATCACCCAATTCACGATATCAAAGTCAGCTGCCAGTTCCCCAGTCTTATCCAGATACAGTCTGCCCATGGAAGCATTAGAAAACTGGATGTCTCGTAAGGAAGTGTGAAGCTAGAATGACAGAGACAACAGCCCTGATTTAGAAATCATGAAAATGTAGGCCATATCTTAGGCCTCATCTCTTTGAGTTGTGAACTTCTATGTTCTGTGCACATCCCATCTGGGCTCACAATGCCATTCTTTGGCTGTTCACAGTCACAACTAGAGTTGTCAGACTGATCCACAATCAATTCAAAAGTGATCATATTTAAGAGAGGGCTTTTCCCAAGTTGCACAGATTAGGGAAACTTGCAGGACTTTTTGTTTGTTTGTTTTACATGGGGGGGAGGTGCAAGTGCACATTACTAAAACGTGCACCTTGGCACATGACCAAAATGCTCGTACAAAAAAGTGCAACCCATCAATGAACAGATGGCAGAAGTAAAAAGAAGTAAAATCCCTAGGTCACTGGTTCCATTGTCATATTGCTCTGTCAGGAAGTTTTTCCTGATGTGCAGCTCGAATCTGGCTTCCTGTAACTTGAGCCCATGATTCCGTGTCCTGCATTCTGGGATGATCCAGAAGAGATCCTGGCCTTCCTCTCTGTGACAACCTTTCAAGTTCTTGAAGAGCGCTGTTTTATCTCCCCTCAGTCTTCTGTTCCCAAGGCTAAAGATGTCCAGTTCTTTCAGTCTCTCCTATTAGGGCTTTGTTTCCAGTTGCCAGATGATCTTTCCTGCCCTCCTCTGAACCCTCTCCAGTTTGTCTGCATCCTTCTTAAAGTGTGGTGCCCAGAACTGGACACAGTACTCCAGATGAGGCCTAACCAGTGCTGAGTAGAGGGCAACTTGTACTTCATGTGATTTGGAAGTCTCAGATTCAGGTTGTGATCGACAACAATTCCAAGATCCTTTTCACTTGTTGTCCTTTGGAGCCAAGTATTCCCCACTTGTAACTGTGCATTTGGGTTCTTTTTCCTCAGTGCAGAACTTGGCATTTATCCCTACTAAATTTCATTGTGAGCGGAGATGGGTCAAAGAAGATGCAGACAACAAGCTTGGATTGAAAATTGGGCCACATTTATTGAAATATTTGCAAAGGGGTAACTAGGACGGGCATCTAACTGTGGCAGCGTCTAGCTGACACTTCTAGGGCGAAAACACACCCAGCCTGAGGGGTGGCGGTGATCTCGCCATCCCTCCGGACTGCCCCTTCTGGGGGAGGTAGACCTTCCGGTGTCACCCCCAACCTGGTGCCGCAAAACACCTGGGTGAGTGAGTAGGGTTGGTCTCCCAGGCAACCCTTATCCCCCCGCCGAGCCACACAACCCATTCGGGGGGCCTCAGACATCACTTGTCACCATAAGGTGCCTCTGCGTGCACACCATCCCTACTCCCTTTCCTGTTTTGCCCCTCCTAGCCGCCACAGGAGTCACAAGCCTATTGCTTGTGAAACTCCCCCCACCTGCACAGAAGAACTTCCCACAGGCCCCTTTGCAGATCGGCCAAAAATAAGTTGTTGCCTATGTCTGACAGGTGGACTCCGTCCTGCCTGTAAAGCTCCCTCCTAGTCCAATGGATTCCTTGGTGGTTGATATAACCGTCACCATGCTCTGACAACCCACATGCCAATTCTCTGTTCACCTTGCGCCGGGCCCATTCCATGGCCGCATTGCTCTGCGCCCTCCACATGATTCTCGGGAGCATTGAGGACCATAATATGGTCACCCCCAGCCAACGATGTCGGATCGTCCACAGATCAACCAATGCCTGCTCAATCAAGACCTTTCCAGGCTTGTAGCCCAGGTCATTCCCTCCTAGGTGCAGCACCAGGACCTGTGGAGGGAAACTGACCAAACCTCATTGAAAGAGTGTGGGAAGAAGACTGTCCCAACGCATACCCCGTCGGCCGAGCCATTGTATTGCCACCTGTTGGGGAAACTGCAGCCGGGATCCGAAGGCCGACGTAGAAGCTCTGCGGACAGCCCAAAAAACCATACTGTGCCCACAAATGAGCACCTGTACTGGCGTCGGTTGAATCCCATATAAATAAAACATTGGGGAAGGCAAAGAGAATCATCATGAAGCATCAGGCAACTTGCGAATGTAAGAGCGGAAGGCCCTGGAGCGCCATCTCCCTACCGCCTTCACTTGCTTGGAAGAAAAGCCTATGGCAGCTGCCGTAGAGGCCGCCCCAATACGGAATGAGTGAGTCCCAAAACGATAATGCCCCAGACCCAGTGTGGTCAAGGCTAACTTGGTGACTGCCCCAAATTGGAACTTTGTCAGTGGTGAACCGTCAGCATGGCAAAATAGGGGACCCTCCTTTGCCCCGCGATGCTCAAAGAAAGCCTGCAAGGCCCTGACAGGGCATAACTCGTCAGCCTGGGCCTGGTTAAGGGTCACCAATGTTCCCTTGCCTGACTGATCGGTTTTTGAACGTCGAATATGGAGGTGAATCAGGTTAGAATGGATCAGGATATCGGAATACCTCAAGGCCCTCCCGGTGGTGTTGGATTTGGATGCCCAGACCAGTTCTGAAATCCTAAGGGCCCCAAAAAAGGTTGTTAAGGCTGCAGCGTGAAAGAGGGAGGCTTCGTATGGAGAAGAGCAAATGGAGGGCCACAATGCCCGAAGCCCTATAAGAATAACTGGCGACAAAGGATGTCTGGAGTCTGGCGGGGCGGGAGACATCCATGCCCAGCCTTGCACAGCCTTCCTGATTCAGAAATCTGAGGTGGAGTCCTCCACCCCTCGCACTTTGGCCCAGAAGGCCAAAGAGGCGAGCTTCCCCGAAATGGTCCTAGCAGATGGTCCCTTAATATGCAGATGTACACAGGATTGTAACAAGTGGTCCACAGGTAAGGGCCACACATCCTGCAACTGCAGTCCACACCTGAAGGAGCTAAACTCCCTACCTGCTTTCTCGTAGGCAGCTCTAGTGCTGGGGGCTATAGAATTCAGGATAGCGTGTTCGACTTGAGAGCGCCAATCTCCCACAGTTCGTCTGGCATGGGGTCTGGCAGCAGATGTGCCCACGGAGCCAACGCACGGAACCGGTCGATCTGGTTTCGTGACAAAGCATTGGCTACAGGGTTCCTCAGACCCGGCACGTGGCGGGCACGGAACCATATGTTGTGGCGTAGGCATTGGAGGGTAAATGTTCTAACTAACTCCATAACCCTTTGGTTTCTGGAGGATAAAGTATTAATGACGTGCACTACCGCCAAATTGTCACACCAAAAGAGAGCGACAGAGTTGGCCATCAATTCTGTCCAAATATGTACAGCCACATAAATGGGGAAGAATTCCAGGAAGGTGAGGTCACGACAGATACTGCCGGCAGCCCAGCTCTCTGGCCACTGGCCCCAGCACCACTGGTTTCGCCAAATTAGCCCAAAGCCAAAGGTGCCAGCCGCATCCGAATGGATCTGCATGTCGGCTCGTAGAAGTAACTCATGCCTCCAAAAGGAGATGCCATTAAAGTCTCTCAAAACTTTAAGCCATACTCGCAGGTCCATGCGCATAGCGGAGGTGACTCTGGTGCGATGATGCAGTAGTCGAAGACCCCGCATTGCCCAGCTGAGCCGTCGCAGGAATGCGCGGCCGGGGGCCACTACCCTACATGCGAAGTTCAAATGGCCAACGATCTCTTGGAGGGCTCTAAGGGAGACTTTACGAAGGTGCAAGATGGATTGGATCTTATTCCTAAGTACCAGCAATTTATCAAGAGGGAGACGAGAACACTGTGCGAGGGTATCGAGCTCGATCCCTAAGAATGTCAAAGTAACAACTGGGCCCTCTGTCTTCTCGTGTGCCAAAGGGACACCTAAATCTGAGGACAGGGATATGAATGCCTTAATCAGGTCAGAGCATTGACTGCCATCCCCAGGTCCAGCAAACAAGAAGTCATCCAAATAATGAACCACATTGCCGCAGCCCATCTTATCCCGTATGGCCCATTCCAGAAAGGTACTAAATGTTTCAAACATGGCGCAAGAAATGGAGCATCCCATAGGGAGGGCGCGGTCGATGTAAAATTTGTCCTGGAAGGAAAATCCCAGCAAATCAAAGTCCAGAGGATTGATAGGCAAAATGCGAAAAGCGGATTTAATATCACATTTGCCCATCAATGCTCCGCGGCCCAGGGTTCTTATCATGGCTACCGCAGTGTCGAAGGAAGTGTAAGGCACGGAACATAGGGAATCTGGGATTTCATCGTTAACAGACTGACCTTTGGGGAAAGAGAGGTCATGAATTAACCTGAACTCACCGGGTGATTTCTTGGGGATAATTCCCAAAGGGGAAATCCGCAGGTTGGGTAGCGGGGGCGAGGAAAAGGGGCCGATGACCCGCCCTGACTGAACTTCTTTGTTAATTTTGTCTTGCACCAAGCGCCGCATGCTAAGAACAGACCGGTGGTTATTGGTCAAATACGGCTTTCGCAGACCCATAAAGGGGATCCTGAAACCCAGTGTAAAGCCGAGGCCCAGCGAGGTAAGCGAAAGGCCACGGCCAGCGGAGGCTGGCAGAAGGCGAGCCCAGCAGACCAATACGCCGGCCGGCAGACAGGCCAGGAGCCGGCCAGCCAGCCGGCCAACAAAAAAGGGGCGGGCGATTGAGAGACCGTGCGGGTGAGCGAGCGAGCGGGTGAGCGGGTGGGCAGGCGGGCAGGCAAAGGAACGATGGGGCGGGCGATCGAGCGGGCGGGCAGGCGGGCAGGTACAGGAACGAGGGAGCAGGCGGGAGACCGAGGTGATTGGGGGGGTGAACAAAGGCCGAGGGGGCAGGCGGGCGGGCGCGCGCCACCCCAGCCGGACCCCCGGGAAGGAGTAAGGCGCCTCACCCAGGCACGCGAAGAAGAGGGATCACGTGCTCGAGCGCAGCCGCTGCGCCGCCGGCCAAACAGGGCTGCGGTGGGCGCTCGAGGAAAGGAGCCGGCAGGGAGGGAGGGAAGGGAGGGTGGAAACGATATCACCAGTAATGTTGGCTCACCTGACGGCCAGCAGGCGCCGTCCCAGAGGGAGCGGCTCCGGAGCGCACGAGACCCGCCGCGAGTGTCGGCAACTCGATAGCCGCGCGGGAAGAGCAGCTTTGGTGCGCAGAAGCACGCTGAGTCCAGGTGGCTGGAAAGACGACGACAAAGCCGGTCTCCAGCAGGCGAGAATCCCTCATCAAATCCAGGCGAGTCTTTAGTTCTCAATAGCTGCCTCGCGCCAAAGAGCTGAGATAGGGAGGGGGGTCGAGTTTAAGACAACTCGGCCCACTCCTCCCTGACTGGTGGTGCGACTGGCGTGCACCAATCAGAGGCCCATACGTCTTATCACCCCACCCGCCCGCAATGCCCCCCCCCCTTTCAGCCAGACAAGCTGGCGCCGGGTAGGGCATTTCTGTTGTTTTCTGCCCAGAGCTCCAGCCTCTCAAGATCACTTTGAATTCTGTAACTGTCTTCCATGGTATTAGCTATCCTGCCCAATTTTGTACCATCTGCAGATATTATCAGCATTCCCCGCATCTCCTCATCCAACTCATTAATAAAAATGTGGAAGAGCACTTGGCCCAGGACTGAGCCCTGTGGTCCCTCACTCGATACCTCTCCCCAGTTTGAGAAGGTCCCATTGATAAGCACTCCTTGACTCCGATTCTGTAGCCAACTGTGGATCCATCTGATGGGCCCTTGCCACTAGTCCATCTTCCAGGAAATATAGCCCGCGGTCCTGGACTCCAAATTTCTCATGCCAGCACCACCTTCATAGCCAGTCATTCACCTGGAGTATTTTTCTTTCCCTTTTTATCCCTCTTCAAACTACTGGAAGGCTGGATGAGAAAACTAGCTGCATAAATATTTACGTAGGCAATTACGGAGAAAAAAAGGGAACCGCAAATAGCGTAGCGGGCGCTATTTGTGTTTCTTTTATTTTCGCCATAAAAGCCTACATAAATATTTATGCAGGATAAAACGGCAGGAAAAAAAATGCAAATAGCACCCACTATGCTATTTGCGGTTCCCTTTTTTTTTTGCCGTAATTGCCTTCGTAAATATTTACGTAGGATAAAATGGCGAAAAATAGGGAACACAAATGGAGGCCACCGTAGCCACTGCCATTTGCATATGCCATTTGTTGTGTGTGTTTTTTGCTTGGCCGTGGTCGAAAGACCAGCTGCCGCTGGAGCTGCCGCCATCTAGAACATCTGCCCCAGGTAAGCTTCATCTCGGGGGGGCATCCACGGGGGGGTGGGGGGGCAAGCCATTCCGCCACAGATTTCAGGGGGCCGAATGCCAGTGCATTCGGCCTCACTGAAATCCGTGGTGGAATTTTCTGCCATCCTTAGCTTTATGTTTCTCGTTTTCTGATTGTACTGGAATAGCCTGTGCTTCGTCCTCTATTCACTGGAAGATAAAAACAAAGCCCTACTGGTATGGAAGTGTATGTTACAAGGAAATGATTTTTTAAAAAAAGAAAAAAACCCATCATTAGCTGCCTCCCCCTTGACCTCCCCTGTCGACCTCCCCTGGCCAACTCCTGTTTTCTCTCCCTGTTCACGCCCTCTGATCATTCGCTCTTTGGAATCTTGCTTCCTTGCATAGTCCCTAGACCAGCTGGAGCAGCCTCCGCTGCTCTCCTCTGCTCTGCTCACCTGGGAGGTGGGAAACAGATTGAAACTTCCTGCCCACACAGCTGCAGGGAACACTCTGGCCACACCCCCTCAATTCAATTGGAGCTCTCAGGAGCACATGGTGAGCACACGGAGACTCAGAAGGGAAAGGACAGCCCCCTGGGCTTACTCCAGCCCACTCACTGCTTTGCCTTCATCGCCTCTTCCCCTGCCACTCCCCTGAAAATCCTGTCTGCTCTCCCTGTTCGCTTGCTGTGATCGCGCCCTCTCTGGGAGCTTGCTTGCTTCTATAGTCCCGAGACCAGCTGGAGCAGCTTCCTCTGCTCTGCTCAGGTAGGAAACAGGAAACAGACATATCAAAGGAGATGTGAAATCAAGTAGAATCAACAGTGTGGATTTCCCCTTGTTTCTTTTAATGGTCATCCTTCATGAGACCAAGACTGATTCAGTCACATAACCAGAGAGGGAATCCAAATGGAAAGGGGCTGGACAATCAGGAACTGCAGCTGGGCTGCCAACACCCTCCCTCTTGAGTTGTTTTTGTTCAGTCGTTCAGTCATGTCCGAGTCTTCATGACCCCATGGACCATAGCACACCAGGCCTTCCTGTCCTCCACTCTCTCCCAGAGTGTGCTCAAGTTCATATTCATTGCATTGGTGATGCTATCTAGGCATCTCATCCTCTGCTGTCCCCTTCTCCTTTTGCCTTCAATCTTTCCCAGCATCAGGGTCTTTTCCAGAGAGTTTTCTCTTTGCATTAGGTGGCCAAAATATTTGAGCTTCAGCTTCAGTATCTGCCCCTCCAATGAGCACTCAGGGTTGATTTCCTTTAGGATGGACTGATTTGACCTCCTTGCAGTCCAGGGGACTCTTAAGAGTCTTCTCCAGCCCCCTCTTGAGACCACTAGCCAAAGGGGGGTATTAGGACTGGCAGCGGTTCTCCAAAACCAGGGCTGTGAACAGAGTCCCCATCACGGTTTGGATGCAACTTTGGGCCTTCTGAAGTAGCCCTGCTTTGCTTCAGGCTGATTCTGACCCCATCCGCTTCTCTTCAGACCCCAATCCAAAGCAAGATTTGGTTATCTGAATCATTCTGATATGACATGTTCTCATTGACTGGCATTGAAAAATAGAAATGGCTGTCAGGTTTACAGTTTTTGTGCTAAACACATGAAATTTGGGAACCTGGGATCCTCCATGGAGGGGATTCCACCTGCCAAATTACAGACAGTCTGGCATAGTAGTTGTTGTGCTAGGCACTGCTAAAATGTGCTTTTCTCAGAAATACAAACCACATTCAGGAGGGATAATAATCCGAGAAGTTAGTTGTTGAAGTGGAGGACGTCACTCTCCCCAATTCTGCTGTAGGTTTCTGTGAAGTGCCTCCTCAGTCAGTGACCTCTGAGCACTGCAACTTGCCTCTGCATTCAGCTGCCCCACCACACCAGCACACACTATCTGGACTGGGGGAGAGCCTGACTGCCGACCAGTGCTGCAAATCCCAGCCACACCTCGTCCACCCCTGCCTACAAAATCAAAAGAAAGCAAATGCTGCACTAATTACAAGCAAGGCAGGAGGACAACAGAAGACGACGGGGGGCTTAACTGTTGTTGTTCTTGCTGTTGTTTAAAGGAAATGTGATCAAAAATGGGAACAGAAGGAATACAGGAATGGAGAAGTGTGGAGGTGGGGGGAGGAGAGCGAAGAAAAAGGACAGGAGAGTAGTGTGTGTGTGTGTGTATGTATGTGTGCGTGTGACTGTGTGTGTAAATCTAGACAGAATGAAAGTAAGGGCAAACAAATGGTTGAGAATTGAGAAGGGTGTCGTGGACGTGAAAGAAAGAGGCAAGGGAAGGAAAAGGAAAGTAGTTTTTATTGTATTTCTCCTTTTTAAAATAGTCAAGAAAAGAATGAAGTGTAAAACCTATTAGAAAAGGGGGAGGGGAGAGACAAAGAACCAGGAACAGAAAGAGGGAAACTCAACCTTCGTACTTTTCGAGTGTTTGGTTTTTCAAATAAAGGATCTACAAATGAAAGGAAGGAAGGAAGGGAAAGAAAAGAAAAGAAAAGAAAAGAAAAGTTTGATTGGGAAGGAAGAAGAAAGCACAAGCACACACACCCCATAGAGATTTAGCCAAATCTCCCTAACAACACTGCGTAAACCAAAACCACTACCTAATCAGTGCTCGCTCTCTCCCTCTCCCTCTCCCTCTCTCCATCTCTCCCTCTCTCTCTCTCTCTCACACACACACACACTGAAATGAAAGCAGACTGATCTCTCCAATGTATCCACTCCAATACTGCCCCCCTCCTCCACCACTGTCACTGATTGGAGACTGCTGGGTTACACTCTGCCCTAATTGGGCAATTGGAGATGCCATTCGCCAAGGCTCACCATTTCCTCCTCCCGCCTCCCCCTCCTCTCCCCCTCTCATATCTTTTGCAAGTTGCTACATTGTGGAGATGGGTTGTCTGTGCTTCAGAAGGCATCAGAATGGATGGATGGACTCACCTCTGTCCAAGGCATGGGAGAGGTCCAAGAGCCCCCCGCCCAGCCTCCCAGCTTGCCTCGCAAGGTCATCCAAGAGAGCTGCCCCACCCGCCTCCACAGGGGTTAACTGCTGGAGTCCTCAGTGCACATGGGCCCAGCAAGCAAGCCATCGTCTCTTTGGAAGGAGAAGATGGCTAGAGAGGGTGGTGTGCTGAGGCCTCATCCAGACAATGCCAGCTGGTAAGGGCTTCCTTGACAGCTGACAGGGCCAGATGAGGCCTCAGTGCTGTATATAGCCCAGCCACACTTGCCATCTCCTCCTTGCAAGGAGGAGAGAGTGAGAGTGGTTGGGGGGTGAGAACTCGGGGCTATTTCCAGCTGCTCAGAGGCCAGCACTGTCAGCTAGGGATGTTAGAGATTTCCGGCATGGATCCCAGGGGGGCCAAATTCCAGTGAATTTGGCCCCCTGGAATCCGTGGTGGAACAGAGTCCCCCGCCCCTCCGCCCCGCAAAAGCCCCGCAAAAAAGAGGCGACCTGGCTGCAGCTCCAGTGCCTCCAGCCACTGGCGGGCTGCTGTGGACACAAATGGCGGCCATCATAGCGGCCATCATTTGTGTCCCAACGCTATTTGCGTTGCCCTTATTTTTGCCGTAGTCTACGTAAAGATTTACGTAGACTACAGCGACCAAATAAGGAACGCGAATGGCGGCTCCCTATGCAGGCCGCCATTTTCATACGCGCTTTTTTTTTTATGTCACCTGTGATAGGCTACGTGATGATTAACGTAGCCTATCATGGCTGACATTGCAGATCTAGCCATGATAGGCTACGTTAATCGTCACATAGCCTATCACGGGGGCGTTTTTGTTTTTTTTTTAACTTTTTAGTTCGCGGCCGGGCGAGGCGCCTCCTCCCCGGACTGAATTTCGGGCGGGCGAGGCGGGAAACCTCCCCCCCGGCCTGAATTTCGGCCGGGCGAGGCGGGAAACCTTCCCCCCCGGCCTGAACTTCATGGAGGGAGCAACGAAGGACCTCCCCCTCACCTCGAAAAGCTTCAAGGACAGGTAAGTGACTTTCGTCCATCCCTGGATCTTCCTCTGAATGTGCGCAGATTATGTTATCATCAGCATATTAGGGATGTCAGAGAATTCCGCGACGGATCTCGATGAGGCCGAATGCCAGTGCATTCGGCCCCCCGAAAACCATCACAGAATGAAGCCCCCGCCCCCCCAACCCACGAAAAGCACGTGGGATGATGTGCCCTCCATCCCCACCCACAAAAGGCGCGCGAAATGGAGCACTTACCTGGTCCCATCCGCCCTGCTGTGCAAATGGCGTCCGTCCTGTGACCGCCATTCGCTTCCTCCTTCTTCAGCTGTGATAGGCTACGTAAATACTTACGTAGCCTATCACAGCTAACGTAGGGATGCCAATCACGGCGGGGGGGAACCCCAACGTACACAAATGGTGGCGGCTACCACCATTTGCGTACGTTGGGTTTTTTTTTTCCCCTGCCATGATAGGCTACGTAAATATTTACGTAGCCTATCACGGCTCACTTTGTTGTTGTTCAGTCGTTCAGTCGTGTCCGACTCTTCGTGACCCCATGGACCATAGCACGCCAGGACTTCGTGTCCTGCGCTCTCTCCCGGAGCGTGCTCAAGTTCATATTCATTGCATCGGTGATGCTATCTAGCCATCTCATCCTCTGCCGTCCCCTTCTCCTTTTGCCTTCAGTCTTTCCCAGCATCAGGGTCTTTTCCAGGGAGTTTTCTCTTCGCCAAATATTTTGGTGGCCAAAATATTGGAGCTTCAGCTTCATTATCTGTCCTTCCAATGAGCACTCAGGGTTGATTTCCTTTAGGATGGACTGATTGGACCTCCTTGCAGTCCAGGGGACTCGTAAGAGTCTTCTCCAGCACCACAGTTCGAAAGCATCAATTCTTCGGCGCTCAGCCTTCCTTATAGTCCAGCTCTCACAGCCATACATTACTAGTGGGAAAACCATAGCTTTGATTAGATGGATCTTTGTCGGCAAGGTGATGTCATGGCTCACTACAGGGACGCAAATGATGGTGGGTACGACAGCCGCCATTTTCGTCCCTGCAGGGCTGCCCTGTGGCTGAATGTCCAGCTGTGGGCAGCCGGAGCCAGCTGGCCAGGATTCCGGGGGGAGGTACAGAGCACCTCCCCCCCCGCTGAGAATTCTGGGGTGAGGGACAGAGTGCCTCCCCCCACCTGTGGAGCCCTGCGGAGCCAGGTAAGCAGGGTTTCGTACACTCCTACAGCATATTGACGTTCTATGACACAGGATCTAATTACCTTACTTTTTGCTTTCAGTCTACTGAAAAAGGGGTTTGTACCATGGTTTGTTGGTCCATAAATGGCCTTTGCAGCATTAAAACAGCCCCGTGAGTCATGGGCATCTACAAAATGCTGGATTTCTTGAGCTTTCTTTATCCACCAGTTCTTCTTAAGTTCTCTAGTTCTTCTTTGGACCTCAGCCTTTGCACTGGCATAGATTTCTTTCTTAGCAGCACAGTTGATGTCTTTTTGCCATACCTGGAAATCTTTCCTTTTCTTATCAATAATATGTTCACTCTCCCTATCATTCTCATCAAACCAGTCCTGATGTTTCTTAGTTTGGTATCTGATAGTTTCTTCACAGGCTGCGATAATGGAAGTCTTCAGTTTATTCCAGTGTTCCTCGACATTTTCAGGGGATTCCATAGGTAGATGTTCCTTGAGGGTTGTTTGAAAGCAGGCTCAGTTAATAGGCTCTTGAAGAGCTTGGGTGTTCATTTTACGCCTTGGTTTTCTTCCTTGGAGCCTACATTAAGGGACAATCTTAATGTCCATCGTGGAACGAATTAATCGGTGGTCTGTCCAGCAGTCGTCAGCATTTGTCATGCCTCTAGTGAAGAGTACATCGCAGTGGTCTCTGGCATGGATAATTACATAATCTAGAAGATGCCAGTGCTTTGACTGGGGGTGCATCCATGATGTTTTAAAACTATTTTTCTGATGAAAAAGTGTGTTGGTAATGACGAGGTTATCCTCTGCACAATTAGTCAGAAGTAGAATTCCATTCTGGTTGCTATTGCCGACTCCTTCTTTCCCAATGGTCCCTGGCCACAAATCAAAATCACGCCCAACTCTTGCATTAAAATCACACAGGATGATGATTTTATCCTCCTTAGGTATCTCTGATAAGATGGTGTCCAGATGGGAGTAACATTTTTCTTTGATGTCTTCATCAGCATCTAATGATGGTGCATAGGCACTTAGAATAGTTGCCTGCTGGTTTTGGTGAGTTTTATTCGAAGGGTTGAGAGTCGTTCATTAATGCCAGTAGGAACTTCTGTCAAGAGCTTCATAAGATCATTTTTTAATAGCAAAGCCCACTCCATGTATTCGTCGTTCTTGTTCAGGCAGTCCTTTCCAGAAGAAGGTGTAACCTCCTTTTTCTTCCTTCAGTTGTCCCTCTCCTGCTCTTCAAGTTTCTTGGAGTGCTGCTATGTCAATGTTAAAATGTCGCAGCTCCCTTGCATTGATGGCAGTCCTGCGTTCAGGGTGTTCACTATCTGTTTTGTCCAGCAGTGTCCATATATTCCATGTTCCAAAGTTCATTTGTCTTTTGCAACCGCTAAATGGTGACCCCACTGGATGCGGTAACCCAGTCAGGGAGAAGATGAGGCAGACTGTGTTTAGAGCACCATTTCTAGCCTCCTCCCCATACGGGGTGAGCAGAGTGGATCCTGAATAGGACTGCTCAGGTGTGGATATAGCTGCCGAACTACTCAACAGCCTCGGTCCTTGAGTCAGCATGACTGAATCTGTATCCACCACCCATGTGCCGGTCCATGACTAGAGGCTTTTGGATTTCACAGACCTGCCCCCATTGCCATTCACCTATCGCCATGGGACTTTTGGTTGGTTGGGTTTAGCTTGGAAGATGCCTGTGGGTGAATTTGCTTTATGTGTGGAGATCAGTATACAGTGATCAACACACAGTCGTCACAGAAAAGGCTCTAATCCAGTGGCATGAATATCATGACAATTGGTGGTCCTTTATCTGCTGCAGCCTTCATCCGCCTTCTCAGCCATTGTAACATACAGTCAGGGCCAGAAATACTGGGACAAGGATAACTGTTTTGGCTGCTGGCCTCTGTACACCACCACATTGAAGTTGAAAGGAAACTAGGGATGGCTGAGAATTCCACCACGGATTCCACTGAGGCTGGATTCTTTAGAAATCCATAAATATTTACATAAGATAAATCGGCGAAAAATAGGGAACACAAATGGCGGCTGCCGTATCCGCCACCATTTGCATACGCTGGGGGTTTTGGGGGGGGTTAGCCATGATAGGCTATGTAAATTCTTATGTAGCCTATCATGGCTGCTTGGCTGGATGCAAATGGCGGCCGCTATGGCGGCCGCCTTTTGCATCCGCAGCACCCCATCCGCAGCCGGAAATCCAGCTGCAGATGACCCTGGCCGGCTGCTCTGCGGCTTGGCCGTGGAGTGGAGCCGGCCATTGAGGATTCCGGGGGGACGGACGGAGCGCCTCCTCCCCACCGCGAAAGATTCCGTGATAAGGTAAGTGAGTTTCGTACATCTCTAATTAGGAACCACACCCAGATGGGAGCAAAGTCAGGACTTTCAGCTGTAATTCAAGGGGTATGACAAAAGTGGGGCACTAACCATTCAGGAATTATTAGGGGTGCACGAAAGCCACTTACCTGGTCTCACAGCTTTTCGCGGTGGGGGGGAGGCGCTTCGCTGCTCTCCCCCCGAAGTTCAGGCCAGGGGGGGGAGGCTTCCCACCTCTTCCAGCCGAAATTCAGGCCGGGGGGGAGGCTTCCTGCCTCGCCCGGCCAAAATTCAGGCTGGGGAGGAGGCGCCTCGCCTCGCCCGACCGCGAAATTAAAAGTAAAAAAAAAACCACGCCCCCGTGATAGGCTACGTGACCATTAACGTAGCCTATCATGGCTAGATCTGCAAAGTCAGCCATGATAGGCTACGTAAATCGTCACGTAGCCTATCACGGGTGACTTTAAAAAAAAAAAAAAAGCGCGTACGCAAATGGCAGCCCCCATAGGGAGCTGCCATTCGCGTTCCTTATTTGGTCGCTGTAGTGTACGTAAAGATTTACGTAGACTACGGTGAAAATGAGGGCAACGCAAATAGCGTTGCCCGTATTTTTGCTGTAGTCTACGTAATCTTTACATAGACTACAGCGACCAAATAAGGAATGTGAATGGTGACTCCCTATGGGGGCCGCCATTAGCCGTACGTGCTTTTTTTTTGTTTGTTTGTTGCGCCTTTCATGCATTGCGCGCCTTTCATGCATTGGGGGGGTGGGGGCTTCATTCCGCCATGGATTTTGGGGGGCCGAAGGCACTGGCATTCGGCCTCACCGAGACCCATGGCGGAATTCTCTGACATCCCTACTGGCACATCATGGTACTATGGCCTGCACCTCTGCTTACCCAGGTGTTCAAAGACTTTTGTGTGTGTTCATATTTGCTTTCACTCCAATTTGCAATAGATTAATTAAACTTGACTGTTTTGATATTAAATATAAACCTTTATAGTACAGTATTGTATCCGTGGAATCCGCATGTCAAGAGCAGTCCAATGAAGTGTTTTTCAAGGGAATCTCGCAACAGGAAGGCAGTCGAAAAGGGATGGCAAACCTACTCCCAACTTGCAAATGGAGAGATACATGCACACGGACACACATTCTTCTGAGCTGGTGTCAGTACATGGTGTCCATGGGCAGTTGCCCAGTCCCTGTGCCCTGTCCTGGTCCACTTCTGATGCCCACCCTGAGCCCCCCACAATCTCCCTCCTGTCCAGCGGTGGCCTCCACAATTTTGGAGTGGATGGAATAACCATGCAGAAAGGTAATGAAACGGGCAAAGGTGAAAGCACAGATAAGCAGACAGAGGTCAAAACACAGTTGGGCGGTCAGTCATAGGGATGTCGGAGAATTTCTCCACGAATCTCCAGGAGGCCAAATGCCAACGCATTCGGCCCCCCCAAATTGGTGGGGAAATTCTCCGCCACCCCCTGCCATTCCCCCCCAGGATGGGACTTACCTCGTGCGAATGTCCCTCTCGGCAGCGGGTCCTGGCGGCGGTGCAGCAGCGGTGCAGCAGCGGCCGGTCTTCCGACCGGCTGCCGCTATTACAAAGTAAAAAAACCCAACAACATGATAGGCTACGTAAAGATTTACGTAGCCTATCATGGCTAGGTTTTCAAAGTCAGCCATGATAGGCTACGTAAATCTTTACGTAGCCTATCACAGCTGACGTTGGGGGGGGGAAAGCACATACGCAAATGGTGGCGCCCATGGGCGCCGCCATTTGCATTCCTTATTTGGGCACAGGTAGCCTACATAAAGATTTACGTAGACTACGGTGAAAATAAGGGCAACGCTATGAAACGGGCAACGGTGAAAGCACAGATAAGCAGACAGAGGACAAAACACAGTTGGGCAGTCAGATATCTTACACAGTCCATAAGCAGAGTCAAGAAAAAAGCAAAGGTTTAGTAACACCAAGCATCCATCACAGGGCAAGGTCCACGAGGCAAGACAGAAGCCACAGAACCTGAAGGAACACCATTGATTCTAGCACTGGCTAGGCAGACACTGAAGTCTTTTAACTGCAAAGCCTGCTGAGCCCCACCCAGAGCTCAGCTGCAGTACATTAGAGCTCTCTGGTCAGAGATCTACTGATGAGGAGGCACTTTCTCCTGAGGAGACCTTCCTTGCAGTTGGGCACTTCTTACAGGAGCCCTGCTGATTGCCCTCTTTAGGTGATGATACTCCCTGTGACTGATGGGGGGGTTGTTGCTCAGCCTCTGTTTCTAAGCAGAGCTCCCCTCTTGCTGTGGGGATGGACCCATGGTCCTCTCCCCACAGGTCCCAGGCTTCCCCAAGTCTCCTGATATACATGGTTCAAAGGCATCACCCTGTCTCTGGGAGGTCTATGTCCTTGGAGGAGGAGGAGGAGGAGGAGGAGGAGGAGAAGTCCAGCAGGGTCATGCCATCCCCCGACTTGGCCACCTCTGATCTAGCCACCTTTACATTCCCCACCATGTCCCCACAGTACCATTTCTCTGGGGCATTGGGGGAGATTAAAAGGGTGTCTAGAGCCAGCTTCCCTGATGTTTACAAAGGTCCACATGGCTTATGGCTTTACTGAGTTACGCAAGCCCTTTTGCCACAACAAGGCAGTGGTCCATGAAGGGGTCTTGCAAGGTAGACTCCAGCAATTCATGGAACAAGAATTGCCAGATGTACAAGCTGGGTTTCGAAAAGGCAGAGGAACTAGAGACCAAATTGCCAATATCCGCTAGATAATGGAGAAAGCCAGGGAGTTTCAGAAAAACATCTATTTCTGTTTTATTGACTATTCTAAAGCCTTTGACTGTGTGGATCATCACAAATTGTGGGAAGTTCTTTGTGGTATGGGGATACCAAGTCATCTTGTCTGCCTCCTGAGGAATCTGTATAACGACCAAGTAGCAACGATAAGAACAGACCACGGTTCAATGGACTGGTTTAAAACTGGGAAAGGAGTACAGCAGGGTTGTATACTCTCACCCTACCTATTCAACCTGTACGCAGAACACATCATGCGACATGCTGGGCTTGATGAAGCCAAGGCTGGAGTTAAAATCGCTGGAAGAAACATTAACAATCTCAGATATGCAGATGATACCACTTTGATGGCTGAAAGCGAGGAGGAGCTGAGGAACCTAATGACGAAGGTGAAAGAAGAAAGTGCAAAAGCTGGGTTGCAGTTAAACCTCAAAAAAACACAAGATTATGGCAACCAGCTTGATTGATTAATGGCAAATCCAGGGAGAAAATGTGGAGGCAGTGACAGACTTTGTCTTTCTAGGCGCAAAGATTACTGCAGATGCTGACTGCAGCCAGGAAATCAGAAGACATTTACTTCTTGGGTGGAAAGCAATGACAAATCTTGATAAAATAGTGAAGAGCAGAGACATCACACTGACAACAAAGGTCCGCATAGTTCAAGCAATGGTATTCCCCGTAGTAACCTATGGCTGCGAGAGCTGGACCATACGGAAGGCTGAGTGAAGGAAGATAGATGCTTTTGAACTGTGGTGCTGGAGGAAAATTCTGAGAATGCCTTGAACTGCAAGAAGATCCAACCAGTCCATTCTCTAGGAAATAAAGCCAGACTGCTGACTTGAGGGAATGATATTGAAGGCAAAACTGAAGTACTTTGGCCAAATTGTGAGAAGACAGGATACCCTGGAGAAGATGCTGATGCTAGGGAAAGTGGAAGGCAAAAGGAAGAGGGGCTGACCAAGGGCAAGATGGATGGATCATATTCTGGAGGTTACGGACTCAGCCTTGGGGGAGCTGGGGGTGGCGACGGCCGACAGGAAGCTCTGCCATGGGCTGGTCCATGAAGTCTCAAAGAGTCGCAAGCAACTGAACGAATAAACAGCAACAACAAAGATCCAGCTAGGTAGCATGATTTTTAGGGCTCAGTCTGTGGAATCACGTGTGATCTGTGAAGGATTTGATAGTAGTTTCCCTGGAAGGGATCCCATGATCCGACACACCTTTTCTCTCTGCCACCTTGTGCTCTCTCAAGAGCATTTTTCTGTATTTCTGCCTCTCGCACCCCTTGCCTCTCTGGTTGCCCTTTCTCTCTCCCTCCCTCTGACATTCCATTCTCTATCTTTGTGGCCCCTTTCTCTCTTATTGTGCCCTTTCTCTCTCTTGAGCCCTGCACCACCCTTCTCTCTCTCCCATCAGCCTTTGTCACTGGTTGTTCTGTACTCTGCACCCTCTTTGCCCAGTCGCTGCCTGACCACCACAACTCCCGTTCCCAGGTTGGAAATTAGGGATTGTGAAAAGCCTGTTCATTTTGCGGATTGTCAGGCACCTTCTATTCCATCATCCTCCCATCGACAGAGTCTGATTTTTCTTAGTTTCTGAACTTCTGCAAATTTACATGGGCAAAATTCTCCCCAAAAGCATAAATTCCCCCCAAATATACATTTTAACTCCCTAGCCTATGGGGAAAATGTGCATTTTCAGCCAGGTTTTTTTTAATTGTTTCATTTTTTTACAAGAAAATTTGTGCAAAACAGTTAAAGGTTAGCAACAGTGTTCCCCAAATCTGCAGAATCCACCCGCCAGGGGAAAAGGTCATCCGCTGGTAGGGTTCAAAAAAATCTGAACTCAATTAGTTCTCTTGCAGGTTCCTCCAACATCCCTACTCAGAAGTCTCTCTGCCAGCCTGTCAAAAAAAGTTTTAAAAATAACTGCTGGGAAGGGGCAGGGATGGGAGAACATGGTCACAAAATACAGGTGTCCAGGTTTGGGCAATGGCCAGGGGTGAGGCTAGAGTACCAAATGCACCCATTCCGGAGATGTCAGATCTGATCAAGGTGACACACGCCTAAGTGACACCCTGTTTGGGCTGTGGTAACATCCGGTATGTGGGGCTGCCTTTGGTAGGACGGGTGAATGAGTGAGATACGAGAGTGCTAGGATCTTCCAAATATTGTATCATTGCTCATCACATTTCCTGTTCACGATGTCTGCTCACTCTGCAGGAACAAGGAAAATTGCACAATTCAAGCAGTAACTGAATGTGAAATGTGTGCACATTTTCCAAAATTTGTACCCATTTCCTGATTTGTGAAACTTTCCTCCATAGACTAAAGTGGGGCTGAATCAGTCTCCAGGGAAATTTGCACAAATCGAACTGGGGAAGTTGCACAAATTGAACACGAGCACACATCTGCCCATTTGCAAACTTTTTGCCAGACGTATGCTCATGATCACATTCAGAACTTCATTCTAGCGGTACTTGCGTGGTTTGCGAGCAAAAACAATATTCTCATATATCCCTGGTCTTTGGAAAGTGTTTTTAAACTGCAGATGGTGCAGAATGCTGCAGCCAGACTACTGACCAGGGCTATTTACAGGTAAAATGGAACTCCCAAATTACAACAGCTTCACTGTTCGCTACTGGTCCATTTCCAGACAAAATTTATGGTGCTAGTTATTACTTAGAACGTCACGCATGACTTGGAATCAGGCTATTTGAAATATGAATGAATAGCATTTACTGCATTAATCCTTAGACCATAGCATCAAAAAACCAAGTCACAGAACTTACTCAAAGTGACATAAGACTATAGTAATCGCTAATTAAAATTATTAGTTGAAATTGTTAGAATTAAAATATATTCTTAATATAAGAAGCTTTACATACGCAAAGCATGATATTACAGACTGAGATAAGAATACATTTCTCATATTTTCCAGTCTCCCAGGCCAGGCACTACAGTGGGATCTACGTATTTTCCCCCATATTTTGCAGCCCTGGCAGTAATAGGGATGTCAGAGAATTTCTCCACGAATCTCGGGGAGGCCGAATGCCAGCACATTTGGCCCCCAGAAATTGGTGGAGAAACGGTCTGCCCCCCCGCCCCCCCCCCGGGATGGGACTTACCTTGCTCGAATGTCCCTGACGACGGTGGCTCCGGCAGCAGTTTGGTGGCGGTTCAGCGGCGGCAGCCAGTCTTCCGACCAGCTGGCGGCAGTAGCAGCCGGTCTTCTGACCAGCTGCCGCCGCCGCTGCCATTTCCAAGTAAAAAAACCAAACAAACATAATAGTCTACGTAAAGATTTACGTAGCCTATCACGGCTAGATTTTTAAAAAACGCTGCGATAGGCTACGTAAATGTTTACGTAGCCTATCACGGCTCACTTTTTTTTTTAAAAAAAGTGCGTATGCAAATGGCGGCGCCCATGGGCGCCGCCATTTGCGTTCCTTATTTTAGCATGTGTAGTCTACGTAAACATTTACGTAGACTACGGTGAAAATAAGGGCAAAGCTATTTCCGTTGCCCTTATTTTCGTCGTAGTCTACGTAAATGTTTACGTAGACTACACATGCCAAAATAAGGAAAGCAAATAGCGGCGCCCATGGGCGCCGCCATTTGCGTACGTGCTTCTTCTTCCTCTTTTTTTAAGTCAGCCGTGATAGGCTACGTAAACATTTACGTAGCCTATCACGGCTGACTGCAGGGATGCAAACGGCGGTGGCTATGGCCGCCGCCCTTTGCGTCCTGGCAGTAGATGACGTTTCGCAGCCGGAGGGATGGGGTGCCTCCCCCCCGGCCAGAATTTCGGCAGGGAGGGACAGGGCGCCTCCCTCCCCGGCCAGAATTTCGGGGGGAGGGACAGAGCGCCTCCCCCCCACCGCGAAGCAAGCTTCGGGATCAGGTAAGGGACTTTCGTCCATCCCTAGCCGTAGAAGAAGCACTCCTCCTGGCCACACACTGGGGAGATGCTTGTAGCAGAAAACACAATTTCCTCTCTACATCCCAAAATTTCATTTCCCTTATGAAGGGTTCTAAATCACAATCTCTAATATCAGTATCTTTAGCAAAGGAGATCGTTACCTTGTCGTGGTGCTGGAGCTTGAGCACCTCAATGACATCATGAGCTAAACCGTGAAGACACCCAAGATGGGAAGGTCATGGCAGAGAGGTCAGACTAAATACAATCCCTGGGGAAGGAAACAGCAACCCACCCCAATATTCTTGCCATGAAAACTCAGTGGATCAGTACAACCAGAGATATGTTGGTATTCCATCAGAAGATGGGACTCCCAGGTCGGAAGATGGTCAAAATGCTACTGGGGAGGAACAGAGGATAACTTCAACTAGCCCCAGATGTGATGATGCAGCTAGCTTCAAGCCGAAAGGGCGGCTAGCTGCCGATGGTGCTGGTGGTGAACGACGAATCCGATGTTCTAAAGATCAACACACCATAGGAACCTGGAATGTAAGATCGATGAGCCAGGGCAAATTGGATGTGGTTATTGGGGAGATGTCAAGATTAAAGATAGACATTTTGGGTGGCAGTGAACTGAAATGGACTGGAATGGGCCACTTCACATCAAATGCCCACCAGATCTACTACTGTGGACAAGAGGACCACAGAAGAAATGAAGTAGCCCTCATAATTAATAATAAAGTGGCTAAAGCAGTGCTTGGATACAATCCAAAAAATGACAGAATGATCTTAATTCGAATTCAGGAGAAGCCATTTCACCTCACAGTGATCCAAATATATGCCCCAACTACAGATGCTGAAGAAGCAGAAGTAGATCAGTTCTATGAGGATCTGCAGCCCCTACTGGATATTGCGCCAAACAAAGATGTTATTTTCATTACAGGAGACTGGAATGCTAAGACGGGTAGTCAAACGACACTTGGAATTACAGGCAAGCATGGTCTGGGAGTACAAAGTGAAGCAGGACATAGGCTGATAGAATTTTGCCAAGACAACTCACTGTGCATAACAAACACTCTGTTCCAACAACCTAAGAGATGACTTTATACATGGACTTCACCACACGGTCGACATCGAAATCAGATTGACTACATCCTTTGTAGCCAAAGTTGGCGGACATCTATGGAGAATATAAAGTACCCTTCGGACTGGTGCTGTCCTGTCATCCCTGCAAAGCACCTCACTGCTCTTGGAATAGTGCTCAAGGTGACGAACAATACTAAAGCATAAATCAAATATAAATCTATAATTAAAACATAAATGAAAATAAGTTAAAGCCACATCAATAAAAGAAAAATTGCACCTGCCACTTCAAACCCACTTCAGCAAACAGCTTTATAACCAAAACCTGCCCCGAATAAAGGCCCCTTTGCCTGCTGCCGGGAGGTCAACAAAGTGGTAGCTGCCCTGGTAACTTACTTTATAGGGATGTGCGAACTCATCCCCATCTCGGATTTCCGGGCACCCGCCCATCCCCTGCCCCCACTCACCAGTTCCCAGATCCCACTTGAGCCCCTCCCATGCTCAGCAAGCAACCCTCACCCACCCCAGCAGCCTTGTTGAGCTCTGTGGTCACCATTTTATGACAAATAAAATGGTGATCACAAAATGCACATAGCACGACAATGCACATTTTGTGAATGCGCATATTTGTGTGTGTGCAAAAAAGCACATTTTTGCCACAATGAGCATTTTTGCGCATATGCAAAAATGCGCATTTTGGGATTTGGAGGGAGTTGCCTTGTAAAAGCCATAGAGCCATGTTTTTCTGCCATGGCGGTGCTGGAAATGATGGATGCATATGGTTTAGGGCTTAGTCCATGGAGTCCTGTGTGATCTGGGAAGGATTTGATAGTGGTTTGCAGGGATGGATCTCTGGGGCATCTTAGTACCTCAGCAGACTCACAGACTTTATTTCTGAAAGTTAGGATATATAAATAAATGCATGAATGAAAGAATAATACATATATGCATACACAATTACAATAAAAAGAGAAACAGAAGGCGTAGAGGGAACCAAAGCAGCTATGAGGGAGTGAGAAAGAGGGCGAAGAGTGAGGTTTCGGAGCCCTGGTCTCACCTCCATCCCCAGAAACAGAGAAATCCTATGGCACTCTCAACACTGTCTATTACTGCACTGCAGAGCAAATCGACAGTTGACCTTGGCCAGGCATTTACTATAGAAGCAATATCATAAGAGACAAGGCCAACATACTCCTTTAGCCTGATTGTCCACACAACACAGCCTGGTTGGGGACTGTACATTATGAAACTTTCTTCAGTTGAATTACAATGTCAAGCCAACGTGTACCAAAACTGAGTGTTAACCCAGTCAACAGCTCCCAGTGGAGGCTAATGGCTCCAGTTTTGGTGGGGCTAGATTCCATGCTGGTTCAACACGTTGGACTCCTCCTTTCACGTTCTGGCTGATTCTGTCTGAAACCCAGAATGGGTTCACAGCTCCACTGAAATCAGGGCTTCTAGCCTGCACTGGCAGCTGCCCCAAATCTCAGGCTGAGAGTGTCAGGATCTAAAGTTTAAATGGCCCGGTACCAAAAACTGAGCATAGGATTATCCCATATCAAATATCTCTCTGTTCAGGAGACTGTCTTCTTCAAGATAAACCATTCCCTCCAATCAAAAACATCATTTCTGATGACCACAGATGACAATGACAAGCAAGGAAATTGAAGTACCAAATTAAAATCCTGCATTATTTGTGAATAGTTCTTGATGACAACAAGTGCATGAAACCATCATAGGAAGTAGAGCAATTACAATAAACAAGCCATTAACAAGCAAACAAAAATCCATTTTATGTCTTGCATTCAGGGCTTTCCATGTGCACTCAAGCTGCAAAATGCTGGCACACTCAGCTGTTAAGGGCCACACCTTCAACAGATGCATTTTTTAGACAACCTGGGTATGGCATAGTCGCAGCCTCACCCTATCTCAGATGCGGATGGTGGTCACTGGCAGAGTGATAGCCCCAAGGCTCAGCTTTGCCTGTCTCCTGTAACACAAACACTGAAACTGTGCAACTGAAGCGATAAGCACATCAAAACGCTCTGTTAACTATGATCTCACCAATACTAGTATCTCTTCCAAACTTACGCCAAATATTCTTCCACAACTCTACTTCTATGGATCAGATGCCCTAGTTTGTTTTGAACATGATATGCTCTTTTGTATTCAGATCAGGTCTCAGTACAATAATGTAGCACTTGGGAAGAAAGATGCAGCCCAACAGCCCAGCACTGGAGGCCAAAATCGAGAAGACCTGCACAGCCACCATGTATTTCCCCTTGGTACTCAAGTAGGAGGGCACAAAGGACAGCCAAACACTGCAGAAGACCAGCATGCTGAAGGTGATCAGTTTGGCTTCATTGAAGGCCCCAGGCAGCTTCCTGGCAAAGAAAGCCACTGTGAAACAGATGGCAGCCAAGAAGCCCATGTAGCCAAGGGCAGTATAAAAGAAGACAACAGATCCTTCATTGCATTGCAGGATGATCTGTCCAGGCTGGGAGTGCATGTCGCAATCGGGGAATGGGGCAGAGCTCCCCATCCAGATGATGCAGATGACAACTTGGACACCAGAACAAGAACTTACAATGGAGTTTGCAAGACTCTTCCCCAGCCATCTCTTCACTGTGTTCCCTGGTTTTGTGGCCAGGAAAGCCAACACCACCGTGATGGTTTTGGCCAACACTGAAGAAACAGCAACTGAGAAGATGATGCTGAAGGCTGTTTGTCGGAGAAGGCAAGTCACTTTCCTTGGCCACCCCATGAACAGGAAGGACGACAAGAAGGAAAGCATGATGAAGATGAGGAGAATGTAGGACAGGTCTCGGTTGTTGGCCTTGATTATTGGAGTTTCTTGGTATTTCATGAAGATTCCTAATACGAAGCCCGTGGATAAGGACAAGAATAGACTAAAGGAAATCAGGACAATCCCCAAAGGTTCTTCATAGGTGAGGAAGGTTATCTCCTTGGGGACACATTGATCTCGGTCCTTGTTTGGATGCTGATCTTCCGGACACTTGATGCAATGGTCAGCATCTGAGAAGATGGAGAGTGAGTTCAGCAGGATTCACATCAACTGTACCTCCAGAAAAAAAATGTGCAGTTGAGCAGGGAGAGAGAGAAACATTCCCTCTTAGAGGACCTGTTTTGTGACCAGACCAGTCTATGGCCTCATCACCAAGCGAGGACCTTAGTAGTAGCATGGCCAGGAAAGGTACTGTAATATCTCTGACTAGAGAGCAGTTGTCAGTCAGAGAAGAACAGAGAAGAGTAGGCTAGATGGATTGATGGGCTGACTTGGAATAAACACAGCTCCTTACCTGGTTTAAATTTGGAAAAGCGAGTCTATTTATCCCATCATTGTTCGGGGTAAGGGAGTGTCTTTGAGGTTATCCTCTTCTCATCTTTATAATAATCCTGAAAGGCATGTCAAGGTACCTGGTAGCTGAGTGGCTTGTGATTTATTTATTTACTCAACTAATGCCCCACCTTTCTACCACAAGACGGTGCTCAAGGGACTTCTGGTTACCTTTGAAATCCGGAGTAGGAAACTTCCATAAAGCTTTCTTATTTTTTAATCAAGTTTTACTAAAGAGGTTTAAAAAAACAGAAGACTGAATCAGCATTGGGCGGTGGAGTACTCTGATCATCAGAAAGTGGGGGTTCTACCATTTTCACATCCCCTTTTCTGTCAGGGACCGCCTACTTGACTGCCACAGGATCGCAGCACAGTGCAGACAATTCTCTGCGTATAATGGATAAAGGCCCACCATGTCTATACATGCTGCCCTGTCCCAATCATGAATAAGTCAGAGTGGTGTTTTTTTGGGGGGAGGGCATGATTTATACCAGGAAGAGTGTGGACTAAGCATCCCCCCTGCTTTGCACCACACAGATTCACTCCCATCGTATTTTCTTTCTACTCACTTCATAGGATTAATGGTGGAGATTACAAAATAAACTAAAGCCAAGTAGGGGTCAGAGTTCAAAAAGTCTTTAGCATCTGTTCCAATGATGTATGAATATTTAATGTGTTAATTAAAATGCTTTTGAGACTGCACATCAGAACAATGATCACAATGATGTACAGACCAGAAGAATAAAACATTGTAGAAGAAGAGCAATAACAAATAAAATTAGCATTCAGTCGAATGGAACAAGCCTTCATTAAAATCATGTTATGTACTAGAAGGTCATCATGAGGTATTTCAGGGTGAGCAGAAGTGAATGGCCCATGACCATAAGGGACTCCCATGATGTTTTACACTAGGAGCAACAGTCATTTATGAAGCCTTCTTCTCTTACCTACTCATGGATTGTTTTGCTAAAGGTGTTTAAGAGAAAAGAAGAGAAAAGTAAAATAGGGCTGTGGAGACTATTCGGCATATTCAAGGAGTTGCCCTAGGCAACTCCCATTCTTCTGATCTTGCCTACCTTCCTGAATGGAGATGGTTCCTTCCGCACATGGAGCGCAAGCATAGCAGCATGGTGGCTCTCCTTCTTGGACCTCCTTGTAGTATCCACAGCGACAGCTCTCAGTGCATCTGGAATGAGGTATGGTCTAGCAACAAAGAGAAGGAGCATCCAGGAAAACAGTGTTATGAAACTATGGAAATGAGTCCTACAATTTAGACAGGACCCAACAGGGTTTCTAGCTCTTGTGACCCTGAGTGAAGTAAAGAAGTGATCCCAGGTCCTCGTTTCTGGGAACCACTATTATGCATCACAACATGGCATGGAAGTTTTTGGTCTGTTTGTTTCAAAATGTATATGCCCCCTATACAATAATGTACTCAAGCCAATATAAAAACTGGAGGAGAAAAGGTACGGCAATGAAGTAAACTGAAAGACAATCCCAGAATAACAGAAATTACAAGCAACAGCAATAAAAGGGCAATCTTCAAAACAGGTGCATGCAATGACGGTGAACGATGGGGGAGGGAGATGAGCTTTTTGCTGGAGGATAGGCACTACTATTGGAAAGGCCCTCTCCTCTTCCCCACTTTGACCTTATACCAACCATTCAACACAAAAGGATCACAACATGAAAATCCCATTCAAATAATAGAAAGGCCTCTTGAAAAAGAAAGGACTTCCTGCCTGAGACTCATGGCAGACCAACATCTCCAGGGGCGTTGCCACACCACAAAAGGCCTTCCTGCCAATTGTCACCAGCCAAATCTCAGCTGGCCTTGCCACTTGGAGGAGGCCTCATCAGATGCTCTAAGGCGACATATCCAAGAGTCACATGGAAGAGGGCATTTTTACTAGGGCGGTTAGCCATGTCATCCTGAATCCCTAGTGTATCTGGGTGCTGCGGTGCAAAGCGATGCAATTCCGGAGCAGGTCAGAATCAGGCCAAAGCACTCCAATATGGGTTGGATCACTCTGAAGTGCTTTGGGGGTGCTTCAGCCCGATGAGGACAGCAACCCCACCCAGCTGTGTGAGCCCCTCACTCCTTACCTGGTCTCCAAGGTAAGACTAAGACGGTCAAAAATAAGGAGCGCAAATGGCAGTGGCCGTAGCCACTACCATTTGCGTACATGGTTTTGTTTTTGTTTTGTTTTTACGCAGAGCCATCCGCGGCCGGAAATATGGCTGTGGACAGCTCTGGCCTGAGCCTGGCCAGCTGCTCCATGGAGCTGCCACGGAGCACAGCCGACCATTCAAGGATTCCGGGGGGAGGAACGGATCGCCTCCCCCCCCGTCAAGGATCCGGGGGGTGGGACAGAATGCCTCCCCTCCACACACTATAAACATAATCCGTGGAAAGGTAAGTGACTTTCGTACATCCCTAGCCGCAGCCCGAGTTCTGGCCACGGCTGGGCTGCTGCAGCCGCAAATGGCGGCCATTGTAGCGGCCGCCATTTGCGTCCTTCCAGGCTGCCGTGATAGGCTACATAAGTATTTATGTAGCCATTCACAGCAACGAGCAGGGACCCAAACAGCATAGCGGTGGCCATTTGCATCCCTGCTCTTTGCCGTCATAGGCTACGTAAATACTTATGTAGCCTATCATGGTAGCTGGAAGGATGCAAATGGCAGCTGCTACGACGGCCTCCATTTGTGGCTGCAGCAGCTGGCTGAGAGACCAGCTGCCACTGCCGGAGCGGCCGCCGGCCCACCGCCTCTGCACCTGCCCCAGGTAAGCTTCATGCTGGGCGATTCTGCAGGGTGGCGGGGGGTGGGAGGCCCTTCCGCCACAGGTTTCACCACCTCTTTAACTCAATCCCATTCTTCCCATAGTAGGGCCATAATTCAGCCGTAGAGCACCTGATTTACAGGCACAAGGTCCCAGGTTCAATCCCTGGCATGATCTCATGATAGGGCTGCAATAACTCCTGCCTGAAACCCTGGAGTGTTGCCAGTCAGTGTCAACAATACTGGGTTAGATGAGCCCATATTTTTGGAGGCAGCTACCTAATTTGACCCTTGAATTCAGTACGAATTGGGATTAATGAATAACTGACTGGATAGACATGTAGCCTAACACATGTCTGTCCAGGGGCTCGGGGAGATGCCAACATAACCCTGGTCATGGGCAGGGGGAGGTATGGCCTTGGCAGATTAACAGGCCAGTTGAGGAGAAGAGGGGCTAGACACCTTACAGCTGTCCCCTCTTCTGGTTCTTCCCCCAACCTGATGGCTCCTGACGGCCTTACCGGTCTGCCCTCGGGTCTGATGGTGCTGATGCTGAATGCCTGGTGGGCCCCAAATAAAATCTCCCTCATCCATGATTTGATTGTGGATGAGGGGGCTGACCTCATATGTATTACTGAGACTGGGGTCTCACTGAGAGCCAGTGTGGTGTAGTGGCTAGAGTGTTAGACTGGGAGCCAGGAGATCCGGGTTCTAGTCCTCACTTGGCCACAGAAGCTCACTGGGTGACTTTGGGCCAGTCACAGACTCTCAGCCCAGCCTACCTCACAGGGTTGTTGTTGTGAGGCTAAATGTAGAGGAGAGGGATTAAGTATGCTGCCTTGGGTTCCTTAAAGAGGAAAAAAGGCAGGTTATAAATGTAATAAAAAAAATGGGGTGGGGGAACTGGGAGGGGTCACTCTCTCGCAGCTGTGCCCTCCTGGCTACTCAGTGCAGCACCAACACCAACTTGAGGGCCGGGGAGGGGGGGTTGCCCTGGTCTATAGGAATTCAATCTCCCTCTCTAGGCTTCCTGCTCATTCGAGTGCAGATCTTGAGTGTCTTTACCTTGTGTTGGGTACGCAGGACAGATTAGGGATTCTGTTGGTGTACCGCCCATCCCACGGCCCATCAGACTCCCTGCCTGAGCTGATGCAGGTGGTCTCAGAGTTGCTGTTGAGGACCCCTCAGGTGATGGTCCTGGGGAATCTCAACTTCCATCCCAAGGCTGCTGTATCTGTGGCGACTCCAGACTTCATGGCCGCCATGACAACCATGGGGCTGTCCCAATATGTCATCGGCCGAACGCATATAAAAGGACACACGCTTGATCTGGTTGACTTGACTGGGCAGGAGGATGGTGATCTGAAAGTGGAGGAATTAACATCTGTCCATTTGGCATGGTCAGATCACTTCCTGTTGAGGTTTAGACTCCTGGCAGCCTTTCCCCTCTGCAAGGGTGGGGGACCTATTAAAATGGTCCACCCCCAAAGGCCCCCAGGGGGGTTCTGCTGGTATGGCTGGTGCTCCTGTCAAAGCCCAGGTCACTCTGGGGAATGCAGAGATGACTCGGGCGGTTGACACGATCGTGCCCAAGCGCCCTCTCCCTCTGGGCAGAGCCCAGCCAGCTCCTTAGTATTAGAGATGGCAGAGAATTCCGCCACAAATCTCAGTGAGGCCGAATGCCAGTGCATTCAGCCCCCCTTAATTCATGGCAGAATGAAGCCCCCCCTGGCCCACCACCACGCGAAAGTTGTGTGAAACGGAGCAACTACCTGGTGCCATTCACGCTGCTTTGCGAATGGCGGCCAGGTCTGCGGCTGCCATTCGCTTCACCATTTTTCCCGTGATAGGCTACGTAAATACTTACATAGCCTGTCACGGCTAACTCAGGGATGCCATGATAGGCTACGTAAATATTTATGTATCCTATCATGGCGAAAAAATGGGATGCAAACGGTGGTGGCTACGGCAGCCGCCATTTTCATCCCTGCTCAGGCGAGAAGCAGCCAGATGAAATGAAATGGAACAGGTGAGTCATTTCGTACATCCCTACTTGGTATACGCCTGAGCTGAGGGCAATGAAGCAAGCGAGGAGACGGCTAGAATGCAGATGCAGGAAAACTCGTGCTGAGTCTGACCAAACACAGGTAAGAGCTCACTATCAAGCCTACTCTGTGGCGGTGAGGGTGGCCAAGAGACAGTGCTTTTCCACCAGTATTGCATGTTCTCAGTGTCATCCAGAGGAGCTTTTCTGAGTGGTTTGCGGCCTGTTACATTCTGGGCCAGGGAAAGACAACTGTGGGATTCTCGGTTGCATGCTGTGACGGGTTTGCATGGCACTTCGAAAATAAAGTCACTCAGAATTTGTCATGAATAACCTCTCTCCTGGATTACTGCAATGCGTTATACGTGGGGCTACCTTTGAAAACGTTCCAGAAACTTCAGTTGGTCTGAAACAGGGCAGCAAGAGTGTTAACAGGGAGTGGCCTGCGAGATCATATTACGCCAGTACTTTTCCAGCTGCACTGACCGCCAGTCCATTTCCAGCCCCGATTCAAAGTGCTGGTAGTAAAATTTAAAGCCTTAACGGCTTGGGGTCAGGCTATCTGAAGGATCGCCTCCTCCCATGGGTTCCTTCCTGCCCAGACCCTGAGATCATCCTCAGAGGCCATTCTCTGTGCACCCCTGCCAAGGAAGTGAGGCTGGTGGCTGGCGCGAAGAGAGCCCTTTCTGTGGTGGCTCCCCAGCTGTGGAATGAGCTCCCTAGGGAGGTTTGCCTGGCACCTACGTTGTACTCCTCCTGGCACCAGGTGAAGACCTTTTTATTCTCCCAGTATTTCAGCGTTTCAGCTTCCTAGTCTTTTAGCTTCAGTGTTTTAAATCTGTATTGTAAAATCTCTGCATTGCTGAAAGGTTTCATTCTGGTTGTAGTGTTCTGTTGTGGTTTCAAGCTTTCATATTTTGCATTGTTTCATGCTGCGCTTTGTAGTTTTAATTTCTGTGAACCACCCAGAGAGCTTCGGCTATTGGGAAGTATAGAAATGGAATAAATAAACAAATCAAAGGCTTCTAGCACTGGCATATGTAGTGAGTTGGTTTGTGAGCAGAAAATGTGAACTCCACAGAGCTGAAGGTGAGTTGTCCTGAGTATCACAGTAGGATTGGGCGACTCTCCCAACCCCGTCCCCAGGTCAATTAGATTCCCAGGCTAAATGTTTCGAGCACCTGTTGGGTAAGGGAGAAGCCCCCCTACTCTTGTGAATGTGTCAGCCGGTTGGTGTGAGAGAGGAGGGGAGAGGCATTGCTCATGGGTAGAAGGAGGCATCTAACAGAGAAGCTTGTAAGATCCCGCTTGCTGGCTCCTTTGGTCGTGCTCTAAGGAGGAATAGGTGACTATTAGGAGGAGGGCTTTTTCTGCTGTAGCCCCCCGGCTGTGGAATGAGCTCCCTAGTGAGGTTTGCTGGCACCTACATTGTATTCCTTCCAGTGCCAGGTGAAGACCTTTTTATTTTCCCAGGCATTTTAGCATTGTAGCTTTCAAGACTTTTAGCTTTGCTGTTTTAAACCTGTATTTTAAATTCCTACACCGCTGCTTGGTTTTATTGTGGTTGTATTGTTATATTGTGGTTTAGATGTTCTATATATTTAAAATTGTTTTATTGCGGGCTGTTTGGTTTTAATTTTTGTGAACCACCCAGAGAGCTTCGGCTATTGGGCGGTATAGAAATAAAATGAAATAAATAAATAAATAAATAAATATTTAGAAGCTGGGGGTGGGGGTGGGAAACACAAGACAGGCTGGATATTCTTAGAGCTTAAGAGATGTCACAAGCCAATCATAGGACGCAAATCCTTTCCCCTACCTCATTAAAATGGCTGGGCCATGCAATGGCTTCCTGCTTAATGGTGAGTTTCATGTCTAAAGATGCCTGTCTCTCCACACTCCCAATCGTCACTCTAGCACGAGACTCATTGGGAAACATCACCCAATTCACGATATCAAAGTCAGCTGCCAGTTCGCCAGTCTTATCCAGATACAGTCCGCCCATGGAAGCATTCGAAAACTGGATGTCTCGTAAGGAAGTGTGAAGCTAGAATGACAGAGAAAACAGCCCGGATTTAGAAGTCATGAAAATGTAGGCCATATCCTAGGTTTCATCACTTTGAGCTGTGAACTTCCATGTTCAGTGCACATCCCATCCGGGCTCACAATGCCATTCTTTGGCTGTTCACAGTCACAACTAGAGTTGTCAGAATAATCTGCAATCAATTCATAAGTGATCATATTTAAGAGAGGGCTTTTCCCAAATTGCACAGATTAGGGAAACCTGCAGGACTTTTTGTTGTTGTTTTACCCGGGGGGGGGGGGAGGTGCAAGTGCACATTAGTAAAACGTGCACCTTGGCGCATGACCAAAATGCTCGTACAAAAAAGTGCATCCCATCAATGAACAGATGGCAGAAGTAAAGATGCTTGATCATCCGCAGAGATTTTAAAACAAATCCTGCCCATTCCTACTCATAATGAAGATACCAGGCATGTTCAGACATCATGCTAAGCCATAATGGTTAAGGAATCTCTGCTCACCTTGGTGGCTTAGCGTGCCATGTGGGGGAGAAAACCACATTCCTCATGCTTAGCAAGCCACCCCGACTAACCACCCCTCTGCAAAAGTGTTAAGGTGCCCGAGGTGACTTATCGTGTCATCTGATGGGCTCCCCAGGGTTTCAACAGGCTCCAGAGGACTTCCAGGCCATGACCATAGAGTCTGCTGGATAGAGTCTCTTCCGCTGTGGGCAATGCTCTAACTGCCATGGGCCTTCTCTATGGCCATGTGCTATTTTGGACCCTGGAGAGGCCACCAGGACTGAATGCCAGGAGCCCTTTCGTGCCACAGAAGTTGGGATGCTCACAAAATATATCAAGAAGATAGCCAGATAACAATGGAGAGAGGATGGTTACCAAAATGAAAACAACATTGGGGGAAAAGGTCATATACCTTCTGGGGTGCCACAGCTCAAGAGATCAAAGAATGATCACCGAATCTTAATTTCTGAAACCACCCTTGCAGGTAGCAGGGGAACTGGAGTTCAGTGCCTCCAGCACCAGTGTAGAAGACCCAAAAGGATATGAGGTTTGATGGTAGAATCATAGAATCATAGAATAGGATGAATGGAAGGGGGATATAAGACCATTGCATCCAACCCCCTGCTTAATGCAGGAATCCAAGTCAAAGAATCCGTGACAGGTGGCTGTCCAGCCTCGTCTTGAATGCCTCCAGTGTGGGAGAGCCCACCATCTCCCTAGGTCATTGGTTCCATTGTCGTATTGCTCTGTCAGGAAGTTTTTCCTGATGCTCAGCTGGAATCTGGCTTCCTGTAACTTGAGCCCATGATTCTGTGTCCTGCATTCTGGGATGATCGAGAAGAGATCCTGGCCTTCCTCTTTGTGACAACCTTTCAAGTACTTGAAGAGCGCTGTTGTATCTCTCCTCAGTCTTCTCTTCCCAAGGCTAAAGATGTCCAGTTCTTTCAGTCTCTCCTATTAGGGCTCTGTTTCCAGTCACCTGATGATCTTTCCTGCCCTCCTCTGAACCCTCTCCAGTTTGTCTGCATCCTTCTTAAAGTGTGGTGCCCAGAACTGGACACAGTACTCCAGATGAGGCCTAACCAGTGCTGAGTAGAGGGCAACTTGTACTTCATGTGATTTGGAAGTCTAATATTCAGCTTGTGATCGACAATAGGGATGGCAGAGAATTTCTCCCCGAAACTTCGGGGGGCCGAGCGCCAACGTGTTCGGCCCCCCGAACAAGTTTCGGGGAGAAATCCTCTGCACCCCCCGCACCCCCCGGGACGGGACTTACCTTCCCTGAATGTACCTCCCGGCGGCGGGTCCGGCTGGCGCATCGGCGGGTGTTCGAGCAGGGCGGGGTCTTTCGACCGGCTGCCGCCGCCACCATTGCAATAAAAGAAAAAAAAAAAAAGTCCCCTGATAGGCTACGTGATGATTCACGTAGCCTATCACGGCTAGATTTGCAAAGTCAGCCGTGATAGGCTACATCAATCATCACGTAGCCTATCACGGGTGACTTAAAAAAAAAAAAAGTGTGTACGGATAATGGCGGCCCCCATAGGGCACTATTTGTGTTTCTTTTTTTTTCGCCATAAAAGCCTACGTAAATATTTATGTAGGATAAAATGGCAGGGAAAAAAAGAATGCAAATAGTGCCCACTACGCCATTTGCGGTTCCCTTTTTTTGGCCGTAATTGCCTTCGTATATATTTACGTAGGATAAAACGGTGAAAAATAGGGAACACAAATGGTAGCCGCCGTAGCCGCTGCCATTTGCGTATGCCATTTTTTTGTGTGTGTTTTGCTTGGCTTGCCGTGATAGGCTACGTAAATACTTATGTAGCCAATGACGGCAAAGACCAAGATGGAAATAGCAGCCTTGGCAGCCGGTCAAAAGACCATCCTCCGCCGGAGCCGCTGCCATCCGGACCATCCGCCCAAGGTAAGCTTCTTCCCGGGGGGCATCCACGGGGGGGGCGGGGGGCAGGCCATACCCCACGGATTTCGGGGGGCAGAATGCCAGTGCATTCGGCCTCACTGAAATCTGTGGTGGAATTCTCCGCCATCCTTAGCTTTATGTTTCTTGTTTTCTGATTGTACTGAAATTGCCTGTGTTTTGTCCTCTATTCACTGGAAGTTCACTAGTATGGAAGTGTGTGTTACAAGAAAAAGATTTTTTTAAAAAGAAAAAAAAAACCATCATTAGCTGCCTCCCCCTTGACCTCCCCTGCCGAACTCCTCTGGCCAACTCCTGTTTTCTCTCCCTGTTCACTCCCTCTGATCGTTCGCTCTTTGGGAGCTGGCTTCCTTGCATAGCCCCTAGACCAGCTAGAGCAGCTTCCTCTGCTCTGCTCACCTGGGAGGTGGGAAACAGATTGAAACTTCCTGCTCACACAGCTGCAGGGATCACTCAGGCCACACCCCCTCAATACAATTGGAGCTCTCAGGAGCACATGGTGAGCACACGGAGACTCAGAAGGGAAAGAACAGCCTCCTGGGCTTACTCCATCCCACTCACTGCTTTGCCTTCATCGCCTCTTCCCCTGCAACTCTCCTGCAACTCCTATCTGCTCTCCCTGTTCGCTTGCTCTGATCACTCACTCTCTGGGAGCTTGCTTGCTTCTATAGTCCCGAGACCAGCTGGAGCAGCTTCCTCTGCACTGCTCAGGTAGGAAACAGGAAACAGACATATCAAAGGAGATGTGAGATCAAGTAGAATCAACAGCGTGGATTTTCCCTTGTTTCTTTTAATGGTCATCCTTCATGAGACCAAGACTGATTCAGTCACATAACCAGAGAGGGAATCCAAATGGAAAGGAGCTAGACAATCAGGAAATGCAGCTAGGCTGCCAACGCCCTCCCTCTTGAGTTGTTTTTGTTCAGTCGTTCAGTCATGACCGACTCTTCATGACCCCATGGACCATAGCACACCAGGCCTTCCTGTCCTCCACTCTCTCCCGGAGTCTGCTCAAATTCATATTCATTGCATCGGTGATGCTATCTAGGCATCTCATCCTCTGCTGTCCCCTTCTCCTTTTGCCTTCAATCTTTCCCAGAATCAGGGTGTTTTCCAGATAGTTTTCTCTTTGCATTAGGTGGCCAATATATTTGAGCTTCAGCTTCAGTATCTGCCCCTCCAATGAGCACTCAGGGTTGATTTCCTTTAGGATGGACTGATTTGACCTCTTTGCAGTCCAGGGGACTCGTAAGAGTCTTCTCTAGCTCCCTCTTGAGACCACTAGCCAAAGGGGGGTATTAGGACTGGCAGCAGTTCTCCAAAACCAGGGCTGTGAACAAAGTCCCCATCATGGTTTGGATGCAACTTTGGGCCTTTTGAAGCAGCCCTGCTTTGCTTCAGGCTGATTCTGACCCCATCCACTTCTCTTTAGACCCCAATCCAAAGCAAAATTTGGAATGGATATCTGAATCATTCTGATATGACATGTTCTCATTGACTGGCATTGAAAAATGGAAATGGCTGTCAGGTTTACAGTTTTTGTGCTAAACACATGAAATTTGGGAACCTGGGATCTTCCATGAAGCGGATTCCACCTGCCAAATTTCAGACAGTCTGGCATAGTAGTTGTTGTGCTAAAGGTAAAAAGGTAAAGGTGTCCCCAACCAGTCATGTCCGACTCTAGGGTGTGGTGCTCATCTCAGAAATACAAACCACACTCAGGAGGTATAATAATCCGAGAACATAGTTATTGAAGTGGAGGAATTCACTCTCCCCAATTCTGCTGTAGGTTTCTGTGAACTGCTTCCTTGGTCAGTGACAAATGAACACTGCAACTTGCCTCCGCATTCAGCTGCTCCACTACACCAGCACTCACTCTCTGGACCAGGGGAGAGCGTGACTGCCAACCAGGGCTGCGAGTCCCAGCCCCACCTCATCCACCCCTGCCCCTGCCTACAAGATCAAAAGAAAACAAATGCTGGACTGCCTAAAAGCAAGGCAGGAGGACAACAGAAGACAACGGAGTTGTCAACTTTTGTTGTTCTTGCTGTTGTTTAAAGGAAATGTGATCAAAAATGGGAACGGAAGGAATACAGGAATGGAGAAGTGTGGAGGCGGGGGGAGGAGAGCCAAGAAAAAGGACAGGAGAGTAGTGTGTGTGTGTGACTGTGTGTGTAAATCTAGAGAGAATGAAAGTAAGGGCAAACAAATAGTTGAGAATTGAGAAGGGTGTCGTCGACGTGAAAGAAAGAGGCAAGGGAAGGAAAAGGAAAGTAGTTTTTATTGTATTTCTCCTTTTTAAAATAAACAGTCAAGAAAAGAATGAACTGTAAAACCTATTAGAGAAGGGGCAGGGGAGAGACAAAGAACAAGGAACAGAAAGAGGGAAACTCAACCTCCGTACTTTTCGAGTGTTTGGTTTTTCAAATAAAGGATCTACAAATGAAAGGAAGGAAGGAAGGAAGGAAGGAAGGAAGGAAGGAAGGGAAAGAAAAGAAAAGAAAAGAAAAGAAAAGAAAAGAAAAGAAAAGAAAAGAAAAGAAAAGTTTGATTGGGAAGGAAGAAGAAAGCACAAGCACACACACCCCATATAGATTTAGCCAAATCTCCCTAACAACACTCCGTAAACCAAAACCACTACCTAATCAGTGCTCGCTCTCTCCCTCTCCCTCTCCCCCTCTCCATCTCCCTCTCTCTCTCTCACACACACACACACACACACACACACTGAAATGAAAGCAGAATGATCTCTCCAATGTATCCACTCCAATCCTGCCCCCCTCCTCCACCACTGTCACTGATTGGAGACTGCTGGGTTACACTCTGCCCTAATTGGGCAATTGGAGATGCCATTCACCAAGGCTCACCATTTCCTCCTCCCGCCTCCCCCTCCTCTCCCCCTCCCATATCTTTTGCAAGTTGCTACATTGTGGAGATGGGTTGTCTGTGCTTCAGAAGGCATCAGAATGGATGGATGGACTCACCTCTGTCCAAGCCATGGGAGAGGTCCAAGAGCCCCCCGCCCAGCCTCCAAGCTTGCCTCGCAAGGTCATCCAAGAGAGCTGCCCCACCCACCTCCACAGGGGTTAACTGCTGGAGTCCTCAGCACACATGGGCCCAGCAAGCAAGCCATCGTCTCTTCGCAAGGAGAAGATGGCTAGAGAGGGTGGTGCGCTGAGGCCTCATCCAGACAATGCCAGCTGGTAAGGGCTTCCTTGACAGCTGACAGGGCCAGATGAGGCCTCAGTGCTGTATATAGCCCAGCCACACATGCCATCTCCTCCTTGCAAGGAGGAGAGAGTGAGAGTGGTTGGGGGGGTGAGAACTCGGGGCTGTTCCCAGCTGCTCAGAGGCCAGCACTGTCAGCTAGGGATGTTAGAGAATTCTGCCACGGATCCGAGGGGGGGCAAATTCCAGTGAATTCAGCCCCCTTGAATCCATGGTGGAATGGAGCCCCCCGCCGCTCTGCCTCGCAAAAGCCCCACGAAACAGAGGTGACCTGGCCGCAGCTCCAGCGCCTCCAGCCACTGGCGGGCTGCTGTGGACACAAATGGTGGCCCTCATAGTGGCCAACATCTGTGTCCCTATGTCGGCCCGTGATAGGAAACATATATATTTATGTAGCCTATCACGGCTAAAGCAGGGACGCGAATGTCATCCCCTACACCATTTGCATACCCACTTTAGCCATGATAGGATATGTAAATATTTATGTAGCCTATCATGGCTAAAACAGGGACGCTAATGGCATCCCCTACGCCATTTGCGTCCCTGCTTTAGCTGTGATAGGCTATGTAAATATTTACGTAGCCTATCACGGGCTTGCGTAGGGACGCAAATGTTGTCCCCTATGCACGACGCCATTTGCATCCGCACCACCCCAGCAGCGGTTGGAGGCCCCGCTGTGGGTTGTCCCGGCTGGCCGCGGAGCGGAGCCAACCGGGCAGGATTCTGGGAGGAAGAATGGATCACCTTCCCCTCATCGAGGATTCCAGGGGGAGGAACGGATCACCTCCCCCCACCTGTGGAACCCGGCGGTGCCAGGTAAGCGGGGTTTTGCACACCCCTCCTGTCAGCGCCACATGGCTCAGTGAGCGGGGTCAAAGGGGCTGGGTGGGGGGAGTCTGCTGGCCTCCCAGATGAAGGTGGGTGCTTGCGACATCCCTGTTGACCACAGGCTGCACCCACCTGGTCATACCCCATCCTCCACAGCTAGCTTTTATTCGGAGGGCATGTAATCGGGCACATTGCTGCAAACTCCCTGTGCACTTCATGAGACTGCAATCAGAGAAATGGATTCCAATGGGTCTTCTAAAACAAAAACATTCAGTTGACTGCAGGGTATCCTGATGGTGCTTCACAAAAAAACAACAACTGGTTCTCGATGGGCCTGGGGCTTCATTTGTAAGGGATGTTTGGAGGAGGGAAGCTACTTGAGCATGTAACGGTGGCAGGAAACAGGGTCTACAGGCTGCCTGCACTGCCATGCAGGACGAACAATTATCTGCTCTAACATATGTTTGGTTATCTTCATCATGAGTCTTTATGGAGGTGTTGCCCAAGGAAAAGGGAATACCTGCCAGGGCTGCAGCATTTGACAGTCCCGCCTTCCTCCTTCAACCAGCCTCAACGTCCACTTGGGTCGGGATGAATATGCAGCATGTAAGGCATGGGCCACAGCTTGGATGCTGCTATAAGTAACGTAGCTGTCCTGAGACAGGGCTCTCTCAATCTCCTCCTGGGGCAGCGTCGCCTGTTTCTCTTTCTCTCTGCAACCTGTCCAAATTTTCATGGACAAAACATGCATTGAACTTGAACACTGAAAAGTTTCATCCCAAAACTGTTTCAGAGAAGGGGAGTGTGGCTCATAGAAGTCATATTTTGTCATTCTTTTAGTCTTCATTCTGAAGGACAAAGAACCATGGAGGAAATGGAAGTAAGAAGGTGCAACAGACAAGTTGATGTCAGTGTTCGGAAAAGCTGGTGTGATCCAGAGTTTTGCCCCAGTTCGGTTCTTTTCGAGTGTTCTTTGAATAAAAATCAACGGAAAACAGCCATAGTGGGAGTCCGCATAGTAAACAATTACCTTCACTTCTTTCCCCAAGAAAGAAAGGTCCATCTGGAATATGTAATTTAAGAAATGTCGTCCTAGTCTTTTGGAGAAAGCGACACAAATCCCGCTGCCGATCATCAGGGGTGTCAAGGCACCCAGGAACCGCTCCCCATTCTCAGTGTCTGGAGCGAAGAGACCGACCCACGTCCATCGGAAGAACAGGAGCAGCTGGACGATCCCCGAGTACTGGGCTTCCTCCTTCGGGGCCATGCGGTAGACAAAAGGGAACTGACTTTTGTCATTAGAAACAGGAGTAGCAATGCCATAACTGATCTAGGGAGCAAAGTAAAGTCAGAGACGGTAGTTTAGTATCAGTTTGTTTTCTGGATGAAGGTCAAATATTTTTGGCTAAAATGGAAGGACGATTATGTACCCTGTCTTGGGTTCCATAAAGAGGAACAAGGGCAGGATAGAAAATACATGCATACATTTTTTACTAGTGTACAAAGAGCTAAACATCTTTGGAACAGGATACCTGCCAGAGCACCAATACAATCCAGTTCTATTGAAAATATTTTTCTTTCTCCCTCTCTATCTTCTTTAAAAAATAATTTTTAACATGGAGTTTTACTGTTTTACCTTATCTTGTATCTTTTATTGCCTCCTCCCATATGTGCCTGCCCGGACCTTAAGATCATCCTCAGCGGCCCTCCTCCGTGAGCCCCTGCCAAAGGAAGTGAGGCGGGTGGCTACTAGGAGGAGGGCTTTTTCTGCTGTGGCACCCCGGCTCTGGAATGAGCTCCCTGGTGAGGTTCCCCTGGCACCTACATTGTATTTCTTTCGGCTTCAGGTGAAGACCTTTTTATTTTCCCAGGCAATTTACCATTTTAGCTTTCTAAACTTTTATCTTTGCTGTTTTAAATCTGTATTTTAAACTCCTGCACTGCTGCTAGGTTTTATTGTGGTTGTATTGTTATATTGTGGTTTTAATGTTCTATATATTTTAAATTGTTTTACTGTGTGCTGTTTGGTTTTAATATTTGTGAACCGCCCAGAGAGCTTCAGCTATTGGGTGGTATAGAAATAAATAAATAAATAAATAAATAAATAAATAAATATTGTTCACCACTCCGGAATCTGTCTAGACGTGGAGTCAAATATAAATGTAAATGAATAAATACAGAAATGAATTCAGAAATAAACAAAGAAATAATAAATGCCCTACAGGGCCATGCCTTCAAGAGAGAGATGGGTGACATCATAACTTCTGGGGCAGAATCATGGCAGTGGTCATGTGGGGGCTGCAAGAACTGCTGGGGAGGGTTCTCGTTCCTGTCAGCCACGACTGTTTTCTGCAACATCTGCGTCGGAGAGCCTTTGAAGACATGATTAAAGGTGCAATCCTATACAGATAGATGGGCACTCAGACCTCCGCTGAAGTCAGAGGCAACCTCCAATCCAATGCAGGGCAGAACCAGTGCAAAGAAGGGGATTCCCTCTGTGTTGCACTTTGCCTTAGATGGACGTTTTCACTTCTGTATGTGTGGCTTCGGGAAGGGGCAGGAACCGGGCTGGGGATCATATGGAAAGCTGAATAATACAGCTTCTGTGGTCTCCTGCCATCCCTGCCCCCAGGGATGCCCAGCCTCCCATCCCAGAGCTCCACCACTGCCATGACTCACCTCCACACACTCCAGAGAACCATTATGCCCAGGAGGCACAGGGACTGAAGAGCGAGAGCTGAGCCCAAGCAGTGCTCAGCTCCCCTTTCTATGCACCTTGCCTCCTTTCCGCTCCCCATTCTCACCTGTGGGATTTTGTAGTTGCTCGACATGGAGGAAATGTGGAGGGAGAGTTCTGATTCAGCCCCTTCCAGAACGGCCAGCAGGTGATTCTTCCTCCCGCAGCTGTAATGTGGAATGTCGCTTTCGCCCCCAGCAAGGAGCTGCAGCATGGCGTAGGAGGTGGCTCTTCCGTCAAAGAAGGACTTGTAGATGTTGTAGCCCAGGGTGACATTGGGCAAGAGCCTGGGGTTCCGGTTGATCTCCTGAACAGCAAACATGAAGGACAGGATGTGCCATTTCTTTGTAGTGTGGAAACTGCAAAAAATAAACAAAAATTAAATGCAATGCCTCGTGCTGTTGTTCTCCACTGAATGAAAACATATCTCAGGTTCTTTCTTTTATACCCCCAAATTCTTTTTCATGTTTTTTCAATCCCAGAAGAGCCGATCATCACATAATGGTTTGGACATTCATAGGGGGCAGCAAGCATACCTGTGTTGCAAAGCAATTGGGTATCCATCTAGCTGATGAAAGGGAAAATGGAGATATTTGTACCACATTCCTTGAGAGGGGATGTTGGAAGATTGCAAGGATCAAGGATATATGTGTCTGTCTGTCTGTCTGTCTGTATTTAGATAGGTAATCTCTCTCTCTCTCTCTCTCTCTCTCTCTCTCTCTCTCTCTCACAAACACACACACACACACATGCCTTTTGTTAAGGCTTATCAGTAAAAACTATCGTTCTGTCATGTAAAATCATAATAGGGGTGGGGTATCATTCAGAATGGTTTCACCGATGTTATTGAAAATTACAGGTGCCAGAAGAAGTGTTACGTTTACCTGCCATGAAGTTTCCAGGTCTACTGGTGAACTATGGGGAGAGAAACAGCACTATAAAGAGAAAAAGCAAGCAAGCAAGCAAACAATCTCCTCTCTCTGTCCAAAGTGACTTGGGGAGTATGTTTCAGCAACTGTGTTTGGATCAGAGTTTCTGAAGAAGAAAAACAAACTTTTTTAAAGTCTAAATCATTGATGATTTCCTACCTATTCCTCCTGTGTTGGGGATGGTGGAATTTTTTTTTTTTAAATAACCCTTTTTAACATGTATGCAAGTCATCAGCTGCCATTGTAGGCCTTGTTTTCATTTTGTTTTCTGAATCATGTCATGTTTTCTGGTGTTTGAGAGGGAAATGAAAACGGCCACAGCCATTAAAGGAAAAAAAAAAAGTTCCACAATTTGCCAGGGATATCAACTGGAAAAAAAATGTCTGGAGGGACATGTAGTGGGTATGTACTGGCCAATGAAGTGATAGTAAAGTAGGCTGATGTATTTAAAAGTAAGTAAATGCTTTGAAGAAATGCTAATTTCAGGTCTTCTCTGTGCGCCTGTGTGTGTGGGCATGGGCGTTCACAGGTCTACGGGTCTCCACCTTCCTGCCTTTATCATTCTATGTGTTTCAAGGGATTTCACTTCTGGTTTGAGTTCAGCTTCACTCTCTCCTTTCCCCAAAATTCTCTTTAAATCACTTCTCTTTTAGCTTTGAAAGCTTTGTTACCGAATATCACCCATAGAGACTTAAAAGTGAGTAATATGGGGAGGGGATGTCATAGATTAGCTGTGCCCTCTTATCCATGCTGTTTCAGTATGTATGAATAAAAATAACAATGTTTTTTATTATTACCTACATAGACCTTATAGTGTATACAGTGTTTGAAGTGTTAAGGGCTCGGGAACGTTGCCTCAAAGAAAAGCTGTGTCCCACTCACTTTTACTCACTGGGAATCACATCAAAGTGGAAACTGAAAACGAAGCACTCTTTAACGCTTCTGGAAGGATCACCAATATTTTGGCCGCGAACTTCAAAAGAAAAAACAAACAAACAACGCCCCTGTGACAGGCTACGTAACGATTAACGTAGCCTATCACGGGTGACTTTGAAAAAAAAAGCGCAGCACTTCAGGGGAGGTTTTGGGAAACTCCATTCCAAAGCAGATCGTGTCTGTGTAAGGCAGGAGTCCCTGCAACTCTGACCCAAGGACTCTTTTCTTGTAATTTTATTCTGATTTGAGAGGCCGTATGCTGTATGCTCTGCTGACTAACTTCCCAGGGCATTCTGAGGAAAGATTGGTCACTCACTGTCCTGGGAAAAGTCAGCTATCTCAAGAAAGAGGTGGCTTATTATTTTCTAATCATCATGCATATGAGCACTCAGCTGATTGTATGAGCTAAACTGAAGAAACTGTATCCCTGTATCCCGATATTATGTCTTGTATTTTATCTTGAATGAATCTAACACCCGTTAAACACACACACACAGACACACACACACACACACACACCCCTGGCTTCTTCAGAAGTAAATCCCACAGATTGAAGTACTGTAGTGGATGAGGAAGAAAGGTGCTCAGCTTTAAGAAAGGGCCACAACTATGGCCCTGTAATTATTCTGGACAGGGAACCGCTGTGCGGACATTTGCATTTGGACCACTCCAAAGAAAGAACCACCCCAGCTCCAGCTTGTGTCTTATCACAACATCTACTATCAAAGAGGCTGCTGGTTCTTTTGGCTGAAACAATGCAAGGGAACCCCATGGATCCAGTCATATGTGAGCATACTGAACTAAATGGTGCCTTCTCTTTAATGAAGCTCTGAATTCTTCTTCAAAAAGGACAGAATGGCAAAAGTCAGGAGAGCAATTTATCAGAGATGACCAGAGATACCAGAAAAGATGGACAGTCTCCTGTAAATGGGGACAACCGGAGTGCCTGTTTGGAAGCATTACATCATCAGCATCACTTACGTGACAACCCTGGTTACAGGGGACTCAGAGAAAACGTATGGTTCGTTGCACATGAAATACTGTGAAGACAGGACTCCACTGATGAGGTAGTCTCCTGGCTGGTAATAATAGGACCCTAACTCTTGCTCTTTATTCAGAGTGGTCAAGCAGTCTGTCTTCTGCAGTTGACCGGCCACATAAGGAAGCAGCAGCAGCAGCAGCAGCAATGATATCATTCTGGGTCTGCCTCCCTCCTGCTGTTTCTGCTTTCTGAGTGTCCTTTCACCTCCACAGCCAGCTAATCAGGAGACGTGAGAAAAGTCTTGCAAGATAGAGGCTGCAGTGTCTTTCCAACAACATCCAATTCTGAGCCATAGGCAGCAGTGGGAGGTGGTGTACTAAACTACACCACAGGCATGGTCATCTTGGCCTGTCCGAAATCTGAGCCCAGGCTCTCGGGAGCACAGGAGATGTTTTATGCACCAAGCTTTACAGGCATGGTGCAAGAGGGTTCCTGGAACTGCCTTTCATTCTGATGTTGACATCGTTGGTCTCCAAGGAAAACAGAAAGCAAACATCTCTTGAGCTTTGGCAAGACTCAGAATAGATCACTATGTTTATGATAATGATCAGGGGGAAGTTCACAGCTGCAACTTCATGGATTCTCTGAGTGCCTCAAGGTGAGCTGCATAACTGGGGAAAAATATGTTTGTGAGAAGTCACACAGGCAGCTCCATCTTCTGGTTGTCCAGGGGGAAAGGTGAGCCTGGCCTGGCCTGTATGCGAAAAACTCACACAGAAGAGCCAAGATCAAGAAAATCTCTTCGGATGCATACCAGTGTTTGGGAATGTGCGGCCCTCCACATAGCACTGGACTGCACGTTCAGTACCTGAACTGGCCTAGCCCATGGGGGAAAATGATGGGTGTCGCAGTCCGAGAACATCAGGAGGGCCACATCTTCCCCATTCCTTATGCGCATGAAGGCGCACACTACCTGGGGGCGTTTCCCAGCCCTGCCCCCTTTGCCAACCCTCCCAATTGCACTTCGTGTGCTGGATAGGCCAGCATGACCAGTGATCCAAGAGCAAATTGTGGTCGCCACACAATGGAAGGATCTCTCCCTACTAGTACTTCCAGTGAGCTCATCAGAACTGTGCATCATCTGGGTTGGGAAGAAGTAAATTATGTTCAACAAACTGGTTAGTTATGAACCCAGTTTGCAGAGAAAAATGAAATGTAAAGATAGGTTTAAGGTAACTAACTTTATTATTTGAAACATTCCAGGTGTTACATCTTTGAACTTTTCAAAACTTCCTTAAACACAGTCCTCTTGGTGTCGACTCCTGGGATGCCCCTGTAACATCCTTGTTCTGGTCCATCGGTCATTTGATTCTTAAGGCTTACCAATGAGCACACGCAACTCATGACAACATAGCATTGTCCATGGCAGAAGAGAGGTGTAGGCAGACAACCATCGGCCAAAGGAAAGCCATCCAAGCTAACAACACAGAAGCAATTTCAGAGACATGGGGAACATTAGATCTTACAGACTGAGCCAGAAACTTCATCATTCTGCCATCATGATGGAGGCACAATGATACGTCCATAGGTATAGCAAATGCAGCAGAGTTCTCGTGCTCAAGGACTTCATGGACATGCCAGTTCTCAGTAGTGCATGGGTAAACACTGAGTAGCACGTTAGTGAGTGACTCCAGCAAGGTGCAGCCCAGTGTGCTGTTCTCTGCTCGCTCGAGGTGAGCCATAGTGGCCTCATCGGTGTCAAGGATGTACAGCTGGCCATAGCTTGGAGGTGCATCTGACTGCACAGTGCTCTTTGGATGGTAAAGTCAGCCTTGCACTCTCAACACAAACAGACTGGGAGCTTGTGGCTGTGCATTCTTGAGGGGTGCATACCAGGAAGCAAAACCTAGAGTACTGCTGTCCTTGCGAACGTCCTTCAGGAATTTCTTGCCCAGAATGGAGCCATCGGTGACAATGTTGCAGATGAAAATGGGAACCAAGGGTGGTGGTAGTGAAAACTTTCTGCCATGGCAGCAAAGAGTTGACAATTCACACTCGAAAAGGAAGGTGTCACATCACTCACAACCCTTAACACAGTTGCCGATATCAAACCTGTCGAGGTTGGTTGCAGGATGCAGGATGAAAGGCGCAGTCTGCCTCCTGTGTCTGGGCTGGTTTCAGCTGTTGAGGGATTCAAGGCTGGCCAGAGCTTTGTTGACTCCCAAAGCTGAGGGATTGCCTGCATATGCAAGCTTCTTGAGGCGGGGGTGGAATCATCCTGGCTGGGCCACAAAGCTTCTTCTCTGGGGGCTGGAGGGGTAGAATTGGTGCAGTGGCACAAGGTATGCTGGGACTCATGGTTCACCTACTTTCTGTTAAAAAGGTAAAGGTAAAGGTGTCCCCAACCAGTCGTGTCCGACTCTAGGGTGCGGTGCTCATCCCCGTTTCTAAGCCAAAGAGCCAGCGCTGTCCAAAGACGCTTCCGTGGTCATGTGGCCGGCATGACTGAACACCGAGGTGCACGGAACGCTGTTACCTTTCCCGCCGAGGTGGTACCTATTTATCTACTTGCAATTTCTTGCTTTCGAACTGCTAGGTTGGCAGGAAACTTTCTGTTACCAGTAAGCATTTGATGTCTAGGCATGTTGGTAATGTGTGGATTACTGTATATAAAGGTCATTTTGTTAAATGTAACAGCTTGAGACTTCCTTTCTCAGCAATGAATAAACTTTGACTGGGTTACTTTTAACTGTTTGTTGTTTATTCGTTCAGTCGCTTCCGACTCTTCGTGACTTCATGGACCAGCCCATGCCAGAGTTTCCTGTCAGCCCTCGCCACCCTCAGCTCCCCCAAGGTCGAGTCCGCCACCTCCAGAATATCATCCATCCATCTTGCCCTTGGTCGGCCCCTCTTCCTTTGGCCTTCCACTTTCCCTAGCATCAGCATCTTCTCCAGGGCATTCTGCCTTCTCATGATGTGGCCAAAGCACTTCAGTTTCGCATTTAATATCATCCTCCCAAGTGAGCAGTCTGGCTTTATTTCCTGGGGTATGGACTGGTTTGATCTTCTAGCAGTCCAAGGCACTCTCAGCATTTTCCTCCAGCACCGCAGTTCAAAAGGGTCTATCTTCCTTCGCTCAGCCTTCCTTATGGTCCAGCTCTCGCAGCCATAGGTTACTCATCATCATCATGGCGATCACTCGCGACCGGGTAAGGTTGTCTTCCAAAGTTAGAATCTATGTGGATAACTCTTTAAAAGGACTAGGCATTCATAGAAGATAGGTCAATCAACACATTGATCTCTAGCAGTGGGTCTGCAGGTGGCTACAGAGGCTGATTCTGGATCTACACAGCCTCCCTCAGCGAGGACGTAGGTTTCCAGCTGGAAGGCGGTCACAGTGAGGGTTTGCTTGACATGCCTTCCGCTGAGCTCGCTTCTCCCTTTCGCTCTGTACTCGTGCTTCTTCAAAGTCTTTAGCGCCTTTAATATAGGCTGACCTCCAGTTGGAAGGCTCATGAGTTAGAGCTTCCCAGTTTTCAATGCTTACGTTACATTTTTCTAGATTAGCTTTAAGAACATCTTTAAAGCTCTTTTGCTGTCCACCAATATTCCGTTTTCCATTGTAAGCTGGGAATAGAATAACTGCTTTGGAAGACGATAATCAGGGATTCGAACAACATGGCCGATCCAGCGAAGTCGATGTTGGAGAATCATTGTTTCAATGCTGGTGGTCTTTGCTTCTTCCAGTATGCTCACATTAATCCGTCTGTCCTCCCAAGTAATTTGCAGAATTTTTCGGACGCAGCATTAGTGGAATTTTTCGAGAAGTTGGGAGTAGGGATATATGAAAGTACCTTTTTGTGGATGTGATTCGCTGTGTGGGGGGAGGAGCTCCGTCCCTCCCCCCGGAATCCTACCTGGTTGGCTCCGCTCTGCACTACTTTGTAAAAAAATATAAAGCTGAGCTGGGGGCAAGTGGGGTGCTGACATGTGTAGGAGTAGGAAGGACAGATACTGAAGCTGAAGCTCAAATATTTTGGCCACCTAATGCGAAGAGAAAACTCCCTGGAAAAGACCCTGATGCTGGGAAAGACTGAAGGCAAAAGAGAAGGGGACGGCTGAGGATGACATGACTAGATAGCATCACCGATGCAATGAATATGAACTTGCGCACGCTCCGGGAGGGAGCGCAGGACAGGAAGGCCTGGCGTGCTATGGTCCATGGGGTCATGAAGAGTCGGACACGACTGAACGACTGAACAAAGACTTACTTCTGAGTAGACATGCACAGAGTTGGTTCTCCTCTCTGCTCAGCTTTGTATTTCCACTTCTAGTTCATTATCAAACCTTCTGTTAGTTATCTCAGAAGACCTTTGGGTGAATGGGGGGGGGTTCCAGGGAACAGCTGGATTGAGGGAGATTCACACACACACACACACACACACACACACACACGAAGAATATAGTTCTTCATATTCCCTGGTATGTTTATTCCCCATTTTGTCCATTCTCTGAGCATGTGCAGAGTGTGCTTTTTATTCAAACAAAGAGAAGGTTGCTGATCTTTCCCTTCATGCTGCATTTGTACAAGTGAAGTGTGACCGCGTCAGAAAGAACTTTCCATTATACTGTCTCTTTTTCTTCATGAGTTTCATAACAGAAGTATGGTGCAGTGGTTAGAGTCCAGCCCAAAGTCACCCAGTGAGATAACTAACACGTTTGTAATGAGCTGGATGTGGAAATACAAAGCTGAGCTGGGGGGAAGTGGAGTGCTGACATGTGTAGGAGTAAGTTGCATTGAATTCAGTAAGACTTACTTCTGAGTAGACGTGCACAGAGTTGGTTCTCCTCTCCATTTTAGCCTCACAACGTCACCAACAAGGCTGGATGTGGAAATAGAAAACCGGGCAGGGGGAATAATACCTCGTGCAGGGCTCCAGACCAGCATGGTCATTTTAAAAGGTTTTTTCTTCCTTTCAAATAGCATTGCTTTCAACAAAGGGTGCATCGCTCAGGCACACCTAGGGCAGCCTTGTTTTGGGAAGCCCCAAGGAGGAGGAAGTGTTTTGGCTGAAAGTAATTACTGCATGTCTCAGGGCAGGGGAAAAAATACGTAAATATCTACGAAAATAGCCTTTCTTACGGAAGTTATGCAGAATTATGGCTGTCAGTATGGATTTATCTTCGTAATTTTCAGAGTGGAAAAAAAAGAGGAGAATTCCGAGGGCTTGCAAATGATGGTATGGAGCACTGGCCGCAAACTGCAGAAGTCAAGAGGCACGGAAGGTACACAATTCGTACATCCCTAGACCACAGCAGCACAAAACCAAGTCACAGAACATACAGAAAGTGACATAAGACTACAGTAATCTCTAATTGAAATTATTAGTTGAAATTGTTAGAATTAAAACAGATTCTTAAAATAACAAGCTTTACATCTACAGTACATATTACAGACTGAGATAAGAATACATTTCTCATATTTTCCAGTCTCCCAGGCCAGGCACCACAGTGGGATCTACGTAGTTTCACTCACATTTCGCAGCCTTGGCTGTAGAAGAAACAACCCTCCAGGCCACACACCGGGGAGTTGCTTGTAGCAGAAAACCCAATTTCCTCTCTACATCCCAAAATTTCATTTCCCTTAAGAAGGGATCTAAATCACAATCTGATATCAGTATAGAGTTGACATTTGAGAATATAATCTGCCAAATCCCACAAAACGGGTTTCCCACAAAGAGACCATCTCTCTTAGACTGGCACACCACAAAATCTACCCACTTTCATCATTGAATCCATTTGTTTGAAGCCCCATTGAGTGAAACCCTTCAACATTTTAGTGACAAGGAGAATTTAAGGTACCCTTTGGATTGATGCTGTCCTGTCATCCCTGCCAAGCACCTCGCTGCTCTAAAACTATTTGGAATAGTGCTCAAGGTGACGAACAACACTAAAGTATGAGATCAAATATGAACCTATAATTAAAACATAAATTCAAATAAGTTAAAGCCACATCAATAAAAAAGAAATCGCACCCGCCACTTCAAACCCACTTCTGCAAACAGCTTTATAACCGAAACCTGCCCTGAATAAAGACCCCTTTGCCTGCTGCCGGGAGGTGAACAAAGTGGTAGCTGGCCTTGTAACGTACCTTAAAGGGATGTGCGAACTCACCCCCATCTCAGATTTCCGGGCACCCGCCCATCCCCTGCCCCCACTCACCAGTTCCCAGATGCCGCTTGAGCCCCTCCCATGCTCAGCAAGCAACCTGCACTCACCCTGGCAGCCTTGTTGAGCTCTGTGGTCACCATTTTTTGAAAAATGAAATGGTACGGACGTCAGAGAATTCCACCACGGATCTCGGTGAGGCCAAATGTCAGTGCATTTGCCCCCCTGAAATCTGTGGCAGAACGAAGCCCCCCCGCCCCGCGAAATGGGCCCGGAACGGAGCACCTACCTGCTGCCATCCGTGCTGACTTGCGAATGGCGGCCGCGTCTGCGGGTGCCATTTGTTTCTTCCATGTAGCCGTGATAGGCTACATAAGTATTTACATAGCCTATCATGGCTTAACTAAGGGAACACAAATGGCGGCAGCTACGGTGGCCGTCATTTGCGTTCCCTTTTTTTTTTTTTGCTGTTTTAGCCTACGTGAATATTTATGTAGGCTAAAATGGCAAAAAAAGAAAGAAAAGGGGAACGCAAATGGCGCCTGCCGTAGCCGCCGCCATTTATGTCCACTGTTTGTTTGTTTTTTCCGTGATAGGCTACGAATATATTTACATAGCCTATCATGGCAAAATACAGGGATGCAAATGGCGGCAGCTACAGCAGCCAACATTGGCATCCCTGCAGGCTGACCAGCGGCAGGATGTCCAGCTGCGGGTTGCCCTGGCCAGTAGCTCCCCGGAATCTCTGTAGAGTGGAGCCGGCCAGAGAGAATTTCGGGGGGAGGGACGGAGCGCCTCCCATTCACCGCAAATGTCACCCTTGGAAACGGTAAGTGACTTTCGTATATCCCTGTAAAATGGTGATCACAAAATGCGCATAGCACGACAATGCACATTTTGTGAATGCACATATTTGTATGTGTGCAAAAATGCACATTTTGTGATTTGGAAGGAGTTGCCTTGTAAAAGCCATAGAGCCATGTTTTTCTGCCATGGCGGTGCTGGAAATGATGGATGCATATTGTTTAGGGCTTAGTCCATGGAGTCCTGTGTGATCTGGGAAGGATTTGATAGTGGTTTGCAGGGATGGATCTCTGGGGCATCTTAGTACCTCAGCAGACTCACAGACTTTATTTCTGAATGTTGGGATATATAAATAAATAAATGAATGAATGAATGAATAATACATATATATGTACACAATTAAAATAAAAAGAGAAGCAGAAGGCGTAGAGAGAACCAAAGCAACTATGAGGGAGCGAGGAAGAGGGTGAAGAGTGTAGTTTCGGAGCCCTGGTCTCACCTCCATCCTCAGAAACAGAGAAATCCTATGGCACTCTAAACACTGTCTATTACTGCTTTTACATAGGTCTGTGCACTGCAGAGCAAATGGACAATTGGCCTTGGCCAATCATTTACTATAGAAGCAATATCATAAGAGACAAGGCCAAGGTACTCGTTTAGGATGAACATCTACAAAACACAGACAGGTTGAGTACAGTACATTATGAAACTTTCTTGTACTGAATCACAATGTCAAGCCAACTTGTACCAAAATTGCCTGTGGAGATTGGTGCTGACAGTCCTGGGTTATAAATGCATTGAGCTGGGATGGAAGTAGAGTAAAAGCTTTGTCCTCTGTGATGGATTTGCCCTTGTTTGGCCAACGTCAGATCTGGGAGATATTTTGCTCTTTCAGATTATAGAGGTGATCCTTTGGCCCAGGCGGGTCTTATCTGCAAGAGGGGTTATCACCCACCAATCCTACAACTGCATGAGATGTAGGTGAAAGGGGGGGCATTATTGTACTCCAACCCTTTGCTTTTTAGGAAGATTCAGGTCTGTTAAAGGAGCAACCTGCAGAGGCCAACGCTGAACCAGAATGATTTCATAATATCGATTGCTCCCCAGAACATATGGGGAGGATGGGCATCTCCTCACAAATCTCACCTTGACTCTGGCTCCAGAGTGTACTGCCCCCACTGGGCATTGTGTTACTCCTTATGGTTTCCCCCTTCTGCACTTAGAATCCATACCACCTCTCTTAACTTAATCCAATTCTACCCATACTGGGGCCATAATTCTGCAGTAGAGCACCTGATTTACATGCACAAGGCCCCAGGTTCAATCCCTGGCATCTCCAGAAAGGGCTGTAATTTCTATATTTCTATCCCCCAAATATGTTCAGCACCTTGGATAACTCTTTTAGAGTTCCAGTGGGATCTGATTAGAAATCCCATTCCAATGAGAAAAAAGCCCCATGAAACAGAAAGGACTTCCTGCTAGGGATGGCGGAGAATTCCTCCACGGATTCCAGTGAGGCCAAATGCACTGGCAATTACCTTGGGTGGGGGGGCGGCGGGAGCGGCGGGAGTGGCGGCGGCAGGGCAGAGGCAGTTACAGTGGCGGCGGGGCGGCAGTGGGGGCGGCGGGGGCGGCGGCGTGGCAGCAGCGGCTGGTCTCCTGGCCGGCCGCAGCTGGGCACAGCTTATGCAAATGGCGGTGGCTATGGCGGCCGCCATTTGCATTCGCTATTTTTCGTCGTTCTAGCCTACGTAAATATTTATGTAGGCTAGAACGGCGAAAAATAGCAAACGCAAATGGTGGCTGCCGTAGCTGCTGCCATTTGCGTACGTGTTTTTTTACTTTGCTGTGATAGGCTACGTAAATATTGATGTAGCCTATCACAGTTAAGCACAGGGACGCAAACGGCGGCCGCTATGGCCGCCACCATTTGCATCCCTGCTGCCCAGCGGCCAGATGTCCGGCTGTAGGCGGAGCCGGCCGGCGGCTCCGTGGAATCCCCGCAGATAAGCGGTGAGAAACATGGGGCCAGGCTAATGCTGGAGTGGTTGAGATAACAGACAGAGGTCAAAACACAGTTGGGCAGTCAGACACTTTACACAGTACAGAAGCAAAGTCAAGAAGAAATCCAAGGGCCAATAACACCAAACCATAATCCCAGGGCAAGGTCCAGGAGGCAAGAGAGGAGACAGAAATCTTTGGGGATGGAACCACGGTCCTCTCTCCCAAGGGCCCTGGCTCCCTCAAGTCCCCTGATATAGGTGGTTCAAAGGCATCACTCCACCTCTGGGATTTCTAGGTCCTTGGAGAAGGAGGAGGGGTCCAGCAGGGGCAGGACATCCCCTGACTTGGCCACCTCTGATCTAGCCACCTTTGAATTTCCAGTAATCACAGAACACATCTGTGGACACAGGGAGGTGATATGATGGTTTTGGAGGGAGTTACCATGTTAAAGCCATGGATCCATTACACTCTTGTATGGATGGGCAAATGAGTGATATTCGAGAGTGCTTGGATCTGGTGGCGGGGATGGAGGAGGGAATGGTGGTGGCGGAAGTGAGGGAGGCGACAGAGGCAGTGGCCTTGGTAACGAACTGGGGGATTTTGTGGGGGCCTCGGGGGGGGGACCGGGATTTGGCCATCCGAATCCCCCTTCAGATTCAGGGCCAAGTCAGGTCAAGGCCTCCCCGAGTCAGCCTGAGTCGAATCGGGCCCACTTCTGAAGCCACGAAGCTGCTTCCGAGTAGGATCGGGGGGTCCCTGCACAGCCCTGCTTTTATACACATCATCAGAGAAGGCTATCTCACATTGTTTACCTACAAGCACCCTCTAAAGCCGGGGGTGAGTGGAAGGAAGTAAAGGCCTAGGATATGGTTCCTTGCTTCCTTGTTGCAGAGGCAGAAGAGGAAGAAGGAAGAGGAAGGGGAGGGGCAGGAAAAGGAAAAGGAACTGCTCAAGCTGCAGGACAGCAAGGGGGTGAACAAGACAAGTGGCTGTTGATTTGACACACGCTCTATCACCCCCCAGTGTCTGGAAGCATGTGGAGTTGTTGCTACTATCCAACACAAAGCATGTGGTATGGAAGTGTGGTCTGGCATGGGGGAGGGGAGATTCTAGGGCTGCCTTTGCTTACATTCACTTAAAGTGAATGAAAGCCCACCATGTCTCAAGACCATCTCTTCCGCTTTCGAACAACTCTTAACCATTAGGAAGTCCTTCCTCCTGATGACAAGGAGGCACATGAATGAAACACTCCTAGAGCTGTGGTGTGTAATTAGAGGTCCCCAAAACTTCGTTTTGGGCTGCACACTACAGTTCCTTATTCCTCTCTCTCTCTCTCTCTCTCTCAGCAATGATTGGCAGGGAGGCATACGCTTCACAACATCTGGTACCAAAGGGAACCATTGGACAAGACACTCATTGGCAATTATTAATTGGGGCCAAGACAGTGTTTTGAGGCCAAAAGAAATGTTGGGCCAGACACAAAGATTGGGTCTGTCATTGAGGACACTGTCTGGTTGTATCAGTGGATGACATGTGGTTGATTTCATGTGGCCCAAACCTTAGGATGGTGTGTATACTCCTCTTTCTGGATCTTTCAGTGTGTGTGTTCAGAGGGTATAAGAATTAATATGTCACAGAGTGTTACACAAAGCCAATGGTTTGGACTGGAGAGAATTGTTCTGGCTCTCAAAGGGGGCATTCGCCCGGTCATGGAGATATAACACATAGAATAGCCTAAGCTTTATTAGGGCACAGGGGTTCTTGGGGCTGAGCATTCAGCTACATTTCAAACTTTCTGGGAATGAGGAAGTGGGAAGCTAGTCCCCAACTTCAGCCTTGTCCTTGACACAGTCCTCCACTGCATTCCCTTTTCTGACACAGATGGAGTCCAGCCATTGCTTCAGATCCAAAGGGGATGATAGAAAATCTCACTTGGGCAGAGTTCTCTCCACGTCCAGCCTTCCCACCAATCTTTCAGCCCAGGATCTCAGGGGAACAGGTGTCAGTTAACTCTGTGTTGCTCCAAGGGCAGGTGCATGGATGGAGGAAAACCCATTTGTGCAAATTCACTGATGCCACTCCATATGCTGGTTGGGAGTCAACAAATGGACAATTGACCTTGGCCAGTTATTTACTAATATACAAGCAATATCATAAGAGACAAGGCCAAGATACTCCTTTAGGATGAATGTCTACACAAAACAGACTGGATGAGTAATGTGCATTATGAATCTTTCTTCTACTGAATCATAATGCCAAGACAACTTGGACCAAAAATGTGTGTCGACACAGTCCGAGAGCTTTGAGTATAGGCTGGTGGCTCCAGTTTTGGTGACTCTGTGAATCCATGCTGGTTCAGCACATTGGATTCCTCCTTTAGAGTTCTGGTTGGTTCTGTCTGAAACCCAGATTGGCTGCACAGCTCCACTGAAATCAGAGCTGCCAGCCTCCACTGGCAGCTGCCCAAAATCTCAGGCTGAGAATTTCAGGATTAAAGTTTAAACAGCCCTCTACCACAAACTGAGGATAACACTATCCCATATCAAACAACATTCTGTTTGGGAGACTGTCCACTCGGAGATAAACAATTCCCTCCGATCAAAAACATCATTTATGTGCAGTAGATGTGTGATGACCACAGATGACAATGACAATGACAAGAAAGGAAATGGAAGCACTATATTAAAATCCAGCATTCTCTTAGAATGTCGTAATGACAAAAAGTGCATGAAAACTTCGTAGCAAGCAAAGCAAATACAATACACAAATCCCATTAACCAACAAAGAAAATGCCATTTAAAGTCTTGCATTCAGGGCTTTCCATTTGCACTCAAGCTGCAAAATGCTGGTACACTGCAGCTGTTAAGGGCCACATCTTCAACAGAAGCATTATTTAGACAATGTGGGTATGGTATAGTTCCAGCTCCACCACTACCTTAGATGTGGAGGGTTGTCAGTGGCAGCGTGAGAGACCCAAATCCCAGATTTTCCTACTTGCTGTGACAGAAACATGGAGACAATGCAACTGAAGCTATAAGTGCATTAAAAGTCTCTGTTAACTATGACCTCACCAATACTAGTATCTCCTCCAAACCTTTGCCAAATATTCTTCCACAGACTCACTTCTGTGGAGCAGATGCCCTAGTTTGTTTTGAACATGATATGCTCCTTTGTATTCAGATCAGGCCTCAGTACAATGATGTAGCACTTGGGAAGAAAGATACAGCCCAACAACCCAGCACTGGAGGCCAAGATCGAGAAGACCTGCACGGCCACCATGTATTTCCCCTTGGTGCTCAGGTAGGAGGGCACAAAGGACAGCCAAACACTGCAGAAGACCAGCATGCTGAAAGTGATCAGCTTGGCTTCATTGAAGGCCCCAGGCAGCTTCCTGGCGAGGAAAGCCACCGTGAAGCAGATGGCAGCCAGGAAGCCCATGTAGCCAAGGGCAGAATAAAAGAAGGCGACAGATCCTTCGTTGCATTGCAGGATGATCCATCCAGCCTGCGAGTGCATGTCAGAGTCAGGGAATGGGGCAGAGCTCCCCAGCCAGATGGTGCAGATGGCAACTTGGACACTAGAACAAGAACTTACAGTGGAGGTTGCAAGACTCTTCCCCAGCCATCTCTTCACTTGATTCCCTGGTTTTGTGGCCAGGAAAGCCAACACCACAGTGATGGTTTTGGCCAACACTGAAGAAACGGCAACTGAGAAGATGATGCTGAAGGCCGTTTGTCGGAGAAGGCAAGTCACTTTCCTTGGCCGCCCCATGAACAGGAAGGAGGACAAGAAGGAAAGCATGATGAAGAGGAGGAGAATGTAGGAGAGGTCTCGATTGTTGGCCTTGATTATTGGAGTTCCTTGGTATATAATGAAAATTCCTAATACGAAGCCTGTGGAGAGGGACAAGAATAGAGCAAAGGAAGTCAGGACAATCCCCAAAGGTTCTTCATAGGAGAGGAAGGTCACATCCTTGGGGACACATTGATCTCGGTTCTTATTTGGATGCTGATCTTCTGGACATTTGGTGCAATGGTCTGCATCTGAGAAGAAGGAGAGTGACTTCAGGATTCACAGCAACTCTAGTTTGATGAATTTGAAATCTGTGGCCTCATCACCAAAGGAAGACCTTAGTAGCAGGGCCAGGAAAGCTGGATCTCTGGGACATTACAGAGCCTTTGTCAGTCAGAGAAGAACAGAGAAGAGTGAGCTAGATGGACTGATGGGTTGATAAGGAATAAAGACAACTTCCTACCTTGTTTAAATATGGAGAAGTGAGTGTGTTGATACCAACGTTGTTCAGGGTAAGGGGGTTTCTGTGTGGTTAACCTGTTTTTATCTTCATAATATTCTTGTAAGCCATGTTAAACTACGTGGTAGAGGATCGGCTTGTTATGTATGTATTTACTCAAATTATGTTGCTCCTTTCCACAACAAGGTGGTGCTCGTGGGACTCCTAGTTAAGTTTCAAATCCAGAGAAGGAAAATTTCATAAAGCCTTCCACTTTTTTTTTACTACAGTTTTACTAAAGGGGTTTGAGGGAACAGAAGACTGAATCAAGGTTGGGCAGGGGAGTGCTCTGATCACCAGAAAGCAGGGGACGTACCATTTTCACATCCTTTTTCTGCCAGGGACCCCCGGCTTGCCTGCCACGGAATGGCAGCAGAGTACAGATGATTCCTTGTGTGTAATGGAGAAAGGCTCACCATGTCTGTACATACTGCCCTGACTCAGTCATGGAAAAAGCAGAGCAGTTTGGGGGGGGGGATGATTTATACAAGGAAAAGTGTAAACTAAGCATCCCCCCTGCCTTGCACCCAGAGATTGACTCCCATTCTCATTTTTGTTTCACTCACTTATGGGATGAATGGTGGGGATTAAAAATGCTGAAGAGGACAGAGTTCAGAAAAGTCTTTGCCATTTGTTCCAAAGATGTATGGATATTTAATGTAGAAATTAAATGCTTTTGACCGTGCACATCCGAAGAATTATTGTAGAAGAAGAGCCACTAATAACACATAAAATAAGCATTCTGTGAAATCGATCAAGGCATCATTAAAACCATGCTGTGTACTGGAATGGCTGGGTGAATAAACCACAGCACTGTGAGCTATTTTAGCCGGAGCAGCAGTGAATGGCCCATGACCACAAGCCCCGTCTCTGAGCAGGGATTTGAACTCAGGTCTCTCCAGTCCATGTCCAACCCTCCCGTTGCGTCATCACTCTGTCTAATTCCAAGGAATTTTATTTTATTTATTTATTTATTTATTTATTTCTATACCGCCAAATAGCCGAAGCTCTCTGGGCGGTTCATGGAATCATGAACCGCCCAGGTATCATGGAATTGCCATGATATTTTCAACTAGGAGCAACAGTCATTTAAGAAGCCTTCTTCTCTTACCTACTCATGGAATGTTTTGCTCAAGGGGTTTAAAAGAGAAGAAGATGGACTCAAAATAGGGTTGTGGAGACGATTGGGTGTATTCCTCTGATGTCACCCACCTTCCAGAATGGAGATTGTTCCATCTGCGCATGGAGCGCAAGCATAGCAGCATGGTGGCTCTCCTTCCTGGACCTCCTTGGCGTATCCAGGGAGACAGCTCTCAGTGCACCTGGAACGAGGCACGGTCTAGCAGCAAAGAGAAGGAGCATCAAGGAAACCGTGTTATGAATAGTTGTGCCTATGGAAATGAGTCATACAGTTTAGAGAGGACCCAACAGGCTCTCTAGTGCTAGTGACCCTAAGTGAAATAGAGAGGTGAACCCAGGTACTTGTTTCAGGGAAGCATAATTTACGCATCACAACATGGCATGGAGGCCAACGCTGAACCAGAATGATTTCATAATATCGATTGCTCCCCAGAACATATGGGGAGGATGGGCATCTCCTCACAAATCTCACCTTGACTCTGGCTCCAGAGTGTACTGCCCCCACTGGGCGTTGTGTTACTCCTTATGGTCTCCCCCTTCTGCACTTAGAATCCATACCACCTCTCTTAACTCAATCCAATTCCACCCATACTGGGGCCCTAATTCAGCAGTAGAGCACCTGATTTACATGCACAGGGTCCCAGGTTCAATCCCTGGCATCTCCAGAAAGGGATGTAATTTCTCCTGCCTGAAACCCTGTAGGGCCTCCTCCAGTCAGGGTCAACAATACTGTGTTAGATGAACCCATATTATTGGAGGCAGCTTCCTACATTGATGTTTGCATTCACTATGAATTGGGAGTTGTGTTTAACTGACTGGATACTTAGCCATGTAGCCTAACACATGTTTAGATGCCTGGAAAAAAAATCACAAAAATAGGACAGATATTATTAGAGCTTAAGAGATGTCACAAGCCAATAATAGGACACAAATCATTTCCCCTACCTCGTTAAAATGGCCAGGCCATGCAATGGCTTCCCAGTTAATGGTGAATTTCATGTCTGGAGATGCCTGTCTCTGCACACTCCCAATATTCACTCTAGCACGGGATGTATTGGGAAACATCACCCAATTCACAATATCAAAGTCAGCTGCCAGTTCCCCCGTCTCATCCAGATACAGTCCGCTCATGGAAGCATTAGAAAACTGGATTTCTCTTAAGAAAGTGTGAAGCTGGAATGACAGAGAAAACAGCCCAGATATAGATGTCATGAAAATATAGTCATTATCTTAGGCCTCATCACTTTGAGCTGTAATGTTCCATGGTCAGTGCACATCCCATCTGGGCTCAGAGTGCCATTCTTTGGGTGTTCACAGTCACAACTAGGGATGTCAGAATAATCCTCAATTGATTCAGATGAGATTGGATTCAACAGTTGATGCACTTTTTCCAAGCTGCACAGATTCCAGGGACTTGCAGACCTTTTTTTTTTTACTGGGGGGGGGGCAAAATTCTGGTAAAAAAAAAAAGGGTTCCATCAATGAACAGATGGCAGAACTAAGGACGCCTGATAATCTGCAGAGATTTTTAAACCAAATCTGGACATTCCTACTGATAATTCAGATACCCGGCCTGTGCACACATCATGATAAGCCATGATGGTTTGGGAATTTCTGCTAACCATGGCAGCTTAGCATGTCATGTGGGGGAGAAAACCACATTCCCCATTGTTAGCAAGCCACCCCGACTAACCACCCCTCTGTAAACGTGTTAGGGGCCAGCGGTGGCTCACCGTGTCATCTGGAGGCTCCCCAGTGGTTTCAACAGGCTCCAGAAGACTTGCAGGCCATGACCAAAGAGCCGCTGGGTAGAGCATCCTCCACTGTGGGAAACACTCTAGCCTCCATGGACTTTCTCTATGGCTGGGGGCCTAATTCAGATGCTCGAGCAGAAGCCAGGAGTGAGCGCCAGGAGCCTTTTCGTAAGATGGAGGATGGGATACTCAGGAAACACACCAGGAAGGTAGCCATATAACTACGGGGAGGGGATGGTCACCCAAATATAAATTGTTGTTTTTGTTGTTCAGTCGTGTCCGACTCTTCGTGACCCCATGGACCACAGCACGCAGGCCTTCCTGTCCTGCGCTCTCCCCTGGAGCATGCTCAAGTTCATATTCATTGCATCGGTAATGCCATCTAGCCAACTCATTCTCTGCTGTCCCCTTCTCCTTTTGCCTTCAGTCTTTCCCAGCATCAGGGTCTTTTCCAGAGGGTTTTCTCTTCGCATTAGGTGGCCAAAATATTTGAGCTTCAGCTTCAGTATCTGTCCTTCCAATGAGCACTCACGGTTGTTTTCCTTTAGGATGGACTGATTTGACCTCCTTTCAGTCCAGGGGACTCCTAAGAGTCTTCTCCAGCACCACAGTTCGAAAGCATCAATTCTTCGGGGCTCAGCCTTCCTTATAGTCCAGCTCTCACAGCATATGTTACTACTGGGAAAACCATAGTTTTGATTAGACGGATCTCTGTCGGCAAGGTGATGTCTCTGCTTCTTGCTATGCAGTCTAGGTTTGCCATAGCTTTCCTCCCAAGGAGCAAGCATTGTTTAATTTCATGGCTACAGTCACCATCTGTGGTGATCTTGGAGCCCAAAAAAATAGAATCTGTCACGGCTTCCATTTCTTCCCCTTCTATATGCCAGGAAGTGAGGGGCCAGATGCCATTTTCTTCGTTTTTTGACTGTTGATTTTCAAACCAGCTTTTGCACTCTCCTCTTTCACCCTCAACAAGAGGCTCTTTGGATCCTCTTCGCTTTCTGCCATTAGGGTGGTATCGTCTGCATATCGGAGGTTGTTGATCATTCTCCCAGCAGTCTTAATTCCGACCTGTGATTCATCCAACCCGGCGTTTCTCATGATGTACTCTGCATATAAGTTAAATAAGCAGGGTGACAATATGCAGCCTTGTCGTACTGCTTTCCCAATTTGGAACCACTCGGTTGTTCCATGTCTGGTTCTTACTGTTGCTTCTTGACCCTCGTACAGGTTTCTCAGGAGACAGGTAAGTTGGTCTGGTACTCCAATCACTTTCAGAATTTGCCACAGTTTGTTGTGATGCACACAATCAAAGGCTTTAGCATAGTCAATGAAGCAGAAATAGACGTTTTTCTGGAATTCTCTTGCTTTCTCCATGATCTGGCGAAAGTTGACGATTTGACCTCTAGTTCCTCCGGCTCTTCGAAACCCAGCTTGTACTTCCGGTAGTTCTCAGTTCGCATACTGCTGAAGCCTAGCTTGTAGGATTTTGAGCATCACCTTGCTGGCATGTGAAATGAGCGCAATTGTGTGGTAGTTTGAACAATCTTTGGCACTGCCCTTCTTTTGAATTGGAATGTAAAATGACCTTTTCCAGTCTTGCAGCCACTTTTGAGTGTTCCAAATTTGTTTGCATATTAAGTGCAGCACTTTAACATAGGGATGTACAAAAGGGACTTACCTTTTCGCAGCTTGGCTTCGCGGAGGGGGGGAGGCGCTTCGCTTCTCCCCGCGAAGATCACGCGATGGGGGGGAAGCGTCCCACCTCGCCCAGCCAAAATGCAGGCCGTGGGGGAGGCGCCCCGCCTCGCCCGGCCGAAATTCAGGCTGGGGAGAAGCGCCCCGTCTCCCCGGCCACGAAACAAAAAGTAAAAAAAAAAGACCCCGTGATAGGCTACGTAACAATTTATGTAGCCTATCCGGCTAGATTTCCAAAGTCAGCCATGATAGGCTACGTAAATCGTCACGTCGCCTATCACTGGTGACTTTGGGGGGGAAAAAAAAGCGCGTATTCCTTGTTTTGGCATATCTAGTCTACGTAAAGATTTTCGAAGACTACGGCGAAAATAAGGGCAACACAAATAGTGTTCCCTTATTTTTACCATAGTCTACGTAAATCTTTACCTAGACTAGACGTGCCAAAATAAGGAACGCAAATGGCGGCGCCCCATGGGCGCCGCCATTTGCATATGTGTTTCCCCCCCCCCCAAAGTCACCCGTGATAGGCTATGTGACGATTTACGTAGCCTATCATGGCTGGCTTTGGAAATCTAGCCGTGATAGGCTACATAAATCGTTACATAGCCAATCACGGGGTCTTTATTTTTTTTTTACTTCTTTATTTTATAATGGTGGCGGGGGCAGCCGGTGGGGAGACCGGCCACCGCCCCCACCCGCGACGAATCCCCGCTGAACCGCCGCCGGGACCCGCCGCCGAGAGTGACATTCGGCGAAGCTAAGTCCCGTCCTGGCGGGGGGGGCGGGGGGCCTACGGAGAATTTCCCCAACACTTTCGGGGGGCCAAATGCTTCGGCGCTCGGTCTCCCGAAGATTCGGGGAGAATTCTCGGCCATCCCTACTTTAACAGCATCATCTTTTAGGATTTTAAATAGCTCAGCTGGAATATTGTCATCTCCACTAGCTTTGTTGTTAGTAATGCTTCCTAAGGCCCACTTGACTTCACTTTCTAGGATGTCCGGCTCAAGTTCAGTGACCGCACTATCATGGCTATCAGGGACATTCAGATCTTTCCTGTATAGTTCTTCTGTGTATTCTTTCCACCTCTTCTTAATCTCATCTGCTTCTGTAAGGTCCCTGCCTTCTTTGTCCTTTATCATGCCCGTCTTTGCACAAAATGCAAAGATCTTGAGATCTCCGACTTTCTTGAAAAGAATTCTAGTCTTTCCCATTCTGTTGTTTTCCTCTATTTCTTTGCATTTAAGGAGGCCTTCTTGTCTCTCCTTGCTATTCTCTGGAACTCTGCATTCAGTTGGATATATCCTCCCCTTTCTCCCTTGCTTTTCGCTTCCCTTCTTTCCTCAGCTACTTGTAAAGCCTCATCAGACAGCCACTTGACTTTCTTGCATTTCTTTTTCTTTGGGAGGGATTGAGTTGCTGCCCTCTGAACAGTGTTACAGACCCCCGTCCATAGTTCCTCAGGCACTCTGTCTATCAGGTCTAATCCCTGAAATTTATTCCTCACCTCCACTGTATATTCATCAGGGATATGATTGAGGTCATACCTGAATGGTTTAGTGGTTTTCCCTACATTCTTCAATTTAAGCCAAGATTTTGCAAGAAGCAGCTCATGATCTGAGCCACAGTCAGCTCCAGGTCTTGTTTTGACTGACTGTATAGAGCTTCTCCATCTTTGGCTGCAAAGGACATAATCAATCTGATTTCGATATTGACCATCTGGTGATGTCCATGTGTAGAGTCGTCTCTTGTGCTGTTGGAAAAGAGTGTTTGCTATGATCAACGTGTTCTCTTGGCAAAACTCTATTAGCCTTTGTCCTGCTTCATTTTGTACACCATGGCCATGCCTGCCAGTTATCCCGGTGATTTCTTGACTTCCTCCTTTAGCATTCCAATCCCCTATGATGAAGAGGACATCTTTTCTTGGTGTTAGTTCTGGAAGGTGTTGTAGGTCTTCATAGAACCGATCAAGCTGAGCTTCTTCGGCATCAGTGGTTGGGGCATAGACTTGAATTACTGTGATGTTGAATGGTTTGCCTTGGATTCGTACTGAGATCATTCTATCATTTTTAAGATTGGAGCCCAGTACTGCTTTTCCCACCCTTTTGTTGACTATGAGTGCTACTCCATTTCTTCTAAGGGATTCTTGCCCACAGTAGTAGATATGATGGTCACCTGAATTAAATTCGCCTATGCCTGTCCATTTAAGTTCGCTGATTCCCAAGATGTCAATGTTCAGTCTTGCCATCTCATGTTTGACCACCTCCAGCTTACCTTGATTCATAGATGTGACATTCCAGGTTCCTAGACAATATTGTTCTTTACAGCATCAGATTTTCTTTTCACCACCAGACACATCCACAGCTGAGTGTCCTTTCGGGTTTGGCCCAGCCGCTTCACTCTTTCTGGCGCTACTTGGAAATTCCCTCTGCTCTTCCCCAGTTGTATATCGGACACCTTCCAACCTGAGGGGTTCATCTTCCGGCGTCATTTCTTTTAGCCTTGTGAGACGTTCCATGGGGTTTTCTTGGCAAGAATAGTGGAGTGGGTTGCCATTTCCTTCTGCAGTGGACCACATTTTGTCAGAACTCTCTCCCATGACCTGTCAGTCTTGGGTGGCCCTGCACGGCATAGCTTATGGCTTCACTGAGTCACGCAAGCCCCTTTGCCACAACAAGGCAGTGATCCATGAAGGGGAAATATAAATAGCATTGGTGAAAAAAGTCATATACCCTCTGGGATGCCACAGCTCAGGAGGTCAAAGAATGATCACCAAAGTTTAATTTCTGAATCCACCCTTGCAGGTAGCAGAGGAACTAGAGTGCAGTGCCTCCCCCTCCAGGGTGGACGGCCCAGAAGGGTACGAGGGTTGATGGTATCAAAAGCAGATGTGGGATCCAGTAGAATTAATGGCATGTCTTTCCCCATGTTTCTTTGGATGATGGTCATCCTTCATGAGACCAAGACTGAATCAGTCACAAAACGAGAGAGGAAATCCGAATGGAATGGGTTTAAAGCATCAGGAGCTGCAACTGGGCTGCTCCCACCCTCTTGAGCCCATTAGCCAAAAAGGGGGTAATAGGACTGGCAGTAGTTATCCAAACCTAGGGCTGTGAACAGACCCCCCCCCTTCCCTTTGGATGCCACTTCAGACCTTCAAAATCCAAGTCATTCTTACATGATATTTTCCCTTGGCCTTTCATTGGGAAATAGAAATGACCATCATGTGTTCAGTGTTCATGACAAACACATGAATCTGGGAACCTAGCATCCCCCGTGGACCGAATTCCACCTGCCAAATTTCAAACATTTTGGCCAAGTAGTTTTTGTGCGAAGTTCAGGTGAAATTTGATTTTTTTAACAAAAACTCCCAAAGCAAAGAGCTATAACTTTTCACTGGTTGCACAGAGGTGCATGAAATGTGGGAAACTATCAGCTGCCCTGGAGAGATTCCCCTCATCCCCACCTGCCAAATCTGACACTGGTTGGCTGAGTAGTTGTTTGTTTTTTGCTAGGGAGAGCATGTGCTGTTCTCAGAAACTCATACCAAACTCAGAAGGGCTAATAATCAGGGAAGTGAGGTGCTGAAGCAGTGCAGGTCACTATCCCTACTCTCTGCTGTACATTTATTTGAAGTGCAATAGCCCTCCCCCCCTTCCCATTAAGCTTCACAATGGATGAGCCCAGGCTCTCTTTGGCTGAGTGTGGAATCCACAACCCATGTACCATGGAAGAGCAGTTCTTGTGTTAATGTGCTTTTTTTTTTTTTTAGGACACACAAAAGGAATATTTTTGTTCAAGTAAAAAAAAAAAATTAGCCACACCTAGGGATGGGTGGATTCCCTACTTGCCGGTCCTCTGGGGAATCCGCCCTTGGGGGGAGGCAAACCGTCCCCCCCCCGGAATCCTCTCCAGCCAGCTCCACTCCACGGCAATCCCATGGAGCTGCTGGCCAGCTCTGGAGCACCAGCAATATGGCCTCCATTGCTGTATCGCTGGCTGAGGCTGACTGACTCCGGACACAAATGGCATCCACTATGCCATTTGCTGCCGTAAAGCTCTTAGATTAAGCTCAGTGCAGCTGCAAATGGCTTCATTTAGCTTAATCTAAGAGCTTTACGGCTGCAAATGGTGTAGTGGATGCCATTTGCATCTGGAGTCAGTCAGCCTCAGCGAGCGACATGGTAATGGCGGCCGTATAGCTGGTGCTCCAGAGATGGTGGCAAGGAGGATCCAGCCAGGGAGGATTTCTCAGGGAGCCGTAGGTAAGTATCTGTTCCTCCACGGACTCTAGAGGCTGGATTCAAAAGAGTCTGGCCTCACTGGGGTCCGTAGAGGAATTCTCTGCCATCCCTAGCCACACCACACCTTCCAAATTTCAGACAGTTTTTAATTTTAAAAAAATGATGTAAGTGAACATAAGGAAGTGAGAGTGTAGCAAAGTGCACATCATTATCCGGTTCATATTTATATATGCAGTTGGTGGCCGGCTCCGTCTCAGCTCCTATCTGTGCGGAACGGTGCTCTCCGGACACAAATGGCGTCAGCTACTCCATTTGCGTCCTCGTTTCTTTTCACGAAAGGCTACGCATTTCAATTTACATAGATACTTATGTAGCCTATCGCGTGAAAAACCAGGGATGCAAATGGCATCCACTACACCGTTTGCGTCGCTGTTTTTTCACGCAATAGGCTATGTAAGTTTCTACGAAAATAGAGACGTGTAGCTAGGGATGTACGAAAATTCCACCATGGATCTCGGGGAGGCCGAATGCCAGCGCATTCGGCCCCCCAAAATCGGTGGCAGAACGGTCTGCACCCCCCGGGACGAGACTTACCTTGGGCGGATCTTCCTGGCGGCGGCGGCGGCTCCGGCGGCGGCTCCGGTGGTGGTTCAGCGGCGGCAGCTGCAGCGGCTGGTCTTCCGAACGGCTGCCAATGCCACCATTTCCAGGGGTTTTTTTGTTTTTTTTTTTAAAGGGATAGGCTACATAAAGATTTACGTAGCCTATCACGGCTAGGTTTTAAACAAAAAATGGTGATAGGCTACGTAAATATTTACGTAGCCTATCACGGCTGACTTTTTTTAAAAAACACACACACGTGTATGCAAATGGCGGCGGCCATGGCCGCCGCTATTTGCATTCCTTATTTTGGCACATCTTACTCTATGTAAACATTTACGTAGACTAAGATGGCAAAAATAAGGGGAACGCAAATAGCGTAGCGTCTACGCTATTTGTGTTCCCTTATTTTCGTCGTCTTAGTCTACGTAAATGTTTATGTAGACTAAGACGTGCCAAAATAATGAACGCGAATGGCGGCGGCCATGGCCGCCGCTATTTGCATACGCGCGTTGCTGTTGTTTTTTTAAGTCAGCTGTGATAGGCTACGTAAACATTTACGTAGCCTATCACAGCTGACTGCAGGGACGCAAATGGCCACGACTACGGCCGCCGCCATTTGCGTCCCTGCTAGCCAGTGGTCGGATGTCCGGCTGCTGGCAGATCCAGCCGGCAGCTCCGCAGAATCCCTATAGAGCACAGCCAGATGGCCAGGATTCCGGGGGGGGGGGGGAGGAACGCCTCCCCCTCAACTGTAAACATAATCCGCAAAAGGTAAGTGTCTTTCGTACATCCCTATGTGTAGTCTATTGCGAGGAAAAACGGGGACTCAAACGGTGTAGCTGACGCCATTTGCACCTGATCACTTACTTCCAGGTTCTGCACAGATGGTGGGATGGAACCAGCCTGGGGGGAGGGGGATATTCGGTACGGGGAGGCACAGGTAAGTGCGTTCATTCTGCCGCGGACTTCGGGGGGGGGGGTGAATTAACTGGAATTCAGCCTCATTGGAGTCCACGGTGGATTCCATGGAAATCGCTAGAAGCCTCCTCTTTGGAGTGAGATATGGAGAGCTTGCAGGAGCTCCAGCACCCCAAGCCTTCTCCTTGCCCCTGCTGCCTGCTGCCTGGGACATGGGGAGCTCTTCCCCAAGCAAGACCGATTGGTGCTGCCTCCATAAGTGCAGCAGCAGGCTGCTGGTGCTGGCGTGCCCTGGATGTTTCCCCTGCTCAGAGACACCTTGCTATGGTGGCAGGCAACAGTGCTGGGATCCACTCCCACCTCAAAGTGGTCCCACACAATGCTTCCCTGACCTATCTGTGGAGACACAGACTGCCTGCCTTGATTCTCGGGGGTCACCACATGAGCAGGGCAAAGAATGGAAGAGGGGTCAGGTGCTGGAGTCTCTGCTTTCTGGTCATCCCCCCCACACGCAACCTGGAGGATCTCCTCCTCTTGACCCTCCACCATGTGGAGGACATCAGACATCTCTGACGTAACATCCATCAGTGGTCTCCCCACTTCGACTACAGAAGGAGACGTTGCTCCGTTGGCAAGAGTGGTACTGCTGCTGCCTGCACCACCCTCCTCTGACAGTGACTTCCAGGCACTGCAACTGCCCTCCGCACTCGGCTGCCCTACTCCACCAAGACGCACCATCTGGACTGGGGTAGAGCCACCCTCCTACCAGAGCTGCTGATCCCAGTGGCACCTCGCCCACCTCTGCCCCTGCCAACGAGACCCTGAAGATGCATCATATTGGGCTCGCTTGCTTTGCAACACAGTGTAATATTAAATTATTTAAATAATAGGTGTTAATGTCTGTAGTGCTTTGCCCAATGTTTTTTGAAATATGGACTATGGAGTGGTTAGACACACACTGATTGCTTGTACACAACACAAGCACACATACAGAGAGAGAGAGAGAGAGAGAGAGACGGAGGGAGTGGGGGAGAGAGAGAAGTAAAAGAAAAGCAAACGCTGGAATACCTACAAGCGGCGGGGGGACTACAGAAAAGAAAGGGGTTGATGATGATGATGATAGGGATGTACAAAAGTCACTTACCTGGTCTCGCAGCTTGCTTCGCAGTGGGGGGGAGGCGCTTCGCTTCTCCCCCAAAGTTCAGGCCAGCAGGGGGAGGCTTCCCGCCTCGCCAGGCCGAAATTCAGGACGGGGAGAAGCGACCCGTCTCCCCAGCCGTGAACTTCAAAAGAAAAGTTCCGCGTTCCTTATTTGGTCCCTGTAGTCTATGTAAAGATTTACGTAGAATACGGTGAAAATAAGGGCAATGCTTTTTTTTTTTTTTAAGTCACCCGTGATAGGCTACATGACGATTAACGTAGCCTATCACGGCTGACTTTGCAAATCTAGCCGTGATAGGCTACATTAATCGTTATGGAACCTATTACAGGGGCGTGTTTTTTTTTTTACTTTTCTTGTAATGGCGGCAGCGGCAGCCGGTCGAAAGACTGGCTGCCGCCCCTGGCCCTGACGAAGACCTGCCAAACTGCCGCCGGGACCCGCCACCGGGAGGGACATTTGTGAAAGGTAAGTCCCATCCCAGGCGGGGGGGCAGAGAATTTCTCCCCAAACAACCTTCGGAGGACCGAATGCGTTGGCACTCAGCCCCCTGAAGTTTCGGGGAGAAATTCTCCCCCATCCCTAGATGATGATGATGATGATGATTTTAAGGGAAAAGGGATAAACAATGGGAAGGAAAGGAATACAGGAATTGAGAAGGGTGTTGGTGGTGGGGAGCCAAGAACAGGGATAAGAGAGAGAGAGAGAGAGAGAGAGAGAGAGAGAGAGAGATGATTAGATAGAAAGATAGATAGATAGATAGATAGATAGATAGATAGATAGATAGATGACGGATGATAGATAGATAGATAGATAGATAGATAGATAGATAGATAGATAGATAGACAGACAGACAGACAGACAGACAGATACATGACAGACAGACAGACAGACAGACAGACGTGTATGTGTGTGTGTGTGTGTGTAAAATCTAGATAGAATGGAAGTAAGGGCAAACTAATGGTTGAGCATTGAGAAGTGTGGGGGAAGCGAAAGAAAGAGGCAAGGGAAGGAAATGTAAAGTCGTGTTTTGTTTTGAATTTAATGTTTTTTTAAATAAACAAGAAAAGAATGAAGGGTAAAACCTATTAGAATGGGGGGGTAAAGAACTAGGCACAGAAAGGAGGAAACTCAAACTCACTACTTTTTAAATGTTCTTTTTAAAGAATCTCAAAGAAAGTACAAACACACATACTCCATATAGATCCAGCCAGCTCTCTCTAACAACACGTTGTAAACCAAAACCGCCACCTAATCAGCGCTCTCCGTCACAATGAAATGAACGCAGGCTGATCTCTCCAATGTATGCTCTCCAGTATTGCCCCCCTCCACCAGTGTAACTGATTGGAGACTGCTGGGTTTTGTTCATCCCTAATTTCTCAACTAGAGTTGCCGTTCGCTAAGGCTCCCTCCTCCCTCTAATGGCGACTCTCCCATCCACAGGTCAATTAGATTCCAATTAGATTCTTTACGTAGACTACAGTGACCAAATAAGGAACGGGAATGGCGGCTCCCTATGGGGGCCGCCATTATCCATACGCACTATTTTTTTTTTTAAAGTCACCCGTGATAGGCTACGTGACGATTAACGTAGCCTATCATGGCTGACTTTGCAGATCTACCCATGATAGGCTACATTAATCGTCATGTAGGCTATCACGGGGGCATTTTTTTTCTTTCTTTAATTGGAATGGCGGGGGCGGCAGCCAGTCGAAAGACCGGCTGCCGCTCCTGCCCCACACGAACACCCGCTGAACCGCCGGCCGGACCCACCGCCGGGAGGGACATTTGGGAAAGGTAAGTCCCGTCCCGGGGGGGGGTGCGGGGGAGGGGGGGTGCAGAGAATTTCTCCCCAAAATTTGTTCGGGGGGCCCAACACGTTGGCGCTCGGCCCCCCGAAGTTTCGGGGAGAAATTCTCCGCCATCCCTAGCCCCTATATACTACAGGCTGCACCCACCTGGTCATACACCCTCCCCAAACTAGCTTTTATTTGGAGGACATGTAGTTGGGCACATTGCTGCGAATGACTTCTGCACTCCATCAGACCACAATAACTGAAATGGCTCCCACTGAATCTTCTACAACAAAAGCATTAGATTCACTGCGAAGTCAAGAGATGATATCCTTAAAGTTCTTCACAAAACAACAACAACTGGTTCACTATCGGTCTGGGTCTCCATTTGTAAGGGATTTTTGGAGGAGGGCAGCTACTTGGGGATGTAATGGTGGCAGAGAAACAGGATGTATTGCCTGCCTGCACTGCCACGCAGGAGGAACAATTGTCTGCCCAAACACATCTTTGGTTATCTTCATCATGAGTCTTTATGGGGATGTTCCAGAAGGGAAGGGGAATACCTGCCATGGTTGCAGCATGTGACGTTCCTGCCTTTCTCCTTCACCCATCATGAACATCTGCTTGGATCGGGATGAATATGCAGCATGCAAGGCATGGGCCATAGCTTGGATACTGCTGTAAGTAACGTAGCTGTCCTGAGACAGGACTCTCTCGATCTCCTCCTGGGGCAGGATTGCCTGTTTCTCTTTCTCTCTGCAACTTGTCCAAACTTTCATGGACAAAACATGCATTGAACTGGAACAGTTAAAGGTTTCATCCCAAAACAGTGTCAGAGCAGAGGAGCCTGGTTCATAGGAGTCATATTTTGTCATTATTTTAGTCTTAATTATAAAGGACAAAGAACCATGGAGGAAATGGAAGTAATTAGGTTCATAAGACAAGTTCGTGTTGATGTCCTGAAAAGCTGGTGTGATCCAGACTTTTGCCCCAGTTTCTCTCTTTTCCAGTGTTCTTTGTATTAACATAAATGGAAGACAGCCATAGTAGGAGTCCGCATAGTAAACCATTACCTTCACTTCTTTCCCCAAGATGGATAGGTCGATCTGGGATATTTGTTGTAAGATATTTCGTGGTAACCTTTTTGAGAAGGCAACACAAATCCCACTGCCAATCATCAGGGGTGTCAAGGCACCCAGGAACCGCTCCCCATTCTCAGTGTCTGGAGCAAAGAGACCAACCCACGTCCATCGGAAAAACAGGAGTAGCTGGACGATCCCCAGGTACTGGGTTTCTTCCTTTGGGGCCATGCGGTAGACAAAAGGAAACTGACTTCTGTCATTAGAAACAGGAGTAGCAATGCCATAACTGATCTAGGGAGCAAAGTAAAGTCAGAGACTGTAGTTTAGTCTCAGTTTGTTTTCAGCATGAAGGTCAAATATTTACTAGCCTGGAAGTATTAGTATCTAATGCAATGCCTGTCACTATGAAGTGGTATACGTGGAGGGGGAGTGCAAAAATATCTCAGTCCTCATTTGTGGTGCAGCCCAAGAGGAACACTGGGGTCCTTTTCATGCATTCAAAATGCTGTAGAGTGATACACTTCAGGAACCAATCGATGGAGGTGAGACCTGCTCGCTGCCTCGCGTGAGCCAACTGAAGAGGATAGATTTAGCCCTGCCCCAACTATGTTCTAGATGCTGTTTGGGGAGCACACAGGAACCTTATTCAAGAATTAAAGCCATGAGGGGGCAACATGAGTACAAAAGCAGCCCACTGTGGGTTTTGACCTGGTAACAGGACCGAATCAGCCTTAGCTGCCTGTATTGCCTGTGCAGTAGGCCTCCTAATTTAGAGGTGCCAAGATTGTAATAAGCCAGGTCCAAGTTTGCTTACAAGAAGAGTTTACTGAGTACTTACAGCGCACAGGCATACCCAATGGTTGGATCAGACAGCTTCTCTGAACCCAGAGCCATGGGGTAAGATGGGTTTTATACCATACATGTCAGCACTGGGGCAGCATGACAGCAGCAAGCATTAATTAGCGTTCATCTGCAACTTTCCCAGCATAGACTAATCGTGCTTGGTCAGAATGAAAACAATCAGAACTTTCCCAGCACAGATGCCTGTAGCTTTAAGACAAACAAGCTTCACTTCCCAGGCACATCCTAGACCCTGATAAGACCAGCGCTCATTAGCGTGGGATGTGCTGAGGTGGTGATATCGACCTTTGACTCATCTTACCAGCCAAGAGGCCCACCTTGCAAGAGAATTGCACTAAAAACGAACCAAAGCAGAGAGCACTATAGATCTCCAAGCCGCTGTGAAACTACTGTTAACGTGGGGTTACAGGCCTGGGGCCAATACACTCCACTTTCTATGGAACCCTTTTCTATGGAACTCCCTGCCTTTGGAGGTCAGGCAGGCGCCAACACTCTGCTGTTCCCTGAAAACATCTTTATTTCAGCAAGCCTTCCTTGGCTGAACAGCCACAGTTGTATCAGGATTCTGTTTGTTTCTCTTTTTATTTTTTTATTTTTTTTAACATGGAGTTTTATTCTTCCACCTTATGTTGTATCTTTTATTGTTGTGGATGTGTCTGGTGGTGAAAAGAAATCCAATGCTTTAAAGAACAATGTTGTTTAGGAACCTGGAATGTCAGATCAATGAATCAAGGTAAGCTGGAGGTGGTCAAACATGAGATGGCAAGATTGAACATCGACATCTTGGGAATCAGCGAACTAAAATGGACAAGCCTGGGCAAATTTAATTCAGGTGACCATTATATCTACTACTGTGGGCAAGAATCTCTTAGATGAAATGGAGTAGCACTCATAGTCAACAAAATGGTGGGAGAAGCAGTACTGGGGTACAATCTCAAAAATGACAGAATGATCTCAGTACGAATCCAAGGCAAACCATTCAACAGCACAGTAATTCAAGTCTATGCCCCAACCACTGAGGCCGAAGAAGCTGAGGTTGATCAGTTCTATGAAGACCTACAACACCTTCTAGAACTAACACCAAAAAAAGATGTCCTCTTCATCAGAGGGGATTGGAATGCTAAAGTAGGAAGTCAAGAAATCACTGGGATAACAGGCAAGCACGGCCTTGGTGAACAAAATGAAGCAGGACAAAGGCTAATAGAGTTTTGCCAAGAGAACACGCTGATCCTAGCAAACACTCTTTTCCAACAGCACAAGAGAAAACTCTACACATGGACATCACCAGATGGTCAATATCGAAATCAGATTGATTATGTCTGATGAGGCTGTCTGATGAGGCTTTAGTAGCTGAGGAAAGAAGGGAAGCGAAAAGCAAGGGGAAAAGGGGAAGATATACCCAACTGAATGCAGAGTTCTAGAGAATTGCAAGGAGAGACAAGAAGGCCTTCTTAAATGAACAATGCAAAGAAATCGAGGAAAACAATAGAATGGGAAAGACTAGAGATCTTTTCAAGAAAACCAGAGATATTAAGTGAACATTTTGTGCAAACATGGCCATGATAAAGGACAAAGAAGGCAGGGACCTAACAGAAGCAGATGAGATTAAGGAGAGGTGGAAACAATAGACAGAAGAACTATGCAGGAAAGATCTGAATGTCCCTGATAGCCATGATACTGCGGTCACTGAACTTGAGCCAGACATCCACGAGAGTGAAGTCAAGTGGGCCTTAGGAAGCATTACTAACAGCAAAGCTAGCGGAGATGACCGTATTCCAGCTGAGCTATTTAAAATCCTAAAGGATGATGCTGTTAAAGTGCTGTACTCAATATGCCAATAAATTTGGAACACTCAGCAGTGGCCACAAGACTGGAAAAGGTCAGTTTACATTCCAATTCCAAAGAAGGGCAACGCCAAAGAGTGTTCAACCTACCGTTCAATTGTGCTCATTTCTCATGCCAGCAAGGTTATGCTCAAAATCCTACAAGCTAGGCTTCAGCAGTATGTGTAGGGATGGACGAAAGTGACTTACCTTTTCGTGGATTCTGTTCATGGTGACGGGGGAGGCGTTCCGTCCCTCCCCCCAGAATCCTCAATGGCCAGCTGTGCTCCACGGTGGCTCCACAGAGCAGCCGGCCAGGCCCAGGCCAGGGCCGTCCACAGCCAGACTTCCGGCCACAGAGGGCTCTGGGTAACAAAAAAAAAAAATGCATAGTGGGCGCTATTTGCGTCCCATTTCTTTTCTTCATCTTAGTCTACGTAAATATTGACAAAGACTAAGACGGCGAAAAAAAAGGAATGCAAATGGCAGCGGCCATAGCTGCCGCCATTTTCGTACGCATTTTTTTTTTAAACCCAGACGTGATATGCTACGTAAGTCTTTACGTAGCCTATCACGTCAATGGGGGGGAGGGAAGAGAGACTGCAAATGGCAGCTGCAGCAGCCTTTTGGAAGACTAGCTGCTGCCGCCACCAGCGCCGAAGCCGCTGCTAGAGCTGCCGCTGTCTGGAACATCTGCCCCAGGTAAGTCTCATCCCTGGGGGGATCCGCGGGGGGTGGGGGGGTAGGCCGTTCCGCGATGAATTGCACTGGCATTCAGCTCACCGAGACCCGTCACGGAATTCTCTGACATCCCTAAGTATGTGAACCAAGAACTACATTGACTACATTCATTGACTACGCTAAAGCCTTTGATTGTGTGGATCACAACAAACTGTGGCAAATTCATAAAGAGATGGGAGTACCAGACCACCTACCTGTCTCCTGAGAAACCTGTATGTGGGACAAGAAGCAACAGTAAGAACCAGACATGGAACAACCGAGTGGTTCAAAATTGGGAAAGGAGTACGACAAGGCTGCATATTGTCACACTATGGCGTTGCCCTTATTTTCGCCATAGTCTACGTAAATCTTTACCTAGACTATAGGGACCAAATAAGGAACGCAAATGGCGGCTCCCTATGGGAACGTGCTCTTTTTTTTTTTTTTCAATGTCACCTGTGATAGGCTACGTGACGATTTACGTAGACTATCATGGCTGACTTTGGAAATCTAGCCGTGATAGGCTACGTAAATTGTTACGTAGCCTATCACGGGGGTGGTGTTTTTGGGGGGTTTTTTTGCGGCTGGGTAGACGGGGCGCTTCTACCCGGCCTGAATTTCGCCGCCGCGGGATGGGGTGCCTCCCGCCCATCCTGAATTTCGGCCAGGCGAGGCGGGGCGCCTCCCCCCCCTTGCATGAACTTCGGGGGATAAGCGAAGCACCTCCCCCCCACCGTGAATCAAGCTTCGAGGACAGGTAAGGGACTTTCGTCCATCCATAGTTTTAAAAGTCAAAACCAGCACCTTGAATTTGGCCCGGAAAACAACTGGTAACCAGTGCAACTCCTTCAGCACTGGAGTGATGTGATCTCACCGGCGGCTGCCTTTAATCAGGTGAGCCGCCGCATTCTGTACCAGCTGCAGCTTCTGAACCGTCTTCAAGGGTAACCCCGCGTAGAGCGCATTACAGTAGTCTAAACGAGAGGAGACCAGGGCATGTACTACCGATGGGAGCAGATGGTTGGGAAGGAAGGGGCGCAGCCTCCGTATCAGATGGAGTTGATACAGCGCTGTCTGGCTCACAGCTGACACCTGAGCCTCCATGGACAGCTGGGAGTCCAAAATGACCCCCAGGCTGCGGACCTGGTCTTTCAAGGGTAGCCGTACCCCATTCAACACCAGGTCAACATCCCCCAGCCTCCTCTTGTCTCCCTCCAAAAGTACCTCGGTCTTGTCAGGGTTCATCTTCAGCCTATTCTTCATGTGGGTCCTGCAAAAATTTCTGGGGAGGGTTCTCATTCCTGTCAGCCACTAGTGTTTTCTGCAATGTCTGAATGGAAGATCCTTTTGGGACATGCTGAAGGGTGCAATCCAATAGAGAAACACGGGTGCCTCTGACCTCCTCTGACGTTGGAGGCGACCTCCATTCCAGTGCAGGGTGGAAGCAGCGCAGAGGAGAGGATTCCCTCTGCTGCAGCAGCCCTGCAGTTTGGTTTAGAGATGGACATTTTCAAATGTCTAAGTGCAGCTTCAGGAAGGCGGCAGGAACAGGGCTGGAGATCACATCGGAAGCTGTCTCAAACAGCTTCCGTGGCCTCCTGCCAACCCTGCCCCTGGGAATGTCCTTTTTTTGCCCCTCCGTGCTCTGTCTTATGAGCAGAGCAGTTCTCTCAGTGCAAGCTACAGGGGGCAGGGGAGTGAGCAGGGTGTGCAGTTTCTGGCAACCGAGCTCAGAGGAGTGTGGTTGCCAGAAGCCAAAAATTCCTATGGCCACCTCGACAACGTCTAGTAGCCACACGATTGCTCTCTCCGAAGATTGCTAACTGTGTCATTGAACATGGTTGGCAGCTGACACTGAAGAGGGCCAAGGGCTTGTTTGGCTTTGTTTCCATTCAATCCCTGCCAAAAGAAGCAGGGATTGCCAGGACTGGGGTATGGGACCTCCTGAGCCTGTGGATTCTTGGCACCTGTCCAACCATGCTGACCCCTGATTGTACTCTTTCTCCAGCCTCATTTCTCCCTCAGAAACTCCCAACCATTCCAACTCTCGAGGCCAGAACTGGTTATGGTCCTCCTCCAGCTTCACTGTTTGATGCCCAGCCTGAGCGGCCTCCCATTCCAGAGCTCCACTGCTGCCACGACTCGCTTCCAACACACACTGCAGAGGACAAGCATATCCAGCAGGCACAGGCACTGTAGAGTGAGAGCTGAGCCCAAGCAGTGCTCATCTCCCCTATCTATGCGCCTGGCCTCCTGTCCACTCCCAATTCACACCTGAGGGATTTTGTACATGCTCGACATGGAGGAAATGTGGAGGAAGAGGTCCAATTCAGCCCCTTCAAGAATGGCCAGCAGGTGATTCTTTCTCCCACAGCTGTAATGTGGCATGTTGCTTTTGCCCCCAGCAAGGAGCTGCAGCATGGCGTAGGAGGTGGATCTTCCATCGAAGAAGGACTTGTAGAGGTTGTAGCCCAGGGTGATGTTGGGCAAGAGCCTGGGGTTCCGGTTGATCTCCTGAATGGCAAACATGAAGGACAGGATGTGCCAGTACCTTGTACCGTGCAAACTGCAAAACAATAAATAAAAATAATATTCTGTGCCTCATACTGCCATTCTCCACTGAACGAAAACCAATATGCTTCTTTCTGTTATACCCCTATAATCTTTTTTCATGCAATTTAAATTTCAGAAGAGCCGATCATCGCATAATGGTTTGGAAGTTCCTAGGGGGCAGCGAACATATCCATGTTGCAAGGAATTGAGTATCCATTTACCTGATAAAAGGAAAGATGGAGATATTGGTATCCCATTCCTTGAGAGGGGATGTTGACAGATTTCAAGGAACACACACACACACACTCAAACACACAATTGGATCCTTCATTAAGGCTTATCAGTACAAACAAGCTGTGGGATCATTCGGAACAGTTTCACCAATGTTTTTGAAATGTACAGGTGCCAGGAAGAAGTGCTGGGTTTACATAGCATGAAATTGCCACCATCTATTGCTGAAATACTGAGAGAGAAAGAGCAGTTTAAAGAAAAAGGCAGGTAAACAAACAAACAAAACCCTCCCTCTGTCCTAAGTGACTTTGAGAGTTCATATCAGCAACCTTTTTTTACCAGAATTTGTGAAAAAAACAATGTTTTCTTTTGGGGGTTTTTAAGTCTAAAACATTGATGATTTCCATGGTGGAATATAATTTTTTAAAAAAACTTTTTAACATGTATGCAGGTCAATAGGAGTGCCTGTCACTGTTGACTTTGAATGTTGCGGAGGAAGGGGAGAAAATCTGCAGCCATTGTACGCCTTGTTTTCATTGCAGTGGTCAGTTTGTTTTCTGCATCATGCCAAGTTTTCTGGTGTTTGCAGGGGCAGCGGGAATCAAAATGACCTTCGCCATTAAAAAAAAAAAGCCTAATTTGCCAGGGATATCTACTGGGAAATTTGTCTGGTGGGACATTTACTGGTTAGGTATTTAGGCTGGGGTATTTAAAAGTAAGTAAATGCTTTGAAGAATGTCTGCGTGTCTGCTTCTTCCTGCCTGCATAGTTCTCTGTGTTGCAAGAGATTTTACTTCTGGTGTGAGTTTAGCTTCAATCTTTCCTTTCCCCCAAATTATCTTTAAATCATTTCTCTTTTAGCTTTGCAAAGTTGTGTTACCGAATATCACCCACAGAAGTTTAAAAGTAACCAATTTAGGGAGGGGGGAGTCATAGATTAACAATGCCTTCCTATGCATGCTGTTTTGGAATGTATAAATAAAAATAACAATTATTTTATTATTACCTACATAGTGCTTATATTGTTTACAGCATTTGAAGTGCTCAGTACTGCTGCCTCAAAGTAAAGCTGTGTCCCACTGATTTTTACCTAGCACAAATAACATCAAAGTGGAAATTCGGAAAGAAACACACTTCAAAGCTAATACAAGGAAGATAATCTTTGTAGTTAGTACTTAAACAACCTGTAGAACCTTGAAAGAAAGGTTACAGACGTTTGCTCTTTGCCACACTAGCTCACTGCAGACAGTACATTAAAAAAAACACAGCCCCTCAGCTCAAGTTGGCACCCCCTCAGCTCATACCCCGCCCAGCTCAGCTCCATGGGCAACCACCCAGCTCGCCCACCCCTGAGGCCAGGCCTGGGATGGATGCTTTGTCCTCAGATGATCCTGACTGTTCCATCTTCACACTGGAAGGAGAATAAGCCAATAAACACCACTTTCCTCCATTAATCCAGGAGCCTACTGGGACTTTGGATTTGCCCTTTTACAACCCAGTGTGTCCAACAGTGAATCATGACCAGTGTAAAAGGCCACACACTCAACATTTAAATTCAATTATTGATACACGCCAAAAAATACTTTATTTCGTATGCTACCTGAAGGATCATCGCCTCCCATATACACTTACCCAGACCCTGACATCAGCTTTAGCAGTCCTACTCCAGAAGCCCCTGCCAAAGGAAGCAAGGTAGATGGATGCCAAGATAAGGGCCTTTTCTCCTGTCCCACCCCAGTTGTGTAGGTGTGAATTGGGTGAATCGTATTCTATTTTAACCAGATATTTAAGGGGGGAGTAAATTCTATGTCTCATATTGAGCAAACAATGGAAACAATGACCTAGGGAGGTGGTGGGCTCCCCGACACTGGAGGCATTCAAGACGAGGCTGGACAGCCATCAGGCATGGTCTGACCTGGATTCCTGCACTGAGCAGGAGGTTGGTCTTGATGGCTTTGTAGGCCCCTTCCAACCCTACTATTCTATGATTCTACTATTCTATGATTCTATGAAAAGGGCTCAACGGATCAGTCTGAAACTTGGCAGCAGAGGAAAAGTGTCTTTGAGGATGGCCTGTGGCCATTTTGAGGTAGAACTGGTAAGAAATTGCGTTTTTCTATGAGGTTAAATTTTGATAGGTGAGCTCCAGCAGTTTGACAGATTTTGCCTGGATTTTTTCCCCCTTAGACTTACACGTGCTACTTTGGAGGATCATGTCTCCTCTTTGTTCAGCATCTCTCGGAAAACAGTCTGTCATGCATGCCTCAGAAGAACCATAAGGTATTTGTTGGTTTTTACCCCATTTTAACCAAGCATTTAAATAAAAAGAATTTCCACACCAGCCACTCAGCCATTCTGGAACATTAACCAGTCCTTAATAGCATGAAGGATGTTAATGGACTTGAGCCTTGTTCTATTAAGGGGGTGGGAGTAAAGAAAAATAGATCTATCTATTAATACTACAAGAGGCATAGCTTGGTGCCAATGATCTGCCACCATATATTTGATATTAACAGGTACAGACGGACAAAATTTGGAGACACATTACAGAGATTCTTAATTCTCCTATTTCTAATAACCTATAAAAGATGATGCTGTTAAAGTGCTGCATTCAATATGCCAACAAATTTGGAACACTCAACAATGGCCGCAAGACTGGAAAAGGTCAGTTTACATTCCAATTCCAAAGAAGGGCAATGCCAAAGAGTGTTCAAACTACCGCACCATTGCGCTCATTTCACATGCCAGCAAGGTGATGCTCAAAATCCTACAAGCTAGGCTTCAGCAGTATGCGAACCGAGAACTACTGGAAGTACAAGCTGGGTTTCGAAGAGGCGGAGGAACTAGAGATCAAATTGCCAACGTTCGCTGGATCATGGAGAAAGCAAGAGAATTCCAGAAAAATTTCTATTTCTGCTTCATTGACTATGCTAAAGCCTTTGATTGTGTGGATCACAACAAACTGTGGCAAATTCTTAAAGTGATGGGAGTACCAGACCACCTTACCTGTCTCCTGAGAAACCTGTACGAGGGTCAAGAAGCAACAGTAAGAACCAGACATGGAACAACCGAGTGGTTCAAAATTGGGAAAGGAGTACGACAAGGCTGCATATTGTCACCGTGCTTATTTAACTTATATGCAGAGTACATCATGAGAAATGCCGGGTTGGATGAATCAGAGGTCGGAATTAAGATTGCTGGGAGAATGATCAACAACCTCCGATATGCAGACGATACCACCCTAATGGCAGAAAGCGAAGAGGATCTCAAGAGCCTCTTGTTGAGGGTGAAAGAGGAGAGTGCAAAAGCTGGTTTGAAACTCAACATTCAAAGAACTAAGATCATGGCATCTGGCCCCATCACTTCCTGGCATATAGAAGGGGAAGAAGTGGAAGCAGTGACAGATTTTACTTTCTTGGGCTCCAAGATAACCGCAGACGGTGACTGTAGCCATGAAATTAAAAGACGCTTGCTCCTTGGGAGGAAAGCTATGGCAAACCTAGACAGCATAGTAAGAAGCAGAGACATCACCTTGCCGACAAAGGTCCGTCTAATCAAATCTATGGTTTTCCCAGTAGTAAAAAAAGTAGCAAATCGTGTCTGTGTAAGGCAGGAGTCCCTGAAACTCTGACACACCTACTCTATTGTATTGCCTTGTAATTTTTATTCTGATTTGAGATGTCATATGCTGTACCCTCTTCTGACTAACTTCCTAGGGCATTCTGATGAAAGATAAGTCATTCACTGTCTTTGGGATAAGGTTGGATATCTCACCAAAGAGGTGGCTAATTATTTTCTAATCATCATGCGTATAAGGTCTCAGCTGATTGTAATAGCTAAACAGAAGAAACTCTGTCCCTGTGTCCTGATATTATCTCTTGCATTTTATCTTGAATGAGTCTAATGCCCGCTATCTATCTATCTAGCTATCTAGCTATCCATCCATCCATCCATCCATCCATCCATCCATCCATTTACGTAGACTACGGCGAAAATAAGGGGAACGCTATCACGGAATCATGGGCTCAAGTTACAAGAAGCCAGATTCCGGCTGAACATCTGGAAAAACGTCCTGACTTTTAGAGCAGTATGTCAATGGAACCAATTACCTAGGGAGGTGGTGGGCTCTCCCACACTGGAGGCGTTTACATGCCATGAAGTTTCCAGGTCTACTGGTGAACTATGGGGAGAGAAACAGCACTATAAAGAGAAAAAGCAAGCAAGCAAACAAACCCCTCTCTCTGTCAAAAGTGACTTGGGGAGTATGTTTCAGTGACCTTGTTTGGATCAGAGTTTGTGAAGAAGAAAAATAAACTTTTTTATAGTCTAAAACATGGATGATTTCCTATTCCTCCTGTGTTGGGGATGGTGGAATTTTTTTTTTTTAAAAAATAACCCCTTTAACATGTATGCAAGTCATTAGCCACCATTGTAGGCCTTGTTTTCGTTTTGTTTTCGGCATCATGCCATGTTTTCTGGTTTTTGAGACGGAGATCAGAATGGCAACAGCCACTAAAAAGAAAGTTCCCCAATTTGCCAGGGATATGGACTGTTAAAAAATGTCTGGAGAGACATTTAGTGGATATGTACTGACCAATGAAATGAGAGTAAAGTAGGCTGGCATTTTTAAAAGTAAGTAAATGCTTTGAAGAAATGCTAATTTCAGATCTTCAGATCTTCTGTGTGTGCCCGTGTGTGTGGGTATGGGCATGCACGGGTCTACGGGTCTCCTTCTTCCTGCCTTTATCGTTCTATGTGTTTCAAGGGCTCTCACTTATGGTTTGAGTTCAGCTTCACTCTCTCCTTTCCCCAAAATTATCTCTCAATCACTTCTCTTTGAGCTTTGCAAGCTTTTGTTGCTGAATATCACCGACAGAGACTTAAAAGTGAGTAATATGGGAAGGGGGAGTCATAGATTAACAGTGCCCTCTTATTCATGCTGTTTCAGTATGCGTAAATAAAAATAACAATTATTTCATTATTACCTACATGGTCCTTATAATGTAAACAGTATTTGAAGTGTTAAGTGCTTGGCAACGTTGCCTCAAAGAAAAGCTGTGTCCCACTCACTTTTACTCACTGGAAATCACATCAAAGTGGAAACTGAAAATGAAGCACACTTTAACACTTCTAGAAGGAAGACGATTTTTCCAGTTAGTACTCACGCAACCAGTAGAACCCTGAAAGGGGGGTTACAGGCACTTGCTTTTGCCATCTTAGCTCACTGCAGACAGGATATTAAAAAAACACAGCTCCTCAGATCAGTTTGGTGCCCCGAATGCTCAATCTGCCTGCCCAGCACCCCCCCTTGCTACCTGAAGGATCATCTCCTCCCATATACACTTGACTTGCCCAGACCCTGAGATCAGCTTTAGCAGTCTGACTGCAGAAGCCCCCACCAAAGGAAGCAAGGTGGATGGCTACTATGACAAGGCCTTTTCTCCTGTGGCATCTCAGTTGTGGAGGAGAAAATTGGGGTATCGTATTCTCTTATAACCAGAGTTTGGTGGGGGGGGGGAGTAGATTCTATTTCTTATATTAAGAAAATACCTCAGTGACCAGTCTGAAGCTTTGTAGTTGAGGAGAAGTATATTTGAGGATAGCCTGTGGCAATTTTGAAGTAGAACTGGTCAGAAATTGCTTTTTTCTAGGAGGCTTAATTTTGATAGGCGAGCTCCTGCAGTTTGACAGATTTTGTCTGTTGTTTTTTCCCACTTGAGTTACATGGGCTACTTTGGAGGATCATTTCTCCTGTTTGTACAGCATCTCTTGGAAAACAGTTTGTCCACTTAGGAAGGAAGAAGGAGAGGAATATAGTATGCTTCAGAAAACTATAAGGCATTTCGAGGTTTTTACCCCATTTTAAGCTGGCATTCAAATAAAAAATAATTTCCACACCAGCCACTCAGCCATTCAGGAATGTTAACTAGCACAAAGGATGTTATAGTCTTAAGCCATGTTATATTCGGGGTGAGGAGGGGGGAGAAAAAGAGATGTACCTATTAATAATACAAGAGGCGTAGCTCGGTGCCGATGATCTGTCACCGTATATTTGATATACACGGATATAGATGGACAAAATTTGGAGAAACATTATACAGATTCTTAATTCTCCTATTTCTAATAACATAAATGAAGAGATCACCAAAAAGATAACCAAGGGCTTTGGTTCATTGCCATCCCATAAGCCTTTTCTTCATTAAAGGGAATCTATGCACAAAACACAAAACAAACTCAAGTGGTGTTTTGCTTGAGTCTCTTCTAATGCAGGAGCAACCCCAGGCATCTGCAGTCTTGATTCAGAGACTTGATGATGCACAGGGAACCTCTGTGCAGGCATTGGCATTTGGACCACTGCCAAGAAAGAACCTACCTGGCTCCAGCCTGTGTCTTATCAAAACATTTACTATCAAAGAGGCTGCTGGTTCTTTTGGCTGAAACAATGCAAGGGAACCTCATGGATCCAGTCATATGTGAGCATACTGAACTAAATGATGCCTTCACTTTAATGAAGCTCCGAATTCTTCTTCAAAAAGGAGAGAGTGGCAAAAGTCAGAAGAGCGATTTATCAGGGATGACCAGAGATACCAGAAAAGATGGACACTCTCCCATAAATGGGGACAACCGGAGTGCGGGTTTGGAAAATTTAAATCATCATTATCACTTACGTGACAACCCTGGTTACAGGGGACTCAGAGAAAACGTATGGTTCGTTGCACATGAAATACTGTGAAGACAGGACTCCACTGATGAGGTAGTCTCCTGGCCAGTAATAATAGGATCCTAAGTCTTGCTCTTTGTTCAAAATGGTCAAGCAGTCTGTCTTCTGCACTTGACCGGCCGCATAAGGAAGCAGGAGCAACAACAGCAACAGCAACGATATCATTCTGGGTCTGCCTCCCTCCTGCTGTTCCTGCTTTCTGAGTGTCCTTTCACCTCCACAGCCAGCTAATCAGAAGATGTGAGAAAAGTCTTGCAAGATAGAGGCTGTAGTGTCTTTACAACAACATCTAGTTCTGAGCCGAAGGCAGCGGTGGGAGGTGGTGTACTAAACTATACCACAGGCATGGTCTTCTTAGCCTGTCCGAAATCTGAGCCCAGGCTCTCGGGAGCACAGGAGATGTTTTATGCACCAAGCTTCTCAGGCATGGTGCAAGAGCATTCCTGGCGCTGCCTTTCATTCTGATGTTGACATCGTTGGTCTCCAAGGAAAACAGAAAGCAAACATCTCTTGAGCTTTGGCAAGACTCAGAATAGATCACTATGTTTTTGATAATGATCAGGGGAAGCTTCACAGCTGCAACTTCATGGATTCTCTGAGTGCCTCAAGGCGAGCTGCAGAGCTGGGGAAAAACATGTTTGTGAGAAGTCACACAGGCAGTTCCATCTTTTGGTTGTCCAGGGGGAAAGGTGAACCTGGCCTGGCCTGTATGCGAAAAACTCACACAAAGAGCCAAGATCAAGGAAATCTCTTCGGATGCATACAAGTGTTTGGGAATGTGCGGCCCTCCAGTTAGCACTGGACTGCACGTTCAGCAGCCCGAACTGGCCTAGCCCATGGGGGAAAAATGCCCAGTGTGCTCTTCTCTGCTCGCTCAAGGTGAGCCATAGGGGCCTCATCGGTGTCAAGGATGTACAGCTGGCCATAGCTTGGCGGCACATCTGACTGCACAGTGCTCATCGGATGGCAAAGTGACCCTTGCACTCTAAACACAAACGGATTGGGAGCTTGTGGCTGTGCAATCTCGAGGGGTGCATACCAGGAAGCAAAGCCTAGAGTACTGCTGTCCTTGCGAACGTCCTTCAGAAATCTATTGCCCAGATTGGAGCCATCGGTGACGATGTTGAAGATGGAAATGGGAACCAAGGGTGTTGGTAGTGATTGAAAACTTTCTGCCATGGCAGCAAAGAGTTGACAATTCACACTTGAAAAGGAAGGTGTCACAGCACTCACAAGCCTTAACACAGTTGCCCATATCAAACCTGTCAATGTTGGCTGCAGGACGCAGGATGAAAGGCGCAGTCTGCCTCCTGTGTCTGGGCTGGTTTCAGATATTGAGGGATGCAAGGCTGGCCAGAGATTTGTTGGCTCCCAAAGCCGAGGGGCTGCCTGCATATGCAAGCTTCTTGAGGCGGGGGTGGAATCATCCTGGCTGGGCCACAAAGCTTCTTCTCTAGGGCTAAGGGGTATAATTGGTGCGGGGGCACGAGGTATGCTGGGGCTCATGGTTCACCTACTGGTTGCTGTTACCAGTAAGCATTTGATGTCCAGGCATGGTAGTAATGTGTGGATTACTGTATATAAAGGTCATTTTGTTAAATGTAACAGCTTGAGACTTCCTTTCTGAGCAACAAATAAACTTCGACTGGGTTACTTTTAACTGTTTGTTGTTTATTCGTTCAGTCACTTCTGACTCTTTGGGACTTCATGGACCAGCCCATGCCAGAGTTTCCTATCGGCCCTCGCCACCCCCAGCTCCCCCAAGGTCGAGTCCGTCACCTCCAGAATATCATCCAACCATCTTGCCCTTGGTCGGCCCCTCTTCCTTTTGCCTTCCACTTTCCCTAGCATCAGCATCTTCTCCAGGGCATTCTGCCTTCTCATGATGTGGTCAAAGCACTTCAGTTTCGTGTTTAATATCATTCCCTCAAGTGAGCAGTCTGGCTTTATTTCCTGGGGTATTGAACTGGTTTGATCTTCTTGCAGTACAAGGCACTCTCAGCATTTTCCTCCAACACCACAGTTCAAAAGCATCTATCTTCCTTCGCTCAGCCTTCCTTATGGTCCAGCTCTTGCAGCCATAGGTTACTCATCCTCATCATGGTGATCACTCGTGACCGGGTAAGGTTGTCTTCCAAAGTTAGAATCTATATGGATAACTCTTTAAAAGGATTAGACATTCATAGAAGATAGGTCAATCAACACATTAATCTCTAGCAGTGGGTCTGCAGGTGGCTATGAACGCCGATTCTGGATCTACACAGCCTCCCACATCAAGGACTTAGGTTTCTAGCTGGAAGGCGGACACAGTGAGGGTTTGCTTGACATGCCTTCTGCTGAGCTTGTTTCTCCCTTTTGATCTGTACCCGTGCTTCTTCAGAGTCTATAGCACCTAGGGATATCAGAGAATTTCTCCACGAATCTCGGGGAGGCCGAATGCCAGAGCATTCGGCCCCCTGAAATTGGTGGAGAAATTCTCTGACATCCCCCCCCCCCGGGACGGGACTTACCTTGTGCAAATGTCCCTGGCGGCGGCGGCTCCGGCGGCGGTTCGGTGGCCATTTCCAAGTTTAAAAAAAAAAAAAAGTCATAGGATACGTAAAGATTTACATAGCCTATCACGGCTAGATTTTTTAAAAACACCGTGATAGGCTACGTAAATGTTTACGTAGCCTATCACGGCTGAATGTGGGGGAGGAACCACGCATAATCAAATGGAGGCGCCCATGGGCGCCGCAATTTGCGTACGCAATGTTTTGTTTTTGTTTTTTCCACTCAGCCGTGATAGGCTACGTAAACATTTGTGTAGCCTATCACGGCTGATTGCAGGGACGCAAACGGCAGCAGCTACGCCCGCTGCCATTTGCAGTCCCGGCAGAACAGGATTCCCCCCGGCCAGAATTGTGACAGAATTTTGGGGGGGAGGGACGGGGCACCTCCCCCCGCCAGAATTTTGGGAGGAGGGACAGAGCGCCTCCCCTCTACCGCGAATCAACGTTCGGGTTCAGGTAAGTGACTTTCGTACATCCCTAATAGCACCTTTAATATAGGTTGACCTCCAGTTGGAACTCTCATGAGTTAGAGCTTCCCAGTTTTCAATGCTTAGGTTACATTTTTCTAGATTAGCTTTAAGAAAATCTTTAAAGCTCTTTTGCTGTCCATCAATATTCCATTTTCCATTCATAACTGGGAATAGAGTAACTGCTTTGGAAGACGATAATCAGGCATTCGAACAACATGGCCGATCCAGCGAAGTCGATGTTGGAGAATCATTGTTTCAATGCTGGTGGTCTTTGCTTCTTCCAGTATGCTCACATAAGCCGTCTGTCTTCCCAAGTCATTTGCAGAATTTTTGGGAGGCAGCGTTGGTGGAAATTTTGAGAAGTTGGGAGTGGCATTTATAGATGGTCCGTGTTTCACAGGCATACAGTAAGGTTTGTAGTACAATGGCTTTGTAAACAAGCATTTTGGTCTCCCTGCTAATGTCCCGATCCTCTAACACTCTACGTTTCATTTGGGAGAATGCTACAGTCACAGAGCTCGGGCGATGGTGAATTTCAGCATCAACGTCGGCTTTTGTGGAGAGATGGCTGCCAAGATAAGAAAGGTGGTCAACATTTTCCAGCTTCACATCATTAAGCTGGATTGATGGCACTACAGAGGGCTTGGTTTGTGCTTGCTGGTAAAGTACTTCGGGTTTTTTTGATGTTAAGCGAGAGGCCAAGCTGTTCATATGCTTCTGCAAAGACGTTTAGGAAAGTTTGGAGATCTTCCTCTGAATGTGCGCAGATTACATTATCATCAGTGTATTGACATTCTATGACACAGGAAGTAATTATCTTACTTTTTGCTTTCAGCCTACTGAGATTAAAAAGTTTTCCATCTGTTCGATATATGATTGTATGTTGAATGTAACTGTGGACGGAGATCCATAACATTGTTCAGGAGGCAGCAACTCAATCCATCCCAAAGAAAAAGAAATGCAAGAAAGCAAAGTGGCTGTCTGCTAAGGCTTTACAAGTAGCTGAGGAAAGAAGAGAAGTGAAAAGCAAGGGAGAAAGGGGAAGATATATCCAACTGAATGCAGAGTTCCAGAGAATAGCAAGGAGAGACAAGAAGGCCTTCTTAAATGAACAATGCAAAGAAATCAATTCTTCGGCGTTCAGCCTTCCTTATAGTCCAGCTCTCACAGCCATACATTACTACTGGGAAAACCATAGCTTTGATTAGACGGACCTTTGTCGGCAAGGTGATGTCTCTGCTTCTTACTACGCCGTCTAGGTTTGCCATAGCTTTCCTCCCAAGGAGCAAGCGTCTTTTAATTTCATGGCTACAGTCACCATCTGCAGTGATCTTGGAGCCCAAGAAAGTAAAATCTGTCACCGCTTCCATTTCTTCCCCTTCTATATGCCAGGAAGTGATGGGGCCAGATGCCATGATCTGAGTTTTTTTAATGTTGAGTTTCAAACCAGCTTTTGCACTCTCCTCTTTCACCCTCAACAAGAGGCTCTTGAGATCCTCTTCGCTTTCTGCCATTAGGGTGGTATCGTCTGCATATCGGAGGTTGTTAATAATTCTCCCAGGAGTCTTAATTCCGACCTGTGATTCATCCAACCCGGCGTTTCTCATGATGTAATCTGCATATAAGTTAAATAAGCAGGGTGACAATATGCAGCCTTGTCTTACTCCTTTCCCAATTTGGAACCAATCGGTTGTTCCATGTCTGGTTCTTACTGTTGCTTCTTGCTTGACCCTCGTACAGGTTTCTCAGAAGACAGGTAAGGTGGTCTGGTACTCCCATCACTTTAAGAATTTGCCACAGTTTGTTGTGGTCCACACAATCAAAGGCTTTAGCATAGTCAATGAAGCAGAAATAGACATTTTTCTGGAATTCTCTTCCTTTCTCCATGATCCAGCGAATGTTGGCGATTTGATCTCTAGTTCCTCTGCCTCTTCGAAACCCAGCTTGTACTTCTGGTAGTTCTAGGTTTGCATACTGCTGAAGCCTAGCATGTAGGACTTTGAGCATCACCTTGCTGGCATGTGAAATGAGCGCAATTGTGCGGTAGTTTGAACACTCTTTGGTGTTGCCCTTCTTTGAAATTGGAATGTAAACTGACCTTTTCCAGTCTTGCGGCCATTGTTGAGTGTTCCAAATTTGTTGGCATATTGAGTGCAGCACTTTAACAGCATCATCTTTTAGGATTTTAAATAGCTCAGCTGGAATACTGTCATCTCCGCTAGCTTTGTTGTTACTAATGATTCCTACGGCCCACTTGACTTCACTCTCGAGGATGTCTGGCTCAAGTTCAGTGGCTGCACTATCATGGCTATCAGGGACATTAAGATCTTTCCTGTATAGTTCTTCTGTGTATTCTTTCCACCTCTTCTTAATCTCATCTGCTTCTGTTAGGTCCCTGCCTTCTTTGTCCTTTATCATACCCGTCTTTGCACAAAACGTTCCCTTGAGATCTCCGATTTTCTTGAAGAGATCTCTAGTCTTTCCCATTCTGTTGTTTTCCTCGATTTCTTTGCATTGTTCATTTAAGAAGGCCTTCTTGTCTCTCCTTGGAAATCTGCATTCAGTTGGATATATCTTCCCCTTTCTCCCTTGCTTTTCGCTTCCCTTCTTTCCTTAGCTACTTGTAAAGCCTCATCAGACAGCCACTTTGCTTTCTTGCATTTCTTTTTCTTTGGGATGGATTTCGTTGCTGCCTCCTGAACAATGTTACGGACCTCCATCCATAGTTCCTCAGGGACTCTGTCTATCAGGTCTAATCCCTGAAATCTATTCGTCACCTCCACTGTATATAAGGGATATGATTTAGGTCATACCTGAATGGTTTAGTGGTTTTCCCTACGTTCTTCAATTTCAGCCGAAATTTTGCAACAAGAAGCTCATGATCTGAGCCACAGTCAGCTCCAGGCCTTGTTTTGACTGACTGTATAGAGCTTCTCCATCTTTGGCTGCAAAGGACATAATCAATTTAATTTTGATATTGACCATCTGGTGATGTCCATGTGTAGAGTCGCCTCTTGTGCTGATGGAAAAGAGTGTTTGCTATGATCAGCGTGTTCTCTTGGCAAAACTCTATTAGCTTTTGTCCTGCTTCATTTTGTACACCAAGGCCATGCCTGCCTGTTATCCCGGTAATTTCTTGTCTTCCTACTTTAGCATTCCAATCCCCTATGATGAGGAGGAGATCTATTTTTGGAGTTAGTTCTAGAAGGTGTTGTAGGTCTTCATAGAACCGATCAAGCTCAGCTTCTTCAGCATCAGTGGTTGGGGCATAGATTTGAATTACTGTGATGTTGAATGGTTTGCCTTGGATTCGTACTGAGATCATTCTATCATTTTTAAGATTGGAGCCCAGTACTGCTTTTCCCACCCTTTTGTTGACTATGAGTGCTACTCCATTTCTTCTAAGGGATTCTTGCCCACAGTAGTAGATATGATGGTCACCTGAATTAAATTCGCCTATGCCTGTCCATTTTAGTTCGCTGATTCCCAAGATGTCAATGTTCAGTCTTGCCATCTCATGTTTGACCACCTCCAGCTTACCTTGATTCATTGATGTGACATTCCAGGTTCCTAGACAATATTGTTCTTTACAGCATCAGATTTTCTTTTCACCACCAGACACATCCACAGCTGAGTGTCCTTTTGGCTTTGGCCCAGCCGCTTCACTCTTTCTGGTGCTACTTGGAAATACCCTCTGCTCTTCCCCAGTAGTATATTGGACACCTTCTGACCTGAGGGGCTCATCTTCTGGCGTCATCTCTTTCAGCCTTGTGATACGTTCCATGGGGTTGTCTTGGCGAGAATACTGGAGTGGGTTGCCATTTCCTTATCCAGTGGACCACATTTTGTCAGAACTCTCTGCCTTGACCTGTCCGTCTTGGGTGGCCCTGCATGGCATAGCTTATGGCTTCACTGAGTTACGCAAGCCCCTTCGCCACAACAAGGAAGTGATCCATGAAGGGGCTAGCCATGATAGGCTACGTTAATCGTTACGTAGCCTATCACGGGGTTGTTGTTGTTGTTTTGCTTTATTTTGTAATGGCGGCGGCGGCAGCTGGTCAGAAGACCGGCTGCCGCCCCCGCCGAACCGCCACCGAACCGCCTCCGGGACCCGCCGCCGGGAGGGACATTCACAGGAGGTAAGTCCCATCCCGGGAGGGGGGGGGCGGAGAATTTCACCGCCAATTTCGGTGAATTTGAAATTTCAATTTCAACGCATTCGGCCTCCCGGAGATTCGGGGAGAAATTCTCCGCCATCCCTATGTGGTGCTGGAGAAGACTCTTATGAGTCCCTTGGACTGCAAGGAGGTCAAATCAGTCCATCCTAAAGGAAATCAACCCTGTCTGCTGATTGGAACGACAGATACTGAAGCTGAAGCTCAAATATTTTGGCCACCTAATGCGAAGAGAAAACTCCCTGGCAAAGACCCTGATGCTGGGAAAGATTGAAGGCAGAAGGAGACAGCAGAGGATGAGATGGCTAGATAGCATCACCGATGTATAGAATATGGTTTTGAGCACACTCCAGGGGAGAGTGCAGGACAGAAAGGCCTGACGTGCTATCGTCCATGGGGTCATAAAGAGTCGGACACGACTGAACAACTGAATAACAACTTATCCATGCTTTTTCAGTACCTATAAATAAAAATAACAATTATTTCATTATTACCTACATATTCCTTATAATGTATACAGTATGTGAAGTGTTAAATGCTTGGGAATGTTGCCTCAAAGAAAAGCTGTGTTCCACTCACTTTTACTCACTGGGAATCACATCAAAGTGGAAACTGAAAACAAAGCACACTTTAACGCTTCTAGAAGGAAGACCATTTTTCCAGTTAATACTCACACAACCTGTAGAACCTTGAAAGGAGGCTTATGGACACTTGCTTTTGCCATCTTAGCTCACTGCAGACAGGGTATTCAAAAAATAAAAGCCCCTCAGCTCAGCTTGGTGACCTCAAATACTAAATCTGCCCCCCAGCACCCCCCCTTGCTACCGGAAGTATCATCTCCTCCCATATACACTTGCCCAGACCCTGAGATCAGCTTTAGCAGTCTGACTGCAGAAGCCCCCGCCAAAGGAAGCAAGGTGGGTGGCTACTATGACAAGGGCCTTTTCTCCTGTGGCATCCCAGTTGTGGAGGAGAAAATTGGGGTATCGTATTCTCTTATAACCAGAGGTTGGGGGGAGGGGAGTAGATTCTATTTCTTATATTAAGAAAATGCCTCAGTGGACTAGTCTGAATCTTCGTAGTGGAGGAGAAGTATATTTGAGGATGGCCTGTGGCAATTTTGAAGTAGAACTGGTCAGAAATTGCTTTTTTCTAGGAGGTTTAATTTTGATAGGTGAGCTCCTGAAAAGAATTTCCACACCAGCCACTCAGGTTTTGGGAAACTCCATTCCAAAGCAGATCGTGTCTATGTAAGGCAGGAGTCCCTGCAACTCTGACACAAGGACTCCTTTATTGTAATTCTTATTCTGATTTGAGAGGTCTTATGCTGTATGCTCTGCTGACTAAATTCCCAGGGCATTCTGAGGAAAGATTGGTCATTCACTGTCCTGGGAAAAGTCAGATATCTCAACAAAGAGGTGGCTAATTATTTTCTAATCATCATGCGTATGAGCACTCAGCTGATTGTATAAGCTAAACTGAAGAAACTATCCCTTTGTCCTGATATTATGTCTTGTATTTTATCTTGAATTGGTCTAACGCCCATTACACACACACACACACACACGTAGTTTCTTCAGAAGTAAATCCCACAGAGTGCAGTAGGATTTACAGTGAAGTACTGTAGTGGATGAGGAAGAAACAGTGCTCACCCTTAAGAAAGGGCCACAACTATGGCCCTGTAATTATTCTGGAGAGGGAACTGCTGTGCGGACATTTGCATTTGGACCACTCCCAAGAAAGAACCACCCCAGCTCCAGCCTGTGTCTTATCACAACATTTAAAAGCAAAGAGGCTGCTGGTTCTTTTGGCTGAAACTATGCAAGGGAACCCCATGGATCCAGTCATACATGAGCGTACTGAACTAAATGATGCCTTCACTTTAATGAAGCTCTGAATTCTTCTTCAAAAAGACAGAGTGGCAAAAGTCAGGAGAGCGATTTATCAGGGATGACCAGAGATACCAGAAAAGATGGACACTCTCCCATAAATGGGGACAACCGGAGTGCAGGTTTGGAAGCATTAGATCATCTGCATCACTTACTTCACAACCCTGGTTAAAGGGGACTCAGAGAAAACGTATGGTTTGTTGCAAAAGAAATACTGTGAAGACAGGACTCCACTGAAATCTCTTTCTCTTTCTCAAGGAAATCTCTTTGGATGCATACCAGTGTTTGGGAATGTGTGGCCCTCCACATAGCACTGGACTGCACATTCAGCAGCCCGAACTGGCCTAGCCCATGGGGGAAAATGATGGGCGTTGCAGTCCGAGAACATCAGGAGGGCCACATCTTCCCCATTCCTTATGCGCATGAAGGCGCACACTACGTGGGGGCATTTCCCAGCCCTGCCCCCTTTACCAGCCCTCCCAATCGCACTTCGTGTGCTGGATAGGCCAGCATGACCAGTGATCCAAGAATGAATGGTGGTCGCCACACAACGGAAGGATCTCCCCCTACTACTACTTCCAGTGAGCTCATCAGAACTGTGCATCATCTGGGTTGGGAAGAAGTGAATTATATTCAACAAACTGGTTAGTTATGAACCCAGTTTGCAGAGAAAAATGAAATGTAAAGATAAGTTTAAGGTAACTAACTTTATTATTGGAAACATTCCAAGTGTCACATCTTTAAACTTTTCAAAACTTCCTTAAACACACTCTTCTTGTTGTCGACTCCAGGGATGCCCCTGTAACGTCCTTGTTCTGGTCCATCAGTCACTTGATTCTTAATTTTTACCAATAAGCACACGCGACTCATGACAACATAGCATTGTCCATGGCAGAAGAGAGGTGTTGGCAGACAACCATCAGCCAGAGGAAAGCCATCCAAGCGAACAACACAGAAGCAATTTCAGAGACATAGATCTTACAGATTGAGCCAGAAATTTCATCATTCTGCCATTGTGATGGAGGCACAATGATAGGTCCATAGGTATAGCAAATGCAGCTGAGTTCTCGTACTCAAGGACTTCAATGACATGCTAGTTCTCAGTAGCGCATGGGTAAACATTGAGTAGCATGTTAGTGAGTGACTCCAGCAAGGTGCAGCCCAGTGTGCTGTTCTCTGCTCGCTCAAGCCAAGCCATAGTGGCCTCATTGGTGTCAAGGATGTACAGCTACCATAGCTTGGAGGCGCATCTGACCACGCACACAGTGCTCATCGGATGGCAAAGTGACCATTGCACTCTGAACACAAATGGATTGGGAGCTTGTGGCTGTGCAATCTTGAGGGATGCGTACCAGGAAGCAAAGCCTAGAGTACTGCTGTCCTTGCGAACATCCTTCAGAAATTTCTTGCCCAGAATGGAGCCATCGGTGACAATGTTGCAGATGAAAATGGGAACCAAGGGTGGTGGTAGTGAAAACTTTCTGCTATGGCAGCAAAGAATTGACAATTCACACTTGAAAAGGAAGGCGTCACAGTGCTCACAACCCTTAACACAGTTGCCGATATTGTAGCAGCCATATCGGGGGTCAGACTAAGTAGCCTCATGCAGTCTCATGCTTCATGTTCTTGCTGAGCTCTTTCTCCCTTGAATATATTGTTGTAAGCTGACGAGACACAGGAATTCCTTATCTTGTCAAAGGTCATACAATTGATATCTTGTTCCCTGCTGTTCTCTTCTGTTCTCTCCTTATCATGGCAACCCTATAACCCAGTTCTTGTATTATAAACAATGGCGCTATGAGAAGAAATGTTGAGGACTGCAACCCCACGCGGGAGGGGGAGGAGGAGCCGTTTCATATGTGTCACAATGTCTATAAAACCAATGTGCTGATGTATTTCGGGGCTTCTGGCTCTTTGGAAATGATTCCAGCCTTAAGCCCGCGCGTTAAATAAAGGATCTCTTTTTCCTTCACTCCGTGGTCTCTCTGACTCTGGGTTCTGCAACAATATCAAACCTGTCGAGGTTGGTTACAGGACGCAGGACGAAAGGCGCAGTCTGCCTCCTGTGTCTGGGCTGGTTTCAGATGTTGATGGATGCAAGGCTGGCCAGAGCTTTGTTGACTCCCAAAGCCAAGGGATTGCCTGCATATGTAAGCTTCTTGAGGTGGAGGTGGAATCATCCCACGGGCACCGCCACTTGCATACGCGCTTCTTCTTTTTTTTTTTTAAAGTCAGCCGTGATAGGCTATGTAAACATTTACGTAGCCTATCACGGCTTACTGCAGGGACGCAAACGGCAGCAGCTACGGCCGCCGCCATTTGCGTCCTGGCAGGAGATGGGGTTTCGCGGCTGGAGGGATGGGGCGCCTCCCCCCCAGCCAGAATTTGGGGTGGAGGGATGGGGCGCCTCCCCCCCGGCCAGAATTTTGGCGGGGAGGGACGGAGCGCCTCCCCCCCACCGCGAAGCAAGCTTCGGGATCAGGTAAGGGACTTTCATCCATCCCTAGCTGTAGAAGAAGCACTCCTCCTGGCCTCACACTGGGGAGTTGCTTGTAGCAGAAAACACAATTTCCTCTCTACATCCCAAAATTTCATTCCCCTTATGAAGGGATCTAAATCACAATCTCTAATATCAGTATCTTTAGCAAAGGAGACCGTTACCTTGTCGTGGTGCTGGAGCTTGAGCACCTCAATGACGTCATGAGCTAAACCGTGAAGGGACACCCAAGACGGGAAGGTCATGGCAGAAAAGTCAGACTAAATACAATCCCTGGGGAAGGAAATGGCAACCCACCCCAGTATTCTTGCCATGAAAACTCAATGGATCAGTACAACCAGAGAAATGTCGGTATACCATCAGAAGATGGGACTCCCAGGTCGGAAGATGGTCAAAATGCTACTGGGGAGGAACAGAGGATAACTTCAACTAGCCCCAGATGCGATGACGCAGCTAGCTCCAAGCCAAAAGGGTGGCTAGCAGCTGATGGTGCTGGTGATGAACGATGAATCCGATGTTCTAAAGATCAACACACCATAGGAACCTGGAATGTAAGATCGATGAGCCAGGGCAAATTGGATGTGGTTATTGGAGAGATGTCAAGATTAAATATAGACATTTTGGGTGTCAGTGAACTGAAATGGACTGGAATGGGCCACTTCACATCAAATCACCACCAGATCTACTACTGTGGACAAGAGGAACACAGAAGAAATGGAGTAGCCTTCATAATTAATAATAAAGTGGCTAAAGCAGTGCTTGGATACAATCCAAAAAATGACAGAATGATCTCAATTTGAATTCAGGGGAAGCCATTTAACATCACAGTGATCCAAATATACACCCCAACCACAGATGCTGAAGAAGCAGAAGTAGATAGGTTCTATGAGGATCTGCAGCACCTACTGGATAGTACGCCAAACAAAGATGATATTTTCATTATAGGAGACTGGAATGCTAAGGTGAGTAGTCAAACGACACCTGGAATTACAGGCAAGCATGGTCTGGGAGAACAAAATGAAGCGGGACATAGGCTGATAGAATTTTGCCAATACAACTCACTGTGCATAACAAACACTCCCTTCCAGCAACCTAAGAGATGACTTTATACATGGACTTCACCACACGGTCGACATCGAAATCAGATTGACCACATCCTTTGTAGCCAAAGGTGGCAGACATCTATGCAGTTGGTAAAAACAAGACCTGGAGCTGATTGTAGTTCAGATCATGAACTTCTTATTGCACAATTTAGAATCAAACTCAAGAGAATAGGGAAGACCCACAGATCAGTTAGATATGAGCTCATGAATATTCCTCATAAATATGCAGTGGAGGTGAAGAATAGATTGAAGGGACTAGATTTAGTAGCTAGGGTCCTGGAAGAACTATGGACAGAAGTTTGCAACATTGTTCAGGAGGGGGCAACAACAAATGTCCCAAAGAAAAAGAACACCAAGAAGGCAAGATGGCTGTCTGCTGAGACGCTGGAAGCAGCCCAAGAAAGAAGGAAAGCAAAAGGCAACAGTGCTAGGGGAGATATGCCCAATTCAATGCAACATTCCAGAGGTTAGCCAGAAGAGATAAAGAATTATTTTTAAACAAGCAATGCACGGAAGCGGAAGAAGATAATAGAATAGGAAGGACAGAAGGCCTCTTACAGAAAATTAGAAACATCGGAGGTAAATTCCAGGCAAAAATGGGTATGATCAAAAACAAAGATGGCAAGGACCTAATAAGCAGAAGAGAGCAAGAAAAGGTGGCAAGGATATACGGAAGATCTGTATAGGAAGGACAATAATATCGGGGACAGATTTGATGGTGTGGTCAGTGAGCTAGAGCCAGACCTCCTGAAGAGTGAGGTTGAATGGGCCTTAAGAAGCATTGCTAATAACAAGGCAGCAGGAGATGACGGTATCCCAGCTGAACTGTTTAAAATCTTGCAAGATGATGCTGTCAAGGTGATGCATGCCATATGCCAGCAAATTTGGAAAAGACAAGAATGGCCAACAGATTGAAAAATCAACTTATATCCCCATACCAAAAAAGGGAAGCACCAAAGAATGTTCTAACTATCAAATAGTGGCACTAATTTCACATGCCAGGAAGGTAATGCTCAAGATCTTGCAAGGTAGACTCCAACAATTCATGGAACGAGAATTGCCAGATGTACAAGCTGGGTTACGAAAAGGCAGAGGAACTAGAGACCAAATTGTCAATATCCACTGGAGAATGGAGAAAGCCAGGGAGTTTCAGAAAAACATATATTTCTGTTTTATTGACTATTCTAAAGCCTTTAACTGTGTGGATCATCACAAATTGTGGCAAGTTCTTGGTGGGATGGGGATACCAAGTCATCTTGTCTGCCTCCTGAGGAATCTGTATAACGACCAAGTAGCAACGGTAAGAACAGACCATGGAACGACGGACTGGTTTACGATTGGGAAAGGAGTATGGCAGGGATGTATACTCTCACCCTACCTATTCAACCTGTACGCAGAACACATCATGTGACATGCTGGGCTTGATGAAGCCAAGGCTGGAGTTAAAATCGCTGGAAGAAACATGAACAATCTCCGATATGCAGGTGATACCAGTTTGATGGCTGAAAGTGAGGAGGAGCTGAGGCACCTCATGACGAAGGTGAAAGAAGAAAGTGCAAAAGCTGGGTTGCAGTTAAACCTCCAAAAAAACAAGATTATGGCAACCAACTTGATTGAGAACTGGCAATTAGAGGGAGAAAATGTGGAGGCAGTGACAGACTTTGTCTTTCTAGGCGCAAAGATTACTGCAGATGCTGACTGCAGCCAGGAAATCAGAAGACGTTTACTTCTTGGGAGGACAGCAATGACAAATCTTGATAAAATAGTGAAGAGCAGAGACATCACACTGACAACAAAAGTCCACATAGTTCAAGCAATGGTATTCCCCGTAGTAACCTATGGCTGCGAGAGCTGGACCATAAGGAAGGCTGAGCGAAGGAAGATAGATGCTTTTGAGCTGTGGTGCTGGAGGAAAATTCTGAGGGTGCCTTGGACTGCAAGAAGATCCAACCAGTCCATCCTCCAGGAAATCAAGCCAGACTCCTCACTTGAGGGAATGATATTCAATGCAAAACTGAAGTACTTTTGCCACATCATGAGAAGACAGGATGCCCTGGAGAAGATGTCAATGCTAGGGAAAGTGGAAGGCAAAAGGAAGAGGGGCCGACCAAGGGCAAGATGTATGGATGATATTCTGGATGTGACGGACTCGAGCTTGGGGGAGCTGGGGGTGGCGCCGGCCGATAGGAAGCTCTAGTCCATGAAGTCACGAATAGTCGGAAGCGACTGAACAAATAAACAACAATATCAGTATAGAGGACATTTGAGAATATAATGTGCCAAATTTCACAAAATGGGTTTCCCACAAAGAGACAATCTCTCTTAGACTGGCACACCACAAAATCTACCCAGTTTCATCATTGAATCCATTTGTTTGAAGCCCCATTGAGTGAAACCCTTCGACATTTTAGTGACAAGGAGAATATAAAGTACCCTTCGGACTGGTGCTGTCCTGTCATCCCTGCAAAGCACCTCACTGCTCTTGGAATAGTGCCGCACCCCCATCTGCAAAAATGCGCATTTTGGGATTTGGAGGAAGTTGCCTTGTAAAAGCCATAGAGCCATGTTTTTCTGCCATGGCGGTGCTGGAAATGATGGATGCATATTGTTTAGGGCTTAGTCCATGGAGTCCTGTGTGATCTGGGAAGGATTTGATAGTGGTTTGCAGGGATGGATCTCTGGGGCATCTTAGTACCTCAGCAGACTCACAGACTTTATTTCTGAAAGTTAGGATATATAAATGAATGAATGAATGAATGAATGAATGAATAATACATATATACATACACAATTAAAATAAGAAGAGAAGCAGAAGGCGTAGAGAGAATCAAACCAGCTATGAGGGAGCGAGAAAGAGGGCGAAGAGCGTGGTTTCGGAGCCCTGGTCTCACCTCCATCCCCAGAAACAGAGAAATCCTATGGCACTCTCAACACTGTCTATTACTGCACTGTAGAGCAAATCAACAATTGACCTTGGCCAGGCATTTACTATAGAAGCAATATCATAAGAGACAAGGCCAAGATAACTCCTTTAGGCTGATTGTCCACACAACACAGCCTGGTTGGGGACTGTACATTATGAAACGTTCTTCAGTTGAATTACAATGTCAAGCCAACTTGTATCAAAACTGAGTGTTAACCCAGTCAACAGCTCCTAGTGGAGGCTAGTGGCTCCAGTTTTGGTGGGGCTAGAATCCAGGGTGGTTCAGCACGTTGGACTCCTCCATTCAAGTTCTAGCTGATTCTGTCTGAAACCCAGAATGGGTTCACAGCTCCACTGAAATCAGGGCTGCCAGCCTGCACTGGCAGCTGCCCCAAATCTCAGGCTGAGCATTTCAGGATCTAAAGTTTAAATGTCCTGGGACCAAAAGCTGAGCAAATGACTATTCATGTCAAATATCTCTCTGTTCAGGAGACTGTCCCCTTTGAGAAAAACAATTCCCTCTGATTAAAAACTTCATTTCTGTGCAGTAAATGTGTGATGACCATAGATGACAATGACAAGCAAGGAAATGAAAGTACCAAATTAAAATCCTGCATTCTTTGAGAATAGTTCTTGATGACAACAAGTGCATGAAATCATCATAGGAAGCTCAGCAATTACAATACATATGCCATTAACAAGCAAAAAAAATCCATTTTATGTCTTGCATTCAGGGTTTTCCATGTGCACTCAAGCTGCAAAATGCTGGCACACTCAGCTGTTAAGGGCCGCACCTTCAACAGATGCATTATTTGGACAATGTGACTATGGTATAGTTCCAGCCTCACCACTACCGCAGATGTGGATGGCAGTCACTGGCAGAGTGAGACCCTCAAGGCTCAGCTTTGCCAGTCTCCTGTAACAGAAACACTGAAACTGTGCAACTGAAGCGATAAGCACATCAAAAGGCTCTGTTAACTATGATCTCACCAAACCAGTATCTCCTCCAAACTTACGCCAAATATTCTTCCACAACTCTACTTCTATGGATCAGATGCCCGAGTTCGTTTTGAACATGATATGCTCCTTCGTATTCAGATCAGGTCTCAGTAGAATGATGTAGCACTTGGGAATAAAGATGCAGCCCAGCAAGCCAGCACTGGAGGCCAAAATCGAGAAGACCTGCACAGCCACCATGTATTTCCCCTTGGTGCTCAGGTAGGAGGGCACAAAGGACAGCCAAACACTGCAGAAGACCAGCATGCTGAAGGTGATCAGTTTGGCTTCATTGAAGGCCCCAGGCAGCTTCCTGGCGAGGAAAGCCACTGTGAAGCAGATGGCAGCCAAGAAGCCCATGTAGCCAAGGGCAGTATAAAAGAAGACAACAGATCCTTTGTTGCATTGCAGGATGATCTGTCCAGGCTGGGAGTACATGTCAGCATCAGGGAATGGGGCAGAGCTCCCCAGCCAGATGGTGCAGATGACAACTTGGACACTAGAACAAGAACTTACAATGGAGTTTGCCAGACTCTTCCCCAGCCATCTCTTCACTCTGTTCCCTGGTTTTGTGGCCAGGAAAGCCAACACCACCATGATGGTTTTGGCCAACACCGAAGAAACGGCAACTGAGAAGATGATGCTGAAGGCCATTTGTCTGAGAAGGCAAGTCACTTTCCTTGGCCGCCCCATGAACTGGAAGGAGGACAAGAAGGAAAGCATGATGAAGATGAGGAGAATGTAGGAGAGGTCTCGGTTGTTGGCCTTGATTATTGGAGTTTCTTGGTATTTCATGAAGATTCCTAATATGAAGCCTGTGGATAAGGACAAGAATAGACTAAAAGAAATCAGGACAATCCCCAAAGGTTCTTCATAGGTGAGGAAGGTTATCTCCTTGGGGACACATTGATCTCGGTCCTTGTTTGGATGCTGATCTTCCGGACACTTGATGCAATGGTCAGCATCTGAGAAGATGGAGAGTGAGTTCAGCAGGATTCACATCAACTGTACCTCCAGAGAAAAATTTGCAGTTGAGCAGGGAGAGAGAGAAACATTCCCTCACAGAGGACCTGTTTTGTGACCAGACCAGCCTCATCACCAAGCGAGGACCTTAGTAGTAGCAGGGCCAGGAAAGGTACTGTAATATCTCTGTCAGGCATTAGAGAGCAGTTGTCAGTCAGAGAAGATCAGAGAAGAAGAGGCTAGATGGATTGATGGGCTGACTTGGAATAAACACAGCTCTCTACCTCATTTAAATATGGAAAAGTGAGGGTATTTATCCCAGCATTGTTCGGGGTAAGGGAGTGTCTATGAGGTTATCCTCTTCTTATCTTCATAATAATCCTGTAATGCATTTAAAGCTACCTGGTAGCTGAGTGGCTTGTGATTTATTTATTTACTCAACTAATGCCCCACCTTTCTACCACAAGACGCTGCTCAAGGGAATTCTGGTTACCTTTGAAATCCGGAGTAGGAAACTTCCATAAAGCTTTCTTATTTTGTAATCAAGTTTTACTAAAGAGGTTTAACAAAACAGAAGACTGAATCAGCGTTGGGTGGGGGAGTACTCTGATCACCAGAAAGTGGAGGTTCTACCATTTTCACATCCCCTTTTCTGCCAGGGTCCCCCTACTTAACTGCCACAGGATCGTAGCACAGTGCAGACAATTCTCTGTGTATAATGGATAAAGGCCCACCATGTCTGTACATGCTGCCCTGTCCCAATCACGAAAAAGTCAGAGTGGTGTTTTTTTTTTGGGGGGGGGGCATGAGTTATACCAGGAAGAGTGTGCACTAAGCATCCCCCCTGCTTTGCACCCCAAACATTCACTCCCATCGTATTTTCTTTCTACTCACTTCTAGGAGTGCACGAAAGTCACTTACCTGGTCTCGCAGCTTTTCGCGGTGGGGGGAGGTGCTTCTCTGCTCTCCCCCTGAAGTTCAGGCTGGGGGGGGAGGCTTCCCGCCTCGCCTGGCCAAAATTCAGGCCGGGGAGGAGGTGCCTCGCCTCGCCCGGCCGCGAAATTAAAAGTTAAAAAACCCCAACACCCCCCTGATAGGCTACGTGACGATTAAGGTAGCCTATCACGGCTAGATCTGCAAAGTCAGCTGTGATAGGCTACGTAAATCGTCATGTAGCCTATCACGGGTGACTTAAAAAAAAAAAAAGCGCTTACGCAAATGGCGGCCCCCATAGGGAGCCGCCATTCGCGTTCCTTATTTGGTCGCTGTAGTCTACTTAAATCTTTACCTAGACTACGGCGAAAATAAGGGCAACGCAAATAGCGTTGCCCTTATTTTCGCCATAGTCTACGTAGGGATGGCGGAGAATTTCTCCCCGAAACTTTGGGGGGCCGAGCGCCAACGTGTTCGGCCCCCCGAACAAGTTTCGGGGAGAAATCCTCCGCCCCCCCTGCCCCCCGCCCCCCCCGGGACGGGACTTACCTTCCCTGAATGTCCCTCCCGGCGGCGGGTCCGGCTGGCGGTTCGTCCGGTGTTCGAGCGGGGCGGGAGCGGCAGCCAGTCTTTCGACCGGCTGCCGCCCCCGCCAATGCAATGAAAGAAAAAAAAAAAAGTCCCCTGATAGGCTACGTGACGATTCACGTAGCCTATCAAAGCAAGATTTGCAAAGTCAGCCGTGATAGGCTACGTGAATCGTCACGTAGCCTATCACGGGTGACTTTAAAAAAAAAAAGTGTGTACGGATAATGGCGGCCCCCATAGGGAGCTGCCATTCCCCTTCCTTATTTGGTCGCTGTAGTCTACGTCAATGTTTACGTAGACTACGGCGAAAATAAGGGCAACGCTATTTGCGTTGCCCTTATTTTCGCTGTAGTCTACGTAAACATTGACGTAGACTACAGCAACTAAATAAGGAACGCGAATGGCGGCTCCCTATGGGGGCCGCCATTCGCGTACGCGCTTTTTTTTTTTTAAAGTCACCCGTGATAGGCTACGTGACGATTCACGTAGCCTATCACGGCTGACTTTCCAGATCTAGCCATGATAGGCTACGTGAATCGTCACGTAGCCTATCAGGGGACGTGTTTTTTTTTTTTTTTTTTACTTTCGTGTTCGCGGCCGGGCGAGGCGGGAAGCCTCCTCCCCGGCCTGAATTTCGGCCGGGCGAGGCGGGAAGCCTCCCCCCCCGGCCTGAATTTCGGCCGGGCGAGGCGGGAAGCCTCCCCCCCCGGCCTGAACTTCGCGGGGGGAGCAGCGAAGCACTCCCCCCCACCGCGAAAAAGCTGCGAGAAAAGGTAAGTGACTTTCGTTCACCCCTAAGTCTACGTAATCTTTACGTAGACTACAGCGACCAAATAAGGAACATGAATGGCGGCTCCCTATGGGGGCCGCCATTATCCGTACGCACTTTTTTTTTTTTTTAATTCACCCGTGATAGGCTACGTGACGATTTACGTAGCCTATCATGGCTGACTTTGCAAATCTAGCCGTGATAGGCTACATTAATCGTCACGTAGCCTATCACAGGGGCGTTTTTTAAAATTTACTTTTATTAGAATGGCGGCGGCGGCAGCCGGTCGAAAGATCGGCTGCCGCCCCGCCCCCGACCAAGACCCGACGAACCGCCGCTGGGACCCGCCGCCGGGAGGGATATTCGGGAAAGGTAATTCCCGTCCTGGGGGGGGTGCAGGGGGTGGGGGGGCAGAGAATTTCTCCCCGAAAATTTTCAGGGGGCCGAACACGTTGGCGCTTGGCCCACCGAAGTTTCGGGGAGAAATTCTCCACCAACCCTACTCACTTCATAGAATTAATGGTGGAGATGAAAAAATAAACTGAGGCGAAGTAGGGGTCAGAGTTCAAAAAGTCTTTAGCATCTGTTTCAAAGATGTATGAATGTTGAATGTGTTAATTAAAATGCTTTTGAGCCTGCACATCAGAAAAATGATCACAATGATGTACGGACCAGAAGAATAAAACATTCTAGAAGAAGAGCAAGTAATAACAAATAAAATTAGCATTCAGTCGAAAGGAACATTAAAACCACGCTATGTACTAGAAGGGCATCATGAGGTATTTCACGCTGAGCAGTAGTGAATGGCCCATGACCATAAGGGATTCCCATGAGGTTTTACACTAGGAGCAACAGTCATTTATGAAGCCTTCTTCTCTTACCTACTCATGGATTGTTTTGCTAAAGGTGTTTAAGAGAAAAGAAGAGAGAAGTAAAATAGGGCTGTGGAGACTATTCAGCCCTAGGCAACTCCCATTCTTCTGATCTTGCCTACCTTCCTGGGATCCAGGTCAGGAGTGGGGGTTCTGTGGGGTTGGCAATGACAGTGGGGGGTCACTCTGGGTGGGGGTTTCCCCCCTTGTGCTTTGGGTCTCTAGATGTTGCTTCAGAACTGGAGAATTGGGTCAACCCAGCTTCAGGGGTGGTTGAGGTGAGTTCAGGCCGATTGGAGTCCTCTAAACTGAGCTCTGAATTAGGTTGGGTGGGCTGTGCACAACTCTAATTTTTGCTACCCTGACCCACCTTAATCTGCACCCTGAAGCTGAGTGTGAGGTAAAGAAGCTCTTTTAAAACAGGTGTGGTGCTGTCTCTCTGCTCTGCCCCAGTTGTCAACTGAGGGGTCACCAGAACTCTCTCCACTGCCTTCAAAGGAAGGCCCACCGGGCACCTCCAAGCCTCCTTTCAGACCTTTGTACTTCTCGAGTTTAGAGGAACTTCCATCTTCCTGTGCTATTGCTCCCAATGTGCTCCATCTGAATAGGGATGTCAGAGAATTACGCCACGGATCTTGGTGAGGCCGAATGCCAGTGCATTCAGCCCCCCGAAATCCATGGCGGAACGGCCTGCCACCCCCCCACCCTCCGCGGTTCCTCCCCAGGATGAGACATTTGCAGTCTGGTTGCTTGTGTGTGTGTTTGTTTTTACATAGATGTGATAGGCTACGTAAGTCTTTAAGTCTATCACGTTTGGGTAAAAAAAACACACAACAACACGTACGCAAATGGCAGCTACGGCCACTGCCATTTGCATTCCTTATTTTTGGCCATCTTAGTCTACATAAATATTTACGTAGACTAAGATGGCAAAAATAAAGGGGAATGCAAATAGCATAGTGAGCGCTATTTGCGTTCCGTTTTGAATTGCCATTTTAGCCTACGTAAATATTTACATAGACTAAGACAGCCAAAAATAAGGAGCGCAAATGGTTGCGGCCGTAGCCACCGCCATTTGCGTACACGGTTTTGTTTTTGTTTTGTTTTTACCCAGAGCCCTCTGCAGCCGGAAATCCGGCTGCGGGCAGCTCTGGCCTGGGCCTGGCCAGCTGCTCCATGGAGCCGCCGCGGAGCACAGCCGGCCATTCAAGGATTCCGGGGGGGAGGAACGGATCGCCTTCCCCCCCGTCAAGGATCCGGGGAGAGGGATGGAACGCCTCCCCCCCCACCATAAACATAATCCACGGAAAGGTAAGTCACTTTTGTCATTGTAGCGGCTGCCATTTGCGTCTTTCCAGGCTGCTGCGATTGGCTACGGAAGTATTTATGTAGCCATTCATAGCAAAGAGCAGGGACCCAAATGGCGTAGCGGTGGCCATTTGCGTCCCTACTCTTTGCCGTCATAGGCTACGTAAATACTTACATAGCCTATCACAGCAGCTGGAAGGACACAAAAGGCAGCCGCTACGACGGCCGCCATTTGTGGCTGCAGCAGCTGGCCGAGAGACCAGCCGCCACTGCCGGAGTGGCCGCCGGCCCACCGCCTCCGCACCTGCCCCAGGTAAGCTTTGTCCTGGGGCAATTCCGCGGGTTAGCGGGGGGTGGGGGGCCCTTCTGCCACAGGTTTCACCACCTCTTTAACTCAATCCCATTCTACCCATAGTGGGGCCATAATTCCATAGTAGAGCACCTGATTTACAGGCACAAGTCCCAGGTTCAATCCCTGGCATGATCTCCTGGTAGGGCTGCAATAACTCCTGCCTGAAACCCTGGAGTGTTGCCAGTCAGTGTCAACAATACTGGGTTAGAGGAGCCCATATTTTTGGAGGCAGCTACCTAAGTTGACCCTTGAATTCAGTACGAATTGGGAGTAATGAATAACTGACTGGATAGACATGTAGCCTAACACATGTCTGTCCAGGGGCTCGGGGAGGTGCCAACGTAACTGTGGTCACGGGCAGGGGGAGGTATGGCCTTGGCAGATTAACAGGCCAGCTGAGGAGAAGAGGGGCTAGACACCTTACAGCTGTCCCCTCTTCTGGTTCTTCCCCCAACCTGATGGTTCCTGATGGCCTTACCAGTCTGCCCTCGGGTCTGGTGGTGCTGATGCTGAATGCCTGGTGGGCCCCAAATAAAATCTCCCTCATCCATGATTTGATTGTGGATGAGGGGGCTGACCTGGTATGTATTACTGAGCCCAGGGTGGGGGAACTGGGAGGGGTCACTCTCTCCCAGCGGTGCCCTCCTGGGTACTCAGTGCAGCACCAACACCGACTCGAGGGTCGGGGAGGGGGGGTTGCCCTGGTCTATAGGAATTCAATCTCCCTCTCTAGGCTTCCTGCTCATTCGAGTGCAGATCTTGAGTGTCTTTACCTTGTGTTGGGTACGCAGGACAGATTAGGGATTCTGTTGGTGTACCGCCCACCCCGCCACCCATCAGACTCCCTGCCTGAGCTGACGGAGGTGGTCTCGGAGTTGCTGTTGAGGACCCCTCGGATGATGGTCCTGGGGGATCTCAACTTCCATGCCAAGGCCGCTGTATCTTTGGCGGCTCAAGACTTCATGGCCGCCATGACAACCATGGGGCTGTCCCAATATGTCATCGGCCCAACGCATATAAAAGGACAAACACTTGATCTGGTTGTCTTGACTGGGCAGGAGGATGGTGATCTGAAAGTGGAGGAATTAACATCTGTCCATTTGGCATGGTCAGATCACTTCCTGTTGAGGTTTAGACTCCTGGCAGCCTTTCCCCTCTGCAAGGGTGGGGGACCTATTAAAATGGTCCGCCCCCATAGGCTAATGGATTCCTATGGATTCCAGAGGGCTCTGGGGGGGTTTCTGCTGGTATGGCTGGTGCTCCTGTGAAACCCCAGGTCACTCTGGGGAATGCAGAGATGACTCGGGTGGTTGACACGATCGTTCCCAAGCGCCGTCTCCCTCTGAACAGAGCCCAGCCAGCTCCTTGGTATTAGGGATGGCAGAGAATTCCGCCACGAATCTCAGTGAGGCCGAATGCCAGTGCATTTGGCCCCCCGAAATTCATGGCGGAATGAAGCCCACCCTGGCCCACCACCCCGCGAAAGGCGTGTGAAACGGAGCACCTACCTGGTGCCGTTCGCGCTGCTTTGAGAATGGCGGCCAGGTCTGCGGCTGCCATTCGCTTCACCATTTTTGCCGTGATAGGCTACGTAAATACTTACATAGCCTGTCACGGCTAACTCAGGGATGCCATGATAGGCTACGTAAATATTTATGTATCTTATCATGGTGAAAAAATGGGATGCAAATGGCGGCGGCTATGGCCGCCGCCATTTTCATCCCTGCTCAGGCGAGCTGCGGCCAGATGTTGCCGCGGGCAGCCCCGGCCGGCGGCTCCACGGAGTCGCCGAGGAGTAGAGCTGGCTGGCACAAAATGAAATGAAATGAAATGGAAAAGGTACGTCATTTCGTACATCCCTACTTGGTATACGCCTGAGCTGAGGGCAATGAAGCAAGCGAGGAGACGGCTAGAATGCAGATGGAGGAAAACTCGTGCTGAGTCTGACCAAACACAGGTAAGAGCTCACTATCGAGCCTCCTCTGTGGCGGTGAGGGTGGCCAAGAGACAGTGCTTCTCCACCAGTATTGCGTGTTCTCAGTGTCATCTAGAGGAGTTTTTCTGAGTGGTTTGCAGCCTGTTCCATTCTGGGCCAGGGAAAGACAACTGTGGGATTCTCGGTTGCATGCTGTGACGGGTTTGCACGGCACTTCGAAAATAAAGTCTCTCAGAATTTGTCATGAATAACCTCTCGACTGGATTACTGCAATGCGTTATACGTGGGGCTACCTTTGAAAACGGTCTGGAAACTTCAGTTGGTCTGAAACAGGGCAGCAAGAGTGTTAACAGGGAGTGGCCTGCGAGATCATATTACGCCAGTACTTTTCCAGCTGCACTGACCGTCAGTCCATTTCCAGCCCCGATTGAAAGTGCTGGTAGTAACATTTAAAGCCCTTAACAGCTTGGGGTCAGGCTATCTGAAGGATCGCCTCCTCCCATGGGTTCCTTCCTGCTGCCCAGACCCTGAGATCATCCTCAGAGGCCATTCTCTGTGCACACCTGCCAAGGAAGTGAGGCCGGTGGCTGGCATGAAGAGAGCCCAGGCTCCCCAGCTGTGGAATGAGCTCCCTAGGGAGGTTTGCCTGGCACCTACCTACATTGTATTCCTCCTGGCACCTTTTTATCCTCCCAGTATTTCAGTGTTTCAGCTTCCTAGTCTTTTAGCTTCAGTGTTTTAAATCTGTATTGTAAAATCTCTGCATTGCTGAAAGGTTTCATTCTGGTTGTAGTGTTCTGCTGTGATTTCAAGCTTTCATATTTTGCATTGTTTCATGCTGCGCTTTGTAGTTTTAATTTCTGTGAACCACCCAGAGAGCTTCGGCTATTGGGTGGTATAGAAATAAAATGAAATAAATAAATAAAAAAATATTTAGAAGCTGGGGGTGGGGGTGGGAAACACAAGACAGGCTGGATATTCTTAGAGCTTAAGAGATGTCACAAGCCAATCATAGGACGCAAATCCTTTCCCCTACCTCATTAAAATGGCCAGGCCATGCAATGGCTTCCTGCTTAATGGTGAGTTTCATGTCTGAAGATGCCTGTCTCTCCACACTCCCAATCGTCACTCTAGCATGAGACTCATTGGGAAACATCACCCAATTCACAATATCAAAGTCAGCTGCCAGTTCCCCAGTCTTATCCAGATACAGTCTGCCCATGGAAGCATTCGAAAACTGGATGTCTCGTAAGGAAGTGTGAAGCTAGAATGACAGAGAAAACAGCCCGGATTTAGAAGTCATGAAAATGTAGGCCATATCTTAGGCTTCATCACTTTGAGCTGTGAACTTCCATGTTCAATGCACATCCCATCCGGGCTCACAATGCCATTCTTTGGCTGTTCACAATCACAACTAGAGTTGTCAGAATAATCCACAATCAATTCAAAAGTGATCATATTTAAGAGAGGGCTTTTCCCATGTTGCACAGATTAGGGAAAACTGCAGGACTTTTTGTTGTTGTTTTACGGGGGGGGGGGTGCAAGTGCACATTAGTAAAACGTGCGCCTTGGGACATGACCAAAATGCTCGTACAGAAAAGTGCATCCCATCAATGAACAGATGGCAGAAGTAAAGATGCCTGATCATCTGCAAAGATGTTAAAACAAATCCTGCCCATTCCTACTCATAATGAAGATACCAGGCATGTTCAGACATCATGCTAAGCCATAATGGTTAAGGAATCTCTGCTCACCTTGGTGGCTTAGCGTGCCATGTGGGGGAGAAAACCCCATTCCTCATGCTTAGTAAGCCACCCCAACTAACCACCCCTCTGCAAAAGTGTTAAGGTGCCCGAGGTGACTTATCGTGCCATCTGGCGGGCTCCCCAGGGTTTCAACAGGCTCCAGAGGACTTCCAGGCCATGACCATAGAGTCTGCTGGATAGAGTCTCTTCCGCTGTGGGCAATGCTCTAACTGCCATGGCCCTTCTCTATGGACAAGTGCTATTTTGGACCCTGGAGAGGCCACCAGGACTGAATGCCAGGAGCCCTTTCATGCCACAGAAGATGGGATGCTCACAAAATATATCAAGAAGATTGCCAGATAACAATGAAGAGAGGATGGTTACCAAAATGAAAACAACATTGGGGGAAAAGGTCATATACCTTCTGGGGTGCCACAGCTCAAGAGATCAAAGAATGATCACCGAATCTTAATTTCTGAAACCACCCTTGCAAGTAGCAGGGGAACTGGAGTTCAGTACCTCCAACACCAGTGTAGAAGGCCCAAAAGGATACGAGGTTTGATGGTAGAATCATAGAATCATAGAATAGTATGAATGGAAGGGGGCTATAAGACCATTGCATCCAACCCCCTGCTTAATGCAGGAATCCAAGTCAAAGTATCCGTGACAGGTGGCTGTCCAGCCTCGTCTTGAATGCCTCCAGTGTGGGAGAGCCCACCATCTCCCTAGGTCATTGGTTCCATTGTCTTATTGCTCTGTCAGGAAGTTTTTCCTGATGTTCAGCTGGAATCTGGCTTCCTGTAACTTGAGCCCATGATTCCATGTCCTGCATTCTGGGATGATTGAGAAGAGATCCTGGCCTTCCTCTCTGTGACAACCTTTCAAGTACTTGAAGAGCGCTGTTGTATCTCCCCTCAGTCTTCTCTTCCCAAGGCTAAAGATGTCCAGTTCTTTCAGTCTCTCCTATTAGGATTTTGTTTCCAGTCACCTGATGATCTTTCCTGCCCTCCTCTGAATCCTCTCCAGTTTGTCTGCATCCTTCTTAATGTGTGGTGCCCAGAACTGGACACAGTACTCCAGATGAGGCCTAACCAGTGGTGAGTAGAGGGCAACTTGTACTTCATGTGATTTGGAAGTCTCATATTCAGCTTGTGATCAACAACAATTACAAGATCCTTCTTGCTTGTTGTCCTTTGGAGCCAAGTATTCCCCACTTGTAACTGTGCATTTGGGTTCTTTTTCCTCGGTGCAGAACTTGGCATTTATCCCTACTAAATGTCATTCTGTTGTTTTCTGCCCAGCACTCCAGTCTCTCAAGATCACTTTGAATTCTGTAACTGTCTTCCATGGTATTAGCTATCCTGCCCAATTGTGTATCATCTGCAGATTTGATCAGCATCTCATCATCCAAATCATTAATAAGAATGTGGAAGAGTACTTGGCCCGGGACTGAGCCCTGTGGTCCCTCACTCAATACCTCTCCCCAGTTTGAGAAGGTCCCATTAATAAGCACTCCTTGAGTCCGATTCTGTAGCCAACTGTGGATCCATCTGATGGGCCCTTGCCACTAGTCCATCTTCCAGGAAATATAGCCCGCGGTCCTGGACTCCAAATTTCTCATGCCAGCACCACCTTCATAGCCAGTCATTCACCTGGAGTATTTTTCTTTCCCTTTTTATCCCTCTTCCAACTACTGGAAGGATGGATGAGAAAACTACCTGGGCCCCAAAGTTCTTGAGTTTCCTTCCCAAAGCTTCAAAATCTGATGTGATTTCTTTGTAGCTCTGCTTGTCGGTATCATTTGTTCCCACATAGTTGAGAAGAAAGGGATACCTGTCATTGGGCTTTATGAGCATAGGGAACCCTTCAAACACATTTCTAGTCCATCCTCCTGGGAGACAGCTTACCTGGCAAGTCCATGGGTCTTCACGACATACTTAGGTTTCGATCCCACACAGCAGGGTGTCTCCCACTACTACTAGTCATCTCTTCTTCCTGTTGTAAGCCTTGCTTTCATCGCCTCTGTTTGACTGACCTTCAGCCTCTTGCTTGCTCTCATGCAGGATGCTCATGCAGGGTCCCCTGTAATTCTTCCTCTGCATGGTGTCCTGCAGTCTCATCCTCAAGTACCTGGAAACGATTCCATAGTTCCAATGCTTCTACTGGTCTAGAGTGGCTTCTAGTTGTTCTGCTCCTAATTGTCAACCTTTTCCGAGTAGTATCCTTTACTTCATTTTTCCTCGCCTCAGCAGTTTCCTATTCTGCCTCAGCTTGCTGTTGCTCTTCTAGCTTTATGTAGGGATGTACAAAAGTCACTTACCTTTTCGCGGAATTGATCGGCAGTGGGGGGGAGGTGCTCTGTCCCTCCCCCCGGAATCCTCGATGAGGGGGGGAGGCGATCCGGTCCACCCTTCCAGAATCCTGCCCAGCTGGCTCTGCTCCGTGGCGGCTCCACGGAGCAGCCGGCCAGGGCCGTCCGCAGCTGGAGTTCTGGCACGGATGGCCTGCTGCAGACGTAAATGGTGGCCACTGTAGTGGCTGCCATTTGCGTCCTTCCAGGCTGCCATGACAGGCTACAAAAGTATTTACGTAGCCTATCATGGCATGCCCCCCCAAAAAAACAGCATATACAAATGGCGGCGGCTATGGCAGCCGCCATTTGCATTCCCTATTTTTCGCCATTTTATTCTGCATAAATATTGACGTAGGCAATTACGGCGAAAAAAAGGGAACCACAAATAGCGTAGCAGGCCATTTGCGTATGCCATTTTTGTGTGTGTGTGTTTTGCTTGGCTTGCCGTGATAGGCTATGTAAATACGTATGTAGCCTATCATGGCAAAGACCAAGATGGAAATAGCAGCCTTGGCAGCTGGTCAAAAGACCAGCCTCCGCCGGAGCCGCTGCCATCCGGAACATCCACCCAAGGTAAGCTTCTTCCTGGGGGGCATCCGCGGGGGGACGGGGGGCAGGCCATTCCCCCATGGATTTTGGGGGGCCGAATGCCCGTGCATTCGGCCTCACTGAAATCCATGGTGGAATTCTCCGCCATCCTTAGCTTTATGTTTCTTGTTTTCTGATTGTACTGAAATTGCCTGTGCTTTGTCCTCTATTCACTGGAAGTTAAAAACACAGCCCCACTGGTATGGAAGTGTGTGTTACAAGAAAAGGATTTTTTAAAAAAGAAAAAAAAAACCATCATTAGCTGCCTCCCCCTTGACCTCCCCTGCCGAACTCCCCTGGCCAACTCCTGTTTTCTCTCCCTGTTCACTCACTCTTTTCGTTCACTCTTTGGGAGCTGGCTTCCTTGCATAGCCCCTAGACCAGCTAGAGCAGCTTCCTCTGCTCTGCTCACCTGGGAGGTGGGAAACAGATTGAAACTTCCTGCCCACACAGCTGCAGGGATCACTCAGGCCACACCCCCTCAATTCAATTGGAGCTCTCCGGAGCACATGTTGAGCACACGGAGACTCAGAATTGAAAGGACAGCCCCCTGGGCTTACTCCAGCCCACTCACTGCTTTGCCTTCATTTCCTCTTCCCCTGCAACTCCCCTGCAACTCCTATCTGCTCTCCCTGTTCGCTTGCTCTGATCACTCACTCTCTGGGAGGTTGCTTGCATCTATAGTCCCGAGACCAGCTGGAGGAGCTTCCTCTGCACTGCTCAGGTAGGAAACAGGAAACAGACATATCAAAGGAGATGTGAGTTCAAGTAGAATCAACAGCGTGGATTTTCCCTTGTTTCTTTTAATGGTCATCCGTCACGAGACCAAGACTGATACAGTCACATAACCAGAGAGGGAATCCAAATGGAAAGGAGCTAGGCAATCAGGAACTGCAGCTGGGCTTCCAACGCCCTCCCTCATGAGTTGTTGTTGTTCAGTCTTTCAGTCATATCCGACTCTTCATCACCCCATGGACCATAGCACACCAGGCCTTCCTGTCCTCCGCTCTCTCCCAGAGTGTGCTCAAATTAGGGATGGGGGAGAATTTCTCCCCGAAACTTTGGAGGGCCGAGTGCCAACGTGTTTGGCCCCCCGAAATAGTTTCGGGAGAAAATCTCCGGACCCCCCCCCCGCACCACACCCCCCCCCCGGGACGGGACTTACCTTTCCCGAATGTCCCTCCCGGCGGCGGGTCCCAGCGTCGGTTCGTCAGGTCTTCGACAGGGGCAGAAGCGGCAGCCGGTCTTTCGACCGGCTGCTGCTGCCGCAATTCCAATAAAAGTAAAAAAAAAAAAAAAGCCTCCTTGATGGGCTATGTGACAATTAACGTAGCCTATCATGGCTAGATTTGCAAAGTCTGCCATGATAGGCTACGTAAATCGTCACGTAGCCTATCACGGGTGACTTAAAAAAAAAAAAAAAGTGCGTACGGCTAATGGCGGCCCCCATAGGGAGCCGCCATTCACGTACCTTATTTGGTCGCTGTAGTCTACGTAAAGATTACGTAGACTACGTCGAAAATAAGGGCAACGCTATTTGCGTTGCCCTTATTTTCGCCGTAGTCTACGTAAAGATTTACGTAGACTACAGCGACCAAATAAGGAGAGCGAATGGCGGCTCCCTATGGGGGCCGCCATTTGCGTACGCGCTTTTTTTTTTTTAAGTCACCCGTGATAGGCTACGTGACAATTAACGTAGCTTATCACAGCTGACTTTGCAGATCTAGCCGTGATAGGCTACGTTAATCGTCACGTAGCCTATCACGGGGGAGTTTTCATTTTTTTAACTTTTTATTTCGTGGCCGGGCGAGGCGAGGCGCCTCCTCCCCGGCCTGAATTTTGGCCAGGCGAGGCGGGAAGCCTCCCCCCTGCCTGAATTTCAGCCGGGTGAGGCGGAAAGCCTCCCCCCCCGGCCTGAACTTCGGGGGGAGCAGCGAAGCGCCTCCCCTCCACCGCGAACAAGCTGCGAGCCCAGGTAACTGGCTTTCGTGCACCCCTAGCTCAAATTCATATTCATTGCATTGGTGATGCTATCTAGGCATCTCATCCTCTGCTGTCCCCTTCTCCTTTTGCCTTCAATCTTTCCCAGCATCAGGGTCTTTTCCAGGGAGTTTTCTCTTCGCATTAGGTGGCCAAAATATTTGAGGTCAGCTTCAGTATCTGCCCCTCCAATGAGCACTCAGGGTTGATTTCCTTTAGGATGGTCTGATTTGACTTCCTTGCAGTCCAGGGGACTCGTAAGAGTCTTCTCTAGCTCCCTCTTGAGACCACTAGTCAAAGGGGGGTATTAGGACTGGCAGTGGTTCTCCAAAACCAGGGCTGTGAACAGAGTCCCCATCACGGTTTGGATGCAACTTTGGGCCTTTTGAAGCAGCCCTGCTTTGCTTCAGGCTGATTCTGACCCCATCCACTTCTCTTCAGACCCCAGTCCAAAGCAAGATTTGTAATGGATATCTGAACCATTCTGATATGACATGTTCTCATTGACTGGCATTGAAAAATAGAAATGGCTGTCAGGTTTACAGTTTTTGTGCTAAACCCATGAAATTTGGGAACCTGGGATCCTCCATGGAGTGGATTCCACCTGCCAAATTTCAGACAGCCTGGCGTAGTAGTCGTTGTGCTAAAGGTAAAAAGGTAAAGGTGTCCCCAACCAGTCGTGTCCAACTCTAGGGTGTGGTGCTTATCTCAGAAATACAAACCACACTCAGGAGGGATAATAATCTGAGAAGTTAGTTGTTGAAGTGGAGGAATTCACTCTCCCCAATTCTGCTGTAGGTTTCTGTGAAGTGCTTCCTCGGTCAGTGACCTCTGAACACTGCAACTTGCCTCCGCATTCAGCTGCCCCACTACACCAGCACTCACTCTCTGGACCAGGGGAGAGCCTGACTGCCAACCAGGGCTGCGAGTCCCAGCCCCACCTCGTCCACCCCTGCCCCTGCCGACAAGATCAAAAGAAAGCAAATGCTGGACGGCCTACAAGCAAGGCAGGAGGACAACAGAAGATGACAGGTTTTTCAACTGTTGTTGTTCTTGCTGTTGTTTAAAGGAAATGTGATCAAAAATGGGAACGGAAGGAATACAGGAATGGAGAAGTGTGGAGGCGGGTGGAGGAGAGCCAAGAAAAAGGACAGGAGAGTAGTGTGTGTGTGTGTGTGTGTTTGTGTGTGTGTGACTGTGTGTGTAAATCTAGACAGAATGAAAGTAAGGGCAAGCAAATGGTTGAGAATTGAGAAGGGTGTCGTGGAAGTGAAAGAAAGAGGCAAGGGAAGGAAAAGGAAAGTAGTTTTTATTGTATTTCTCCTTTTTAAAATAAACAGTCAAGAAAAGAATGAAGTGTAAAACCTACTAGAGAAGGGGGAGGGGAGAGATAAAGAACAAGGAACAGAAAGATGGAAACTCAACCTCCGTACTTTTCGAGTGTTTGGTTTTTCAAATAAAGGATCTAAAAATGAAAGGAAGGAAGGAAGAAAGGAACGAAGGAAGGAAGGAAAAGAAAAGAAAAGAAAAGAAAAGAAAAGAAAAGAAAAGTTTGATTGGGAAGGAACAAGAAAGCACAAGCACACACACCCCATATAGGTTTAGCCAAATCTCCCTAACAACACTCCGTAAATCAAAACCACTACCTAATCAGTGTTCGCTCTCTCCCTCTCCCTCTCCCCCTCTCCATCTCTCTCTCTCTCTCTCTCACACACACAAACACACGAACGCACACATGCACACACGCGTGCACACACACACACACACACACACACACTGAAATGAAAGCAGACTGATCTCTCCAATATATCCACTCCAATACTGCCCCCCTCCTCCACCACTGTCACTGATTGGAGACTGCTGAGTTATACTCTGCCCTAATTGGGCAACTGGAGATGCCATTCGCCAAGGATCACCATTTCCTCCTCCCGTCTCCCCCTCCTTTCCCCCTCCCATATCTTTTGCAAGTTGCTACATTGTGGAGATGGGTTGTCTGTGTTTCAGAAGGCATCAGAATGGATGGATGGATGGACTCACCTCTGTCCAAGGCATGGGAGAGGTCCAAGAGCCCCCTGCCCAGCCTCCCAGCTTGCCTCGCAAGGTCATCCAAGAGAGCTGCCCCTACCGCCTCCACAGGGGTTAACTGCTGGAATCCTCAGCGCACATGGGCCCAGCAAGCAAGCCATCATCTCTTCACAAGGAGAAGATGGCTAGAGAGGGTGGTGTGCTGAGGCCTCATCCAGACAATGCCATCTGGTAAGGGCTTCCTTGACAGCTGAAAGGGCAAGATGAGGCCTCAGTGCTGTATATAGTCCAGCCACACATGTCATCTCCTCCTTGCAAGGAGGAGAGAGTGATAGTGGTTGGGGGGGTGAGAACTCGGGGCTGTTCCCAGCTGCTCAGAGGCCAGCACTGTCGGCTAGGGATGTTAGAGAATTCTGCCACAGATCCCAGGGGGGCCGAATTACAGTGAATTCGGCCACCTGGAATCCGTCGTAGAACGGAGCCCGCCTCCCCCCCGCCTCGCAAAAGCTCCGCGAAACAGAGGCGACCTGTCTGCAGCTCCAGCGCCTCCAGCCACTTGCAGACTGCTGTGGACACAAATGGCGGCCATCATAGCAGCCGACATTTGTGTCCCTATGGCAGCCCGTGAAAGGAAATGTATATATTTACGTAGCCTATTACGGCTAAAGCAGGGACACGAATGTTGTCTCCTACACCATTTGCGTCCCTGCTTTAGCTGTGATAGGCTATGTAAATATTTACGTAGCCTATCACTGGCTTGCGTAGGGACGCAAATGGTGTCCCCTACGCAGGACGCCATTTGCATCTGCACCAGCCCAGCAGCGGTTGGAGGCCCTGCTGTGGGTTGTCCCGGCTGGCCGCGGAGCGGAGCCAACCGGGCAGGATTCTGGGAGGAAGAATGGATCACCTCCCCCTCATCGAGGATTCCAGGGGGAGGAACGGATCACCTCCCCCCACCTGCGGAACCCGGCGGTACCAGGTAAGCGGGGTTTTGTACACCCCTCCTGTCAGCGCCACATGGCTCAGTGAGCGGGGTCAAAGGGGCTGGGTGGGGGGAGTCTGCTGGCCTCCCAGATGAAGGTGGGTGCTTGTGACATCCCTGTTGACCACAGGCTGCACCCACCTGGTCATACCCCATCCTCCACAGCTAGCTTATATTTGGAGGACATGTAAGAGGGGGCACATTGCTGCAAACTCCCTGGGCACTTCATAAGACCGCGATCAGAGAAATGGATTCCAATGGGTAGGTTGACTGCAGGGTATCCTGATGGTGCTTCACAAAAAAACAACAACTGGTTCTCAATGAGCCTGGGGCTTCATTTGTCAGGGATTTTTGGAGGAGGGAAGCTACTTGAGCATGTAACGGTGGCAGGAAACAGGGTCTACTGGCTGCCTGCACTGCCATGCAGGACGAACAATTATCTGCTCTAACATATGTTTGGTTATCTTCATCATGAGTCTTTATGGAGGTGTTCCCAAGGAAAAGGGAATACCTGCCAGGGCTGCAGCATTTGACAGTCCCACCTTTCTCCTCCAACCAGCATCAACGTCCGCTTGGGTCGAGATGAATATGCAGCATGTAAGGCATGGGCCACAGCTTGGATGCTGCTATAAGTAACGTAGCTGTCCTGAGACAGGGCTCTCTCAATCTCCTCCTGGGGCAGCGTCGCCTGTTTCTCTTTCTCTCTGCAACCTGTCCAAATTTTCATGGACAAAACATGCATTGAACTTGAACACTGAAAAGTTTCATCCCAAAACTGTTTCAGAGAAGGGGAGTGTGGCTCATAGAAGTCATATTTTGTCATTCTTTTAGTCTTCATTCTGAAGGACAAAGAACCGTGGAGGAAATGGAAGTAAGAAGGTGCAAGAGACAAGTTGATGTCAATGTTCGGAAAAGCTGGTGTGATCCAGAGTTTTGCCCCAGTTCGGTTCTTTTCGAGTGTTCTTTGAATAAAAATCAACGGAAAACAGCCATAGTGGGAGTCCGCATAGTAAACAATTACCTTCACTTCTTTCCCCAAGAAAGAAAGGTCCATCTGGAATATGTAATTTAAGAAAAGTCGTCCTAGTCTTTTGGAGAAAGCGACACAAATCCCGCTGCCGATCATCAGGGGTGTCAAGGCACCCAGGAACCGCTCCCCATTCTCAGTGTCTGGAGCGAAGAGACCGACCCACGTCCATCGGAAGAACAGGAGCAGCTGGACGATCCCCGAGTACTGGGCTTCCTCCTTCGGGGCCATGCGGTAGACAAAAGGGAACTGACTTTTGTCATTAGAAACAGGAGTAGCAATGCCATAACTGATCTAGGGAGCAAAGTAAAGTCAGAGACGGTAGTTTAGTCTCAGTTTGTTTTCTGGATGAAGGTCAAATATTTTTGGCTACAATGGAAGGACGATTATGTACCCTGTCTTGGGTTCCATATAGAGGAACCAGGGTAGGATAGAAAATACATGCATACATTTTTTACTAGTGTACAAAGAGCTAAACAACTTTGGAACAGGATACCTGCCAGAGCACCAATACAATCCAGTTCTATTGAAAATATTTTTCTTTCTCCCTCTCTATCTTCTTTAAAAAATAATTTTTAACATGGAGTTTTATTCTTTTACCTTATCCTGTATCTTTCATTGCCTTCTCCCATATGTGCCTGCCTGGACCTTAAGATCATCCTCAGCGGCCCTCCTCCGTGAGCCCCTGCCAAAGGAAGTGAGGCGGGTGGCTACTAGGAGGAGGGCTTTTTCTGCTGTGGCACCCTGGGTCTGGAATGAGCTCCCTGGTGAGGTTCGCCTGGCACCCACATTGTATTCCTTTCGGCAAAAGGTGAAGACCTTTTTATTTTCCCAGGCAATTTAGCATTTTAGCTTTCTAAACTTTTAGCTTTGCTGTTTTAAATCTGTATTTTAAACTCCTGCTCTGCTGCTAAGTTTTATTGTGGTTGTATTGTTATATTGTGGTTTTAATGTTCTACATATTTTAAATTGTTTTATTGTGTGCTGTTTGGTTTTAATTTTTGTGAACCGCCCAGAGAGCTTCGGCTATTGGGTGGTATAGAAATGAAATAAATAAATAAATAAATAAATAAATATTGTTCACCACTCCGGAATCTGTCTACCCGTGGAGTCAAATATAAATGTAAATGAATAAATACAGAAATGAATTCAGAAATAAACAAAGAAATAATAAATGCCCTACAGGGCCATGCCTTCAACAGAGAGATGGGTGACATCATAACTTCTGGGGCAGAATCATGGCAGTGGTCATGTGGGAGCTGCAAGAACTGCTGGGGAGGGTTCTCGTTCCTGTCAGCCATGACTGTTTTCTGCAACATCTGCATCGGAGAGCCTTTCAAGACATGATTAAAGGTGCAATCCTATACAGACAGATGGGCACTCAGACCTCCGCTGAAGTCAGAGGCAACCTCTGATCCAATTCAGGGCAGAACCAGCGCAAAGAAGGGGATTCCCTCTGTGTTGCACTTTGCCTTAGATGGACGTTTTCACGTCTCTATGTGTGGCTTCGGGAAGGGGCAGGAACCGGGCTGGGGATCATATGGAAAGCTGTCTAGTACAGCTTCTGTGGTCTCCTGCCATCCGTGCCCCCAGGGATGCCCAGCCTCCCATCCCAGAGCTCCACCACTGCCATGACTCACCTCCACACACTCCAGAGAACCATTATGCCCAGGAGGCACAGGGACTGAAGAGCGAGAGCTGAGCCCAAGCAGTGCTCAGCTCCCCTCTCTATGCACCTGGCCTCCTTTCTGCTCCCCATTCACACCTGTGGGATTTTGTAGTTGCTCGACATAGAGGAAATGTGGAGGGAGAGTTCTGATTCAGCCCCTTCGAGAACGGCCAGCAGGTGATTCTTCCTCCCGCAGCTGTAATGTGGAATGTCGCTTTCACCCCCAGCAAGGAGCTGCAGCATGGCGTAGGAGGTGGCTCTTCCGTCGAAGAAGGACTTGTAGATGTTGTAGCCCAGGGTGACATTGGGCAAGAGCCTGGGGTTCCGGTTGATCTCCTGAATGGCAAACATGAAGGACAGGATGTGCCATTTCTTTGTAGTGTGGAAACTGCAAAAAATAAACAAAAATTAAATGCAATGCCTCATGCTGTCATTCTCCACTGAATGAAAACATATCTCAGGTTCTTTCTTTTATACCCCCAAATTCTTTTTCATGTGTTTTCAATCCCAGAAGAGCCGATCATCACATAATGCTTTGGACATTCATAGGGGGCAGCAAGCATACCTGTGTTGCAAAGCAATTGGGTATCCATCTAGCTGATGAAAGGGAAAATGGAGATATTTGTACCACATTCCTTGAGAGGGGATGTTGGAAGATTGCAAGTATCAAGGATCTATGTGTCTGTCTGTCTGTCTGTATTTAGATAGGTAATCTCTCTCTCTCTCTCTCTCACACACACACACACACACACGCCTTTTGTTAAGGCTTATCAGTAAAAACTATCGTTCTGTCATGTAAAATCATAATAGGGGTGGGGTATCATTCAGAATGGTTTCACCGATGTTATTGAAAATTACAGGTGCCAGAAGAAGTGTTAGGTTTACATGCCATGAAGTTTCCAGGTCTACTGGTGAACTATGGGGAGAGAAACAGCACTATAAAGAGAAAAAGCAAGCAAGCAAGCAAACAATCTCCTCTCTCTGTCCAAAGTGACTTGGGGAGTATGTTTCAGCAACTGTGTTTGGATCAGAGTTTCTGAAGAAGAAAAACAAACTTTTTTAAAGTCTAAATCATTGATGATTTCCTACCTATTCCTCCTGTGTTGGGGATGGTGGAATTTTTTTTTTAAAAAATAACCCTTTTTAACATGTATGCAAGTCGTCAGCTGCCATTGTAGGCCTTGTTTTCATTTTGTTTTCTGCATCATGTCATGTTTTCTGGTGTTTGAAAGGGAAATGAAAACGGCCACAGCCATTAAAGGAAAAAAAAAAAGTTCCACAATTTGCCAGGGATATCGACTGGAAAAAAAATGTCTGGAGGGACATGTAGTGGGTATGTACTGGCCAATGAAGTGATAGTAAAGTAGGCTGATGTATTTAAAAGTAAGTAAATGCTTTGAAGAAATGCTAATTTCAGGTCTTCTCTGTGCGCCTGTGTGTGTGGGCATGGGCGTTCACAGGTCTACGGGTCTCCACCTTCCTGCCTTTATCGTTCTATGTGTTTCAAGGGATTTCACTTCTGGTTTGAGTTCAGCTTCACTCTCTCCTTTCCCCAAAATTCTCTTTAAATCACTTCTCTTTTAGCTTTGCAAGCTTTGTTACCGAATATCACCCATAGAGACTTAAAAGTGAGTAATATGGGGAGGGGATGTCATAGATTAACTGTGCCCTCTTATCCATGCTGTTTCAGTATGTATGAATAAAAATAACAATGTTTTTTTATTATTACCTACATAGACCTTACAGTGCATACATTATTTGACGTGTTAAGGGCTCAGGAACGTTGCCTCAAATAAAAGCTGAGTCCCACTCACTTTTACTCACTGGGAATCACATCAAAGTGGAAACTGAAAACGAAGCACTCTTTAATGCTTCTGGAAGGATCACCATTTTTCCAGTCGGTAGTCACACAACCTGTAGAACCCTAAAAGGAGGGTTACAGACACTTGCTTTTGCCATCTTAGCTCACCGCAGACAGGATATCCAAAAAACACAGCCCCTCAGCTCAGCTTGGTGACCCCAAATGCTCAACCTTCCCCCCCCAGCATCCCCCTTGCTACCTGAAGGATCATCTCCTCCCATATACACTTGCCCAGACCCTGAGATCAGCTTTAGCAGTCTGACTGCAGAAGCCCCCGCCAAACGAAGCAAGGTGGGTGGCTAGAATGACAAGTGCCTTTTCTCCTGTGGCTTTCCAGTTGTGGAAGAGAAAATTGGGGTATCGTATTCTCTTATAACCAGAGGTGTGTGTGTGTGGGGGAGTAGATTCTGTTTCTTATAATGAGAAAATGCCTCAGTGGACCAGTCTGAATCTTCATAGTGGAGGAGAAGTGTATTTGAGGATGGCCTGTGGCAATTTTGAAGTAGAACTGGTCAGAAATTGCTTTTTTCTAGGAGGTTTAATTTTGATAGGCGAGCTCCTGCAGTTTGACAGATTTTGTCCGGATTTTTTTCCCACTTGAGTTTCATGGGCTACTTTGGAAGATCATTTCTCCTGTTTGTACAGCATCTCTTGGAAAACAGTTTGTCCTCTTAGGTAGGAAGAAGGTGTAGAATATACTGTGCCTCAGAAAACTATAAGGAATTTCTAGGTTTTAACCCCATTTTAAGTCGGAATTCAAATAGAAAGGACTTTCCACACCAGCCATTCAGCCATTCTGGAATATTAACTAGTCCTTAATAGCATGAAGGGTGTTAATAGTCTTAAGCCATGTTATGTTCGGGGTGAGAAGGGGGAGAGAAAAAGTGATCTACCTATTAATAAGCCAAGAGGCGTAGCTCGGTGCCGATGATCTGCCACTGTATATTTGATATACACGGATATAGATGAACAAAATTTGGAGACAGATTCTTAATTCTCCTATCTCTAATAACCTAAATGAACAGATCACCAAAAAGATAACCAAGGGCTTTGGTTCATTGCCATCCCAGAAGCCTTTTCACCATTATAGGGAATCTATGCACAGAACACAAAATGAACTCAACTGGTAGTTGGCTTGAATCTCTGCTAACTCAGGAGCAACCACAGGCATCTGCAGTCTTGATTCAGAGACTTGATGATACTGAGTGACAGGAACCACACTCCTGCCCAGCAGAACCTGTTCCCCCATGATCCCATGTGATGCTGCCTAGTTCTGGTACTTCACTCTCTTCTTTGATGTCTCTTCAGAATAAACAGGGCCATCAAGCATCCATTCATGCAAGACTTAATCTTGGACCAGCAGCAGCACTTCAGGGGAGGTTTTAGGAAACTCCATTCCAAAGCAGATCGTGTCTGTGTAAGGCAGGAGTCCCTGCAACTCTGACCAAAGGACTCTTTTCTTGTAATTTTATTCTGATTTGAGAGGCCGTATGCTGTATGCTCTGCTGACTAACTTCCCAGGGCATTCTGAGGAAAGATTGGTCACTCACTGTCCTGGGAAAAGCCAGCTATCTCAACAAAGAGGTGGCTAATTATTTTCTAATCATCATGCGTATGAGCACTCAGCTGATTGTATGAGCTAAACTGAAGAAACTGTATCCCTGTATCCCAACATTATGTCTTGCATTTTATCTTGAATGGGTCTAACACCCATTTTACACATACACACACACACACCTGGCTTCTTCAGAAGTAAATCCCACAGATTGAAGTACTGTAGTGGATGAGGAAGAAAGGTGCTCACCCTTAACAAAGGGCCACAACTATGGCCCTGTAATTATTCTGGACAGGGAACCTCTGTGCGGACATTTGCATTTGGACCACTCCCAAGAAACTACCACCCCAGCTCCAGCCTGTGTCTTATCACAACATCTACTATCAAAGAGGCTGCTGGTTCTTTTGGCTGAAACAATGCAAGGGAACCCCATGGATCCAGTCATATGTGAGCATACTGAACTAAATGGTGCCTTCTCTTTAATGAAGCTCCGAATTCTTCTTCAAAAAGGACAGAGTGGCAAAAGTCAGAAGAGCGATTTATCAGGGATGACCAGAGATACCAGAAAAGATGGACAGTCTCCCATAAATGGGGACAACCGGAGTGCAGGTTTGGAAGCATTACATCATCTGCATCACTTACGTGACAACCCTGGTTACAGGGGACTCAGAGAAAACGTATGGTTCGTTGCACATGAAATACTGTCAAGACAGGACTCCACTGATGAGGTAGTCTCCTGGCCAGTAATAATAGGATCCTAACTCTTGCTCTTTGTTCAGAGTGGTCAAGCAGTCTGTCTTCTGCAGTTGACCAGCCGCATAAGGATGCAGCAGCAGCAGCAGCAACGATATCATTCTGGGTCTTCCTCCCTCCTGCTGTTCCTGCTTTCTGAGTTTCCTTTCACCTCCACAGCCAGCTAATCAGAAGATGTGAGAAAAGTCTTGCAAGATCGAGGCTGCAGTGTCTTTCCAATGACATCCCACTCAGAGCCGAAAGCAGCAGTGGCAGGTGGTGTACTAAACTATACCACAGGCATGGTCATCTCAGCCTGTCCGAAATCTGAGCCCAGGCTCTCGGGAGCTCAGGAGAGATTTTATGCACCAAGCTTTTCAGGCACGGTGCAGGACGGTTTCTGGAGCTGCCTTTCATTCTGATGTTGACATCGTTGGTCTCCAAGGAAAACAGAAAGCAAAACATCTCTTGAGCTCTGGCAAGACTCAGAATAGATCACTATGTTTTTGATAATGATCAGGGGAAGCTTCACAGCTGCAACTTCATGGATTCTCTGAGTGCCTCAAGGAGAGGTGCAGAATTGGGGAAAAACATGTTTGTGAGAAGTCACACAGGCAGCTCCATCTTCTGGTTGGCAAGGGGGAATGGTGAGGCTGGCCTGGCCTGTATGCGAAAAACTCACACAAAAGAGCCAAGATCAAGAACATCTCTCCAGATGCATACCAGTGGTTGGGAATGTGTGGCCCCCCAGGATAATGTCCTAGCCAATGGGGAGGTATGATGGGAGTTGCAGTCCAAGAACATCAGGAGGGCCACATCTTCCCCATTCCTTATGCAAAGAAATACAGTCCGGATTACCAGTGATCAAACAACAAATGGTGGCCGCCATACAACTGAAGGATCTCCCCCTATTAGTACTTCCAGTGAGCTCATCAGAACTGTGCATCATCTTGTTTAGGAAGAAGTAAATTATATTGAACAAAATGGTTAGTTACAAACACACTTTGCAGAGAATAAAGAAAGGTAAAGATGGGTTTAAGGTAACTAACTTTATTATTTGAAACGTTCCAGGTGTCACATTTTTCATCTTTTCAAAACTTCCTTAAATAACTGTCCAGTCCTTGTTCTGGTCCATCAATCACTTGATTCTTAAGGTTCACCGATGAGCACACGCGACACATGATAAGATAGAGTTGTCCATGGCAGAAGAGAGGTGTAGGCAGACAACCATCAGCCAGAGGAAAGCTAACAACGCAAAAGCAATTTCAGAGATTTGGGGAACATTGTGCATCTAGAGTAGGGATGTCCGAATCCCTTACCTGGTTCCGGTGGGGGCATCCGCTTGGGGGGGAGGTGATCCATTCCTCCCCCCGGAATCCTCGCTGGGTGGAGGCGATCCAGTCCTCCCCCCGGAATCCTCAATGGGGGGGAAGGCAATCTGGTCCTCCCTCCCGGAATGCTGCCCAGCCGGCTCCGCTCCATGGCCAGTCCATGGATCCGCTGGCCAGGTGATCCGCAGTGGGCCTCCAGCTGCTGCTGGGCTGGTGCAGACTAGGGATGTACGAAAGTCACTTACCTTTTCGATGGGGTGATTTGCGGTGGGGGGAAGGCGCTCCGCGCCTCCCCCCGAAATCCTAATCCTGCTGGCTCTGCTCCATGGAGATTCCGCAGAGCCACCAGCCAGGGCCACCCTCATCCAGACATCCAGCTGCTGGGCAGCCTGCAAGCAAAAAGACAAAACAAAACAAAAACCATGTACGCAAATGGTGGCGGCTATGGCAGCTGCCATTTGCGTTCCCTTTTTTTCGCTGTTTTAGCCTACGTAAATATTTGCGTAAGCTATTATGGCGGGAAAAAAAGGGGAACGCAAATAGTGTAGTGGGCTCCATTTGCGTTCCTTTTTTCCCCCACCGTTTTAGCCTACATAAATATTTATGTAAGCTATTACGGCAGGGAAAAAAAGGAACACAAATAATGTCCACTACGCTATTTGCGCTCCCCTTTTTTTGCCGTAATAGCTTATAGCGTTGATTTAGTCCAAATCACCTGCACCAGAGAGGGTCACACCAGAAGCTGACCCACCTGAAGGTCATCATTAGAATAATGAACCCCTGAAAGGACCCAAGTAGGTCTACAGAAAGAGGGCGCTCTCGTTTCAAGGGTTCCTGATGAACGGAACAAAACTGAGTTCCAAAAGTTAAAAAAAAATGTGTTTTTGTTGTCAACATTCTAGTAGCTAGAACATAGGCGTCCCAGGCCTCACTTGCTGTTTAGAGAAAACCGTCAATGCCACAGCGATAATAGTTTGCGCCTTTAAGTGCGCAGTCCACCGCTGGACCAAAGAGAGTATAAATTTGAGAAAAGCCTTTTGAGGGGGGAATTGTAGTAAAAATGTAACCTAAAAGCCATTGTATGTGTCTTAAGCAGCACGTAGTATTGTAAGAGCTGCGCATGCTTGGCATGAGCAGACAGTAACCCTAAGATAAGGTTGCCAAGCAAACTGCTAGCAACCAATCAAAGTGACAGGCTGGCTGAGGAATGCAAGCTGAGGTGATAAAACTGTAGCGCCGGGGTTGCCCAGGGTCGACTCTGCTTTTGAGCGTGAGCTCCTCTGTCGAACTGTTTGCAAATAGGGGGTCCAGCAGGGGCAGGACATCCCCTGACTTGGCCACCTCTGATCTAGCCACCTTTGAATTTCCAGTAATCACAGAACACATCTGTGGACACAGGGAGGTGATATGGTGGTTTTGGAGGGAGTTCCCATGTTAAAGCCATGGATCCATGGTTTTGTGCCATGGCAGGGCTGGAAATGTTGACTCCATGGTTAATGTTTAATCCATGGTTTAATCCATGGTTAAAGCCATGGGAGTTCCCATGTTAAAGCCATGGATCCATGGTTTTGTGCCATGGCAGTGCTGGAAATGTTGACTCCATGATGTTTAGGCTCAGTCCATGGAGTCATGTGTGATCTGTGAAGGAGTTGATGATTGTTCATGGGGGAGGCATCTCATGTTACAATCATGCAAAATCAAGAGGATCCATTCTACTCAATCCATTTATCACCTCTGTGTGCATTTGGCCTAATGTGTGTGTGTGTGTGTGATTTTTTCCCTCACTTCCGACGCACACGTTTTCACTCTGGCACCCTGTGCTCTCTCAAGAACATTTTTTTTCTGTATTTGTGCCTCCCCCGCCCCCTTGCCTCTCTGGTTTCTCTTTCTCTCTCCTCATTCCATTCTCTATCTTTGTGCCCCCTTTCTCTCCTATTGTGCCCTTTCTCTCTCTTGACCCCTGCACCACCCTTCTCTCTCGCTCATCAGCCTCCGTTGCTGGTTGTTCTGCATTCTGAACTCTTCTGCCTGCTGCTGCTTGACCACCACAACTCCCGCTCCCAGGTAGGGAATTAGGGATTGTGAAAAACCTGTTCATTTCGAGGATTGTCAGGCACCTTTTATTCCATCGTCCTCCCATCAACAAAGTTTCCAAATTTGTGCAAATTTGCATGGGCAAAATGGGAGAATTCCCCCAAAATGCACCTCCCCCCAGTGCACATTTTAATGCCCCAGCCTTTGTGGGAAATGTGCATTTTCAGCCAGTGTTTTAATTGTAGCTTATTTTTCTGCAACAAAATGTCCACAAAACAGTCTAAGGTTAGAAAAATGGTTCAGGAATTCTGTGGAATCCACCCAAGAGGGGGAAAGACAATCCACTGGTGGGATTCATACAAACCTGAACTCATTTGGTCCTATTGCAGATGTCTCCAACATCCCTAACTACAGGTCTCTCTCTGGCGGCCTATTAAACAAAAGTTTTTAGAAGAACAGCTGGGAAGGGGCAGGGATGGGAGAACATGATCATACAATAAAGTTCTCAGATTTCAGGTCTGACCAGGGTGACACATGTTTGGGCTACAGAACCAATCTCCAAGTGGTTGTAGCTCTTGTATGGATGGGCAAATGAGTGATATTCGAGAGTGCTTGGATCTGGTGGCGGGGATGGAGGAGGGAATGGTGGTGGCGGAAGTGGGGGAGGCGACAGCGGCAGTGGCCTTGGTAACGAGCTGGGGGATTTTGTGGGGGCTTCGGGGGGGGACCGGGATTTGGCCATCTGAATCCCACTTCAGATTCAGGGCCAAGTCAGGTCAAGGCCTCCCCGAGTGAGCCTGAGTCGAATCGGGCCCACCTCTGAAGCCACGAAGCTGCTTCCGAGTAGGATCGGGGGGTCCCTGCACAGCCCTGCTTTTATACACATCATCAGAGAAGGCTATCTCACATTGTTTACCTACAAGCACCCTCTAAAGCCGGGGGTGAGTGGAAGGATGTGAAGGCCTAGGATATGGTTCCTTGCTTCCTTGTTGCAGAGGCAGAAGAGGAAGAAGGAAGAGGAAGGGGAGGGGCAGGAAAAGGAAAAGGAAAAGGAAAAGGAACTGCTCAAGCTGCAGGACAGCAAGGGGGTGAACAAGACAAGTGGCTGTTGATTCGACACACGCTCTATCACCCCCCAGTGTCTGGAAGCATGTGGAGTTGTTGCTACTATCCAACACAAAGCATGTGGTATGGAAGTGTGGTCTGGCATGGGGGAGGGGAGATTCTAGGGCTGCCTTTGCTTACATTCACTTAAAGTGAACGAAAGCCCACCATGTCTCAAGACCATCTCTTCGGCTTTCGAACAACTCTTAACCATTAGGAAGTCCTTCCTCCTGATGACAAGGAGGCACATGAATGAAACACTCCTAGAGCTGTGGTGTGTAATTAGAGGTCCCCAAAACTTCGTTTTGGGCTGCACACTACAGTTCCTTATTCCTCTCTCTCTCTCTCTCTCAGCAATGATTGGCAGGGAGGCATACGCTTCACAACATCTGGTACCAAAGGGAACCATTGGACAAGACACTCATTGGCAATTATTAATTGGGGCCACGACAGTGTTTTGAGGCCAAAAGAAATGTTGGGCCAGACACAAAGATTGGGTCTGTCATTGAGGACACTGTCTGGTTGTATCAGTGGATGACATGTGGTTGATTTCATGTGGCCCAAACCTTAGGATGGTGTGTATACTCCTCTTTCTGGATCTTTCAGTGTGTGTGTTCAGAGGGTATAAGAATTAATATGTCACAGAGTGTTACACAAAGCCAATGGTTTGGACTGGAGAGAATTGTTCTGGCTCTCAAAGGGGGCATTCGCCCGGTCATGGAGATATAACACATAGAATAGCCTAAGCTTTATTAGGGCACAGGGGTTCTTGGGGCTGAGCATTCAGCTACATTTCAAACTTTCTGGGAATGAGGAACTGGGAAGCTAGTCCCCAACTTCAGCCTTGTCCTTGACACAGCCCTCCACTGCATTCCCTTTTCTGACACAGATGGAGTCCAGCCATTGCTTCAGATCCAAAGGAGATGATAGAAAATCTCACTTGGGCAGAGTTCTCTCCACGTCCAGCCTTCCCACCAATCTTTCAGCCCAGGATCTCAGTGCAACAGGTGTCAGTTAACTCTGTGTTGCTCCAAGGGCAGGTGCATGGATGGAGGAAAACCCATTTGTGCAAATTCACTGATGCCACTCCATATGCTGGTTGGGAGTCAACAAATGGACAATTGACCTTGGCCAGTTATTTACTAATATACAAGCAATATCATAAGAGACAAGGCCAAGATACTCCTTTAGGATGAATGTCTACACAAAACAGACGGGATGAGTAATGTGCATTATGAATCTTTCTTCTACTGAATCATAATGCCAAGACAACTTGTACCAAAAATGTGTGTCGACACAGTCCGAGAGCTTTGAGTATAGGCTGGTGGCTCCAGTTTTGGTGACTCTGTGAATCCAAACTGGTTCAGCACATTGGATTCCTCCTTTAGAGTTCTGGTTGGTTCTGTCTGAAACCCAGATTGGCTTCACAGCTCCACTGAAATCAGAGCTGCCAGCCTCCACTGGCAGCTGCCCAAAATCTCAGGCTGAGAATTTCAGGATTAAAGTTTAAACAGCCCTCTACCACAAACTGAGGATAACACTATCCCATATCAAACAACATTCTGTTTGGGAGACTGTCCACTCGGAGATAAACAATTCCCTCCGATCAAAAACATCATTTATGTGCAGTAGATGTGTGATGACCACAGATGACAATGACAATAACAAGAAAGGAAATGGAAGCACTATATTAAACTCCAGCATTCTCTTAGAAGGTCGTAATGACAAAAAGTGCATGAAAACTTCGTAGCAAGCAAAGCAAATACAATACACAAATCCCATTAACCAACAAACAAAATGCCATTTAAAGTCTTGCATTCAGGGCTTTCCATTTGCACTCAAGCTGCAAAATGCTGGTACACTGCAGCTGTTAAGGGCCACACCTTCAACAGATGCATTATTTAGACAATGTGGGTATGGTATAGTTCCAGCTCCACCACTACCTTAGATGTGGAGGGTTGTCAGTGGCAGAGTGAGAGACCCAAATCCCAGATTTTCCTACTTGCTGTGACAGAAACATGGAGACAATGCAACTGAAGCTATAAGTGCATTAAAAGTCTCTGTTAACTATGACCTCACCAATACTAGTATCTCCTCCAAACCTTTGCCAAATATTCTTCCACAGACTCACTTCTGTGGAGCAGATGCCCTAGTTTGTTTTGAACATGATATGCTCCTTTGTATTCAGATCAGGCCTCAGTACAATGATGTAGCACTTGGGAAGAAAGATACAGCCCAACAACCCAGCACTGGAGGCCAAGATCGAGAAGACTTGCACAGCCACCATGTATTTCCCCTTCGTGCTCAGGTAGGAGGGCACAAAGGACAGCCAAACACTGCAGAAGACCAGCATGCTGAAAGTGATCAGCTTGGCTTCATTGAAGGCCCCAGGCAGCTTCCTGGCGAGGAAAGCCACCGTGAAGCAGATGGCAGCCAGGAAGCCCATGTAGCCAAGGGCAGAATAAAAGAAGGCGACAGATCCTTCGTTGCATTGCAGGATGATCCATCCAGCCTGCGAGTGCATGTCAGCATCAGGGAATGGGGCAGAGCTCCCCAGCCAGATGGTGCAGATGGCAACTTGGACACTAGAACAAGAACTTACAATGGAGGTTGCAAGACTCTTCCCCAGCCATCTCTTCACTTGATTCCCTGGTTTTGTGGCCAGGAAAGCCAACACCACCGTGATGGTTTTGGCCAACACTGAAGAAACGGCAACTGAGAAGATGATGCTGAAGGCCGTTTGTCGGAGAAGGCAAGTCACTTTCCTTGGCCGCCCCATGAACAGGAAGGAGGACAAGAAGGAAAGCATGATGAAGAGGAGGAGAATGTAGGAGAGGTCTCGATTGTTGGCCTTGATTATTGGAGTTTCTTGGTATATAATGAAAATTCCTAATACGAAGCCTGTGGAGAGGGACAAGAATAGAGCAAAGGAAGTCAGGACAATCCCCAAAGGTTCTTCATAGGAGAGGAAGGTCACATCCTTGGGGACACATTGATCTCGGTTCTTATTTGGATGCTGATCTTCTGGACACTTGGTGCAATGGTCTGCATCTGAGAAGAAGGAGAGTGACTTCAGCAGGATTCACAGCAACTCTAGTTGGATGAATTTGAAATCTGTGGCCTCATCACCAAAGGAAGACCTTAGTAGCAGGGCCAGGAAAGCTGGATCTCTGGGACATTACAGAGCCTTTGTCAGTCAGAGAAGAACAGAGAAGAGTGAGCTAGATGGACTGATGGGTTGATATGGAATAAAGACAACTTCCTACCTTGTTTAAATATGGAGAAGTGAGTGTGTTGATACCAACGTTGTTCAGGGTAAGGGGGTTTCTGTGTGGTTAACCTGTTTTTATCTTCATAATATTCTTGTAAGCCATGTTAAGCTACGTGGTAGAGGATCGGCTTGTTATGTATGTATTTGCTCAAATTATGTTGCTCCTTTCCACAACAAGGTGGTGCTCGTGGGACTCCTAGTTAAGTTTCAAATCCGGAGAAGGAAAATTTCATAAAGCCTTCCAATTTTTTTTTACTACAGTTTTACTAAAGGGGTTTGAGGGAACAGAAGACTGAATCAACGTTGGGCAGGGGAGTGCTCTGGTCACCAGAAAGCAGGGGATGTACCATTTTCACATCCCTTTTCTGCCAGGGACCCCCGGCTTGCCTGCCACGGAATGACAGCAGAGTACAGATGATTCCTTGTGTGTAATGGAGAAAGGCCCACCATGTCTGTACATACTGCCCTGACTCAGTCATGGAAAAAGCAGAGCAGTTTGGGGGGGGATGATTTATACAAGGAAAAGTGTAAACTAAGCATCCCCCCTGCCTTGCACCCCAGAGATTGACTCCCATTGTCATTTTTTTTTTCACTCACTTATGGGATGAATGGTGGGGATTAAAAATGCTGAAGGGGACAGAGTTCAAAAAAGTCTTTGCCATTCGTTCCAAAGATGTATGAATATTTAATGTAAAAATTAAATGCTTTTGAGCCTGCACATCCGAACAATTATTGTAGAAGAAGAGCCACTAATAACACATAAAATAAGCATTCTGTGAAATCGATCAAGGCATCATTAAAACCATGCTGTGTACTGGAATGGCTGGGTGAATAAACCACAGCACTGTGAGCTATTTTAGCCGGAGCAGCAGTGAATGGCCGATGACCACAAGCCCCGTCTCTGAGCAGGGATTTGAACTCAGGTCTCTCCAGTCCAAGTCCAACCCTCCCGTTGCGTCATCAGTCTGTCTAATTCCAAGGAATTGCCATGATATTTTCAACTAGGAGCAACAGTCATTTAAGAAGCCTCCTTCTCTTACCTACTCATGGAATGTTTTGCTCAAGGGGTTTAAAAGAGAAGAAGATGGACTCAAAATCGGGTTGTGGAGACTATTGGGTGTATTCCTCTGAGGTCACCCACCTTCCAGAATGGAGATTGTTCCATCTGCGCATGGAGCGCAAGCATAGCAGCATGGTGGCTCTCCTTCCTGGACCTCCTTGGCGTATCCAGGGAGACAGCTCTCAGTGCACCTGGAACGAGGCACGGTCTAGCAGCAAAGAGAAGGAGCATCAAGGAAACCGTGTTATGAATAGTTGTGCCTATGGGAATGAGTCATACAGTTTAGAGAGGACCCAACAGGCTCTCTAGTGCTAGTGACCCTAAGTGAAATAGAGAGGTGAACCCAGGTCCTTGTTTCAGGGAAGCATTATTTACGCATCACAACATGGCACGGACGTTTTTGGTCTGTTTGTTTGTTTCAAAATGTATACACCACCTTTACTATAAGTGTACTCAAGGCAATGTAAAAACTGAGGAGGAAAAGGTATGGCAATGAAATAAACTAAAAGACAATGGTAAAATAACAGAAATTACAAGCAGCACCAATAAAACTTCAAGCTTCAAAACTTATGCATGCAATCCCAGTGAACAATAGGGGGTGGGAGATGAGCTTTTCGAGGGAGGAAAGCACCACCTCTGAAAACGCCTTCTCCTCTTCCCCATTTTGATCTTCAGTGCAGGGCAGGAAAAAAAAGGAAGGATTGGAAGCCTCACCCAACAGCTGGGAAGGGAAAGGCTTCTAAGAAGAAGGGGTCCATGCTGGATTTAGCAACACTGAGTGTTGCTCAACACTAAAAAGCCCCTTGAAACAGAAAGGACTGCCTGGTTGGGTCTCATGGGAGACCAAAATCCCCAGGGATGATGCCACAACACAAAATGCCTTCCCGCCAATTGTCACCAGCCAAATCTCAGAGGGTTGAGCCACTTAGAGGAGGCCTCATCAGATGCCGTAAGAGAACATATCCAAGAATCATGTGGAAGGCATCATTTTGACTAGGCCTGTGCCTGTGTGCTGCTTCGGTCCGAATCCTGAATCCTGAGAGGATCGGGGTGCTTCGGACTGAAGAAGTGAATTTCTGGAACAGATCAGGATCAAGCCAAAGCACTGCAGTGTGGGACGAGGCGGGTTGGGGCTGATTTGGGACTTCTGAATCGGCCTCCAAAGCGGGTTGGGTGGGCTGTGCACAGCCCTAATCTTTGCTACCCAAAGCCTAGATTGTGAAGGGCTTCAAGTGTATCAGCACTTTAATCTGAACCCTGAAGCTGACTGGGAGCCACAGAAGCACTTTTAAAACAGGTGAGGTGCTGTCTCTCTGGCCTGCCCCAGTTATCAGCTGTGGGCCCACCAGAACTCTCTCAGCTGTCCTCAAAGGAAGGCCCACCTGGCTGGCACCTCCAGGCCTCCTTTCTGAACTCTGTACTACTCAGGTTTAGAGGAACCTGAGACTTCCGGTGCCATTGCTCCCAATTTTGCTCCACCCGAATAGGATGATGGTGTTCTGGAAATGTTTGGGGGTGGGAGGCCAGGGACAAGCAATAAATCCAAGCCAGATTCTCTGCTATATAAATGGGATAGGCGAGAGAGGCATGAGAGAGGCAGGGAAGAGCAAGAATGGGAAGTCCAAAGGGTAGAGACAGATGAGGACCAAGGCAAGTTGTTTCCTGATGATTGGTGCTGACAGTCCTGGGTTATAAATGCATTGAGCTGGGATGGAAGTAGAGTAAAAGTTTTGTCCTCTGTGATGGATTCGCCCTTGTTTGGCCAACATCAGATCTGGGAGATATTTTGCTCTTTCAGATTATAGAGGTGCTCATTTGGCCCAGGCGGGTCTTATCTGCAAGAGGGGTTATCACCCACCAATCCTACAACTGCATGAGATGTGGGTGAAAAGGGGGCATTATTGTACTCCAACCCTTTGCTTTTTAGGAAGATTCAGGCCTGTTAATGTAGCAAACTGCAGAGGCCAACGCTGAACCAGAATGATTTCATATTATCTATTGCTCCCCAGAACATATGGGGAGGATGGGCATCTCCTCACAAATCTCACCTTGACTCTGGCTCCAGAGCGTACTGCCCCCACTGGGCGTTGTGTTACTCCTTATGGTCTCCCCCTTGTCTCTGCACTTAGAACCCATACCACCTCTCTTAACTCAATCCAATTCCACCCATACTGGGGCCATAATTCTGCAGTAGAGCACCTGATTTACATGCACAAGGTCCCAGTTTCAATCCCTGGCATCTCCAGAAAGGGCTGTAATTTCTCCTGCCTGAAACCCTGTAGAGCCTCCTCCAGTCAGGGTCAACAATACTGTGTTAGATGAACCCATATTATTGGAGACAGCTTCCTACATTGATGTTTGCATTCACTATGAATTGGGAGTTGTGTTTAACTGACTGGATACTTAGCCATTGTAGCCTAACACATGTTTAGATGCCTGGAAAAAAAAACCACAAAAATAGGACAGATATTATTAGAGCTTAAGAGATGTCACAAGCCAATAATAGGACACAAATCCTTTCCCCTACCTCGTTAAAATGGCCGGGCCATGCAATGGCTTCCCAGTTAATGGTGAATTTCATGTCTGGAGATGCCTGTCTCTGCACACTCCCAATATTCACTCTAGCACGGGACTTATTGGGAAACATCACCCAATTCACAATATCAAAGTCAGCTGCCAGTTCCCCCGTCTCATCCAGATACAGTCCGCTCATGGAAGCATTAGAAAACTGGATTTCTCTTAAGAAAGTGTGAAGCTGGAATGACAGAGAAAACAGCCCAGATATAGATGTCATGAAAATATAGTCATTATCTTAGGCCTCATCACTTTGAGCTGTAATGTTCCATGGTCAGTGCACATCCCATCTGGGCTCAGAGTGCCATTCTTTGGGTGTTCACAGTCACAAACAGGGATGTCAGAATAATCCTCAATTGATTCAGATGAGATTGGATTCAACAGTTGATGCACTTTTTCCAAGCTGCACAGATTCCAGGGACTTGCAGACCTTTTTTTTTTACTGGGGGGGGGGGAATTCTAGTAAAAAAAAAAGGGTTCCATCAATGAACAGATGGCAGAACTAAGGACGCCTGATAATCTGCAGAGATTTTTAAACCAAATCTGGACATTCCTACTGATAATACAAATACCCGGCCTGTGCACACATCATAATAAGCCATGATGGTTAGGGAATTTCTGCTAACCATGGCAGCTTAGCATGTCATGTGGGGGAGAAAACCACATTCCCCATTGTTAGCAAGCCACCCCGACTAACCAGCCCTTTGTAAAAGTGTTAGGGGCCAGCGGTGGCTCACCGTGTCATCTGGAGGCTCCCCAGTGGTTTCAACAGGCTCCAGAAGACTTGCAAGCCATGACCATAGAGCCTCTGGGTAGAGTGTTCTCCACTGTGGGAAACACTCTAGCCTCCATGGACTTTCTCTATGGCTGGGGGCCTAATTCAGATGCTCGAGCAGAAGCCAGGAGTGAGCGCCAGGAGCCGTTTCGTAAGATGGAGGATGGGATACTCAGGAAACACACCAGGAAGGTAGCCATATAACTACGGGGAGGGGATGGTCACCCAAATATAAATTGTTGTTTTTGTTGTTCAGTCATGTCCGACTCTTCGTGACGCCATGGACCACAGCACGCCAGGCCTTCCTGTCCTGCGCTCTGTCCTGGAGCGTGCTCAAGTTCATATTCATTGCATCGGTTATGCTATCTAGCCAACTCATTCTCTGCTGTCCCCTTCTCCTTTTGCCTTCAGTCTTTCCCAGCATCACGGTCTTTTCCAGAGAGATTTCTCTTCGCATTAGGTGGCCAAAATACTGGAGCTTCAGCTTCAGTATCTGTCCTTCCAATGAGCACTCAGGGTTGATTTCCTTTAGGATGGACTGATTTGACCTCCTTGCAGTCCAGGGCACTCGTAAGAGTCTTCTCCAGCACCACAGTTCGAAAGCATCAATTCTTCAGGGCTCAGCCTTCCTTATAGTCCAGCTCTAACAGCATACATTACTACTGGGAAAACCATACTTTTGATTAGACGGATCTCTGTCGGCAAGGTGATGTCTCTGCTTCTTACTATGCAGTCTAGGTTTGCCATGGCTTTCCTCCCAAGGAGCAAGCGTCTTTTAATTTCATGGCTACAGTCACCATCTGTGGTGATCTTGGAGCCCAAAAAAATAGAATCTGTCACAGCTTCTATTTCTTCCCCTTCTATATGCCAGGAAGTGATGGGGCAATGACCATGTTCTTCATTTTTTGAATGTTGAGTTTCAAACCAGCTTTTGCACTCTCCTCTTTCACCCTCAACAAGAGGCTCTTTGGATCCTCTTCGCTTTCTGCCATTAGGGTGGTATCATCTGCATATCGGAGGTTGTTTATCATTCTCCCAGCAACCTTAATTCTGACCTTTGATTCATCCAACCCGGCATTTCTCATGATGTACTCTGCATATACGTTAAATAAGCAGGGTGACAATATGCAGCATGTCGTACTCCTTTCCCAATTTGGAACCACTCAGTTGTTCCATGTCTGGTTCTTACTGTTGCTTCTTGACCCTCATACAGGTTTCTCAGGAGACAGGAAAGGCGGTCTGGTACTCCCATCACTTTAAGAATTTGCCACAGTTTGTTGTGATGCACACAATCAAAGGCTTTAGCGTAGTCAATGAAGCAGAAATAGACGTTTTTCTGGAATTCTCTTGCTTTCTCCATGATCCGGCGAAAGTTGACGATCTGATCTCTAGTTCCTCCGCCTCTTCGAAACCCAGCTTGTACTTCCGGTAGTTCTCAGTTCGCATACTGCTGAAGCCTAGCTTGTAGGATTTTGAGCATCACCTTGCTGGCATGTGAAATGAGCGCAATTGTGTGGTGGTTTGAACACTCTTTGGCACTGCCCTTCTTTGGAATTGGAATGTAAACTGACCTTTTCCAGTCTTGCGGCCACTTTTGAGTGTTCCAAATTTGTTTGCATATTAAGTGCAGCACTTTAACATAGGGATGTACGAAAGGGACTTACCTTTTCGCAGCTTGGCTTCACGGTGGGAGGGAGGCGCTTTGCTTCTCCCCCCAAAGTTCAGGCGATGGGGGGGAGGCGTCCCACCTCTCCCAGCCAAAATTCAGGCCGGGGAGAAGCACCTCGTCTCCCCGGCCGCGAAACAAAAAGTAAAAAAAAAAAAAAAGACCCCGTGATAGGCTACGTAACAATTTATGTAGCCTATCCCGGCTAGATTTCCAAAGTCAGCCATGATAGGCTACGTAAATCGTCACGTAGCCTATCACGGGTGACTTGGGGGGGGGGAAAGCGCGTATTCCTTATTTTGGCATGTCTAGTCTACGTAAAGATTTTCGTAGACTACGGCGAAAATAAGGGCAACTCAAATAGAGTTCCCTTATTTTTACCGTAGTCTACGTAATGCCAAAATAAGGAATGCAAATGGCGGCGCCCCATGGACACCGCCATTTGCGTATGTGCTTTTATTTTTTCCCCCAAAGTCACCCGTGATAGGCTACGTGACGATTTACGAAGCCTATCATGGCTGGCTTTGGAAATCTAGCCGTGATAGGCTACGTAAATCGTTATGTAGCCAATCATGGGGTCTTTATTTTTTTTTTACTTTTTTATTTTGTAATGGCGGTGGGGGCAGCTGGTGGGGAGACCGGTCACCACCCCTGCCCGCGACGAATCCCCGCCAAACCCCCGCTGGGACCCGCCGCCGAGAGGGACATTCGGCGAAGGTAAGTCCCGTACCGGCGGGGGGGGGGCGGGGGGCCTACGGAGAATTTCCCCAACACTTTCGGGGGGCCGAATGCTTCGACGCTCTGCCTCCTGAAGATTCGGGGAGAATTCTCCGCCATCCCTACTTTAACAGCATCATCTTTTAGGATTTTAAATAGCTCAGCTGGAATACTGTCATCTCCGCTAGCTTTGTTGTTAGTACTGCTCCCTAAGGCCCACTTGACTTCACTCTCTAGGATGTCCGGCTCAAGTTCAGTGGCTGCACTATCATGGCTATCAGGGACATTCAGATCTTTCCTGTATAGTTCTTCTGTGTATTCTTTCCACCTCTTCTTAATCTCATCTGCTTCTGTTAGGTCCCTGCCTTCTTTGTCCTTTATCATGCCCGTCTTTGCACAAAATGTTCCCTTGAGATCTCCGACTTTCTTGAAAAGGTCTCTAGTCTTTCCCATTCTGTTGTTTTCCTCGATTTCTTTGCATTGTTCATTTAAGAAGGCCTTCTTGTCTCTCCTTGCTATTCTCTGGAACTCTGCATTCAGTTGGATATATCTTCCCCTTTCTCCCTTGCTTTTCACTTCCCTTCTTTCCTCAGCTACTTGTAAAGCCTCATCAGACAGCCACTTGGCTTTCTTGCATTTCTTTTTCTTTGGGAGGGATTGAGTTGCTGCCTCCTGAACATTGTTACGGACCTCCGTCCATAGTTCCTCAGGGACTCTGTCTATCAGGTCTAATCCCTGAAATCTATTCCTCACCTCCACTGTATTTTCATAAGGGATATGATTTAGGTCATACCTGAATGGTTTAGTGGGTTTCCCTACGTTCTTCAATTTCAGCCGAAATTTTGCAAGAGGCAGCTCATGATCTGAGCCACAGTCAGTTCCAGGTCTTGTTTTAATTGACTGTATAGAGCTTCTCCATCTTTGGCTGCAAAGGACATAATCAATCTGATTTCGATATTGACCATCTGGTGATGTCCATGTGTAGAGCCGTCTCTTGTGCTGTTGGAAAAGAGTGTTTGCTATGATCAACGTGTTCTCTTGGCAAAACTCTATTAGCATTTGTCCTGCTTCATTTTGTACACCATGGCCACGCCTGCCAGTTCTCCCGGTGATTTCTTGACTTCCTACTTTAGCATTCCAATCCCCTATGATGAAGAGGACATCTTTTCTTGGTGTTAGTTCTGGAAGGTGTTGTAGGTCTTCATAGAACCGATCAACCTGAGCTTCTTCAGCATCAGTGGTTGGGGCATAGACTTGAATTATTGTGATGTTGAATGGTTTGCCTTGGATTCGTACTGAGATCATTCTATCGTTTTTAAGATTGGAGCCCAGTACTGCTTTTCCCACCCTTTTGTTGACTATGAGTGCTACTCCATTTCTTCTAAGGGATTCTTGCCCACAGTAGTAGATATGATGGTCACCTGAATTAAATTCACCCATGCCTGTCCATTTTAGTTCTCTGATTCCCAAGATGTTGATGTTCAATCTTGCCATCTCATGTTTGACCACCTCCAGCTTACCTTGATTCATTGATCTTACATTCCAGGTTCCTAAACAATATTGTTCTTCACAGCATCGTATTTTCTTTTCACCACCAGACACATCCAAAGCTGAGTGTCCTTTCGGGTTTGGCCCAGCCGCTTCACTCTTTCTGGCGCTACTTGGAAATTCCCTCTGCTCTTCCCCAGTTGTCTATCGGACAACCTGAGGGGCTCATCTTCCGGCGTCATCTCTTTTAGCCTTGTGAGATGTTCCATGGGGTTTTCTTGGCAAGAATAGCGGAGTGGGTTGCCATTTCCTTCTCCAGTGGACCACATTTTGTCAGAACTCTCTCCCATGACCTGTCCGTCTTGGGTGGCCCTGCACGGCATAGCTTATGGCTTCACTGAGTCACGCAAGCCCCTTCACCACAACAAGGCAGTGATCCATGAAGGGGAAATATAAATAGCATTGGTGAAAGAAGTCATATACCCTCTGGGACGCCACAGCTCAGGAGGTCAAAGCATGATCCCCAAAGGTTAATTTCTGAATCCACCCTTGCAGGTAGCAGAGGAACTAGAGTGCAGTGCCTCCCCCACCAGGTTGGAAGGCCCAGAAGGGTACGAGGGTTGATGGTATCAAAAGCAGATGTGGGATCCAGTAGAATCAATGGCATGTCTTTCCCCATGTTTCTTTGGATGATGGTCATCGTTCATGAGACCAAGACTGAATCAGTCACAAAACGAGAGAGGAAATCCAAATGGAATGGTTCTAAAGCATCAGGAGCTGCAACTGGGCTGCCCCCACCCTCTTGAGCCCATTAGCCAAAAAGGGGGTAATAGGACTGGCAGTAGTTATCCAAACGTAGGGCTGTGAACAGACCCCCCCCCTTCCCTTTGGATGCCACTTCAGACCTTCAAAATCCAAGTCATTCTTACATGATATTTTCCCTTGGCCTTTCATTGGGAAATAGAAACGACCATCATGTGTTCAGTGTTCATGACAAGCACATGAATCTGGGAACCTAGCATCCCCCTTGTACCGAATTCCACCTGCCAAATTTCAGACAGTTTGGCCAAGTAGTTTTTGTGCGAAGTTCAGGTGAAATTTGATTTTTTTAACAAAAACTCCCAAAGCAAAGAGCTATAACTTTTCCCTGGGTGCACAGAGGTGCATGAAATGTGGGAAACTGTCAGCTGCCCTGGAGAGATTCCCCTCACTCCCACCTGCCAAATCTGACACAGGTTGGCTGAGTAGTTGTTTGTTTTTTGCTAGGGAGAGCATGTGCTGTTCTCAGAAACTCATACCAAACTCAGAAGGGCTAATAATCAGGGAAGTGAGGTGCTGAAGCAGTGCAGGTCACTATCCCTACTCTCTGCTGTACATTTCTTTGAAGTGCAATAGCCCTCCCCCCCTCCCATTAAGCTTCACAATGGATGAGCCCAGGCTCTCTTTGGCTGAGTGTGGAATCCACAACCCTCATACCGTGGAAGAGCAGTTCTTGTGTTAACGTGCTTTTTTTTTTTTTTTAGGACACACAAAAGGAATATTTTTTGTTCAAGTAAAAAAAAAAAAAATAGCCACACCTAGGGATGGGCAGATTCCCTACTTGCCAGTCCTCCAGGGAATCCGCCCTTGGGGAGAGGCGAACCTCCCCCCCCCCCGGAATCCTCCCCAGCCTGCTCCACTCCATGGCAATCCCATGGAGCTGCTGGCCAGCTCTGGAGCGCCAGCGATATGGCCTCCATTGCTGTATTGCTGGCTGAGGCTGACTGACTCCGGACACAAATGGCATCCACTACGCCATTTGCTGCCGTCAAGCTCTTAGATTAAGCTCAGTGCAGCTGCAAATGGCTTCATTTAGCGTAATCTAAGAGCTTTACGGCTGCAAATGGTGTAGTGGATGCCATTTGCATCTGGAGTCAGTCAGCCTCAGCGAGCGACATGGTAATGGCGGCCGTATAGCTGGTGCTCCAGAGACGGTGGCAAGGAGGATCCAGCCAGGGAGGATTTCTCAGGGAGGCGTAGGTAAGTATCTGTTCCTCCACGGACTCTAGAGGCTGGATTCAAAAGAGTCTGGCCTCACTGGGGTCCGTAGAGGAATTCTCTGCCATCCCTAGCCACACCACACCTTCCAAATTTCAGACAGTTTTTAATTTTAAAAAAATGATGTAAGTGAACATAAGGAATTGAGAGTGTAGCAAAGTGCACATCATAATCCAGTTCATATTTATATATGCAGTTGGTGGCCGGCTCCGTCTCAGCTCCTATCTGTGTGGAACAGTGCTCTCCGGACACAAATGGCGTCAGCTACTCCATTTGCGTCCCCGTTTCTTCTCACGAAAGGCTACGGGTCTCTATTTACATAGATACTTATGTAGCCTATCGCGTGAAAAAACAAGGATGCAAATGGCATCCACTACACTGTTTGCGTCGCTGTTTTTTCACGCAATAGGCTATGTAAGTCTCTACGTAAATAGAGATGTGTAGCTTGGGATGTACGAAAATTCCACCATGGATCTCGGGGAGGCCGAATGGCAGTGCATTCGGCCCCCCAAAATCGGTGGCAGAACGGCCTGCACCCCCCGGGACGAGACTTACCTTGGGCAGATCTTCCTGGTGGCGGCGGCTCTGGCGGTGGTTCAGCGGCGGCAGCTGCAGCGGCCGGTCTTCCGACCGGCTGCCGCCGCCACCATTTCCAGGTTTTGGGGTTTTTTTTTAAAAGTGATAGGCTATGTAAAGATTTACTTAGCCTATCAGGGCTAGGTTTTTTTTAAAAAAAGTGATAGGCTACGTAAATGTTTACATAGCCTATCATGGCTGACTTTTTTTAAAAAACTCACACATGTGTACACAAATGCCGGCGTCCATGGCCGCCGCCATTTGCATTCCTTATTTTGGCACATCTTAGTCTATGTAAACATTTACGTAGAATAAGACGGCAAAAATAAGGGGAACGCAAATAGCGTAGCGTCTACGCTATTTGTGTTCCCCTTATTTTCGTCGTCTTAGTCTACGTAAATGTTTACGTAGACTAAGACGTGCCAAAATAAGGAATGCAAATGGCGGTGGCCATGGCCACCGCCATTTGCATACGCGCGTTGCTGTCATTTTTTTAAGTCAGCCGTGATAGGCTACGTAAACATTTACGTAGCCTATCACAGCTGACTGCAGGGACGCAAATGGCCACAGCTACTGCTGCACCCATTTGTGTCCCTGCTAGCCAGCGGTCGGATGTCCGGCTGCTGGCAGAGCCAGCCGGCAGCTCCGCAGAATCCCTGTGGAGCACAGCCGGATGGCCAGGATTCCGGGGGGGGTGGGACGGAACGCCACCCGACAACCATAAACATAATCCTCAAAAGGTAAGTGTCTTTCGTACATCCCTATGTGTAGCCTATTGCGAGGAAAAACGGGGACGCAAACGGTTTAGCCGACGATGCCATTTGCACCTGATCACTTACTTCCAGGTTCTGCACAGATGGTGGGATGGAACCAGCCTGGGGGGGGGGGAATATTCAGTCCGGGGAGGCACAGGTAAGTGTGTTCATTCTGCCGAGAACTTTGGGGGGGTGAATTAACTGGAATTCAGCCTCATTGGAGTCCACGGTGGATTCCACGGACATCCCTAGAAGCCTCCTCTTTGGAGTGAGATATGGAGAGCTTGCAGGAGTTCCACCACACCCAGCCTTCTGCTTGCCTCTGCTGCCTCCCGGCTGGGACATGGGGAGCTCTTCCCCAAGCAAGACCAATTGGTGCTGCCTCCATAAGTGCAGCAGCAGGCTGCTGGTGCTGACATGCCCTGGCCGAAATTCAGGACGGGGAGAAGCGACCCGTCTCCCCAGCCGCGAACTTCAAAAGAAAAGTAAAAAAAAAAAAAAAAAAAAGCCCCGTGATAGGCTACGTAACTATCTACGTAGCCTATCATGGCTAGATCTGCAAAGTCAGCCGTGATAGGCTACGTTAATCGTCACGTAGCCTATCACGGGTGACTTTGGAAAAAAAAAAAGCGTGTACGCAAATGGCGGCCCCCATAGGGAGCCGCCATTCGCGTTCCTTATTTGGTCCCTGTAGTCTACGTAAAGATTTACGTAGACTACGGCGAAAATAAGGGCAACACTTTTTTTTTTTTTTTAAGTCACCCGTGATAGGCTACATGACGATTAACGTAGCCTATCACGGTTAGATCTGCAAAGTCACGTAGCCTATCACGGGTGACTTTGGAAAAAAAAAAAATCACGTACGCAAATGGCGGCCCCCATATTGTTGCCCTTATTTTTGCCGTAGTCTACGTAAATCTTTACGTAGACTACAAGGACCAAATAAGGAACGCAAATAGCAGCTCCCTTTGGGGGCCGCCATTAGCCGTACGGTCTTTTTTTTTTTTTTTAAGTCACCCGTGATAGGCTACATGACGATTAACGTAGCCTATCACGGCTGACTTTGCAAATCTAGCCGTAATAGGCTACATTAATCATTACATAGCCTATCACAGGGGCGTGGGTTTTTTTTTACTTTTCTTGTAATGGCGGCAGCAGCAGCTGGTCGAAAGACCGGCTGCCACCCCTGCACATGACGAAGACCTGCCGTCGGGACCCACCACCGGGAGGGACATTCGTGAAAGGTAAGTCCCATCCCGGGGGGGGTGGGGGGTGCGGGGGCAGAGAATTTCTGACAGATAGATGACAGCCAAGCGAGCCGCCCCTCCTCTGTGTGCACAAGAGCTTGACTGCTCTAGCCATTTCTTGCTTGACTGCACTAGCCATTCCTTGCTTGACTGCCCTAGCCATTCCTTGCTCGACTGCGCTAACCATTCCTTGCTCGAGTGCACTAGCCATTCCTTGCTCGACTGCGCTAGCCATTCCTTGCTCGACAGCGCAAGCCATTTCTTCCTCATAAGTCTGGCTTTACAGCCAACAGGGCAGGACGAGGCCTTGCATGGAGAAGATAGTGAGAGTCATTGTTATGCCTGTGGTGACCACTCGGAGCTCTTCCCAGATGCTCAGTGGCCAAATCCATCAGCACCACACAGCTCAGGGACCAGGCTCAAGCGGGCTGGGAGGAGGAGTCTGCCAGGTTCTGATAATGCCCCTATATACTACAGGCTGCACCCACCTGGTCATACACTCTCCCCAAACTAGCTTTTATTAGGAGGACGTTGTAGTTGGGCACATTGCTGCAAATGACTTCTGCTCTTCATCAGACCACAATAACTGAAATGGCTCCCACTGAATCTTCTACAACAAAAGCATTAGATTCACTGTGAAGTCAAGAGATGATACCCTTAACGTTCTTCACAAAACAACAACAACTGGTTCACTATCGGTCCGGGGCTCCATTTGTAAGGGATTTTTGGAGGAGGGCAGCTACTTGGGGATGTAATGGTGGCAGAGAAACAGGATGTATTGCCTGCCTGCACTGCCACGCAGGAGGAACAATTGTCTGCCCAAACTCATCTTTGGTTATCTTCATCATGAGTCTTTATGGGGATGTTCCAGAAGGGAAGGGGAATACCTGCCATGGTTGCAGCATGTGACGTTCCTGCCTTTCTCCTTCACCCATCATGAACATCTGCTTGGATCGGGATGAATATGCAGCATGCAAGGCATGGGCCACAGCTTGGATACTGCTGTAAGTAACGTAGCTGTCCTGAGACAGGACTCTCTCAATCTCCTCCTGGGGCAGCGTTGCCTGTTTCTCTTTCTCTCTGCAACTTGTCCAAACTTTCATGGACAAAACATGCATTGAACTGGAACAGTTAAAGGTTTCATCCCAAAACAGTGTCACAGCAGAGGAGACTGGTTCATAGGAGTCATATTTTGTCATTATTTTAGTCTTAATTATAAAGGACAAAGAACCATGGAGGAAATGGAAGTAATTAGGTTCATAAGACAAGTTCATGTTGATGTCCTGAAAAGCTGGTGTGATCCAGACTTTTGCCCCAGTTTCTCTCTTTTCCAGTGTTCTTTGTATGAACATAAATGGAAGACAGCCATAATAGGGGTCCACATAGTAAACCATTACCTTCACTTCTTTCCCCAAGAAAGAAAGGTCGATCTGGGATATTTGATGTATGATATTTCGTGGGAGTCTTTTGGAGAAAGCGACACAAATTCCACTGCTGATCATCAGGGGTGTCAAGGCACCCAGGAACCGCTCCCCATTCTCAGTGTCTGGAGCAAAGAGACCAACCCACGTCCATCGGAAAAACAGGAGTAGCTGGACGATCCCCAGGTACTGGGTTTCTTCCTTTGGGGCCATGCGGTAGACAAAAGAAAACTGACTTTTGTCATTAGAAACAGGAGTAGCAATGCCATAACTGATCTAGGGAGCAAAGTAAAGTCAGAGACTGTAGTTTAGTCTCAGTTTGTTTTCAGCATGAAGGTCAAATATTTACTAGCCTGGAAGTATTAGTATCTAATGCAATGCCTGTCACTATGAAATGGTATACGTGGAAGGGGAGTGCAAAAATATCTCAGTCCTCATTTGTGGTGCAGCCCAAGAGGAACACTGGGGTCCTTTTCATGCATTCAAAATGCTGTAGAGTGATACACGTCAGGAACCAATCGATGGAGGTGAGACCTGCTCGCTGCCTCGCGTGAGCCAACTGAAAAGGATAGATTTAGCCCTGCCCCAACTATATTCTAGATGCTGTTTGGGGAGCACACAGGAACCTTATTCAAGAATTAAAGCCATGAAGGGGCAACATGAGTACAAAAGCAACCCACTCTGGGTTTTGACCTGGTAACAGGACCGAATCAGCCTTAGCTGCCTGTATTGCCTGTGCAGTAGGCCTCCTAATTTAGAGGTGCCAAGATTGTAATAAGCCAGGTCCAAGTTTGCTTACAAGAAGAGTTTACTGAGTACTTACAGCGCACAGGCATACCCAATGGTTGGATCAGACAGCTTCTCTGAACCCAGAGCCATGGGGTAAGATGGGTTTTACACCATACATGTCAGCAGTGGGGCAGCAGGACAGCAGCAAGCATTAATTAGCATTCACCTGCAACTTTCCTAGCATAGACTAACCATGCTTGGTCAGAATGAAAACAATCAGAACTTTCCCAGCACAGATGCCTGTAGCTTTAAGACAAACAAGCTTCATTTCCCAGGCACATCCTAGACCCTGATAAGACCAGCGCTCATTAGCTTGGGATGTGCTGAGGCAGTGATATCGACCTTTGACTCATCTTACCAGGCAAGAGGCCCACCTTGCAAGAGAATTGCACTAAAAACGAACCAAAGCAGAGAGCACTATAGATCTCCAAGCCGCTCTGAAACTCCTGGTAACGTGGGGTTACAGGCCTGGGGCCAATACACTCCACTTTCTATGGAACCCCTTTCTATGGAACTCCCTGCCTTTGGAGGTCAGGCAGGTGCCAACACTCTGCTGTTCCCTGAAAACATCTTTATTTCAGCAAGCCTTCCTTGGCTGAACAGCCACAGTTGTATCAGGATTCTGTTTGTTTCTCTTTTTATTTTTATTTTTTTTTTAACATGGAGTTTTATTCTTTCACCTTATCTTGTATCTTTTATGGTTGTGGATGTGTCTGGTGGTGAAAAGAAAATCCAATGCTGTAAAGAACAATGTTGTTTAGGAACCTGGAATGTAAGATCAATGAATCAAGGTAAGGTGGAGGTGGTCAAGCATGAGATGGCAAGATTGAACTTCGACATCTTGGGAATCAGCGAACTAAAATGGACAAGCCTGGGCAAATTTAATTCAGGTGACCATCATATCTACTACTGTGGGCAAGAATCTCTTAGAAGAAATGGAGTAGCACTCATAGTCAACAAAATGGTGGGAGAAGCAGTACTGGGGTACAATCTCAAAAATGACAGAATGATCTCAGTACAAATCCAAGGCAAACCATTCAACAGCACAGTAATTCAAGTCTACGCCCCAACCACTGAGGCCGAAGAAGTTGAGGTTGATCAGCTCTATGAAGACCTACAACACCTTCTAGAACTAACACCAAAAAAAGATGTCCTCTTCATCATAGGGGACTGGAATGCTAAAGTAGGAAGTCAAGAAATCCCTGGGATAACAGGCAAGCATGGCCTTGGTGTACAAAATGAAGCAGGACAAAGGCTAATAGAGTTTTGTCAAGAGAACACGCTTATCCTAGCAAACACTCTTTTCCAACAGCACAAGAGGAAACTCTACACATGGACATCACCAGATGGTCAATATCGAAATCAGATTGATTATGTCTGATGAGGCTTTAGTAGCTGAGGAAAGAAGGGAAGCGAAAAGCAAGGGGAAAAGGGGAAGATATATCCAACTGAATGCAGAGTTCTAGAGAATCGCAAGGAGAGACAAGAAGGCCTTCTTAAATGAATAATGCATAGAAATCGAGGAAAACAATAGAATGGGAAAGACTAGAGATCTTTTCAAGAATATCAGAGATATTAAGGGAACATTTTGTGCAAAGACGGCCATGATAAAGGACAAAGAAGGCAGGGACCTAACAGAAGCAGATGAGATTAAGAAGAGGTGGAAACAATACACAGAAGAACTATGCAGGAAAGATCTGAATGTCCCTGATAGCCATGATAGTGCAGTCACTGAACTTGAGCCAGACATCCTCGAGAGTGAAGTCAAGTGGGCCTTAGGAAGCATTACTAACAGCAAAGCTAGCAGAGATGACCGTATTCCAGCTGAGCTATTTAAAATCCTAAAGGATGATGCTGTTAAAGTGCTGTACTCAATATGCCAACAAATTTGGAACACTCAGCAGTGGCCACAAGACTGGAAAAGGTCAGTTTACATTCCAATTCCAAAGAAGGGCAACGCCAAAGAGTGTTCAACCTACCGTTCAATTGTGCTCATTTCTCATGCCAGCAAGGTTATGCTCAAAATCCTACAAGCTATGCTTCAGCAGTATGTGTAGGGATGGACGAAAGTGACTTACCTTTTCGTGGATTCTGTTACAGAGATACATTTTCTCTATTGTCTAAGTGAAGCTTCAGGAAGGTGGCAGGAACAGGGCTGGAGGTCACATCGAAAGCTGTCTAAAACAGCTTCCGTGGCCTCCTGCCAACCCTGCCCCTGGGAATGTCCTTTTTTTGCCCCTCCGTGCTCTGCCTTATGAGCAGAGCAGTTCTCTCAATGCAAGCTACAGGGAGCAGGGGAGTGAGCAGGGTGTGCAGTTTCTGGCAACCGAGTTCAGAGGAGTGTGGTTGCCAGAAGCCAAAAATTCCTATGGCCACCTTGACAACGTCTAGTAGCCACACGATTGCTCTCTCCAAAGATTGCTAATTGTGTCATTGAACATGGTCGGCAGCTGACACTGAAGAGGGCCAAGGGCTTGTTTGGCTTTGTTTCCATTCAATCCCTGCCAAAAGAAGCAGGGATTGCCAGGACTGGGGTATGGGACCTCCTGAGCCTGTGGATTCTTGGCACCTGTCCAACCATGCTGACCCCTGATTGTACTCTTTCTCCAGCCTCATTTCTCCCTCAGAAACTCCCGACCATTCCAACACTCGAGGCCAGAACTGGTTATGGTCCTCCTCCAGCTTCACTTTTTGATGCCCGGCCTGAGCAGCCTCTCATTCCAGGGCTCCACTGCTGCCACAACTCGCTTCCAACACACACTGCATAGGACAAGCATGTCCAGCAGGCACAGAGAATGAAGAGTGAGGGCTGAGACCCAAGCAGTGCTCATCTCCCCTATCTATGCACCTGGCCTCCTGTCCACTCCCAATTCACACCTGTGGGATTTTGTAGATGCTCGACATGGAGGAAATGTGGAGGAAGAGGTCCGATTCAGCCCCTTCAAGGATGGCCAGCAGGTGATTCTTCCTCCCGCAGCTGTAATGTGGCATGTTGCTTTCGCCCCCAGCAAGGAGCTGCAGCATGGCGTAGGAGGCGGATCTTCCATCGAAGAAGGACTTGTAGAGGTTGTAGCCCAGGGTGATGTTGGGCAAGAGCCTGGGGTTCCGGTTGATCTCCTGAATGGCAAACATGAAGGACAGGATGTGCCAGTACCTTGTACCGTGCAAACTGCAAAACAATAAATAAAAATAATATTCTGTGCCTCATACTGCCATTCTCCACTGAACGAAAACCAATATGCTTCTTTCTGTTATACCCCTATAATCTTTTTTCATGCAATTTAAATTTCAGAAGAGCCGATCATCGCATAATGGTTTGGAAGTTCCTAGGGGGCAGCGAACATATTCATGTTGCAAGGAATTGAGTATCCATTTACCTGATAAAAGGAAAGATGGAGATATTGGTACCCCATTCCTTGAGAGGGGATGTTGACAGATTTCAAGGAACACACACACACACACTCACACACACAATTGGATGCTTCATTAAGGCTTATCAGTACAAACAAGCTGTGGGATCATTCGGAACAGTTTCACCAATGTTTTTGAAATGTACAGGTGCCAGGAAGAAGTGCTGGGTTTACATAGCATGAAATTGCCACCATCTATTGCTGAAATACTGAGAGAGAAAGAGCAGTTTAAAGAGAAAAGGCAGGTAAACAAACAAACAAATCCCTCCCTCTGTCCTAAGTGAATTTGAGAGTTCATATCAGCAACCTTTTTTTTACCAGAATTTGTGAAAAAAACAATGTTTTCTTTTTTTGGGGGGGGGGGGTTAAGTCTAAAACATTGATGATTTCCATGGTGGAATATAATTTTTTAAAAAAACTTTTTAACATGTATGCAGGTCAACAGGAGTGTCTGTCACTGTTGACTTTGAATGTTGTGGCGGAAGGGGAGAAAATCTGCAGCCATTGCACGCCTTGTTTTCATTGGAGTGGTCAGTTTGTTTTCTGCATCATGCCAAGTTTTCTGGTGTTTGCGGGGGCAGCGGGAATCAAAATGACCATCGCCATTAAAAAAAAAAAGCCTAATTTGCCAGGGATATCTACTGGGAAATTTGTCTGGTGGGACATTTACTGGTTAGGTATTTAGGCTGGGGTATTTAAAAGTAAGTAAAAGCTTTGAAGAATGTCTGCGTGTCTGCTTCTTCCTGCCTGGATAGTTCTCTGTGTTGCAAGAGATTTTACTTCTGGTGTGAGTTTAGCTTCAATCTTTCCTTTCCCCCAAATTATCTTTAAATCATTTCTCTTTTAGCTTTGCAAAGTTGTGTTACCGAATATCACCCACAGAAGTTTAAAAGTAACCAATTTAGGGAGGGGGGAGTCATAGATTAACAATGCCTTCCTATGCATGCTGTTTTGGAATGTATAAATAAAAATAACAATTATTTTATTATTACCTACATAGTGCTTATATTGTTTACAGCATCTGAAGTGCTCAGTAATGCTGCCTCAAAGTAGAGCTGTGTCCCACTGATTTTTACCTAGCACAAATAACATCAAAGTGGAAATTCGGAAAGAAACACACTTCAAAGCTAATACAAGGAAGATAATCTTTGTTGTTAGTACTTAAACAACCTGTAGAACCTGGAAAGAAAGGTTACAGACGTTTGCTCTTTGCCACACTAGCTCACTGCAGACAGTACATTAAAAAAAACACAGCCCCTCAGGTCAAGTTGGCACCCCCTCAGCTCATACCCCCCCCCCAGCTCAGCTCCATGGGCAACCGCCCAGCTCGCCCACCCCTAAGGCCAGGCCTGGGATGGATGCTTTGTCCTCTGATGATCCTGACTGTTCCATCTTCACACTGGAAGGAGAATAAGCCAATAAACACCACTTTCCTCCATTAATCCAGGAGCCTACTGGGAGTTTGGATTTGCCCTTTTACAACCCAGTGTGTCCAACAGTGAATCATGACCAGTGTAAAAGGCCACAGACTCAACATTTAAATTCAATTATTGATACACGCCAAAAAATACTTTATTTCGTATCCCACCTGAAGGATCATCGCCTCCCATATACACTTACCCAGACCCTGACATCAGCTTTAGCAGTCCTACTCCAGAAGCCCCTGCCAAAGGAAGCAAGGTAGGTGCCTACCAAGATAAGGGCCTTTTCTCCTGTCCCACCCCAGTTGTGTAGGTGTGAATTGGGTGAATCGTATTCTATTTTAACCAGATATTTTGGGGGGGAGTAAATTCTATGGCTCATACTGAGCAAACAATGGAACCAATGACCTAGGGAGGTGGTGGGCTCCCCGACACTGGAGGCATTCAAGACGAGGCTGGACAGCCATCAGGCATGGTCTGACCTGGATTCCTGCACTGAGCAGGAGGTTGGTCTTGATGGATTTGTAGGCCCCTTCCAACCTTACTATTCTATGATTCTACCATTCTATGATTCTATGAAAAGGGCTCAACGGATCAGTCTGAAACTTGGCAGCAGAGGAAAAGTGTCTTTGAGGATGGCCTGTGGCCATTTTGAGGTAGAACTGGTAAGAAATTGCGTTTTTCTATGAGGTTAAATTTTGATAGGTGAGCTCCAGCAGTTTGACAGATTTTGCCTGGATGTTTTCCCCCTTAGACTTACACGTGCTACTTTGGAGGATCATGTCTCCTCTTTGTTCAGCATCTCTCGGAAAACAGTCTGTCATGCATGCCTCAGAAGAACCATAAGGTATTTGTAGGTTTTTACCCCATTTTAACCAAGCATTTAAATAAAAAGAATTTCCACACCAGCCACTCAGCCATTCTGGAATATTGTTGTTGTTCAGTCGTTCAGTCGTGTCCGACTCTTCGTGACCCCATGGACCATGGCACGCCAGGCCTTCCTGTCCTGCGCTCTCTCCCGGAGCGTGCTCAAGTTCATATTCATTGCATCCGTGATGCTATGTAGCCATCTCATCCTCTGCCGTCCCCTTCTCCTTTTGTCTTCAGTCTTTCCCAGCATCAGGGTCTTTTCCAGGGACTTTTCTCTTCGCATTAGGTGGCCAAAATATTGGAGCTTCAGCTTCTTAATCTGTCCTTCCAATGAGCACTCAGGGTTGATTTCCTTTAGGATGGACTGATTTGACCTCCTTGCAGTCCAAGGGACTCGTAAGAGTCTTCTCCAGCACCACAGTTCGAAAGCATCAATTCTTCGGCGCTCAGCCTTCCTTATAGTCCAGCTCTCACAGCCATACATTACTACTGGGAAAACCATAGCTTTGATTAGATGGACCTTTGGCGGCAAGGTGATGTCTCTGCTTCTTACTATGCTGTTTAGGTTTGCCATAGCTTTCCTCCCAAGGAGCAAGCGTCTTTTAATTTCATGGCTACAGTCACCGTCTGCGGTGATCTTGGAGCCCAAGACAGTAAAATCTGTCTCTGCTTCCATTTCTTCCCCTTCTATATGCCAGGAAGTGATAGGGCCAGATGACATGATCTTAGTTTTTTTAATGTTGAGTTTCAAACCAGCTTTTGCACTCTCCTCTTTCACCCTTAACAGGAGGCTCTTGAGATCCTCTTCGCTTTCTGCCATTAGGGTGGTATCGTCTGCATATCGGAGGTTGTTGATAATTCTCCCGGCAATCTTAATTCCGACCTCTGATTCATCCAATCCGGCATTTCTCATGATGTACTCGGCATATAAGTTAAATAAGCAGGGTGACAATATGCAGCCTTGTCGTACTCCTTTCCCAATTTTGAACCAATCAGTTGTTCCATGTCTGGTTCTTACTGTTGCTTCTTGACCCTCGTACAGGTTTCTCAGGAGACAGGTAAGGTGGTCTGGTACTCCCATCACTTTCAGAATTTGCCACAGTTTGTTGTGATCCACACAATCAAAGGCTTTAGCGTAGTCAATGAAGCAGAAATAGACGTTTTTCTGGAATTCTCTTGCTTTCTCCATGATGCAGCGAATGTTGGCGATTTGATCTCTAGTTCCTCTGCCTCTTCGAAACCCAGCTTGTACTTCCGGTAGTTCTCGGTTCGCATACTGCTGAAGCCTAGCTTGTAGGATTTTGAGCATCACCTTGCTGGCATGTGAAATGAGCGCAATTGTGCGGTAGTTTGAACACTCTTTGGCGTTGCCCTTCTTTGGAATTGGAATGTAAAATGACCTTTTCCAGTCTTGTGGCCACTGTTGACTGTTCCAGATTTGTTGGCATATTGAATGCAGCACTTTAACAGCATCATCTTTTAGGATTTTAAATAGCTCAGCTGGGAGACTGTCATCTCCGCTAGCTTTGTTGTTACTAATGCTTCCTAAGGCCCACTTGACTTCACTCTCGAGGATGTCCGGCTCAAGTTCAGTGACCGCACTATCATGGCTATCAGGGACATTCAGATCTTTCCTGTATAGTTCTTCTGTGTATTCTTGCCACCTCTTCTTAATCTCATCTGCTTCTGTTAGGTCCCTGCCTTCTTTGTCCTTTATCATGCCCGTCTTTGCACAAAACGTACCCTTGAGATCTCCAATTTTCTTGAAGAGATCTCTAGTCTTTCCCATTCTGTTGTTTTCCTCGATTTCTTTGCATTGTTCATTTAAGAAGGCCTTCTTGTCTCCTTGCTATTCTCTGGAACTCTGCATTCAGTTGGGTATATCTTCCCTTTTCTCCCTTGCTTTTCGCTTCCCTTCTTTCCTCAGCTAATTGTAAAGCCTCATCAGACAGCCACTTGGCTTTCTTGCATTTCTTTTTCTTTGGGACGGATTTCGTTGCTGCCTCCTGAACAATGTTACGGACCTCCGTCCATAGTTCCTCAGGGACTCTGTCTATCAGGTCTAATCCCTGAAATCTATTCCTCACCTCCACTGTATATTCATCAGGGATATGATTTAGGTCATACCTGAACGGTTTAGTGGTTTTCCCGATGTTCTTCAATTTAAGCCGAAATTTTGCAAGGAGCAGCTCATGATCTGAGCCACAGTCAGCTCCAGGTCTTGTTTTTACTGACTCTATGGAGCTTTTCCATCTTTGGCTGCAAAGGACATAATCAATCTGATTTCGATATTGACCATCTGGTGACATCCATGTGTAGAGTCGCCTCTTGTGCTGTTGGAAAAGAGTGTTTGCTATGATCAGCATGTTCTCTTGGCAAAACTCTATTAGCTTTTGTCCTGCTTCATTTTGTACACCAAGGCCATGCCTGCCTGTTATCCCGGTGATTTCTTGACTTCCTACTTTAGCATTCCAATCCCCTATGATGAAGAGGACATCTTTTTTTGGTGTTAGTTCTAGAAGGTGTTGTAGGTCTTCATAGAACCGATCAACCTCAGCTTCTTCGGCCTCCGTGGTTGGGGCATAGACTTGAATTACTGTGATGTTGAATGGTTTGCCTTGGATTCGTACTGAGATCATTCTATCATTTTTAAGATTGTACCCCAGTACTGCTTTTCCCACCCTTTTGTTGACTATGAGTGCTACTCCATTTCTTCAAAGGGATTCTTGCCCACAATAGTAGATATGATGGTCAACTGAATTAAATTCGCCCATGCCTGTCCATTTTAGTTCTCTGATTCCCAAGATGTCGATGTTCAATCTTGCCATCTCATGTTTGACCACCTCCAGCTTACCTTGATTCATTGATCTGACATTCCAGGTTCCTAAACAATATTGTTCTTTACAGCATCGGATTTTGTTTTCACTGCCAGACACATCCACAGCTGAGTGTCCTTTCGGCTTTGGCCCAGCCGCTTCACTCTTTCTGGCGCTACTTGGAAATACCCTCTGCTCTTCCCCAGTAGCATATTGGACACCTTCCAACCTGAGGGGCTCATCTTCCGGCGTCATCTCTTTTAGCCTTGTGATACGTTCCATGGGGTTTTCTTGGCAAGAATACTGGAGTGGGTTGCCATTTCCTTCTCCAGTGGTCCACATTTTGTCAGAACTCTCTGCCACGACCTGTCCGTCTTGGGTGGCCCTGCACGGCATATCTGCCACCATATATTTGATATTAACAGGTACAGATGGACAAAATTTGGAGACACATTACAGAGATTCTTAATTCTCCTATTTCTAATAACCTATAAAAGATGATGCTGTTAAAGTGCTGCATTCAATATGCCAACAAATTTGGATCACTCAACAATGGCCGCAAGACTGGAAAAGGTGTGTTTACATTCCAATTCCAAAGAAGGGCAATGCCAAAGAGTGTTCAAACTACCCCACAATTGCGCTCATTTCACATGCCAGCAAGGTGATGCTCAAAATCCTACAAGCTAGGCTTCAGCAGTATGCGAACCGAGAACTACTGGAAGTACAAGCTGGGTTTCGAAGAGGCAGAGGAACTAGAGATCAAATCGCCAACTTTCGCTGCATCATGGAGAAAGCAAGAGAATTCCAGAAAAATGTCTGTTTCTGCTTCATTGACTACGCTAAAGCCTTTGATTGTGTGGATCACTACAAACTGTGGCAAATTCTGAAAGTGATGGGAGTACCAAACCACCTTACCCGTCTCCTGAGAAACCTGTACGAGGGTCAAGAAGCAACACTGAGAACCAGACATGGAACAACCGATTGGTTCAAAATTGGGAAAGGAGTACGACAAGGCTGCATATTGTCACCCTGCTTATTTAACTTATATGCAGTGTACATCATGAGTAATGCCGGGTTGGATGAATCAGAGGTCGGAATTAAGATTGCCGGGAGAATTATCAACAACCTCCGATATGCAGACGATACCACCCTAATGGCAGAAAGCGAAGAGGATCTCAAGAGCCTCCTGTTAAGGGTGAAAGAGGAGAGTGCAAAAGCTGGTTTGAAACTCAACATTAAAAAAACTAAGATCATGTCATCTGGCCCTATCACTTCCTGGCATATAGAAGGGGAAGAAATGGAAGCAGTGACAGATTTTACTGTCTTGGGCTCCAAGATCACCACAGACGGTGACTGTAGCCATGAAATTAAAAGACGCTTGCTCCTTGGGAGGAAAGCTATGGCAAACCTAGACAGCATAGTAAGAAGCAGAGACATCACCTTGCCGACAAAGGTCCGTCTAATCAAAGCTATGGTTTTCCCAGTAGTAATGTATGGCTGTGAGAGCTGGACTATAAGGAAGGCTGAGCGCCGAAGAATTGATGCTTTCAAACTGTGGTGCTGGAGAAGACTCTTACGAGTCCCCTGGACTGCAAGGAGGTCAAATCAGTCCATCCTAAAGGAAATCAACCCTGAGTGCTCATTGGAAGGACAGATAATGAAGCTGAAGCTCCAATATTTTGGCCACCTAATGCGAAGAGAAAACTCCCTGGAAAAGTCCCTGATGCTGGGAAAGACTGAAGGCCAAAGGAGAAGGGGACGGCAGAGGATGAGATGGCTAGATAGCATCACGGATGCAATGAATATGAACTTGAGCACGCTCCGGGAGAGAGCGCAGGACAGGAAGGCCTGGCGTGCTATGGTCCATGGGGTCACGAAGAGTCGGACACGACTGAACAACAACAACAATATGGGAAGGGGGAGTCATAGATTAACGGTGCCCTCTTATCCATGCTGTTTCAGTATGCGTAAATAAAAATAACAATTATTTCATTATTACCTACATGGTCCTTATAATGTATTTGAAGTGTTAAGTGCTTGGGAACGTTGCCTCAAATAAAAGCTGTGTCCCACTCACTTTTACTCACTGGAAATAACATCAAAGTGGAAACTGAAAATGAAGCACACTTTAACACTTCTAGAAGGAAGACGATTTTTCCAGTTAGTACTCACGCAACCAGTAGAACCCTGAATGGGGTGTTACAGGCACTTGCTTTTGCCATCTTTGCTCACTGCAGACAGGGTATTCAAAAAGCACAGCCCCTCAGCTCAGCCTGGTGCCCCAAATGCTCAATCTGCCCGCCCAGCACCCCCCCTTGCTACCTGAGGGATCATCTCCTCCCATATACACTTGCCCAGAACTTGAGATCAGGTTTAGCAGTCTGAATGCAGAAGCCCCCACCAAATGAAGCAAGGTGGATAGCTACTATGACAAGGGCCTTTTCTCCTGGGGCATCTTAGTTGTGGAGGAGAAAATTGGGGTATCGTATTCTCTTATAACCAGAGTTTGGCGGGGGGGGGGAGTATATTCTATTTCTTATATTAAGAAAATACCTCAGTGGACCAGTCTGAAGCTTCGTAGTGGAGGAGAAGTATATTTGAGCATAGCCTGTGGCAATTTTGAAGTAGAACTGGTCAGAAATTGCTTTTTTTCTAGGAGGCTTAATTTTGATAGGCGAGCTCCTGCATTTTGACAGATTTTGTCTGTATTTTTTTCCCACTTGAGTTACATGGGCTACTTTGGAGGATCATTTCTCCTATTTGTACAGCATCTCTTGGAAAACAGTTTGTCCTCTTAGGAAGGAAGAAGGAGAGGAATATAGTATGCTTCAGAAAACTATAAGGCATTTCTAGGTTTTTACCCCATTTTAAGCTGGCATTCAAATAAAAAAAAATTTCCACACCAGCCACTCAGCCATTCAGGAATGTTAAGTAGCACAAAGGATGTTATAGTCTTAAGCCATGTTATATTCGGGGTGAGGGGGGGGGAGAAAAAGAGATCTACCTATTAATAATCCAAGAGGCGTAGCTCGGTGCCGATGATCTGTCACCGTATATTTGATATACACGGATATAGATGGACAAAATTTGGAGAAACATTATACAGATTCTTAATTCTCCTATTTCTAATAACATAAATGAACAGATCACCAAAAAGATAACCAAGGGCTTTGGTTCATTGCCATCCCATAAGCCTTTTCTTCATTAAAGGGAATCTATGCACAAAACACAAAACAAACTCAAGTGGTGTTTTGCTTGAGTCTCTTCTAATGCAGGAGCAACCACAGGCTTCTGCAGTCTTGATTCAGAGACTTGATGATACTGAGTGACAGGAACTACTCTCCTGCCCAGCAGAACCTGTTCCCCCAGTCACCCCATGTGATGCTGCCTAGTTCTGGTACTTTACCCTTTCCTTTGATGTCCCTTCAGAATAAACAGGGCCATCAAGCATCCATTCATGCAAGACTTAATCTTTGACCAGCAGCTGCATTTCAGGGGTGGTTTGGGGAAACTCCATTCCGAAGCAGATCATGTCTGTGTAAGGCAGGAGTCCCTGCAACTCTGACACAAAGACTCTTTTATTGTATTTTTTATTCTGATTTGAGAGGCCGTATGCTGTATGCTCTGCTGACTAACTTCCCAGGGCATTCTGAGGAAAGATTGGTCATTCACTGTCCTGGGAAAAGTCAGATATCACAAAAAAGAGGTGGCTAATTATTTTTTAATCATCATGCGTATGAGCACTCAATTGATTGTATGGGCTAAACTGAAGAAACTGTATCCCTGTATCCCGATATTATGTCTTGTATTTTATCTTGAATGAATCTAACAACCATTGCACACACACACACACACACACACACACACACCTGGCTTCTTCAGAAGTAAATCCACAGAATGCAGTAGGATTTACAGTGAAGTACTGTAGTGGATGAGGAAGAAACGGTGCTCACCATTAAGAAAGGGCCACAACTATGGCCCTGTATTATTCTGGAGAGGGAACCTCTGTGAGGGCATTTGCATTTGGACCACTGCCAAGAAAGAACCTCCCCGGCTCCAGCCTGTGTCTTATCAAAACATTTACTATCAAAGAGGCTGCTGGTTCTTTTGGCAGAAACAATGCAAGGGAACCCCATGGATCCAGTCATATGTGAGCATACTGAACTAAATGATGCCTTCACTTTAATGAAGCTCCGAATTCTTCTTCAAAAAGGACACAGTGGCAAAAGTCAGAAGAGCTATTTATCAGGGATGACCAGAGATACCAGAAAAGATGGACACTCTCCCGTAAATGGGGACAACCGGAGTGCAGGTTTGGAAACATTAAATCATCATTATCACTTACGTGACAACCCTGGTTACAGGGGACTCAGAGAAAACGTATGGTTCGTTGCACATGAAATACTGTGAAGACAGGACTCCACTGATGAGGTAGTCTCCTGGCCAGTAATAATAGGATCCTAAGTCTTGCTCTTTGTTCAAAATGGTCAAGCAGTCTGTCTTCTGCAGTTGACCGGCCGCATAAGGAAGCAGGAGCAACAACAGCAACAACAACGACATCATTCTGGGTCTGCCTCCCTCCTGCTGTTCCTGCTTTCTGAGTGTCCTTTCACCTCCACAGACAGCTAATCAGAAGACATGAGAAAAGCCTTGCAAGATAGAGGCTGTAGTGTCTTTACAACAACATGCAATTCAGAGACATAGGCAGTGGTGGGAGGTGGCGTACTAAACTATACCACAGGCATGGTCATCTTAGCCTGTCCGAAATCTGAGCCCAGACTCTCGGGAGCACAGGAGATGTTTTATGCACCAAGCTTCTCAGGCACGGTGCAAGAGCATTCCTGGAGCTGCCTTTCATTCTGATGTTGACATCGTTGGTCTCCAAGGAAAACAGGAAGCAAAGATCTCTTGAGCTTTGGCAAGACTCAGAATAGATCACTATGTTTTTGATAATGATCAGGGCATGCTTCACAGCTGCAACTTCATGGATTCTCTGAGTGCCTCAAGGTGAGCTGCAGAGCTGGGGAAAAACATGTTTGTGAGAAGTCACACAGGCAGTTGCATCTTTTGGTTGTCCAGGGGGAAAGGTGAGCCTGGCCTGGCCTGTATGTGAAAAACTCACACAAAGAGCCAAGGTCAAGGAAATCTCTTCAGATGCATACAAGTGTTTGGGAATGTGCGGCCCTCCAGATAGCACTGGACTGCACGTTCAGCAGCCCGAACTGGCCTAGCCCATGGGGGAAAAATGCCCAGTGTGCTGTTCTCTGCTCACTCGAGGTGAGCCATAGTGGCCTCATCAGTGTCAAGGATGTACAGCTGGCCATAGCTTGGTGGCGCATCTGACTGCACAGTGCTCATCGGGTGGCAAAGTGACCCTTGCACTCTAAACACAAATGGATTGGGAGCTTGTGGCTGTGCAATCTCGAGGGGTGCATACCAGGAAGCAAAGCCTAGAGTACTGCTGTCCTTGCGAACGTCCTTCAGAAATTTATTGCCCAGAATGGAGCCATCGGTGACAATGTTGAAGATGGAAATGGGAACCAAGGGTTTTGGTAGTGATTGAAAACTTTCTGCCATGGCAGCGAAGAGTTGACAAAAAACACTTGAAAAGGAAGGTGTCACAGCACTCACAAGCCTTAACACAGTTGCCCATATCAAACCTGTCAATGTTGGCTGCAGGACGCAGGATGAAAGGCGCAGTCTGCCTCCTGTGTCTGGGCTGGTTTCAGATATTGAGGGATGCAAGGCTGGCCAGAGATTTGTTGGCTCCCAAAGCCGAGGGGCTGCCTGCATATGCAAGCTTCTTGAGGCGGGGGTGGAATCATCCTTTCTGGGCCACAAAGCTTCTTCTCTAGGGCTGAGGGGTAGAATTGGTGCGGGGGCACGAGGTATGCTGGGACTCATGGTTCACCTACTGGTTGCTGTTACCAGTAAGCATTTGATGTCTAGGCATGGTAGTAATGTGTGGATTACGGTATATAAAGGTCATTTTGTTAAATGTAACAGCTTGAGACTTCCTTTCTGAGCAACGAATAAACTTAGACTGGGTTACTTTTAACTGTTTGTTGTTTATTTGTTCAGTCACTTCTGACTCTTTGGGACTTCATGGACCAGCCCATGCCAGAGTTTCCTATCGGCCCTCGCCACCCCCAGCTCCCCCAAGGTCGAGTCCGTCACATCCAGAATATCATCCATCCATCTTGCCCTTGGTCGGCCCCTCTTCCTTTTGCCTTCCACTTTCCCTAGCATCAGCATCTTCTCCAGGGCATTCTGTCTTCTCATGATGTGGCCAAAGCACTTCAGTTTTGCTTTAACATCATTCCCTCAAGTGAGCAGTCTGGCTTTATTTCCTGGAGTATGGACTGGTTTGATCTTCTTGCAGTCCAAGGCACTCTCAGCATTTTCCTCCAGCACCACAGTTCAAAAGCGTCTATCTTCCTTCGCTCAGCCTTCCTTATGGTCCAGCTCTCGCAGCCATAGGTTACTCATCATCATCATGGCGATCACTCGTGACCAGGTAAGGTTGTCTTTCAAAGATAGAGTCTATGTGGATAACTCTTTAAAAGGATTAGACATTCATAGGAGATAGGTGAATCAACACATTAATCTCTAGCAGTGGGTCTGCAGGTGGCTATGAAGGCCGATTCTGGATCTACGCAGCCTCCAACATCAAGGACATAGGCAGACACAGTGAGGGTTTGCTTGACATGCCTTCCGCTGAGCTTGTTTCTCCGTTTCGCTCTGTACTCGTGCTTCTTCAGAGTCTATAGCACCTAGGGATATCAGAGAATTTCTCTACGAATCTCGGGGGGCCGAATGCGCTGGCATTCGGCCCCCCGAAATTGGTGGAGAAATTCTCTGACATCCCCCCCCGGGACGGGACTTACCTTGTGCAAATGTCCCTGGCGGGGGCTGCTCCGGCGGCAGTTCGGCGGCCATTTCCAAGTTTAAAAAAAAAAAAGTGATAGGCTACGTAAATGTTTACATAGCCTATCACGGCTGAGTGTGGGGGGGGAAACCACGCATATGCAAATGGCGGCGCCCATGGGCGCCGCCATTTGCGTACGCACGGTTTTGTTTTTGTTTTTTCCACTCAGCCGTGATAGGCTACCTAAACATTTATGTAGCCTATCACGGCTGATTGCAGGGACACAAACGGCGGCGGCTACGGCCGCTGCCATTTGCAGTCCCGGCAGAACAGGATTCGCAGCAGGAGGGACGGGGCGCCTCCCCCCCGGCCAGAATTTCGGGGGGGAGGGGCGGGGCGCCTCCCCCTCGGCCAGAATTTTGGGGGGAGGGACGGGGCACCTCCCCCCCACCGCGAATCAACGTTCAGGTTCAGGTAAGTGACTTTCGTACATCCCTAATTAGCGCCTTTAATATAAGTTGACCTCCAGTTGGAACGCTCATGAGTTAGAGCTTCCCAGTTTTCAATGCTTAGGTTACATTTTTCTAGATTAGCTTTAAGAACATCTTTAAAGCTGTTTTGCTGTCCACCAATATTCCATTTTCCATTCATAACTGGGAATAGAGTAACGGCTTTGGAAGACGATAATCAGGCATTCGAACAACATGGCCGATCCAGCGAAGTCGATGTTGAAGAATAATTGTTTCAATGCTGGTGGTCTTTGCTTCTTCCAGTATGCTCACATTAGTCCGTCTGTCTTCCCAAGTAATTTGCAGAATTTTTCGGAGGCAGCGTTGGTGGAATTTTTTGAGAAGTTGGGAGTGGCATTTATAGATGGTCCGTGTTTCACAGGCATACAGTAAGGTTGGTAGTACAATGGCTTTGTAAACAAGTATTTTGGTCTCCCTGTGAATGTCCCAATCCTTGAACACTCTCCGTTTCATTTGGGAGAATGCTACAGTCGCAGAGCTTGGGCGATGGTGAATTTCAGCATCAACGTCGGCTTTTGTGGAGAGATGGCTGCCAAGACAAGAAAGGTGGTCAACATTTTCCAGCATCACATCATTAAGCTGGATTGATGGCACTACAGAGGGGTTGGTTTGTGCTTGCTGGTAAAGAACTTTGGGGTTTTTTGATGTTAAGCGAGAGGCCAAGCTGTTCATATGCTTCTGCGAAGACGTTTAGGATAGTTTGGAGATCTTCCTCTGAATGTGCGCAGATTACATTATCATCAGCGTATTGACGTTCTTTGACACAGGAAGTAATTACCTTACTTTTTGCTTTCAACCTACTGAGATTAAAAGGTATTCCATCTGTTCGATATATAATTTCTACACCAGTGGGAAATTTCGCTTCAACAAGGTGTAGAATCATAGCGATGAAGATAGCGAATAAGATCGGCGCAATGACGCCTCCCTGTTTAACGCCTGATCGCACTTTGAATGGATCACTTTGAGAGCCATTGTTATCCAAGATTGTTGCCGTCATATTACCATGGAGGAGCTGCACGATGTTCTCAAATTAATTAGGGCATCTGGTTTTCAGAAGGATGGTCCAGAGAGCAGTACGATTTACAGTGTCAAAGGCCTTAGTCAGATCAATAAACGCCATGCACAGGGGTTGGTTTTGCTCCCTGCATTTTTCTTGGAGCTGTTGTGCAGTGAAGATCATATCCACTGTCCCCCTGGAAGGGCAGAAGCCATTTTGGGATTCAGGGAGGTTGTCTTCTGAGATAGGAAGAAGGTGGTTTGCGAGGATCCTTGCCAGGATTCTGCCTGCCGTAGCTAGAATGGAGATGCCTCAATAGAACAGATTGTGCCAACTATCACCCTTTTTAAAGAGAGTGATAATTATGGCATCCCTGAAAAATGCTGGGATCTCCTCTCTCATCCAGATTTTTTCAATGAGCTTGTGAAGCTGTTGTGTAGCTTCAGGCCCACCTTCTTTAAAGACCTCAACAGGGATCCCATCGGGTCCACGAGCTTTATCTTTTTTTATTTGGTTAATGGCTTTGCTGACTTCATCCAAACTAGGGGATACTGCAAGCTCATCTCCGGTTTGTTTCTGTGGGATTTGTGAGAAAACCTCATCAGCCACAATAGAGTTATGGTTAAGGAGGTTGTTGTAATGCTCTTTCCAACGCAGTGCAATAGACTCTTTGTCCTTGAGAAGTTTGGCACCATCTATTGAGCATAAAGGGTTTGTACCAAGATTTGTTGGTCCGTAAATGGCCTTTGCGGCATTAAAAAAGCCCCGTGAGTCATGGGCATCTGCAAAATGCTGGATTTCTTGAGCTTCCTTTATCTACCAGGTCTTCTTAAGTTCTCTAGTTCTTCTTTGGACTTCAGACTTTGCACTGGAATAGGTTTTTTTTCTTTTCTTAGCAGCATAGTTGATGTCTTTTTGCCATATTTGGAAAGCTTTCCTTTTCTTATCAATAATATGTTCAATCTCTCTATCATTCTCATCAAACCAGTCCTGATGTCAAAAAGGGATGCAAATAGCGCCCACTACGCTATTTGCATTCCCCTTTATTTTCACCGTAATAGTCTATGTAAATATTTACGTAGAGTAAGATGGCGAAAAATAAGGAATGCAAATGGTGGCGGCCATAGCAATCTTAATTCCGACCTGTGATTCATCCAACCCAGCGTTTCTCATTATGTACTCTGCATATACGTTAAATAAACAGGGTGACAATAAAACAATATACAGCTTTGTCATACTCCTTTTCCCAATTTTGAACCATTCGGTTGTTCCATGTCTGGTTCTTACTGTTGCTTCTTGTCCCTCATACAGGTTTCTCAGGAGAGAGGTAAGGTGGTCTGGTACTCCCATCTCTTTCAGAATTTGCCACAGTTTGTTGTGATCCACACAATCAAAGGCTTTAGCATAGTCAATGATGCAGAAATAGACATTTTTCTGGAATTCTCTTGCTTTCTCCATGATCTGGCGAAAGTTGACGATTTGATCTCTAGTTCCTCTGCCTCTTCGAAACCCAGCTTGTACTTCCGGTAGTTCTCGGTTCGCATACTGCTGAAGCCTAGCTTGTAGGATTTTGAGCATCACCTTGCTGGCATGTGAAATGAGCGCAATTGTATGGTAGTCTGAACACTCTTTGGCATTGCCCTTCTTTGGAACTGAAATGTAAACTGAAGTTTTCCATTATTGAGGCCACTGTTGAGTGTTCCAAATTTGTTGGCATATTGAGTGCAGCACTTTAACAGCATCATCTTTTAGGATTTTAAATAGCTCAGCTAGAATACTGTGATCTCTGCTGGCTTTGTTGTTAGTAAGGCACACTTGGCTTCACTTTCTAGGATGTCCGGCTCAAGTTCAGTGACCGCACTATCATGGCTATCAGGGACATTCAGATCTTTCCTCTATAGTTCTTCGGTGTATTCTTTCCACCTCTCCTTAATCTCATCTGCTTCTGTTAGGTCCCTGCCTTGTTTGTCCTTTATCATGCCCATATTTGCACAATACATTCCCCTGAGATCCCTGATTTTCTTGAAAAGATCTGTAATCTTTCCCATTCTACTGTTTTCCTCGATTTCTTTGCATTTTTGATTTAAGAAGTCCTTCTTGTCTCTCCTTGCTATTCTCTGGAACTCTGCATTCAGTTGGATCTATCTTCCCCTTTCTCCCTTACTTTTTGCTTCCCTTCTTTCCTCAGCTACTTGTAAAGCCTCATCAGACAGCCACTTGGCTTTCTTGCATTTTTTCTTTGGGAGGGATTTAGTTGCTGCCTCCTGAACAATATTACGGACCTTCGACCATAGTTCCTCAGGAACTCTGGCTATCAATTCTAATCCCTTAAATCTATTTGTCACCTCCACTGTATATTCATACGGGATATGATTTAGGTCATACCTGAATGATTTAGTGGTTTTCCCTCTGTTCTTCAATTTCAGCCGAAATTTTGTAAGAAGCAGCTCATGATCTGAGCCACAGTCAGCTCCAGGCCTTGTTTTTACTGACTATATAGAGCTTCTCCATCTTTGGCTGCAAAGGACATAATCAATCTGATTTCGTTATTGACCATCTGGTGATGTCCATGTGTAGAGCCGCCTCTTGTGCTGGTGGAAAAGAGTGTTTGCTATGATCAGCGTGTTCTCTCAGCAAAACTATATTAGATTTTGTCCTGCTTCATTTTGTACACCAAGGCCGTGCTTGCCTGTTATCCCAGTGATTTCTTGACTTCCTACTTTAGCATTCCAATCCCCTATGATGAAATGGACATCTTTTTTTGGTTTTAGTTCTAGAAGGTGTTGTAGGCCTTCATAGAACCGACCAACTTCAGCTTCTTCGACCTCAGTGGTTGGGGCATAGACTTGAATTACTGTGATGTTGAATGGTTTGCCTTGGATCTGTACTGAGATCATTCTATCATTTTTGAGATTGTACCCCAATACTGCTTTTCCCACCCTTTTGTTGACTATGAGTGCTACTCCATTTCTTCTAAGGGATTCTTGCCACAGTAGTAGATATAATGGTCACCTGAATTAAATTTGCCCTTGCCTGTCCATTTTAGTTCGCTGATTCCCAAGAGGTCAATGTTCAGTCTTGCCATCTCATTTTTGACCACCTCCAGCTTACCTTGATTCATTGATCTTACATTCCAGGTTCCTAAACAATATTGTTCTTTACAGCATCGGATTTTCTTTTCACCACCAGACACATCCACAGCTGTGTGTCCTTTCGGCTTTGGCCCAGCCACTTCACTCTTTCTGGTGCTCCTTGGAAATTCCCTCTGCTCTTCTCCAGTAATATATTGGGCACCTTCCGACCTGAGGGGCTCATCTTCTGGCGTCATATCTTTTAGCCTTGTAATACTTTCCATGGGGTTTTCTTGGCAAGAATACTGGATTGGGTTGCCATTTCCTTCTCCAGTGGCCCACATTTTGTCAGAACTCTCCACCATGACCTGTCCGTCTTGGGTGGCCCTGTATGGCATAGCTTATGGCTTCAGTGAGTTATGCAAGCCCCTTCACCACAACAAGGCAGTGATCCATGAAGGGGACTTTTAACTGTAGGTATCTCTTAATCCCTTCATGATTTGTTTGCCGGCTGTATATTACTGGAATATCATTGTAGCTTGGCCTGCACCTCTGTTTATACAGGTTTACAGAGACTTTTGTGTGTGTTCGTATTTGATTTCACTCCAATTTGCTATAGATGGTTTAACTAAACTTGACTGTTTTGATATTAAAGACAAACCTTTATAGTACAGTATTAGAGAAAATAGCCTAATTCTTTTCTTCTTCTTTTTAAGATTTATACATAAACTCCTGACTTTGAATTATAGTAAAAATTGTTGTTATCCATGGAATCTGCATGTCAAGAGCCTTCCAATGAAGTGTATTTTAAGAGAATCTCTCAATGGGAAAGCAGTCAAAAAGGGATGGCCAACCTACTCCCAACTTGCCTATGGAGAGATACATACACACACATACGCACACACCATTTCCTAGTTATCAGAGCAGCTCTCTTCTGAGCTGGTGTCAGTACATGGTGTCTGTGGGCAGTTGCCCAGTCCCTGTGCCCTGTTTTGGTCCACTGCTGATGCCCACCCTGAGCCCCCCTCAATTTCCCCCCTGTCTAGCTGTGGCCTCCACAATTTCTGAGTGGATGGGGTAACCATGCAGAAAGGTAATGGAACGGGCAAAGGTGAAAGCACAGATAAGCAGACAGAGGTCAAAACACAGTTGGGCTGTCAGATACCTTGCACAGTCCATAAGCAGAGTCAAGAAAAAAGCAAAGGTTCAGTAACACCAAGCATCCATCACAGGCCAAGGTCCACAAGGCAAGACAGAAGCCACAGAACCTGAAGGAACACCACTGTTTCTAGCACTGGCTAGGCAGACACTGAAGTCTTTTAACCCCAAAGCCTGCTGAGCCCCACGCAGAGCTCAGCTGCAGTACATTAGAGCTCTCTGGTCAGAGATCTACTGATGAGGAGGCACTTTCTCCTGAGGAGAACTTCCTTGCAGTTGGGCACTTCTTTACAGGAGCCCTGCTGATTGCCCTCTTTAGGTGATGATACGTCCTGTGACTGATGGTGTGTGTGGGGGTGTTGCTCAGCCTCTGTTTCTAAGCAGAGCTCCCTGATGTGGACAAAGGTCCGCATAGTTAAAGCAATGGTATTCCCAATAGTAACCTATGGCTGAGAGAGCTGGACCATAAGGAAGGCTGAGCGAAGGAAGATAGATGCTTTTGAACTGTGGTGCTGGAGGGAAATTCTGAGGGTGCCTTGGACTGCAAGAAGATCAAACCAGTCCATCCTCCAGGAAATCAAGCCAGACTCCTCACTTGAGGGAATGATATTAAATGCAAAACTGAAGTACTTTGGCCACATCATGAGAAGACAGAATGCCCTGGAGAAGATGTCAATGCTAGGGAAAGTGGAAGGCAAAAAGAAGAGGGGGCGACCAAGGGCAAGATGGATGGATGATATTCTGGATGTGACGGACTCGAACCTGGTGGAGGTGGGGGTGGTGAGGGCCGACAGGAAGCTCTACTGTGGGCTGGTCCATGAAGTCATGAATAGTCGGAAGCGACTGAACGAATAAACAACAACAATATCAGTATAGAGTTGACATTTGAGAATATAATGTGCCAAATCCCACAAAACGGGTTTCCCACAAAGAGACAATCTCTCTTAGACTGGCACACCACAGAATCTACCCACTTTCATCATTGAATCCATTTGTTTGAAGCCCCATTGAGTGAAACCCTTCGACATTTTAGTGACAAGGAGAATATAAAGTACCCTTCGGACTGGTGCTGTCCCATCATCCCTGCCAAGCACCTCACTGCTCTATTTGGAATAGTGCTCAAGGTGACGAACAATACTAAAGCATTATATCAAATATAAATCTATAATTAAAACATAATGCAAATAAGTTAAAGCCACATCAATAAAAGAGAAATTGCACCTGCCACTTCAAACCCACTTCAGCAAACAGCTTTATAACCGAAACCTGCCCTGAATAAAGACCCCTTTGCCTGCTGCCAGGAGGTCAACAAAGTGGTAGCTGCCCTGGTAACTTACCTTATAGGGATGTGCGAACTCACCCCCATCTCAGATTTCCGGGCAACCACCCATCCCCTGCCCCCACTCACCAGTTCCCAGATCCCACTTGAGCCCCTCCCATGCTCAGCAAGCAACCCGCACCCACCCCAGAAGCCTTGTTGAGCTCTGTGGTCACCATTTTATGACAAATAAAATGGTGATCACAAAATGCACATAGCACGACAATGCTCATTTTGTGAATGTGTATATTTGTGCATGTGCAAATATGCGCATTTTGGGATTTGGAAGGAGTTCCCTTGTAAAAGCTATAGAGCCATGTTTTTCTACCATGGCGGTGCTGGAAATGATGGATGCATATTGTTTAAGGCTTAGTCCATGGAGTCCTGTGTGATCTGGGAAGGATTTGATAGTGGTTTGCAGGGATGGATCTCTGGGGCATCTTAGTACCTCAGCAGACTCACAGACATTATTTCTGAAAGTTAGGATATATAAATAAATGCATGAATGAAAGAATAATACATATATGCATACACAATTACAATAAAAAGAGAAGCAGAAGGTGTAGAGGGAACCAAAGCAGCAATGAGGGAGCGCAAAAGAGGGCAAAGAGGGTGGTTTCGGAGCCCTGGTCTCACCTCCATCCACAGAAACAGAGAAATCCTATGGCACTCTCAACACTGTCTATTACTGCACTGCAGAGCAAATCGACAGTTGACAGTTGACCTTGGCCAGGCATTTACTGTAGAAGCAATATCATAAGAGACAAGGCCAAGATACTCCTTTAGGATGATTGTCCACACAACACAGCCTGGCCGGGTACTGTACATTATGAAACTTTCTTCAGCTGAATTACAATGTCAAGCCAACTTGTAACAAAACTGAGTGTTAACCCAGGCAACAGCTCCCAGTGGAGGCGGGTGGCTCCAGTTTTGGTGGAGCTAGTTTCCATGCTGGTTCAGCACGTTGGACTCCTCCTTTCAAGTTCCGGCTGGTTCTGTCTGAAACCCAGAATGGGTTCACAGCTCCACTGAAATCACGGGTGAGTTTAAAAAAAAAAAAAGGCGCGTACGCAAATGGCGACCCCCATAGGGAGCCGCCATTCGCGTTCCTTATTTGGTCGCTGTAGTCTACGTAAATCTTTACGTAGACTACAGCGACCAAATAAGGAACATGAATGGCGGCTCCCTATGGGGGCCGCCATTAGCCGTACGCACTTTTTTTTTTTTTTAAGTCACCCATGATAGGTTACGTGATGATTTACGTAGCCTATCATGGCTGACTTTGCAAATCTAGCCGTGATAGGCTACGTTAATCGTCACATAGCCTATCATGAGGGCGTGTTGTTGTTTTTTTTACTTTTATTGGAATGGCGGCGGCGGCAGCCGGTCGAAAGACCGGCTGCCACCCCCGCCCCTGACGAAGACCTGACAAACCACTGCCGGGACCCGCCGCCGGGAGGGACATTCGGGAAAGGTAAGTCCCATCCCGGCGGGGTGCGGGGGGTGGGGGGGTGGAGAATTTCTTCCCGAAACTTCTTCGGGGGGCCGAACACGTTGGCACTATTTATGAACACTAAAGAACACTATTTATGCATCACAACATGGCATGGAAGTTTTTGGTCTGTTAGTTTCAAAATGTATATGCCCCCTATACTATACATGTACTCAAGCCAATATAAAAACTGGAGGAGAAAAGGTACGGCAATGAAGTAAACTAAAAGACAATCCCAGAATAACAGAAATTACAAGCAACAGCAATGAAAGGGCAAGCTTCAAAACATGTGCATGCAATGACGGTGAACGATGGGGGAGGGAGATGAGCTTTTTGCTGGAGGATAGGCACCACCATTGGAAAGGCCCTCTCCTCTTCCGTGTTTTGATCTTCAGTGGCAGGGCAGAAGGCAAAGGAAGGATCGGAGGCCTCATGGCACAGCTGGAGACGGAATGGCTTTTTAAGGGGGGGCACCTTGTGGATTGAGAGACAGGGAGTGGGGTACATGATGGATTTATATCCCCCAAAGAAGTTCAGCACCTTGGATAACTCTTTTATAGTTCTGGATGGTGCTGACTAAAACCCAGAATGGATCTACAGCCCCGCCGAAATCAGAGCCACGAGACTCCACTGTACCAAACCACAGAATACACCAAATTAAATGAATAATTTAATTTGAGCCAGTGTAGTGTAGTGGTGAGAGTGACGGTCTGGGAGCCGGGAGATCCGGGTTCTAGTCCCCTCTTGGCCATGGAAGCTCACTGGGTGACTTTGGGCCAGTCACAGACTCTCAGCCCAACCTACCTCACAGGGTTGTTGTTGTGAGGATACAACGGTGAGGAGGAGGATAATGTAAGCCGCCTTGAGTTCCTTGCGAGAGGGAGAAAGGCGGGGTATAAATGCAATAAATAAATAAATAAATAAATAAAAGCACTACGTAAGAACCAACCATTCAACACAAAAGGATCACAACATGAAAATCCCATTCAACTAATTGAAAAGCCTCTTGAAACAGAAAGCCCTTCCTGCCTGAGACTCACGGCAGACCGACGTTGCCACACCACAAAATGCCTTTCTGTCAGTCTGAAGCCTGAATCCCTAGTGTATCTGGGTGCTGCGGTGCAAAGCGGTGCAATTCCGGAGCAGCCCAGGATCAGACCAAAGCACTCCAATATGGGTTGGATCACTCTGAAGAGCTTTGGGGGTGCTTCAGCCCGATGAGGACAGCAACCCCACCCAGCTGTGTGAGCCCCTCACTCCTTACCTGGTCTCCAGGGATCACATGCAGCCATCACTCTCGTGGAGGGAGTTGCCATTTCCTTTCAAAATGGTGACTCTTCGTCCAGTCAGACAAAATACCATTTTAAAAAATAAATAAAAGGTGACTCCCTTGCAGAGGCCAATGGGCGAGGGCACTCCCGAAGAGATCCAGGTCAGGAGTGGGGGTTCTGTGGTGGTGGCAATGACAGTGGGGGGTCACTCTCGGTGGGAGTTTCCCCCCTCTAGATGTTGCTTCAGAACTGGAGAAGTGGGTCAACCCAGCTTCAAGGGTGGTTGAGGTGAGTTCAGGCCCACTGGAGTCCTCTAAACTGAGCTCTGAATTAGGTTGGGTGGGCTGTGCACAACCCTAATTTTTGCTACCCTGACCCTAGAGGGCTTCAAATGGATCAGCACCTTAATCTGCACCCTGAAGCTGAGTGTGAGGCAAAGAAGCTCTTTTAAAGCAGGTGTGGTGCTGTCTCTCTGCCTTGCACCAGTTGTCAACTGAGGGGTCACCAGAACTCTCTCCACTGCCTTCAGAGGAAGGCCCACCACCGGACACCTCCAAGCCTCCTTTCAGACCTTTGTACTTCTCGAGTTTAGAGGAACTTCCGTCTTCCTGTGTTATTGCTCCCAATTTGCTCCATCCGAATAGGGATGTCAGAGAATTCTGCCACGGATTTGGTGAGGCCGAATGTCAGTGCATTCAGCCCCCCGAAATCCATGGCAGAACAGCCTGCCACCCCCCACCCTCCGCGGTTCCCCCCCAGGATGAGACATTTGCAGTCTGGTCGCTTGTGTGTTTGTTTGTTTTTACATAGACATGATAGGCTACGTAAAGACTTACGTAGCCTATCACGTCTGGGTAAAAACAACAACAACAACACCTACGCAAATGGCGGCTACAGCCACCACCATTTGCGTTCCTTATTTTTGTCCATCTTAGTCTACATAAATATTTACATAGACTAAGATGGCAAAAATAAAGGGGAATGCAAATAGCATAGTGGGCGCCATTGGCGTTCCTTTTTGAATCGCAAATAGCGCAAATATTGAATTGCAAATAGCATTGCCCTTATTTTCGCCATAGTCTACGTAAATCTTTACGTAGACTAGACGTGCCAAAATAAGGAATGCAAATGGTGGTGCCCATGGGCCACCGCCATTTGCGTACGCACTTCCCCCCCCCCAAAGTCACCCGTGATAGGCTACGTGACGATTAACATAGCCTTTCACGGCTGACTTTGGAAATCTAGCCGTGATAGGCTATGTTAATCATTACGTAGCCTATCACGGCTTTTGTTTTGTTTTTTACTTCATTTTGTAATGGCGGCGGCGGCAGCCAATCGAAAGACCGGCCACTGCCCCCGCCCCCACCGAACCGCTGCCGAACCGCCGCCGGGACCCACCGCCGAGAGGGACATTTGCAGGAGGTAAGTCCCATCCCGGGAGGGGCGGGGGGGTGGAGAATTTCACTGCCAATTTTGGGGGGCCGAATGTGTTGGCATTTGGCCTCACCGAGATTCGTGGAGAAATTCTCCGAAATTCTCCGCCATCCCTAGGGGTTGCCCTGGTCTATAGAAATTCAATCTCCCTCTCTAGTTCCTGCTCATTCGAGTGCAGGTCTTGAGTGTCTTTACCTTGTGTTGGGTACGCAGGACAGATTAGGGATTCTGTTGGTGTACCGCCCACCCTGCCACCCATCAGACTCCCTGCCTGAGCTGACGGAGGTGGTCTCGGAGTTGCTGTTGAGGACCCCTCAGGTGATGGTCCTGTGGGATCTCAACTTCCATGCCAAGGCCGCTGTATCTGTGGTGACTCCAGACTTCATGGCCGCCATGACAACCATGGGGCTGTCCCAATATGTCATTGGCCCAATGCATATAAAAGGACACACGCTTGATCTGGTTGTCTTGACTGGGCAGGAGGATGGTGATCTGAAAGTGGAGGAATTAACATCTGTCCATTTGGCATGGTCAGATCACTTCCTGTTGAGGTTTAGACTCCTGGCAGCTTTTCCCCTCTGCAAGGGTGGGGGACCTATTAAAATGGTCCGCCCCCATAGGCTAATGGATTCCTATGGATTCCAGAGGGCTCTGGGGGGGTTTCTGCTGGTATGGCTGGTGCTCCTGTCAAAGCCCAGGTCACTCTGGAGTATGCAGCGATGACACGGGCGGTTGACACGATCGTGCCCAAGCACCCTCTCCCTCTGAGCAGAGCCCGGCCAACACCATGGTATTAGGGATGGCAGAGAATTCCGCCATGAATGTCAGTGAGGCCAAATGCCAGTGCATTCGGCCCCCCGAAATTCATGGCGGAATGAAGCCCCCCCCCGGCCCACCACCCCGCTAAAGGCGCGCAAAATGGAGCACCTGCCTGGTGCTGTTCACGCTGCTTTGCGAATGGAAGCCAGGTATGCAGCTACGGCACGCCATTTTCATCCCTGCTCAGGCGAGCAGCGGCGAGAGAGTCGCCGAGGAGTAGAGCTGGCCAGCACAAAATGAAATGAAATGAAATGGAACAGGTGAGTCATTTCGTACATCCCTACTTGGTATACGCCTGAGCTGAGGGCAATGAAGCAAGCGAGGAGACGGCTAGAATGCAGATGGAGGAAAACTCGTGCTGAGTCTGACCAAACACAGGTAAGAGCTCACTATCGAGCCTACTCTGTGGCGGTGAGGGTGGCCAAGAGGCAGTGCTTTTCCCCCAGTATTGCATGTTCTCAGTGTCATCCAGAGGAGCTTTTCTGGGTGGTTTGCGGCCTGTTACATTCTGGGCCAGGGAAAGACAACTGTGGGACTCTCGGTTGCATGCTGTGAGGAGTTTGCACGGCACTTCGAAGATAAAGTCACTCAGAATTTGTCATGAATAACCTCTCGCCTGGATTACTGCAATGCGTTATACGTGGGGCTGCCTTTGAAAACGGTCTGGAAACTTCAGTTGGTCTGAAACAGGGCAGCAAGATTGTTAACAGGGAGTGGCCTGCGAGCTCATATTAAAAAAAAAAGGTGTCCCCAACCAGACGTGTCCGACTCTAGGGTGCGGTGCTCATCCCCGTTTCTAAGCCAAAGAGCCAGCACTCTCCAAAGATGCTTCCGTGGTCATGTGGCTGGCATGACTGAACACCCAGGTGCACGGAATGCTGTTACCTTTCCTGCCGAGGCGGTAGCTATTTATCAACTTGCAATTTCTTGCTTTTGAACTGCTAGGTTGGCAGAAGCTGGGACTGAAGACGGGAGCTCACTCCGTCATGCAGCACTTGGGTCTCAGACTGCTGACCTGCCGACCTTCCAGTCTGCACTTCAGCGTCTTAACCACTAAGCCACCGTGGCCCCATATTACGCCATATGAGTAATATGATGTATGGCGTAATATGAGCCATATGAGCTCATATTGCACCAGTACTTTTCCAGCTGTACTGACCGCCAGTCCATTTCCAGCCCCAATTCAAAGTGCTGGTAGTGACATTTAAAGCCCTTAATGGCTTGGGGTCAGGCTATCTGAAGGATCGCCTCCTCCCATGTGTTCCTACCTGCCCAGACCCTGAGATCATACTCAGAGGCCATTCTCCGTGCACCCCTGCCAAGGAAGTGAGGCCAGTGGCTGGTAGGGATGGCAGAGAATTTCTCCACGAATCTCGGGGAGGCCGAATGCCAATGCATTCGGCCCCCCGAAATTGGTGGGGAAATTCTCCGCCGGCCCCTTACCACCCCCCCCGGGATGGGACTTACCGTGGCCGAATGTCCCTCTCGGCGGCAGGTCCTGGCGGCGGTTGAGTGGTGTTTCGGTGGGGGCAGGGGCGGCGGCTGGTCTTCTGACCGGATGCCACGTCCGCCATTGCAAAATAAAAAAGTAAAGTAAAAAACACACACACACACCCGTGATAGGCTACGTAATGATTTACGTAGCCTATCACAGCTAGATTTCCAAAGTCAGCCGTAATAGGCTACGTAAATCGTCACATAGCCTATCACGGGTGACTTTGAAAAAAAAAAAAGCTCGTACGCAAATGGCGGCACCCATGTGCGCCGCCATTTGCATTCCTTAGTTTGGCATGTCTAGTCTACGTAAAGATTTACGTAGACTACGGCAAAAATAAGGGCAACGCAAATAGCGTTCCCTTATTTTCGCCACAGTCTACGTAAATCTTTACGTAGACTACCCATGCACATATAAGGAACGCAAATGGGTACGCGCTTTTTTTTTTTTCCAAAGTCATCCGTGATAGGCTACGTGATGATTTACATAGCCTATCACGGCTGACTTTGGAAATCTAGCCGTGATAGGCTACGTAAATCGTTACGTAGCCTATCACAGGGTCTTTTTTTTAACTTTTGGTTTCGCGGCCGGGGAGACGGGGCGCTTCTCCCCGGCCTGAATTTTGGCCAGGCGAGGCGGGAAGCCTCCCCCCCAGCCTGAATTTTGGTCGGGCGAGGCGGGATGCCTCCCCCCCATCGCCTGAACTTCGGGGGGAGAAGCGAAGCGCCTCCCCCCCACCGCGAAGCGAAGCTGCGAAAAGGTAAGTCCCTTTCGTACATCCCTACATTGGATTCCTCCTTTAGAGTTCTGGTTGGTTGTCTGAAACCCAGATTAGCTTCACAGCTCCACTGAAAGCAGAGCTGCCAGCCTCCACTGGCAGCTGCCCAAAATCTCAGGCTGAGAATTTCAGGATTAAAGTTTAAACGGCCCTCTACCACAAACTGAGGATAACACTATCCCATATCAAACATCATTCTGTTTGGGAGACTGTCAACTTGGAGATAAACAATTCCCTCCGATCAAAAACATCATTTACGTGCAGTAGATGTGTGATGACCACAGATGACAATGACAAGAAAGGAAATGGAAGCAATATATTAAAATCCAGCATTCTCTTAGAATGTCTTAATGACAAAAAGTGCATGAAAACTTCTTAGCAGGCAAAGCAGCCTATCTTAAGGAGCGCCTCCAGCAACACCAGACAGGCCGCTTAACAAGATCAGCCTCAGATGGCCTTCTCTCTGTCCCATCAGCCAGTACAGCTAGACTGGTGGGTACAAGGGAGAGGGCCTTCTCTGTGGTGGCCCCCACTCTGTGGAACTCCCTCCCTAGGGAACTATCATGCCCCCTCTTTAATGAGCTTCCGTCGTGCATTAAAAATGTGGTTGTTCAGGCAGGCATTTGGGGTGGGTTAGGGTATTTAAAAAAAAAAATATGGTAAAATTTTATTGTTTTAAATTGTTTTATGGTGGGTTGTACATCGCCCAGAGTGGCTGGGTGACCAGTCAGATGGGCGATTAATAAATTTAATAAATAAATAAATAAAAGCAAATATAATACACAAATCCCATTAACCAACAAACAAAATGCCATTTGAAGTCTTGCATTCAGGGCTTTCCATTTACACTCAAGCTGCAAAATGCTGGTACACTGCAGCTGTTAAGGGCCACATCTTCAACAGATGCATTATTTAGACAATGTGGGTATGGTATAGTTCCAGCTCCACCACTACCTTAGATGTGGAGGGTTGTCAGTGGCAGAGTGAGAGACCCAAATCCCAGATTTTCCTACTTGCTGTGACAGAAACATGGAGACAATGCAACTTAAGCTATAAGTGCATTAAAAGTCTCTGTTAACTATGACCTCACCAATACTAGTATCTCCTCCAAAGCTTTGCCAAATATTCTTCCACAGACTCACTTCTGTGGAGCAGATGCCCTAGTTTGTTTTGAACATGATATGCTCCTTTGTATTCAGATCAGGCCTCAGTACAATGATGTAGCACTTGGGAAGAAAGATGCAGCCCAACAACCCAGCACTGGAGGCCAAGATCGAGAAGACCTGAACGGCCACCATGTATTTCCCCTTGGTGCTCAGGTAGGAGGGCACAAAGGACAGCCAAACACTGCAGAAGACCAGCATGCTGAAAGTGATCAGTTTGGCTTCATTGAAGGCCCCAGGCAGCTTCCTGGAGAGGAAAGCCACCGTGAAGCAGATGGCAGCCAGGAAGCCCATGTAGCCAAGGGCAGAATAAAAGAAGGCGACAGATCCTTCGTTGCATTGCAGGATGATCCATCCAGCCTGCGAGTGCATGTCAGAGTCTGGGAATGGGGCAGAGCTCCCCAGCCAGATGGTGCAGATGACAACTTGGACACCAGAACAAGAACTTACAATGGAGGTTGCAAGACTCTTCCCCAGCCATCTCTTCACTTGATTCCCTGGTTTTGTGGCCAGGAAAGCCAACACCACAGTGATGGTTTTGGCCAACACTGAAGAAACGGCAACTGAGAAGATGATGCTGAAGGCCGTTTGTCGGAGAAGGCAAGTCACTTTCCTTGGCCGCCCCATGAACAGGAAGGAGGACAAGAAGGAAAGCATGATGAAGAGGAGGAGAATGTAGGAGAGGTCTCGATTGTTGGCCTTGATTATTGGAGTTTCTTGGTATATAATGAAAATTCCTAATACGAAGCCTGTGGAGAGGGACAAGAATAGAGCAAAGGAAGTCAGGACAATCCCCAAAGGTTCTTCATAGGAGAGGAAGGTCACATCCTTGGGGACACATTGATCTCGGTTCTTATTTGGATGCTGATCTTCTGGACACTTGGTGCAATGGTCTGCATCTGAGAAGAAGGAGAGTGACTTCAGGATTCACAGCAACTCTAGTTTGATGAATTTGAAATCTGTGGCCTCATCACCAAAGGAAGACCTTAGTAGCAGGGCCAGGAAAGCTGGATCTCTGGGACATTACAGAGCCTTTGTCAGTCAGAGAAGAACAGAGAAGAGTGAGCTAGATGGACTGATGGGTTGATATGGAATAAAGACAACTTCCTACCTTGTTTAAATATGGAGAAGTCAGTGTGTTGATACCAACGTTGTTCAGGGTAAGGGGGTTTCTGTGTGGTTAACCTGTTTTTATCTTCATAATATTCTTGTAAGCCATGTTAAGCTACGTGGTAGAGGATCGGCTTGTTATGTATGTATTTACTCAAATTATGTTGCACCTTTCCACAACAAGGTGGTGCTCGTGGGACTCCTAGTTAAGTTTCAAATCCGGAGAAGGAAAATTTCATAAAGCCTTCCAATTTTTTTTTACTACTGTTTTACTAAAGGGGTTTGAGAGAACAGAAGACTGAATCAAGGTTGGGCAGGGGAGTGCTCTGATCACCAGAAAGCAGGGGACGTACGATTTTCACATCCTTTTTCTGCCAGGGACCCCCGGCTTGCCTGCCATGGAATGGCAGCAGAGTACAGATGATTCCTTGTGTGTAATGGAGAAAGGCCCACCATGTCTGTACATACTGCCCTGACTCAGTCATGGAAAAAGCAGAGCAGTTGGGGGGGGGGATGATTTATACAAGGAAAAGTGTAAACTAAGCATCCCCCCTGCCTTGCACCCCAGAGATTGACTCCCATTCTCATTTTTGTTTCACTCACTTATGGGATGAATGCTGGGGATTAAAAATGCTGAAGGGGACAGAGTTCAAAAAAGTCTTTGCCATTTGTTCCAAAGATGTATGAATATTTAATGTAAAAATTAAATGCTTTTGACCCTGCACTTCCGAACAATTATTGTAGAAGAAGAGCCACTAATAACACATAAAATAAGCATTCTGTGAAATCGATCAAGGCATCATTAAAACCATGCTGTGTACTGGAATGGCTGGGTGAATAAACCACAGCACTGTGAGCTATTTTAGCCGGAGCAGCAGTGAATGGCCCATGACCACAAGCCCCGTCTCTGAGCAGGGATTTGAACTCAGGTCTCTCCAGTCCAAGTCCAACCCTCCCGTTGCTTCATCAGTCTGTCTAATTCCAAGGAATTGCCATGATATTTTCAACTAGGAGCAACAGTCATTTAAGAAGCCTTCTTCTCTTACCTACTCATGGAATGTTTTGCTCAAGGGGTTTAAAAGAGAAGAAGATGGACTCAAAATAGGGTTGTGGAGACTATTGGGTGTATTCCTCTGAGGTCACCCACCTTCCAGAATGGAGATTGTTCCATCTGCGCATGGAGCGCAAGCATAGCAGCATGGTGGCTCTCCTTCCTGGACCTCCTTGGCGTATCCAGGGAGACAGCTCTCAGTGCACCTGGAACGAGGCACGGTCTAACAGCAAAGAGAAGGAGCATCAAGGAAACCGTGTTATGAATAGTTGTGCCTATGGGAATGAGTCATACAGTTTAGAGAGGACCCAACAGGCTCTCTAGTGCTAGTGACCCTAAGTGAAATAGAGAGGTGAACCCAGGTCCTTGTTTCAGGGAAGCATTATTTACACATCACAACATGGCACAGAAGTTTTTGGTCTGTTTGTTTGTTTCAAAATGTATATACCACCTTTACTATACATGTACTCAAGGCAATGTAAAAACAGAGGAGGAAGATGTAGGGCAATGAAATAAACTAAAAGACAATGGTAAAATAACAGAAATTACAAGCAGCACCAATAAAACTTCAAGCTTCAAAACTTATGCATGCAATCCCAGTGAACAATAGGGGGTGGGAGATGAGCTTTTCGAGGGAGGAAAGCACCACCTCTGAAAACGCCTTCTCCTCTTCCCCATTTTGATCTTCAGTGCAGGGCAGGAAAAAAAAGGAAGGATTGGAAGCCTCACCCAACAGCTGGGAAGGGAAAGGCTTCTAAGAAGAAGGGGTCCATGCTGGATTTAGCAACACTGAGTGTTGCTCAACACTAAAAAGCCCCTTGAAACAGAAAGGACTGCCTGGTTGGGTCTCATGGGAGACCAAAATCCCCAGGGATGATGCCACAACACAAAATGCCTTCCCGCCAATTGTCACCAGCCAAATCTCAGAGGGTTGAGCCACTTAGAGGAGGCCTCATCAGATGCCGTAAGAGAACATATCCAAGAATCATGTGGAAGGCATCATTTTGACTAGGGCTGTGCCTGTGCGCTGCTTTGGTCCAAATCCTGAATCCTGCATTGAGCTGGGATGGAAGTAGAGTAAAAGCTTTGTCCTCTGTGATGGATTCGCCCTTGTTTGGCCAATGTCAGATCTGGGAGATATTTTGCTGTTTCAGATTATAGAGGTGATCCTTTGGCCCAGGCGGGTCTTATCTGCAAGAGGGGTTATCACCCACCAATCCTACAACTGCATGAGATGTGGGTGGAAGGGGGGGCATTATTGTACTCCAACCCTTTGCTTTTTAGGAAGATTCAGGTCTGTTAATGTAGCAACCTGCAGAGGCCAACGGTGAACCAGAATGATTTCATATTATCTATTCCTCCCCAGAACATATGGGGAGGATGGGCATCTCCTCACAAATCTCACCTTGACTCTGGCTCCAGAGTGTACTGCCCCCACTGGGCGTTGTGTTACTCCTTATGGTCTCCCCCTTGTCTCTGCACTTAGAATCCATACCACCTCACTTAACTCAATCCAATGTTACCCATACTGGGGCCATAATTCTGCAGTAGAGCACCTGATTTACATGCACAAGGCCCCAGGTTCAATCCCTGGCATCTCCAGAAAGGGCTGTAATTTCTCCTGCCCGAAACCCTGTAGAGCCTCTTCCAGTCAGGGTCAACAATACTGTGTTAGATGAACCCATATTATTGGAGGCAGCTTCCTACATTGATGTTTGCATTCACTATGAATTGGGAGTTGTGTTTAACTGACTGGATACTTAGCCATGCAGCCTAGCACATGTTTTGATGCTTGGAAAAAAAATCACAAAAATAGGACAGATATTATTAGAGCTTAAGAGATGTCACAAGCCAATAATAGGACACAAATCCTTTCCCCTACCTCGTTAAAATGGCCGGGCCATGCAATGGCTTCCCGGTTAATGGTGAATTTCATGTCTGGAGATGCCTGTCTCTGCACACTCCCGATATTCACTCTAGCACGGGACTTATTGGGAAACATCACCCAATTCACGATATCAAAGTCAGCTGCCAGTTCCCCCGTCTCATCCAGATACAGTCTGCCCATGGAAGCATTAGAAAACTGGATTTCTCTTAAGAAAGTGTGAAGCTGGAATGACAGAGAAAACAGCCCAGATATAGAAGTCATGAAAATATAGTCATTATCTTAGGCCTCATCACGTTGAGCTGTAATGTTCCATGGTCAGTGCACATCCCATCTGGGCTCAGAGTACCATTCTTTGGGTGTTCACAGTCACAACTCGGGATGTCAGAATAATCCTCAATTGATTCAGATGAGATTGGATTCAACAGTTGATGCACTTTTTCCAAGCTGCACAGATTCCAGGGACTTGCAGGCCTTTTTTTTTTTTTTTACTGGGGGGGGGGGCAAAATTCTGGTAAAAAAAAAAGGGTTCCATCAATGAACAGATGGCAGAACTAAGGACGCCTGATAATCTGCAGAGATTTTTAAACCAAATCTGGACATTCCTACTGATAATTCAGATACCCGGCCTGTGCACACATCATGCTAAGCCATGATGGTTTGGGAATTCCTGCTAACCATGGCAGCTTAGCATGTCATGTGGGGGAGAAAACCACATTCCCCATTGTTAGCAAGCCACCCCGACTAACCACCCCTCTGTAAAAGTGTTAGGGGCCAGCGGTGGCTTACCGTGTCATCTGGAGGCTCCCCAGTGGTTGCAACAGGCTCCAGAAGACTTGCAGGCCATGACCAAAGAGCCGCTGGGTAGAGCATCCTCCACTGTGGGCAACACTCTAGCCGCCACGGACTTTCTCTATGGCCGAGGGCCTAATTCAGATGCTTGAGCAGAAGCCAGGAGCGAGCGCCAGGAGACTTTTCATAAGATGGAGGATGGGATACTCAGGAAACGCACCAGGAAGGTAGCCATATAACTACGGGGAGGGGATGGTCACCCAAATATAAATAGCATTGGCGAAAAAAGTCATACACCCTCTGGGACGCCACAGCTCAGGAGGTCAGAGCATGATCACCAAAGTTTAATTTCTGAATCCACCCTTGCAGGTAGCAGAGGAACTAGAGTGCAGTGCCTCCCCCACCAGGGTGGAAGGCCCAGAAGGGTACGAGGGTTGATGGTATCAAAAGCAGATGTGGGATCCAGTAGAATCAATGGCATGTCTTTCCCCATGTTTCTGTGGATGATGACAGTCATCCTTCATGAGACCAAGACTGAATCAGTCACATAACCAGAGAGGAAATCCAAATGGAATGGGTCTGAAGCATCAGGAGCTGCAACTGGGCTGCCCCCACCCTCTTGAGACCATTGGCCAAAAAGGGGGTAATAGGACTGGCAGTAAGTAGTTATCCAAACATAGGGCTGTGAACAGACTGCCCCCCTTCACTTTGGATGCCACTTCGGTCCTTCAAAATCCAAGTCATTCTTACTTCATATTTTGTCTTGGACTTTCATTGGGAAATAGAAACGACCATCATGTGTTTAGTTTTCATGATAAACAAATGAATTTGGGAACCTAGAATTTCCCCTTGGAGCAAATTCCACCCGCCAAATTTCAGACAGTTTGGCCAAGTAGTTTTTGTGCGAAGTTCAGGTGAAATTTGATTTTTTCAACAAAATGTCTCAAAGCAAAGAGCTATAACTTCACTGGTTGCACAGAGGTGCATGAAATGTGGGAAACTGTCAGCTGCCCTGGAGAGATTCCCCTCACTCCCACCTGCCAAATCTGACACTGGTTGGCTGAGTAGTTGTTTGTTTTTTGCTAGGGAGAGCATGTGCTCTTCTCAGAAACTCATACCAAACTCAGAAGGGCTAATAATCAGGGAAGCGAGGTGCTGAAGCGGTGGAGGTCACTATCCCTACTCTCTGCTGTACATTTCTTTGAAGTGCAATAGCCCTCCCCCCTTTCCCATTAAGCTTCACAATGGATGAGCCCGGGCTCTCTTTGGCTGAGTGTGGAATCCACAACCCTCGTACCGTGGAAGAGCAGTTCTTGTGTTAATGTGCTTTTTTTTTTTTTTTTTTAGGACACACAAAAGGAATATTTTATGTTCAAGTAAAAAAAAAAAATAGCCCTGCCAGTCCTCCAGGGAATCCGCCCTTGGGGGGAGGCGAACTGTCCCCCCCCCCCGGAATCCTCCCCAGCCAGCTCCACTCCATGGCAATCCCACGGAGCTGCTGGCCAGCTCTGGAGTGCCAGCAATATGGCCACCATTACCATGTCGCTGGCTGAGGCTGACTGACTCCGGACACAAATGGCATCCACTACGCCATTTGCTGCTGTAAAGCTCTTAGATTAAGCTCAATGCAGCTGCAAATGGCTTCATTTAGCTTAATCTAAGAGCTTTACAGCTGCAAATGGTGTAGTGGATGCCATTTGCGTCTGGAGTCAGTCAGTCTCAGCCAGCAGCATGGTAATGGCGGCCGTATAGCTGGCGCTCCAGAGCCAGTGGCAAGGAGGATCCAGCCAGGGAGGATTCCTCGGAAAGGCGTAGGTAAGTATCTGTTCCTCCACAGACTCCGAAGGCTGGATTCAAAAGAGTCTGGCCTCACTGGGGTCCGTGGAGGAATTCTCTGCTATCCCTAGCCACACCACACCTTCCAAATTTCAGACAGTTTTTAATTTAAAAAAAATGATGTAAGTGAACATAAGGAATTGAGAGTGTAGCGAAGTGCACATCATTATCCAGTTGGTATTTATATATGCAGTTGGTGATCTGGTTGGGCGCTGGAAGCCTCTAAGGATGTACGAATCCCCTTACCTTGCGTCCATGGGAGGGTCCGCCGGGGGGGAGGCAATCTGTTCCTTCCCCTGGAATCCGAGCTGGCCGGCTCCGTCTCAGCTCCTATCTGTGCGGAACGGTGCTCTCCAGAAACAAATGGCGTCAGCTACTCCATTTGCGTCCCCGTTTCTTCTCACGAAAGGCTACGCGTCTCTATTTACATAGATACTTATGTAGCCTATCACGTGAAAAACCAGGGATGCAAATGGCATCCACTACACCGTTTGCATCGCTGTTTTTTCACGCAATAGGCTATGTAAGTTTCTACGTAAATAGAGACGTGTAGCTAGGGATGTATGAAAATTCCACCATGGATCTCGGGGAGGCAGTATGCCAGAGAGCTTCGGCTATTGGGCGGTATAGAAATAAATAAATAAAATAAAATAAAATAAATAAATTCGGCCCCCCAAAATCGGTGGCAGAACGGTCTGCCCTCCCCCGGGAAGAGACTTACCTTGGGCGGATGTTCCTGGCGGCGGCGGCGGCGGCAGCGGCGGCTCCGGCGGTGGTTCAGCGGTGGCGGCTGCAGCGGCCGGTCTTCCAACCGGCTGCCGCCGCCACCGTTTCCGGGTTTTTTGTTTAAAAAAAGTGATAGGCTACGTAAAGATTTACGTAGCCTATCACGGCTAGGTTTATTAAAAAAACGTGATAGGCTACGTAAATGTTTACGTAGCCTATCACGGCTGACTTTTTTAAAAAAACACACACACGTGTACGCAGATGGCGGCGGCCATGGCCGCCGCCATTTGCCTTCCTTATTTTGGCACATCTTAGTCTATGTAAACATTTACGTAGACTAAGACGGCAAAAATAAGGGGAATGCAAATAGCGTAGCGTCTACGCTATTTGTGTTCCCCTTATTTTCGCCGTCTTCGTCTACGTAAATGTTTACGTAGACTAAGACGTGCCAAAATAAGGAACGCAAATGGCGACGGCCATGGCCGCCGCCATTTGCATACGCTGTTGCTGTTGTTTTTTTAAGTCAGCCGTGATAGGCTACATAAACATTTACGTAGCCTATCACAGCTGACTGCAGGGACGCAAATGGCCACGGCTATGGCCGCCGCCATTTGCGTCCCTGCTAGCCAGCGGTCGGATGTCCGGCTGCTGGCAGAGCCAGCCGGCAGCTCCGCAGAATCCCTATAGAGCACAGCCAGACGGCCAGGATTCCAGGGGGGGGGAGGAACGCCTCCCCCTCAACTGTAAACATAATCCGCAAAAGGTAAGTGTCTTTCGTACATCCCTATGTGTAGCCTATTGCGAGGAAAAACGGAGACGCAAACGGTGTAGCCGACGCCATTTGCACCTGATCACTTACTTCCAGGTTCTGCACAGATGGTGGGATGGAATCAGTCCGGGGGGGGATATTCGGTCTGGGGAGGCACAGGTAAGCGCGTTCATTCTGCCGTGGACTTGCGGGGGGATGAATTAACTGGAATTCAGCCTCATTGGAGTCCGCGGTGGATTCCACGGACATCCCTAGAAGCCTCCTCATTGGAGTGAGATATGCAGAGCTTGCAGGAGTTCCAGCACCCCCAGCCTTCTGCTTGCCCCTGCTGCCTGCCAGCTGGGACATGGGGAGCTCTTCCCCAAGCAAGACCGATTGGTGCTGCCTCCATAAGTGCAGGAGCAGGCTGCTGGTGCTGGTGTGCCCTGAATGTTTCCCCTGCTCAGAGACACCTTGCTATAGTGGCAGACAGCAGTGCTGGGATCCACTCCCACCTCAAAGTGGTCCCACACAATGCTTCCCTGACCTATCTGTGGAGACAGAGACTGCCTGCCTTGATTCTCGGGGGTCACCACATGAGCAGGGCAAACAATGGAAGAGGGGTCAGGTGCTGGAGTCTCTGCCTGCTGGTCATCCCCCCCCCACAACCTGGAGGATCTCCTTCCCTTGACCCTCCGCCATGTGGAGGACATCAGACGTCTCTGACGTAACATCCATCAGTGGTCTCCCCACTTCTACTACAGAAGGAGACGCTGCTCCGTTGGCAAGAGTGGTACTGCTGCTGCCTGCACCAGCCTCCTCTGACAGTGACCTCCAGGCACTGCAACTGCCCTCTGCACTCGGAAGTCACTTACCTGCTGTCGAAGCTTGCTTCGCGGTGGGGGGGGGAGGCGCTTTGCTTCTCCCCCGAAGTTCAGGCAGGCAGGGGGAGGGATAAGAGAGAGAGAGAGAGAGATATGATAAGATAGAAAGATAGATAGAGAGATAGATAGATAGATAGATAGATAGATAGATGACAGACAGACAGACAGACAGACAGGTGTGTGTGTGTGTGCATGTGTGTGTGTAAAATCTAGATAGAATGGAAGTAAGGGCAAACTAATGGTTGAGCATTGAGAAGGGTGGGGGAAGCGAAAGAAAGAGGCAAGGGAAGGAAATGTAAAGTCGTGTTTTGTTTTGTTTTTAATGTTTTTTTAAATAAACAAGAAAAGAATGAAGGGTAAAACCTATTAGAATGGGGGGGTAAACAACTAGGCACAGAAAGGCGGAAACTCAAACTCACTACTTTTTAAATGTTCTTTTTAGAGAATCTCAAAGGAAGTACAAACACACACACTCCATATAGATCCAGCCAGCTCTCTCTAACAACACATTGTAAACCAAAACCGCCACCTAATCAGCGCTCTCTGACACAATGAAATGAACGCAGGCTGATCTCTCCAATGTATGCTCTCCAGTATTGCCCGCCTCCACCAGTGTCACTGATTGGAGACTGCTGGGTTTTGTTCAGCCCTAATTTCTCAACTACAGTTGCCGTTCGCTAAGGCTCCCTCCATCCTCCCCACTCCTCCTCTCCCCCTCCCTGATCTTTTGCAAGTTGATACATCGAGAGACACCCCTTCATGGATCACTGCCTTGTTGTGGCGAAGGGGCTTGCGTAACTCAGTGAAGCCATAAGCTATGCCGTGCAGGGCCACCCAAGACGGACAGGTCATGGCAGAGAGTTCTGACAAAATGTGGTCCACTGGAGAAGGAAATGGCAACCCACTCCAGTATTCTTGCCAAGAAAACCCCATGGAACATATCACAAGGCTAAAAGAGATGACGCCGGAAGATGAGCCCCTCAGGTCGGAAGGTGTCCAATATGCTACTGGGGAAGAGCAGAGGGTATTTCCAAGTAGCGCCAGAAAGAGTGAAGCGGCTGGGCCAAACCCGAAAGGACACTCAGCTGTGGATGTGTCTGGTGGTGAAAAGAAAATCCGATGCTGTAAAGAACAATATTGTTTAGGAACCTGGAATGTCAGATCAATGAATCAAGGAAAGCTGGAGGTGGTCAAACATGAGATGGCGAGATTGAACATCGACATCTTGGGAATCAGCGAACTAAAATGGACAGGAATGGAAAAATTTAATTCAGGTGACCATCATATCTACTACTGTGGGCAAGAATCCCTTAGAAGAAATGGAGTAGCACTCATAGTCAACAAAAGGGTGGGAAAAGCAGTACTGGGGTACAATCTTAAAAATGATAGAATGATCTCGGTACGAATCCAAGGCAAACCATTCAACATCACAGTAATTCAAGTCTATGCCCCAACCACTGAGGCCGAAGAAGCTGAGGTTGATCGGTTCTATGAAGACCTACAACACCTTCTAGAACTAACACCAAAAAAAGACGTCCTCTTCATCATAGGGGATTGGAATGCGAAGGTAGGAAGTCAAGAAATCACCGGGATAACAGGCAGGCATGGCCTTGGTGTACAAAATGAAGCAGGACAAAAAGCTAATAGAGTTTTGCCATGAGAACATGCTGATCATAGCAAACACTCTTTTCCAACAGCACAAGAGGCGACTCTACACATGGACATCACCAGATGGTCAATATCGAAATCAGATTGATTATGTCCTTTGCAGCCAAAGATGGAGAAGCACCTTACAGTCAGTGAAAACAAGACCTGGAGCTGACTGTGGTCAGATCATGAGCTGCTTCTTGCAAAATTTCGGCTTAAATTGAAGAATGTCGGGAAAACCACTAAACCTTTCAGGTATGACCTAAATCATATCCCTGATGAATATACAGTGGAGGTGAGGAATAGATTTCAGGGATTAGACCTGATAGACAGAGTGCCTGAGGAACTATGGACGGAGGTCCGTAACATTGTTCAGGAGGCAGCAACGAAATCCATCCCAAAGAAAAAGAAATGCAAGAAAGCCAAGTGGCTGTCTGATGAGGCTTTACAAGTAGCTCACGAAAGAAGGGAAGCAAAAAGCAAGGGAGAAAGGGGAAGATATACCCAACTGAATGCAGAGTTCCAGAGAATAGCAAGGAGAGACAAGAAGGCCTTCTTAAATGAACAATGCAAAGAAATCGAGGAAAACAACAGAATGGGAAAGACTAGAGATCTCTTCAAGAAGATCGGAGATCTCAAGGGAACGTTTTGTGCAAAGACGGGCATGATAAAGGACAAAGAAGGCAGGGACCTAACAGAAGCAGATGAGATTAAGAAGAGGTGGCAAGAATACACAGAAGAACTATACAGGAAAGATCTGAATGTCCCTGATAGCCATGATAGTGCGGTCACTGAACTTGAGCCAGACATCCTCGAGAGTGAAGTCAAGTGGGCCTTAGGAAGCATTAGTAACAATAAAGCTAGCGGAGATGACAGTATTCCAGCCGAGCTATTTAAAATCCTAAAAGATGATGCTGTTAAAGTGCTGCATTCAATATGCCAACTAATCTGGAACACTCAACAGTGGCCACAAGACTGGAAAAGGTCAGTTTACATTCCAATTCCAAAGAAGGGCAACGCCAAAGAGTGTTCAAACTACTGCACAATTGCGCTCATTTCACATGCCAGCAAGGTGATGCTCAAAATCCTACAAGCTAGGCTTCAGCAGTATGCGAACCGAGAACTACCGGAAGTACAAGCTGGGTTTAGAAGAGGCAGAGGAACTAGAGATCAAATCGCCAACATTCGCTGCATCATGGAGAAAGCAAGAGAATTCCAGAAAAACGTCTATTTCTGCTTCATTGACTACGCTAAAGCCTTTGATTGTGTGGATCACAACAAACTGTGGCAAATTCGTAAAGTGATGGGAGTACCAGACCACCTTACCTGTCTCCTGAGAAACCTGTACGAGGGTCAAGAAGCAACAGTAAGAACCAGACATGGAACAACCGATTGGTTCCAAATTGGGAAAGGAGTACGACAAGGCTGCATATTGTCACCCTGCTTATTTAACTTATATGCAGAGTACATCATGAGAAATGCCAGGTTGGATGAATCAGAGGTCGGAATTAAGATTGCTGGGAGAATTATCAACAACCTCCGATATGCAGACGATACCACCCTAATGGCAGAAAGCGAAGAGGATCTCAAGAGCCTCTTGTTGAGGGTGAAAGAGGAGAGTGCAAAAGCTGGTTTGAAACTCAACATTAACAAAACGAAGATCATGGCATCTGGCCCCATCACTTCCTGGCATATAGAAGGGGAAGAAATGGAAGCAGTGACAGATTTTACTTTCTTGGGCTCCAAGATCACCGCAGACGGTGACTGTAGCCATGAAATTAAAAGACGCTTGCTCCTTGGGAGGAAAGCTATGGCCAACCTAGACAGCATAGTAAGAAGCAGAGACATCAGCTTGCCGACAAAGGTCCGTCTAATCAAAGCTATGGTTTTCCCAGTAGTAATGTATGGCTGTGAGAGCTGGACTATAAGGAAGGCTGAGTGCTGAAGAATTGATGCTTTCGAACTGTGGTGCTGGAGAAGACTCTTACGAGTGCCCTGGACTGCAAGTAGGTCAAATCAGTCCATCCTCAAGGAAATCAACCCTGAGTGCTCATTGGAAGGGCAGATAATGAAGCTGAAGCTCCAATATTTTGGCCACCTAATGCGAAGAGAAAACTCCCTGGAAAAGACCCTGATGCTGGGAAAGACTGAAGTCAAAAGGAGAAGGGGACGGCAGAGGATGAGATGGCTAGATAGCATCACCGATGCAATGAATATGAACTTGAGCACGCTCCGGGAGAGAGCGCAGGACAGGAAGGCCTGGCGTGCTATGGTCCATGGGGTCACGAAGAGTCGGACACGACTGAACGACTGAACAACAACAACATCGAGAGACAGGCTGTCTGGGCTTCAGAAGGCACCAGAACACCTACGAACCTCCAAGCAGCACTGAGGCACCTTGGCGACGACCTATTTGCTTTGGGGCACCTCAGTGCTGTTCTGATCCACTTCGGATCACGCTGAGGCACCTCTGAAACAGCAGGCTTCACTTCGTTATTCAGGATTCGGTCCAAAGCAGTGCACAGCCCTAACCAACCAAACCCATAGAGTCCAGAGCAGGTTTCAAGAGAAATGGTCACACTACTGGCCCCTTAGGAACAGCAGGCACTGTCCCCTCGCATACGGATGCATTAACCAGTAGGGATGGATGGACTCACCACCATCCGGGGTGTGGGGGAGCTGCAAGAGCCCCCCCCCGCCGGCCTCCCGGCATGCCTTGCCCCATCAGCCAAGCGAGCCATCCCTCCTCTGTGTGCACAAGAGCTTGAGTGCTCTAGCCATTTCTTGCTTGACTGCACTAGCCATTTCTTGCTTGACTGCACTAGCCATTTCTTGCTTGACTGCCCTAGCCATTCCTTGCTCGACTGCACTAGCCATTCCTTGCTCGACTGCACTAGCCATTCCTTGCTCAACTGCGCTAGCCATTTCTTGCTCGACTGCACTAGCCATTTCTTCCTCATAAGGCTGGGGCTCTCGGGCCTCAAACTGGCCCCGCCAGCTGTTGAGTGCTTGCTTGACAACCGACAGGGCAGGACGAGGCCTTGCATGGAGAAGATAGGGAGAGTCGTTGTTATGCCCATGGTGACCACTCGGAGCTGTTCCCAGCTGCTCAGTGGCCAAATCCATCAGCACCATGGGCTCAAGCGGGCTGGGAGGAGGAGTCTGCCATGTTCTGATAATGCCCCTATATACTACAGGCTGCACCCACCTGGTCACACCCCCTCCCCAAACTAGCTTTTATTAGGAGGATATGTAGTTAGGCACATTGCTGCGAATGACTTCTGCACTTCATCAGACCACAATAACTGAAATGGCTCCCACTAACACTTCTACAACAAAAGCATTAGGTTCACTGCGAAGTCAAGAGATGATATCCTTAACGTTCTTCACAAAACAACAACTGGTTCACTATGGGTCTGGGGCTCCATTTGTAAGGGATTTTTGGAGGAGGGCAGCTACTTGGGGATGTAATGGTGGCAGAGAAACAGGATGTATTGCCTGCCTGCACTGCCACGCAGGAGGAACAATTGTCTGCCCAAACACATATTTGGTTATTTTCACCATGAGTCTTTATGGGGATGTTCCAGAAGGGAAGGGGAATACCTGCCATGGTTGCAGCATGTGACGTTCCTGCCTTTCTCCTTCACCCATCATGAACATCTGCTTGGATCGGGATGAATATGCAGCATGCAAGGCATGGGCCACAGCTTGGATACTGCTGTAAGTAACGTAGCTGTCCTGAGACAGGACTCTCTCAATCTCCTCCTGGGGCAGTGTCGCCTGTTTCTCTTTCTCTCTGCAACTTGTCCAAACTTTCATGGACAAAGCATGCATTGAACTGGAACAGTTAAAGGTTTTGTCCCAAAACAGTGTCAGAGCAGAGGAGAATGGTTCATAGGAGTCATATTTTGTCATTATTTTAGTCTTAATTATGAAGGACAAAGAACCATGGAGGAAATGGAAGTAATTAGGTTCATAAGACAAGTTCATGTTGATGTCCTGAAAAGCTGGTGTGATCCAGACTTTTGCCCCAGTTTCTCTCTTTTCAAGTGTTTGTTGTATCAACATAAATGGAAGACAGCCATAGTAGGAGTCTGCATAGTAAACCATTACCTTCACTTCTTTCCCCAAGATGGATAGGTCGATCTGGGATATTTGTTGTGAGGTATTCCGTGGTAACCTTTTTGAGAAGGCAACACAAATCCCACTGCCAATCATCAGGGGTGTCAAGGCACCCAGGAACCTCTCCCCATTCTCAGTGGCTGGAGCAAAGAGACCAACCCACGTCCATCGGAAAAACAGGAGTAGCTGGACGATCCCCAGGTACTGGGTTTCTTCCTTTGGGGCCATGCGGTAGACAAAAGGAAACTGACTTTTGTCATTTGAAACAGGAGTAGCAATGCCATAACTGATCTAGGGAGCAAAGTAAAGTCAGAGACTGTAGTTTAGTCTCAGTTTGTTTTCAGCATGAAGGTCAAATATTTACTAGCCTGGAAGTATTAGTATCTAATGCAATGCCTGTCACTATGAAGTGGTAAACGTGGAGGGGGAGTGCAAAAATATCTCAGTCCTCATTTGTGGTGCAGCCCAAGAGGAACACTGGGGTCCTTTTCATGCATTCAAAATGCTGTAGAGTGATACACTTCAGGAACCAATCGATGGAGGTGAGACCTGCTCGCTGCCTCGCGTGAGCCAACTGAAGAGGATAGATTTAGCCCCGCCCCAACTATGTTCTAGATGCTGTTTGGGGGGCACACAGGATCCTTATTCAAGAATTAAAGCCATGAAGGGGCAACATGAGTACAAAAGCAACCCACTCTGGGGTTTGACCTGGTAACAGGACCGATCAGCCTTAGCTGCCTGTATTGCCTGTGCAGTAGGCCTCCTAATTTAGAGGTGCCAAGATTGTAATAAGCCAGGTCCAAGTTTGCTTACAAGGAGACTTTACTGAGTACTTACAGTGCACAGGCGTACCCAATCGTTGGATCAGACAGCTTCTCTGAACCCAGAGCCATGGGGTAAGATGGGTTTTATACCATACATGTCAGCAGTGGGGCAGCAGGACAGCAGCAAGCATTAATTAGCGTTCATCTGCAACTTTCCCAGCATAGACTAACCGTGCTTGTTCAGAATGAAAACAATCAGAACTTTCCCAGCACAGATGCCTGTAGCTTTAAGACAAAAAAGCTTCACTTGCCAGGCACATCCTAGACCCTGATAAGACCAGCGCTCATTAGCGTGGGATGTGCTGAGGCGGTGATATCGACCTTTGACTCATCTTACCAGGCAAGAGGCCCACCTTGCAAGAGAATTGCACTAAAAATGAACCAAAGCAGAGAGCACTATAGATCTCTAAGCCGCTCTGAAACTCCTGGTAACGTGGGGTTACAGGCTTGGGGCCAATACACTCCACTTTCTATGGAACCCCTTTCTCTGGAACTCCCTGCCTTTGGAGGTCAGGCAGGCGCCAACACTCTGCTGTTCCCTGAAAACATCTTTATTTCAGCAAGCCTTCCTTGGCTGAACAGCCACAGTTGTATCAGGATTCTGTTTGTTTCTCTTTTTAAAAAATATTTTTTTTTTAAAATGGAGTTTTATTCTTTCACGTTATCTGGTATCTTTTATGGTTGTGGATGTGTCTGGTGGTGACAAGAAAATCCAATGCTGTAAAGAACAATGTTGTTTAGGAACCTGGAATGTAAGATCAATGAATCAAGGTAAGCTGGAGGTGGTCAAACATGAGATGGCAAGATTGAACATCGACATCTTGGGAATCAGAGAAGTAAAATGGACAAGCCTGGGCAAATTTAATTCAGGTGACCATCATATCTACTACTGTGGGCAAGAATCTCTTAGAAGAAATGGAGTAGCACTCATAGTCAACAAAATGGTGGGAGAAGCAGTACTGGGGTACAATCTCAAAAATGACAGAATGATCTCAGTACGAATCCAAGGCAAACATTCAACATCACAGTAATTCAAGTCTATGCCCCAACCACTGAGGCCAAAGAAGCTGAGGTTGATCGGCTCTATGAAGACCTACAACACCTTCTAGAACTAACACCAAAAAAAGATGTCCTCTTCATCATAGGGGATTGGAATGCTAAAGTAGGAAGTCAAGAAATCACTGGGATAACAGGCAAGCACGGCCTTGGTGTACAAAATGAAGCAGGACAAAGGCTAATAGAGTTTTGTCAAGAGAACACGCTGATCATTGCAAACACTGTTTTCCAACAGCACAAGAGGCAACTCTACACATGGACATCACCAGATGGTCAATATCAAAATCAGATTGATTATGTCTGATGAGGCTGTCTGATGAGGCTTTAGTAGCTGAGGGAAGAAGGGAAGCGAAAAGCAAGGGAGAAAGCGGAAGATATACCCAACTGAATGCAGAGTTCCAGAGAATCGCAAGGAGAGACAAGAAGGCCTTCTTAAATGAACAATGCAAAGAAATCGAGGAAAACAATAGAATGCGACAGACTAGAGATCTTTTCAAGAAAATCGGAGATAGCAAAGGAACATTTTGTGCAAAGACGGGCATGATAAAGGACAAAGAAGGCAGGGACCTAACAGAAGCAGATGAAATTAAAAAGAGGTGGAAAGAATACACAGAAGAACTATACAGGAAAGATCTGAATGTCCCTGATAGCCATGATAGTGCGGTCACTGAACTTGAGACAGACATCTTCGAGAGTGAAGTCAAGTAGGCCTTGGGAAGCATTACTAACAGCAAAGCTAGCGGAGATGACCGTATTCCAGCTGAGTTATTTAAAATCCTAAAAGTTGATGCTGTTAAAGTGCTGCACTCAATATACCAACAAATTTGGAACACTCAGCAGTGGCCACAAGACTGGAAAAGGTCAGTTTACATTCCAATTCCAAAGAAAGGCAATGCCAAAGAGTGTTCAAACTACCATACAACTGCGCTCATTTCACATGCCAGCAAGGTGATGCTCAAAATCCTACAAGCTAGGCTTCAGCAGTATGTGAATGGAGAACTACTGGAAGGACAAGCTGGGTTCCAAGGCGGCATAGGAACTAGAGATCAAATCGCCAACATTCGCTGGATCATGGTGAAAGCAAGAGAATTCCAGAAAAACGTCTATTTCTGCTTCATTGACTACACTAAAGCCTTTGATTGTGTGGGTCACAACCAACTGTGGCAAATTCTTAAAGAGATGGGAGTACCAGACCACCTTACCTGTCTCCTGAGAAACCTGTATGAGGGACAAGAAGCAACAGTAAGAACCAGACATGGAACAACCGAGTGGTTCAAAATTGGGAAAGGAGTACAACAAAGCTGCATATTGTCGCCCTGCTTATTTAACTTATATGCAGAGTACATCATGAGAAATGCCGGGTTGGATGAATCACAGGTTGGAATTAAGATTGCCGGGAGAATTATCAACAACCTCAGATACGCAGACGATACCACCCTAATGGCAGAAAGCGAAGAGGATCTCAAGAGCCTCTTGTTGAGGGTGAAAGTGGAGAGTGCCAAAGCTGGTTTGAAACTCAATATTACAAAAACTCAGATCATGGCATCTGGCTCCATCACTTCCTGGCATATAGAAGGGGAAGACATGGAAGCAGTGACAGATTTTATTTTCTTGGGCTCCAAGATCAACGCAGACGGTGACTGTAGCCATGAAATTACAAGACGCTTGCTCCTTGGGAGGAGGAAAGCTATGGTAAACCTAGACAGCATAGTAAGAAGCAGAGGCATCACCTTGCTGACAAGGATTCGTATAATCAAAGCTATGGTTTTCCCAGTAGCAATGTATGGCGGTGAGAGCTGGACTATAAGGAAGGCTGAGCACCAATGAATTGATGCCTTCAAACTGTGGCGCTGGAGAAGACTCTATGGTCCATGGGGTCACGAAGAGTATGACGCGACTTAACAACTGAACAAGAACAACAACTGGAATCTGTCTATATGTGGTTGTTGTTCAGTCATTAAGTCGTGTCCTACTCTTCGTGACCCCATAGGTCTATATGTGGAGTGGAATATAAATGTAAAAAAGATAGATGCTGAAATAAATAGATGTACTACAGGGCTGTGGTTTTAACTGAGAGATGAGTGACATCATAACTTCTCAGGCAGAATCATGGCAGTGATCATGTGGGTCCTGCAAAAATTCCTGGGGAGGCTTCCTATTCCCGTCAGCCACTACTGTTTTCTGTAATGTCTGAATGGGAGATCCTTTTGGGACATGCTGAAGGGTGCAATCCAACAGAGATACATTTTCTCTATTGTCTAAGTGCAGCTTCACATGTCTAAGTGCAGCTTCAGGAAGGCGGCAGGAACAGGGCTGGAGGTCACATCGGAAGCTGTCTAAAACAGTTTCCGTGGCCTCCTGCCAACCCTCCCCCTGGGAATGTCCTTTTTTTGCCCCTCCGTGCTCTGTCTTATGGGCAGAGCAGTTCTCTCAGTGCAAGCTACAGGGGGCAGGGGAGTGAGTAGGGTGTGCAGTTTCTGGCAACCGAGCTCAGAGGAGTGCGGTTGCCAGAAGCCAAAAATTCCTATGGCCACCTCGACAACGTCTAGTAGCCACACGATTGCTCTCTCCAAAGATTGCTAATTGTGTCATTGAACATGGTCGGCAGCTGACACTGAAGAGGGCCAAGGGCTTGTTTGGCTTTGTTTCCATTCAATCCCTGCCAAAAGAATCAGGGATTGCCAGGACTGGGGTATGGGACCTCCTGAGCCTGTGGATTCTTGGCACCTGTCCAACCATGCTGACCCCTGATTGTACTCTTTCTCCAGCCTCATTTCTCCCTCAGAAACTCCTGACCATTCCAACACTCGAGGCCAGAACTGGTTATGGTTCTCCTCCATCTTCACTGTTTGACGCCCGGCCTCCCATTCCAGAGCTCCACTGCTGCCATGACTCGCCTCCAACACACACTGCAGAGGACAAGCATGTCCAGCAGGCACAGGCACTGAAGAGTGAGAGCTGAGACCCAAGCAGTGCTCATCTCCCCTATCTATGCACCTGTCCACTCCCAATTCACACCTGTGGGATTTTGTAGATGCTCGACATGGAGGAAATGTGGAGGGAGAGGTCCGATTCAGCCCCTTCAATGACGGCCAGCAGGTGATTCTTCCTCCCGCAGCTGTAATGTGGCATGTTGCTTTCGCCCCCAGAAAGGAGCTGCAGCATGGCGTAGGAGGCGGCTCTGCCTTCATAAAATGACTTATAGAGGTTGTAGCCCAGGGTGATGTTGGGCAAGAGCCTTGGGTTCCAGTTGATCTCCCGAATGGCAAACATGAAGGACAGGATGTGCCAGTACCTTGTACCTTGCAAACTGCAAAACAATAAATAAAAATAATATTCTGTGCCTCACACTGCCATTCTCCACTGAATGAAAACAAATATGCTTCTTTCTGTTATACTCCTGTAATCTTTTTTCATGCAATTTAAATTTCAGAAGAGCCTATCATCGCATAATGGTTTGGGAAGTTCATAGGGGGCAACGAACATATCCATGTTGCAAGGAATTGAGTATCCATTTACCTGATAAAAGGAAAGATGGAGATATTGGTACCCCATTCCTTGAGAGGGGATGTTGACAGTTTTCAAGGAACACACACACACACACACACACACACACACACAATTGGATCCTTCATTAAGGCTTATAAGTACAAACAAGCTGTGGGATCGTTTGGAACAGTTTCACCAATGTTTTTGAAATTTACAGGTGCCAGGAAGAAGTGTTGGGTTTACATAGCATGAAATCTCCAGCATCTATTGCTGAAATACTGAGAGAGAAAGAGCAGTTTAAAGAGAAAAGGCAGGCAAACAAACAAACAAAACCCTCCCTCTGTCCTAAGTGACTTTGAGAGTTCATATCAGCAACCTTTTTTGGACCAGAATTTGTGAAAAAAACAATGTTTTCTTTTGTTTTTTTAAAGTCTAAAACATTGATGATTTCCATGGTGGAATACAATTTTTTTTAAAAAAACTTTTTAACATGTATGCCAGTCAATAGGAGTGCCTGTCACTGTTGACTTTGAATGTTGCGGAGGAAGGGGAGAAAACCTGCAGCCATTGTATGCCTTGTTTTCGTTGCAGTGGTCAGTTTGTTTACTGCATCATGCCATGTTTTCTGGTGTTTGCGGGGGCGGCGGGAATCAAAATGGCCATCGCCATTAAAAAAAAAAAAAATGCCTAATTTGCCAGGGATATCTACTGGGAAATTTGTCTGGTGGGACATTTACTGGTTAGGTATTTAGGCTGGGGTATTTAAAAGTAAGTAAATGCTTTGAAGAATGTCTGCGTGTCTGCTTCTTCCTGCCTGCATAGTTCTCTGTGTTGCAAGAGATTTTACTTCTGGTGTGAGTTTAGCTTCAATCTTTCCTTTCCCCCAAATTATCTTTAAATCATTTCTCTTTTAGCTTTGCAAAGTTGTGTTACCGAATATCACCCACAGAAGTTTAAAAGTAACCAATTTAGGGAGGGGGGAGTCATAGATTAACAATGCCTTCCTATGCATGCTGTTTTGGAATGTATAAATAAAAATAACAATTATTTTATTATTACCTACATAGTGCTTATATTGTTTACAGCATTTGAAGTGCTCAGTAATGGTGCCTCAAAGTAAAGCTGTGTCCCACTGATTTTTACCTAGCACAAATAACATCAAAGTGGAAATTCGGAAAGAAACACACTTCAAAGCTAATACAAGGAAGATAATCTTTGTTGTTAGTACTTAAACAACCTGTAGAACCTGGAAAGAAAGGTTACAGACGTTTGCTCTTTGCCACACTAGCTCACTGCAGACAGTACATTAAAAAAAACACAGCCCCTCAGGCTTTAGCATCAGCTTTAGCAGTCCTACTCCAGAAGCCCCTGCCAAAGGAAGCAAGGTAGGTGGCTGCCAAGATAAGGGCCTTTTCTCCTGTCCCACCCCAGTTGTGTAGGTGTGAATTGGGTGAATCGTATTCTATTTTAACCTGATTTTTTTGGGGGGGATAGACTCTATGGCTCATATTGAGAAAACAATGGAACCAATGACCTAGGGAGGTGGTGGGCTCTCCCACACTGGAGGCATTCAAGATGAGACTGGACAGCCATCTGTCAGGGATGGTCTAACCTGGATTCCTGCATTGAGCAGGGGGTTGGACTCGATGGCTTTGTAGGCCCCTTCCAACCCTACTATTCTATGATTCTACTATTCTATGATTCTATGAAAAGGGCTCCACAGATCAGTCTGAAACTTGGCAGCAGAGGAAAAGTGTCTTTGAGGATGGCCTGTGGCTATTTTGAGGTAGAACTGGTAAGAAATTGCTTTTTTCTAGGAGGTTAAATTTTGATAGGTGAGCTCCAGCAGTTTGACAGATTTTGTCTGGATTTTTTCCCCCTTAGAGTTACTTGTGCTACCTTCGAGGATCATGTCTCCTCTTTGTTCAGCATCTCTCGGAAAACAGTCTGTCATGCATGCCTCAGAAGAACCATAAGGTATTTGTAGGTTTTTACCCCATTTTAACCAAGCATTTAAATAAAAAGAATTTCCACACCAACCACTCAGCCATTCTGGAACATTAACCAGTCCTTAATAGCATGAAGGATGTTAATAGTCTTGAGCCTTGTTCTATTAAGGGGGTGGGAGTAAAGAAAAATAGATCTATCTATTAATACTACAAGAGGCATAGCTCGGTGCCAATGATCTGCCACCATATATTTGATATTAACAGGTACAGATGGACAAAATTTGGAGACACATTACAGAGATTCTTAATTCTCCTATTTCTAATAACCTAACTGAACAGATCACCAAAAAAGATAAACAAGGGCTTTGGTTAATTACCATCCAATAAGGCTTTTTGTCCATTATGGGGAGTCTACGCACAAAACATAAAACGAACTCAACTGGCGTTTTGCTTGAATGCAGGAGCAACTACAAGCTTTAAAAGTCTTGATTCAGAGGTTTTATGATACTGAATGACACCAGCTACACACCTGCCCAGCAGAACATGTTCCCGCGTGACTCTCTGGGATTCTGCCCAGTTGTGGTACTTCACCCTCTTATTTGAAGCCTCTTAAGAAGAAAGAGGCCCATCGAGTATTCACTCATGCAAGACTCAACGTTTTACCAACAGCAGCATTTTGGGGCAGGTTTGGGGAAATTCCATTCCAAAGCAAATCGTGTCTGTGTAAGGCAGGAGTCCCTGAAACTGACACATCTACTCTATTGTATTGTCTTGTAATTTTTATTCTGATTTGAGATGACATATGCTGTACCCTCTTCTGACTAACTTCCTAAGGCATTCTGATGAAAGATAAGTTATTCACTGTCTTTGGGATAAGGTTGGATATCTCACCAAAGAAAGGGGCTGTGGTGGCTTAGTGGTTAAGACGCTGAACTGCAGACTGGAAGGTCGGCAGGACAGCAGTTCGAGACCCGAGTGCTGCATGACCGAGTGAGCTCCCGTCTTCAGTCCCAGCTTCTGCCAACCTAGCAGTTCGAAAGCAAGAAATTGCAAGTAGATAAATAGGTACCACCTCGGCGGGAAAGGTAACAGCGTTCTGTGCACCTCGGTGTTCAGTCATGCCGGCCACATGACCACGGAAGCGTCTTCGGACAGCGCTGGCTTTTCGGCTTAGAAACGGGGATGAGCACCGCACCCTAGAGTCGGACACGACTTGTTGGGGACACCTTTACCTTTACCTCACCAAAGAGGTGGCTAATTATTTTCTAATCATCATGCGTATGAGATCTCAGCTGATTGTAATAGCTAAACAGAAGAAACTCTGTCCCTGTGTCCTGATATTATGTCTTGCATTTTATCTTGAATGAGTCTAATGCCCGCTATCTATCTATCTATCTATCTATCTATCTATCTATCTATCTATCCATCCATCCATCCATCCATCCACACACACACACACACACACACACAGACCTGGCTTCTTCAGAAGTAAATCCCACAGAGTGCAGTAGGATTTACTCTCAAGTACTGTAGTGGATGAGGAAGAAAGGTGCTCACCCTTAACACAGGGCCACAACTATGGCTCTATCATTATTCTGGAGAGGGAACCTGTATGCAGACATTTGCACCTGGACTGCTCCCAAGAAAGAACCTCCCTAGCTCCAGCCTGTGTCTTATCAGAGTGTGGACAAGCAAAGAGGGTGTTTGTTCCTTTGGTTGAAACAATGCAACAGAACCCCATTTATCCAGTCATATGTGATCATACTAAGCTATACGTTGCCTTCATTTTAATGAAGCTCCGAATGTTGCTTCAAAAAGCACAGAGGGGCAAAAAGTCAGGAGAAAGGTTTACCAGGGATGGCCAGAGATACCAGAAAAGATGGACAGTCTCCAGTAAATGGGGACAACCAGAGCATGGGTTTGGAAGCATTAAATCATCAGCACCACTTACGTGACAACTCTGGTTAAAGGGGATTCAGAGAAAACATATGGTTCATTGCACCTAAAATACTGTGAAGAGAGGACTCCACTGATGAGGTAGTCTCCTGGCCTGTAATAATATGATCCTAACACTTGCTTTTTGTCTGAAGACCTCAGGCATTCCATCTTCTGCACTCGACAGTCAGCATAAGGAAGCAGCAGCAGCAGCAGCAGCAATGATACCATTTTGGGACTCCCTGGTGCTTACTGTTACTGTGCTATTTCTGACTGTTCCTTCCACTTCCACAGCCAGCTAATCAGGAGACGTGGGAAAAGTCTTGCAAGATCGAGGCTGCAGTGTCTTTATGATGACATTAAATTCTGAGCCAAAGGCAGCGGCAGCGGGCGGTGTACTGAACTACAGCACAGGCACGGCCATCTCAGCCTGTCCTCAATCTGAGCCTGAGCTCTCAAGAGCACAGGAGATACTTTAGGCACCAAGATGTTCAGGCAAGGTGCAAGAGGTTTCCTGGCACTGCCTTTGATACGGATGTTTACTTGACTGGTCTCCAAGGCAAAAAGAAAAAAAAAATATCTTGAGCTTTGGCAGGAATCAGAAGAGATCACTGTGTTTTTGATAATGATCAGGGGAAGCTTCACATCTGCAACTTCAGGGATTCTCTGAGTGGCTCGAGGCGCAGGTGCAGAGCTGGAGAAAAACATGTTTGTGAGAAGTCACATATGTGGCTCCATCTTCTGGCATGGGCTCCATCTTCTCACACAAAAAAGCCAAGATCAAGAGAATCTCTTTGGGTGCATACCAGTGCTTGGCAACACTTGGCCCTCCTGATATTCCTGGAATGCAAGTTCATCAGCCCTAGCTGGTATAGCCCATGGGGAGGAATGATGGGAGTTGCAGTCCAAGAACATCAGGAGGGCCATGTCTTCAACATTCCTTATGCGCATGAATGTGCACACCACTTGGGGAGTTTTCCAGCCCTACTCCTTTTGCCTGCCCGCCCAATTGCACCTCTGTTGCTGGACAAAGCAGGATTACGAGTGATCAAAAAATGAATGGTGGCCACCATACAACTCAATGATCTCCCCCTGTTAGTACTTCCAGTGAGCTCATCAGAACTGTGCATAATCTTGTTTGGGAAGAGGTAAATTATATTCCACAAGCTGGTCACTTGCAAACACAGTCCACAGAGAAAAATAAAATCTAATGAAAAGTTCAAGTTAACCAACTGCATTTATTGAAACATTCCAAGTGTTCCATCTTTTATCTTTACCAAACTTCCTGAAATACAGTGTCCTTGGTGTCAACTCCAGGGCGGCCACTGTAACATCTATCTTCTGGCCCATCGACCACTTGAATCTTGAGGTTTGCCAATGAGCGCACACGACTCTTGGCAAAGTAGAGCAGTCCATGGCAGAAGAGAGGTGTAGGCAGAGAGATGCCAACTTGGTTTGCCTGGCTGCAACATGCGCCATGCCAGGACCTGATCCAGTCTTATTGTGAAGGTGCAGCAAAGGGTAAACCAAAGGGCCACCATGACTCTCCATATAGGAGATCTTGTGGCACTGTGCACCTTTAGGGTATATTATTCAACCATCATCAGCCGCAGCAGAGCCATCCTAGGTAACAAACACAGCAGCAATTTCAGAGACATGGGGAACATTCTAGCATCCAGACTGAGCCATAATGTTAGTCATTGTGCCATTGTGATGGAAGCACATTCAAATGTTCACTGGCTCATATCCAGCAGCAAATGTGGCTGCATACTCATTACAGTGTGGATAAACATTGACTAGCATGTTAGTGAGTGACTCCAGCAAGGTGCAGTCCAATGTGCTGTTCTCTGCTCGATCGAGGCAAGCCATAGCGGCCTCATCGGTGTCAAGGATGTACAGGTGGCCATAGCTTAGAGTCTCATCCACCTGCAAAGTCCCCATCAGATGGTAAACTGAGCCTTGCACCTTTGACACGAATGGATTGGGACCTTGTGGCTGTGTGATCTTTTATTTTTATTATTATTAATCTTTTATTGTGAATTTTTACAAAACAAAACAAACTGAAAACATTACAAAACCTAAAAAAGAAGAATGAAATGAAAATAAAAATACAACAACATATTCAAATTCCTCAGTTTCTAACAGTACAACATTCAAGAGAAAAAAAGGGAATATAAAAAAGGTTAGACATAAACTTCAGTAAAAGCAGACCAAACATCCGCATATAAGTCCATTTGCAAGTTACGCCTATATACCACTCTTTCAAATATTGCTAGTGTTGTTAAATCTTCAGTCCATTGCATTATAAGTAGGGATGTACGAATCCCTTACCTGGCTCCACTGTGGGGGATCCACAGTGGGGGGGAGGCGCTCCATCCCTCCCCTCAGAATCCGCCCTGGCTGGCTCTGCAGAGCCACTGGCCAGGGCCATCCGCAGCTGGAGTTCCAGCCGCGGCCAGGCTGCTGCGGACGCAAATGGCGGCCGTTGTAGTGGCCACCATTTGCATCCTGCTAGGCTGCTGTGATAGGTTACATAAGTATTTACATAGCCTATCACGGTAAAGGCAGCCACGCAAATGGCATAGTGGCTGCTGTTTGCGTGGCTGCCTTTACCGTGATAGGCTATGTAAATACTTACGTAGCCTATCATGGAAAGAGCAGCGGCATAAACGGCGTAGCGGCTGCCGTTTGCATCCCTGCTCTTTGCCGTGATAGGCTACGTAAATACTTACATAGCCTATCACAGCGGCCTGGCAGGATGCAAATGGCAGACGCTATGACGGCCGCCATTTGCGGCCGCAGCAGCTGGCCGAGAGACCAGCCACCGCAACCAGAGCCGCTGCTGGAGCCGCCGCTGCCGCTGCCTCTGCCCCAGGTAAGCTTCATCCCGGGGGGATTCTGTGGGGTCACGGGGGGTGGGAGGCTGTTCCGCCATGGGTTTCGGGGGCCGAATGCCAGTGCATTTGGCCTCACTGAAATCCGTGGCAGAATTCTCTGCCATCCCTAGTTATAAGCGGTGAGCTTTTATCTTTCCAATATCGTAGTATCAGTCTTCTAGCAACCAAAAGGGCATGAAAAATCCATTTATGCTGACCAGGTGTTACGGTCCAAGAAGCAGGTAAGTAATTAAAGGGAACATTTACATCGGTGAATATTAAAGAGCTTTCCAATACAAAATTAATCCATACAATAACTTCTGAGAGGAGGCGGCCATTGGGCATTTCCAAAACATATGAATAAAAGAAGCATTGACTGCATTACACCTCCAACAATTAGCCAAATTTGACAAGGCTTTACTAAAAAGACATTGTGGTGTCCAATAGACCCAAAGCAAGAGCTTTTGCTGAATAAGGCATAAGCTAAGATCCATTGAAATGTCCGATACAGATGCCAAAACGGCAGTCCATTGATGACGTGAAATAGGACATTCCAATCCCGTTCCATTCCTGCTGTAAACCACTTGTGTCATTGATAGTAAATGTTGATAAACATGAACCGTAGGTCGATACATCCCATCAGCTTCAGTAATTATTTCCAATAGCAAAGGAGACTCCAAGGCAATAAAAGCAGCAGGACCGAATCTAGCTACCAACAAATGTTTCAATTGCAAATGCAGCCATTCCACTGAAGCCGGCAGATCAAATTGACCTCGCAGAAATGAAAATACCAAAAACTCATCATCAACCCCCACTAATTGATCTAAAGGAAAGATTATCTTATCAGTCCAGGTCTGCCATAAAAGGATTTTCTTGCCAATTCTTAAACCTGGATCTCCCCATAAAGTCAGTTTAGAATGGGAAAATGGATCAAACTGCAATTGACGTGACATTATACGCCAGACTTCCCTAACTGCCAAAATTGTGGGAGGAGCTCTGAGAACCTACCTTAATATTCTGAGAACCTAATGCCATCCATTTAGAGAGAGGCTCCAGACAAGAAGATTCCAATACTGACCACGGAGGAAAATCTAATTTGAGTGGAAAAGACCAAAATTTAGTAGAGGAAAATCAAACCCGCCTTCATTAATGGGAAGTTACATCCTTTTCAAAGATATTCTTGGTGGAGAGGAACTCCAAATGAATTTATGAAACAAAGCATTGAGTTTTTGGAAATATTTGTCAGGTATAAGTATAGGGAACCCTCATATAACATAAATAATTCAGGGTATTTTATTGCTGAATAAGGCGTTTATTCAGAAAAATGGCAGAAAAACGTCTATTTCTGCTTCATTGACTATGCTAAAGCCTTTGATTGTGTGGATCACAACAAACTGTGGCAAATTCTTAAAGTGATGGGAGTACCAGACCACCTTACCTGTCTCCTGAGAAACCTGTACCAGGGTCAAGAAGCAACAGTAAGAACCAGACATGGAACAACCGATTGGTTCAAAATTGGGAAAGGAGTATGACAAGGCTGCATATTGTCACCCTGCTTATTTAACTTATATGCAGAGTACATCATGAGAAATGCCGGGTTGGATGAATCAGAGGTCAGAATTAAGATTGCTGGGAGAATTATCAACAACCTCCGATATGCAGACGATACCAACCTAATGGCAGAAAGCGAAGAGGATCTCAAGAGCCTCTTGTTGAGGGTGAAAGAGGAGAGTGCAAAAGCTGGTTTGAAACTCAACATTAAAAAAACGAAGATCATGGCATCTGGCCCCATCACTTCCTGGCATATAGAAGGGGAAGAAGTGGAAGCAGTGACAGATTTTACTTTCTTGGGCTCCAAGATCACCGCAGACGGTGACTGTAGCCATGAAATTAAAAGACGCTTGCTCCTGGGGAGGAAAGCTATGGCCAACCTAGACAGCATAGTAAGAAGCAGAGACATCACCTTGCCGACAAAGGTCCGTCTAATCAAAGCTATGGTTTTCCCAGTAGTAATGTATGGCTGTGAGAGCTGGACTATAAGGAAGGCTGAGCGCCGAAGAATTGATGCTTTCGAACTGTGGTGCTGGAGAAGACTCTTACGAGTCCCCTGGACTGCAAGGAGGTCAGATCAGTCCATCCTAAAGGAAATCAACCCTGAGTGCTCATTGGAAGGACAGATAATGAAGCTGAAGCTCCAATATTTTGGCCACCTAATGCGAAGAGAAAACTCTCTGGAAAAGACCCTGATGCTGGGAAAGACTGAAGGCCAAAGGAGAAGGGGACGGCAGAGGATGAGATGGCTAGATAGCATCACGGATGCAATGAATATGAACTTGAGCACGCTCCGGGAGAGAGCGCAGGACAGGAAGGCCTGGCGTGCTATGGTCCATGGGGTCACGAAGAGTCGGACATGACTGAACGACTGAACAACAACAACAACAACAACAATTGTATTCATCTTAAGGTATTCACCTTACCCCATAAACTCAACTTTAAAGATGCTCATGTGTCTATAACTCGTGAAATATCATTAATCAACTTGTTTAAATTTAAACTAATCATTTGAGATATATCTCTAGGAATAATTATTCTCAAATAAGTAGTAAACTCTGAGCACTGTTGAAATTGCCAATTGGCTAATACGCTAGAGTATACCCTATCTCCAATCGGCATTATTTCCAACTTTGACCAATTAATTGAATAGCCGGACCATTCACCGAAGGTATTAATCAATTTAATCAAAGCTAGTGTCAGGAGTGCCCTAGCTGCCTCTTGCAGTCCCCTCCAATATCCAACTCAGGACACAGATGACGAGGATTCTTTCCAAGGCTTTATTCCTTTATTACTTTATGACTCTTTCAGATACTAATCACTAGTGACTAAGCAAGGAACAGCACTGGGGAAAGATAGCAGAGTAGCCTATGCTCCAGGTAAGGCAGTTGGTCCCCATTTGAAGGGGAACCACGGGAAGACCCTGAACTTATGGGCTATGGAGAGATCCTCCCTCTTTCCCTTGGGTCCTTGGGACGCGACCGTTGTTTGCGCGCCAAATGAGCAGAACGCCTCCTTTCTGCACCCTCCATCTGTCGTCGCTCCCTGTGTCTGCGCCGAGCATCCAGCAAGCCCCCCTCCAGCGCTCTCTCACTGCCAGGGTCACTATCTATCCCAAGAATGCTGGCAGGAGGAATCTCTGCCAGCCACTGTCCTTGTGAGAGATGAGCGAGCTCCTCTCCCACGCATTGCTGTTCCTCCTCAGAATCAAAACTGCTCAGGGGCTCTATGGGCTCAGTTTCCACCCTGACAGCTAGAACCAACGACTGGAGTCTCGAGATAAACAACAAAAGATCATCAGCATAAAGACTAATTCTACATTCTAATCCAAAATGGACAAATCCATGAATACTATGATGTTGTCTAATGGCACACGCCAGGGGTTCCAAACATAAATTGAATATCAGTGGGGAAAATGGGCAACCTTGCCTGGTGCCCCGTGGCTGTGCAATCTTGAGCAGTGCATAGCAGGGACTGGTGTACTTGCAATTGTCCTTCGGGAATTGCTAGCCAAGGGCAGAGCTGTTGGTGACAATGTTGCAGATGAAGTCTGGAACCGTGAGCTGTGGTAGTGAAACATTTCCTCCATGGAAGCAAAGAGTTGATGAGTCGCCACTGAAAAGGAAGGCACTGCAGTGTTTGAAAACCTTGACTCAGTTGCCGATATTAAACCTGTTGATATTGGTTGCACGATGCGTGCCAACAGGCACAGTCTGCCTCCTACACCTGGGCTGGTTTGAGATACTGACCGAAGGCCAGCCAGAGCTTCACTGTAATCAAAAGGCCGACGGGTCACCTGCATATGCAGGCTTGGTGAGGTGGGCATGGCAGCATCCAGGCAGGGTTAGAAAGCTTCTTCTCCAGGGGCTGGAGGGGTAGAACTACCAAAGCCAAAAGTGGTGGCATGTGACATGCTTAGACTCCCGGTTCACCCCCTGGTTACTGCCACCGGTAAGCGTTTGACAACTAGTCATGTTAGTAATGGGTGGAATATATAAATGTTATTTTGTTAAATTTAACAGCTAGAGACTTCCTTTCTGAGCAATAACTAAACTTTGACTTGGTTACTTTTAACTGTAGGTGTCTCGTAATCCCTTCATTATTTGTTTACAGGCCATACGTTACTGGAACATTATTGTATTTTGGCCTGTGCCTCTGTTTATAAAGTTTTACAGGTTCTTTTGTGTGTGTTCATATTTCATTTCTCCCCAATTTGCAATAGATTAGGTTTGATTTTTCTTTTTCTTGATACTGAGAATAAAACTTAAGATAAATTGTTCTTGTTCAGTCGTTCAGTCATGTCCGACTCTTCGTGACCCCATGGACCATAGCACGCCAGGCCTTCCTGTCCTGCGCTCTCTCCCAGAGCGTGCTCAAGTTCATATTCCTTGCATCGGTGATGCTATCTAGCTATCTCATCCTCTGCCATCCCCTTCTCCTTTTGCCTTCAGTCTTTCCCAGCATCAGGGTCTTTTCCAGAGAGTTTTCTCTTCGCATTAGGTGGCCAAAATATTTCAGCTTCAGCTTCAGTATCTGTCCTTCCAATGAGCACTCAGGGTTGATTTCCTTTAGGATGGACTGATTTGACCTCCTTGCAGACCAGGGGACTCGTAAGAGTCTTCTCCAGCACCGCAGTTCGGAAGCATCAATTCTTCGGCGCTCAGCCTTTATTTAATTTAATTTAATATAAATTAAATTTTAATTTAATATAAATTAAATAAACATAAATAAACTCCTGAAATTGAATTATAGCTAATACCATTATGTATGGAATCTGTGTCAACAGCTTTCCAACGAAGTCTGCTTCATGAGAGTCAACAGGAAGGGAGTCACAAGGGAGCAACCAACCAACTCCCAACTTTGGATTTCATATATACACAGTTTCCCAGTCATCAAAGCAGCCCTCTTATGACCTGGTGTCAACAAACGGTGTCCACGTGGGCAGTTGCCAGACCCCTTGTGCCCTGTCATGGTTCATTGCTACCTCCTCATCCCCCCCTCTTCGTCTTGCATTGGCCCCAACAGACTCTGAGTGAAGGGAGTAACCAAGAAGAAAGGTAACAAAACAGGCAACGGTCAAAGCACAGATAAGCAGTCAGAAACATGGGCCAGGCTAAAGCAGGAGTGGTTGAGATAAAGGTCAAAATGCAGTTGGGCAGTCAGATAACTTCCACAGTTGACAAGCAGAGTCAAGAAGAAATCCAAGGGTCAGAGCATCACTCACAAGGCAAAGCCCAGGAGACAAGCTAGAAGACACAGACCCTGAAGGAACACCATTGTTTCTAGCATGAGCTAGGCGGATACTGAAGCCTTTTAACCCCAAAGCCTGATGAGCCCCACTTAGGGCTCAGCTGCAGTACCGCTCTGGTCCTAGCCCTAGTCATGAGGAGTCACTTTCTCCTGAGGAGACCTTCCTTGCAATTGGGTACTTCTTACAGGAGCCCTGCTGGTTGGCCTCTGCTCTCTGAGACTGGGGGGTCACTCAGCCTCTGTTTCTGAAGCAGAGTTCATAGAAGAGTCATAGAATCATAGAAGAGTAGGGTTGGAAGGGGCCTACAAGACCATCGAGTCCAACCCCCTGCTCAGTGCAGGAATCCTAGAGTTCCCCTCTTGCTGTGGGGATGGACCCTTGGTCTTCTTCCTTGGGGCCCAGGCTCCCCCATGTCTCCTGATATAGATGGTTCAAAGCATCACTCCATCTCTTGGAGTTCTAAGTCCTTGGCGGTGGCGCAGGAGGAGGAGGAGGAGTCCAACAGTGGCATGACATCCTCTGACTTGGCCACCTCTGATCTAGCCACCTTTTAATTCCCACTATGTCACCACTGAACTATTTCTCGGGGAAATTAAAAGGGTCTCTAGACCAAGCCAAGTAGCACTGCTTGGAGTATTATCACCACAGCCAGGTAAGGCCACCAGGGCCCACAGACAGAGAAAAGGGCCCACCAGAGGAGACTTGGGCCCCCTCAGACTTGGAGCTGGCCCTGTCCTGTCCTCATGGATCTTCAGGGATACCAACACAACCACCACTAAATCACAGAACACATCTGTGAACACAGAGAGGTGACATGGTGGTTTTCGAGGGAGTTCCCATGTAAAAGCCATGGGTCCATGTTTTTGTGCCATGGCAGTGCTGGAAATACTGAATCCATGAGGTTTACACCTCAGTCTATGGAGTCATGTGTGACCTGTGAAGGATTTAATGGTGGTTTGCGAGGGACCTGCAACTCTCTTGGCCAACTCCTGTTTGCTCCCCCTGTTCGCTCACTCTGGTCACTCGCTCTCTGGGAGCTTGCTTGCTTATAGTCAGCTGGAGCAGCTTGCTCTGCTCTGCTCAGCTGGGAGGTGGGAAACAGACTAGGAAAAAGAAACCAAATGCACAGTTACAAGACGGGGGATACGTGGCTCAACAACACTACAAGCGAGAAGGATCTTGGAATTGTTGTCCATCACAAGCTGAATATGAGCCAACAATGTGATGTGGCTGCAAAAAAGGCAAATCCCATTTTAGGCTGCATTAATAGAAGCATAGCTTCCAAATCCCGGGAAGTACTAGTTCCCTTCTACTCAGCACTGGTTAGGCCTCATCTGGAGTACTGTGTCCAGTTCTGGGCACCACACTTGAAGAAGGATGCAGACAAACTGGAGAGGGTTCAGAGGGCAACAAAGATGAGCAGTGGAGGCATTCAAGACGAGGCTGGACAGCCATCTGTCAGGGATGCTCTGACTTGGATTCCTGCATTGAGCAGGGGGTTGGACTCGATGGCCTTGTAGGCCCCTTCCAACCCTACTGTTCTATGATTCTATGAACATGGGGGACAAGACAGAACTCAACATTAACAAAACGAAGATCATGGCATCTGGCCCCATCACTTCCTGGCATATAGAAGTGGAAGAAATGGAAGCTGTGACAGCTTTTATTTTCTTGGGCTCCAAGATCACCGCAGACGGTGACTGTAGCCATGAAATTAAAAGACGCTTGCTCCTTGGGAGGAGGAAAGCTATGGCAAACCTAGACAGCATAGTAAGAAGCAGAGACATCACCTTGCCGACAAAGGTCCGTCTAATCAAAGCTAATAAAAGGTCCGTCTAATCAAAGCTGAAGCTCCAATATTTTGGCCACCTAATGCGAAGAGAAAACTCTCTGGAAAAGACCCTGATGCTGGGAAAGACTGAAGGCAAAAGGAGAAGGGGACGGCAGAGGATGAGATGGCTAGATAGCCAATAGCATAGTAGACGCTACGCTATTTGCGTTCCCCTTATTTTCGCCGTAGTCTACGTAAATGTTTACATAGTCTAGACATGCCAAAATAAGGAACACAAATGGCGTACGTGCGGTTTGTGTTTTTTTGTTGTTTTTACTCAGCCGTGATAGGCTACGTAAACATTTACGTAGCCTATCACGGTATTTTTTAAAAATCTAGCTGTGATAGGCTACGTAAATCTTTACGTAGCCTATCACGTTTTGTTCTTGTTGTTGTTGTTGTTTTACTGGAAATGGCAGTGGCGGCAGATGGTCGGAAGACCGGCCGCCGCAGCCGCCGCCAAACCGCTGCAAAACCGCCACTGGAGCCGCCGCCGCCAGGAGGATTCGCCCAAGGTAAGTCCCGTCCCGGGGGGGCGGGGGGGCAGACCGTTTCACCACGAATTTCGGGGGGCCGAATGCACTGGCATTCGGCCTCCCCGAGATTCATGGCGAAATTCTCTGACATCCCTAGACAACACACACTATTGATCTTGAAAAAATGTTTCAGTGTTTTGTGTTTGGATACTTGAGAGTATCCTGAGCCCAAAGGAAATGTTGGGCCAGTCACGAAGATTGGGTGTCTCATTGAGGACACTCTCCTGGTTGTGTCAGTGGGTTGATTTCGTCTGGCTCAAAGCTTAGGTTGGTGTGCATACTGCCTTTTCTTTATCTTTCAGTGTCGGATGGGTGGCTATAAGAATTAACTTGTCACAGGGTGTTGCACAAGCCAATGTTTTTGACTGGAGAGAATTGTTGTGGATCTCAAAGGGGGCAGTCGCCCAGTTGTGGGGATATATTACATGGGGTAGCCCAAGTTTTGTTTTGGGACACAGGGGCATATACACCTCAGTTCCTTACTGAGGCCGAGTATTCAGCCATATTTCAACATTTCTGGGTATAAGGAACTGGGAAGCTAGGAACTAACTTCAGCCTTGTCTTTGACATTGCTCAACTTCATTGCCTTTGCTGATGCAGAAGGAGTCTAGCCATGACTTTGGATCTACAGGGAATGATAGAAAATCTCACTTACACAGAGTTATCCCCCCCACCTTCTGTAACTCTCAGCCCAGGCTCTCAGAGGCAGGGGTGTCAGATTGGTGGCACCTAACTCAAAAGCTCTGAATGGCCTCTCCCAGTGGCTTCAGGTAAGTATTAAATAACCAATTACCTAGGGAGGTGGTGAGCTGTCCCACACTGGAGGCATTCAAGATGAAGCTGGACAGCCACCTGTCAGGGATGCTTTGACTTGGATTCCTGCACTGAGCAGGGGGTTGGACTTGATGGTCTTAGAGGACCCTTCCAACCCTACTGTTCTATGATTCTATGAACATGGGGGACAAGACAGAACCTGGCGGGACACCACAGACCAGTGGCCATGGAGGTGAACAGTAATCCCCCAGCACCACCTTCTGGACACAGCCTGGCAGAAAGGACTGGAACCACTGCAAAACAGCACCCCCAAGGCCCAGCCCCACCAGATGATCCAGAAGGACACTATGCTCAATGGTATTAAAAACTGTGTAGAGGTCCAAGAGAACAAATGCATTCCCCCCATCCAGTTCCCGGCATAGTTCATCAAGATCACCAAAGCCGTTTCAATCCCACATCCCATCCGAAAGCCTGATTGAAACGGGTGCAGATAATGAGTTCCATCTAGATGGATCTGGAGTCATAATGCCTACACTTCTTCATCAGCTTAGTCAAGACATTTGAGACTGGTCTGTAATTAGACAGATCTCCTGGGTCAAGGGAAGGTCTTTTTAACAAAGGTCTTATTGCCACATCTTTTAAGGAAGAGGGAACAGCCCCCTCCCACCAAGAGGCATTCATCACTTCCCTCCGCCACAGCGTCTGTCCCACTTTGGCCAATTAAATCAGCCCCAAAGGGCAAGGGGCTAGTATACAGCTGTTGTTCCTCACCGCTCCAGATACCCTGTCCACATCAGGGCTGGGAGGGCGCTGATGCGCTGATGCCCTGCTTGTGGGTTCCTGGTCAACAGCTGGTTGGACACCAAGTGAAGAGAATGCTGGACTAGATGGACCCTTGGTCCGATCCAGTAGGGCTCTTCTGATGTTCTTCATATAAAACAACTGGACACAATACAAAACAACTGGGCAAGTGGTAGCTGAGGGATCATCACTCTGACCTGCCCCAACGTTGGAGTCCAAGACAAGGCAAAGCTGAGCAACTTTTGGCAATTTCCAGAATATGAACTGTTGCCCAACATGGGTAACAAAAACTGGTTTCGGTGGAAGTTTTGTGGCTCTCTGTGTCCATCCCAGACAATTATGTATGACTGGTGAATTTAGTTGGCTTGGCTTGCTTGGAAGCTGCCATTCTGGGCCACTCCATTCTGTTCCAGATGGGTTCTAGGCCTTAAGGGGTAATAATAAAACAATGACGGATCAGGGACACACAGCCGCATTTGTCAAAGCCTTTCCTCATACTATGGGAAAGAGATTAAATTGAATCTGTTGTGGTGAAGAATTATAAAGAAAACCTCCAAGCAGCCTGTAGATTCCACCTATATCTTGGTTTGTAAGGTAAAGGGGGAAGATAATATACATATATGTTAAATGTACTACCCTCTGTCAATAATTATATTTCAATCCAATGTGTGTATGTATCTCTGTCTCTGTCTGTCTGTCTGTCTATCCATCCATCATCCATCCATCCATCCATCCATCCATCCATCCATCTATCTATCGTCTATGCACACACACCCACGTGCACACACACACATATCATAGAATCACAGAATCATAGAATAGTGGGGTTGGAAGAGGCCTATAAGACCATCGAGTCCAACCCCCTGCTCAATCCAGGAATCCAAGTCAGAGCATCCCTGACAGATGGCTGTCCAGCCTCGTCTTGAATGCTTCCAGCGTGGGAGAGCCCACCACCTCCCCAGGTCAGTGGCTCCATTCCCGTATTGCTCTAACAGTCAGGAAGTTTGTCCTGATGTTCAGCCAGAATCTGGCTTCCTGTCACTTGAGCCCATGATTCTGTGTCCTGCATTCTGGGATGATCGAGAAGAGATCCTGGCCTTCCTCTCTGTGACAGCCTTTCAAGTACTTGAAGAGTGCTATCCTATCTCCCCTCAGTCTTCTCTTCTCAAGGCTAAACATGCCCAGTTCTTTTAGTCTCTCTTCATAGGGCTTTGTTTCCAGGCCCTTGCTCATCTGAGTTGCCCTCCTCTGAACCCTCTCCAGTTTGTCTGCATCATTCTTAAAGTGTGGTGCCCAGAACAGGACACAGTACTCCAGAGGAGGCCTAACCAGTGCTGAGCAGAGGGGAACTAGTACTTCCCAGGATTTGGAAGCTATGCTTCTATTAATGCAGCCCAAACTAGCATTGGCCTTTTTTGCAGTCACATCACATCGTTGGCTCATATTCAGCTTGTAATCAACAACAATTCCAAGATCTTTCTTGCTTGTAGTGTTGTTGAGCCAAGTATCCTGCCTCTTGTAACTATGTATGTGGTTTCTTTTTCCTAGGTGCAGAGCTTGGCATGGATCACTATTAAATGTCATTCTGTTGTTTCCTGCCCAGAGCTCCAGTCTATCAAGATCACTTTGAATTCTGTTTCTGTCTTCCAAAATATTAGCTATCCCGCCCAATTTTGTGTCATATGCACATTTGATCAGCATTCCCAGCACCTCCTCCTCTTCCAAGTTATTAATAAAAATGTTGAAGAGCACTGGGCCCAAGACTGAGCCCTGTGGTACCTCGCTCGTGACCTGTGGTACCTCGCTTTGCTGAAGTTGAGGTATATGATGTTCACAGCATTCCTACAGTCCACCAGGGAGGTTACCTGATCAAAAAATGAGATCAGATTCGTCTGGCAGGATTTGTTCTTGACAAATCCATGTTGGCTTTGAGTAATTATGGCATTGTTTTCAAGGTGTTTACAGATTGATTGCTTTATCTGCTCCAGAATTTTCCCAGGGACCGATGTCAGACTGACTGGTCTGTAGTTCCCAGGTTCCTCCTTTTTACCCTTTTGGAAGAGAGGGACAACGTTAGCCCTCCTCCAGTCATCTGGCACTTCCCCCGTCCTCCATGATTTCTCAAAGAGAATAGACAGCGGTTCTGAGAGTTCTTCTGCCAGTTGCTTTATCACTCTAGGGTGCAGTTCATCTGGTCATGGAGATTTGAACTCATTCAAATTAATCAGGTGTTCCTTGACCATATGCCTCGATCTCAAGCTGCAATCCTGCCCCTTCAGCCTGCACTTCACCTTTACCAGGAGGGGTCATAGACCCTCTTTTGGGAGAAGACTGAGACAAAGTAGGAATTGAGCACCTCTGCCTTTTCCTTGTCTTATGTTAACATTTTGCCATCCCTATTTAATAAGTGAACCACCCTTTCTTTCCTCTGTCTTTTACTATGCACGTAGCTGATGAAAGGATTTTTGTTGCTTTTTGCATCCCTCAGTAACCTCAGCTCATTCTCAGCTGTAGCCTTCCTGACCCCATCCCTGCAATTCTGTGCTACCTGCCTGTACTCTCCCTTTGTTGCTTCTCCTTTATGTGTGCTTTATTTTTATTTCCAGGTCATCTCTAAGCTTTTTGTAATGCCACTGTATGTATGTATGTATGTATATGTTGGTTTGTTTAATTTTTTTTTTTTGGAAAACTAATAAAACCTTTTTGAAAAACTAAAAAAAAAAATAACAAAACAATATTGTGAGAGCTTCAGTCCCAAAATACTGTTCTCAAACGTTTCTAATGCATGCCAGTGTTTGGGGCATTTTTTTTTTTTTTAATAGTGGAGCCGTTCCAGCCAGTTCCCTTCTGTTTTTTTACACCATCCCATGTAAGAGTAGATTGATTTTAAGATTTTAAGATTGTACTGGGGTACAATCTTAAAAATGATAGAATGATCTCGGTACGAATCCAAGGCAAACCATTCAACATCACAGTAATTCAAGTCTATGCCCCAACCACTGAGGCCGAAGAAGCTGAGGTTGATCGGTTCTATGAAGACCTACAACACCTTCTAGAACTAACACCAAAAAAAGATGTCCTCTTCATCATAGGGGATTGGAATTCTAAAGTAGGAAGTCAAGAAATCACCGGGATAACAGGCAGGCATGGCCTTGGTGTACAAAATGAAGCAGGACAAAAGCTAATAGAGTTTTGCCAAGAGAACATGCTGATCATAGCAAACACTCTTTTCCAACAGAAGAAGAGGCGACTCTACACATGGACGTCACCAGATGGTCAATATTGAAATCAGATTGATTATGGCCTTTGCAGCCCAAGATGGAGAAGCTCCATACAGTCAGTCAAAACAAGACCTGGAGCTGACTGTGGCTCAGATCATGAGCTGCTTCTTGCAAAATTTCGGCTGAAATTGAAGAACGTCGGGAAAACCACTAAACCGTTCAGGTATGACTTAAATCATATCCCTGATGAATATACAGTGGAGGTGAGGAATAGATTTCAGGGATTAGACCTGATAGACAGAGTGCCTGAGGAACTATGGACGGAGGTCCGTAACATTGTTCAGGAGGCAGCAACTCAATCCATCCCAAAGAAAAAGAAATGCAAGAAAGCAAAGTGGCTGTCTGATAAGGCTTTACAAGTAGCTCACGAAAGAAGGGAAGCAAAAAGCAAGGGAGAAAGGGGAAGATATACCCAACTGAATGCAGAGTTCCAGAGAATAGCAAGGAGAGACAAGAAGGCCTTCTTAAATGAACAATGCAAAGAAATCGAGGAAAACAACAGAATGGGAAAGACTAGAGATCTCTTCAAGAAAATTGGAGATCTCAAGGGAACGTTTTGTGCAAAGATGGGCATGATGAAGGACAAAGAAGGCAGGGACCTAACAGAAGCAGATGAGATTAAGAAGAGGTGGCAAGAATACACCGAAGAACTATACAGGAAAGATCTGAATGTCCCTGATAGCCATGATAGTGCGGTCACTGAACTTGAGCCAGACATCCTCGAGAGTGAAGTCAAGTGGGCCTTAGGAAGCATTAGTTACAACAAAGCTAGCGGAGATGACAGTATTCCAGCCGAGCTATTTAAAATCCTAAAAGATGATGCTGTTAAAGTGCTGCATTCAATATGCCAACAAATCTGGAACACTCAACAGTGGCCACAAGACTGGAAAAGGTCAGTTTACATTCCAATTCCAAAGAAGGGCAACGCTAAAGAGTGTTCAAACTACCGCACCATTGCGCTCATTTCACATGCCAGCAAGGTGATGCTCAAAATCCTACAAGCTAGGCTTCAGCAGTATGCGAACCGAGAACTACCGGAAGTACAAGCTGGGTTTCGAAGAGGGAGAGGAACTAGAGATCAAATCGCCAACATTCGCTGCATCATGGAGAAAGCAAGAGAATTCCAGAAAAACGTCTATTTCTGCTTCATTGACTACGCTAAAGCCTTTGATTGTGTGGATCACAAAAACTGTGGCAAATTCTTAAAGTGATGGGAGTACCAGACCACCTTACCTGTCTCCTGAGAAACCTGTACCAGGGTCAAGAAGCAACAGTAAGAACCAGACATGGAACAACCGATTGGTTCAAAATTGGGAAAGGAGTACGACAAGGCTGCATATTGTCACCCTGCTTATTTAACTTATATGCAGAGTACATCATGAGAAATGCCGGGTTGGATGAATCAGAGGTCGGAATTAAGATTGCTGGGAGAATTATCAACAACCTCCGATATGCAGACGATACCACCCTAATGGCAGAAAGCGAAGAGGATCTCAAGAGCCTCTTGTTGAGGGTGAAAGAGGAGAGTGCAACAGCTGGTTTGAAACTCAACATTAAAAAAACGAAGATCATGGCATCTGGCCCCATCACTTCCTGGCATATAGAAGGGGAAGAAATGGAAGCAGTGACAGATTTTACTTTCTTGGGCTCCAAGATCACCGCAGACGGTGACTGTAGCCATGAAATTAAAAGACGCTTGCTCCTTGGGAGGAGGAAAGCTATGGCAAACCTAGACAGCATAGTAAGAAGCAGAGACATCACCTTGCCGACAAAGGTCCATCTAATCAAAGCTATGGTTTTCCCAGTAGTAATGTATGGCTGTGAGAGCTGGACTATAAGGAAGGCTGAGCGCCGAAGAATTGATGCTTTCCAGCTGTGGTGCTGGAGAAGACTCTTACTCCCCTGGACTGCAAGGAGGTCAAATCAGTCCATCCTAAAGGAAATCAACCCTGAGTGCTCATTGGAAGGACAGATAATGAAGCTGAAGCTCCAATATTTTGGCCACCTAATGTGAAGAGAAAACTCCCTGGAAAAGACCCTGATGCTGGGAAAGACTGAAGGCCAAAGGAGAAGGGGACGGCAGAGGATGAGATGGCTAGATAGCATCACGGATGCAATGAATACGAACTTGAGCACGCTCCGGGAGAGAGCGCAGGACAGGAAGGCCTGGCGTGCTATGGTCCATGGGGTCACAAAGAGTCGGACATGACTGAACGACTGAACAACAACATGTCCGCTGCCCCCTATGAATGGCTAAAGCATTATGTGATGATCAGCTCTTCTGAAATCTGAATTGCATGAAAAAGAAGTTAGGGGTACAAATGAAAGCAACTACCATCAGTTCCCTTGGCGCAACCTACAGGAGGCAGAGGTGGGGGTGGAGAGTGCGGTTTTGGGCCACCGAGCTCAGAGGAGCGTGGTTGCCAGAACCCCAAAATTTCTACCACCACCTACACAACGTCTGGTGGCCACAGGATGGGTCTCTAAGAAGATCGCCAAAGGTGTCATTGAACATGGTAGCAGCTGACACAGGAGATGGCCTAGTGCTTGTTTCACTCAGTTTCCATTCAATCCCTGCCAAAAGAAGCAGGGATTGCCAGGACTGGGGGACAGGACCTCCTGAGCCTGTGAATTCTTCGTGACTGTCCGACCATGCTGTCCCCTGATGTGGACACATATGGTCCTCTTTCTCCAGCCTCATTTTTCCCCAGGCAACTCCTGACCACTCCAACACCTGAGGCCAGAACTGATGATGGTCCTCCTCTGGCCTCTCTTTTTGATGCCCAGCTGCCCATCCCAAAGCACCACAACTGCCGGGAATCACCTCCGATGGACACTGCAGAGGACAAACTTACCCAGTAGCACAGGCAGTGAAGAGTGGGAGCGGAGCCAATCCAGTGCTCGGTTCCCATTTCTATGCTCCTGACCACCTGTCCCCTCCCACTACGCACCTGTGGGATTTTGTAGATGCTCGACATGGAGGAAATGTGGAGGGAGAGGTCCGATTCAGCCCCTTCAAGAACAGCCAGCAGGTGATTCTGTCTCCCGCAGCTGTAATGTGGAATGTTGCTTTCGCCCCCAGCAAGGAGTTGCAGCATGGCATAGGAGGTGTCTCTGCCTTCGTAGAAGGACTTGTAGAGGTTGTAGCCCAGGGTGATATTGGGTAAGAGCCTGGGGTTCTGGTTGATCTCCTGAATGGCCAACAAGAAGAACAGGATGTGCCAGTACCTTGTAGGTTGCAAACTGCAAAACAATACACAAAAATTAAATTCAGTGCCTCATGCTGTTATTCTCCATTGAATGAAAGCAAATCTCAGTTTATTTCTTTCATAAACTGAAACCCCTAAATTCTTGTTCATGAAATTTAAATCTCAGAAGACCCAATCATCACATCATGCTTTGGAATTTCATAGGGTCAGAAAACATTCACATGTTTCAAGGAAATGAAGTATCCATCCACCTGATAAACAGAAAGATGGAGATATTCATACCACATTCCTTGAGGGGGGATGTTGACAGATTTCAAGGAGCACACACACACACACACACGTGTGTGTCTGTTGTTAAGGCTAGTCAGTTCAAACAATCATTCCATCATGTAAAATGGAAATTGGAGTCGGGGATCAGTCGGAATGGTTTCACCAACGTTTTTGAAATTTACAGGTGCCAGGAAGAAGTGTTGGATTTACATACTGTGACATTTCCAGTTATGCTGGTGAACTTCTGGCAGAGAAAGAGCAGTTTAACCAGAAAAAAGCAAGAAAACAAACAAGCAAAATAATAAAATAATTGTTACTTTTATTTCTAAATTCCAAAACAACATGGATAGGAGTGCACTGTTAATCTATGACTTCCCCCTCCCCAAATTAGTTACTTTAAAACCTCTGTGGGTGATATTCAGTAACACTTTTTGGCAAAGCCAAAAGAGGATTGATTGAAAGATGATTGGGGGAAAGGAGAGAGTGAAGCTAAACTCACATCAGAAGCAAAATCCCCTGCAAAACATTGAACTATACAGGCAGGAAAGCAAAAATGCAGACATATAAGTGCACACACACACACACACACACACACATCACACACAAACGGAGATCTGTAATTAGCATTTTCTTCAAAGCATTTGTTGTTCAGTCACTAAGTCGTGTCCGACTCTTTGTGACCCCATGGACCATAGCACGACAGGCCTTCCTGTCCTCCGCTCTCTCCCGGAGTTTACTCAAGTTCATATTCATTGCATCGGTGATGCTATCTAGGCATCTCATCCTCTGCCATCCCCTTCTCCTTTTGCCTTCCATCTTTCCCAGCATCAGGGTCTTTTCCAGGGAGTTTTCTCTTCGCATGAGGTGGCCAAAATATTTGAGCTTCAGCTTCAGTATCTGTCCTTCCAATGAGCAGTCAGGGTTGATTTCGAAGCATTTACTTGCTTTCTAATACCCCAGCCTACTTTTCTATCACATGATTGGTCAGTACATATGCCTCAATGTCCCACCAGAGAATTTACCCTCTAGATATCCCTGGCAAACTAGGCAACTCTTTTTTGCTTTGCTTTTTTAATGGCAGTGGCCATTTTCTGCCCCCACCCCAAACACCAGAAAAGATGGCATGATGCAGAAAACAAAATGACCAGTGCAATTACAAAAAGGCCTGCAAAGGCTGCAGCTTTTCTCTCCTTCCTCTTCAACATTCAGAATCAACAAGTGACAGGCGCTCTTATTGACTTGCATGCCTGTTAAAAGGTGGTGGTTGTCGAATAGCATTCAACAATCCCCAGTACATGAGGAAGAGGAAATCATCCATGTTTTTGTCTTTAAAATAAAACATCATGTTTTAAACAAACTCTGGTCCAAAAAAGGTGGCTGATATGAACTCTCGAAGTCTCTTATCATTACTTACATAGTGGTTATAATGTGTACAGTATTTGAAGGGCTAAGCGTTCAGGAATGTGGCCTCAAAGCAAACTGGTGTTCCGCTGATCTTTACCTGGTGCAAATAACATCAAAGTGAAAATGAAACACTCTGTAAAGCTAATACAAGGAAGATCACTTTTATAGTTAGAATCCTAGAATCCAAGATCACAACACTCCAGTGCTGAAGGAGTTGCACTGGGTACCAGTTGTTTTCCGGGCCAAATTCAAGGTGTTGGTTTTGACCTTTAAAACCCTATATGGTTCCGGCCCAGCCTATCTTAAGGAGTGCCTCCAGCAACACCAGACAGGCTGCTTAACAAGATCATCAGCCAGGACAGCTAGACTGGTGGGGACGAGGGAGAGGGCCTTTTCTGTGGTGGCCCCCACTCTGTGGAACTCCCTCCCTAAGGAACTGCATCATGCCCCCTCTTTAAGGAGCTTCCGTCATGCATTAAAAACGTGGTTGTTCAGGCAGGCATTTGGGGTGGGTTAGGGTATTTTAGAAAATGTTTTTATTGCAGAATTTTATTGTTTTAAACTGATTTATTATATGCTGTACATCGCCCAGAGTGGCTGGGTGACCAGCCAGATGGGCGATTAATAAATTTAATAAATATTAATAATAATAATAATAAATAATCCTAGAACAGTATGGTTGGAAGGCAGCCGATAAAGCCATCGAGTCCAACCCCTTGCTCAGTGCAGGAATCCAAGACAGAGCATCCCTGACAGATGGCTGTCCAGCCTCGACTTGAATGCCTCCAGTGTGGGAGAGCCCACCACCTCCCTATATCCAACATATAGTGACAGAACGAAGCCTACAATGGAGACTTTGCTGATTTCCTGGCTGTGACAATAGAAGTAAAAAAACTACATCTGTAGCCTAGACATATGTTTGTAATATTCCTGTCTATATTTTATATTTTACATTTCATAAGATTATGCTCAAAATCCTACAAGCTAGGCTTCAGCAGCATGTGAACCGAGAACTACCGGCAGTACAAGCTAGGTTTCGAAGAGGCAGAGGAACTAGAGATCAAATTGCCAACATTCGCTGGATCATGGAGAAAGCAAGAGAAATCCAGAAAAACCTCTATTTCTGCTTCATTGACTATGCTAAAGCCTTTGATTGTGAAGATCACAACAAACTGTGGCAAATCCTGAAAGAGATGGGGGTACCAGACCACCTTACCTGTCTCCTGAGAAACCTGTACGAGGGTCAAGAAGCAACAGTAAGAACCAGACATGGAACAACCAATTGGTTCAAAATTGGGAAAGGAGTACGACAAGGATGTATATTGTCGCCCTGCTTATTTAATTTATATGCAGAGTACATCATGAGAAACATCAAGTTGGAAGAATCACAGGTCAGAATTAAGATTGCCCGGAGAATTATCAACAACCTCAGATACGCAGATGATACCACCCTAATGGCAGAAAGCCAAGAGGATATACAGAGCCTCTTGTTGAGGGTGAAAGAGGAGAGTGCAAAAGCTGGTTTGAAACTTAACATTACAAAAACTCAGATCATGGCATCTGGCCCCATCACTTCCTGGCATATAGAAGGGGAAGAAATGGAAGCAGTGACAGATTTTATTTTCTTGGGCTCCAAGATCACCGCAGACGGTGACTGTAGCCATGAAATTAAAAGACGCTTGCTCCTTGGGAGGAGGAAAGCTATGGCAAACCTAGACAGCATAGTAAGAAGCAGAGACATCACCTTGCCGACAAAGGTTCGTATAATCGAAGCTATGGTTTTCCCAGTAGTAATGTATGGCTGTGAGAGCTGGACTATAAGGAAGGCTGAGCGCCACAGAATTGATGCTTTCGAACTGTGGTGCTGGAGAAGACTCTTACGAGTCCCCTGGACCGCAAAGAGGTCAAATCAGTCAATCCTGAAGGAAATCAACCCTGAGTGCTCATTGGAAGAACAGATACTGAAGCTGAAGCTCAAATATTTTAGTCACCTAATGTGAAGAGAGAACTCCCTGGAAAAGACCCTGATGCTGGGAAAGATTGAAGGCAAAAGGAGAAGGGGATAGCAGAGGATGAGATAGCTTGATAGTATCACCGATGCAATGAATATGAACTTGAGCACACACCAGGAGAGAGTGGAGGACAGGAAGGCCTGGCGTGCTATGGTCCATGGGGTCACAAAGAGTCAGACATGACTTAACAACTGAACAACAACAACGTTTTTATTGTAATGCGATGTAAATGTGCCATACAATAAATACAATAAATCTAACAGTCAGGAAGTTTTTCCTGATCTTCAGATTTTGATCTTATCAAACAGGCAGTTCATTATTTTCTAATTGCCATGCATAAAAGAGCTCAGCTGATTATTCATTGTCCTGGCTAAACTTGGCTAAATTGTCCTGGCTAAACATAAACCTGGCTAAAAAACCTGGATCCCGGTGTCCTGATACTATGTCTTGTATTTTATTTTATTTTGAATTTGTCTAAGGCCGATAATACATATATATACAGAAAGATAATAGACAGACAGACAGATGATCTGGCTTCTTCAGAAGCAAATCCCACTGTGTGCAGTAGGATTTACTCTCAAGTACTGTAGTTGGTGAGGAGGAAAGGTGCTCACCCTTAACACAGGGCCACAACTCTGGCTCTGTAATTCCTCTGGAGAAGGAACCTATGGGTGGGCATTTGCATTTGCACCACTCCCAAGAAAGAACCACCCCGGCTCCAGCCTGTGTCTTATCACAGCATTAAAAGGCAAAGAGGGTGTTTGTTCTTTTGGTTGAAACAGTGCAAGGGAAACCCATTTATCCAGTCACATGTGATCGTACTGAACTAAATGATGCCTTCATTTTAATGGAGCTCCTAAACCTTCTCCAAAAAGCACAGACGGGCAAAAGTTGGGAGAGCGATTTACCAGGGATGACCAGATAACAGAACAGAAGGACAGTCTCAGTAAATGGGGACAACCGGAGTGCGGGTTTGGAAACATTAATTCATCACTTACGTGACAACCCTTGCTAAAGGGGACTCAGAGAAAATGTATGGTTCTTGACACTCAAAATATTGTGAAGAGAGGACTCCACCAATGAGGTAGTCTCCTGGCCGGTAATAATAGGATCCTAACACTTGCTCTTTCTTCTCCGTTCTCGGGCATTTTGTGTTCTGCACTTGACAGGCTGCATAAGGTAGCAGGAGCAACAGCAGCAGCAGCAACGGTATCATTCTGGCTCTGCCTGCCTCTTGCTATTCCTCCTTTCTGACTGTTCCTTTCACCTCCACAGCCAGCTAATCAGAAGATGTGAGAAAAGCCTTGCAAGATCAAGGCTGCAGTGTCTTTGCAAATCTCTCAAACCCTGAGCCAAGGGCAGCCGGGGGGTGGGGGATGTACTGAACTACAGCACAGGCATGGCCATCTCAGCCTGTCCTAAATCTGAGCCCAGGCTCTCGGGAGGAGCACAGGAGATATTTTATGCAGCAAGCTTTTCAGGCACGGTGCAAGACGTTTCCTGGCACTGCCTTGGATTCTGATCATGTTTACTTGATTGGTCTCCAAGGCAAACAGAAAACAAAACATCTCCTGAGCTTTGGCAAGAATCAGAAGAGATCACTGTGTTTTTGATAATGATCAGGGGAAGCTTCACATCTGCAACTTCAGGGATTCTCTGAGTGGCTCGAGGTACAGTTGCAGAGCTGGAGAAAAACATGTTTGCAAGAAGTGTTAGCAAGAAGTCATGTACGCGGCTCCATCTTCTGGCATGGGTGGGCATGGGGTAAAGGTGAGCGTGGCCTGACCAGTATTCGAAAAACTCACACAAAACAGCCAAGATCAAGAAAATCTCTTAAGACACAAACCAGTGGCTGGGGACATGTGGCCGTCCAGATAGTTCTGGACTGCGAGTCCAACAGCCCTAGCTGGCATAGTCCATGGGGAGGAATGATCGGAGCTGCTGTCCAAGAAGTTCAGAAGGGCCACTTCTTCCCCATCCCTGATGCGCATGAATGTGCACTCCACTTGGGGAGTTTCCCAGCCCTGCACCCTTTGCCAGCCCTCCTGATTGCACCTCTGGTGCTGGATGAGCCAGGATTACCAGCGTCAAAGAACGGTGGCCACCATACAACTCAATGATCTCCCCCTGTTATTACTACCAGTGAGCTCATCAGAACTGTGCGTAATCTTGTTTGGGAAGAAGTAAATTATATTCCAAAAGCTGATGATTTGTGAACACAGCCCCAGGAAAAGAATAAAATCTAAGTAAAGGGTGAAGTTATCTAGGTGTGCTTACTGAAACATTCCAAGTTTTACATTGTTTATTTCTACAACACTTCCTTAAAAACATGGTTCTTGATGTCAACTCCAGGGTGGCAACTGGAACGTCCATCTTCTGGCCCATTGACCACTTGAATCCTGAGGTCTGCCAAAGACAGCAAGTGACTCTTGGCGATGTAGAGCAGTCCATGGCAAAAGATAGGTGTAGACCAAGGGATGCCAACTTGTAGGGATGGTGGAGAATTCCACCACGCATTTAAGTGAGACTGAATGCACTGACATTCGGCCCCCCAAAATCCGTGGCGGAATGGCCTGCCACACCCCGCCTCCCCGCGAATTCCCCTCGGGACAAAGTTTACCTGGGGCAGATGTTCCGGACGGCGGCAGCTCCGGTGGCAGCTCTGGCAGCGGTGGCGGTGGCCGGTCTTTTGACCGGCTGCCACAGCCGCCATTTGCATCCTGGTCTATGCCGTGATAGGCTATGTAAGTATTTACGTAGCCTATCATGGCAAACTAAAAAAAAAAACACACCTGCCTACGCAAATGGCGGCAGCTATGGCAGCCGCCATTTGCGTTCCCTATTTTTCGCCATTCTAGCCTACATAAATATTTACATAGGGAATTATGGCGAAAAATAGGGGAACGTAAATGGTGACCGCCGTAGCCACCATTTGCGTACGCGGGTGTTTTCTTTTTTTTAGTTTGCCGTGATAGGCTATGTAAATACTTACGTAGCCTATCATGGCAACCTGGCTGAATGCAAATGGTGGCTGCTACAGTGGCCACCATTTGCATCCGCAGCAGCCCGTCCGTGGCCAAAAGTCTGGCTGCGGACAGCCCTGGCCGGCTGCTTGCTGAGCCGCCGTGGAGCGGAGCCGGCCGGGCAGGATTCCTTGGGGGAGGACAGGATCGTCTCCCCCCCATCGAGGATTTCAGGGGGAGTGATGGAGCGCCTCCCCCACACTGTGAATCAATTCCATGAAAAGATAAAAAAAAGGCTCTTTTTTTGCCAAGACCCCATCCAACCTCACTGTGAAAGTGCAGGAAAGGATAAACCAAAGGGTTTCAATGACTCTCCATGTTGATCTTGCAGCACTCTCCACTTTTAGTGTTTAATACCAAAGAACGGTCAGCCACAGGAAAGCCATCCCAGCGAACAGACACAGAAGCAATGTCAGAGACACGGGCAATGTATTAATGTCCAGAGTGAGCCATAGTGTTCATCATTCCATGGTCACGATGGAAGCACAGCGATACGTCCATAGGCGCACGCCCTGCAGCAAGTGCAGCCCAGTTCTCATAAGGACTTCACTGACATGCCGGTACTCAACAGCGCATGGGTAAACATTGACTAGCAGGTTAGTGAGTGACTCCAGCAAGGTGCAAAAAGTGTCCTGTCCTCTGCTCGATCAAGGAGAGCCATAGTGGCCTCATCGGTGTCAAGGATGTACAGGTGGCCGTCGCTTGGTGTCTCATCTGACCACAAAGTGCTCATCAGATGGGAAACGGAGCCTTGCACCCTGAACACAAATGGAGTGGGTCCTACAGCTGTGCAATCTTGAGCGGTGCATACCAGGATGCCAAGCCTACAGTCCTGTTGTCCTTGCAAATGCCCTTCAGGAATTGTTTGCCCAGAATGGAGCCATCAGTGACAATGTTGTGGATGAAATCTGGAACCGTGAGTGGGGGCAGTGAAACCTTTCCGCCATGGCAGCAAAGGGTTAATGATTCACCACTGAAAAGAAAGGCATTGCAGTGCTCACAAACCTTAACAGAGTTCCCAATATCAAACCTGTCGATATTAGTTGCAGGTCACATGGCGAAAGGCACAGTCTGCCTCTTATGCCTGGGCTGGTTTCCGATATTGACGGATGCAAGGTTGGACAGAGCTTTGCTGTCGAGCCTGTCGTCAAAGCCCGATGGGGTGCCTGCATATCCAGGCTGGGGTGCAAAGCTTCTTCTCTCAGGGCTGGAGGGGTAGAAGTAGGGCGGAGGTGTGAGTCACGCTGAGACTCCCGGTTTGCCTGCCGGGTACTGTTACCAGTAAATGTTTGTTGTCTAGGCATGTTAGTAATGCGTGGAATATGTCATTGTTATTTTGTCAAATGTAACAGCTCAAGGCTTCCTTTCTGAGCAATGAATAAATATTGACTGGGTTACTTATAACTGTAGGTGTCTCTCTATCCCTTCATGATTTGTTTTCTATGTTATTGGCATGTGTTGTACTGTGGCCTGCACCTCTGTTTCTAAAGGTGTACAGATATTTTTGTGTGTGTGTTCATATTTCATTTCACTTCGACATGCAATGGATCATTTTTGTTTCATTAGACTTGAATGTTTTATATTAAACATAAACCTTTATAGTATATTGATGAAGAAAATAGCCTAATTCTTTGAATAAAAAAAGCTTTATGGACATACATAATCTCCCGACTTTGAATTGCAGTGAAAAACACTGTTATTTGTGGAATCTGCATGTCATGAGCCTTCCAAAGAAATGTGTTTCCTGAGAACCAATCAACAGGAAGGCAGTCAAAAAGGGATGACCAACTTACTCCACCTTTTAATTACACATACACACACACGGTTTTCTAGTTATCAGAGCAGCCTTCTTCGGAGTTGGTTTCAGTACGTGGCATCCATGGGCAGTTGCCAGGCCCCCTGTGTCCTGTCGTGGGCCATTGCTGATGCCTACCCTGACTTCTCCTCATCCCCCCCCCCATGCTGCATTGGCCCCAACAGCCTCTGAGTGAAGGGAGTAACCAAGAAGAAAGGTAACAAAACTGGCAAAGATGAAACCACTGATAAGCAGTGAGAAACATGGGGCCAGGCTAATGCTGGAGTGGTTGAGATAACAGACAGAGGTCAAAACACAGTTGGGCAGTCAGACACTTTACACAGTACAGAAGCAAAGTCAAGAAGAAATCCAAGGGCCAATAACACCAAACCATAATCCCAGGGCAAGGTCCAGGAGGCAAGATAGGAGACAGAAATCTGTGGGGATGGAACCACGGTCCTCTCTCCCGAGGGCCCTGGCTCCCTCAAGTCCCCTGATATAGATGGTTCAAAGGCATCACTCCACCTCTGGGAGTTCTAGGTCCTTGGAGAAGGAGGAGGGGTCCAGCAGGGGCAGGACATCCCCTGACTTGGCCACCTCTGATCTAGCCACCTTTGAATTTCCAGTAATCACAGAACACATCTGTGGACACAGGGAGGTGATATGGTGGTTTTGGAAGGAGTTCCCATGTTAAAGCCATGGATCCATGGTTTTGTGCCATGGCAGTGCTGGAAATGTTGACTCCATGATGTTTAGGCTCAGTCCATGGAGTCATGTGTGATCTGTGAAGGAGTTGATGATTGTTCACGGGGGAGGCATCTCATGTTACAATCATGCAAAATCAAGAGGATCCATTCTACTCAATCCATTTATCACCTCTGTGTTCATTTGGCCTAATGTTTGTGTGCGTGTATGATTCTTTCCCTCAATTCCGACACACACGTTTTTACTCTGGCACCCTGTGCTCTCTCAAGAACAATTGTTTCTGTATTTGTGCCTCCCCCGCCCCCTTGCCTCTCTGGTTTCTCTTTCTCTCTCCTCATTCCATTCTCTGTCTTTGTGGCCCCTTTCTCTCCTATTGTGCCCTTTCTTTCTCTTGAGCCCTGCACCACCCTTCTCTCTCTCCCATCAGCCTTTGTCACTGGTTGTTTCTGTACTCTGCACCCTCTTCCCCCAGTCGCTGCCTGACCACCACAACTCCCATTCCCAGGTTGGAAATTAGGGATTGTGAAAAGCCTGTTCATTTTGCGGATTGTCAGGCACCTTCTACTCCATCGTCCCCCCATCGACAGAGTCTGATTTTTCTTAGTTTCTGAACTTCTGCAAATTTACATGGGCAAAATTCTCCCAAAAAGCACAAATTCCCCCCAAATATACATTTTAACTCCCTAGCCTATGGGGAAAATGTGCATTTTCAGCCAGTTTTTTTAATTGTTTCATTTTTTTACAACAAAATTTGTGCAAAACAGTTGAAGGTTAGCAACAGTGTTCCCCAAATCTGCAGAATCCACCTGCCAGGGGAAAAGGTCATCCGCTGGTAGGGTTCAAAAAAATCTGAACTCAATTAGTTCTCTTGCAGATTCCTCCAACATCCCTACTCAGAAGTCTCTCTGCCAGCCTGTCAAAAAAAGTGTTAAAAATAACTGCTGGGAAGGGGCAGGGATGGGAGAACATGGTCACAAAATACAGGTGTCCAGGTTTGGGCAATGGCCAGGGGTGAGGCTAGAGTACCAAATGCACCCATTCCAGAGATGTCAGATCTGATCAAGGTGACACACGCCTAAGTGACACCCTGTTTGGGCTGTGGTGACATCCGGTATGTGGGGCTGCCTTTGGTAGGGACGGGTGAATGAGTGAGATACGAGACTGCTAGGATCTTCTAAATATTGTATCGTCGCTTGTCACATTTCCTGTTCACGATGTCTGCTCACTCTGCAGGAACAAGGAAAATTGCACAAATCAAGCAGCAACTGAATGTGAAATGTGTGCACATTTCCCAAAATTTGTACCCATTTCCTGATTTGTGAAACTTTCCTCCGTAGACTAAAGTGGGGCTGAATCAGTCTCCAGGGAAATTTGCACAAATCAAACTGGGGAAGTTGCACAAATTGAACACGAGCACACATCTGCCCATTTGCAAACATTTTTGCCAGACATGTGCTCATGATCACATTCAGAACTTAATTCTAGCGGTACTTGCGTGGTTTGCGAGCAAAAACAATATTCTCATATATCCCTGGTCTTTGGAAAGTGTTTTTAAACTGCAGATGGTGCAGAATGCTGCAGCCGGACTATTGACTGGGGCTATTTACAGGTAAAATGGAACTCCCAAATTACAACAGCTTCACTGTTCGCTACTGGTCCATTTCCAGATACAATTTATGGTGCTGGTTATTACTTAGAATGACATGCATGACATGGAATCAGGATATTTGAAAAATGAATGAATAGCTTTTACTGCGTTAATCCTTAGACCATAGCATCAAAAAACCAAGTCACAGAACTTACTCAAAGTGACATAAGACTACAGTAATCACTAATTAAAATTATTAGTTGAAATGGTTAGAATTAAAATATATTCTTAATATAAGAAGCTTTACGTACGCAAAGCATGATATTACAGACTGAGATAAGAATACATTTCTCATATTTTCCAATCTCCCAGGCCAGGCACTACAGTGGGATCTACGTACTTTCCCCCATATTTTGCAGCCTTGGCTGTAGATAGGGATGTCAGAGAATTTCTCCACGAATCTCGGGGAGGCCAAATGCCAGCGCATTCGGCCCCCCGAAATTGGTGGAGAAACGGTCTGCCCCCCCCGCCAGGACGGGACGTACCTTGCTCGAATGTCCCTGGCAGCGGCGGCTCCGGCAGCACTTTGGCGGCAGTTCAGTGGCGGCAGCCAGTCTTCCGACCGGCTGGCGGCAGTGGCAGCCTGTCTCCGACCAGCTGCCGCCGCCACCGCCATTTCCAAGTAAAACAAACAAACAAACAAACAAACAAACATAATAGTCTACGTAAAGATTTACGTAGCCTATCACGGCTAGATTTTAAAAAAAACACCGTGATAGGCTACGTAAATGTTTATGTAGCCTATCACGGCTGACTTTTTTTTTAAAAAAAGCGCATACGCAAATGGCGGCGCCCATGGGCAACGCCATTTGCGTTCCTTATTTTGGCACGTGTACTCTACGTAAACATTTACATAGACTACGGTGAAAATAAGGGCAAAGCTATTTCCGTTGCCCTTATTTTCGCCGTAGTCTACGTAAATGTTTACGTAGACTACACGTGCCAAAATAAGGAAAGCAAATGGTGGCGCCCATGGGCGCCGCCATTTGCGTACATGCTTCTTCTTCTTCTTTTTTTAAGTCAGCCATGATAGGCTACGTAAACATTTACGTAGCCTATCACGGCTGACTGCAGGGACGCAAACGGCGGCGGCTACGGCCGCTGCCGTTTGCGTCCTGGCAGTAGACGACGTTTTGTGGCCGGAGGGATGGGGCGCCTCCCCCCCGGCCAGAATTTTGGCGGGGAGGGACAGGGTGCCTCCCCCCCGGCCAGAATTTCAGGGGGAGGGACGGAGCGCCTCCCCCCACCGCGAAGCAAGCTTCGGGATCAGGTAAGGGACTTTCGTCCATCCCTAGCCGTAGAAGAAGCACTCCTCCTGGCCACACACTGGGGAGATGCTTGTAGCAGAAAACACAATTTCCTCTCTACATCCCAAAATTTCATTTCTCTTATGAAGGGTTCTAAATCACAATCTCTAATATCAGTATCTTTAGCAAAGGAGATGGTTACCTTGTCGTGGTGCTGGAGCTTGAGCACCTCAATGATGTCATGAGCTAAACCATGAAGGGACACCCAAGACGGGAAGGTCATGGCAGAGAGGTCATACTAAATACAATCCCTGCGGAAGGAAACGGCAACCCACCCCAGTATTCTTGCCATGAAAACTCAATGGATAAGTACAACCAGAGATATGTCAGTATTTCACCAGAAGATGGGACTCCCAGGTCGGAAGATGGTCAAAATGCTCCTGGGGAGGAACAGAGGATAACTTCAACTAGCCCCAGATTTGATGACGCAGCTAGCTCAAAGCCGAAAGGGCAGCTAGCTGCCGATGGTGCTGGTGGTGAACGACGAATCCGATGTTCTAAAGATCAACACACCATAGGAACCTGGAATGTAAGATCGATGAGCCAGGGCAAATTGGATGTGGTTACTGGGGAGATGTCAAGATTAAATATAGACATTTTGGGTGTCAGTGAACTGAAATGGACTGGAATGGGCCACTTCACATCAAATGCCCACCAGATCTACTACTGTGGACAAGAGGACCACAGAAGAAATGGAGTAGCCTTCATAATGAATAATAAAGTGGCTAAAGCAGTGCTTGGATACAATCCAAAAAATGACAGAATGATCTCAATTCGAATTCAGGGGAAGGCATTTAACCTCACAGTGATCCAAATATACGCCCCAACCACAGATGCTGAAGAAGCAGAAGTAGATCAGTTCTATGAGGATCTGCAGCACCTACTGGATAGTACGCCAAACAAAGATGTTATTTTCATTACAGGAGACTGGAATGCTAAGGCGGGTAGTCAAACGACACTTGGAATTACAGGCAAGCATGGTCTGGGAGAACAAAGTGAAGCAGGACATAGGCTGATAGAATTTTGCCAAGACAACTCACTGTGCATAACAAACACTCTCTTCCAACAACCTAAGAGATGACTTTATACATGGACTTCACCACACGGTCGACATCGAAATCAGATTGACTACATCCTTTGTAGCCAAAGGTGGTGGACATCTATGCAGGTGGTAAAAGCAAGACCTGGAGCTGATTGTAGTTCAGGTCACGAACTTCTTATTGCACAATGTAGAATCAGACTCAAGAGCATAGGGAAGACCCACAGATCAGTTAGATATGAGCTCACGAATATTCCTCATAAATATGCAGTGGAGGTGAAGAATAGATTGAAGGGACTAGATTTAGAAGATAGGGTCCCCGAAGAACTACGGACAGAAGTTTGCAACATTGTTCAGGAGGCGGCAACAAAAAATGTCCCAAAGAAAAAGAAAACCAAGAAGGCAAGATGGCTGTCTGCTGAGACGCTGGAAGCAGCCCAAGAAAGAAGGAAAGCAAAAGGCAACAGTGATAGGGGGGATATGCCTATTTAAATGCAAAATTCCAGAGGTTAGCCAGAAGAGATAAAGAATTATTTTTAAACAAGCAATGTGCGGAAGTGGGAGAAGATAATAGAATAGGAAGGACAAGAGACCTCTTCCAGAAAATTAGAAACATCGGAGGTCAATTCCAGGCAAAAATGGGTATGATCAAAAACAAAGATGGCAACGACCTAACAGAAGCAGAAGAGAGCAAGAAAAGGTGGCAAGAATATATAGAAGATCTGTATAGGAAGGATAATAATATCGGGGATAGATTTGATGGTGTGGTCAGTGAGCTAGAGCCGGACATCCTGAAGAGTGAGGTTAAATGGGCTTTAAGAAGCATTGCTAATAACAAGGCAGCAGGAGATGATGGTATCCCAGCTGAACTGTTTAAAATCTTGCAAGATGATGCTGTCAAGGTGATGCATGCCATATGCCAGCAAATTTGGAAAACACAAGAATGGCCAACAGATTGGAAAAAGTCAACTTATATCCCCATACCAAAAAAGGGAAGCACCAAAGAATGTTCACACTATCGAATAGTGGCACTAATTTCACATACCAGGAAGGTAATGCTCAAGATCTTGCAAGGTAGACTCCAGCAATTCATGGAACGAGAATTGCCAGATGTACAAGCTGGGTTTCAAAAAGGCAGAGGAAATAGAGACCAAATTGCCAATATCTGCTGGATACTGGAGAAAGCCAGGGAGTTTCAGAAAAACATCTATTTCTGTTTTATTGACTATTCTAAAGCCTTTGACTGTGTGGATCATCACACATCTTGTCTGCATCCTGAGGAATCTGTATAACAACCAAGTAGCAACGGTAAGAACAGACCATAAGGAAGCCTGAGCGAAGGAAGATAGATGCTTTTGAGCTGTGGTGTGGAGGAAAATTCTGAGGGTGCCTTGGACTGCAAGAAGATCAAACCAGTCCATCCTCCAGGAAATAAAGCCAGACTCCTCACTTGAGGGAATGATATTCAATGCAAAACTGAAGTACTTTGGCCACATCATGAGAAGACAGGATGCCCTGGAGAAGATGTCAATGCTAGGGAAAGTGGAAGGCAAAATGAAGAGGGGCCGACCAAGGGCAAGATGGATGGATGATATTCTGGATGTGACGGACTCGAGCTTGGGGGAGCTGGGGGTGGTGACGGCTGACAGGAAGCTCTAGTTTGGGCTGGTCCATGAAGTCACGAATAGTCGGAAGCGACTGAACAAATAAACAACAACAATATCAGTATAGAGGGCATTTGAGAATATAATGTGCCAAATCACACAAAACGGGTTTCCCACAAAGAGACAATCTCTCTTAGACTGGCACACCACAAAATCTACCCAGTTTCATCATTGAATCCATTTGTTTGAAGCCCCATTGAGTGAAACCCTTCAACATTTTAGTGACAAGGAGAATATAAAGTATCCTTCCGACTGGTGCTGTCCTGTCATCCCTGCCAAGCACCTCACTGCTCTTGGAACAGTGCTCAAGGTGATGAACAATACTAAAGCATAAATCAAATATAAATCTATAATTAAAACATTAATGCAAATAAGTTAAAGCCACATCAATAAAAGAAAAATTGCACCCGCCACTTCAAACCCACTTCAGCAAACAGCTTTATAACCAAAACCTGCCCTGAATAAAGACCCCTTTGCCTGCTGCCGGGAGGTCAACAAAGTGGTAGCTGCCCTGGTAACTTACTTTATAGGGATGTGCGAACTCACCCCCATCTCGGATTTCCGGGCACCCGCCCATCCCCTGCCCCCACTCACCAGTTCCCAGATCCCACTTGAGCCCCTCCCATGCTCAGCAAGCAACCCGCACCCACCCTGGCAGCCTTGTGGAGCTCTGTGGTCACCATTTTATGACAAATAAAATGGTGATCACAAAATGCACATAGCACGACAATGCACATTTTGTGAATGCGCATATTTGTGTGTGTGCAAAAATGCACATTTTTGCCACAATGAGCATTTTTGCACATATGCAAATATGCGCATTTTGGGATTTGGAGGGAGTTGCCTTGTAAAAGCCATAGAGCCATGTTTTTCTGCCATGGTGGTGCTGGAAATGATGGATGCATATTGTTTAGGGCTTAGTCCATGGAGTCCTGTGTGATCTGGGAAGGATTTGATAGTGTTTTGCAGGGATGGATCTCTGGGGCATCTTAGTACCTCAGCAGACTCACAGACTTTATTTCTGAAAGTTACGATATATAAATGAATGAATGAATGAATGAATGAATAATACATATATACATACACAATTAAAATAAAAAGAGAAGCAGAAGGCGTAGAGAGAGAATCAAATCAGCTATGAGGGAGCGAGAAAGAGGGCGAAGAGCGTGGTTTCGGAGCCCTGGTCTCACCTCCATCCCCAGAAACAGAGAAATCCTATGGCACTCTCAACACTGTCTATTACTGCACTGCAGAACAAATCAACAATTGACCTTGGCCAGGCATTTACTATAGAAGCAATATCATAAGAGGCAAGGCCAAGATACTCCTTTAGGATGATTGTCCACACAACACAGCCTGGTTGGGGACTGTACATTATGAAACGTTCTTCAGTTGAATTACAAAGTCAAGCCAACGTGTACCAAAACTGAGTGTTAACCCAGGCAACAGCTCCCAGTGGAGGCTAGTGGCTCCAGTTTTGGTGGGGCTAGTTTCCATGCTGGTTCAGCACGTTGGACTCCTCCATTCAAGTTCTGGCTGATTCTGTCTGAAACCCAGAATGGGTTCACAGCTCCACTGAAATCAGGGCTGCCAGCCTGCACTGGCAGCTGCCCCCAATCTCAGGCTGAGAGTGTCAGAATCTAAAGTTTAAATGGCCCGGTACCAAAAACTGAGCATAGGATTATCCCATATCAAATATCTCTCTGTTCAGGAGACTGTCTGCTTCAAGATAAACCATTCCCTCCAATCAAAAACATCATTTCTGTGCAGTAAATGTGTGATGACCACAGATGACAATGACAAGCAAGGAAATTGAAGTACCGAATTAAAATCCTGCATTCTTTGAGAATAGTTCTTGATGACAACAAGTGCATGAAACCATCATAGGAAGCAGAGCAATTACAATACACATGCCATTAACAAGCAAACAAAAATCCATTTTATGTCTTGCATTCAGGGCTTTCCATGTGCACTCAAGCTGCAAAATGCTGGCACACTCAGCTGTTAAGGGCCACACCTTCAACAGATGCATTATTTGGACAATGTGACTATGGTATAGTTCCAGCCTCACCACTACCTCAGATGTGGATGGAAGTCCCTGGCAGAGTGAGACCCTCAAGGCTCAGCTTTGCCTGTCTCCTGTAACAGAAACACTGAAACTGTGCAACTGAAGCGATTTGAAACGTTCCAGGTGTCACATTTTTCATCTTTTCAAAACTTCCTTAAATAACTGTCCAGTCCTTGTTCTGGTCCATCAATCGCTTGATTCTTAAGGTTCACCGATGAGCACACGCGACACATGATAAGATAGAGTTGTCCATGGCAGAAGAGAGGTGTAGGCAGACAACCATCAGCCAGAGGAAAGCTAACAAGGCAAAAGCAAGTTCAGAGATTTGGGGAACATTGTGCATCTAGAGTAGGGATGTCCGAATCCCTTACCTGGTTCCGGTGGGGGCATCCGCTTGGGGGGGAGGTGATCCAGTCCTCCCCCCGGAATCCTCGCTGGGTGGAGGTGATCCAGTCCTCCCCCCGGAATCCTCAATGGGGGGGAAGGCAATCTGGTCCTCCCTCCCGGAATGCTGCCCAGCCGGCTCCGCTCCATGGCCAGTCCATGGATCCGCTGGCCAGGTGATCCGCAGTGGGCCTCCAGCTGCTGCTGGGCTGGTGCAGACTAGGGATGTACGAAAGTCACTTACCTTTTCGATGGGGTGATTTGCGGTGGGGGGAAGGCGCTCCGCGCCTCCCCCCGAAATCCTAATCCTGCTGGCTCTGCTCTATGGAGATTCCGCAGAGCCACCAGCCAGGGCCACCCTCATCCAGACATCCAGCCGCTGGGCAGCCTGCAAGCAATAAGACAAAACAAAACAAAAACCATGTACGCAAATGGCGGCGGCTATGGCAGCTGCCATTTGCGTTCCCTTTTTTTCGCTGTTTTAGCCTACGTAAATATTTGCGTAAGCTATTATGACGGGAAAAAAAGGGGAACGCAAATAGTGTAGTGGGCTCCATTTGCGTTCCTTTTTTCCCCCACCGTTTTAGCCTACATAAATATTTTTGTAAGCTATTACGGCAGGGAAAAAAAGAAACACAAATAATGCCCACTACGCTATTTGCGCTCCCCTTTTTTTGCTGTAATAGCTTACGTAAATATTTACGTAGTCTAAAACAGCGGAAAAAATGGAACGCAAATGGTGGCCACCATAGCTGCCATCATTTGCGTAGGCTTTTTGTGTGTGTGTTTTTTGGCTTGCCGTGATGGGCTACATAAATACTTATGTAGCCTATCACGGCCTCCACAGGGACGCAAAAGGTGTTCCTGCGTTAGCTGTGATAGGCTACGTAAGTATTTACGTAGCCTATCACAGCTATGATGAAGAAGCGAAAATGATGAAGAAGGCTTGCGGCCGCCATTCACAAGACAGCATGGACAGCAGCAGGTAAGTGCTCCATTTCGCGCACCTTTCGTGGGTTGGTGGGGGCAGGTGCTTCGTTCAGCGATGGATTTTGGGGGGCTGAATGCACTGGCATTAAGCCTCACTGAGAGCCATGGAGGAATTCTCTGACATCCCTAGTGCAGACAAAACTGGCATCCTGCGTAGGGGATGCCATTTGCGTCCCTACGGTAGCCCGTGATAGGCTACGTAAATATTTACGTAGCCGATCACAGCTAAAGCAGGGACGTAAATGGCAGCCACTACGGCATTTGCACCCCTGCTCTTTGTCGTGAAAGGCTACGTAAGTATTTATGTAGCCTATCACAGTAAAGGCAGCTACGGAAATGGTGGCTGCTACGCCATTTGCAGCCGCAGCAGCCTGGCAGCGGCCGGAGCCCCTGTCGACGCATCCGCCTCAGGTAAGCTCCGTCCCAGGGGGATTCCGTGTGGTGGTGGGGTGTGGGAGGCCGTTGCAAGGCGGGACAGAGCTTCACTGTTGTCAAAAGGCCAAGGGGTTGCCTGCATATGCAGGCTGATTGAGGTGGGGTGGAAGCATCCAGGCTGGGCCACAAAGCGCCTTCTCTAGGGGCTGGAGGGGTGGAATTGGTGCAGCAGCATGAGGTGTGCTGGGACTCATGGTTCACCTACTGTTTTCTGTTACCAGTAAGCATTTCTTGCCTAGGGATGGTAGTAATGCGTGGAATATATAGATGTTGATTTGTAAAATGCAACAGCTCAAGACTTCCTTTTTGAGCAATAAACAAACTTCAACTAGCTAACTTTTAACTGTCCGTATCTCTTAATCCCTTCATTATTTGTTTGCCGGCTGTATGTTACCTGTATATCATTGTACCTTGGCCTGCACCTCTGTTTATACAGGGGTCAACCCTGAGGGCTCATTGTAAGGCAGATACTGAAGCTGAAGCTCAAATATTTTGGCCATCTAATGCGAAGAGAAAAGTCACTGGAAAAGACTCTGATGCTGGGAAAGATTGAAGGCAAAAGGAGAAGGGGACGGCGGAGGATGATATGGCTAGATAGCATCACAAATGCAATGAATATGAACTTGAGCACACTCTCGGAGAGAGCGGAGGACAGGAAGACTTTGAATGAGTTCAAATCTCCAGGGCTAGATGAACAGCATCCTAGAGTAATGAAGGAACTGGCAGAAGAACTCTCAGAACCACCGTCTATTCTCTTTGAGAAATCATGGAGGATGGGGAAGTGCCAGATGACTGGAGGAGGGCTAACATTGTTCCTATCTTCAAAAAGGGTAAAAGGGAGGAACCTGGGAACTACAGACCAGTCAGTCTGACATCAATCCCTGGGAAAATTCTGGAGCACATGATAAAGCAATCCATCTGGAAGCACCTTGAAAACAATGCCGTGATTACTCGAAGACAACATGGATTTGTCAAAAACAAGTCCTGCCAGACAAATCTGATCTCATTTTTTGATCAAGTCACCTCCCTTGTGGACCATGGGAATGCTGTGGACATCATATATCTCGACTTCAGCAAAGCTTTCAACCAAGTGCCCCATGATCTCCTGATGAGCAAACCAGCTCAAAGTGGGCTAGATGAAACAACGATCCGGTGGATCCACAGTTGGATACAGAATCGGACTCAAAGAGTGCTTATCAATGGGAACCTCTCCAACTGGGGAGAGGTAATGAGTGGGGTACCGCAGGGCTGAGTCCTGGGCCCAGTGCTCTTCATCATTTTTATGAATGACTTGGAGGAAGAGGTGCAGGGAATGCTGATCAAATCTGCAGATGACACAAACTTGGGTGGGATAGCTAATACTTTGGAAGACAGAAACAAAATTCAAAGTGATCTGGATAGACTGGAGCGCTGGGCAGAAAACAACAGAATGACTAGGGGTGGACGAAAGTCACTTACCTGTCGTCGAAGCTTGTTCGCGGTGGGGGGGAGGATGCTTTCACAGCTCCACTGCAAACACAGCTGCCAGCCTCCAGTGGCAGCTGCCCAAAATCTCAGGCTAAGAATGTCAGGATCTAAATTTTAAATGGCCCGGTACCAAAAACTGAGTATAGGACTATCCGATATCAAATATCTCTCTGTTCAGGGGACTGTCCGCTTCGAGATAAAGAATTCCCTCCTATCAAAAACACCATTTATGTGCAGTAAATGTGTGATGACCATAGATGACAATGACAAGAAAGGAAATGGAAATACCAAATTAAAATCCGGCACTCTCTTAGAATAAGTCTTAATGACAAAAAGTGCATGAAAACTTCGTAGCAAGCAAAGCGAATACAGTAAACTAATTCCATATACCCACAAACAAAAATCCATTTAATGTGTTGCATTCAGGGCTTTCCATGTGCACTCAAGCTGGAATATGCTGGTATACTGCAGCTGTTAAGGGCCTCATCTTGAACAGATGCATTACTTAGACAATACAGGTATGTGATAGTTCCAGCCTCGCCACTACCTCAGATGTGGATGGTGGTCAGTGGCAGAGTGATAGGCCCAGATTCACCTATTTGCTGTTACTGAAACATGGAGACTATGCAACAGGAGCTGTGAGCACATCAAAAGGCTCTGTTAATTATGATCTCACCAATACTAGTATCTCCTCCAAACCTATGCTAAATATTCTTCTACAATTCTACTTCTGTGGATCAGATGCCCTAGTTTGGTTTAAACATGATATGCTCCTTTGTATTCAGATCAGGCCTCAAAACAATAATGAAGCACTTTGGAAGAAAGATGCAGCCCAACAACCCAGCACTGGAGGCCAAAATCGAGAAGACCTGCACGGCTATCATGTATTTCCCCTTGGTGCTCAGGTAGGAGGGCACAAAGGACAGCCAAACACTGCAGAAGACCAGCATGCTGAAGGTGATCAGCTTGGCTTCATTGAAGGCCCCTGGCAGCTTCCTGGCTAGGAAAGCCACCGTGAAGCAGATGGCAGCCAGGAAGCCCATGTCGCCAAGGGCAGAATAAAAGAAGGCGACAGATCCTTCGTTGCATTGCAGGATGATCCGTCCAGTCTGGGAATGCATGTCAGAGTCAGGGAATGGGGCAGAGCTCCCCAGCCAGATGGTGCAGATGACAACTTGGACACTAGAACAAGAACTTACAATGGAGTTTGCAAGACTCTTCCCCAGCCATCTCTTTCTCTGCACCCCCCGCCCCCAGCACCCCCCCCCAGGACGGGACTTACCTTTACCGAATGTCCCTCCCGGTGGCTGGTCCGGCCGGCGGTTCGGCGGGTGTTCGAGCGAGGCAGAAGCGGCAGCCGGTCTTTCGACTGGCTGCCGCCGCCGCCATTGCAATGAAAGGAAAAAAAAAAATGCCCCCTGATAGGCTACGTGACGATTCACGTAGCCTATCACGGCTAGATTTGCAAAGTCAGCCATGATAGGCTACGTGAATCGTCACATAGCCTATCACGGGTGACTTTAAAAAAAAAAAGAGTGTACGGATCATGGCGGCCCCCATAGGGAGCCACCATTCCCATTCCTTATTTGGTCGCTGTAGTCTACGTAAATGTTTACGTAGACTACAGCGAAAATAAGGGCAACGCTATTTGCGTTGCCCTTATTTTCGCCGTAGTCTACGTAAGCATTTATGTAGACTACAGCGACTAAATAAGGAACGCGAATGGCGGCTCCCTATGGGGGCCGCCATGATCCGTACACTCTTTTTTTTTTTTAAGTCACCCGTGATAGGCTACGTGATGATTGATGTAGCCTATCATGGCTGACTTTGCAGATCTAGCCGTGATAGGCTACGTGAATCGTCACGTAGCCTATCAGGGGGCGTTTTTGTTTTTTGTTTTTTTACTTTCACGTTCGCGGCCGGGCGAGGCGAGGCGCCTCCTCCCCGGCCTGAATTTTGGCCGGGCGAGGCGGGAAGCCTCCCCCCCCGGCCAGACCTTCACAGGGGGAGCAGCGAAGCGCCTCCCCCCCACCGCGAATGGCCTTCGACGACAGGTAAGTGACTTTCGTCCACCCCTACTAAAGGGGTTTAAAGGAACAGAATATTGAAGCAGTATTGGGCAGGGGAGTGCTCTGATCACCAGAAACTAGCGGTGGTACCATTCTCATGTCCTCTTTTCTGCCAGGGACATCCTGCTTCCTGCCACAGAACAGCAGCAGAGTGCAAAGGATTCCCTACGAATAATGGAGAAAGGCCCACCAGGTCTGTACATACTGCCCTGACTCAGTCATGGAAAAAGAGCAGTTCCGGGGGTTGTTCAGTCGGTAAGTCATGCCTGACTCTTCGTGACCCCATGCACCGTAGCACGCCAGGCCTTCCTTTCCTCAGTTCCAGGGCTGGAGGGTGGGTGTAATGGTTTATATAAGGAGAAGTGTAAACTAACCATCCCTCCTGCCTTGCACCCCAGAGATTGACTCCCACTGTCATTTTTTCCACTCACTTTATGGGATTATTGGTGGAGATTAAAAATGCTGAAGGGAACAGAGTTCAAAACAGTGTTTGCCATTTGTTCCAAAGATGTATGAATATTTAATGTAAAAATTAAATGCTTTTGAGCCTGGACATATGGCCCTGTTCCAGTCACAGAAAAAGCAGAGCAGTTCTTGGGGGGGGGGGTCATGATTTAGTTAAATGCTTTTGACCCTGGACATCAGAACAGTAATCAGAGTGAAATACGACCCAGAATAACAAAACATTGTAGAAGAAGAGCAACTAATAATTATTATAATCACGCTATGTGCTGGAATGGCTGGGCAAATAAACCAGAGCACCCGGAGATATTTTAGGCTGAGCGGTAGTGAATGGCCCATGACCACAAGCCTCGTCTCTGACTCTGAGCAGGGATTTGAACTCAGGTCTCTCCAGTCCACGTCCAACCCTCTGGTTGCTTCATCAGCCTGTCTAATTCCAAGCAATTCCTATGATATTTTTCAACTAGGAGCAACAGACATTCATAAAGCCTTTTTCTTTTACCTACTCACGGAATGTTTTGATAAAGGGGTTTAAAAGAAAGGAAGAGAGAATCAAAATAGGCTTGTGGAGACTATTGGGCACATACAAATGGTTGCCCTATTTCCCAAGGGAACTCCCATTCCTCTGATGTCACCTACCATCCTGAATGGAGATTGTTCCTTCCATGCATGGAGCGCAAGCATAGCAGCATGGTGGCTCTCCTTCCTGGACCTCCTTGGCGTATCCAGGAAGACAGCTCTCAGTGCACCTGGAACGAGGCATGGTCTAGCAGCAAAGAGAAGGAGCATCAGGGAAGAGTGTTAGGAGGATTTGTGGTTATGGAAATGAGTCATACAATTTAGACAGGACAGGTGGTGGCAGAGGCCAATCACAGTGAACAATAGGGGGAGGGAAATGAGCATTTCGATAGCACCACCTCTGAAAAGGCCTTCTCCTCTTCCCCTTCTGATCTTCAGTGGCAGAGCGGATTCAAAGGAAAGATCGGAGGACTCACGCCACAGCTGGGAAAGGAAAGGCTTTTTAAGCAGGGGGTCCATGGTGGATTTAGAGACACTGAGGGGGGTATATGGTGGATTTATATCCCCCAAATATGTTCAGCACCTTGGATAACTCCTTTAGAGTTCCAGTGGGTTCTGACTAAAAATCCCATTCCAAAGACGAAAATCCCCTTGAAACAGAAAGGGCTTCCTGCTTGAGACTCATGGCAAACTAAAATCTCCAGGGACGATGCCGCAACACAAAATGCCTTCCTGCCAATTGTCACCAGCCAAATCTCACAGGTTTGAGCCACTTGGAGGAGGCCTCATCAGATGGTGAAAGAGAGCATATCCAAGTCTCCTGTGGAAGACGTCATTTTTACTAGGGCTGTACACTGCTTCGGTCCGAATCCTGAATCCCGAGTGAATCGGGATGGTTCGGACCGAAGCAGTGAAGACCTGGAATGGGTCAGGATCAATCTGAAACACTCCAATATGGGTTAGATAACTCTGAAGTGTTAGGGGGATGCTTTGCACCTGTCTGGACAGGACCCCGCTCTTACCTGGTCTCCTGGGGATTGCCCGCAACCATCACTGTCTTGGAGGGAGTCACCATTTTCTTCTTCTTCCAGTAAGAGGAGGCACTATTTTTTTTAAGGCAACTCCATTGCAGAGGCCATGATGTGGAGGCACTCCTGACAGATTGAGGTAAGGGGGGGGGGTCTGTGGTGGTGGCAGAAACAGCAGGGGGTGAGTTTCACTTTGTGTCAATTCCCTCCCCCCAACTTCAGGTCTCTAGATGTTGCTTCAGATCTGGAGCCCGAAGTGGGTCAACCTGGCATTGGAGCAGGCCGAGGCGGGTCATTGCTAATTTGGGACTTCAGAAGAGGGATGGGTGGGCTGTGCATAGCCCAAATTTTTGCTACCCTGACCCTAGATTGTAAAGGGTTTCAGAGGTATCAACACTTTGATCTACACCCTGAAGCTGATGGTGAGCCAAAGAAGCATTTTAAAACAGGTGTGGTGTTGTCTCTCTGCCCTGCACCAGTTATCAACTGAGGGCCCACCAGAACTCTCTCAGCTGTCTTCAAAGGAAGGCCCACCTGGCACCTCCAAGCCTCCTTTCTGGCCTCTGTACTACTCAAGTTTAGAGGAACTTCAGACTTCTTGTTCTATTGCTCCCAATTTTGCTCCATCTGAATATGATGGTGGCATTCTGGGAAGGTGTGAGTGTGGGACGCCAGGGACAAGCAATAAATCCAAGCCAGATTATCTGTTATATAAATGGGATAGACATGAGAGAGAGGTAGGGAAGAACAAGAGCTGGAAGTCCAAAGGGGAGAGACAGATGAGGACCAAAACAAGCTGTTTCCTGATGATTGGTGGAGGGCACAATGCTGGGACATATATGCATTGAGCTGGGATGGAAGTACAGTAAAAGTTTTGTCCTCTGTGATGGATTCGCCCGACTTTGGCCAAGTTCAGATCTGGGAGATATTTTGCTCTTTCAGATTGCAGAGGGGCTAAATTGGCCCAGAGGGGTCTTATCAGCAAGAGGAATTACCACCCACCCTTTCTACAGCTGCATGGGATGTGTGACAAGGGGGGGAGCCATATTGTACGCCAACCCTTTGTTTTTAAGGAAGATTCAGGGCTCTCGAAGTATCAAACTGCAGAGGCTGACCCTGAACCAGAATCCTTTCTTGATATCCTGCTATTGCTCCTCGGAACATATCGGGGGGATGGGCACGTCCTCACAAAATCTCCCTGTGATTCTGGCTCCAAGGTATACTGCCTGCCCCCACTGGGCACTGTCTTATTTCTTATGGTCTCCCCCTTGTCTCTGCACTTATAATCCACACCCCCTCTTTTAACTCAGATTCTTCCCACACTGTGGCCATCATGCAGCAGCAGAGTGCTTGCTTTACATGCACAAGGTCCCAGGTTCAATCCCTGGCATCTCCAGAAAGGGCTGTAATTTCTCCTGCCTGAAACCCTGTAGAGCCTCCTCCAGTCGGTGTCAACAATAGTGCGTTAGATGAACCCATATTATTGGAGGCGGCTTCCTACGTTGACGTTTGCGTTTACTATGAATTGGGAGTTGTGTTTAACTGACTGGATAGCCATGTAGCCTAACACGTGTTTAGACGCCTGGAAAAAAATCACAGAACAGGGCAGATATTATTAGAGCTTAAGAGATATCAGTGTCTCAAAACAATAATAGGACACAAATCCTTTCCCCTACCTCATTAAAATGCCCAGGCCAGACAATTGCTTCCCAGTTAATGGTGAGTTTCCTGTCTAGAGATGCCTGTCTCTTCGCACTCCCAATATTTACTATAGCATGGGACTTATTGGGAAATAGCAGCCAATTCACGATATCATAGCCAGCTGCCAGTTCCCCAGTCTTATCCAAATACAATCCACCCATGGAAGCATTAGAAAACTGGATTTCTCTCAAGAAAGTGTGAAGCTAGAAAGACAGAGAAAATAGCCCGGATTTGGAAATCATGAGAATATAGTCAATCCCTTACCCCTCATCACGTTGAGCTCTTATCTTCCATGGTCAGTGCACAACCCATCTGGACTCAGAATGCCATTCTTTGGGTGTTTACAGTCACAACTAAGGATGTCAAAATAATCCTCAATTGAATCAAATGAGATGCCTGATAAACTGCAGAGGTTTTTAAACAAGATCTATACCTTTCTACTCATCATGAAGATACCAGTGGCTTTAGCTTGACACGTGGAAGGGAAAACCACACTCCCCATTGTTAGCAAGCCACCCCAACTAACCACCCCTCTGCAAAAGTGTTAAGGGACCTGAGGTGACTTACCATGTCATCTGGCAGGCTCTCTAGTAATTCAAATGGACTGCAGAGGACTTCCAGGCCAGGACCATAGAGTCTGCTGGGTGGAGTGTCTTCCATTGTGGACAACACTACAGCCACCATGGACTTTATGACCGAGGGCCTATTTCATATGCTGGAGTAGCAGCCAGGAGCGAGCGCCAGGAGCCTTTTTGTCCCATGGAGGATGGGGTACTCAGGAAACACACTGGGAACACAGCCAGATAACTACGGGGAGGGGATGGTCACCCTAATGTAAATAACATTGGTGGGAAAGGTCACATACCCTCTGGGATACCACAGCTCAAGAGCTCAAAGAATGACCACCGAATCTTAATTATTAACTATTATTAATTATTATTAATTATTATTAACTTCTGAATCCACCCTCAGGTAACAGAGGAACTAGAGTGCTGCACCTGAAACACCAGGGCAGAAGGCCCAGAAGGATACGAGGATTGATGGTATCAAAAGCAGATGTGAGGTCTATTCTAATCAGCAGTGCCGCTTTCTCCTTGTCTCTATTAATGGTCATCCATCATGAGACCAAGAGTGCTTCAGTCACATCACCAGAAGAGAAATCCAAATGGAATGGGTCTAGACAATCAGGAGTTGCAACTGGGCTGCCACCACCCTCTTGAGACCATTAGCCAACAAGGGGTAATAGGACCAGCAGCAGTTATCCAAAACTAGGGCTGTGAACAGACCCCCCATTATGGTTTGGGTGCCACTTCGGACCTTCTCAAGCAGCCCTGCTTTACTTTGGACAGATTGTGACCCCATCCGCTTTGCTTCAGATGATAATCCAAACCGAGATTCAGATATCTGAGTCATTCTTATAAGACATTTTCTCATTGACTTGCATTGGAAAATAGAAACAGCCATCAGGTTTTCAGGTTTTAGGATAAACTCATGAAATTCAGGGACTTGGCATCCCTCATGGAGGGGATTCCACCTGCCAAATTTCAGACAGTTTTGCCAAGTCGGGTGAGAGCAGGTGACGTTTAATTTTTTTCTGGGAAAACTCTCAGAGCAAAGAGTTATACATTTTCACTGGCTGCACAAAGGTGCATGAAATTTGGGGAACTGTCAGCAGACCTGGAGAGGATCCCACCTGCTGCACTTTGAGACACTTCAACCTGGACGTTCTTGTGCTAGGGACTGCTAAAATGTGCTGCTCTCAGAAACTCAGAAGGATAATGATCACAGAAGTCTGGTGTTGAAGCAGAGAAGATCACAATCTCTAATCTGCTGTAGGTTTCTTCGAAGTGCCTCCTCAATCAGTGACCTCTGAGCACTGAAACTTGCCTCTGTACTCAGCTGCCCTACTACACCAGGACACACTATCTGGACTGCGGGAGAGACAGCTTGCCTGCTGGTGCTGGTAATCATAGCCACAACTGGGCCACCTCTGCCCTGCCAACAAGACCCCGAAGATGCCTCATATTGGGCTACCTTGCTTTGCAGAACAGTGTAGGATTAAATTATTGAAATACTAGATGTTAATGTGAGTGTATTTTGCCCACTGTTTTGGAAATGTAGACTGTGTAGTGCATTGATACACACTGCTTCCTTGAGCACAACAAAGCCACACACAGACACACAGAGAGAGGGGGGAGGGAGGGAGGGGGGGAGGGAGGGAGGGGGGAACAACAGAGAGAGAGAGAGAGAGAGAGAGAGAGAAGAGCAAAGGGAAAGCAAATGCTGGACTACCTACAAGCCAGGGGAAAGGACTACAGATGAGAAAGGGTTTTTAATGGGCCATTCCTTTGAAGGGAAGGGAAGGGAAGGGAAGGGAAGGGAAGGGAAGGGAAGGGAAGGGAAGGGAAGGGAAGGGATACAGGAACTGAGAAAGGTGGAGGTGGAGTGTATTGGGGATCCAAGAACAAGGACAGGAGAGTAATATGTGTGTCCATGGGTGTGTGTGCATGTGTGTGTGTTGCTATAATCTAGACAGAATGAAAGTAAGGGAAAAAGAATGGTTGAGAACTGAGAAGGGTGGGGTGGAAACGAAAGAAAGAGTCAAGGGAAGGAAGAGTACAGTAGGGTTTTTTTTGGGGGGGTACATAAACAATCAAGAAAAGCCAATTGGCCAGAGAATTGGATTCAAAGAGTGCTTATCAATGGGATGTTCTCAAACTAGGGATAGGTAAAAAGTGGGGTACCGCAGGACTCAGTCCTGGGCCCAGTGCTCTTCAACATTTCTATTAATGACTTGGGGAAAGAGGTGCAGGGAATGCCGATCAAATTTGCAGATGACACAACACATCATTGGGCTGGATAGCTAATACCCTCGGCAACAGAAATAGAATTCAAAGTGATCTTAATAGGCTGGAGCACTGGGCAGGAAACCACAGAATGAAATTTGGTAGGGATAAATGCCAAGTTCTGCACCTAGGAAAAAGAAAGCAAATGCACAGTTACAAGATGGGGGTTACTTGGCTCAACAATATTACAAGCAAGAAGGATCTTGGAATTGTTGTCGATCACAAGCTGAATATGAGTCAACAAAGTGATGTGGCAGCAAAAAAAGGCAAATGCCATTTTGGGCTGCATTAATAGAAGTGCAGCTTACAAATCACATGAGGTACTAGTTCCCCTCAACTCAGCACTGGTTAGGCCTCAGTTTGAGTACTGTGTCCAGTTCTGAGCACCACACGATAAGAAGGATGCAAACAAAATGGAATGCATTCAGAGGAAGGCAACAAACAGTGGACTGGAAACAAAGCCCTATGAGCAGAGACTGAAACAGCTGGGCATGTTTAGACTTGAGAAGAGAAGAGTGAGGGGAGATAGGATAGTGCTGCTCAAGTATTTGCAAGGTTGTCACAGAGAGAAAGGCCAGGATCTCTTCTTGACTTGGATTCTTGCATTGAGCAGGGGGTTGGACCCCATGGTATGATAGGCCCCTTCCAACCCTACTCTTCTGTGATTCTAAGATTCTATGAAAAGAATGAAGTGTAAAACATATTAAAAAGGGGGGGGCAGGGACGACAAAGAAACAGGCACAGAAAGGAGGAAACTCAAACTCACTACTTCTTAAATGTTTGGGTTTTTAAGTAAAGAATCTCAAAGCAAAAAGGAGAATAGTTGAACTGGGAAGGAAGAAGAAATTCGAAACACATGCACACCATATACACCCAGCCAACTGCCTCTAAAACCACATCATAAACCAAAACCACCACCTAATCAGCACTCTCTCTCTCTCTCTGACAATGAAACGAAAGCAGGCTGATGTCTCCAATTTTACCACTCCAGCATTGCACCCCACCTTCACTGTCACTGCTGGGTTGTGTTCAGCCCTAATTCAGCAATGAGAGATGTCATTTGCCAAAGCTCATTCCCTCCTCCTCCTCTCTGCCTCCCTTATATTTTTGGAGTTGCTACCTTTGGGAGACAGGTTGTCTGGACTTCAAGAGGCATCAGAATACCTCCGAATATTCAAGTGGGACTGAGGTAGGGATGTCAGAGAATTCCGCCACGGATCTCGGGGAGGCCGAATGCCAGTGCATTCGGCCCCCTGAAATCGGTGGCAGAATGGCCTGCCACCCCCCTGCCGCCCCCCAAGGACAAGACTTACCTGGGGCGGATCTTCTGGGCGGCGACGGCAGCAGTTCAGAGGCGGCGGCTGTGGCGGCCGGTCTTTCGACCGGCTGCCACCACCGCCATTTCCAGTTTAAAAAAAAAAAAGACATGATAGGCTACGTAAAGATTTTTAAAAAGTTTTAAAAGATTTTAAAGTTTTTTAAAAAAAGACTGTGATAGGCTACGTTAATGTTTATGTAGCATATCACGTCTGACTTTAAAAAAAAAAACCGCACGCACGCAAATGGCGGTGGCCATGGCACATTGTTTTGTTTTGTTTTAAGTCAGACGTGATAGGCTACATAAACATTTACATAGCCTATCACAGCTGACTGCAGGGACGCAAATGGCGGCGGCTACAGCCGTCGCCATTTGCGTCCCTGCTAGCCAGCGGCCGGATGTCCGGCTGCTGGCGGAGCTGGCCGGCGGCTCCGCAGAATCCCTGCGGAGTGGAGCTGGCCGGCCAGGATTCCAGGAGGAGGGACGGAACGCCTCCCCCTCCATCAACATAATCCACGAACAGGTAAGTGACTTTCATACATCCCTAGACCGAGGAGACTCGGCAATGAACCACTTCACTTTGGGGTGCCTTGGTGCTGTTCCGATCCACTTTGGAACACACCGAGCCACCTCCGAAGCAGCATGCTTTGCTTCGCTAGTCAGGATTCGGTCGGAAGGGGTGCACAGCCCTATCCAAAACCCTGGAGTCCAGAGCAAGTTTCAGAAGAAATGGTCACACTACTGCTCCCTTGTGAGCAGTGGGCATTATCCCTCACATCAGGATGCATTAACCACTAGGGATGGATGGACTCACCACCATCCAGGAGCCCGACCCCACTTGGTATCCCAGCTCGGCTCACCTCATCACCACCCGCACTAGCCATCTCCTCCTCATGACGAGGAGATGGCTAGAGAGGCTTGGGCTCTGAGGCCTTGTGCTGGCCCTGCTGGTTGTGAAGGGCTTCCGTGACAGCTGACAGGGCAAGACGAGACCTCAGTACTGTGCATGCTCCAGCCACTCTCACCATCTCCTCCTTGCAAGGAGGAGACAGTGAGAGTGGTTGTGATGCATGTGTTGGCAACATGGGGCAGTTCCCAGCTGCCCAGCAACCAGGTCTGTCAGCACCACACAGCTTGGTGAGTGGGGTGAAGGGGGCTGGGTGGGAGGAGTCCACCAGGCTCCAAGAAGAAGGTGGGTTCTAGTGACACGATCCCTATTTACCTCAGGCTGCACCCACCTGGTCATACCCCTTCTCCCACAGCTAGCTTTTATTAGGAGAACATGTAGTCGGGAGAATTGCTGCAGACACCTTGTCCACTTCATCACACCACAATAACTGAAATGAATCCCACTGGATGTGCTACAACAAAAACATTAGGTTCATGGCAAAGTCAAGCAAGTATATCCTTACACTGCTTCACAGGAAAAAAACAACTGGTTCTCGATGGGTCTAGGGCTCCATTTGTAAGGGCTTTTTGGAGCAGGGAAGCTATTTGGGGATGTAATGGTGGCAGAAAAACAGGATCTACTGGCTGCCTGCACTGTCACACAGGAGGAACCATAATGTACCCTACCACATCTTTGGTTATCTTCATCATTTTTTTATGGAGGTGTTGCGAGAGGAAAAAGGGAATACCTCCCAGGGCTGCAGCCACTGATGTTCCCTCCATTCTCCTTCACCCACCATCAACATCCGTTTCGATCGGGATGAATATGCAGCATGTAAGGCATAGGCCAGAGCTTGGATACTGCTGTGAGTAATGTAGCTGTCCTGAGACAGGACTCTTTCGATCTCCTCCTGGGGCAGCGTCGCCTGTTTCTCTTTCTCTCTGCATCTTGTCCAAAATTTCATGGACAAAACATGCATTGAATTGAAACAGTTAAAGGCGTTATCCCAAAACAGTGACAGAGCAGAGGAGAAAGGTTCATAGTACTCATATTTTGTCATTTTTGTAGTCTTCATAATGAAGGACAAAGAACCATGGAGGAATTGGAAGAGAGAAGGTGAAAGAGACAAGTTGGCATTGGTGTCCTGAAAAGCTGTTGTGATCCAGACTTTCACCCCAGTTTCTCTCTTTTCGAGTGTCCTTTGTATCAACATAACTGGAAGAAAGCCATAGTAGGAGTTTGCACAGTAAACAATGACCTTCACTTGTTTCCCCAAGTCAGATAGGTCAATCTGGGATATTTGACGTAAAATATTTCGTGGGAGTCTTTTGGAGAAAGCGACACAAATCCCACTGCCGATCATCAGGGGTGTCAAGGCACCCAGGAACCTCTCCCCATTCTCAGTGTCTGGAGCAAAGAGACCAACCCACGTCCACTGGAAAAACAGGAGCAGCTGGACAATCCCCGGGTACTGGGCTTCTTCCTTTGGGGCTATCCGGTAGACAAAAGGGAACTGAGTTTTGTCATTAGAAACAGGAGTAACAATGCCATAACTGATCTAGGGAGCAAAGTAGAGTCAGAGACCATAGTTTAGTATTGTTTTGTTTTCTGACTGAAGGTCAATTATGTATTAACCTGAAATTACTAGTAATTAACAAAATGTCTGTGTCTATGAAAGGTGTGGGCCATATTTGGAGGGGGAGTACAAAAATATCCCAAGCGTCATTTATGGTGCAGCCACAGGGGAGCATGGGAGTGCTTTTCACACATTCAAAATACTGTAGTGATTCACTTCAGGACAGGGATGTACGAAAGTCACTTAACTTTTCGAAGGGTGACATTCGCGGTGGGGAGAGGCGCTCCGTCCCTCCCCCAAAATTATCTCTGGTCGGCTCTGCTCTGCAGAGATTCCGCAGAGCCGCCAGCCGGGGCTTCCCGCAGCCGGACATCTGGCTGCTGGGCAGCCTGCAGGGATGCAAATGGAGGTGGCCATAGCCGCCACCATTTGCATCCCTGTATTTTGCCATGATAGGCTACATAGCATCGATGATCAGACACGGGCTAGAGCTGTATCTTCAGCCTATCACGTGGCGGTGAAGGGAGCAAAAAAGGAATATTATGCTGCCTCCACTGCGTCTGCAGAGTGCTGTCCCAGGAGGCTGTTCCAAGTGGTCCGGAGCCTGGTCGGTCCTGTGGCTCCGGAACCACTGGAGCATTCTAAGGCCTCCTGTGAGGCCTTGGCAAGGCACTTTGCAGATAAAATTGATCAGATTAGGTGTGTTACTCTGCATGCTGTGGATACAGTTAGTGAGCAAGAGGCGGCCTGTGGCAAACTGGTTTTGTGGGATCGGTTCCAGCTTCTTCCTCCTGATGAAGTGGACAAGGTGCTTTCATCTGTACAGCCGACCACCTGCTTACTTGATCCTTGCCCATCGTGTCTCATTATGGGCTGCAGAGAGAGACCAGGTGAGGGGATCAGGGCAGTGGTGAACACCTCCCTTGAGAAGGGAGTGATGCCATCAGCCCTCAAGGAGACAGTGATAAGACCACTCTTAAAGAAGCCCTCCTTGGATCCTCAAGTTCTGAACAACTTTTGCCCAGTCTCAAATCTGCCATTTTTGGGCAAGGTGATTGAGTGGGTGGTGGCAGTGCAGTTGAAGGCACACTTGGAAGAAACCGATTATCTAGACCCATTTCAGTCGGGCTTCAGGCTTGGGCATGGGACAGAAACGGCCTCGGTCGCCTTGGTAGATGATATGAGGAGGGCTCTGGATAGGGGTGAATGCTCCTTCCTTGTTCTCCTGGACCTCTCAGCGGCTTTTGATACCGTTGACCGCGGTATCCTCCTGGACTGCCTGGAGGGGTTGGGCATTGGGGACACCGTATTGCGGTGGTTCCGGTCCTTCCTCTCTGGCAGGTACCAGAGGGTAGCACTGGGAGAGGAGGTTTCGGACCCGTGGCCACTCACTTGTGGGGTGCCACAGGGTTCCATCCTCTCCCCGTTGCGATTTAACATCTATGTGAAGCCGCTGGGGGCTATCATCAGGAGGTTTGGGGTGCAGTGTCATCAATATGCAGATGACACGCAGCTCTACCTCTCATTCAAATCTTCACCAAGGTTGGCCGTAGAATCCCTGTCCAAATGTCTGGAGACAGTGAGTGGCTGGATGGGGAGGAATAGGCTAAAGCTGAACCCTGACAAGACTGAGGTACTTTTGGTGGGAGACAAGAGGAGGCTAGGGAATGTTGACCTGGTGTTGAATGGGGTACGGCTACCCTTGAAAGACCAGGTCCGCAGCCTGGGGGTCATTTTGGACTCCCAGCTGTCCATGGAGGCTCAGGTGTCAGCTGTGAGCCGGACAGCGCTGTATCAACTCCATCTGATACGGCGGCTGCGTCCATACCTTCCCGACCATCTGCTCCCATCGGTAGTACATGCCCTGGTCTCCTCTCGTTTAGACTACTGTAATGCGCTCTATGTGGGGTTACCCTTGAAGACGGTTCGGAAGCTGCAGCTGGTACAGAATGCGGCGGCTCGCCTGATTAAAGGCAGCTACCGGCGAGATCACATCACTCCAGTGCTGAAGGAGTTGCACTGGTTACCAGCTGTTTTCCCGGCCAAATTCAAGGTGTTGGTTTTGAACTTTAAAACCCTATATGGTTCCGGCCCAGCCTATCTTAAGGAGCGCCTCCAGCAACACCAGACAGGCCGCTTAACAAGATCAGCCTCGGATGGCCTTCTCTCTGTCCCATCAGCCAGGACAGCTAGACTGGTGGGGACGAGGGAGAGGGCCTTTTCTGTAGTGGCCCCCACTCTGTGGAACTCCCTCCCTAGGGAACTCCATCATGCCCCCTCTTTAATGAGCTTCCATCATGCATTAAAAACGTGGCTGTTCAGGCAGGCAATTGGGGTGGGGTAGGGTATTTTAGAAAATGTTTTTATTGTAGAATTTTATTGTTTTATTGTATGTTGTACATCGCCCAGAGTGGCTGGGTGACCAGCCAGATGGGCGATTAATAAATTAAATAATAAATACATACATAAATATTTACGTAGCCTATCGTGGCAAAAAACAAAAACAAAACAGCGGACGCAAATGGTGGCGGCTACGGCAGCCGCCATTTGCGTTCCCTTTTTTTTGCCGTTTTAGCCTACCTAATTATTTACGTAGCCTATTACGGCTATAATGAGGAAGTGAATGGCGGACGCACATGCGGCCGCCATTCGCAAGTCAGCGCAGACGGCAGCAGGTAAGTGCTCCATTTTGTGTGCCTTTCGTGGGGTGGGGGGTGGGGGGCTTCATTCCGCCATGGATTTTGGGGGGCCAAATGCACTGGCATTTGGCCTCACCGAGATCCGTGACGAAATTTTCTGACATCCCTACTTCAGGAATCAATCGATTGGAATTAACATGCTTCCTGCCTTGAGTGAAGCCACCGAAAAGACACGCTTAGTCCCATCCCAACCCCAACTAGGTTTTATATTCTGTTTTGGGGGCACACAGGAGCCTTCTTCAAGAATTACAGCCATGAAGGGGCAACATGAGTACAAAAGCAACCTGCTTCGAGCTTTGACCTGGTTCAAGGACCAAATCAGCTTGGGTTGCTGTGGTGGATGACCTTTATCAAGAGAGGGAAGGGGAGTGCCACCCTGCTACTTCCACTTGATTTCTTATTGGCTTTTGATACCATGCTCCATGCTATCCCCCTGGATTGACTCTGGGAGATGGGCGTTGGAGGGACTGTGCTACAGCTGTTCCGGTTCTCCCGACGAGGCCGGTTTCAGACACTACCATTGGGTGACCATTCCTTGACCCCTTGGCAATTGAGCTACAGTCTTCCACAGGGCACCATCTTGTCCCCAATGTTGTTCAACATCTTAATTAATTAAGAGAATATAAGGAGGGCGAGCTCCAATTTTAGATAGTACTTGGAAACTTAAGCTACCAGCAAGTACCACTTGCACAGCAAAAAGCAGAAGTATGGCAGTTGTTTAAATCTAACCTGAATTATAATCAAGGAGTTGCAGACTTTTACAAAGTGAATTTAGCTCAAGCGGTCCTTTCAAAAGAAGAAAAAAGAGAGAATACTAAGACTGTTTACATTTTTGAATAAGTATTACAATCTAATTAACTTTCTATTTCTTTAAATCATTGTTTGAAGGCTTTAATCTTTGAATTTATATGGCTAAAGCTATGTTTTTGTCCACTTGCCTTTATCTTCTGCATGACCTTGAGAAAGCAACGAAGTCAAAATAAATATATCTTTGGCAGAAAGCCTTGAATAGGCTGGAATAATATCAACTGACTAAAGAAGGAGTATTGCTGACACCTGTTGGATTCTAAAAAACCAGCAGCTTATGAAAAATCTTTCTTCTTCTCATGTTCTTTTTTTATCACTTTTTCTCCTTTTGATACTGACAGAGATCTCTTTTGGCATTGGAGGATCAATAACTTACTGGATATCCAGATAGATTAATTTATAAAGGAAGTAATGAAGAAGATAATTGAGTGTGTGCTATGAATTTGGATAACCAGCCAAGTATGTCAGAACAACTCATATTAGAGCGAATACCTGAGAGATGCCTACAGAACAATTAAGTAGAAATACAAAATCCAGGAAAGGCTCTCTAAAAGAGACTCCGACGGGAGCTACGAAACTATCGGTGAAAGCAACATCTCTAAGCAAGGAAGAGGTACCTGAGCAGAAGCAAGATATACAAAAGATAGCCTTGGATGAACAAACAAAGAATATTATAGATGCTATAAGCAAAAAGATGGCTTTTGAACTACACACAGAGCAAAGGATGGGCACCTTTGAACAACGTATAGAAAAATGGATGGAAAGAAAAGTATTGGAAGTAAAGGAGGAGATTAAAGACACAAAGGAAGAATTGAGACAAGAATTTAAGAAATTGGATGATGCATTAAATCAAAGAACAGAAGAATTTAAAATAATGACAGCGTGGAAGTACTGGAAAATAATGCAGAAATTGTAACTACAGAGTTAGAACGTGAGTAGGATGCCTTAGCTTGGTTTGAGCTTAAAGACAAGGAACGTTCATTGAGTTTTAGAGGGGTCGCAGAAAGTTATGGCAGTGCAGAACCTGACCTCAGAATGGAATTGGTAAAGACTATCGCAGCCTTTTTGAGTAAAGAAGAGAAAATAATGGAAATAGAAATAGACTGAGCTTACAGACTGAATTCAACATATGTAATAACAAAAGGTCTACCCAGAGATATTATTGTCCATTTTATAAAGAAAACTACAAGGGATTCAATTCTCCAGAAACAGTATAAAACTAAATTGAAGATGGTAGGCAAAGAGATTATCAGCATGAAAGAAATTCCTGGAAGATTTCTGGGGAAAAGGAGGAATTATGCATTTTTAACAACTATCCTGAAATAGAAAAAGATCATGTTTAGATGGGAATTCCCAGAAGGTGTGGTCTTCTCTTACAGAGAACAGAGATTCAAGTTGAATTCAGTTCAAAAAGCGAGAGAGTTCCTTCGAACTTATGGAAAAGATTGGACAGACCTACAACCTGATGTACAAGAAGAGGACAGCACTCAGGGTGCAACAGGTAGAAATTAAGAATGTACCTTAATCTTATATTTTCTAAAAAAAAAAAAAAAGTGGAGTATAAATGTTTAACTTGGAACGTTAATGGGGTGAATGCTCCTCAAAAGAGAAAGAAAATATGTTACTATTTACAAGAAAAGCGTATATAATATGCTTACAAGAAACTCATATTAAGAAAGAAGATACCAAATATTTAATTAATAAAAAAATTAGGTGAAGAGTTTATAACTGCAATCCCAAAAAAGAAAAATGGAGTAGTTTTATATATTAACCCACATTTGGGACCGGCATTGATATTGTCAGATGAACAAGGTCGTTCCGTGGGAGTTAAAATTACACTGAATAGTGTATCAACATTGTAGGGGTTTATGCACCTACTGACCACAAAGCAGAATTTTATGAGGATCTCTTTTCCAAACTTGTGGATCTAACTTTTGACAGTTGGTGTTTAATGGGAGATTGGAATGGGGTGATTGCACCTCAAATGGATAGAATATCAGAGAAAAAAATAAACCGTAATCGAGGGAAATTACCTAAAAGTTTTTTTGAATTGATGGACAATTTGGCTTTAGTAGATGTATGGAGAGATAAAAATGGAAACTCAAAAGAATATACATATTTTTCAGAAAGACATAAATCTTTTTCAAGGATTGATATGATTTTGACAACGAAGGAGCTTGCCATAAATAGTGGCAAAATACAAGTTCTACCAAGATCATTTTCGGACCATAACCCTATATCTAAGTCATATGTGAAAGGAAGCACCACTTTTAGATGGAGATTGAATAAAATGATATTTCAAAATAAAAGTATTGTGGATGACACTAAAAAGAAATTGAGAGAATTTTTGAATTGAATTTGGACAAGGGAACAAATATCTGAACAGTATGGGATGCAAGTAAGGCCTATAGGAGAGGTTATTTTATACAACAAAAGACACAACTGAAAAAGAAAAGTGAAAAGAAGGTACAAAATATTCTAAAACAGATAAAGGAGAAAGAAGAATTCCTAAAGAATAAAATGGGAAAGGCAAGTGTCCTATGACAGATTAAATTACTCCACAACAATTGTTGATGTTAACAGTCCAGGATATGCCAAAAAAATTAAAATTTGTAAAACAAAGGAATTTTGAATTTGCTAATAAACCAGGAAGATGGTTGGCCTCTAAACTTAGAAAGGAAAAAGAAAAGAAAACAATAGTGAAAATAAGTGAAAGTGGATTAGAATTAACTGATAATGTGGCAATTCAGAAAGCCTTTTATCAATATGATTCAAATTTGTATGAAGGACAGGATATCTCCCCAGAATTAATGGATATATATTCATAAACAAAATTTGCCAAAAATTACTAAGGAACAAAAACAAATGATGAATGGCCCAATAACATCATTTCAAGAAATGAAATGGTGGAAGCAATAAAAATAAATAAATTGGGAAAAACTCCAGAACCAGATGGAATATCAGGATTATATTATAAGAAGTGTGAAGAAAAAATTTTACAACCTTGAAAAATATGATGAACAGTATTTTAGAAAAGGGGGACATACTGGAAACATGGAAAACAGCACATATAATATTAATAACTAAAGAAGCACAGGATTCAACCTCGACAAAAAACTACAGACCAATCTCATTATTAAACAATGACAACAAGATATTTGCAACAATTTTGGCAGAAAGGCTCAAGAAAATATTGCAGGAGTCTGTGGACCAAATTGAGGTCCACAAACCATATGGGGACCAAAGTGGTTTCTTACCAAGGAGACAGATGAGAGATAATGTAAGAATGGTGGAATGTGGTGGAATATTTGAAAAACACCCAGAAAAACAAGCAGCTCTGAACTTTTTAGATGCAGAGAAAGCATTTGATAATCTCAACTGGGATTTTTTAATTAAGACTTTAGAAGACCTGGACTTTGGAGAAAACATTATAAAATCGGTGAAATTGGTATATACCGATCAAAAGGCTCAAATAATTATAAATGGGGATTTGACCAAACCTTGTGAGATACAAAGAGGAACAAGACAAGGTTGCCCATTGCCACCGCTCCTGTTTCTATTGGTTTTGGAATTATTGAACAGAGATATAGACAAGACGATGGAATTACAGGAATAAAGATTAAAAAAGAGAAATATAAGCTGTGGGCTTTTGCAGATGACTTGGTGTTTATGTTGGAAGAACCTTTAAGGGGAATTGAAATTTTAATGGAAAAATTAAAAGAATTTGGAGGAGTGGCAGGGTTCAAAGTTAATAAACAGAAAACCAAGATTTTAACAAAGAATATGAATGTTCAAGAAAGAAAAAAAAGTTGATGGATAAGACTGGCTTCCAAATTGAAAAGAAAGTCAAATATTTGGGAGTCCTGTTGACAAATATGAATTGTATGCTTTTTCAAAATAACTATGTTAAAGTGTGGAATAAAATTAAACAAGACCTATTAAAATAGGAAAAATTACAACTATCACTTTTGGGAAGAATTGCAATGATCAAAATGAATGTATTACCTAGAATGTTATTTTTGTTCCAAATGATACCCATTATTACATCGGATTTACCTTTTAAGCAGCAGCAGAGAGATATAATGAAGTTTATATGGCAAGCAAAAAAACTAGAGTTAAAATAAAAATTTTACAAGATGCAAAGGAAAGAAGTGGCATGGGATTACCAGATTTTAAAACCTATTTTTCTGCCTGCTGCTTGATGTGGATGAAGGAATGGGTGACACTGAAAAATAGAAGACTTTTAGAACTAGAATGACATGAATTGAGATACAGGTGGCATGGTTATTTGTGGTACCATAAAACAAAAGTGAATGTAGATTTTAATAATCGCTATATAAGAAGGGCTGTATTAACAATTTGGAATAAATATAAATTAAGGTTCTATCAAAAAATACCACATTGGATATCTTCACAAGAAGCAATGCATAGAAGAGAATGTGATAGCATGCATAAATGGTTAAGATTTACTGGAACTGTCACAAGGGGAATATAAGTTAAAATCAAGGGAAAGCTTACTGGGAGAAGGTCACGTATGTCCGTGGTTTTCATATTGGCAAGTTAAAGAAAGGTTTAAAATAGATGAGAAAAATTTGGATTTGAACAAACAGAATCTGAGTTTGAAACAGCACTGTGTACAAATGATGAACATGTTATTGCTAAACTGTATAAATCACTGTTTAGGTATGAGACAGAGGATGAACAAGTAAAAGATTGTATGATAAAATGGGCACAAAATGTTGGTCCTAATATATCAATGGAAGAGTGGGAAAGTATGTGGGGAAAAGATCTAAAATTTAGTTTATGGCCACCTAATGCGAAGACAAAACTCTCTGGAAAAGACCCTGATGCTGGGAAAGACTGAAGGCAAAAGGAGAAGGGGACGGCAGAGGATGAGATGGCAAGATAGCATCACCGATGCAATGAATATGAACTTGAGCATGCTCCGGGAGAGAGCGGAGGACAGAAAGGCCTGGCGTGCTATGGTCCATGGGGTCCCGAAGAGTCGGACGTGACTGAATGACTGAACAACAACAACAAGTCTTAAAGAGAATTTTTATAAGATGATGTATAGATGGTATATGTCACCGTTTAAATTGCCTAAAATGTATAAAGGTGTTTCTGGAAAATGTTGGAAATGTGAAGATCAAGAGGGAACGTTTTATCATTTATGGTGGACTTGTAAAAAAGCTAAGACATTTTGGAAAAGAATACAGTCTTTAGCTCAAAGAATATTAAAGACTGCTACAGAATTAAAGCCAGAAACTTTTTTGTTGGGACTAATAGATAAACATGTACAAGAGAAGGGGGGAACCCTTTTTCTCTACATGACAATGGCTGCAAGGTTATTGTATGCACAAAAGTGGAAGGATGAAACTAAACCAGCTGTGAGCGAGTGGATCATGAAAATGATGGCGCTGGCAGAGATGGCAAAACTTACTATTATGATTAAAGAAGGATCAACAACTAAATTTATGTGAGATTGGAAACCTTTTATAGAATTTATACAAGAAATAGAGAAAATGATATCTATGTATGTGGATTTTGAACTTTGAGATGGTTAATTCTCTTTTTTCTGTTGTTGTTAAAATTAGGAGGGAAATGAGATACTCAATGTATGATATACAACTAAGATAAGAACTAGAGAATAATAATAAGCCTTTGTTGTGTAAGGGGAGCCCAAGGTAGATATCTTACAGTCTTAAGAGATATTTAGTGTATGTGTACTGTGTGTTTATGTTGCTGTTGTGTTTTGTTTTGTTTTTAAATAATAATACAAAAAAAGAATTACAGCCATGAAGGGGCAACATGAGTACAAAAGCAACCCGCTTCAGGATTTGACCTGGTTAAAGGAGTGAATCAGCTGGGGTTGCCGACGTGGTGGTGGATGACCTTTATCAAGAGAGGGACAGGGGAGCGCCTCCCTGCTAACTCCGCTCGATCTCTCATCGGATTTGGATACCATGGACCATTGACTCCTGGATTGACTCTGTGGGATGGCCATGGGAGGTTGGCCCATGGCTACAGCGGTTCCGGTTCTTCCGACGAGGCCAGTTTCGGACACTAACACTGGGTGACCATTCCTTGACCCCTTGGCAATTGAGCTACAGGCTTCCATGGGGCACCATCTTGTCCCCAGTGTTGTTCAACATCAGTATGAAGCTGTCCTGGGGGGTCATGAGGGGATTTGGAGCCAAGTGCTATCAGTATGCTGATGAGACGCAGCTCTGTGTCCCTGTGACATCTGAAACAGGTGAGGCTGTGCAAGTCCTGGACTGCTGTGTAGACTCAGTCATGGGCTGGATGAGGTCCAATAAACTGAAAGCTAATCTTGGCAGGATACAAGCCCTGTTTATGAGTGCTTCCCAAGTCTGGGAGATAGGCTCATTGCCATTCTGGAGGGGGTTGAACTCCCCTTGCAAGATCAGGTTTGTAGTCTGGCGGCACTCCTAGATCCATCCTTGTCCCCGGAAGACCAGGTGGCCCTCATGGCTTGGAGTGCCTCTTACCAGCTTTGTCTGGTTTGCCAGCTACGGCCTCTTCTGGACAGGGTAGCTTGGTCACAGTCATAAAGGAGCTAGTAACCTCAAGACCACACTACTGCAATGCGGTCTATGTGGGGCTGCCCTTAAGGCTGCTCTGAATGCTGGAAACAGCTCAGAATTCAGCAGCTCGGCTGTTGTTGGGAGCTGCCCTTTTCAGCATCCTACTCCTTTGCTGGGGGAACTCCACTGCCTGCCTATTCGATACCAGGCCAGAGTTCAGGTTTTGGTACTAGCGTACAAAGCCCCAAACAACTTGGGACCAGGGTACGTGAGAGAGGGCTTTCTCCCTTAGCCACCTGCCTGTTCACTGAGGTTTTCAGAGGGCATGATCCTGGTGGTTCCACATGGAGATATGGCCTGACTGATGTCACCCCGGGGAAGAGCCTTCCATGCGGTGGCCCCCTTTGTATGGATCTCCCTGCCTCTGGAGGGCAGGGAGGCACCAACACTGTACTGTTTCCTGAAAACATCTTTATTTCATGAAGCCTTCATTGACTGACCAGCCACAGTTGTATCAGAATTCTGTTTGTTTCTCTTGAAATAAATAAATAAATAAATAAATAAATAAATAAATAAATAAAATGGATTTTTATTCTTTTAGCTTATCTTGTGTCTTTTATTGTTCACCACTTGGGAATCTGTCCAGATGTGGAGCAGAATGCAAGTGTATATAAATAAATACTGAAATAAATAGATGTACTACAGGGCTGTGCCTTTAACAGAGAGGTGGGGGACATCCTACCTTCTGGGGCATAATCATTTCTGTGACCTGGTGGGGGCTGCAAAAACTGCTGGGGAGGGTTCTCATTCCTGTCAGCCACTGTTTTCTGTAACATCTGCATAGGAGGGACTTTTGCCACATGATTCAGGATGTGATCCTATAGAGATAGACGGGTGCCTCTGACCTCACCTGAAGCCAGAGGCCACCTCCTATCCAATGCAGGGCAGGAGCAGCACAGAGGGGAGGATGTCTAATCCAGCTTCCGTAGTCTCCTGCCAACACTGCCCTGAGGAACGCCCTGTTTTTGCCCCTCCATGCTCTGTCGTATGAGCAGAGCGGTTCATAGATTCATAGAATCACAGAATAGTAGGGTTGGAAGGGGCCAAAAGACCATTGGGTCCAATGGGGTACAAATATCCCCATCTTTCCTTTGATCAGATGAATGGATACTTAATTAATTTTCAGCAGGGGTAAGTTTGCTGCCCATTATGAACTGCCAAACCATTATGTGATGATCGGCTCTTCTGAGATCTAAATTCCATGAAAAAAAGTATTTAGGTGTGCAAATGAAAGAAACTGAGACCATCGGTTATCTCGGCTCAAGCTACAGTAGGCAGGGGTGGGTGTGGGGAGTGCAGTTTCTGGCCACTGAGCTCATAGGAGCATGGTTGCCGAAGCCTAAATCCCTATGGCCACCTACACAACATCTGGTGGCCGTAGGATGGCTCTCTAAGAAGATTGCAACGTGTGTCATTGAGAAATGGTAGGCAGCTGACACAGAAGCGGGCCAAGTCCTTCTTTCGCTCATCCTCCATTCAATCCCTGCCAAAAGAAGCAGGGATGGCCAGGACGGGGTCTGGGACCTCCTGAGCCAGTGGATTCTTGGAGACCGCCTGACCGTGCTGACCCCCGATGCCGGCCCTGATTGTCCTCTTTCTCAGGCCTCATTCTCCCTAGGAAACTCCCGACCATTCCAGTACCTGAGGCCAGGACTGATTCTGGTCCTCCCCAGGCTTCATTGTTTGATGCCGGGGCTCCCATTCAAAAGCTCCACAGCTGCCACTATTCACCTCCAACACACACACACCGCAGAGGACAAGCATGCCCAGTAGCACAGGCACTGAAGAGTGAGAGCTGAGTCCAACCAGTGTTGGGCTCCCATTTCTGTGCTCCTGATCGCCCCCATCCCAACTTCACACCTGTGGGATTTTGTAGACGCTCGACATGGATGAAATATGGAGGGAGAAGTCAGATGCAGCCCCTTCAAGAACAGCCAGCAGGTGATTCTTCCTCCCGCAGCTGTAATGTGGCATGTCGCTTTCGCCCCCAGCAAGGAGCTGCAGCATGGCGTAGGAGGCGGCTCTGCCTTCGAAGAAGGACTTGTAGATGTTGTAGCCCAGGGTGACATTGGGCAAGAGCCTGGGGTTCCGGTTGATCTCCTGAATGGCCAACAAGAAGAACAGGATGTGCCAGTACCTTGTAGGTTGCAAACTGCAACAAATAAAAATTAAATGCAATGCTTCGTGCTGTCATTCTCCATTGAATGAAAGCAAATCTCAGTTTCCCTCCTTCATATCCCTATATTCTTTTTCATGCAATTTAAATCTCAGAAGACCCAACCATCACATCATGCTTTGGAAGTTCATAGGGTGCAGCAAACCTACCCATGTTGCAAGGAAATTAAGTATCCGTACACCTGATAAACAGAAAGATTGAGATATTTATACCCCATTCCTTGAGAGGAGATGTTGACAGATTCCAAGGAACATTATATATGTGTGTGTGTATATATGTATATTCACACACACACACACACACACACACACGTGTGCCCGTTGTTAAGGCTTATCAATACAAACAATCATTCCACCAAGTAAATGTTGTTCGCTTATTTCTAAATTCCAAAACAACATGGATAGGAGGGGACTGTTAATCTACGCCTTCCCCCTCCCCAAATTAGTTACTTTAAAACCTCTGTGGGTGATATTCAGTAACACAACTTTGCAAAGCTAAAAGAGAATTGATTTGAAGATAATTTGGGGAAAAGGAGAGAGTGAAGCTAAACTCTAACCAGAAGTAAAATCCCCTGCAACACATCGAACCATACAGGCAGGAAGAAGCAGGCATGCAGACATGCAAGTGCACACGTGTACATGCACACACACACGAAGATCTGTAACTAGCATTTTCCTCATAGCATTTACTTATTTTTAAATACCCCAGCCTACTTTTCTGTCATATGACTGGTCAGTACATACACACTAAATGTCCCACCAGAGAATTTTCCCTGTAGATACCCCTGGCAAACTAGGGAACTCTTTTTTGCTTTTCTTTTTTAATGGCAGTGGCCATTTTCCACCCCCACCCCAAACACCAGAAAACATGGCATGATGCAGAAAACAAAATGACCAGTGCAATTAAAACAAGGCCTGCAAAGGCTGCAGGTTCGCTCCCCTTCCTCCTCAGCATTCAGAATCAACAAGTGACAGGCGCTCCTATTGACTTGCCCACCCATTAAAAAGGTGGTGGTGGTGGTGGTTGTTAAATAGCATTCAACCATTCCCAATTCATGAGGAAGAGGAAATCATCCATGTTTTAGTCTTTAAAATAAAACACTGTTTTTTTCACAAACTCTGGTCCAAAAAGTTGCTGATATAAACTATCAAAGTCAGTTATCATTACTTACATAGATAGATCTACCTCTTAATAATACAAGAGACAGCTCAGTGCCATTGAGCTGCACCTTCTATTTGATAGAAATGGAGATAGTGGGACGAAATTTGGAGACAGCTCATAGAGTTTCTTAATTCTCCTATTTCTAATACCCTAAATGAACAGACCATCAAAAAAGATAACCAAGGGCTTTGGTTAATTACCATCCCATAAGCCTTTTGTCCATTATAGCGACTCTATGCAGAAAGCAGAAAATGAATTCAACAGGTGTTTTGCTTGCATCTCTTCTAATACTGGAAAAACAACAACCTCCTAACACCTTGATTCAGATATTTCATGATACTGAACGACGGGATTGACACTCCCGCCCAAGAGAACATGTTCCCCCTTGTGAACCTATGGGATGCGGCCCAGTTCTGGTACTTCACTCTTGTATTTGATGTCTCTTCAGAATAAAGAGGCCCATGGAGCATTCATTCAGGCAAGACTTAACATACAATATCTCACCAAACAGGTGGCTAATTATTTTCTAATTGCCATGCCTATATTAGCTCAGCTGATTGATAGTCCTAGCTAAACTTTAAAACCTGTATCCCTGTGTCCTGATATTATGTCATATTTTATCTTGAATGGGTCTAGCCTGTATACAGATGATAGATAGATAGATAGATAGATAGATAGATAGATAGAAAGATAGATAGGAGAGGGGGGAACTCACTTATTCAAAAGTAAATCTAACTGAGTGCAGTAGGATTTACTCTCAAATTTTGTAGTGGATGAGGAAGAAAGGTGGTCACCCTTAACACAGGGCTGCAACTTGTAACTCATTATTCTGGAGAGGGAACAATCAAACAAGAAAGAACCAACCCAGCTCCAGCCTGTGTCTTATCACAGCATTAAAAAGCAAGGAGGGTGTTTGTTCTTTTGGTTGAAACAATGCGAGGGAAACCCACTGATCCAGCCATTAGGGATCGTACTGAACTAAATGGTGCTTTCATTTTAATGGAGCTCCTAATTCTTCTTCAAAAGGCACAGAGGGGCAACAGTCAGGAGAGCGATTTACCAGGATAACAAGAGATACCAGAAAAGATGGACAATCCCCAGGAAACGGGGCCAACTGCAGTGTGGGTTTGGAAGCGCTGAATCATCATTACTTACGCGACAACCCTGTCTAAAGGGGACTTGGAGAAAACATATGGTTCTTGACACTTAAAAAACTGTGAAGAGAGGATTCCACTGATGAGGTAGTCTCCTGGCCGGTAATAATAGGATCCTAACACCTGCTCTTTCTTCTGAGACCTTGAGCATTTTGTGTTCTGCACTTGACAGGCTGCATAAGGCAGCAGGAGCAACAGCAGCAGCAGCAACGGTGTCATCCTGGCTCTGCCTGCCTCCTGCTGCTCCTCCTTGCTGAGTGTTCCTTTCAACTCCACAGCCAGCTAATCAGAACACGTGAGAAAAGTCTCGCAAGTTCGAGGCTGCACTGTCTTTGCAAATCTCTCAAACCCTGAACCGAGGGCAGCAGGGGGGTGGGGGATGTACTGAACTACAGCACAGGCATGGCCACCTCAGCCTGTCCTAAATCTGAGCCCAGCCTCTCGGGAGCACAGGAGATATTTTATGCACCAAGCTTTTGAGGCACGGTGCAAGAGGTTTCCTGGCACTGCCTTTGATACTGATGTTTCCTTGACTGGTCTCCAAGGCAAACAGAAAACAAAACATCTCCTGAGCTTTGGCAGGAATCAGAAGAAATCACTGTGTTTTTGATAATGATCAGGGGAAGCTTCACATCTGCAACTTCAGGGATTCTCTGAGTAGCTTGAGGTGCAGGTGCAGAGCTGGCGAAAAACATGTTTGCAAGAAGTCATGTACGCAGCTCCACCTTCTGGCATGGGTGGGCAAGGGGGAAAGGTGAGCCTGGCCTGACCAGTATTCGAAAAACTCACACAAAACAGCCAAGATCAAGAAAATCTCTTAAGACACAAACCAGTGGCTGGGAACCTGTGGCCCTCCAGATAGCACTGGATTGCGAGTCCGACAGCCTTAGCTGGCATAGTCCATGGGGAGGAATGATGGGAGTTGCAGTCCAAGAAGATCACAAGGGCCACTTCATCCCCATCCCTGATGTGCATGAATGTGCACACCACTTTGGGAGTTTCCCAGCCCTGCTCCCTTTGCCAGCCCTCCCGATTGCCCCTCTGGTGCTGGATGAGCCAGGATTACCAGCGTCAAAGTACGAATGGTGGCCACCATACAACTCAGTGATCTCCCCCTGTTATTACTACCAGTGAGCTCCTCAGAACTCTGCATAATCTTGTTTGGGAAGAAGTAAATTATATTCCAAAAGCTGCTGATTTGTGAACACAACCCCCAGCAAAAAAAAAAAAAAAAAATCTAAGTAGAGGGTGAAGTTATCTAGGTGTGTTTATTGAATCATTCCAAGTGTTGCATTGTTTATTTATACAACACTTCCTTAAAAACACTGTTCTTGATGTCAACTCCAGGGTGGCCACTGGAACGTCCATCTTCTTGCCCATCGACCACTCGAATCCTGAGGTTTGCCAAATAGAGGAAGTGACTCTTGGCAATGTAGAGCAGTCCGTGGCAGAAGAGAGGCGTAGGCCAGCCGAGAGGTGCCAACTTGGTTTGCCCAGCTGCAACATGTGCCATGCCAGGACCCCATCCAACCTCACTGTGAAAGTGCAGGAAAGGATAAATCAAAGGGTTTCCATGGCTTTCCATGTTGATCTTGCAGCACTCCCCATGTTTAGGGTATAACACCAGATAACTATCAGACGGGGGAAAGCCATCCAGGCTAACAGACACAGAAGCAATATCAGAGACATGAGGAATGTAGCCATAGTGTTCATCATTCCACAGTCATGATGGGAGCACAGAGAAATGTCCATAGGTGCACACCCAGCAGCAAGTGCATCCAAGTTCTCATACTCAAGGACTTCACTGACATGCCGGTACTCAGTAGCACACAGGTAAGCATTGAGTAGCAGGTTAGTGAGTGACTCCAGCAAGGTGCAGCCCAGTGTGCTGTTGTCTGCTCGATCGAGGAGAGCCATAGCGGCCTCATCGGTGTCAAGAATGTACAGCTGGCTGTAGCTTGGAGTCTCATCTGACCACAATGTGCTCATCAGAGGGTAAACTGAGCCTTGCACCCTGAACACAAATGGAGTGAGGCATGTGGCTGTGCAATCTTGAGCGGTGCATACCAAGAAGCCAAGCCTACAGTCCTGTTGTCCTTGTGAATGCCCTTCAGGAATTGCTTGCCCAGAATGGAGCCATCAGTGACAATGTTGTGGATGAAATCTGGAACTGTGAGTGGGGGTGGTGAAACCTTTCCACCATGGCAGCAAATGGATGATGATTCACCCTCGAAAAGCAAGTCATTGCAGTTCTCACAAACCTTGACACAACTGCCAATATCAAACCTGTCGAAATTAGTTGCAGGTCACGTGGCGAAAGGCACAGCCAAATACAAAAAGGGCCACAGTTGCAAAAACCAATTAGAAATAAGCAAACAAGCACACAACTGTAAATAGGTCCAGTAATAATAATAAAATGTTATAACAATATGAACACACAATGAGTGTACTGTGTGTTAGTGAACGATTTAAAATAGATGGTTGTTGGAACAATATAATAATACATATGAATACAGTTGTACATATATTGGAAGATAACTGAAGTATCTGTATCACAGGTATATACATATAAATATTATATTTAGTTCAAGGACCTCAAAGTGCATCCAAAAAGTCTTATAGGAATCTGGTGTAATCCTGTTTCGCATATGAGTTGCTTCTTCAGATAAATAATAACTGTAAAGATATTCAGATATTCAGATCTATAGTCATATATATATGCACACACAGGCTTGTGGCTGCATATATACGTACACATACAGTATTTGTTGCATTTATATTCACACTAGTTGTCAATGATTATCCTAATATATACATGTACAAAAACATTACTTCCAAATCAACACAAACCTCCTCGTTAGCAATTGTTGCCATAATCTTGTCAAAAATTATTTACATGAAAGCAGGGCTGTACTTTATTAACAAGGAAATTGTTTCAACTCACCGTCGTTAGACTCAACAAAAAACGCTGTGGCAGTATTGTAATCTGAATAGTTTTTCGAAAGAAGCCGCTTTAACCGCTGGCATAGCTTGCCTTTTATCTCACAGAGCTTTGCAGAGCTAAGAAAGAACAACACTTAAAGCATGTAATATCAGTACATTACTCAAAAATTTCTTTGAAATGAGACACAAAGTAACCCAACAAACCTCAAACCACAGGCTGATAATTTCTCCTGCTCCAAGTTGATGGCTTGAGTGGGCAGCTGTGAGCACACCAATGTGTAGCAGGTTTCAAATACCCAGCATTGAAATAAAGGGGCTAAGTCATCCACATTGCTGTTAAAGGTCTAGTGTTGGCTTCATATTGGCTTCATAGTCCCCTGATATAGATGGTTCAAAAGCATCACACCATCTCTGGGAGCTCTAGGTCCTTGGAGAAGGAGGAGGAGTCCAGCAGGGGCATGACATCCCCTGACTTGGCCACTCTGATCTAGCCACCTTTGAATTTCCAGTAAATCACAGAACACATCTGCGGACACAGAGAGGTGACATGGTGGTTTTGGAGGGAGTTCCCATGTTAAAGCCATGGATCCACGGTTTTGTGCCATGGCAGTGCTGGAAATGCTAGATCCATGATGTTTAGGCTCAGTCCATCGAGTCATGTGTGATCTGTGAAGGATTTGATGGTGGTTTGCAGGGAGGCAACTCATGTCACAGACATGCAAAATCAAGAGGATCCATTTTACTCAATCCATTTATCACCTCTGTGTGCATTTGGCCTAATGTTGGTGTGTGTCTCTGTGTGTCATGCTCTCCCCCACTCCCGACACACATTTCCTCTCCGACACCCTGTGCTCTCTCAATAGCATTTTTTTCTGTATGTGTGCCTCCCCCGCCCCCCGGCTTGCCTCTCCGGTTTCCCTTTCCCGTTCCCTCTCCCTCCCACTGTCATTCCATTCTCTATCTTTGAGGCCCTTTTCTCCCATATTGTGCCCTTTCTCCCTCTTGACCCTTGCACCACTCTTCTTTCTCTCCCCTCAGCTTCTGCCCCTGGTTGTTCTGTGTTCTATACTCCATACTCACCACTCAGTTGCTGCCTGGCCACCATAGCTCTCACTCCCAGGTAGGGAATTAGGGAGTGTGAAAAAACTGTTAATTTTGCGGATTGTCAGGCACCTTTTATTCAATCATCCTCCCATTGACAGAGTCTGATTTTTTATTGATTTCCAAATTTGTGCAGATTTGGATGGGTAAAATGCGCGAATTCCACCCAAAATGCACAAATGCCCCTAAATGAGCATTTTAAAGCCCTAGCTTTGGGGGGAAATCTGCATTTTCAGTCAGTTTTCTTAAAATTGTAGCATATTTTTCTGCAACAACATGTGCGCAAAATGGTTGAAGGTTAGAAAAATGGTTCTGGAAGTCTGCGGAATCCACCCAGCAGGGGAGAAAAGGCAATCCAGTGTTTGGATTCATAAAAACCTGAACTCATTTGGTTCCGTTGCAGATGTCTCTAACATCCCTAATTCCAGGTCTCTCTGGCAGCCTATAAAAAAAAGTTTTTAAAAGAACTGCTGGGATGGGACAGGGATGGGAGAAGATGCTAATAAAATACAGGTGTCCAGGTTTGGGCAGTGGCCAGGAGTGAGTATAACGTACCTGTTCCAGAGACTTGACCATGGTGATACATGGCTAAGTTACACCCCATTTGGGCTATGGAAACATCCTCCATCTGGTTGTGTCTTTTGTAGGGATGGGTGAATGTGTCATATTCAAGAGTGCTAGGATTCTCCAAATGTTGTAACACCACTTGTCAAATTTCCTGCTCACGATTCCTGCTTACGCTGCATGAACAGGAAAATCAAGCAAATCAAGCATATTGAGCAGTACTTGAATGGGAAATGTGGGCAAATTCCCTCAAATTTGTACCCATTTCCTGATGTGCACAACTTTCCTCCATAGACTAAAGCGGGGCTGATTCAGTCTCCAGGGACATTTGCACAAGTGGAACTGGGAAAGTTGTGCAAATCGAACCGGAGCACACATCTGGCCATTTGCGAACATTTTCGGCAGACACATGCTTGTGATCATGTTTGGAACTTCATGCTGGGCGTGCTTGCGTGGTTTGCGAGCAAAAACAATATTCCCATATATCCCCAGTCTTCCAAAAGTGTTTTTAAACTTCATATGGTCCAGAATCCTGCATCTGGACTATTCACTGGGGCTATTTACAGGTAACATAGAACTTCCAATTTACAACAGCTTCACTGACTGGCTACTCGTCTATTTCCAGACAGAGTTTATGGTGCTGGTTATTCCTTAGAAAGCCATGCATGCCCTGGAAACAGGCTATTTGAAATACAAATGAATAGCATTTACTGTCTTAATCCTTAGACCATAGCAGCACAAAATCAAGTCACAGAATTTATTAAACGTGACATAGGAATACAGTAATCACTAATTGAAAATAGTATTTAAAATTGTTGCAAATGAAACATATTCTTAAAATAACAAGCTTTGTATATGAAATACATGACATTACAGACTTAGAGAAGAATACATTTCTCATATTTTCCCATCTCCCAGGCAATTCACAACAATGGGATCTACGGTATAGAAATGAAATGAATGAATAAATAAATAAATAAATAAATACATTTCGCAGCCGTGACTGTAGAAGAAGCAATCCTCCAGGCCACACAGTGGTGAGTTGCTTGTAGAGGAAAACCCAATTTCCTCTTTACATCCCAAAGTTTTATTTTCCTTAAACAGGGATCTAAGTAACAATCTCTAATAATGGTATAGAGTTGACATTTGAGGATATAAGGTGCCAATTCCTCCCAAATTGGTTTCCCACAAACAATCTCTCTTAGACTGGTACACCACAAAATCTGCCCACTTTCATCATTGAATCCATTTGTTTGAGGCACCATTGATTGAAACCCATCGACATTTTAGGGTCATGGGGAATAGAAGGTACCCTTGAGATCAGTGCTCTTCTTTTGTCCCTGCCAAGCACCTCGCTGCTGTAAAGATATTTGGAATAGCCCTCAAGGGGATGAACAACACTAAAGTATAAGATCAAATATAAAATTATAATTAAAACCTAAAAGCAAATACGTTGCAGCCACATCAATAAAAAAGAAAGAGCAACCGTCACTTCAAACCCACTCAGCAAACAGTATAATAACCCAAAGCCTGCCTCAAAGACCACTTTGCCTGCTCCCGGGAGGTCAACAAAGTTGCAGCTTGCCTGGTTGCTGACCTCAGGTAAGGAGTTCCCGGAGCTGGGACCATCCCCAAAGAAACACTTCTCTTGAGTTCCTGCCAATGTTCATCCAATTGCAGCAGGATAGAGAGAAGGACCTCTCTGCAGGATCTTAGTACCTGGGCAGCATTGCAGTCTTTATTGTGGAAAGGTGGGATATAAATATGAATGAAACAATCAATCAATATATTATACATACATACATACTTACATAAAGTTTTTGATCATAGTGTCCATCACAACTGCAACATCCTAAACCCCATGTTGTGCCAAGTGCAGGTGCATGGATGGAGGAAACCATGTTTGGGCAAACTCACTGATGCCGCTCCATATTCTGGTTGGGAGTCAGTCAGCAAATGGACAATTGACCTTGGCCAGGCCTTTACTATAGAGCAACCTCATAAGAGAGAAGGCCGAGATACGCTTTTAGGATGAATGTTCCCACAACACAGAAAGGTTTGGTAGTGTACATTATGAAACTTTCTTCTACTGAATCATGGTGTCAAGCCAACTTGTACCAAAATTGTTAGTGGAGACTGGCATCAGCTCTCAGTTTTGGAGGGGCTAGGTTTCCATGCTGGTTCAGCATGTTGGATTCCTCCTTTCGAGTTCTGGCTGGTCCTGTCTGAAACCCAGCATGGGTTCACAGCTCCACTGAAATCAGGGCTGCCAGCCTCCACTGGCAGCTGCCCCAAATCTCAGGCTGAGAATTTCAGGATTAAAGTTTAAACGGCCCTCTACCACAAACTGAGGATAACACTATCCCATATCAAACAGCATTCTGTTTGGGAGACTGTCCAATTTGAGATAAACAATTCCCTCAAATCAAAAACATCATTTATGTGCAGTAAATGTGTGATAACCGTAGATGACAATGACAAGCGAGGAAATGGAAGTACCAGATTAAAATCCTGCATTCTCTTAGAATAAGTCTTAATGACAAAACCTTCATAGCAAGCAAAGAAAAAACAATACACTAATCCCATTAACCAACAAACAAAATGCCATTTAACGTGTTGCATTCGGGGCTTTCCATGTGACTCAAGCGGCAAAATGCTTGTCCACTTCAGCTGTTAAGGGCCTCACCTTGAACAGATGCATCATTTAGGCAAGATGGATATGCTATAGTTCCAGCTGCACCACTTCCTGAGATGTGGATGGCTGTGAGTGGCAGAGTGATAGACCCAAATCCCAGATTTGCCTATTTGCTGTTACAGAAACATGGAGACTATACAACTGAAGCTATGAGTGTATTGAAAGGCTCTGTTACCTATGATCTCACCAATACTAGTATCTCCTCCAAACCTACGCCAGATATTCTTCCACAGCTTTACTTCTGTGGATCAGTTGCCCTAGTTTGTTTTGAACATGATATGCTCCTTTGTATTCAGATCAGGCCTCAGTACAATAATGTAACATTTGGGAATAAAGATACAGCCCAACAACCCAGCACTGGAGGCCAAGATAGAGAAGACCTGCACAGCTACCATGTATTTCCCCTTCGTGCTCAGGAAGGAGGGCACAAAGGACAGCCAAACACTGCAGAAGACCAGCATGCTGAAAGTGATCAGTTTGGCTTCATTGAAGGCCCCAGGCAGCTTCCTGGCGAGGAAAGCCACCGTGAAGCAGATGGCAGCCAGGAAGCCCATGTAGCCAAGGGCAGAATAAAAGAAGGCGACAGATCCTTCATTGCATTGCAGGATGATCCGTCCAGGCTGGGAGTGCATGTCAGAGTCAGGGAATGGGGCAGAGCTCCCCAGCCAGATGATGCAGATGACAACTTGGACACTAGAACAAGAACTTACAATGGAGTTTGCAAGACTCTTCCCTAGCCATCTCTTCACTTGATTCCCTGGTTTTGTGGCCAGGAAAGCCAACACCACAGTGATGGTTTTGGCCAACACTGAAGAAACGGCAACTGAGAAGATGATGCTGAAGGCCGTTTGTCGGAGAAGGCAAGTCACTTTCCTTGGCCGCCCCATGAACAGGAAGGAGGACAAGAAGGAAAGCATGATGAAGAGGAGGAGAATGTAGGAGAGGTCCCGATTGTTGGCCTTGATTATTGGAGTTTCTTGGTATATAATGAAAATTCCTAATACGAAGCCTGTGGAGAGGGACAAGAATAGAGCAAAGGAAGTCAGGACAATCCCCAAAGGATCTTCATAGGAGAGGAAGGTCACATCCTTGGGGACACATTGATCTCGGTTCTTATTTGGATGCTGATCTTCTGGACACTTGGTGCAATGGTCTGCATCTGAGAAGAAGGAGAGTGACTTCAGCAGGATTCACAGCAACTCTAGTTGGATGAATTTGAAATCTGTGGCCTCATCACCAAAGGAAGACCTTAGTAGCAGGGCCAGGAAAGCTGGATCTCTGGGACATTACAGAGCCTTTGTCAGTCAGAGAAGAACAGAGAAGAGTGAGCTAGATGGACTGATGAGTTGATATGGAATAAAGACAACTTCCTACCTTGTTTAAATATGGAGAAGTGAGTGTTCAGGGTAAGGAGGTTTCTGTGTGGTTATCCTGTTTTTATCTTCATAATATTCTTGTAAGGCATGTTAAGCTACATGGTAGAGGATTGGCTTGTTATGTATGTATTTGCTCAAATTATGTTGCACCTTTCCACAACAAGGTGGTGCTCGTGGGACTCCTAGTTAAGTTTCAAATCCGGAGAAGGAAAATTTCATAAAGCCTTCCAATTTTTTTTTACTACTGTTTTACTAAAGGGGTTTCAGGGAACAGAAGACTGAATCAAGGTTGGGCAGGGGAGTGCTCTGATCACCAGAAAGCAGGGGATGTACCATTTTCACATCTCTTTTCTGCCAGGGCCCCCCGGCTTGTCTGTCACGGAATGGCAGCAGAGTACAGATGATTCCCTGTGTGTGATGGAGAAAGGCCCACAATGTCTGTACGTACTGTCCTGACTCAGTCATGGAAAAAGCAGAGCGGTTCTGGGGGGTGGGATGATTTATACAAGGAAAAGTGTAAACTAAGCATCCACCCTGCCTTGCACCCCAGAGATTGACTCCCATTCTCACTTTTGTTTCACTCACTTATGGGATGAATGGTGGGGATTAAAAATGCTGAAGGGGACAGAGTTCAAAAAAGTCTTTGCCATTTGTTCCAAAGATGTATGAATATTTAATGTAAAAATTAAATGCTTTTGAGCCTGCACGTCCGAACAATTATTGTAGAAGAAGAGCCACTAATAACACATAAAATAAGCATTCTGTGAAATTGATCAAGGCATCATTAAAACCATGCTGTGTACTAGAATGGCTGGGTGAATAAACCACAGCACTGTGAGCAATTTAGCCGGAGCAGTAGTGAATGGCCGATGACCACAAGCCCCGTCTCTGAGCAGGGATTTGAACTCAGGTCTCTCCAGTCCAAGTCCAACCCTCCCGTTGCTTCATCAGTCTGTCTAATTCCAAGGAATTGCCATGATATTTTCAACTAGGAGCAACAGTCATTTTAGAAGCCTTCTTCTCTTACCTACTCATGGAATGTTTTGCTCAAGGGGTTTAAAAGAGAAGAAGATGGACTCAAAAGAGGGTTGCGGAGACTATTGGGTGTATTCCTCTGATGTCACCCACCTTCCAGAATGGAGATTGTTCCATCTGCGCATGGAGCGCAAGCATAGCAGCATGGTGGCTCTCCTTCCTGGACCTCCTTGGAGTATCCAGGGAGACAGCTCTCAGTGCACCTGGAACGAGGCACGGTCTAGCAGCAAAGAGAAGGAGCATCAAGGAAACCGTGTTATGAATAGTTGTGCCTATGGAAATGAGTCATACAGTTTAGAGAGGACCCAACAGGCTCTCTAGTGCTAGTGACCCTAAGTGAAATAGAGAGGTGAACCCAGGTCCTTGTTTCACGGAAGCATTATTTACGCATCACAACATGGCACGGAGGACAACGCTGAACCAGAATGATTTCATAATATCTATTGCTCCACAGAACATATGGGGAGGATGGGCATCTCCTCCCAAATCCCACCTTGACTCTGGCTCCAGAGCGTACTGCCCCCACTGGGCGTTGTGTTACTCCTTATGGTCTCCCCCTTGTCTCTGTACTTAGAATCCATACCACCTCTCTTAACTCAATCCAATTCTACCCATACTGGGGCCATAATTCAGCAGGAGAGCACCTGATTTACATGCACAGGGTCCCAGGTTCAATCCCTGGCATCTCCAGAAAGGGTTGTAATTTCTCCTGCCTGAAACCCTGTAGAGCCTCCTCCAGTCAGGGTCAACAATACTGTGTTAGATGAACCCATATTATTGGAGGCAGCTTCCTACATTGATGTTTGCATTCACTATGAATTGGGAGTTGTGTTTAACTGACTGGATACTTAGCCATGTAGCCTAACACATGTTTAGATGCCTGGAAAAAAAATCACAAAAATAGGACAGATATTATTAGAGCTTAAGAGATGTCACAAGCCAATAATAGGACACAAATCCTTTCCCCTACCTCGTTAAAATGGCCGGGCCATGCAATGGCTTCCCGGTTAATGGTGAATTTCATGTCTGGAGATGCCTGTCTCTGCACACTCCCAATCGTCACTCTAGCACGGGACTTATTGGGAAACATCACCCAATTCACAATATCAAAGTCAGCTGCCAGTTCCCCCGTCTCATCCAGATACAGTCCGCTCATGGAAGCATTAGAAAACTGGATTTCTCTTAAGAAAGTGTGAAGCTGGAATGACAGAGAAAACAGCCCAGATATAGATGTCATGAAAATATAGTCATTATCTTAGGCCTCATCACTTTGAGCTGTAATGTTCCATGGTCAGTGCACATCCCATCTGGGCTCAGAGTGCCATTCTTTGGGTGTTCACAGTCACAACTAGGGATGTCAGAATAATCCTCAATTGATTCAGATGAGATTGGATTCAACAGTTGATGCACTTTTTCCAAGCAGCACAGATTCCAGGGACATGCAGACATTATTATTTTTTTTTTACTGGAGGGGGCAAAATTCTGGTAAAAAAGGAAGGTTCCATCAAAGAACAGATGGCAGAACTAAGGACACCTGATAATCTGCAGAGATTTTTAAACCAAATCTGGACAATCCTACTGATAATACAGATACCCGGCCCGTTCACACATCATGATAAGCCATGATGGTTAGGGAATTTCTGCTAACCATGGCAGCTTAGCATGTCATGTGGGGGAGAAAACCACATTCCCCATTGTTAGCAAGCCACCCCGACTAACCACCCCTCTGTAAAAGTGTTAGGGGCCAGCGGTGGCTTACCGTCTCATCTGGAGGCTCCCCAGTGGTTTCAACAGGCTCCAGAAGACTTGCAGGCCATGACCAAAGAGCCGCTGGGTAGAGCATCCTTCACTGTGGGAAACACTCTAGCCTCCATGGACTTTCTCTATGGCTGGGGGCCTAATTCAGATGCTTGAGCAGAAGCCAGGAGTGAGAGCCAGGAACCTTTTCGTAAGATGGAGGATGGGATACTCAGGAAACACACCAGGAAGGTAGCCATATAACTACAGGGACGGGATAGTCACCCAAATATAAATTGTTGTTGTTGTTGTCCAACTCTTCGTGACCCCATGGACCACAGCACGCCAGGCCTTCCTGTCCTGCGCTCTCTCCCGGAGCGTGCTCAAGTTCATATTCATTGCATCGGTTATGCTATCTAGCCAACTCATTCTCTGCTGTCCCCTTCTCCTTTTGCCTTCAGTCTTTCCCAGCATCAGGGTCTTTTCCAGGGAGTTTTCTCTTCGCATTAGGTGGCCAAAATAGTTCAGCTTCAGTTTCAGTATCTGTCCTTCCAATGAGCACTCAGGGTTGATTTCCTTTAGGATGGACTGATTTGACCTGCTTGCAGTCCAGGGGACTCGTAAGATTCTTCTCCAGCACCACAGTTCGAAAGCATCATTTATTCGGTGGTCAGCCTTCCTTATAGTCCAGCTCTCACAGCCATACATTACTATTGGGAAAACCATAGTTTTGATTAGATGGACCTCTGTCAGCAAGGTGATGTCTCTCCTTCTTACTATGCAGTCTAAGTTTGCCATAGCTTTCCTCCCAAGGAGCAAGCGTCTTTTAATTTCATGGCTACAGTCACCGTCTGTGGTGATCTTGAAGCCCAAAAAAAATAGAATCTGTCACAGCTTCCATTCCTTCCCCTTCTATATGCCAGGAAGTGATGGGGCCAGATGCCATGTTCTTCGTTTTTTGAATGTTGAGTTTCAAACCAGCTTTTGCACTCTCCTCTTTCACCCTCAACAAGAGGCTCTTTGGATCCTCTTCGCTTTCTGCCATTAGGGTGGTATCATCTGCATATCGGAGGTTGTTGATCATTCTCCCAGCAATCTTAATTCCGACCTGTGATTCATCCAACCCGGCGTTTCTCATGATGTACTCTGCATATAAGTTAAATAAGCAGGGTGACAATATGCAGCCTTGTCGTACTCCTTTCCCAATTTGGAACCACTCGGTTGTTCCATGTCTGGTTCTTACTGTTGCTTCTTGACCCTCGTACAGGTTTCTCAGGAGACAGGTAAGGTGGTCTGGTACTCCCATCACTTTAAGAATTTGCCACAGTTTGTTGTGATCCACACAATCAAAGGCTTTAGCGTAGTCAATGAAGCAGAAATAGATGTTTTTCTGGAATTCTTTTGCTTTCTCCATGATCTGGTGAAAGTTGACGATTTCATCTCTAGTTCCTCTGCCTCTTCGAAACCCAGCTTGTACTGCCGGTAGTTCTCGGTTCGCATACTGCTGAAGCCTAGCTTGTAGGATTTTGAGCATCACCTTGCTGGCATGTGAAATGAGCGCAATTGTGGGGTAGTTTGAACACTCTTTGGCACAGCCCTTCTTTGGAATTGGAATGTAAACTGACCTTTTTCAGTCTTGCGGCCACTTTTGAGTATTCCAAATTTGTTTGCATATTAAGTGCAGCACTTTAACATAGGGATGTACAAAAGGGCCTTACCTTTTTGCAGCTTGGCTTCGCGGTGGGGGGGAGGCACTTCGCTTCTCCCCCCAAAGTTCAGGTGATGGGGGGGAGGCGCCCCGCCTCGCCCGGCTGAAATTCAGGCCAGGGAGAAGCACCCCGTTCTCAAATAGCGTTCCCTTATTTTCGCCGTAGTCTACGTAAATCTTTACGTAGACTAGACGTGCCAAAATTAGGAACGCAAATGGCGGCGCCCCATGGGCACTGCCATTTGCGTACGTGCTTTCCCCCCCCCCCAAAGTCACCCGTGATAGGCTACGTGACGATTTACGTAGCCTATCATGGCTGGCTTTGGAAATCTAGCCGGGATAGGCTACGTAAATCGTTACGTAGCCAATCACGGGGTCTTTATTTTTTTTTACTTTTTTGTTTTGTAATGGCGGTGGGGGAAGCCGGTGGGGAGACCGGCCACCGCCCCCACCCACGATGAATCCCCGCCGAACCGCCGCCGGGAACCGCCGCCGAGAGGGACATTCGGCGAAGGTAAGTCCCGTCCCGGCGGGGGGGGCGGGGGGCGGGGGGGCGGGGGGCCTACGGAGAATTTCCCCAACACTTTCGGGGGGCCGAATGCCTCGGCGCTTGACCTCCTGAAGATTCGGGGAGGATTCTCCGCCATCCCTACTTTAACAGCGTCATCTTTTAGGATTTTAAATAGCTCAGCTGAAATACTGTCATCTCTGCTAGCTTTGTTGTTAGTAATGCTTCCTAAGGCCCACTTGACTTCACTCTCGAGGATGTCCGGCTCAAGTTCAGTGACCGCACTATCATGGCTATCAGGGACATTCAGATCTTTCCTGTATAGTTCTTCTTGTATTCTTTCCACCTCTACTTAATCTCATCTGCTTCTGTTAGGTCCCTGCCTTCTTTGTCCTTTATCATGCCTGTCTTTGCACAAAATGTTCCCTTGAGATCTCCGACTTTCTTGAAAAGTCTTTCCCATTCTGTTGTTTTCCTCGATTTCTTTGCATTGTTCATTTAAGAAGGCCTTCTTGTCTCTCCTTGCTATTCTCTGGAACTTGGAATTCAGTTGGATATATCTTCCCCTTTCTCCCTTGCTTTTCGCTTCCCTTCCTTCCTCAGCTACTTGTAAAGCCGCATCAGACAGCCACTTGGCTTTCTTGCATTTCTTTTTCTTTGGGATGGATTTCGTTGCTGCCTCCTGAACAGTGTTACGGACCTCCGTCCATAGTTCCTCAGGCACTCTGTCTATCAGGTCTAACCCAGAGTGGCTGGGTGACCAGTCAGATGGGCGATTACTAAATTTAATAAATAAAATAAATAAGTAATCCCTGAAATCTATTCCTCACCTCCACTGTATATTCATAAGGGATATGACTGAAGTCATACCTGAATGGTTTAGTGGTTTTCCCTACGTTCTTCAATTTAAGCCGAAATTTTGGAAGAAGCAGCTCCAGGCCTTGTTTTTACTGACTGTATAGGGCTTCTCCATCTTTGGCTGCAAAGGACATAATCAATCTGATTTCGATATTGACCATCTGGTGATGTCCATATGTAGAGTCGTCTCTTGTGCTGTTGGAAAAGAGTGTTTGCTATGATCAACGTGTTCTCTTGGCAAAACTCTATTAGCCTTTGTCCTGCTTCATTTTGTACACCATGGTCATGCCTGCCAGTTATCCCGGTGATTTCTTGACTTCCTACTTTAGCATTCCAATCCCCTATGATGAAGAGGACATCTTTTCTTGGTGTTAGTTCTAGAAGGTGTTTTAGGTCTTCATACAACCGATCAACCTGAGCTTCTTCGGCATCAGTGGTTGGGGCATAGACCTGAATTACTGTGATGTTGAATGGTTTGCCGTGGATTCGTACTGAGATCATTCTATCATTTTTAAGATTGTACCCCAATACTGCTTTTCCCACCCTTTTGTTGACTATGAGTGCTACTCCATTTCTTCTAAGGGATTCTTGCCCACAGTAGTAGATATGATGGTCACCTGAATTAAATTCACCCATGCCTGTCCATTTGAGTTCACTGATTCCCAAGATGTTGATGTTCAATCTTGCCATCTCATGTTTGACGACCTCCAGCTTACCTTGATTCATTGATCTTACATTCCAGGTTCCTAAACAATATTGTTCTTTACAGCATCGGATTTTCTTTTCATCACCGGACACATCCACAGCTGAGTGTCCTTTCGGCTTTGGCCCAGCCGCTTCACCCTTTCTGGCGCTACTTGGAAATACCCTCTGCTCTTCCCCAGTTGTATATTGGACACCTTCCAACCTGAGGGGCTCATCTTCCGGCATCATTTCTTTTAGCCTTGTGAGACGTTCCATGGGGTTTTCTTGGCAAGAATACTGGAGTGGGTTGCCATTTCCTTCTCCAGTGGACCACATTTTGTCAGAATTCTCTCCCATGACCTGTCAGTCTTGGGTGGCCCTGCACGGCATAGCTTATGGCTTCACTGAGTCACGCAAGCCCCTTCGCCACAACAAGGCAGTGATCCATGAAGGGGAAATATAAATAGCATTGGTGAAAAAAGTCATATACCCTCTGGGATGCCACAGCTCAGGAGGTCAAAGAATGATCACCAAAGGTTAATTTCTGAATCCACCCTTGCAGGTAGCAGAGGAACTAGAGTGCAGTGCCTCCCCCACCAGGGTGGAAGGCCCAGAAGGGTACGTTAATCATCACGGGGGAAGCAAGGGAAGGAAATGTAAAGTCATGTTTTGTTTCGTTTTTAATGTTTTTTTAAATAAACAAGAAAAGAATGAAGGGTAAAACCTATTAGAATGGGGGGGTAAAGAACTAGGCACAGAAAGGAGGAAACTCAAACTCACTACTTTTTAAATGTTCTTTTTAAAGAATCTCAAAGAAAGTACAAACACACACACTCCATATAGATCCAGCCAGCTCTCTCTAACAACACGTTGTAAACCAAAACCGCCACCTAATCAGCGCTCTCCGACAGAATGAAATGAACGCAGGCTGCTCTCTCCAATGTATGCTCTCCAGTATTGCCCCCCTCCACCAGTGTCACTGATTGGAGACTGCTGGGTTTTGTTCAGCCCTAATTTCTCAACCAGAGTTGCCATTTGCTAAGGCTCCCTCCATCCTCCCCCCTCCTCCTCTCCCCCTCCCTGATCTTTTGCAAGTTGATAAATCGAGAGACAGGCTGTCTGGGCTTCAGAAGGCACCAGAACACCTACGAACCTCCAAGCGGCACCGAGGCACCTTGGCGACGACTGATTTGCTTTGGGGTGCCTCGGTGCTGTTCCGATCCACTTTGGATCACGCTGAGGCACCTCTGAAACAGCAGGCTTCGCTTCATTATTCAGGATTCGGTCCAAAGCAGTGCACAGCCCTAACCAACCAAACCCATAGAGTCCAGAGCAGGTTTCAAGAGAAATGGTCACACTACTGGCCCCTTAGGAACAGCAGGCACTGCCCCCTCGCATACGGATGCATTAAACAGTAGGGATGGATGGACTCACCACCATCCGGGGTGTGGGGGAGCTGCAAGAGCCCCCCCCCCGCTGGCCTCCCGGCCTGCCTTGCCCCATCAGCCAAGCGAGCCACCCCTCCTCTGTGTGCACAAGAGCTTGACTGCTCTAGCTATTTCTTGCTTGACTGCACTAGCCATTCCTTGCTCGACTGCCCTAGCCATTCCTTGCTCGACTGCACTAGCCATTCCTTGCTCGACGGCGCTAGCCATTTCTTCCTCATAAGGCTGGGGCTCTCGGGCCTCATACTAGCCCTGCCAGCTGTTGAGGGCTTGCTTGACAGCCAAAAGGGCAGGACGAGGCCTTGCATGGAGAAGATAGTGGGAGTCATTGTTATTAGCTTTTATTAGGAGGACATGTAGTTGGGATGGGCACATTGCTGCGAATGACTTCTGCACTTCATCAGACCACAATAACTGAAATGGCTCCCACTAACTCTTCTACAACAAAAGCATTAGATTCACTGCGAAGTCAAGAGATGATATCCTTAACGTTCTTCACAAAACAACAACTGGTTCACTATGGGTCTGGGGCTCCATTTGTAAGGGATTTTTGGAGGAGGGCAGCTACTTGGGGATGTAATGGTGGCAGAGAAACAGGATGTATTGCCTGCCTGCACTGCCACGCAGACAGAACAATTGTCTGTCCAAACACATCTTTGGTTATCTTCATCATGAGTCTTTATGGGGATGTTCCAGAAGGGAAGGGGAATACCTGCCATGGTTGCAGCATGTGACGTTCCTGCCTTTCTCCTTCACCCATCATGAACATCTGCTTGGATCGGGATGAATATGCAGCATGCAAGGCATGGGCCACAGCTTGGATACTGCTGTAAGTAACGTAGCTGTCCTGAGACAGGACTCTCTCGATCTCCTCCTGGGGCAGTGTCGCCTGTTTCTCTTTCTCTCTGCAACTTGTCCAAACTTTCATGGACAAAACATGCATTGAACTGGAACAGTTAAAGGTTTCATCCCAAAACAGTGTCAGAGCAGAGGAGCCTGGTTCATAGGAGTCATATTTTGTCATTATTTTAGTCTTAATTATAAAGGACAAAGAACCATGGAGGAAACGGAAGTAATTAGGTTCATGAGACAAGTTCATGTTGATGTCCTGAAAAGCTGGTGTGATCCAGACTTTTGCCCCAGTTTCTCTCTTTTCCAGTGTTCTTTGTATTAACATAAATGGAAAACAGCCATAGTAGGAGTCCACATAGTAAACCATTACCTTCACTTCTTTCCCCAAGAAAGAAAGGTCGATCTGGAATATGTGATGTATGATATTTCGTGGGAGTCTTTTGGAGAAAGCGACACAAATTCCACTGCTGATCATCAGGGGTGTCAAGGCACCCAGGAACCGCTCCCCATTCTCAGTGTCTGGAGCAAAGAGACCAACCCACGTCCATCGGAAAAACAGAAGTAGCTGGACGATCCCCAGGTTCTGCGTTTCTTCCTTTGGGGCCATGCGGTAGACAAAAGGGAACTGACTTTTGTCATTAGAAACAGGAGTAGCAATGCCATAACTGATCTAGGGAGCAAAGTAAAGTAAGAGACTGTAGTTTAGTCTCAGTTTGTTTTCTGCATGAAGGTCAAATATTTACTAGCCTGGAAGTATTAGTATCTAATGCAATGAAGTGGTATTCGTGGGGGGGGGGGCAGTGCAAAAATATATCAATCTTCATTTGTGGTGCAGCCCAAGAGGAACACTGGGGTCCTTTTCATGCATTCAAAATGCTGTAGAGTGATACACTTCAGGAACCAATCGATGGAGGTGAGACCTGCTCGCTGCCTTGCATGAGCCAACTGAAGAGGATAGATTTAGCCCCGCCCCAACTATGTTCTAGATGCTGTTTGGGGAGCACACAGGAACCTTATTCAAGAATTAAAGCCATGAAGGGGCAACATGAGTACAAAAGCAACCCACTCTGGGGTTTGACCTGGTAACAGCACCGAATCAGCCTTAGCTGCCTGCACTGCCTGTGCAGTAGGCCTCCTAATTTAGAGGTGCCAAGATTGTAATAAGCCAGGTCCAAGTTTGCTTACAAGGAGACTTTACTGAGTACTTACAGCGCACAGGTGTACCCAATGGTTGGACCAGACAGCTTCTCTGAACCCAGAGCCATGGGGTAAGATGGGTTTTATACCATACATGTCAGCAGTGGGGCAGCATGACAGCAGCAAGCCTTAATTAGCGTTCATCTGCAACTTTCCTAGCATAGACTAACCATGCTTGGTCAGAATGAAAATAATCAGAACTTCCCCAGCACAGATGCCTGTAGCTTTAAGACAAACAAGCTTCACTTGCCAGGCACATCCTAGACCCTGATAAGACCAGCGCTCATTAGCGTGGGATGTGCTGAGGCGGTGATATCGATATTTGACTCATCTTACAAGCCAAGAGGCCCACCTTGCAAGAGAATTGCACTAAAAATGAACCAAAGCAGAGAGCACTATAGATCTCCAACCCGCTCTGAAACTACTGGTAACGTGGGGTTACAGGCCTGGGGCCAATACACTCCACTTTCTATGGAACCCCTTTCTATGGAACTCCCTGCCTTTGGAGGTCAGGCAGGGGCCAACACTCTGCTGTTCCCTGAAAACATCTTTATTTCAGCAAGCCTTCCTTGGCTGACCAGCCACAGTTGTATCAGGATTCTGTTTGTTTCTCTTTTTATTTTTATTTTTTTTTAACATGGAGTTTTATTCTTTCACCTTATCTTGTATCTTTTATGGTTGTGGATGTGTCTGGTGGTGAAAAGAAAATCCAATGCTGTAAAGAACAATATTGTCTAGGAACCTGGAATGTCAGATCAATGAATCAAGGTAAGGTGGAGGTGGTCAAGCATGAGATGGCAAGATTGAACTTCGACATCTTGGGAATCAGCGAACTAAAATGGACAGGCATGGGCGAATTTAATTCAGGTGACCATCATATCTACTACTGTGGGCAAGAATCTCTTAGAAAAAATGGAGTAGCGCTCGTAGTCAACAAAATGGTGGGAGAAGCAGTACTGGGGTACAATCTCAAAAATGACAGAATGATCTCAGTATGAATCCAAGGCAAACCATTCAACAGCACTGTAATTCAAGTCTACGCCCCAACCACTGAGGCCGAAGAAGCTGAGTTTGATCAGTTCTATGAAGACCTACAACACCTTCTAGAACTAACACCAAAAAAAGATGTCCTCTTCATCATAGGGGATTGGAATGCTAAAGTAGGAAGTCAAGAAATCACTGGGATAACAGGCAAGCCTGGCCTTGGTGAACAAAACGAAGCAGGACAAAGGCTAATAGAGTTTTGCCAAGAGAACACGCTGATCCTAGCAAACACACTTTTCCAACAGCACAAGAGGAAACTCTACACATGGACATCACCAGATGGTCAGTATCGAAATCAGATTGATTATGTCTGATGAGGCTGTCTGATGAGGCTTTAGTAGCTGAGGAAAGAAGGGAAGCGAAAAGCAAGGGGAAAAGGGGAAGATATACCCAACTGAATGCAGAGTTCTAGAGAATCGCAAGGAGAGACAAGAAGGCCTTCTTAAATGAACAATGCAAAGAAATCAAGGAAAAGAATAGAATGGGAAAGACTAGAGATCTTTTCAAGATAATCAGAGATATTAAGGGAACATTTTGTGCAAAGACGGCCATGATAAAGGACAAAGAAGGCAGGGACCTAACAGAAGCAGATGAGATTAAGAAGAGGTGGAAACAATACACAGAAGAACTATGCAGGAAAGATCTGAATGTCCCTGATAGCCATGATAGTGCAGTCACTGAACTTGAGCCAGACATCCTAGAGAGTGAAGTCAAGTGGGCCTTAGGAAGAATTACTAACAGCAAAGCTAGCAGAGATGACCGTATTCCAGCTGAGCTATTTAAAATCCTAAAGGATGATGCTGTTAAAGTGCTGTACTCAATATGCCAACAAATTTGGAACACTCAGCAGTGGCCACAAGACTGGAAAAGGTCAGTTTACATTCCAATTCCAAAGAAGGGCAACGCCAAAGAGTGTTCAACCTACCGTTCAATTGTGCTCATTTTTCATGCCAGCAAGGTTATGCTCTGAATCCTACAAGCTAGGATTTTCGTGGATTCTGTTCATGGTGACGGGGGAGGCGTTCCGTCCCTCCCCCCAGAATCGTCGATGGCCAGCTGTGCTCCACGGCGGCTCCGCAGAGCAGCCGTCCAGGCCCAGGCCAGGGCCGTCCACAGCCAGACTACCGGCCACAGAGGGCTCTGGGTAACAAAAAAAAAAAAATGCATAGTGGGCGCTATTTGTGTCCCATTTCTTTTCTTCATCTTAGTCTACGTAAATATTGACATAGACTAAGATGGCGAAAAAAAAGGATTGCAAATGGCAGCGGCCATAGCTGCCGCCATTTGCGTACACATTTTTTTTTTAAAACCCAGACGTGTTAGGCTACGTAAGTCTTTACGTAGCCTATCACGTCAATGGGGGGAGGGAAGAGAGACTGCAAATGGCAGCAGCAGCAGCCGTTTGGAAGACCAGCTGCTGCCGCCACCAGTGCCGAAGCCGCCGCTAGAGCAGCCGCTGTCTGGAACATCTGCCCCAGGTAAGTCTCATCCCAGGGGGGATCCGCGGGGGGCGGGGGGGCAGGCCGTTCCGCGATGAATTGCACTGGCATTCAGCCTCACCGACATCCATCGCAGAATTCTCTGACATCCCTAAGTATGTGAACCAAGAACTACATTGACTACATTCATTGACTACGCTAAAGCCTTTGATTGTGTGGATCACAACAAACAGTGGCAAATTCTTAAAGAGAGGGGAGAACCACACCACCTACCAGTCTCCTGAGAAACTTGTATGAGGGACAAGAAGCAACAGTAAGAACCAGACATGGAACAATCGAGTGGTTCAAAATTGGGAAAGGAGTACAACAAGGCTGCGTATTGTCACACTATTGCATTGCCCTTATTTTCGCCGTAGTCTACGTAAATCTTTACGTAGACTATAGGGACCAAATAAGGAACGCAATTGGCGGCTCCCTATGGGAACGCGCTTTTTTTTTTTTTTCAATGTCAACCGTGATAGGCTACGTGACGATTTACGTAGCCTATCATGGCTGACTTTGGAAATCTAGCCGTGATAGGCTACATAAATCGTTACGTAGCCTATCATGGGGGTGGTGTTTTTTGGGGGGGGGTTTGCGGCCAGGTAGACGGGGCACTTCTACCCGGCATGAATTTCGCCGCCGAGGGATGGGGCGCCTCACGCCCGGCCTGAATTTCGGCCGGGCGAGGCGGGGCGCCTCCCCCCTACTGCAAAGCAAGCTTCGAGGACAGGTAAGGGACTTTCATCCATCCATAGTTTTAAAGGTCAAAACCAACACCTTGAATTTGGCCCGGAAAGCAACTGGTAACCAGTGCAACTCCTTCAGCACTGGAGTGATGTGATCTCGCCAGTGGCTGCCTTTAATCAGGCGAGCTGCCGCATTCTGTACCAGCTGCAGCTTCCGAATCGTCTTCAAGGGTAACCCCACATAGAGCGCATTACAGTAGTCTAAACGAGAGGAGACCAGGGCACCTACTACCGATGGGAGCAGATGGTCGGGAAGGAAGGGGCGCAGCCGCTGTATCAGATGGAGTTGATACAGAGCTGTCCGGCTCACAGCTGACACCTGAGCCTCCATGGACAGCTGGGAGTCCAAAATGACCCCCAGGCTGTGGACCTGGTCTTTCAAGGGTAGCCGTACCCCATTCAACACCAGGTCAACATCCCCCAGCCTCCTCTTGTCTCCCACCAAAAGTACCTCGGTCTTGTCAGGGTTCAGCTTCAGCCTATTCCTCATGTGGGTCCTGCAAAAATTTCTGGGGAGGGTTCTCATTCCTGTCAGCCACTAGTGTTTTCTGCATTCTTTGTGCAGTTTCTGGCAACCAAGCTCAGGGGAGTGTGGTTGCCAGAAGCCAAAAATTCCTATGGCCACCTAGACGTCTAGTAGCCACACGATTGCTCTCTCCGAAGATTGTTAATTGTGTCATTGAACATGGTGGGCAGCTGACACTGAAGAGGGCCAAGGGCTTGTTTTTCTTTGTTTCCATTCAATCCCTGCCAAAAGAAGCAGGGATTGCCAGGACTGGGGTATGGGACCTCCTGAGCCTGTGGATTCTTGGCACCTGTCCAACCATGCTGACCCCTGATCGTAATCTTTCTCCAGCCTCATTTCTCCCTCAGAAACTCCCGACCATTCCAACACTCGAGGCCAGAACTGGTTATCGTCCTCCTCCAGCTTCACTTTTTGATGCCTGGCCTGAGCAGCCTCTCATTCCAGAGCTCCACTGCTGCCACGACTCGCTTCCAACACACACTGCAGAGGACAAGCATGTCCAGCAAGCACAGGCACTGAAGAGTGAGAGCTGAGACCCAAGCAGTGCTCATCTCCCCTATCTATGCACCTGGCCTCCTGTCCACTCCCAATTCACACCTGTGGGATTTTGTAGATGCTCGACATGGAGGAAATGTGGAGGAAGAGGTCCGATTCAGCCCCTTCAAGAACAGCCAGCAGGTGATTCTTCCTCCCGCAGCTGTAATGTGGCATGTTGCTTTCGCCCCCAGCAAGGAGCTGCAGCATGGCGTAGGAGGCGGATCTTCCATCGAAGAAGGACTTGTAGAGGTTGTAGCCCAGGGTGATGTTGGGCAGGAGCCTGGGGTTCCGGTTGATCTCCTGAATGGCAAACATGAAGGACAGGATGTGCCAGTACCTTGTACCGTGCAAACTGCAAAACAATAAATAAAAATAATATTCTGTGCCTCATACTGCCATTCTCCACTGAATGAAAACAAATATGCTTCTTTCTGTTATACCCCTATAATCTTTTTTCATGCAATTTAAATTTCAGAAGAGCCGATCATCGCATAATGGTTTGGAAGTTCATAGGGGGCAGCGAACATATCCATGTTGCAAGGAATTGAGTATCCATTTACCTGATAAAAGGAAAGATGGAGATATTGGTACCCCATTCCTTAAGAGGGGATGTTGACAGATTTCAAGGAACACACACACACACACACACACACACACACACACACACACACACAATTGGATCCTTCATTAAGGCTTATCAGTACAAACAAGCTGTGGGATCGTTCGGAACAGTTTCACCAATGTTTTTGAAATGTACAGGTGCCAGGAAGAAGTGCTGGGTTTACATAGCATGAAATTGCCAGCATCTATTGCTGAAATACTGAGAGAGAAAGAGCAGTTTAAAGAGAAAAGGTAGGTAAACAAACAAACAAAACCCTCCCTCTGTCCTAAGTGACTTTGAGAGTTCATATCAGCAACCTTTTTTGGACCAGAATTTGTGAAAAAAAACAATGTTTTCTTTTGGGGGTTTTTAAGTCTAAAACATTGATGATTTCCATGGTGGAATATAATTAAAAAAAAAACTTTTTAACATGTATGCAGGTCAATAGGAGTGCCTGTCACTGTTGACTTTGAATGTTGTGGCGGAAGGGGAGAAAATCTGCAGCCATTATACGCCTTGTTTTCATTGCTGTGGTCAGTTTGTTTTCTGCAGCATGCCATATTTTCTGGTGTTTGCGGGGGCAGCGGGAATCAAAATGACCATCGCCATTAAAAAAAAAAAAGCCTAATTTGCCAGGGATATCTACTGGGAAATTTGTCTGGTGGGACATTTACTGGTTAGGTATTTAGGCTGGGGTATTTAAAAGTAAGTAAATGCTTTGAAGAATGTCTGCGTGTCTGGTTCTTCCTGCCTGCATAGTTCTCTGTGTTGCAAGAGATTTTACTTCTGGTGTGAGTTTAGCTTCAGTCTTTCCTTACCCCCAAATTCTCTTTAAATTATTTCTCTTTTAGCTTTGCAAAGTTGTGTTACTGAATATCACCCACATAAGTTTAAAAGTAACCAATTTAGGGAGGGGGGAGTCATAGATTAACAATGCCTTCCTATGCATGCTGCTTTGGAATGTATAAATAAAAATAACAATTATTTTATTATTACCTACATAGTGCTTATATTGTTTACAGCATTTGAAGTGCTCAGTAATGCTGCCTCAAAGTAAAGCTGTGTCCCCCTGATTTTTACCTAGCACAAATAACATCAAAGTGGAAATTCGGAAAGAAACCCACTTCAAAGCTAATACAAGGAAGATAATCTTTGTCGTTAGTACTTAAACAACCTGTAGAACCTGGAAAGAAAGGTTACAGACGTTTGCTCTTTGCCACACTAGCTCACTGCAGACAGTACATTAAAAAAAACACAGCCCCTCAGGTCAAGTTGGCACCCCCTCAGCTCATACCCCCCCCAGCTCAGCTCCATGGGCAACCGGCCAGCTCGCCCACCCCTGAGACCAGGCCTGGGATGGATGCTTTGTCCTCTGATGATCCTGACTGTTCCATCTTCACACTGGAAGGAGAATAAGCCAATAAACACCACTTTCATCCATTAATCCAGGAGCCTACTGGGAGTTTGGATTTGCCCTTTTACAACCCAGTGTGTCCAACAGTGAATCATGACCAGTGTAAAAGGCCACACACTCAACATTTAAATTCAATTATTGATACACGCCAAAAAATACTTTATTTCGTATGCTACCTGAAGGATCATTGCCTCCCATATACACTTACCCAGACCCTGACATCAGCTTTAGCAGTCCTACTCCAGAAGCCCCTGCCAAAGGAAGCAAGGTAGGTGGCTACCAAGATAAGGGCCTTTTCTCCTGTCCCACCCCAGTTGTGTAGGTGTGAATTGGGTGAATCGTATTCTATTTTAACCAGATATTTTGCGGGGGAGTAAATTCTATGTCTCATATGTACTATGCATTAGTAATAACAAAGCTAGCGGAGATGACAGTATTCCAGCTGAGCTATTTCAAATCCTAAAAGATGATGCTGTTAAAGTGCTGCATTCAATATGCCAACAAATTTGGAACACTCAACAATGGCCGCAAGACTGGAAAAGGTCAGTTTACATTCCAATTCCAAAGGAGGGCAATGCCAAAGAGTGTTCAAACTACCCCACAATTGCGCTCATTTCACATGCCAGCAAGGTGATGCTCAAAATCCTACAAGCTAGGCTTCAGCAGTATGCGAACCGAGAACTACCGGAAGTACAAGCTGGGTTTCGAAGAGGCGGAGGAACTAGAGATCAAATCGCCAACGTTCGCTGGATCATGGAGAAAGCAAGAGAATTCTAGAAAAACGTCTATTTCTGCTTCATTGACTATGCTAAAGCCTTTGATTGTGTGGATCACAACAAACTGTGGCAAATTCTGAAAGTGATGGGAGTACCAGATCACATTACCTGTCTCCTGAGAAACCTGTATGAGGGTCAAGAAGCAACAGTAAGAACCAGACATGGAACAACCGAGTGGTTCCAAATTGGGAAAGGAGTACGACAAGGCTGCATATTGTCACCCTGCTTATTTAACTTATATGCAGAGTACATCATGAGAAACGCCGGGTTGGAGGAATCACAGGTCAGAGTTAAGATTGCTGGGAGAATTATCAACAACCTCCGATATGCAGACAATAACACCCTAATGGCAGAAAGCGAAGAGGATCTCAAGAGCCTCTTGTTGAGGGTGAAAGAGGAGAGTGCAAAAGCTGGTTTGAAACTCAACATTAAAAAAACTAAGATCATGTCATCTGGCCCCATCACGTCCTGGCATCTAGAAGGGGAAGAAGTGGAAGCAGTGACAGATTTTACTTTCTTGGGCTCCAAGATCACCGCAGACGGTGACTGTAGCCATGAAATTACAAGACGCTTGCTCCTTGGGAGGAAAGCTATGGCAAACCTAGACAGCATAGTAAGAAGCAGAGACATCACCTTGCCGACAGGGGTCCATCTAATCAAAGCTATGGTTTTCCCAGTAGTAAAAAAAGTAGCAAATCGTGTCTGTGTAAGGCAGGAGTCCCTGAAACTCTGAAATATCTACTCTATTGTATTGCCTTGAAATTTTTATTCTGATTTGAGATGTCATATGCTGTACCCTCTTCTGACTTACTTCCTAGTGCATTCTGATGAAAGATAAGTCATTCACTGTCTTTGGGATAAGGTTGGATATCTCACCAAAGAGATGGCTAATTATTTTCTAATCATCATGCGTATAAGGTCTCAGCTGATTGTAATAGCTAAACAGAAGAAACTCTGTCCCTGTGTCCTGATATTATGTCTTGCATTTTATCTTGAATGAGTCTAATGCCCGCTATCTATTTATCTATCTATCTATCTATCCATCCATCCATCCATCCATCCACCCATCCATCCATTTCCGTAGAGTACGGCGAAAATAAGGGGAACACTATCACGGAATCATGGGCTCAAGTTACAAGAAGCCAGATTCCAGCTGAACATCAGGAAAAACGTCCTGACTGTTAGAGCAATACGACAATGGAACCAATTACCTAGGGAGGTGGTGGGCTCTCCCACACTGGAGGCGTTTACATGCCATGAAGTTTCCAGGTCTACTGGTGAACTATGGGGAGAGAAACAGCACTATAAAGAGAAAAAGCAAGCAAGCAAACAAACGCCTCTCTCTGTCCAAAGTGACTTGGGGAGTATGTTTCAGTGACCTTGTTTGGATCAGAGTTTGTGAAGAAGAAAAATAAACTTTTTTATAGTCTAAAACATGGATGATTTCCTATTCCTCCTGTGTTGGGGATGGTGGAATTTTTTTTTTAAAAAAATAACCCCTTTAACGTGTATGCAAGTCATTAGCCACCATTGTAGGCCTTGTTTTCGTTTTGTTTTCGGCATCATGCCATGTTTTCTGGTGTTTGAGACGGAGATCAGAATGGCAACAGCCATTAAAAAGAAAGTTCCCCAATTTGCCAGGGATATCGACTGTTAAAAAATGTCTGGAGAGACATTTAGTGGATATGTACTGACCAATGAAATGATAGTAAAGTAGGCTGGCATTTTTAAAAGTAAGTAAATGCTTTGAAGAAATGCTAATTTCAGATCTTCAGATCTTCTGTGTGCGCCCGTGTGTGTGGGCATGGGCATGCACAGGTCTACAGGTCTCCTTCTTCCTGCCTTTATCGTTCTATGTGTTTCAAGGGCTCTCACTTATGGTTTGAGTTCAGCTTCACTCTCTCCTTTCCCCAAAATTATCTCTAAATCACTTCTCTTTGAGCTTTGCAAGCTTTTGTTGCTGAATATCACCGACAGAGACTTAAAAGTGAGTAATATGGGAAGGGGGAGTCATAGATTAACAGTGCCCTCTTATCCATGCTGTTTCAGTATGCGTAAATAAAAATAACAATTATTTCATTATTACCTACATGGTCCTTATAATGTAAACAGTATTTGAAGTGCTAAGTGCTTGGCAACGTTGCCTCAAAGAAAAGCTGTGTCCCACTCACTTTTACTCACTGGAAATCACATCAAAGTGGAAACTGAAAATGAAGCACACTTTAACACTTCTAGAAGGAAGACGATTTTTCCAGTTAGTACTCATGCAACCAGTAGAACCCTGAAAGGGGGGTTGCAGGCACTTGCTTTTGCCATCTTTGATCACTGCAGACAGGATATTCAAAAAGCACAGCCCCTCAGCTCAGCCTGGTGCCCCCAAATGCTCAATCTGCCCGCCCAGCACCCCCCCTTGTTACCTGAGGGATCATCTCCTCCCATATACACTTGCCCAGAACTTGAGATCAGCTTTAGCAGTCTGACTGCAGAAGCCCCCACCAAAGGAAGCAAGGTGGATGGCTACTATGACAAGGGCCTTTTCTCCTGGGGCATCTCAGTTGTAGAGGAGAAAATTGAGGTATCGTATTCTCTTATAACCAGAGTTTGGTGGGGGGGGGGAGTAGATTCTATTTCTTATATTAAGAAAATACCTCAGTGGACCAGTCTGAAGCTTCGTAGTGGAGGAGAAGTATATTTGAGGATAGCCTGTGGCAATTTTGAAGTAGAACTGGTCAGAAATGGCTTTTTTCTAGGAGGTTTAATTTTGATAGGCGAGCTCCTGCAGTTTGACAGATTTTGTCTGTTGTTTTTTCCCACTTGAGTTACATGGGCTACTTTGGAGGATCATTTCTCCTATTTGTTCAGCATCCCTTGGAAAACAGTTTGTCCTCTTAGGAAGGAAGAAGGAGAGGAATATGGTATGCTTCAGAAAACTATAAGGCATTTCTAGGTTTTTACCCCATTTTAAGCTGGCATTCAAATAAAAAATAATTTCCACACCAGCCACTCAGCCATTCAGGAATGTTAACTAGCACAAAGGATGTTATAGTCTTAAGCCATGTTATATTCGGGGTGAGGGGGGGGGGAGAAAAAGAGATCTACCTATTAATAAGCCAAGAGGCGTAGCTCGGTGCCGATGATCTGTCACCGTATATTTGATATACACGGATATAGATGGACAAAATTTGGAGAAACATTATACAGATTCTTAATTCTCCTATTTCTAATAACATAAATGAACAGATCACCAAAAAGATAACAAAGGGCTTTGGTTCATTGCCAACCCAGAAGCCTTTTCTCCATTATAGGGAATCTATGCACAAAACACAAAATGTACTCAAGTGGTGTTTGGTTTGAATCTCTTCTAACGCAGGAGCAACCCCAGGCATCTGCAGTCTTGATTCAGAGACTTGATGATGCACAGGGAACCTCTGTGCAGGCATTTGCATTTGGACCACTGCCAAGAAAGAACCTCCCCGGCTCCAGCCTGTGTCTTATCAAAACATTTACTATCAAAGAGGCTGCTGGTTCTTTTGCCTGAAACAATGCAAGGGAACCCCAGGGATCCAGTCATATGTGAGCATACTGAACTAAATGATGCCTTCACTTTAATGAAGCTCCTAATTCTTCTTCAAAAAGGAGAGAGTGGCAAAAGTCAGAAGAGCGATTTCTCAGGGATGACCAGAGATACAAGAAAAGATGGACACTCTCCCGTAAATGGGGACAACCGGAGTGTGGATTTGGAAACATTAAATCATCATTATCACTTACGTGACAACCCTGGTTACAGGGGACTCAGAGAAAACGTATGGTTCGTTGCACATGAAATACTGTGAAGACAGGACTCCACTGATGAGGTAGTCCCCTGGCCAGTAATAATAGGATCCTAAGTCTTGCTCTTTGTTCAAAATGGTCAAGCAGTCTGTCTTCTGCACTTGACCGGCCGCATAAGGAATCAGGAGCAACAACAGCAACAGCAACGATATCATTCTGGGTCTGCCTCCCTCCTGCTGTTCCTGTTTTCTGAGTGTCCTTTCACCTCCACAGCCAGCAAATCAGAAGACGTGAGAAAAGTCTTGCAAGATCGAGGCTGTAGTGTCTTTACAACAACGTCCAGTTCTGAGCCTAAGGCAGCGGTGGGAGGTGGTGTACTAAACTATACCACAGGCATGGTCATCTCAGCCTGTCCGAAATCTGAGCCCAGGCTCTCGGGAGCAAAGGAGATGTTTTATGCACCAAGCTTCTCAGGCACGGTGCAAGAGCATTCCTGGAGCTGCCTTTCATTCTGATGTTGACATCGTTGGTCTCCAAGGAAAACAGAAAGCAAAGATCTCTTGAGCTTTGGCAAGACTCAGAATAGATCACTATGTTTTTGATAATGATCAGGGGAAGCTTCACAGCTGCAACTTCATGGATTCTCTGAGTGCCTCGGGGCAAGCTGCAGAGCTGGGGAAAAACATGTTTGTGAGAAGTCACACAGGCAGTTCCATCTTTTGGTTGTCCAGGGGGAAAGGTGAGCCTGGCCTGGCCTGTATGCGAAAAACTCACACAAAGACCAAGATCAAGGAAATCTCTTCGGATGCATACAAGTGTTTGGGAATGTGCGGCCCTCCAGATAGCACTGGACTGCATGTTCAGCAGCCCGAACTGGCCTAGCCCATGGGGGAAAAATGCCCAGTGTGCTGTTCTCTGGGCTCTCGAGGTGAGCCCTAGTGTCCTCATCGGTGTCAAGGATGTATAGCTGGCCATAGCTTGGCAGCACATTTGACTGCACAGTGCTCATCGGATGGCAAAGTGACCCTTGCACTCTAAACACAAACGGATTGGGAGCTTGTGGCTGTGCAATCTCGAGGGGTGCATACCAGGAAGCAAAGCCTAGAGTACTGCTGTCCTTGCGAACGTCCTTCAGAAATATATTGCCCAGAATGGAGCCATCGGTGACAATGTTGAAGATGGAAATGGGAACCAAGGGTGTTGGTAGTGATTGAAAACTTTCTGCCATGGCAGCAAAGAGTTGACAATTCACACCTGAAAAGGAAAGTGTCACAGCACTCACAAGCCTTAACACAGTTGCCCATATCAAACCTGTCAATGTTGGCTGCAGGACGCAGGATGAAAGGCGCAGTCTGCCTCCTGTGTCTGGGCTGGTTTCAGATATTGAGGGATGCAAGGCTGGCCAGAGATTTGTTGGCTCCCAAAGCCGAGGGGCTGCCTGCATATGCAAGCTTCTTGAGGCGGGGGTGGAATCATCCTGGCTGGGCCACAAAGCTTCTTCTCAATGGCTGAGGGGTAGAATTTGTGCAGGGGCACGAGGTATGCTGGGACTCATGGTTCACCTACTGGTTGCTGTTACCAGTAAGCATTTGATGTCTAGGCATGGTAGTAATGTGTGGATTACGGTATATAAAGGTCATTTTGTTAAATGTAACAGCTTGAGACTTCCTTTCTGAGCAACGAATAAACTTCGACTGGGTTACTTTTAACTGTTTGTTGTTTATTCGTTCAGTCACTTCCGACTCTTTGGGACTTCATGGACCAGCCCATGCCAGAGATTCCTGTCGGCCCTCGCCACCCCCAGCTCCCCCAAGCTCGAGTCCGTCACCTGCAGAATATCATCCATCCTTCTTGCCCTTGGTCGGCCCCTCTTCCTTTTGCCTTCCACTTTCCCTAGCATCAGCATCTTCTCCAGGGCATTCTGTCTTCTCATGATGTGGCCAAAGTACTTCAGTTTCGCGTTTAATATCATTCCCTCAAGTGAGCAGTCTGGCTTTATTTCCTGTGGTATTGAACTGGTTTGATCTTCTTGCAGTCCAAGGCACTCTCAGGATTTTCCTCCAACACCACAGTTCAAAAGCGTCTATCTTCCTTCGCTCAGCCTTCCTTATGGTCCAGCTCTCACAGCCATAGGTTACTCATCATCATCATGGCGATCACTCATGACCAGGTAAGGTTGTCTTTCAGAGATAGAGTCTATGTGGATAACTCTTTAAAAGGATTAGACATTCATAGAAGATAGGTCAATCAACACATTAATCTCTAGCAGTGGGTCTGCAGGTGGCTATGAACACCGATTCTGGATCTACACAGCCTCCCACATCAAAGACGTAGGTTTCTAGCTGGAAGGTGGACACAGTGAGGGTTTGCTTGACATGCCTTCCACTGAGCTTGTTTCTCCCTTTCGCTCTGTACTCGTGCTTCTTCAGAGTCTACAGCACCTAGGGATATCAGAGAATTTCTCCACGAATCTCGGGGAGGCCGAATGCCAGCGCATTCGGCCCCCCGAAATTGGTGGAGAAATTCTCTGACATCCTCCCCCCGGGACGGGACTTACCTTGTGCGAATGTCCCTGGCGGAGGCGGCTCCGGCGGCGGAGCAGTGGCCATTTCCAAGTTTTAAAAAAAACAACATCATAGGCTACGTAAAGATTTACATAGCCTATCACAGCTAGATTTTTAAAAAACACCGTGATAGGCTACGTAAATGTTTACGTAGCCTATCACGGCTGAGTGTGGGGGAGGAACCACGCATACCCAAGTGGCGGCGCCCATGGGCGCCGCAATTTGCGTACGCATGGTTTTGTTTTTGTTTTTTCCACTCAGCCGTGATAGGCTACGTAAACATTTGTGTAGCGTATCACGGCTGATTGCAGGGACGCAAACGGCAGTAGCTACGGCCGCTGCCATTTGTGGTCCCGGCAGAACAGGATTCACAGCGGGAGGGATGGGGCGCCTCCCCCCCGGCCAGAATTTCGGGAGGGGAGGGATGGGGCGCCTCCCCCCCCAGCCAGAATTTTGGGGGGGAGGGATGGGGCACCTCCCTCTGCCAGAATTTTGGGGGGAGGGACAGAGCGCCTCCCCCCCACCGCGAATCAACGTTCGGGTTCAGGTAAGTGACTTTCGTACGTCCCTAATAGCGCCTTTAATATAGGTTGACCTCCAGTTGGAACCTTCATGAGTTAGAGCTTCCCAGTTTTCAATGCTTAGGTTACATTTTTCTAGATTAGCTTTAAGAAAGTCTTTAAAGCTCTTTTGCTGTCCACCAATATTCTGTTTTCCATTCATAACTGGGAATAGAGTAACTGCTTTGGAAGACGATAATCAGGCATTCGAACAACATGGCCGATCCAGCGAAGTCGATGTTGGAGAATCATTGTTTCAATGCTGGTGGTCTTTGCTTCTTCCAGTATGCTCACATAAGCCATCTGTCTTCCCAAGTAATTTGCAGAATTTTTCGGAGGCAGCGTTGGTGGAATTTTTTGAGAAGTTGGGAGTGGCATTTATAGATGGTCCGTGTTTCACAGGCATACAGTAAGGTTTGTAGTACAATGGCTTTGTAAACAAGCATTTTGGTCTCCCTGCTAATGTCCCGATCCTCGAACACTCTACGTTTCATTTGGGAGAATGCTACAGTCGCAGAGCTCGGGCGATGGTGAATTTCAGAATCAACATTGGCTTTTGTGGAGAGATGGCTGCCAAGATAAGAAAGGTGGTCAACATTTTCCGGCATCACATCATTAAGCTGGATTGAGGGCACTACAGAGGGGTTGGTTTGTGCTTGCTGGTAAAGTACTTTGGGTTTTTTTGATGTTAAGCGAGAGGCCAAGCTGTTCATATGCTTCTGCGAAGACGTTTAGGATAGCTTGGAGATCTTCCTCTGAATGTGCGCAGATTACATTATCATCAGTGTATTGACGTTCTATGACACAGGAAGTAATTACCTTACTTTTTGCTTTCAGCCTACTGAGATTAAAAAGTTTTCCATCTGTTCAATATATGATTGTATGTTGAATGTATTGTACATATTGAATGTAACTATGGACGGAGGTCCATAACATTGTTCAGGAGGCAGCAACTCAATCCATCCCAAAGAAAAAGAAATGCAAGAAAGCAAAGTGGCTGTCTGCTAAGGCTTTACAAGTAGCTGAGGAAAGAAGGGAAGCAAAAAGCAAGGGAGAAAGGGGAAGATATATCCAACTGAATGCAGAGTTCCAGAGAATAGCAAGGAGAGACAAGAAGGCCTTCTTAAATGAACAATGCAAAGAAATCAATTCTTCGGCATTCAGCCTTCTTTATAGTCCAGCTCTCACAGCCATACATTACTACTGGGAAAACCATAGCTTTAATAAGACGGACCTTTGTGGGCAAGGTGATGTCTCTGCTTCTTACTACGCTGTCTAGGTTTGCCATAGCTTTCCTCCCAAGGAGCAAGCGTCTTTTAATTTCATGGCTACAGTCACCATCTGCAGTGATCCTGGAGACCAAGAAAGTAAAAACTGTCACTGCTTCCATTTCTTCCCCTTCTATATGCCAGGAGGTGATGGGGCCAGATACCATGATCTGAGTTTTTTAATGTTGAGTTTCAAACCAGCTTTTGCACTCTCCTCTTTCACCCTCAACAAGTAGGGTTGGAGGAGAATTTCTCCCCGAAACATCGGGGGGCCGAGCGCCAATGTGTTCAGCCCCCTGAAAAAGTTTCGGGAAGAAATCCTCCAACCCCCCCCTGCACCCCGCACCCCCCCCCTGGACGGGACTTACCTTCACCGAATGTCCCTCCCGGTGGCTGGTCCGGCTGGCGGTTTGGCGGGTGTTAGAGCGCGGCGGGAGCGGCAGCCGGTCTTTCAACCGGCTGCCGCCGCCGCCATTGCAATGAAAGAAAAAAAAAACGCCCCCTAATAGGCTACGTGACGATTCACGTAGCCTATCACGGCTAGATCTGCAAAGTCAGCCGTGATAGGCTATGTCAATCGTCATGTAGCCTATCACGGGTGACTTTAAAAAAAAAAAAGAAGTGTGTACGGATAATGGCGGCCCCCATAGGGAGCCGCCATTCCCATTCCTTATTTGGTCGCTGTAGTCTACGTAAAGATTTACGTAGACTACGGCGAAAATAAGGGCAATGCTATTTGCGTTGCCCTTATTTTCACCGTAGTCTACATAAACATTTACGTAGACTACAGCGACTAAATAAGGAATGCGAATGGCGGGTCCCTATGGGGGCCGCCATTCGCGTACACGCTTTTTTTTTTTTTTAAGTCATCCGTGATAGCCTACGTGACGATTGACATAGCCTATCACGGCTGACTTTGCAGATCTAGCCGTGATAGGCTACGTGAATTGTCACGTAGCCTATCAGGGGGCGTTTTTTTTTTTTTTTTTACCTTTCGCGTTCGCTGCCGGGCGAGGCGGGAAGCCTCCTCCCCGGCCTGAATTTCGGCCGGGCCGAGCTGGGAAGCCTCCCCCCCGGCCTGAATTTCGGCCGGACCAAGGAGGGAAGCCTCCCCCCCCGGACGGAACTTCGCAGGGGGACCAGCGAAGCACCTCCCCCCACTGTGAACATCCTTCGAGGACAGGTGACTTTCGTCCACCCCTATCAACAAGAGGCTCTTTAGATCCTCTTCACTTTCTGCCATTAGGGTGGTATCGTCTGTATATCGGAGGTTGTTGATAATTCTCCCAGCAATCTTAATTCTGACCTCTGATTCATCCAACCCGATGTTTCTCATGATGTACTCTGCATATAAGTTAAATAAGCAGGGCGACAATATGCAGCCTTGTCGTACTCCTTTCCCAATTTGGAACCAATCGGTTGTTCCATGTCTGGTTCTTCCTGTTGCTTCTTGCTTGACCCTCGTACAGGTTTCTCAGAAGACAGGTAAGGTGGTCTGGTACTCCCATCACTTTCAGAATTTGCCACAGTTTGTTGTGATCCACACAATCAAAGGCTTTAGCGTAGTCAAAGAAGCAGAAATAGACGTTTTTCTGGAATTCTCTTGCTTTCTCCATGATGCAGCGAATGTTGGCGATTTGATCTCTAGTTCCTCTGCCTCTTCGAAACCCAGCTTGTACTTCCGGCAGTTCTAGGTTCACATACTGCTGAAGCCTAGCTTGTAGGATTTTGAGCATCACCTTGCTGGCATGTGAAATGAGTGCAATTGTGTGGTAGTTTGAACCCTCTTTGGCATTGCCCGTCTTTGGAATTGGAATATAAACTGACATTTTCCAGTCTTGCGGCCATTGTTGAGTATTCCAAATTTGTTGGCATATTGAGTGCAGCACTTTAACAGCATCATCTTTTAGGATTTGAAATAGCTCATCTGGAATACTGTCATCTCCGCTAGCTTTGTTGTTACTAATGCTTCCTAAGGCCCACTTGACTTCACTCCCGAGGATGTCTGGCTCAAGTTCAGTGGCTGCACTATCGTGGCTATCAGGGACATTCAGATCTTTCCTGTAGAGTTCTTCTGTGTATTCTTGCCACCTCTTCTGAATCTCATCTGCTTCTGTTAGGTCCCTGCCTTCTTTGTCCTTTATCATGCCCGTCTTTGCACAAAAGGTTCTCTTGAGATCTCTGATTTTCTTGAAGAGATCTCTAGTCTTTCCCATTCTGTTGTTTTCCTTGATTTCTTTTCATTGTTCATTTAAGAAGGCCTACTTGTCTCTTCTTGGAAATCTGCATTCAGTTGGATATATCTTCCCCTTTCTCCCTTGCTTTTTGCTTCCCTTCTTTCCTCAGCTACTTGTGAAGCCTCATAAGACAGCCACTTGGCTTTCTTGCATTTCTTTTTCTTTGGGATGGATTGAGTTGCTGCCTCCTGAACAATGTTACGGACCTCCATCCATAGTTCCTCAGGGTCTCTGTCTATCAGGTCTAATCCCTGAAATCTATTCCTCACCTCCACTGTATATTCATAAGGGACATGATTTAGGTCATACCTGAATGGTTTAGTGGTTTTCCCTCTGTTCTTCAATTTCAGCTGAAATTTTGCAACAAGAAGCTCATGATCTGAGCCACAGTCAGCTCCAGGCCTTCTTTTTACTGACTGTATGGAGCTTCTCCATCTTTGGCTGCAAAGGACATAATCAATCTGATTTCGATATTGACCATCTGGTGATGCCCATGTGTAGAGTCGCCTTTTGTGCTGATGGAAAAGAGTGTTTGCTATGATCAGCGTGTTCTCTTGGCAAAACTCTATTAGCTTTTGTCCTGCTTCATTTTGTACACCAAGGCCATGCCTGCCTGTTATCCCGGTAATTTCTTGTCTTCCTACTTTAGCATTCCAATCCCCTATGATGAGGAGATCTATTTTTGGTGTTAGTTCTAGAAGGTGTTGTAGGTCTTCATAGAACTGATCAAGCTCAGCTTCTTCAGCATCAGTGGTTGGGGCATAGACTTGAATTACTGTGATGTTGAATGGTTTGCCTTGGATTCATACTGAGATCATTCTGTCGTTTTTAAGATTGTACCCCAGTACTGCTTTTCCTACCCTTTTGTTGACCATGAGTGCTACTCCATTTCTTCTAAGGGATTCTTGCCCACAGTAGTAGATATGGTGGTCACCTGAATTAAATTTGCCCATGCCTGTCCATTTGAGTTCGCTGATTCCCATGTCGATGTTCAGTCTTGCCATCTCATGTTTGACCACCTCCAGCTTACCTTGATTCATTGATCTGACATTCCAGGTTCCTAGACAATATTGTTCTTTAGAGCATCAGATTTTCTTTTCACCACCAGACACATCCACAGCTGAGTGTCCTTTCGGCTTTGGCCCAGCCGCTTTACTCTTTCTGGCGCTACTTGGAAATACCCTCTGCTCTTCCCCAGTAGTATATTGGACACCTTCCGTCCTGAGGGGCTCATCTTCCGGCGTCATCTCTTTTAGCCTTGTGATACGTTCCATGGGGTTTTCTTGGCAAGAATACTGGAGTGGGTTGCCATTTCCTTCTCCAGTGTACCACATTTTGTCAGAACTCTCTGCCTTGACCTGTCCGTCTTGGGTGGCCCTGCATGGCATAGCTTATGGCTTCACTGAGTTACGCAAGCCCCTTTGCCACAACAAGGAAGTGATCCATGAAGGGGCTAGCCGTGATAGGCTATGTTAATCGTTACATAGCCTATCATGGGTTTGTTCTTGTTTTTTTGCTTTTTGGATTTTGTAATGGCAGCCCCCTTCCGCCCCCGCCGAACCGCCACCGAACCGCCGCCGGGAACCGCCGCCGGGAGGGACATTCGCAGGAGGTAAGTCCCATCCCGGGTGGGGGGTGGGGGGGCGGAGAATTTTACCGCCAATTTCGGGGGGCCGAATGCGTTGGCATTCAGCCTCCCGGAGATTCAGGGAGAAATTCTCCGCCATCCCTATGTGGTGCTGGAGAAGACTCTTACGAGTCCCTTGGACTGCAAGGAAGTCAAATCAGTCCATCCTAAAGGAAATCAACCCTGTCTGCTCATTGGAATGACAGATACTGAAGCTGAAGCTCAAATATTTTGGCCACCTCATGCGAAGAGAAAACTCCCTGGCAAAGACCCTGATGCTGGGAAAGATTGAAGGCAGAAGGAGAAGGGGACAGCAGAGGATGAGATGGCTAGATAGCATCACCAATGCAATGAATATGGTCTTGAGCACACTCCAGGGGAGGGTGCAGGACAGGAAGGCCTGACGTGCTATCATCCATGGGGTCACAAAGAGTCGGACACGACTGAACGACTGAATAACAAGTTATCCATGCTTTTTCAGTACCTATAAAGAAAAATAACAATTATTTCATTATTACCTACATGGTCCTTATAATGTATACAGTATATGAAGTGTTAAGTGCTTGGGAATGTTGCCTCAAAGAAAAGCTGTGTTCCACTCACTTTTACTCACTGGGAATCACATCAAAGTGGAAACTGAAAACAAAGCACACTTTAACGCTTCTAGAAGGAAGACCATTTTTCCAGTTAATACTCACACAACCTGTAGAACCTTGAAAGGAGGCTTATGGACACTTGCTTTTGCCATCTTAGCTCACTGCACACAGGATATTCAAAAAATAAAAGCCCCTCAGCTCAGCTTGGTGACCCCAAGTACTAAATCTGCCCCCCACCCCCCCTTGCTACCTGAAGGATCATCTCCTCCCATATACACTTGCCCAGACCCTGAGATCAGCTTTAGCAGTCTGACTGCAGAAGCCCCTGCCAAAGGAAGCAAGGTGGGTGGCTACTATGACAAGGGCCTTTTCTCCTGTGGCATCCCAGTTGTGGAGGAGAAAATTGGGGTATCGTATTCTCTTATAACCAGAGGTTGGGGGGAGGAGAGTAGATTCTATTTCTTATATTAAGAAAATGCCTCAGTGGACTAGTCTGAATCTTCGTAGTGGAGGAGAAGCATATTTGAGGATGGCCTGTGGCAATTTTGAAGTAGAACTGGTCAGAAATTACTTTTTTCTACGAGGTTTAATTTTGATAGGCGAGCTCCTGCAGTTTGACCAATTTTTTCTGTTGTTTTTCCCCACTTGAGTTACATGGGCTACTTTGGAAGATCATTTCTCCTGTTTGTACAGCATCTCTTGGAAAACAGTTTTTCCTCTTAGGAAGGAAGAAGGTGTAGAATATACTATGCCTCAGAAAACTATAAGGCATTTCTAGGTTTTTACTCCATTTTAAGCCGGAATTCAAATAGAAAAGAATTTCCACACCAGCCACTCAGGTTTTGGGAAACTCCATTCCAAAGCAGATCGTGTCTATGTAAGGCAGGAGTCCCTGCAACTCTGACACAAGGACTCCTTTATTTTAATTTTTATTCTGATTTGAGAGGTCTTATGCTGTATGCTCTGCTGACTAAATTCCCAGGGCATTCTGAGGAAAGATTGGTCATTCACTGTCTTGGGAAAAGTCAGATATCTCAACAAAGAGGTGGCTAATTATTTTCTAATCATCATGCGTATGAGCACTCAGCTGATTGTATAAGCTAAACTGAAGAAAGTATCCCTGTGTCCCTATATTATGTATTGTATTTTATCTTGAATTGGTCTAATGCCCATTACACACACACACACACACACACACAGTTTCTTCAGAGGTAAATCCCACAGAGTGCAGTAGGATTTAAAGTGAAGTACTGTAGTGGATGAGGAAGAAACAGTGCTCACCCTTAAGAAAGGGACACAACTATGGCCCTGTAATTATTCTGGAGAGGGAACCGCTGTGTGGACATTTGCATTTGGACCACTGCCAAGAAAGAACCTCCCCGGCTCCAGCCTGTGTCTTATCACAACATTTAAAAGCAAAGAGGCTGCTGGTTCTTTTGACTGAAACAATGCAAGGGAACCCCATGGATCCAGTCATACATGAGCATACTGAACTAAATGATGCCTTCACTTTAATGAAGCTCTGAATTCTTCTTCAAAAAGACAGAGTGGCAAAAGTCAGGAGAGCAATTTATCAGGGATGACCAGAGATACCAGAAAAGATGGACACTCTCCCATAAATGGGGACAACCGGAGTGCAGGTTTGGAAGCATTAGATCATCTGCATCACTTACTTCACAACCCTGGTTAAAGGGGACTCAGAGAAAACATATGGTTTGTTGCGAAAGAAATACTGTGAAGACAGGACTCTGCTGAAATCTCTTTCTCTTTCTCAAGGAAATCTCTTTGGATGCATACATTGGATGCATGGATTCGTTTGGGAATGTGTGGCCCTCCACATAGCACTGGACTGCACGTTCAGCAGCCCGAACTGGCCTAGCCCATGGGGAAAAATGATGGGCGTTGCAGTCCGAGAACATCAGGAGGTCCACATCTTCCCCATTCCTTATGCGCATGAAGGCGCACACTACGTGGGGGCATTTCCCAGCCCTGCCCCCTTTACCAGCCCTCCCAATCACACTTCTTGTGCTGGATAGGCCAGCATGACCAGTGATCCAAGAATGAATGGTGGTCGCCACACAACGGAAGGATCTCCCCCTACAAGTACTTCCAGTGAGCTCATCAGAACTGTGCATCATCTTGTTTGGGAAGAAGTGAATTATATTCAACAAACTGGGTAGTTATGAACCCAGTTTGCAGAGAAAAATGAAATGTAAAGATAAGTTTAAGGTAACTAACTTTATTATTGGAAACATTCCAAGTGTCACATCTTTAAACTTTTCAAAACTTCCTTAAACACAGTCTTCTTGATGTCGACTCCAGGGATGCCCCTGTAACGTCCTTGATCTGGTCCATCGGTCACTTGATTCTTAATTTTTACCAATAAGCGCACGTGACTCATGACAACATAGCATTGTCCATGGCAGAAGAGAGGTGTTGGCAGTTAACCATCAGCCAGAGGAAAGCCATCCAAGCTAACAACACAGAAACAATTTCAGAGACATAGATCTTACAGATTGAGCCAGAAACTTCATCATTCTGCCATTGTGATGGAGGCACAATGATACATCCATAGGTATAGCAAATGCAGCTGAGTTCTCGTGCTCAAGGACTTCAATGACATGCTAGTTCTCAGTAGCGCATGGGTAAACATTGAGTAGCATGTTAGTGAGTGACTCCAGCAAGGTGCAGCCCAGGGTGCTGTTCTCTGCTCGCTCAAGCCAAGCCATAGTGGCCTCATTGGTGTCAAGGATGTACAGCTACCATAGCTTGGAGGCACATCTGACCACGCACACAGTGCTCATCGGATGGCAAAGTGACCATTGCACTCTGAACACAAATGGATTGGGAGCTTGTGGCTGTGCAGTCTTGAGGGATGCATACCAGGAAGCAAAGCCTAGAGTACTGCTGTCCTTGTGAATGTCCTTCAGAAATTTCTTGCCCAGAATGGAGCCATCGGTGACAATGTTGCAGATGAAAATGGGAACCAAGGGTGGTGGTAGTGAAAACGTTCTGCCATGGCAGCAAAGAGTTGACAATTCACACTCGAAAAGGAAGGTGTCACAGCACTCACAACCCTTAACACAGTTGCCGATATCAAACCTGTCGAGGTTGGTTACAGGACGCAGGACGAAAGGCGCAGTCTGCCTCCTGTGTCTGGGCTGGTTTCAGATGTTGATGGATGCAAGGCTGGCCAGAGCTTTGTCGGCTCCCAAAGCCAAGGGATTGCCTGCATATGTAAGCTTCTTGAGGAGGGGGTGGAATCATCCTGGCTGGGCCTCAAAGCTTCTTCTCTGGGGGCTGGAGGGGTAGAATTGGTGCAGTGGCATGAGTTGCGCTGGGACTCATGGTTCACCTACTGGTTGCTGTTACCAGCAAGCGTTTCATGTCTAGGCATGTTAGTAATGTGTGGACTACTGTATATAAAGGCCATTTTGTTAAATGTAACAGCTTGAGACTTCCTTTCTGAGCAACGAATTAACTTTGGCTGGGTTACTTTTAACTGTTTGTTGTTAATTCGTTCAGTCGCTTCCGACTCTTCGTGACTTCATGGACCAGCCCATGCCAGAGTTTTTTGTCGGCCGTCGCCAGCCCCAGCTCCCCCAACATCGAGTCGTCACCTCCAGCATATCACCCATCCATCTTGCCCTTGCTCGGCCCCTCTTCCTTTCGCCTTCCACTTTCCCTAGTACCAGCATCTTCTCCAGGGTATCCTGTCTTCTCATGATGTGGCCAAAGTACTTCAGTTTTGCATTTAATATCATTCCCTCAAGTGAGTAGTCTGGCTTTATTTCCTGGAGTATGGACTGGTTTGATCTTCTTGCAGTCCAAGGCACTCTCAGGATTCTCCTCCAACACCACAGTTCAAAAGCATCTATTTTCTTTCGCTCAGCCTTCCTTACGGACCAGCTCTCACAGCCATAGGTTACTCATCATCATCATGGCGATCACTCGTGAGTGAGTAAGGTTGTCTTCCAAAGATAGAGTCTATATGGATAACTCTGGATTGGACATTCATAGAAGATAGGTCAATCAACACATTAATTTCTAGCAGTGGGTCTGCAGGTGGCTATAAATGCAGATTCTGGATCTACACAGCCTCCCACAGCAAGGACATAGGTTTCCAGGCGGAAGGTGGTCACAGTGAGGGTTTGCTTGACATGCCTTCCACTGAGCTCATTTCTCCCTTTTGCTCTGTACTCGTGCATCTTCAAAGTCTGTAGCACCTTTAATATAGGCTGACCTCCAGTTGGAACGCTCATGAGTTAGAGCTTCACAGTTTTCAATGCTTATATTACATTTTTCTGGATTAGCTTTAAGAAGATCTTTAAATCTCTTTTGCTGTAAACCAATATTCCATTTTCCATTCATCAGCTGGGAATAGAGTAACTGCTTTGGAAGACAATAATCAGGCATTCGAACAACATGGCCGATCCAGCGAAGTCAATGTTGGAGAATCATTGTTTCAATGCTGGTGGTCCATGTTTCACAGGATTTGTAGATGGTCCATGTTTCACAGGCATACAGTAAGGTTGGTAGTACAGTGGCTTTGTAAACAAGCATTTTGGTCTCCCTGAGAATGTTCCGAACCTCAAAAACTCTACGCTTAATTCGGGAGAATGCTACAGTCGTAGAGCTCGGACGATGCTGAATTTCAGCATCGATGTCGGCTTTTGTGGAGAGATGGCTGCCAAGATAAGAAAGGTGCTCAACATTTTCCAGCATCGCACCATTAAGCTGGATTGATGGCACTACAGAGGGGTTGGTTTGTAGGGATATACGAAAGTCACTTACCTTTTCACGGAATGTTTCGCATTGGGGCTGGCATCCTCGACGGCTGGCTCCGCTCCCTGGCCGGGCCGTGGAGCAGCCGGCCAGGGCCGTCCGCAGCCAGATTTCAGCCATTTGCATCCAGCCAGGCAGCCGTGACAGGCTACGTTAGAATTTACATAGCCTATCATGGCTAACCCCCCCCCCAAAAAAAAACAGCGTACGCAAATGGCGGGAGCTACAGCGGCCGCCATTTACATTCCCTATTTTTCGCCGATTTATCTGACGTAAATATTTATGTAAGATAAAATGGCGAAAAAAAGGGGAACGCAAACAGCATAGTGGGCGCTATTTGTGTTCCTTTATTTTTTGCCGTTCTAGCCTACTTAAATATTTATATAGGCTAGAATGGTGAAAAATAAAGGAACACAAATAGCGCCCACTATGCTATTTGCGTTCACATTTTTTTCTCTGTAATAGCCTACATAAATATTTACATAGGCTAGAACGGCGAAAAATAGGGAACACAAATGGTGGCCGCCTTAGCCGCCGCCATTTGCATACGCCATTTTGTTTTGGGGGGTTTTTGATTGGCTTGCCCTGATAGGCTACGTAAATACTTATGTAGCCTATTACGGCAAAGACCAGGATGACAATGGCGGCCACGGCAGCTAGTCGAAAGACCAGCCGCCCCCCCCCCCACTGCCGGACCCGCCATCAGACCCGCCACCATTCGGAACACCCGCCCCAGGTAAGCCTCATCCCAGGGGGAATCTGGAGGGGCAGGTGGCAGGCCGTTCCGCCATGGATTTCGGGGGGCCAAATGCCAGTGCATCCTGCCTCACTGAAATCCCTGCCAGAATTCTCCACCATCCCTATCAATGCTTTGTGCTTGCTGGTAAAGCACTTTGGGGTTTTTTGATGTTAAGCGAGAGGATAGTTTAGAATAGTTTGGAGATCTTCCTAGGGTTGGCGGAGAATTTCTCCCGGAAACTTCAGGGGGCTGAGCGCCAACCTGTTCAGCCCCCCGAACAAGTTTCGGGGAGAAATTCTCCGCCCCCCCGCCCCTTCACCCCCCCCCCCCGGGACGGGACTTACCTTTGGTGAATGTCCCTCCCAGCAGCAGGTCTGGCTGGTGGTTCATTGGGTCTTCGTCCGGGGTGGGAACGGCAGCCAGTCTTTCAACTGGCTGCTGCCGCCGCCATTCCAATAAAAGAAAAAAAAAACAACGCCCCCGTGATAGGCTACGTGCCGATTAACGTAGCCTATCCTGGCTAGATTTGCCAAGTCAGCTGTGATAGGCTACGTAAATCGTCACGTAGCCTATCAGGGGTGACTTTAAAAAAAAAAAGCGCGTACGGATAATGGCGGTCCCCATAGGGAGCCGCCATTCCCGTTCCTTATTTGGTCGCTGTAGTCTACGTAAAGATTTACGTAGACTACGGTGAAAATAAGGACAACACTATTTGCGTTGCCCTTATTTTCGCCGTAGTCTACGTAAAGATTTACGTAGACTACAGCGACCAAATAAGGAACACGAATGGTGGCTCCCTATGGGGGCCGCCATTTGCATACGTGCTTTTTTTTTTTTAAAAAAAGTCACCCGTGATAGGCTACGTGACGATTAACGTAGCCTGTCACAGCTGACTTTGCAGATCTAGCCATGATAGGCTACGTTAATCATCACGTAGCCTATCACGGGGGTGTTTTTTTTTTTAACTTTTTAGTTCGCGGCCGGGCGAGGCGAGGCGCCTCCTCCCCAGCCTCAATTTCGGCCAGGCGAGGCGGGAAGCCTCCCCCCCCAGTCTGAACTTCGCGGGGGGAGCAGCGAAGCACCTCCCCCCCACCGCGAAAAACTTCGAGGACAGGTAAGTGACTTTCATCCATCCCTAGATCTTCCTCTGAATGTGTGCAGATTATGTTATCATCAGCATATTAGGGATGTCAGAGAATTCCGCGACGGATCTCGATGAGGCCGAATGCCAGTGCATTCAGCCCCCGAAAACCATCACAGAATGAAGCCCCCCCAACCCACGAAAAGCACGCGGGATGATGTGCCCTCCACCCCCACCCCACAAAATGCGCTCGAAATGGAGCAATTACCTGGTCCCATCCGCACTGCTGTGCAAATGGCGTCCGTCCTGCGACCGCCATTTGCTTCCTCCTTCTTCAGCCGTGATAGGCTACGTAAATACTTATGTAGCCTATCACGGCTAACGTAGGGACACCATTCACGGCGGGGGGGAACCCCAACGTACACAAATGGCAGCGGCTACCACCATTTGCGTACGCTGGGGTTTTTTTTTCCCCTGCCATGATAGGCTATGTAAATATTTACATAGCCTATCACGGCTCACTACAGGGACGCAAATGATGGTGGGTACGACAGCCGCCATTTTCGTCCCTGCAGGGCTGCCCAGTGGCTGAATGTCCAGCTGTGGGCAGCCGGAGCCAGCTGGCCAGGATTCCGGGGGGAGGTACAGAGCACCTTCCCCCCCCACTGAGGATTCTGGGGTGAGGGACAGAGTGCCTCCCCCCACCTGCGGAGCCCTGCGGAGCCAGGTAAGCAGGGTTTTGTACACTCCTACAGCATATTGACATTCTATGACACAGGATGTAATTACCTTACTTTTTGCTTTCAGCCTACTGAAAAAGGGGTTTGTACCATGGTTTGTTGGTCCATAAATGGCCTTTGCAGCATTAAAACAGCCCCATGAGTCATGGGCATCTACAAAATGCTGGATTTCTTGAGCTTTCTTTATCCACCAGTTCTTCTTAAGTTCTGTAGTTCTTCTTTGGACCTCAGCCTTTGCACTGGCATAGATTTCTTTCTTAGCAGCACAGTTAATGTCTTTTTGCCATATCTGGTAATCCTTTTCTTATCAATAATATGTTCACTCTCCCTATCATTCTCATCAAACCAGTCCTGATGTTTCTTAGTTTGGTATCTGATAATTTCTTCACAGGCTGCGATAATGGAAGTCTTCAGTTTCTTCCAGTATTCCTCAACATTTTCAGGGGATTCCATAGGTAGATGTTCCTTGAGGGTTGTTTGAAAGCAGGCTCAGTTAATAGGGTCTTGAAGAGCTTGGGTGTTCATTTTACACCTTGGTTTTCTTGCTTGGAGCCTACGTTAAGGGACAATCTTAATGTCCATCATGGAATGAATTAATCGGTGGTCTGTCCAGCAGTCAGCATTTGTCATGCCTCTCGTGAAGAGTACATCGCAGTGGTCTCTGGCATGGGTAATTACATAATCTAGAAGATGCCAGTGCTTTGACTGGGGGTGGATCCATGATGTTTTAAACCTATTTTTCTGATGAAAAAGTGTGTTGGTAATGACGAGGTTATGCTCTGCACAATTAGTCAGAAGTAGAATTCCATTCTGGTTGCTATTGCCGACTCCTTCTTTCCCAATGGTCCCTGGCCACAAATCAAAATCACGCCCAACTCTTGCATTAAAATCACCCAGGGTGACGATTTTATCCTCCTTAGGTATCTCTGATAAGATGGTGTCCAGATGGGAGTAACATTTTTCTTTGATGTCTTCATCAGCATCTAATGATGGTGCATAGGCACTTAGAATAGTTGCCTGCTGGTTTTGGTGAGTTTTATTCGAAGGGTTAAGAGTCGTTCATTAATGCCAGTAGGAACTTCTGTCAAGAGCTTCATTAGATCATTTTTTAATAGCAAAGCCTACTCCGTGTATTTGTTGTTCTTGTTCAGGCAGTCCTTTCCAGAAGAAGGTGTAACCTCTTTTTTCTTCCTTCATTCATCCCTCTCCTGCTCTTCAAGTTTCTTGGAGTGCTGCTATGTCAATGTTAAAATGTCTCAGCTCCCTTGCATTGATGGCAGTCCTGCGTTCAGGGTGTTCACTATCTGTATTGTCCAGCAGTGTCCGTATATTCCATGTTCCAAAGTTCATTTGTCTTTTGCAACCGCTCAATGGTGACCCCACTGGATGCGGTAACCCAGTCAGGGAGAAGATGAGGCAGACTGTGTTTAGAGCACCATTTCTAGCCTCCTTCCCATACGGGGTGAGCAGAGTGGATCCTGAATAGGACTGCTCAGGTGTGGATATAGCTGCCGAACTACTCAACAGCCTCGGTCCTTGAGTCAGCATGACTGAATATGTATCCACCACCCATGTGCCGGTCCATGACTAGAAGCTTCCGGATTTCACAGTCCTACCCCATTGCCATTCGCCGATCGCCATGGGACTTTTGGTTGGTTGGGTTTAGCTTGGAAGGTGCCTGTGCTTGAATTTGCTTTATGTGTGGAGATCAGTATACAATGATCAACACACAGTCTTCACAGAAAAGGCTCTAATCCAATGGCATGAATATCATGACAATTGGTGGTCCTTTATCTGCTGCAGCCTTCATCTGCCTTCTCAGCCATTGTAACATACAGTCAGGGCCAGAAATACTGGAACAAGGATAACTGTTTTGGCTGTTGGCCTCTGTACACCGCCACATTGAAGTTGAAAGGAAACTAGGGATGGCAGAGAATTCCACGTAGACTACAGCGACCAAATAAGGAACGTGAATGGTGGCTCCCTATGGGGGCCGCCATTAGCCGTACACGCTTTTTTTTTTTTTTAAGTCACCCGTGATAGGCTACGTGACGATTTACTTAGCCTATCACAGCTGACTTCGCAAATCTAGCCATGATAGGCTACGTTAATCATCACGTAGCCTATCACGGGTTTTTTTTTTTAGTTTTATTGGAATGGCGGCGGTGGCAGCCGGTCAAAAGATCGGCTGCCGCCCCCGCCCCTGACGAAGACCCAACGAACCGCCGCCGGGACCCGCCACCAGGAGGGACATTCGGGAAAGGTAAGTCCTGTCCCGGGGGGGATGCGGGGTGCAGGGGGGGTGCGGAGAATTTCTCCCCAAAACTTGTTTGGGGGGCCGAACACGTTGGTGCTCGGCCCCCCGAAGTTTCGGATATAAATTCTCCGCCAACCCTAGAAATTATAGGCAGTGGCATACAGACGCCAACTGCCAAAACAGTTATCCTTGTTCCAATATTTCTGGCACTGACCGTACACTTTGTTATCTTCTGCCTATTCTGCTGTTGAGGACTTTCCTGGATTGTTCTTTGTCTGGTTCCTCCCCCTTGACCTTGCCACCATGGGTAACCCTGCTGGGAGTACGTAACTCCCGATGGCTTCACTCACGGGGTTCACTGGAACACACAAGCCCACTCACCACAGCAAGGTGACGATCCAGCAGATTAGGTTAGGAATTATACCAGTGATTGGGAACTTGTGGCCCTCCAGATAGCACTGGACTGCACATTCAGCAGCCCTAACTGGCCTTGCCCATGCAGAAAAATGATGGGAATTGCAGTCCGAGAACATCAGGAGGGCCACATCCTCCCCATTCCTTATGCGCATGAAGGTGCACACTACTTGGGGGAGTTTCCCGGCCCTCCTCCCTTTGCAACCCTCCCAATTGCACTCCTTGTGCTGGATTAGCCAGGATTTTGTTGTTTATTCAGTCAGTCGCTTCCGACTCTTCATGACTTCATGGACCAGCCCACGCCAGAGCTTCCTGTCGGCCGTCGCCACCCCCAGTTCCCCCAAGGTCGAGTCTGTCACTTCCAGAATGTCATCCATCCATCTTGCCCTTGGTCGGGCCCTCTTCCTTTGGCCTTCCGCTTTCCCAAGCATCAGCATCTTCTCCAGGGTATCCTGTCTTCTCATGATGTGGCCAAAGTACTTCAGTTTTGCCTTTCAGATCATTCCCTCAAGTGAACAGTCTGGCTTTATTTCCTGGAGGATGGACTGGTTTGACCTTCTTGCAGTCCAAGGCACTCTCAGAATTTTCCTCCAGCACCACAGTTCAAAAGCATCTATCTTCCTTCGCTCAGCCTTCCTTATGGTCCAGGTCTCGCAGCCTTAGGTTACTACGGGGAATACCACTGCTTGAACTATGTGGACCTTTGTTGTCAGTGTGATGTCTTTGCTCGATGCAGGAGAGCCATAGTGGCCTCCTCGGTGTCCAGAATGCACAGCTGGCCATAGCTCATCAGAGGCTGAACTGAGCCTTGCACCCTGAACACAAGTGCACTGGGACCTTGCAGCTGCGCAGCCTTGAGTGGTGCAGACCAGGAAGACCTGCCTAGAGGCCTGTTGTCCTTGCGAACGCCCTTCAGGAACTGCTTGCCCAGAAAGGAGCCATCAGTGTCAGTGTTGCGGGTGAAATCCGGACCTGCTAGTGGAGGTAGTGAAAACTTTCTGCCATGGCAGCTGGGAGTTGATGATTCAGTATTGAAAAGACAGACATTGCCGATATGGAAACTGTCGATGTTGGTTGCAGGATGCAGGCTGAAAGACACAGTCTGCCCCCATGCCTGGCCTGGTTTCAGATATTGACAGATGCAAGGCGGGATAGAGCCTGTTGTCAAAAGGCCAAGGGGTTGCCTGCATATGCAAGCTTCTCCAGGCGGGGGTGGAAGCATCCAGGCCGGACCACAAAGCGCCTTCTCTAGGGGCTGGAGGGGTAGAATTGGTGCAGCGGCATGAGGTGTGCTGGGACTCATGGTTCACCTACTGGTTGCTGTTACCAGTAAGCATTTCATGTCTAGGCATGTTAGTAATGTGTGGAATATGTAAAGTTCATTTTGTTAGATGTAACAGCTCAAGACTTCCTTTCTGAGCAATAAATAAACTTCACCTAGCCAACTTTTAACTGCAGATTTCTCTTAATCCCGTCTTGATTCGTTTGCCGTTTGTATGTTACTGGCATATAGGGATTAGGGATGGCGGAGAATTCCACCACAGATTTCAGTGAGGCCGAATGCACTGGCATTTGGCCCCCCAAAACCCATGGCAGAACATCCTGCCACCCCCCTGCGCCCCTGCAGATCCCCCCGGGATAAGACTTACCAGGGGTGGATGTTGCGGATTGCAGCGGCTCTAGCGGTGGCTTCGGCGGTGGCTGGTCTTCCGACCATCTGCCACCACCACCATTTCCAGTCTGGTCTTTTTTTTTACATTGACATGATAGGCTACATAAGTCTACGTAAGTAAGACTACCTATCACGTCTGGGTAGGTGAAAAAAAAAAGCGGACGCAAATGGTGGCGGCTACCGCCACCGCCATTTGCGTTCCTAATTTTTTGTCGTCTTAGTCTACATAAATATTTACATAAGCTACTACGACGGAAAAAAAAGGAATGCAAATAGCGCCCACTATGCTATTTGCATTCCCCTTTCTTTTCCCCATAATAGCTTACGTAAACATTTATGTAGGCTAAAACAGCGAAAAAAAGGGAACGCAAATGGCGGCCACTGTAGCAGCCGCCATTTGCATATGCAGGGGCTTTTTTTAGCTTGCTGTGATAGGCTACGTAAATACTTACATAGCCTATCATGGCCTGCGCAGGGACGCAAAAGGCCTCCCTGCATTAGCCATGATAGGCTATGTAAGTATTTACGTAGCCTATCACGGCTATGATCAGGAAGCAAATGGCGGTCTCAGGGCGGCCGCCATTCGCACATCAGCGCGGATGGCAGCAGGTAAGTGCTCCATTTTGCGCGCCTTTCATGCATTGGGGGGGTGGGGGCTTCATTCCGCCATGGATTTTGGGGGGCCGAAGGCACTGGCATTCGGCCTCACCGAGACCCATGGAGGAATTCTCTGACATCCCTACTGGCATATCATGGTACTTTGGCCTGCACCTCTGTTTACCCAGGTGTTCAAAGACTTTTGTGTGTGTTCATATTTGCTTTCCCTCCAATTTGCAATAGATTAATTAAACTTGACTGTTCTGATATTAAATATAAGCCTTTATAGTACAGTATTGTATCTGTGGAATCCGCATGTCAAGAGCAGTCCAATGAAGTGTGTTTCAAGGGAATCTCGCAACAGGAAGGCAGTCAAAAAGGGATGGCAAACCTACTCCCCACTTGCAAATGGAGAGATACATGCACACGGACACACAATCTTCTGAGCTGGTGTCAGTACATGGTGTCCATGGGCAGCTGCCCAGTCCCTGTGCCCTGTCCTGGTCCACTTCTGATGCCCACCCTGAGCCCCCCACAATCTCCCTCCTGTCCAGCGGTGGCCTCCACAATTTTGGAGTGGATGGACTAACTATGCAGAAAGGTAATGAAACGGGCAAAGGTGAAAGCACAGATAAGCAGTCAGAGGTCAAAACACAGTTGGGCGGTCAGTCATAGGGATGTCGGAGAATTTCTCCACGAATCTCCAGGAGGCCAAATGCCAATGCATTCGGCCCCCCAAAATTGGTGGGGAAATTCTCCGCCACCCCCCGCCATTCCCCCCCGGGATGGGATTTACCTTGTGCAAATGTCCCTCTCAGCAGCGGGTCCTGGCGGCGGTGCAGCGGCGGTGCAGCAGCGGCCGGTCTTCCGACCGGCTGCCGCTGCCGCCATTACAAAGTAAAAACAAAAAAAAATGATAGACTACATAAAGATTTACGTAGCCTATCACGGCTGACTTTGGGGGGGGGGAAAGCACATACGCAAATGGTGGCGCCCATGGGCACCGCCATTTGCATTCCTTATTTGGGCACAGGTAGCCTACATAAAGATTTACGTAGACTACGGTGAAAATAAGGGCAACGCTATGAAATGGGCAACGGTGAAAGCACAGATAAGCAGACAGAGGACAAAACACAGTTGGGCAGTCAGATATCTTACACAGTCCATAAGCAAGGCAAGAAAAAAGCAAAGGTTTAGTAACACCAAGCATCCATCACAGGGCAAGGTCCACAAGGCAAGACAGAAGCCACAGAACCTAAAGGAACTGATTCTAGCACTGGCTAGGCAGACACTGAAGTCTTTTAACTGCAAAGCCTGCTGAGCCCCACCCAGAGCTCAGCTGCAGTACATTAGAGCTCTCTGGTCAGAGATCTACTGATGAGGAGGCACTTTCTCCTGAGGAGACCTTCCTTGCAGTTGGGCACTTCTTACAGGAGCCCTGCTGATTGGCCTCTTTAGGTGATGATACTCCCTGTGACTGATGGGGGGGGTTGTTGCTCAGCCTCTGTTTCTAAGCAGAGCTCCCCTCTTGCTGTGGGGATGGACCCATGGTCCTCTCCCCACAGGGCCCAGGCTTCCCCAAGTCTCCTGATATACATGGTTCAAAGGCATTACCCTGTCTCTGGGAGGTCTATGTCCTTGGAGGAGGAGGAGGAGGAGGAGGAGGAGGAGAAGTCCAGCAGGGTCATGCCATCCCCCGACTTGGCCACCTCTGATCTAGCCACCTTTACATTCCCCACCATGTCCCCACAGTACCATTTCTCTGGGGCATTGGGGGAGATTAAAAGGGTGTCTAGAGCCAGCTTCCCTGATGTTTACAAAGGTCCGCATGGCTTATGGCTTTACTGAGTTACGCAAGCCCTTTCGCCACAACAAGGCAGTGATCCATGAAGGGGTCTTGCAAGGTAGACTCCAGCAATTCATGGAACGAGAATTGCCAGATGTACAAGCTGGGTTTCGAAAAGGCAGAGGAACTAGAGACCAAATTGCCAATATCCGCTGGATAATGGAGAAAGCCAGGGAGTTTCAGAAAAACATCTATTTCTGTTTTATTGACTATTCTAAAGCCTTTGACTGTGTGGATCATCACAAATTGTGGGAAGTTCTTTGTGGTATGGGGATACCAAGTCATCTTGTCTGCCTCCTGAGGAATCTGTATAACGACCAGGTAGCAACGGTAAGAACAGACCACGGATCAATGGACTGGTTTAAAACTGGGAAAGGAGTACAGCAGGGCTGTATACTCTCACCCTACCTATTCAACCTGTACGCAGAACACATCATGCGACGTGCTGGGCTTGATGAAGCCAAGGCTGGAGTTAAAATCGCTGGAAGAAACATTAACAATCTCAGATATGCAGATGATACCACTTTGATGGCTGAAAGCGAGGAGGAGCTGAGGAACCTCATGACGAAGGTGAAAGAAGAAAGTGCAAAAGCTGGGTTGCAGTTAAACCTAAAAAACCCCACAAGATTATGGCAACCAGCTTGATTGATAATTGGCAAATCCAGGGAGAAAATGTGGAGGCAGTGACAGACTTTGTCTTTCTAGGCGCAAAGATTACTGCAGACGCTGACTGCAGCCAGGAAATCAGAAGACATTTACTTCTTGGGAGGAAAGCAATGACAAATCTTGATAAAATAGTGAAGAGCAGAGACATCACAGTGACAACAAAGGTCCGCATAGTTCAAGCAATGGTATTCCCCGTAGTAACCTATGGCTGCGAGAGCTGGACCATACGGAAGGCTGAGTGAAGGAAGATAGATGCTTTTGAACTGTGGTGCTGGAGGAAAATTCTGAGAGTGCCTTGGACTGCAAGAAGATCCAACCAGTCCATTCTCCAGGAAATAAAGCCAGACTGCTGACTTGAGGGAATGATATTGAAGGCAAAACTGAAGTACTTTGGCCACATTATGAGAAGACAGGATACCCTGGAGAAGATGCTGATGCTAGGGAAAGTGGAAGGGAAAAGGAAGAGGGGCCGACCAAGGGCAAGATGGATGGATCATATTCTGGCTCATCACATTTCCTGTTCACGATGTCTGCTCACTCTGCAGGAACAAGGAAAATTGCACAAATCAAGCAGTAACTGAATGTGAAATGTGTGCACATTTTCCAAAATTTGTACCCATTTCCTGATTTGTGAAACTTTCCTCCATAGACTAAAGTGGGGCTGAATCAATCTCCAGGGAAATTTTCACAAATCGAACTGGGGAAGTTGCACAAATTGAACACGAGCACACATCTGCCCATTTGCAAACATTTTGCCAGACGTATGCTCATGATCACATTCAGAACTTCATTCTAGCGGTACTTGCGTGGTTTGCGAGCAAAAACAATATTCTCATATATCCCTGGTCTTTGGAAAGTGTTTTTAAACTGCAGATGGTGCAGAATGCTGCAGCCGGACTATTGACCAGGGCTTTTTACAGGTAAAATGGAACTCCCAAATTACAACAGCTTCACTGTTCGCTACTGGTCCATTTCCAGATACAATTTATGGTGCTGGTTATTACTTAGAATGACATGCATGACTTGGAATCAGGATATTTGAAAAATGAATGAATAGCATTTACTGCGTTAATCCTTAGACCATAGCATCAAAAAACCAAGTCACAGAACTTACTCAAAGTGACGTAAGACTACAGTAATCACTAATTAAAATTATTAGTTGAAATGGTTAGAATTAAAATATATTCTTAATATAAGAAGCTTTACATACGCAAAGCATGATATTACAGACTGAGATAAGAATACATTTCTCATATTTTCCAATCTCCCAGGCCAGGCACTACAGTGGGATCTACGTATTTTCCCCCATATTTTGCAGCCCTGGCTGTAATAGGGATGTCAGAGAATTTCTCCATGAATCTCGGGGAGGACGAATGCCAGCACATTTGGCCCCCCGAAATTGGTGGAGAAACGGTCTGCCCCCCCGCCCCCCCCCCCCGGGATGGGACTTACCATGCTCGAATGTCCCTGGCGGCGGCGGCTCCGGCAGCAGTTTGGCGGCGGTTCAGCGGCGGCAGCCAGTCTTCCGACCGGCTGGCGGCAGTAGCAGCCGGTCTTCCGACCAGCTGCCGCCGCCACTGCCATTTCCAAGTAAAAAAACCAAACAAACATAATAGTCTACGTAAAGATTTACGTAGCCTATCACGGCTAGATTTTTAAAAAACACCGCGATAGGCTACGTAAAGGTTTACGTAGCCTATCAAGGCTCACTTTTTTTTAAAAAAAAAGTGTGTATGCAAATGGCGGCGCCCATGGGTGCCGATATTTGCGTTCCTTATTTTAGCATGTGTAGTCTACGTAAACATTTACGTAGACTACGGTGAAAATAAGGGCAAAGCTATTTCCGTTGCCCTTATTTTCGTCGTAATCTACATAAATGTTTACGTAGACTACACATGCCAAAATAAGGAAAGCAAATGGCGGCGCCCATGGGTGCCGCCATTTGCGTACGTGCTTCTTCTTCTTCTTCTTTTAATTCAGCCGTGATAGGCTACGTAAACATTTACGTAGCCTATCACGGCTGACTGCAGGGATGCAAACAGCGGCGGCTACGGCCGCTGCCCTTTGTGTCCTGGCAGTAGATGACGTTTTGCAGCCGGAGGGACGGGGTGCCTCCCCCCTGGCCAGAATTTCGGCAGGGAGGGACAGGGCGCCTCCCTCCCCGGCCAGAATTTCGGGGGGAGGGACAGAGCGCCTCCCCCCCACCGCGAAGCAAGCTTCAGGATCAGGTAAGGGACTTTCGTCCAACCCTAGCCGTAGAAGAAGCACTCCTCCTGGCCACACACTGGGGAGATGCTTGTAGCAGAAAACACAATTTCCTCTCTACATCCCAAAATTTCATTCCCCTTATGAAGGGTTCTAAATCACAATCTCTAATATCAGTATCTTTAGCAAAGGAGATGGTTACCTTGTCGTGGTGCTGGAGCTTGAGCACCTCAATGACATCATGAGCTAAACCGTGAAGACACCCAAGACGGGAAGGTCATGGCAGAGAGGTCAGACTAAATACAATCCCTGGGGAAGGAAACAGCAACCCACCCCAATATTCTTGCCATGAAAACTCAATGGATCAGTACAACCAGAGATATGTTGGTATTCCATCAGAAGATGGGACTCCCAGGTCGGAAGATGGTCAAAATGCTACTGGGGAGGAACAGAGGATAACTTCAAATAGCCCCAGATGTGATGACGCAGCTAGCTTCAAGCCGAAAGGGGGGCTAGCTGCCGATGGTGCTGGTGGTGAACAACGAATCCGATGTTCTAAAGATCAACACACCATAGGAACCTGGAATGTAAGATCGATGAGCCAGGGCAAATTGGATGTGGTTATTGGGGAGATGTCAAGATTAAAGATAGACATTTTGGGTGGCAGTGAACTGAAATGGACTGGAATGGGCCACTTCACATCAAATGCCCACCAGATCTACTACTGTGGACAAGAGGACCACAGAAGAAATGGAGTAGCCTTCATAATTAATAATAAAGTGGCTAAAGTAGTGCTTGGATACAATCCAAAAAATGACAGAATGATCTCAATTCGAATTCAGGAGAAGCCATTTCACCTCACAGTGATCCAAATATATGCCCCAACTACAGATGCTGAAGAAGCAGAAGTAGATCAGTTCTATGAGGATCTGCAGCACCTACTGGATATTGCGCCAAACAAAGATGTTATTTTCATTACAGGAGACTGGAATGCTAAGGCGGGTAGTCAAACGACACTTGGAATTACAGGCAAGCATGGTCTGGGAGAACAAAGTGAAGCAGGACATAGGCTGATAGAATTTTGCCAAGACAACTCACTGTGCATAACAAACACTCTGTTCCAACAACCTAAGAGATGACTTTATACATGGACTTCACCACACAGTCGACATCGAAATCAGATTGACTACATCCTTTGTAGCCAAAGGTGGCGGACATCTATGGAGAATATAAAGTACCCTTCGGACTGGTGCTGTCCTGTCATCCCTGCAAAGCACCTCACTGCTCTTGGAATAGTGCTCAAGGTGATGAATAATACTAAAGCATAAATCAAATATAAATCTATAATTAAAACATAAATGAAAATAAGTTAAAGCCACATCAATAAAAGAAAAATTGCACCTGCCACTTCAAACCCACTTCAGCAAACAGCTTTATAACCAAAACCTGCCCCGAATAAAGACCCCTTTGCCTGCTGCCGGGAGGTCAACAAAGTGGTAGCTGCCCTGGTAACTTACCTTATAGGGATGTGCGAACTCACCCCCATCTCGGATTTCTGGGCACCCGCCCATCCCCTGCCCCCACTCACCAGTTCCCAGATCCCACTTGATCCCCTCCCATGCTCAGCAAGCAACCCGCACCCACCCCAGCAGCCTTGTTGAGCTCTGTGGTCACCATTTTATGACAAATAAAATGGTGATCACAAAATGCACATAGCACGACAATGCACATTTTGTGAATGCGCATATTTGTGTGTGTGCAAAAAAGCACATTTTTGCCACAATGAGCATTTTTGCGCGTATGCAAAAATGCGCATTTTGGGATTTGGAGGGAGTTGCCTTGTAAAAGCCATAGAGCCATGTTTTTCTGCCATGGCGGTGCTGGAAATGATGGATGCATATTGTTTAGGGCTTAGTCCATGGAGTCCTGTGTGATCTGGGAAGGATTTGATAGTGGTTTGCAGGGATGGATCTCTTTGGCATCTTAGTACCTCAGCAGACTCACAGACTTTATTTCTGAAAGTTAGGATATATAAATAAATGCATGAATGAAAGAATAATACATATATGCATACACAATTACAATAAAAAGAGAAACAGAAGGCGTAGAGGGAACCAAAGGAGCTATGAGGGAGTGAGAAAGAGGGCTAAGAGTGAGGTTTCGGAGCCCTGGTCTCACCTCCATCCCCAGAAACAGAGAAATCCTATGGCACTCTCAACACTGTCTATTACTGCACTGCAGAGCAAATCGACAGTTGACCTTGGCCAGGCATTTACTATAGAAGCAATATCATAAGAGACAAGGCCAAGATACTCCTTTAGCCTGATTGTCCACACAACACAGCCTGGTTGGGGACTGTACATTATGAAACTTTCTTCAGCTGAATAACAATGTCAAGCCAACGTGTACCAAAACTGAGTGTTAACCCAGTCAACAGCTCCCAGTGGAGGCTAGTGGCTCCAGTTTTGGTGGGGCTAGATTCCAGGGTGGTTCAGCACGTTGGACTCCTCCTTTCAAGTTCTGGCTGATTCTGTCTGAAACCCAGAATGGGTTCACAGCTCCACTGAAATCAGGGCTGCCAGCCTGCACTGGCAGCTGCCCCAAATCTCAGGCTGAGAGTGTCAGGATCTAAAGTTTAAATGGCCCGGTACCAAAAACTGAGCATAGGATTATCCCATATCAAATATCTCTCTGTTCAGGAGACTGTCTGCTTCAAGATAAACCATTCCCTCCAATCAAAAACATCATTTCTGTGCAGTAAATGTGTGATGACCACAGATGACAATGACAAGCAAGGAAATTGAAGTACCGAATTAAAATCCTGCATTCTTTGAGAATAGTTCTTGATGACAACAAGTGCATGAAACCATCATAGGAAGCAGAGCAATTACAATACACAAGCCATTAACAAGCAAACAAAAATCCATTTTATGTCTTGCATTCAGGGCTTTCCATGTGCACTCAAGCTGCAAAATGCTGGCACACTCAGCTGTTAAGGGCCACACCTTCAACAGATGCATTTTTTAGACAACATGGGTATGGCATAGTCGCAGCCTCACCCTATCTCAGATGCGGATGGTGGTCACTGGCAGAGTGATAGCCCCAAGGCTCAGCTTTGCCTGTCTCCTGTAACAGAAACACTGAAACTGTGCAACTGAAGCGATAAGCGCATCAAAATGCTCTGTTAACAATGATCTCACCAATACTAGTATCTCTTCCAAACTTACGCCAAATATTCTTCCACAACTCTACTTCTATGGATCAGATGCCCTAGTTTGTTTTGAACATGATATGCTCTTTCGTATTCAGATCAGGTCTCAGTACAATAATGTAGCACTTGGGAAGAAAGATGCAGCCCAACAGCCCAGCACTGGAGGCCAAAATCGAGAAGACCTGCACAGCCACCATGTATTTCCCCTTGGTGCTCAAGTAGGAGGGCACAAAGGACAGCCAAACACTGCAGAAGACCAGCATGCTGAAGGTGATCAGTTTGGCTTCATTGAAGGCCCCAGGCAGCTTCCTGGCGAAGAAAGCCACTGTGAAACAGATGGCAGCCAAGAAGCCCATGTAGCCAAGGGCAGTATAAAAGAAGACAACAGATCCTTCATTGCATTGCAGGATGATCTGTCCAGGCTGGGAGTGCATGTCACAATCGGGGAATGGGGCAGAGCTCCCCATCCAGATGATGCAGATGACAACTTGGACACCAGAACAAGAACTTACAATGGAGTTTGCAAGACTCTTCCCCAGCCATCTCTTCACTGTGTTCCCTGGTTTTGTGGCCAGGAAAGCCAACACCACCGTGATGGTTTTGGCCAACACCGAAGAAACGGCAACTGAGAAGATGATGCTGAAGGCTGTTTGTCGGAGAAGGCAAGTCACTTTCCTTGGCCACCCCATGAACAGGAAGGAGGACAAGAAGGAAAGCATGATGAAGATGAGGAGAATGTAGGACAGGTCTCGGTTGTTGGCCTTGATTATTGGAGTTTCTTGGTATTTCATGAAGATTCCTAATACGAAGCCCGTGGATAAGGACAAGAATAGACTAAAGGAAATCAGTACAATCCCCAAAGGTTCTTCATAGGTGAGGAAGGTTATCTCCTTGGGGACACATTGATCTCGGTCCTTGTTTGGATGCTGATCTTCCGGACACTTGATGCAATGGTCAGCATCTGAGAAGATGGAGAGTGAGTTCAGCAGGATTCACATCAACTGTACCTCCAGAAAAAAAATGTGCAGTTGAGCAGGGAGAGAGACAAACATTCCCTCACAGAGGACCTGTTTTGTGACCAGACCAGTATATGGCCTCATCACCAAGCGAGGACCTTAGTAGTAGCATGGCCAGGAAAGGTACTGTAATATCTCTGTCTAGAGAGCAGTTGTCAGTCAGAGAAGAACAGAGAAGAGTAGGCTATATGGATTGATGGGCTGACTTGGAATAAACACAGCTCCTTACCTGGTTTAAATTTGGAAAAGCGAGTCTATTTATCCCATCATTGTTCGGGGTAAGGGAGTGTCTTTGAGGTTATCCTCTTCTCATCTTTATAATAATCCTGTAAGGCATGTCAAGCTACCTGGTAGCTGAGTGGCTTGTGATTTATTTATTTACTCAACTAACGCCCCACATTTTACCACAAGACGGTGCTCAATGGACTTCTGGTTACCTTTGAAATCCGGAGTAGGAAACTGCCATAAAGCTTTCTTATTTTTTAATCAAGTTTTATTAAAGAGGTTTAAAAAAACAGAAGACTGAATCAGCATTGGGCGGTGGAGTACTCTGATCACCAGAAAGTGGGGGTTCTACCATTTTCACATCCCCTTTTCTGTCACGGACCCCCTACTTGACTGCCACAGGATCGCAGCACAGTGCAGACAATTCTCTGCGTATAATGGATAAAGGCCCACCATGTCTATACATGCTGCCCTGTCCCAATCATGAATAAGTCAGAGTGGTGTTTTTTTGGGGGGAGGGCATGATTTATACCAGGAAGAGTGTGCACTAAGCATCCCCCCTGCTTTGCACCACACAGATTCACTCCCATCGTATTTTCTTTCTACTCACTTCATAGGATTAATGGTGGAGATTACAAAATAAACTAAAGCCAAGTAGGGGTCAGAGTTCAAAAAGTCTGTAGCATCTGTTCCAAAGATGTATGAATATTTAATGTGTTAATTGAAATGCTTTTGAGACTGCACATCAGAACAACGATCACAATGATGTACAGACCAGAAGAATAAAACATTGTAGAAGAAGAGCAAGTAATAACAAATAAAATTAGCATTCAGTCGAATGGAACAAGCCTTCATTAAAATCATGTTATGTACTAGAAGGGCATCATGAGGTATTTCAGGCTGAGCAGAAGTGAATGGCCCATGACCATAAGGGATTCCCATGAGGTTTTACACTAGGAGCAACAGTCATTTATGAAGCCTTCTTCTCTTACCTACTCATGGATTGTTTTGCTAAAGGTGTTTAAGAGAAAAGAAGAGAGAAGTAAAATAGGGCTGTGGAGACTATTCGGCATATTCAAGGAGTTGCCCTAGGCAACTCCCATTCTTCTGATCTTGCCTACCTTCCTGAATGGAGATGGTTCCTTCCGCACATGGAGCGCAAGCATAGCAGCATGGTGGCTCTCCTTCTTGGACTTCCTTGTAGTATCCACAGCGACAGCTCTCAGTGCATCTGGAATGAGGTATGGTCTAGCAACAAAGAGAAGGAGCATCCAGGAAAACAGTGTTATGAAACTATGGAAATGAGTCCTACAATTTAGACAGGACCCAACAGGGTTTCTAGCTCTTGTGACCCTGAGTGAAGTAAAGAAGTGATCCCAGGTCCTAGTTTCTGGGAACCACTATTATGCATCACAACATGGCATGGAAGTTTTTGGTCTGTTTGTTTCAAAATGTATATGCCCCCTATACAATAATGTACTCAAGCCAATATAAAAACTGGAGGAGAAAAGGTACGGCAATGAAGTAAACTAAAAGACAATCCCAGAAGAACAGAAATTACAAGCAACAGCAATAAAAGGGCAATCTTCAAAACAGGTGCATGCAATGACGGTGAACGATGGGGGAGGGAGATGAGCTTTTTGCTGGAGGATAGGCACTACCATTGGAAAGGCCCTCTCCTCTTCCCCACTTTGACCTTATACCAACCATTCAACACAAAAGGATCACAACATGAAAATCCCTTTCAAATAATAGAAAGGCCTCTTGAAACAGAAAGGACTTCCTGCCTGAGACTCATGGCAGACCAACATCTCCAGGGGCGTTGCCACACCACAAAAGGCTTTCCTGCCAATTGTCACCAGCCAAATCTCAGCTGGCCTTGCCACTTGGAGGAGGCCTCATCAGATGCCCTAAGGCGACATATCCAAGAGTCACATGGAAGAGGGCATTTTTACTAGGGCGGTTAGCCATGTCATCCTGAATCCCTAGTGTATCTGGGTGCTGCGGTGCAAAGCGATGCAATTCCGGAGCAGGTCAGAATCAGGCCAAAGCACTCCAATATGGGTTGGATCACTCTGAAGTGCTTTGGGGGTGCTTCAGCCCAATGAGGACAGCAACCCCACCCAGCTGTGTGAGCCCCTCACTCCTTACCTGGTCTCCAAGGTAAGACTAAGATGGTCAAAAATAAGGAGCGCAAATGGCAGTGGCCGTAGCCACTACCATTTGCGTATGTGGTTTTGTTTTTGTTTTGTTTTTATGCAGAGCCATCCGCGGCCGGAAATACGGCTGCGGACAACTCTGGCCTGGGCCTGGCCAGCTGCTCCATGGAGCTGCCACGGAGCACAGCCGACCATTCAAGGATTCCGGGGGGAGGAACGGATCGCCTTCCCCCCGTCAAGGATCCGGGGGGTGGGACAGAATGCCTCCCCTCCACACACTATAAACATAATCTGTGGAAAGGTAAGTGACTTTCGTACATCCCTAGCCGCAGCCCGAGTTCTGGCTGCGGCTGGGCTGCTGCAGCCGCAAATGGCGGCCATTGTAGCGGCCGCCATTTGCGTCCTTCCAGGTGGCCGCGATAGGCTACATAAGTATTTATGTAGGCATTCACAGCAACGAGCAGGGACCCAAACAGCATAGCGGTGGCCATTTGCGTCCCTGCTCTTTGCCGTCATAGGCTATGTAAATACTTACGTAGCCTATCATGGTAGCTGGAAGGATGCAAATGGCAGCTGCTACGACGGCCTCCATTTGTGGCTGCAGCAGCTGGCTGAGAGACCAGCTGCCACTGCCGGAGCGGCCGCCGGCCCACCGCCTCTGCACCTGCCCCAGGTAAGCTTCGTGCTGGGGCGATTCTGCGGGGTGGCGGGGGGTGGGAGGCCCTTCCGCCACAGGTTTCACCACCTCTTTAACTCAATCCCATTCTACCCATAGTGGGGCCATAATTCAGCCGTAGAGCACCTGATTTACAGGCACAAGGTCCCAGGTTCAATCCCTGGCATGATCTCCTGGTAGGGCTGCAATAACTCCTGCCTGAAACCCTGGAGTGTTGCCAGTCAGTGTCAACAATACTTGGTTAGAGGAGCCCATATTTTTGGAGGCAGCTACCTAATTTGACCCTTGAATTCAGTACGAATTGGGAGTAATGAATAACTGACTGGATAGACATGTAGCCTAACACATGTCTGTCCAGGGGCTCGGGGAGGTGTCAATATAACTGTGGTCACGGGCAGGGGGAGGTATGGCCTTGGCAGATTAACGGGCCAGTTGAGGAGAAGAGGGGCTAGACACCTTACAGCTGTCCCCTCTTCTGGTTCTTCCCCCAACCTGATGGTTCCTGACGGCCTTATCGGTCTGCCCTCGGGTCTGATGGTGCTGATGCTGAATGCCTGGTGGGCCCCAAATAAAATCTCCCTCATCCATGATTTGATTGTGGATGACGGGGCTGACCTCGTATGTATTACTGAGACTGGGGTCTCACTGAGAGCCAGTGTGGTGTAGTGGCTGGAGTGTTAGACTGGGAGCCAGGAGATCCGGGTTCTAGTCCTCACTTGACCACAGAAGCTCACTGGGTGACTTTGGGCCAGTCACAGACTCTCAGCCCAGCCTACCTCACAGGGCTGTTGTTGTGAGGCTAAATGTAGAGGAGAGGGATTAAGTATGCTGCCTTGGGTTCCTTAAAGAGGAAAAAAGGCAGGTTATAAATGTAATAAAAAAAATGGGGTGGGGGAACTGGGAGGGGTCACTCTCTCGCAGCTGTGCCCTCCTGGGTACTCAGTGCAGCACCAACACCGACTTGAGGGCCGGGGAGGGGGGGTTGCCATGGTCTATAGGAATTCAATCTCCCTCTCTAGGCTTCCTGCTCATTCGAGTGCAGATCTTGAGTGTCTTTACCTTGTGTTGGGTACACAGGACAGATTAGGGATTCTGTTGGTGTACCGCCCATCCCGCGGCCCATCAGACTCCCTGCCTGAGCTGATGGAGGTGGTCTCAGAGTTGCTGTTGAGGACCCCTCAGGTGATGGTCCTGAGGAATCTCAACTTCCATGCCAAGGCTGCTGTATCTGTGGCAACTCCAGACTTCATGGCCGCCATGACAACCATGGGGCTGTCCCAATATGTCATTGGCCGAACGCATATAAAAGGACACACGCTTGATCTGGTTGACTTGACTGGGCAGGAGGATGGTGATCTGAAAGTGGAGGAATTAACATCTGTCCATTTGGCATGGTCAGATCACTTCCTGTTGAGGTTTAGACTCCTGGCAGCCTTTCCCCTCTGCAAGGGTGGGGGACCTATTAAAATGGTCCACCCCCAAAGGCCCCCAGGGGGGTTCTGCTGGTATGGCTGGTGCTCCTGTCAAAGCCCAGGTCACTCTGGGGAATGCAGAGATGACTCGGGCGGTTGACACTATCGTGCCCAAGCACCCCCTCCCTCTGGGCAGAGCCCAGCCAGCTCCTTAGTATTAGGGATGGCAGAGAATTCCGCCACAAATCTCAGTGAGGCCGAATGCCAGTGCATTCAGCCCCCCTTAATTCATGGCAGAATGAAGCCCCCCCGGCCCACCACCACGCGAAATTTGCGTGAAACGGAGCAACTACCTGGTGCCCTTCGCGCTGCTTTGCGAAAGGCGGCCAGGTCTGCGGCTGCCATTCGCTTCACCATTTTTCCCGTGATAGGCTACGTAAATACTTACATAGCCTGTCACGGCTAACTCAGGGATGCCATGAAAGGCTACGTAAATATTTATGTATCCTATCGTGGCGAAAAAATGGGATGCAAATGGCTCAGCTATGCCTGAGCTGAGGGCAATGAAGCAAGCGAGGAGACGGCTAGAATGCAGATGGAGGAAAACTCGTGCTGAGTCTGACCAAACACAGGTAAGAGCTCACTATCGAGCCTACTCTGTGGCGGTGAGGGTGGCCAAGAGGCAGTGCTTTTCCCCCAGTATTGCGTGTTCTCAGTGTCATCCAGAGGAGCTTTTCTGAGTGGTTTGCGGCCTGTTCCATTCTGGGCCAGGGAAAGACAATTGTGAGACTCTCGGTTGCACGCTGTGACGGGTTTGCACGGCACTTCGAAGATAAAGTCACTCCGAATTTGTCATGAATAACCTCTCGCCTGGATTACTGCAATGCGTTATACGTGGGGCTACCTTTGAAAACGTTCCGGAAACTTCAGTTGGTCTGAAACAGGGCAGCAAGAGTGTTAACAGGGAGTGGCCTGCGAGATCATATTACGCCAGTACTTTTCCAGCTGCACTGACCGCCAGTCCATTTCCAGCCCCGATTCAAAGTGCTGGTAGTAACATTTAAAGCCCTTAACAGCTTGGGATCAGGCTATCTGAAGGATCGCCTCCTCCCATGGGTTCCTTCCTGCTGCCCAGACCCTGAGATCATCCTCAGAGGCCATTCTCTGTGCACCCCTGCCAAGGAAGTGAGGCTGGTGGCTGGCGCGAAGAGAGCCCTTTCTGTGGTGGCTCCCCAGCTGTGGAATGAGCTCCCTAGGGAGGTTTGCCTGGCACCTACATTGTACTCCTCCTGGCACCAGGTGAAGACCTTTTTATTCTCCCAGTATTTCAGCATTTCAGCTTCCTAGTCTTTTAGCTTCAGTGTTTTAAGTCTGTATTGTAAAATCTCTGCGTTGCTGAAAGGTTTCATTCTGGTTGTAGTGTTCTGTTGTGGTTTCAAGCTTTCATATTTTGCATTGTTTCATGCTGCGCTTTGTAGTTTTAATTTCTGTGAACCACCCAGAGAGCTTCGGCTATTGGGAAGTATAGAAATGGAATAAATAAACAAATCAAAGGCTTCTAGCACTGGCATATGTAGTGAGTTGGTTTGTGAGCAGAAAATGTGAACTCCACAGAGCTGAAGGTGAGTTGTCCTGAGTATCACAGTAGGATTGGGCGACTCTCCCAACCCTGTCCCCAGGTCAATTAGATTCCCAGGCTAAATGTTTCGAGCACCTGTTGGGTAAGGGAGAAGCCCCCCTACTCTTGTGAATGTGTCAGCCGGTTGGTGTGAGAGAGGAGGGGAGAGGCATTGCTCATGGGTAGAAGGAGGCATCTAACAGAGAAGCTTGTAAGATCCCGCTTGCTGGCTCCTTTGGTCGTGCTCTAAGGAGGAATAGGTGACTATTAGGAGGAGGGCTTTTTCTGCTGTAGCCCCCCGGCTGTGGAATGAGCTCCCTAGTGAGGTTTGCCTGGCACCTACATTGTATTCCTTCCAGTGCCAGGTGAAGACCTTTTTATTTTCCCAGGCATTTTAGCATTTTAGCTTACAAGACTTTTAGCTTTGCTGTTTTAAACCTGTATTTTAAATTCCTACACCGCTGCTTGGTTTTATTGTGGTTGTATTGTTATATTGTGGTTTAGATGTTCTATATATTTAAAATTGTTTTATTGCGGGCTGTTTGGTTTTAATTTTTGTGAACCACACAGAGAGCTTCGGCTATTGGGCGGTATAGAAATAAAATGAAATAAATAAATAAATAAATAAATATTTAGAAGCTGGGGGTGGCGGTGGGAAACACAAGACAGGCTGGATATTCTTAGAGCTTAAGAGATGTCACAAGCCATTCATAGGACGCAAATCCTTTCCCCTACCTTATTAAAATGGCTGGGCCATGCAATGGCTTCCTGCTTAATGGTGAGTTTCATGTCTAAAGATGCCTGTCTCTCCACACTCCCAATCGTCACTCTAGCACGAGACTCATTGGGAAACATCACCCAATTCACGATATCAAAGTCAGCTGCCAGTTCCCCAGTCTTATCCAGATACAGGCCGCCCATGGAAGCATTAGAAAACTGGATGTCTCGTAAGGAAGTGTGAAGCTAGAATGACAGAGAAAACAGCCCGGATTTAGAAGTCATGAAAATGTAGGCCATATCCTAGGTTTCACCACTTTGAGCTGTGAACTTCCATGTTCAGTGCACATCCCATCCGGGCTCACAATGCCATTCTTTGGCTGTTCACAGTCACAACTAGAGTTGTCAGAATAATCCGCAATCAATTCAAAAGGGATCATATTTAAGAGAGGGCTTTTCCCAAGTTGCACAGATTAGGGAAACCTGCAGGACTTTTTGTTGTTGTTTTACCGGGGGGGGGGGAGGTGCAAGTGCACATTAGTAAAACGTGCGCCTTGGCACATGACCAAAATGTTCATACAAAAAAGTGCATCCCATCAATGAACAGATGGCAGAAGTAAAGATGCCTGATCATCTGCAGAGATTTTAAAACAAATCCTGCCCATTTCTACTCATAATGAAGATACCAGGCATGTTCAGACATCATGCTAAGCCATAATGGTTAAGGAATCTCTGCTCACCTTGGTGGCTTAGCATGCCATGTGGGGGAGAAAACCACATTCCTCATGCTTAGCAAGCCACCCTGACTAACCACCCCTCTGCAAAAGTGTTAAGGTGCCCGAGGTGACTTATCGTATCATCTGGTGGGCTCCCCAGGGTTTCAACAGGCTCCAGAGGACTTCCAGGCCATGACCATACGTCTGCTGGATAGAGTCTCTTCCGCTGTGGGCAATGCTTTAACTGCCATGGGCCTTCTCTATGGCCATGTGCTATTTTGGACCCTGGAGAGGCCACCAGGACTGAATGCCAGGAGCCCTTTCGTGCCACAGAAGTTGGGATGCTCACAAAATATATCAAGAAGATAGCCAGATAACAATGGAGAGAGGATGGTTACCAAAATGAAAACAACATTGGGGGAAAAGGTCATATACCTTCTAGGGTGCCACAGCTCAAGAGATCAAAGAATGATCACCGAATCTTAATTTCTGAAACCACCCTTGCGGGTAGCAGGGGAACTGGAGTTCAGTGCCTCCAGCACCAGTGTAGAAGACACAGAAGGATATGAGGTTTGATGGTAGAATCATAGAATCATAGAATAGTATCAATGGAAGGGGGCTATAAGACCATTGCATCCAACCCCCTGCTTAATGCAGGAATCCAAGTCAAAGAATCCGTGACAGGTGGCTGTCCAGCCTCGTCTTGAATGCCTCCAGTGTGGGAGAGCCCACCATCTCCCTAGGTCATTGGTTCCATTGTCGTATTGCTCTGTCAGGAAGTTTTTCCTGATGCTCAGCTGGAATCTGGCTTCCTGTAACTTGAGCCCATGATTCTGTGTCCTGCATTCTGGGATGATCGAGAAGAGATCCTGGCCTTCCTCTTTGTGACAACCTTTCAAGTACTTGAAGAGCGCTGTTGTATCTCCCCTCAGTCTTCTCTTCCCAAGGCTAAAGATGTCCAGTTCTTTCAGTCTCTCCTATTAGGGCTCTGTTTCCAGTCACCTGATGATCTTTCCTGCCCTCCTCTGAACCCTCTCCAGTTTGTCTGCATCCTTCTTAAAGTGTGGTGCCCAGAACTGGACACAGTACTCCAGATGAGGCCTAACCAGTGCTGAGTAGAGGGCAACTTGTACTTCATGTGATTTGGAAGTCTCATATTCAGCTTGTGATCGATGATAGGGATGGCAGAGAATTTCTCCCCGAAACTTACGTAGCCTATCATGGCATGCCCCCCCCCCCAAAATGGCATATACAAATGGCGGCGGCTATGTCAGCCGCCATTTGCATTCCCTATTTTTTGCCATTTTATTCTGCATAAATATTGACTTAGGCAATTATGGCGAAAAAAAGGGAACCACAAATAGCGTAGCGGGCGCTATTTGTGTTTCTTTTTTTTTTTGCCATAAAAGCCTACGTAAATATTTACGTAGGATAAAACAGTGAAAAATAGGGAACACAAATGGTAGCCGCCGTAGCCGCTGCCATTTGCGTATGCCATTTTTGTTGTGTGTGTTTTGCTTGGCTTGCCGTGATAGGCTACGTAAATACTTATGTAGCCAATGACGGCAAAGACCAAGATGGAAATAGCAGCCTTGGCAGCCGGTCAAAAGACCAGCCTCCGCCGGAGCCGCTGCCATCCGGACCATCCGCCCAAGGTAAGCTACTTCCTGGGGGGCATCCATGGGGGGGGCGGGGGGCAGGCCATTCCCCCACGGATTTCGGGGGGCAGAATGCCAGTGCATTCGGCCTCACTGAAATCTGTGGTGGAATTCTCCGCCATCCTTAGCTTTATGTTTCTTGTTTTCTGATTGTACTGAAATTGCCTGTGCTTTGTCCTGTATTCACTGGAAGTTCACTAGTATGGAAGTGTGTGTTACAAGAAAAAGATTTTTTTAAAAGAAAAAAAAAACATCATTAGCTGCCTCCCCCTTGACCTCCCCTGCCAAACTCCTCTGGCCAACTCCTGTTTTCTCTCCCTGTTCACTCCCTCTGATCGTTCGCTCTTTGGGAGCTGGCTTCCTTGCATAGCCCCTAGACCACCTAGAGAAACTTCCTCTGCTCTGCTCACCTGGGAGGTGGGAAACAGATTGAAACTTCCTGCTCACACAGCTGCAGGGATCACTCAGGCCTTACACCCCCTCAATACAATTGGAGCTCTCAGGAGCACATGGTGAGCACACGGAGACTCAGAAGGGAAAGAACAGCCTCCTGGGCTTACTCCATCCCACTCACTGCTTTGCCTTCATCGCCTCTTCCCCTGCAACTCTCCTGCAACTCCTATCTGCTCTCCCTGTTCGCTTGCTCTGATCACTCACTCTCTGGGAGCTTGCTTGCATCTATAGTCCTGAGACCAGCTGGAGCAGCTTCCTCTGCACTGCTAAGGTAGGAAACAGGAAACAGACATATCAAAGGAGATGTGAGATCAAGTAGAATCAACAGCGTGGATTTTCCCTTGTTTCTTTTAATTGTCATCCTTCATGAGACCAAGACTGATTCAGTCACATAACCAGAGAGGGAATCCAAATGGAAAGGAGCTAGACAATCACGAACTGCAGCTGGGCTGCCAACGCCCTCCCTCTTGAGTTGTTTTTGTTCAGTTGTTCAGTCATGTCCGACTCTTCATGACCCCATGGACCATAGCACACCAGGCCTTCCTGTCCTCCACTCTCTCCCGGAGTGTGCTCAAATTCATATTCATTGCATCGGTGATGCTATCTAGGCATCTCATCCTCTGCTGTCCCCTTCTCCTTTTGCCTTCAATCTTTCCCAGCATCAGGGTCTTTTCCAGGGAGTTTTCTCTTTGCATTAGGTGGCCAATATATTTGAGCTTCAGCTTCAGGATCTGCCCCTCCAATGAGCACTCAGGGTTGATTTCCTTTAGGATGGACTGATTTGACCTCCTTGCAGTCCAGGGGACTCGTAAGAGTCTTCTCTAGCTCCCTCTTGAGACCACTAGCCAAAGGGGGGTATTAGGACTGGCAGCGGTTCTCCAAAACCAGGGCTGTGAACAGAGTCCCCATCATGGTTTGGATGCAACTTTGGGCCTTTTGAAGCAGCCCTGCTTTGCTTCAGGCTGATTCTGACCCCATCCACTTCCCTTCAGACCCCAATCCAAAGCAAGATTTGGAATGGATATCTGAATCATTCTGATATGACATGTTCTCATTGACTGGCATTGAAAAATAGAAATGGCTGTCAGGTTTACAGTTTTTGTGCTAAACACATGAAATTTGGGAACCTGGGATCTTCCATGAAGCGGATTCCACCTGCCAAATTTCAGACAGTCTGGCATAGTAGTTGTTGTGCTAAAGGTAAAAAGGTAAAGGTGTCCCCAACCAGTCATGTCCGACTCTAGGGTGTGGTGCTCATCTCAGAAATACAAACCACACTCAGGAGGGATAATAATCCGAGAACATAGTTATTGAAGTGGAGGAATTCACTCGCCCCAATTCTGCTGTAGGTTTCTGTGAACTGCTTCTTTGGTCAGTGACGTCTGAACACTGCAACTTGCCTCCGCATTCAGCTGCTCCACTACACCAGCACTCACTATCTGGACCGGGGGAGAGCGTGACTGCCAACCAGGGCTGCGAGTCCCAGTCCCACCTTGTCCACCCCTGCCCCTGCCTACAAGATCAAAAGAAAACAAATGCTGGACTGCCTAAAAGCAAGGCAGGAGGACAACAGAAGACAACGGGGTTGTCAACTGTTGTTGTTCTTGCTGTTGTTTAAAGGAAATGTGATCAAAAATGGGAATGGAAGGAATACAGGAATGGAGAAGTGTGGAGGCGGGGGGAGGAGAGCCAAGAAAAAGGACAGGAGAGTAGTGTGTGTGTGTGTGTGTGTGACTGTGTGTGTAAATCTAGAGAGAATGAAAGTAAGGGCAAACAAATGGTTGAGAATTGAGAAGGGTGTCGTGGACGTGAAAGAAAGAGGCAAGGGAAGGAAAAGGAAAGTAGTTTTTATTGTATTTCTCCTTTTTAAAATAAACAGTCAAGAAAAGAATGAAGTGTAAAACCTAATAGAGAAGGGGCAGGGGAGAGACAAAGAACCAGGAACAGAAAGAGGGAAACTCAACCTCCGTACTTTTCGAGTGTTTGGGTTTTCAAATAAAGGATCTACAAATGAAAGGAAGGAAGGAAGGAAGGAAGGAAGGAAGGGAAAGAAAAGAAAAGAAAAGAAAAGAAAAGAAAAGAAAAGTTTGATTGGGAAGGAAGAAGAAAGCACAAGCACACACACCCCATATAGATTTAGCCAAATCTCCCTAACCACACTCCGTAAACCAAAACCACTACCTAATCAGTGCTCGCTCTCTCCCTCTCCCTCTCCCTCTCCTCCTCTCTCTCTCTCTCTCTCTCTCTCTATCTCTCTCTCACACACACACACACACACACTGAAATGAAAGCAGACTGATCTCTCCAATGTATCCACTCCAATCCTGCCCCCCTCCTCCACCACTGTCACTGATTGGAGACTGCTGGGTTACACTCTGCCCGAATTGGGCAATTGGAGATGCCATTCACCAAGGCTCACCATTTCCTCCTCCCGCCTCCCCCTCCTCTCCCCCTCCCATATCTTTTGCAAGTTGCTACATTGTGGAGATGGGTTGTCTGTGCTTCAGAAGGCATCAGAATGGATGGATGGACTCACCTCTGTCCAAGGCATGGGAGAGGTCCAAGAGCCCCCCGCCTAGCCTCCTAGCTTGCCTCGAAAGGTCATCCAAGAGAGCTACCCCACCCACCTCCACAGGGGTTAACTGCTGGAGTCCTCAGCACACATGGGCCCAGCAAGCAAGCCATCCTCTCTTTGCAAGGAGAAGATGGCTAGAGAGGGTGGTGTGCTGAGGCCTCATCGAGACAATGCCAGCTGGTAAGGGCTTTCTTGACAGCTGACAGGGCCAGATGAGGCCTCAGTGCTGTATATAGCCCAGCCACACATGCCATCTCCTCCTTGCAAGGAGGAGAGAGTGAGAGTGGTTGGGGGGGTGAGAACTCGGGGCTGTTCCCAGCTGCTCAGAGGCCAGCACTGTTGGCTAGGGATGTTAGAGAATTCTGCCACGGATCCCAGGGGGGCCGAATTCCAGTGAATTCAGTCCCCTGGAATCCATGGTGGAATGGAGCCCCCCGCCGCTCTGCCTCGCAAAAGCCCCGCGAAACAGAGGCGACCTGGCCACAGCTCCAGCACCTCCAGCCACTGGCGGGCTGCTGTGGACACAAATGGCGGCCCTCATAGCGGCCAACATTTGTGTCCCTATGCCGGCCCGTGATAGGAAACATATATATTTATGTAGCCTATCACGGCTAAAGCAGGGACGCGAATGTCGTCCCCTACACCATTTGCATACCCACTTTAGCCATGATAGGATACGTAAATATTTATGTAGCCTATCATGGCTAAGACAGGGACGCTAATGGCATCCCCTACGCCATTTGCGTCCCTGCTTTAGCTGTGATAGGCTATGTAAATATTTACGTAGCCTATCACTGGCTTGCGTAGGGACGCAAATGGTGTCCCCTACGCACGACGCCATTTGCATCCGCACCAGCACAGCAGCGGTTGGAGGCCCGGCTGTGGGTTTTCCCGGCTGGCCGCGGAGCGGAGCCAACTGGGCAGGATTGTGGGAGGAGGAATGGATCACCTCCCCCTCATCGAGGATTCCAGGGGGAGGAATGGATCACCACTCCCAACAGGGGAACCCGGCGGTGCCAGGTAAGCGGGGTTTCGTACACCCCTCCTGTCAGCGCCACATGGCTCAGTGAGCGGGGTCAAAGGGGCTGGGTGGGGGGAGTCTACTGGCCTCTCAGATGAAGGTGGGTGCTTGTGACATCCCTTTTTACCACAGGCTGCACCCACCTGGTCATACCCCATCCTCCACAGCTAGGTTTTATTCGGAGGGCATCTAATCGGGCACATTGCTGCAAACTCCCTGTGCACTTCATGAGACCGCAATCAGAGAAATGGATCCCAATGGGTCTTCTAAAACAAAAACATTAGGTTGACTGCAGGGTATCCTGATGGTGCTTCACAAAAAAACAACAACTGGTTCTCAATGGGCCTGGGGCTTCATTTGTAAGGGATTTTTGGAGGAGGGAAGCTACTTGAGCATGTAATGGTGGCAGGAAACAGGGTCTACAGGCTGCCTGCACTGCCATGCAGGACGAACAATTATCTGCTCTAACATATGTTTGGTTATCTTCATCATGACTCTTTATGGAAGTGTTGCCCAAGGAAAAGGGAATACCTGCCAGGGCTGCAGCATTTGACAGTCCCGCCTTTCTCCTTCAACCAGCATCAACATCCGCTTGGGTCGGGATGAATATGCAGCATGTAAGGCATGGGCCACAGCTTGGATGCTGCTATAAGTAATGTAGCTGTCCTGAGACAGGACTCTCTCAATCTCCTCCTGGGGCAGCGTTGCCTGTTTCTCTTTCTCTCTGCAACCTATCCAAATTTTCATGGACAAAACATGCTTTGAACTTGAACACTGAAATGTTTCATCCCAAAACTGTGCCAGAGAAGAGAAGTATGGCTCATAGTAGTCATATTTTGTCATTATTTTAGTCTTCATTCTGAAGGACAAAGAACCGTGGAGGAAATGGAAGTAAGAAGGTGCAATAGACAAGTTGATGTCAAAGTTCGGAAAAGCTGGTGTGATCCAGAGTTGGGTTTTGCCCCAGTTGGGTTCTTTTCGAGTGTTCGTTGAATAAAAATCAACGGAAAACAGCCATAGTGGGAATCCGCATAGTAAACAATTACCTTCACTTCTTTCCCCCAGAAAGAAAGGTCGATCTGGAATATTTGATGTATGATATTTCGTGGTAGCCTTTTGAAGAAAGCGACACAAATTCCACTGCTGATCATCAGGGGTGTCAAGGCACCCTGGAACCTCTCCCCATTCTCAGTGTCTGGAGCAAAGAGACCGACCCACGTCCATCGGAAAAATAGGAGCAGCTGGACGATCCCCGAGTACTGGGCTTCCTCCTTCGGGGCCATGCGGTAGACAAAAGGGAACTGACTTTTGTCATTAGAAACAGGAGTAGCAATGCCATAACTGATCTAGGGAGCAAAGTAAAGTCAGAGACGGTAGTTTAGTATCAGTTTGTTTTCTGGTTGAAGGTCAAATATTTTTGGCTAAAATGGAAGGACGATTATGTACCCTGTCTTGGGTTCCATAAAGAGGAACAAGGGCAGGATATAAAATACATACATACATACATACATTTTTTACTAGTGTACAAAGAGCAAAACAACTTTGGAACAGGATACCTGCCAGAGCACCAATACAATCCAGTTCTATTGAAAATATTTTTCTTTCTCCCTTTCTCTCTATGTTCTTTAAAAAATAATTTTTAACATGGAGTTTTATTCTTTTACCTTATCTTGTATCTTTTACTGCCTCCTCCCATATGTGCCTGCCCGGACCTTAAGATCATCCTCAGCGGCCCTCCTCCGTGAGCCCCTGCCAAAGGAAGTGAGGCGGGTGGCTACTAGGAGGAGGGCTTTTTCTGCTGTGGCACCCCGGGTCTGGAATGAGCTCCCTGGTGAGGTTCGCCTGGCACCTACATTGTATTCCTTTCGGAACCAGGTGAAGACCTTTTTATTTTCCCAGGCAATTTAGCATTTTAGCTTTCTAAACTTTTAGCTTTGCTGTTTTAAATCTGTATTTTAAACTCCTGCACTGCTGCTAGGTTTTATTGTGGTTGTATTGTTATATTGTGGTTTTAATGTTCTATATATTTTAAACAGTTTTATTGTGTGCTGTTTGGTTTTACTTTTTGTGAACCGCCCAGAGAGCTTCGGCTATTGGGTGGTATAGAAATGAAATAAACAAACAAACAAACAAATAAATAAATAAATATTGTTCACCACTCCGAATCTGTCTAGACGTGGAGTCAAATATAAATGTAAATGAATAAATACAGAAATGAATTCAGAAATAAACAAAGAAATAATAAATGCCCTACAGGGCCATGCCTTCAAGAGAGAGATGGGTGACATCATAACTTCTGGGGCAGAATCATGGCAGTGGTCATGTGGGGGGTTGCAAGAACTGCTGGGGAGGGTTCTCGTTCCTGTCAGCCACGACTGTTTTCTGCAACATCTGCATCGGAGAGCCTTTCAAGACATGATTAAAGGTGCAATACTATACAAATAGATGGGCACTCATACCTCCACTGAAGTCAGAGGCAACCTCCGATCCAATGCAGGGCAGAACCAGCGCAAAGAAGGGGATTCCCTCTGTGTTGCACTTTGCCTTAGATGGATGTTTTCACGTCTCTATGTGTGGCTTCGGGAAGGGGCAGGAACCGGGCTGGGGATCATATGGAAAGCTGTATAGTACAGCTTCTGTGGTCTCCTGCCATCCGTGCCCCCAGGGATGCCCAGCCTCCCATCCCAGAGCTCCACCACTGCCATGACTCACCTCCACACACTCCAGAGAACCATTATGCCCAGGAGGCACAGGGACTGAAGAGCGAGAGCTGAGCCCAAGCAGTGCTCTGCTCCCCTTTCTATGCACCCGGCCTCCTTTCCGCTCCCCATTCACACCTGTGGGATTCTGTAGTTGCTTGACATGGAGGAAATGTGGAGGGAGAGGTCTGATTCAGCCCCTTCAAGAACGGCCAGCAGGTGATTCTTCCTCCCGCAGCTGTAATGTGGAATGTTGCTTTCGCCCCCAGCAAGGAGCTGCAGCATGGCGTAGGAGGTGGCTCTTCCGTCGAAGAAGGACTTTTAGATGTTGTAGCCCAGGGTGACATTGGGCAAGAGCCTGGGGTTCCGGTTGATCTCCTGAACAGCAAACATGAAGGACAGGATGTGCCATTTCTTTGTAGTATGGAAACTGCAAAAAATAAACAAAAATTAAATGCAATGCCTCGTGCTGTCGTTCTCCACTGAATGAAAACATATCTCAGGTTCTTTCTTTTATACCCCCAAATTCTTTTTCATGTGTTTTCAATCCCAGAAGAGCCGGTCATCACATAACGCTTTGGACATTCATAGGGGGCAGCAAACATACCTGTGTTGCAAAGCAATTGGGTATCCATCTACCTGATGAAAGGAAAGATGGAGATATTTGTACCACATTCCTTGAGAGGGGATGTTGGAAGATTGCAAGGATCAAGGATATATGTGTCTGTCTGTCTGTCTGTCTGTATTTAGATAGGTAAATCTCTCTCTCTCTCTCTCTCTCTCTCTCTCTCTCTCTCTCTCTCTCACAAACACACACACACACACATGCCTTTTGTTAAGGCTTATCAGTAAAAACTATCATTCTGTCATGTAAAATCATAATAGGGGTGGGGTATCATTCAGAATGGTTTCACCAATGTTATTGAAAATTACAGTTGCCAGAAGAAGTGTTACGTTTACATGCCATGAAGTTTCCAGGTCTACTGGTGAACTATGGGGAGAGAAACAGCACTATAAAGAGAAAAAGCAAGCAAGCAAACAATCTCCTCTCTCTGTCCAAAGTGACTTGGTGAGTATGTTTCAGCAACTGTGTTTGGATCAGAGTTTCTGAAGAAGAAAAACGAACTTTTTTAAAGTCTAAATCATTGATGATTTCCTACCTATTCCTCCTGTGTTGGGGATGGTGGATTTTGTTTTTTTAAAAATAACCCTTTTTAACATGTATGCAAGTCATCAGCTGCCATTGTAGGCCTTGTTTTCATTTTGTTTTCTGCATCATGTCATGTTTTCTGGTGTTTGAGAGGGAAATGAAAACGGCCACAGCCATTAAAGGAAAAAAAAAAAGTTCCACAATTTGCCAGGGATATTGACTGGAAAAACAATGTCTGGAGGAACATGTAGTGGGTATGTACTGGCCAATGAAATGATAGTAAAGTCGGCTGGTGTATTTAAAAGTAAGTAAATGCTTTGAAGAAATGCTAATTTCAGGTCTTCTCTGTGCGCCCGTGTGTGTGGGCATGGGCGTGCACGGGTCTACGGGTCTCCGCCTTCCTGCCTTTATCATTCTATATGTTTCAAGGCATTTCACTTCTGGTTTGAGTTCAGCTTCACTCTCTCCTTTCCCCAAAATTCTCTTTAAATCACTTCTCTTTTAGCTTTGCAGCTTTTGTTACTGAATATCACCCACGGAGACTTAAAAGTGAGTAATATGGGGAGGGGGAGTCATAGATTAACTGTGCCCTCTTATCCATGCTGTTTCAGTATGCGGAAATAAAAATAGCAATTATTTTATTATTTCCTACATAGTCCTTATAATGTATACAGTATGTGAAGTGTTAAGTGCTCGGGAACGTTGCCTCAAAGAAAAGCTGTGTCCCACTCACTTTTACTCACTGGAAATCACATCAAAGTGGAAACTGAAAACGAAGCACTCTTTAACGCTTCTGGAAGGATCACCATTTTTCCAGTCGGTAGTCACACAACCTGTAGAACCTTACAAGGAGGGTTACAGACACTTGCTTTTGCCATCTTAGCTCACCACAGACAGGATATCCAAAAAACACAGCCCCTCAGCTCAGCTTGGTGACCACAAATGCTCAACCTTCCCCCCCCAGCATCCCCCTTCCTACCTGAAGGATCATCTCCTCCCATATACACTTGCCCAGACCCTGAGATCAGCTTTAGCAGTCTGACTGCAGAAGCCCCCACCAAAGGAAGCGAGGTGGGTGGCTAGAAAGACAAATGCCTTTTCTCCTGTGGCATTCCAGTTGTGGAGGAGAAAATTAGGGTATCGTATTCTCTTATAACCAGAGTTTTGGGGGGGGGGAGTTGATTCTGTTTCTTATAATGAGAAAATGCCTCAGTGGACCAGTCTGAAACTTCATAGTGGAGGAGAAGTGTATTTGAGGATGGCCTGTGGCAATTTTGAAGTAGAACTGGTCAGAAATTGCTTTTTTCTAGGAGGTTTAATTTTGATCGGCGAGCTCCTGCAGTTTGACAGATTTTGTCCGGATTTTTTTCCCACTTGAGTTACATGGGCTACTTTGGAAGATCATTTCTCCTGTTTGTACAGCATCTCTTGGAAAACAGTTTGTCCTCTTAGGAAGGAAGAAGGTGTAGAATATACTGTGCCTCAGAAACCGATAAGGCATTTCTAGGTTTTAACCCCATTTTAAGCCGGAATTCAAATAGAAAGGACTTTCCACACCAGCCATTCAGCCATTCTGGAATATTAACTAGTCCTTAATAGCATGAAGGATGTTAATAGTCTTAAGACATGTTATATTCGGGGTGAGAAGGGGGAGAGAAAAAGAGATCTACCTATTAATAAGCCAAGAGGCGTAGCTCGGTGCCGATGATCTGCCACTGTATATTTGATATACACGGATATAGATGAACAAAATTTGGAGACACATTATACAGATTCTTAATTCTCCTATCTCTAATAACCTAAATCAACAGATCACCAAAAAGATAACCAAGGGCTTTGGTTCATTGCCATCCCAGAAGCCTTTTCTCCATTACAGGAAATCTATGCACAGAACACAAAATGAACTCAACTGGTGGTTGGCTTGAATCTCTGCTAACGCAGGAGCAACCACAGGCATCTGCAGTCTTGATTCAAAGACTTGATGATACTGAGTGACAGGAACTACACTCCTGCCCAGCAGAACCTGTTCCCCCATGACCCCATGTGATACTGCCTAGTTCTGGTACTTCACTCTCTTCTTCGATGTCTCTTCAGAATAAACAGGGCCATCAAGCATCCATTCATGCAAGACTTAATCTTGGACCAGCAGCAGCACTTCAGGGGAAGTTTTGGGAAACTCCATTCCAAAGCAGCTAAAAGAGATGACGCCGGAAGATGAGCCCCTCAGGTCGGAAGGTGTCCAATATGCTACTGGGGAAGAGCAGAGGGTATTTCCAAGTAGCGCCAGAAAGAGTGAAGCGGCTGGGCCAAACCCGAAAGGACACTCAGCTGTGGATGTGTCTGGCGGTGAAAAGAAAATCCGATGCTGTAAAGAACAATACTGTTTAGGAACCTGGAATGTCAGATCAATGAATCAAGGTAAGCTGGAGGTGGTCAAACATGAGATGGCAAGATTGAACATCGACATCTTGGGAATCAGCGAACTCAAATGGACAGGCATGGGTGAATTTAATTCAGGTGACCATCATATCTACTATTGTGGGCAAGAATCCCTTAGAAGAAATGGAGTAGCACTCATAGTCAACAAAAGGGTGGGAAAAGCAGTACTGGGGTACAATCTTAAAAATGATAGAATGATCTCAGTACGAATCCAAGGCAAACCATTCAACATCACAGTAATTCAAGTCTATGCCCCAACCACTGAGGCCGAAGAAGCTGAGGTTGATCGGTTCTATGAAGACCTACAACACCTTCTAGAACTAACACCAAAAAAAGATGTCCTCTTCATCATAGGGGATTGGAATGCTAAAGTAGGAAGTCAAGAAATCACCAGGATAACAGGCAGGCATGGCCTTGGTGTACAAAATGAAGCAGGACAAAAGCTAATAGAGTTTTGCCAAGAGAACATGCTGATCATAGCAAACACTCTTTTCCAACAGCACAAGAGGCGACTCTACACATGGACATCACCAGATGGTCAATATCGAAATCAGATTGATTATGTCCTTTGCAGCCAAAGATGGAGAAGCTCCATACAGTCAGTAAAAACAAGACCTGGAGCTGACTGTGGCTCAGATCATGAGCTGCTTCTTGCAAAATTTCGGCTTAAATTGAAGAACGTCGGGAAAACCACTAAACCCTTCAGGTATGACCTAAATCATATCCCTGATGAATATACAGTGGAGGTGAGGAATAGATTTCAGGGATTAGCCCTGATACACAGAGTGCCTGAGGAACTATGGACGGAGGTCCGTAACATTGTTCAGGAGGCAACAACGAAATCCGTCCCAAAGAAAAAGAAATGCAAGAAAGCCAAGTGGCTGTCTGATGAGGCTTTACAAGTAGCTCACAAAAGAAGGGAAGCGAAAAGCAAGGGAGAAAGGGGAAGATATACCCAACTGAATGCAGAGTTCCAGAGAATAGCAAGGAGAGACAAGAAGGCCTTCTTAAATGAACAATGCAAAGAAATCGAGGAAAACAACAGAATGGGAAAGACTAGAGATCTCTTCAAGAAAATTGGAGATCTCAAGGGAACGTTTTGTGCAAAGACGGGCATGATAAAGGACAAAGAAGGCAGGGACCTAACAGAAGCAGATGAGATTAAGAAGAGGTGGCAAGAATACACAGAAGAACTATACAGGAAAGATCTGAATGTCCCTGATAGCCATGATACTGCGGTCACTGAACTTGAGCCGGACATCCTCGAGAGTGAAGTCAAGTGGGCCTTAGGAAGCATTAGTAACAACAAAGCTAGCGGAGATGACAGTATTCCAGCCGAGCTATTTAAAATCCTAAAAGATGATGCTGTTAAAGTGCTGCATTCAATATGCCAACAAATCTGGAACACTCAACAGTGGCCACAAGACTGGAAAAGGTCGGTTTACATTCCAATTCCAAAGAAGGGCAACGCCAAAGAGTGTTCAAACTACCGCACAATTGCACTCATTTCACATGCCAGCAAGGTGATGCTCAAAATCCTACAAGCTAGGCTTCAGCAGTATGCGAACCGAGAACTACCGGAAGTAGAAGCTGGGTTTAGAAGAGGCAGAGGAACTAGAGATCAAATCGCCAACATTCGCTGCATCATGGAGAAAGCAAGAGAATTCCAGAAAAACGTCTATTTCTGCTTCATTGACTACGCTAAAGCCTTTGATTGTGTGGATCACAACAAACTGTGGCAAATTCTGAAAGTGATGGGAGTACCAGACCACCTTACCTGTCTCCTGAGAAACCTGTACGAGGGTCAAGAAGCAACAGTAAGAACCAGAGATGGAACAACCGATTGGTTCAAAATTGGGAAAGGAGTACGACAAGGCTGTATATTGTCGCCCTGCTTATTTAACTTATATGCAGAGTACATCATGAGAAATGCCGGGTTGGATGAATCAGAGGTCGGAATTAAGATTGCCGGGAGAATTATCAACAACCTCCGATATGCAGATGATACCACCCTAATGGCAGAAAGCGAAGAGGATCTCAAGAGCCTCTTGTTGAGGGTGAAAGAGGAGAGTGCAAAAGCTGGTTTGAAACTCAACATTAAAAAAACTAAGATCATGTCATCTGGCCCTATCACTTCCTGGCATATAGAAGGGGAAGAAATGGAAGCAGTGACAGATTTTACTTTCTTGGGCTCCAAGATCACCGCAGATGGTGACTGTAGCCATGAAATTAAAAGACGCTTGCTCCTTGGGAGGAAAGCTATGGCAAACCTAGACAGCAGAGTAAGAAGCAGAGACATCACCTTGCCGACAAAGGTCCGCCTAATCAAAGCTATGGTATTCCCAGTAGTAATGTATGGCTGTGAGAGCTGGACTATAAGGAAGGCTGAGCGCCGAAGAATTGATGCTTTCGAACTGAGGTGCTGGAGAAGACTCTTACGAGTGCCCTGGACTGCAAGGAGGTCAAATCAGTCCATCCTCAAGGAAATCAACCCTGAGTGCTCATTGGAAGGACAGATAATGAAGCTGAAGCTCCAATATTTTGGCCACCTAATGCGAAGAGAAAACTCCCTGGAAAAGACCCTGATGCTGGGAAAGACTGAAGGCAAAAGGAGAAGGGGACGGCAGAGGATGAGATGGCTAGATAGCATCACGGATGCAATGAATATGAACTTGAGCACACTCCGGGAAAGAGCGCAGGACAGGAAGGCCTGGCGTGCTATGGTCCATGGGGTCACGAAGAGTCGGACACGACTGAACGACTGAACAACAACAATTCCAAAGCAGATTGTGTCTGTGTAAGGCAGGAGTCCCTGCAACTCTGACCCAAGGACTCTTTTCTTGTAATTTTATTCTGATTTGAGAGGCTGTATGCTGTATGCTCTGCTGACTAACTTCCCAGGGCATTCTGAGGAAAGATTGGTCATTCACTGTCCTGGGAAAAGTCAGCTATCTCAACAAAGAGGTGGCTAATTATTTTCTAATCATCATGCGTATGAGCACTCAGCTGATTGTACGAGCTAAACTGAAGAAACTGTATACCTGTATCCCGATGTTATGTCTTGTATTTTATCTTGAATGGGTCTAACACCCATTACACACACACACACACACACACACACCTGGCTTCTTCAGAAGTAAATCCCACAGATTGAGGTACTGTAGTGGATGAGGAAGAAAGGTGCTCACCCTTAAGAAAGGGCCACAACTATGGCCCTGTAATTATTCTGGACAGGGAACCTCTGTGCGGACATTTGCATTTGGACCACTCCCAAGAAAGAACCACCCCAGCTCCAGCCTATGTCTTATCACAACATCTACTATCAAAGAGGCTGCTGGTTCTTTTGGCTGAAACAATGCAAGGGAACCCCATGGATCCAGTCATATGTGAGCATACTGAACTAAATGGTGCCTTCTCTTTAATGAAGCTCTGAATTCTTCTTCAAAAAGGACAGAGTGGCAAAAGTCAGGAGAGCGATTTATCAGGGATGAGCAGAGATACCAGAAAAGATGGACAGTCTCCCCTAAATGGGGACAACTGGAGTGCCTGTTTGGAAGCATTACATCATCAGCATCACTTACGTGACAACCCTGGTTAAAGGGGACTCAGAGAAAATGTATGGTTCGTTGCACATGAAATACTGTGAAGACAGGACTCCACTGATGAGGTAGTCTCCTGGCCGGTAATAATAGGACCCTAACTCTTGCTCTTTGTTCAGAGTGGTCAAGCAGTCTGTCTTCCACAGTTGACCAGCTGCATAAGGAAGCAGCAGCAGCAGCAGCAGCAGCAACAGTATCATTCTGGGTCTGCCTCCCTCCTGCTGTTCCTGCTTTCCGAGTGTCCTTTCACCTCCACAGCCAGCTAATCAGAAGATGTGAGAAAAGTGTTGCAAGATAGAGGCTGCAGTGTCTTTACAACAACATCCAATTCTGAGCCATAGGCAGCGGTGGGAGGTGGTGTACTAAACTACACCACAGGCATGGACATCTCAGCCTGTCCGAAATCTGAGCCCAGGCTCTCGGGAGCACAGGAGATGTTTTATGCACCAAGCTTTACAGGCATGGTGCAAGAGGGTTCCTGGAACTGCCTTTCATTCTGATGTTGACATCGTTGGTCTCCAAGGAAAACAGAAAGCAAACATCTCTTGAGCTTTGGCAAGACTCAGAATAGATCACTATGTTTTTGATAATGATCAGGGGGAAGTTCACAGCTGCAACTTCATGGATTCCCTGAGTGCCTCGAGGCGAGGTGCAGAATTGGGGAAAAACATGTTTGTGAGAAGTCACACAGGCAGCTCCATCTTCTGGTTGTCCAGGGGGAAAGGTGAGCCTGGCCTGGCCTGTATGCGAAAAACTCACACAAAAGAGCCAAGATCAAGAAAATGTCTTCGGATGCATACCAGTGTTTGGGAATGTGCGGCCCTCCACATAGCACTGGACTGCACGTTCAGTAGCCTGAACCGGCCTAGCCCATGGGGGAAAACGATGGGAGTTGCAGTCCGAGAACATCAGGAGGGCCACATCTTCCCCATTCCTTATGCGCATGAAGGCGCACACTACCTGAGGGCGTTTCCCAGCCCTGCCCCCTTTGCCAACCCTCCCAATTTCACTTCTTGTGCTGGATAGGCCAGCATGACCAGTGATCCAAGAACAAATGGTGGTCACCACACAATGGAAGGGTCTCCCCCTACTAGTACTTCCAGTGAGCTCATCAGAACTGTGCATCATCTGCGTTGGGAAGAAATAAATTATGTTCAACAAATTGGTTAGTTATGAACCCAGTTTGCAGAGAAAAATGAAATGTAAAGATAGGTTTAAGGTAACTAACTTTATTATTTGAAATATTCCAAGTGTTACATCTTTGAACTTCTCAAAACTTCCTTAAACACAGTCTTCTTGGTGTCGACTTGGAGGTGCATCTGACTGCACAGTGCTCATTGGATGGTAAAGTCAGCCTTGCACTCTCAACACAAACAGACTGGGAGCTTGTGGCTGTGCATTCTTGAGGGGTGCATACCAGGAAGCAAAGCCTAGAGTACTGCTGTCCTTGTGAACGTCCTTCAGGAATTTCTTGCCTAGAATGGAGCCATCGGTGACAATGTTGCAGATGAAAATGGGAACCAAGGATGGTGGTAGTGAAAACGTTCTGCCATGGCAGCAAAGAGTTGACAATTCACACTTGAAGAGGAAGGTGTCACATCACTCACAACCCTTAACACAGTTGCCGATATCAAACCTGTCGAGGTTGGTTGCAGGACACAGGACAAAAGGCGCAGTCTGCCTCCTGTGTCTGGGCTGATTTCAGACGTTGAGGGATTCAAGGCTGGCCAGAGCTTCGTTGGCTCCCAAAGCCGAGGGATTGCCTGCATATGCAAGCTTCTTGAGGCGGGGTTGGAATCATCCTGGCTGGGCCACAAAGCTTCTTCTCTGGGGGCTGGAGGGGTAGAATTGGTGTGGTGGCACAAGGTATGCTGGGACTCATGGTTCACCTACTTTCTGTTAAAAAGGTAAAGGTAAACTTGTCCCCAACCAGTCGTGTCCGACTCTAGGGTGCGGTGCTCATCCGCGTTTCTAAGCCAAAGAGCCAGCGCTGTCCGAAGACGCTTCCGTGGTCATGTGGCCGGCATGACTGAACACCGAGGTGCACGGAACGCTGTTACCTTTCCCGCTGAGGTGGTACCTATTTATCTACTTGCAATTTCTTGCTTTCGAACTGCTAGGTTGGCAGGAAACTTTCTGTTACCAGTAAGCATTTGATGTCTAGGCATGTTGGTAATGTGTGGATTACTGTATATAAAGGTCATTTTGTTAAATGTAACAGCTTGAGACTTCCTTTCTCAGCAATGAATAAACTTTGACTGGGTTACTTTTAACTGTTTGTTGTTTATTCGTTCAGTCGCTTCCGACTCTTCATGACTTCATGGACCAGCCCATGCCAGAGTTTCCTGTCAGTCCTCGCCACCGTCAGCTCCTCCAAGGTCGAGTCCGTCACCTCCAGAATAGCATCCATCCATCTTGCCCTTGGTCGGCCCCTCTTCCTTTTGCCTTCCACTTTCCCTAGCATCAGCATCTTCTCCAGGGCATTCTGTCTTCTCATGATGTGGCCAAAGCACTTCAGTTTTGCCTTTAACATCATTCCCTCAAGTGAGCAGTCTGGCTTTATTTCCTGCAGTATGGACTGGTTTGACCTTCTTGCAGTCCAAGGCACTCTCAGGATTTTCCTCCAGCACCACAGTTCAAAAGTGTCTATCTTCCTTCGCTCAGCCTTCCTTAAGGTCCAGCTCTCGCAGCCATAGGTTACTCATCATCCTCATGGCAATCACTCGTGACCGGGTAAGGTTGTCTTCCGAAGATAGAGTCTATGTGGATAACTCTTTAAAAGGATTAAACATTCATAGAAGATAGGTCAATCAACCCATTAATCTCTAGCAGTGGTTCTGCAGGTGGCTACGAAGGCCGATTCTGGATCTACACAGCCTCCCACAGCGAGGACATAGGTTTCCAGCTGGAAGGCGGTCACAGTGAGGGTTTGCTTGACATGCCTTCCGCTGAGCTCGTTTCTCCCTTTCGCTCTGTACTCGTGCTTCTTCAAAGTCTATAGCACCTAGGGTTGGCGGAGAATTTCTCCCCGAAACTTCGGGGGGCCGAGCACCAACGTGTTCAGCCCTCCGAACAAGTTTTGGGGAGAAATCCTCCGAACCCCCCCCCGCACCCCGCACCCCCCCGGGACGGGACTTACCTTCACCGAATGTCCCTCCCGGTGGCGGGTCTGGCCGGCGGTTCGGCGGGTGTTCGAGCGGGGCAGGAGCAGCAGCCGGTCTTTCGACCGGCTGCCGCCGCCACCATTGCAATCAAAGAAAAAAAAAAAGCCCCCTGATAGGCTACGTGACGATTCACGTAGCCTATCACGGCTAGATTTGCAAAGTCAGCCGTGATAGGCTATGTCAATCGTTACGTAGCCTATCACGGGTGACTTTAAAAAAAAAAAAAGCGCGCACGCTAATGGCGGCCCCCATAGGGAGCCGCCATTCACGTTCCTTATTTGGTCGCTGTAGTCTACGTAAATGTTTACACAGACTATGGCAAAAATAAGGGCAACACTATTTGCGTTGCCCTTATTTTCGCCGTAGTCTACGTAAACATTTACGTAGACTACAGCGACTAAATAAGGAACGCGAATGGCGGCTCCCTATGGGGGCTGCCATTAGCGTACGCGCTTTTTTTTTAAAAAAAAGTCACCCGTGATAGGCTACGTGATGATTGACGTAGCCTATCACGGCTGACTTTGCAAGTCTAGCCGTGATAGGCTACGTGAATCGTCACGTAGCCTATCAGGGGGCGTTTTGTTTTTTTTAAAAAAAACTTTCGCTTTCGCGGCCGGGCGAGGCGGGAAGCCTCCACCCCAGCCTGAATTTCGGCCGGGCTGAGGTGGGAAGCCTCCCCCCCCGGCCTGAATTTCAGCTGGGCCGAGGCGGAAAGCCTCCCCCCCCCCCCGGCCTGAACTTCACGGGGAGAGCAGCGAAGCACCTCCCCCCCACCGCGAACATCCTTCGAGGACAGGTAAGGGACTTTCATCCGCCCCTAATAGCACCTTTAATATAGGCTGACCTCCAGTTGGAACGCTCATGAGTTAGAGCTTCCCAGTTTTCAATGCTTACGTTACATTTTTCTAGATTAGCTTTAAGAACACCTTTAAAGCTCTTTTGCTGTCCACCAATATTCTGTTTTCCATTGTAAGCTGGGAATAGAGTAACTGCTTTGGAAGATGATAATCAGGCATTCGAACAACATGGCTGTTCCAGCAAAGTTGATATTGGAGAATCATTGTTTACTATTCTTCCAGTACGCTCACATTAGTCTGTCTGTCTTCCCAAGTAATTTGCAGAATTTTTCAGAGCGTAGGCAGCATTGGTGGAATTTTTTGAGAAGTTGGGAGTAGGGATATACGAAAGTCACTTACCTTTTTGTGGATGTGATTCGTGGTGGGGGGGAGGAGCTCCGTCCCTCCCCCTGGAACCCTACATGGCTGGCTCCGCTCTGCACTACTTTGTAAAAAAATACAAAGCTGAGCTGGGGGCAAGTGGGGTGCTGACATGTGTAGGAGTAGGAAGGACAGATACTGAAGCTGAAGCTCAAATATTTTGGCCACCTAATGCGAAGAGAAAATTCTCTGGAAAAGACCCTGATGCTGGGAAAGACTGAAGGCAAAGGAGAAGGGGACGGCAGAGGATGAGATGGCTAGACAGCATCACCGATGCAATGAATATGAACTTGAGCACACTCCAGGAGAGAGCGCAGGACAGGAAGGCCTGGCGTGCTATGGTCCATGGGGTCACGAAGAGTCGGACATGACTGAACGACTGAACAAAGACTTACTTCTGAGTAGACATGCACAGAGTTGGTTCTCCTCTCTGCTCAGCTTTGTATTTCCACTTCCAGTTCATTATCAAACCTCCTGTTAGTTATCTCAGAAGACCCTTGGGTGAATGGGGGGGGGGTGTTTCCAGGGAACAGCTGGATTGAGGGAGATTCACACACACACACACACACACACACACACACACACGAAGAATATAGTTCTTCATATTCCCTGGTATGTTTATTCTCCATTTTGTCCATTCTCTGAGCATGTGCAGAGTGTGCTTTTTATTCAAACAAAGAGAAGGTTGCTGATCTTTCCCTTCATGCTGCATTTGTACAAGTGTGACTGCGTCAGAAAGAACTTTCCCTTATACTGTCTCTTTTTCTTCATGAGTTTCATAACAGAAGTATGGTGCAGTGGTTAGAGTCCAGCCCAAAGTCACCCAGTGGGATAACTAACAGGTTTGCTAATGAGCTGGATGTGGAAATACAAAGCTGAGCTGGGGGGAAGTGGAGTGCTGACATGTGTAGGAGTAAGTTGCATTGAATTCAGTAAGACTTACTTCTGAGTAGACGTGCACAGAGTTGGTTCTCCTCTCCATTTTTGCCTCACAACGTCACCAACAAGGCTTGATGTGGAAATAGAAAACCGGGCAGGGGGAATAATACCTCGTGCAGGGCTCCAGACCAGCATGGTCATTTTCAAAGGTTTTTTCTTCCTTTCAAATAGCATTGCTTTAAACAAAGAGTGCATCGCTCAGGGACACCTAGGGCAGCCTTGTTTTGGGAAGCCCCAAGGAGGAGGAAGTGTTTTGGCTGAAAGTAATTACTGCATGTCTCAGGGCAGGGGAAAAAATACATAAATATCTACGAAAATAGCCTTTCTTACCGAAGTTATGCAGAATTACGGCTGTCAGTATGGATTTATCTTTGTAATTTTCAGAGAGGAAAAAAAAGAGGGGAATTCCGAGGGCTTGCAAATGATGGTACGGAGCACTGGCCGCAAACTGCGGAAGTCAAGAGGCACGGAAGGTATGCAATTCGTACATCCCTAGACCACAGCAGCACAAAACCAAGTCACAGAACATACAGAAACTGACATAAGACTACAGTAATCGCTAATTGAAATTATTAGTTGAAATTGTTAGAATTAAAACAGATTCTTAAAATAACAAGCTTTACATCTACAGTACATATTACAGACTGAGATAAGAATACATTTCTCATATTTTCCAGTCTCCCAGGCCAGGCACCACAGTGGGATCTACGTAGTTTCCCCCACATTTCGCAGCCTTGGCTGTAGAAGAAACAAACCTCCAGGCCACACACGGGGGAGTTGCTTGTAGCAGAAAACCCAATTTCCTCTCTACATCCCAAAATTTCATTTCCCTTAAGAAGGGATCTAAATCACAATCTCTGATATCAGTATAGAGTTGACATTTGAGAATATAATGTGCCAAATCCCACAAAACGGGTTTCCCACAAAGAGACCATCTCTCTTAGACTGGCACACCACAAAATCTACCCACTTTCATCATTGAATCCATTTGTTTGAAGCCCCATTGAGTGAAACCCTTCAACATTTTAGTGACAGGGAGAATATAAGGTACCCTTCGGATTGATGCTGTCCTGTCATCCCTGCCAAGCACCTCGCTGCTCTAAAACTATTTGGAATAGTGCTCAAGGTGACGAACAACACTAAAGTATGAGATCAAATATGAACCTATAACTAAAACATAAATTCAAATAAGTTAAAGCCACATCAATAAAAAAGAAATCGCACCCGCCACTTCAAACCCACTTCTGCAAACAGTTTTATAACCGAAACCTGCCCTGAATAAAGACCCCTTTGCCTGCTGCTGGGGGGTGAACAAAGTAGTAGCTGGCCTTGTAACGTACCTTATAGGGATGTGCGAACTCACACCCATCTCAGATTTCCGGGCACCCGCCCATCCCCTGCCCCCACTCACCAGTTCCCAGATCCTGCTTGAGCCCCTCCCATGCTCAGCAAGCAACCTGCACTCACCCTGGCAGCCTTGTTGAGCTCTGTGGTCACCATTTTTTGAAAAATGAAATGGTACGGATGTCAGAGAATTCCACCACGGATCTCGGTGAGGCCAAATGTCAGTGCATTTGCCCCCCTGAAATCTGTGGCAGAACGAAGCCCCCCCGCCCCGCGAAATGGGCCCGGAACGGAGCACCTACCTGCTGCCATCCGTGCTGACTTGCGAATGGCGGCCGCGTCTGCGGGTGCCATTTGTTTCTTCCATGTAGCCGTGATAGGCTACATAAGTATTTACATAGCCTATCATGGCTTAACTAAGGGAACGCAAATGGCGGCAGCTACGGTGGCCGTCATTTGCGTTCCCTTTTTTTTGCCGTTTTAGCCTACGTAAATATTTATGTAGGCTAAAATGGCAAAAAAGAAAGAAAAGGGGAACGCAAATGGCGCCCGCCGTAGCCGCCGCCATTTATGTCCACTGTTTGTTTGTTTTTTCCGTGATAGGCTACGAATATATTTACATAGCCTATCATGGCAAAATACAGGGACGCAAATGGCGGCAGCTACAGCAGCCAACATTGGCATCCCTGCAGGCTGACCAGCGGCAGGATGTCCAGCTGCGGGCAGCCCTGGCCAGTAGCTCCCCGGAATCTCTGTAGAGTGGAGCCGGCCAGAGAGAATTTCGGGGGGAGGGACGGAGCGCCTCCCATTCACTTCAAATGTCACCCTTGGAAACGGTAAGTGACTTTCGTATATCCCTGTAAAATGGTGATCACAAAATGCGCATAGCACGACAATGCACATTTTGTGAATGCACATATTTGTATGTGTGCAAAAATGCACATTTTGTGATTTGGAAGGAGTTCCCTTGTAAAAGCCATAGAGCCATGTTTTTCTGCCATGGCGGTGCTGGAAATGATGGATGCATATTGCTTAGGGCTTAGTCCATGGTGTCCTGTGTGGTCTGGGAAGGATTTGATAGTGGTTTGCAGGGATGGATCTCTGGGGCATCTTAGTACCTCAGCAGACTCACAGACTTTATTTCTGAATGTTGGGATATATAAATAAATAAATGAATGAATGAATGAAAGAATAATACATATATATGTAAACAATTAAAATAAAAAGAGAAGCAGAAGGAGTAGAGAGAACCAAAGCAGCTATGAGGGAGCGAGGAAGAGGGTGAAGAGTGTAGTTTCGGAGCCCTGGTCTCACCTCCATCCTCAGAAACAGAGAAATCCTATGGCACTCTAAACACTGTCTATTACTGCTTTTACATAGGTCTGTGCACTGCAGAGCAAATGGACAATTGGCCTTGGCCAATCATTTACTATAGAAGCAATATCATAAGAGACAAGGCCAAGGTACTTGTTTAGGATGAACATCTACAGAACACAGACAGGTTGAGTACAGTACATTATGAAACTTTCTTCTACTGAATCACAATGTCAAGCCAACTTGTACCAAAATTGCCTGTGGAGACAGGCAACAGCTCCCAGTGGAGGTTGGTGGCTCCAGGTTTGGTGAAGCTGTGAATCCATGCTGGTTCAGCACGTTGGATTCCTCTTTTAGAGCTCTGGTTGGTTCTGTCTGAAACCCAGAATGCTTAAACAGCTCCACTGCAATCACAGCTGCCAGCCTCCAGTGGCAGCTGCCCAAAATCTCAGGCTGAGAATGTCAGCATCCAAAGTTAAAATGGCCCGATACCAAAAACTGAGTATAGGACTATCCGATATCAAATATCTCTCTGTTCAGGGGACTGTCCACTTCGAAATAAAGAATTCCCTCCTATCAAAAACATCATTTATGTGCAGTAAATGTGTGATGACCACAGATGACAATGACAAGAAAGGAAATGGGAATACCAAATTAAAATCCGGCACTCTCTTAGAATAAGTCTTAATGACAAAAAGTGCATGAAAACTTCGTAGCAAGCAAAGCAAATACAGTAAACTAATTCCATATACCCACAAACAAAAATCCATTTCATGTGTTGCATTCAGGGCTTTCCATGTGCACTCAAGCTGGAATATGCTGGTATACTGCAGCTGTTAAGGGCCTCATCTTGAACAGATGCATTACTTAGACAATACAGGTATGTGATAGTTCCAGCCTCGCCACTACCTTGATGTGGATGGTGGTCAGTGGCAGAGTGACAGGCCCAGATTCACCTCTTTGCTGTTACTGAAGCATGGAGACTGTGCAACTGGAGCTGTGAGCACATCAAAAGGTTCTGTTAACTATGATCTCACCAATACTAGTATCTCCTCCAAACCTATGCTAAATATTCTTCTACAATTCTACTTCTGTGGGTCAGATGCCCTAGTTTGGTTTAAACATGATATGCTCCTTTGCATTCAGATCAGGCCTCAAAACAATAATGTAGCACTTTGGAAGAAAGATGCACCCCAACAACCCAGCACTGGAGGCCAAAATTGAGAAGACCTGCACGGCCACCATGTATTTCCCCTTGGTACTCAGGTAGGAGGGCACAAAAGACAGCCAAACACTGCAGAAGACCAGCTTGCAGCATGCAGAAGACCAGCATGCAGCATTCATGGAAGGAGATTGTTCCTTCCGTGCATGGAGCGCAAGCGTAGCAGCAAGGTGGCTCTCCTTCCTGGACCTCCTTGGCGTATCCAGGGAGACAGCTCTCAGTGCACCTGGAACGAGGCACGGTCTAGCAGCAAAGAGAAGGAGCATAAAGGAAACAGTATTATGGATATTTGTGCCTATGGAAAAGAGTCATACAATTTAGACAGTACAGGTAGTGGCAGAGGCCAATCACAGTGGACAATAGGGGGAGAGAGATGAGCTCTTCAAGGGAGGATAGCACCACCTCTGAAAAGGCCTTCTCCTCTTCCCCTTTATGATCTTCAGTGGCAGGGCAGGAGGAAAGGGAAGGATCGGAGGCCTCATGACGCAGCAGGGAAAGGAAAGGCGTTTGAAGAAGGGGGTCAATGGTGCATTTAGAGACACTGAAGGGGATATATGGTGGATTTCTATCCCCCAAATATGTTCAGCACCTTGGATAACTCCTTTAGAGTTCCAGTGGGATCTGATTAGAAATCCCATTCCAATGAGAAAAAAGAGTTCTTTTAGAGTTCCAGTGGGATCTTTTAGAGTTCTTTTAGAGTTCCAGTGGGATCTGATTAGAAATCCCATTCCAATGAGAAAAAAGCCCCATGAAACAGAAAGGACTTCCTGCTAGGGATGGCGGAGAATTCTGCCACGGATTCCAGTGAAGCCAAATGCACTGGCATTTGGGCCCCCGGAATCCATGGCGGAACGGCCTCCTGCCCCTCCGCCTGCCCCGTGGAATCCCCTGGGATGGCACTTACCTTGGGTGGGGGGGCGGCGGTAGCGGCGGGAGCGGCGGCGGCAGGGCAGAGGCACGTACAGTGGTGGCGGGGCGGCAGCGGGGGCGGCGGGGGTGGCGGCGTGGCAGCAGCGGCTGGTTTCCTGGCCGGCTGCAGCTAGGCGCAGCTTATGCAAATGGCGGTGGCTACGGCGGCCGCCATTTGCATTCGCTATTTTTCGTCGTTCTAGCCTACGTAAATATTTATGTAGGCTAGAACAGTGAAAAATAGCAAACGCAAATGGTGCCCGCCGTAGCCGCCGCCATTTGCGTACGTGTTTTTTTACTTTGCTGTGATAGGCTACGTAAATATTGATGTAGCCTATCACAGTTAAGCACAGGGACGCAAACGGCGGCCCCTATGGCCGCCACCATTTGCATCGCTGCTGCCCAGCGGCCAGATGTCCGGCTGTAGGCGGAGCCGGCCGGCGGCTCCGTGGAATCCCCGCAGAGCGGAGCCGGCCAGGCAGGATTCCGAGGGGAGGGACAGAGCGCCTTCCCCCCCACCGCTAAGCAGATCCGCAAAACGGTAAGTGACTTTCGTACATCCCTACTTCCTGTTTGAGACTCACATGAGACCAAAATCTCCAGGGATGATGCCACAACACGAAATGCCTTCCTGCCAATTGTCACCAGCCAAATCTCAGAGGGTTGGGACATTGGTGGAGGCCTCATCAGATGCAGAAAGAGAGCATATCCAAGCCTCCTGTGGATGATATCATTTTTACTAGGGCTGTGTACCACTTTGGGCCAAATCCTGAAACCCTAGTGGATCAGGGTGATTCAGACTGAAGCGATGAAGTTCTGGAACGGGTCAGGATCAATCTGAAGCACTCCAATATGGATTAGATGCCTCTGAAGTGTTTTGGGGAAGCTTTGCACCTATCTGGACAGGCCCCCACTCTTACCTGGTCTCCTGGGGATCGCCCGCAACCATTGCTGTCTTGGAGGGAGTCACCATTTTCTTTCAAAATGGTGTCTCTTGTTCTTCCAATAAGAGGAGTCACCATATTTATTTTTATTTTTTAAAAGGCAACTCTGTTGCAGAGGCTGAGATGTGTAGGCACTCCCAAGTCCCAACAGATCGAGGTAAGGAGTGGGGGTCTGTGGTGGTGGCCGAAACAGTGTGTGTGGGGGTGTTATGTTCAGTGGCAATTACCCCCTGCTTCCAATCTCTAGATGTTGCTTCAGAACAGGAGCCCGAAGTGGGTCAAGCTGGCTTCAGGGGAGGTTGAGGCAACCTCTGCATTAGGGTGGGTGGGCTGTGCACAGCTTTAATTATTGCTACCCTGACCCTAGATTGTAAAGGGCTTCAAAGGTATTAGCACTTTAATTTACACCTTGAAGCTGAGTGTGAGCCAAAGAAGCACTTTTAGAACAGGTGAGGCATTGTCTGTCAAGCTAGATTATCTGCTATATAAATGGGAAAGGAGAGTTAAGCATGAGAAAGGCTGGGAAGAGCAAGAGCAGGAAGTCCAAAGGGTAGAGACAGATGAGGACCAAGGCAAGCTGCTTCCTGATGACTGGTGGAGGTGACAGTCCTGGGTTATAAATGCATTGAGCTGGGATGGAAGTACAGTAAAAGCTTGGTCCTCTGTGATGGATTAGCTTGGCCAAAGACTTAGTCTTTGGCCAAGTTCAGATCTGGGAGATATTTTGCTCTTTCAGATTGCAGAGAGGCTAAATTGGCTCAGAGGGGTCTTATCAGCAAGAGGGGTTACCACCCACCCTTTCTACAGCTGCATGGGATGTGTGACAAGGGGGGGAGCCATATTGTACTCCGACCCTTTGTTTTTAAGGAAGATTCAGGGCTCTCGAAGTAGAACTCCCTGGAAAAGACCCTGATGCTGGGAAAGATTGAAGGCAAAAGGAGAAGGGGACAGCAGAGGATGAGATAGCTTGATAGTATCACCGATGCAATGAATTTGAACTTGAGCACACTCCAGGAGAGAGCGGAGGACAGGAAGGCCTGGAGTGCTATGGTCCATGGGGTCACGAAGAGTCGGACATGACTTAACAACTGAACAACAACAACGTTTTTATTGTAATGCGATGTAAATGTGCCATACAATAAATACAATAAATCTAACAGTCAGGAAGTTTTTCCTGATCTTCAGATTTTGATCTCATCAAACAGGCAGTTCATTATTTTCTAATTGCCATGCATAAAAGAGCTCAGCTGATTATTCATTGCCCTAGCTAAACTTAAAAAAAACCTGGATCCCTGTGTCCTGATACTATGTCTTGTATTTTATTTTATTTTGAATTGGTCTAAGGCCGATAATACATATATATATATATATATATATATATATATATACAGATAGATGATAGACAGACAGACAGATGATCTGGCTTCTTCAGAAGTAAATCCCACTGTGTGCAGTAGGATTTACTCTCAAGTACTGTAGTTGGTGAGGAGGAAAGGTGCTCACCCTTCACACAGGGCCACAACTCTGGCTCTGTAATTCCTCTGGAGAAGGAACCTATGGGTGGGCATTTGCATTTGGACCACTCCCAAGAAAGAACCACTCTGGCTCCAGCCTGTGTCTTATCACAGCATTAAAAGGCAAAGAGGGTGTTTGTTCTTTTGGTTGAAACAGTGCAAGGGAAACCCATTTATCCAGTCACATGTGATCGTACTGAACTAAATGATGTCTTCATTTTAATGGAGCTCCTAAACCTTCTCCAAAAAGCACAGACGGGCAAAAATTGGGAGAGCGATTTACCAGGGATGACCAGATAACAGAACAGAAGGACAGTCTCAGTAAATGGGGACAACCGGAGTGCGGGTTTGGAAACATTAATTCATCACTTACGTGACAACCCTGGCTAAAGGGACTCAGAGAAAATGTATGGTTCTTGACACTTAAAATATTGTGAAGAGAGGACTCCACCAATGAGGTAGTCTCCTGGCCGGTAAAAATAGGATCCTAACACTTGCTCTTTCTTCTCAGATCTTGGGCATTTTGTGTTCTGCACTTGACAGGCTGCATAAGGTAGCAGGAGCAACAGCAGCAGCAGCAACGGTATCATTCTGGCTCTGCCTGCCTCTTGCTATTCCTCCTTTCTGACTGTTCCTTTCACCTCCACAGCCAGCTAATCAGAAGATGTGAGAAAAGCCTTGCAAGATCGAGGCTGCAGTGACTTTGCAAATCTCTCAAACCCTGAGCCAAGGGCAGCCGGGGGGTGGGGGATGGACTGAACTACAGCACAGGCATGGCCATCTCAGCCTGTCCTAAATCTGAGCCCAGGCTCTCGGGAGGAGCACAGGAGATATTTTATGCAGCAAGCTTTTCAGGCACGGTGCAAGACGTTTCCTGGCACTGCCTTGGATTCTGATCATGTTTACTTGATTGGTCTCCAAGGCAAACAGAAAATAAAACATCTCCTGAGCTTTGGCAAGAATCAGAAGAGATCACTGTGTTTTTGACAATGATCATGGTAACCTTAACATCTGCAACTTCAGGGATTCTCTGAGTGGCTCGAGGTGCAGTTGCAGAGCTGGAGAAAAACATGTTTGCAAGAAGTCACGTACGCGGCTCCATCTTCTGGCATGGGTGGGCATGGGGTAAAGGTGAGCCTGGCCTGACCAGTATTCGAAAAACTCACACAAAACAGCCAAGATCAAGAAAATCTCTTAAGATACAAACCAGTGGCTGGGGACATGTGGCCATCCAGATAGTTCTGGACTGCGAGTCCAACAGCCCTAGCTGGCATAGTCCATGGGGAGGAATGATCGGAGCTGCAGTCCAAGAAGTCAGAAGGGCCACTTCTTCCCCATCCCTGATGCGCATGAATGTGCACACCACTTGGGGAGTTTCCCAGCCTTTGCCAGCCCTCCTGATTGCCCCTCTGGTGCTGGATGAGCCAGGATTACCAGCGTCAAAGAACGGTGGCCACCATACAACTCAATGATCTCCCCCTGTTATTACTACCAGTGAGCTCCTCAGAACTGTGCATAATCTTGTTTGGGAAGAAGTAAATTATATTCCAAAAGCTGATGATTTGTGAACACAGCCCCAGGCAAAAAATAAAATCTAAGTAAAGGGTGAAGTTATCTAGGTGTGCTTACTGAAACATTCCAAGTTTTACATTGTTTATTTCTACAACACTTCCTTAAAAATATGGTTCTTGATGTCAACTCCAGGGCAGCAACTGGAACATCCATCTTCTGGCCCATCGACCACTTGAATCCTGAGATCTGCCAAAGACAGCAAGTGACTCTTGGCGACGTAGAGCAGTCCATGGCAAAAGATAGGTGTAGACCAAGAGATGCCAACTTGTAGGGATGGTGGAGAATTCCACCACGGATTTAAGTGAGACTGAATGCACTGACATTCGGCCCCCCAAATTCCGTGGCAGAACGGCCTGCCACACCCAGCCTCCCCTTGGGACAACGTTTACCTTGGGCAGATGTTCCGGACGGCAGCAGCTCCAGTGGCAGCTCCGGCAGCGGTGGCGGCGGCTGGTCTTTTGACCGGCTGCCACAGCCGCCATTTGCATCCTGGCCTATGCCGTGATAGGCTATGTAAGTATTTACGTAGCCTATCATGGCAAACTAAAAAAAAAAAACACCTGCCTACGCAAATGGCGGCAGCTACGGCAGCCGCCATTTGCGTTCCCTATTTTTCGCCATTCTAGCCTACATAAATATTTAAATAGGGAATTACGGTGAAAAATAGGGGAACGTAAATGGTGACCACCATAGCCACCATTTGCGTAGGCAGGTGTTTTCTTTTTTTTAGTTTGCCGTGATAGGCTATGTAAATACTTACGTAGCCTATCATGGCAACCTGGCTGAATGCAAATGGTGGCTGCTACGGTGGCCACCATTTGCATCCACAGCAGCCCATCCGTGGCCAAAAATCCGGCTGCGGACAGCCCTGGCCGGCTGCTTGCTGAGCCGTCGTGGAGCGGAGCCGGCCGGGCAGGATTCCGGGGGGGAGGACAGGATCGTCTCCCCCCCATTGAGGATTTCAGGGGGAGTGATGGAGCGCCTCCCCCACACTGTGAATCAATTCCATGAAAAGGTAAAAAAGGCTCTTTTTTTTGCCAAGACCCCATCCAACCTCACTGTGAAAGTGCAGGAAAGGATAAACCAAAGGGTTTCAATGACTCTCCATGTTGATCTTGCAGCACTCTCCACTTTTAGTGTTTAATACCAAAGAACGGTCAGCCACAGGAAAGCCATCCCAGCGAACAGACACAGAAGCAATGTCAGAGACACGGGCAATGTATTGATGTCCAGAGTGAGCCATAGTGTTCATCATTCCGCGGTCACGATGGAAGCACAGCGATACGTCCATAGGTGCACGCCCAGCAGCAAGTGCAGCCCAGTTCTCATAAGGACTTCACTGACATGCCGGTACTCAACAGCGCATGGGTAAACATTGACTAGCAGGTTAGTGAGTGACTCCAGCAAGGTGCAAAAAGTGTCCTGTCCTCTGCTCGATCGAGGAGAGCCATAGTGGCCTCATCGGTGTCAAGGATGTACAGGTGGCCATAGCTTGGTGTCTCATCTGACCACAAAGTGCTCATCAGATGGGAAACAGAGCCTTGCACCCTGAACACAAATGGAGTGGGACCTACGGCTGTGCAATCTTGAGCGGTGCATACCAGGATGCCAAGCCTACAGTCCTGTTGTCCTTGCAAATGCCCTTCAGGAATTGTTTGCCCAGAATGGAGCCATCAGTGACAATGTTGTGGATGAAATCTGGAACCGTGAGTGGGGGCAGTGAAACCTTTCCGCCATGGCAGCAAAGGGTTAATGATTCACCACTGAAATGCAAGGGATTGCGGTGCTCACAAACCTTAACAGAGTTCCCAATATCAAACCTGTCGATATTAGTGGCAGGTCACATGGCGAAAGGCACAGTCTTCCACTTATGCCTGGGCTGGTTTCCGATATTGACGGATGCAAGGCTGGACAGAGCTTTGCTGTCGAGCCTGTCGTCAAAAGCCCGATGGGGTGCCTGCATATCCAGGCTGGGGTGCAAAGCTTCTTCTCTCAGGGCTGGAGGGGTAGAAGTAGGGCGGAGGTGTGAGTCACGCTGAGACTCCCGGTTTGCCTGCAGGGTACTGTTACCAGTAAATGTTTGTTGTCTAGGCATGTTAGTAATGCGTGGAATATGTCATTGTTATTTTGTCAAATGTAACAGCTCAAGGCTTCCTTTCTGAGCAATGAATAAATATTGACTGGGTTACTCATAACTGTAGGTGTCTCTCTATCCCTTCATGATTTGTTTTCTATGTTATTGGCATGTGTTGTACTGTGGCCTGCACCTCTGTTTCTAAAGGTGTACAGACATTTGTGTGTGTGTGTTCATATTTCGTTTCACTTCGACATGCAATGGAACATTTTTGTTTCATTAGACTTGAATGTTTTATATTAAACATAAACCTTTATAGTATATTGATGAAGAAAATAGCCTAATTCTTTGAATAAAAAAAGCTTTATGGACATACATAATCTCCCGGCTTTGAATTGCAGTGAAAACCACTGTTATTTGTGGAATCTGCATGTCATGAGCCTTCCAAAGAAATGTGTTTCCTGAGAACCAATCAACAGGAAGGCAGTCAAAAAGGGATGACCAACTTACTCCACCTTTTAATTACACATACACACACACACACGGTTTTCTAGTTATCAGAGCAGCCTTCTTCAGAGTTGGTTTCAGTACGTGGCATCCATGGGCAGTTGCCAGGCCCCCTGTGTCCTGTCGTGGGCCATTGCTGATGCCTACCCTGACTTCTCCTCATCCCCCCCCCCGTGCTGCATTGGCCCCAACAGCCTCTGAGTGAAGGGAGTAACCAAGAAGAAAGGTGACAAAACTGGCAAAGATGAAACCACTGATAAGCAGTGAGAAACATGGGGCCAGGCTAATGCTGGAGTGCTTGAGGTCAAAACACAGTTGGGCAGTCAGACACTTTACACAGTACAGAAGCAAAGTCAAGAAGAAATCCAAGGGCCAATAACACCAAACCATAATCCCAGGGCAAGGTCCAGGAGGCAAGAGAGGAGACAGAAATCTGTGGGGATGGAACCACGGTCCTCTCTCCCAAGGGCCCTGGCTCCCTCAAGTCCCCTGATATAGGTGGTTCAAAGGCATCACTCCACCTCTGGGAGTTCTAGGTCCTTGGAGAAGGAGGAGGGGTCCAGCAGGGGCAGGACATCCCCTGACTTGGACACCTCTGATCTAGCCACCTTTGAATTTCCAGTAATCACAGAACACATCTGTGGACACAGGGAGGTGATATGATGGTTTTGGAGGGAGTTCCCATGTTAAAGACATGGATCCATGGTTTTGTGCCATGGCAGGGCTGGAAATGTTGACTCCATGGTTAATGTTTAATCCATGGTTTAATCCATGGTTAAAGCCATGGGAGTCCCCATGTTAAAGCCATGGATCCATGGTTTTGTGCCATGGCAGTGCTGGAAATGTTGACTCCATGATGTTTAGGCTCAGTCCATGGAGTCATGTGTGATCTGTGAAGGAGTTGATGATTGTTCACGGGGGAGGCATCTCATGTTACAATCATGCAAAATCAAGAGGATCCATTCTACTCAGTCCATTTATCACCTCTGTGTGCATTTGGCCTAATGTGTGTGTGTGTGTGTGTGATTCTTTCCCTCACTACCGACACACACGTTTTCACTCTGGCACCCTGTGCTCTCTCAAGAACATTTTTTTTCTGTATTTGTGCCTCCCCCGCCCCCTTGCCTCTCTGGTTTCTCTTTCTCTCTCCTCATTCCATTCTCTATCTTTGTGCCCCCTTTTTCTCCTATTGTGCCCTTTCTCTCTCTTGACCCCTGCACCACCCTTCTCTCTCGCTCATCAGCCTCCGTTGCTGGTTGTTCTGCATTCTGAACTCTTCTGCCTGCTGCTGCCTGACCACCACAACTCCCGCTCCCAGGTAGGGAATTAGGGATTGTGAAAAACCTGTTCATTTCGAGGATTGTCAGGCACCTTTTATTCCATCGTCCTCCCATCAACAAAGTTTCCAAATTTGTGCAAATTTGCATGGGCAAAATGGGAGAATTCCCCCAAAATGACCCTCCCCCCAGGGCACATTTTAATGCCCCAGCCTTTGTGGGAAATGTGCATTTTCAGCCAGTGTTTTAATTGTAGCTTATTTTTCTGCAACAAAATGTCCACAAAACAGTCTAAGGTTAGAAAAACGGTTCAGGAATTCTGTGGAATCCACCCAAGAGGGGGAAAGACAATCCACTGGTGGGATTCATACAAACCTGAACTCATTTGGTCCTATTGCAGATGTCTCCAACATCCCTAACTACAGGTCTCTCTCTGGCGGCCTATTAAACAAAAGTTTTTAGAAGAACAGCTGGGAAGGGGCAGGGATGGGAGAACATGACCATACAATAAAGTTCTCAGACTTCAGGTCTGACCAGGGTGACACATGTTTGGGCTACAGAACCAATCTCCAAGTGGTGTGTATCTCTTGTATGGATGGGCAAATGAGTGATATTCGAGAGTGCTTGGACCTCACGATCTGGTGGCGGGGATGGAGGAGGGAATGGTGGTGGCGGAAGTGGGGGAGGCGACAGCGGCAGTGGCCTTGGTAACGAACTGGGGGATTTTGTGGGGGCCTCGGGGGGGGGACCGGGATTTGGCCATCCGAATCCCACTTCAGATTCAGGGCCAAGTCAGGTCAAGGCCTCCACGAGTCAGCCTGAGTCGAATTGGGCCCACCTCTGAAGCCACGAAGCTGCTTCCGAGTAGGATCGGGGGGTCCCTGCACAGCCCTGCTTTTATACACATCATCAGAGAAGGCTATCTCACATTGTTTACCTACAAGCACCCTCTAAAGCCGGGGGTGAGTGGAAGGATGTGAAGGCCTAGGATATGGTTCCTTGCTTCCTTGTTGCAGAGGCAGAAGAGGAAGAAGGAAGAGGAAGGGGAGGGGCAGGAAAAGGAGAAGGAACTGCTCAAGCTGCAGGACAGCAAGGGGGTGAACAAGACAAGTGGCTGTTGATTCGACACACGCTCTATCACGCCCCAGTGTCTGGAAGCATGTGGAGTTGTTGCTACTATCCAACACAAAGCATGTGGTATGGAAGTGTGGTCTGGCATGGGGGAGGGGAGATTCTAGGGCTGCCTTTGCTTACATTCACTTAAAGTGAATGAAAGCCCACCATGTCTCAAGACCATCTCTTCCACTTTCGAACAACTCTTAACCATTAGGCAGTCCTTCCTCCTGATGACAAGGAGGCACATGAATGAAACACTCCTAGAGCTGTGGTGTGTAATTAGAGGTCCCCAAAACTTCGTTTTGGGCTGCACACTACAGTTCCTTATTCCTCTCTCTCTCTCTCTCTCTCTCAGCAATGATTGGCAGGGAGGCATACGCTTCACAACATCTGGTACCAAAGGGAACCATTGGACAAGACACTCATTGGCAATTATTAATTGGGGCCAAGACAGTGTTTTGAGGCCAAAAGAAATGTTGGGCCACACACAAAGATTGGGTCTGTCATTGAGGACACTGTCTGGTTGTATCAGTGGATGACATGTGGTTGATTTCATGTGGCCCAAACCTTAGGATGGTGTGTATACTCCTCTTTCTGGATCTTTCAGTGTGTGTGTTCAGAGGGTATAAGAATTAATATGTCACAGAGTGTTACACAAAGCCAATGGTTTGGACTGGAGAGAATTGTTCTGGCTCTCAAAGGGGGCATTTGCCCGGTCATGGAGATATAACACATAGAATAGCCTAAGCTTTATTAGGGCACAGGGGTTCTTGGGGCTGAGCATTCAGCTACATTTCAAACTTTCTGGGAATGAGGAAGTGGGAAGCTAGTCCCCAACTTCAGCCTTGTCCTTGACACAGCCCTCCACTGCATTCCCTTTTCTGACACAGATGGAGTCCAGCCATTGCTTCAGATCCAAAGGGGATGATAGAAAATCTCACTTGGGCAGAGTTCTCTCCACGTCCAGCCTTCCCACCAATCTTTCAGCCCAGGATCTCAGTGCAACAGGTGTCAGTTAACTCTGTGTTGCTCCAAGGGCAGGTGCATGGATGGAGGAAAACCCATTTGTGCAAATTCACTGATGCCACTCCATATGCTGGTTGGGAGTCAACAAATGGACAATTGACCTTGGCCAGTTATTTACTAATATACAAGCAATATCATAAGAGACAAGGCCAAGATACTCCTTTAGGATGAATGTCTACACAAAACAGACGGGATGAGTAATGTGCATTATGAATCTTTCTTCTACTGAATCATAATGCCAAGACAACTTGTACCAAAAATGTGTGTCGACACAGTCCGAGAGCTTTGAGTATAGGCTGGTGGCTCCAGTTTTGGTGACTCTGTGAATCCATGCTGGTTCAGCACATTGGATTCCTCCCTTAGAGTTCTGGTTGGTTCTGTCTGAAACCCAGATTGGCTTCACAGCTCCACTGAAATCAGAGCTGCCAGCCTCCACTGGCAGCTGCCCAAAATCTCAGGCTGAGAATTTCAGGATTAAAGTTTAAACAGCCCTCTACCACAAACTGAGGATAACACTATCCCATATCAAACAACATTCTGTTTGGGAGACTGTCCACTCGGAGATAAACAATTCCCTCTGATCAAAAACATCATTTATGTGCAGTAGATGTGTGATGACCACAGATGACAATGACAATGACAAGAAAGGAAATGGAAGCACTATATTAAAATCCAGCATTCTCTTAGAAGGTCGTAATGACAAAAAGTGCATGAAAACTTCGTAGCAAGCAAAGCAAATACAATACACAAATCCCATTAACCAACAAACAAAATGCCATTTAAAGTCTTGAATTCAGGGCTTTCCATTTGCACTCAAGCTGCAAAATGCTGGTACACTGCAGCTGTTAAGGGCCACATCTTCAACAGATGCATTATTTAGACAATGTGGGTATGGTATAGTTCCAGCTCCACCACTAACTTAGATGTGGATGGTTGTCAGTGGCAGAGTGAGAGACCCAAATCCCAGATTTTCCTACTTGCTGTGACAGAAACATGGAGACAATGCAACTGAAGCTATAAGTGCATTAAAAGTCTCTGTTAACTATGACCTCACCAATACTAGTATCTCCTCCAAAGCTTTGCCAAATATTCTTCCACAGACTCACTTCTGTGGAGCAGATGCCCTAGTTTGTTTTGAACATGATATGCTCCTTTGTATTCAGATCAGGCCTCAGTACAATGATGTAGCACTTGGGAAGAAAGATGCAGCCCAACAACCCAGCACTGGAGGCCAAGATCGAGAAGACCTGCACGGCCACCATGTATTTCCCCTTGGTGCTCAGGTAGGAGGGCACAAAGGACAGCCAAACACTGCAGAAGACCAGCATGCTGAAAGTGATCAGTTTGGCTTCATTGAAGGCCCCAGGCAGCTTCCTGGCGAGGAAAGCCACCGTGAAGCAGATGGCAGCCAGGAAGCCCATGTAGCCAAGGGCAGAATAAAAGAAGGCGACAGATCCTTCGTTGCATTGCAGGATGATCCATCCAGCCTGCGAGTGCATGTCAGAGTCAGGGAATGGGGCAGAGCTCCCCAGCCAGATGGTGCAGATGGCAACTTGGACACTAGAACAAGAACTTACAATGGAGGTTGCAAGACTCTTCCCCAGCCATCTCTTCACTTGATTCCCTGGTTTTGTGGCCAGGAAAGCCAACACCACAGTGATGGTTTTGGCCAACACTGAAGAAACGGCAACTGAGAAGATGATGCTGAAGGCCGTTTGTCGGAGAAGGCAAGTCACTTTCCTTGGCCGCCCCATGAACAGGAAGGAGGACACGAAGGAAAGCATGATGAAGAGGAGGAGAATGTAGGAGAGGTCTCGATTGTTGGCCTTGATTATTGGAGTTTCTTGGTATATAATGAAAATTCCTAATACGAAGCCTGTGGAGAGGGACAAGAATAGAGCAAAGGAAGTCAGGACAATCCCCAAAGGTTCTTCATAGGAGAGGAAGGTCACATCCTTGGGGACACATTGATCTCGGTTCTTATTTGGATGCTGATCTTCTGGACACTTGGTGCAATGGTCTGCATCTGAGAAGAAGGAGAGTGACTTCAGGATTCACAGCAACTCTAGTTTGATGAATTTGAAATCTGTGGCCTCATCACCAAAGGAAGACCTTAGTAGCAGGGCCAGGAAAGCTGGATCTCTGGGACATTACAGAGCCTTTGTCAGTCAGAGAAGAACAGAGAAGAGTGAGCTAGATGGACTGATGGGTTGATATGGAATAAAGACAACTTCCTACCTTGTTTAAATATGGAGAAGTGAGTGTGTTGATACCAACGTTGTTCAGGGTAAGGAGATTTCTGTGTGGTTATCCTGTTTTTATCTTCATAATATTCTTGTAAGCCATGTTAAACTACGTGGTAGAGGATCGGCTTGTTTATGTATGTATTTACTCAAATTATGTTGCACCTTTCCACAACAAGGTGGTGCTCGTGGGACTCCTAGTTAAGTTTCAAATCCGTTGAAGGAAAATTTCATAAAGCCTTCCAATTTTTTTTTACTACTGTTTTACTAAAGGGGTTTGAGGGAACAGAAGACTGAATCAAGGTTGGGCAGGGGAGTGCTCTGATCACCAGAAAGCAGGGGACGTACCATTTTCACATCCTTTTTCTGCCAGGGACCCCTGGCTTGCCTGCCACGGAATGGCAGCAGAGTACAGATGATTCCTTGTGTGTAATGGAGAAAGGCCCACCATGTCTGTACATACTGCCCTGACTCAGTCATGGAAAAAGCAGAGCAGTTGGGGGGGGGATGATTTATACAAGGAAAAGTATAAACTAAGCATCCCCCCTGCCTTGCACCCCAGAGATTGACTCCCATTCTCATTTTTGTTTCACTCACTTATGGGATGAATGGTGGGGATTAAAAATGCTGAAGGGGACAGAGTTCAAAAAAGTCTTTGCCATTTGTTCCAAAGATGTATGAATATTTACTGTAAAAATTAAATGCTTTTGAGCCTGCACGTCCGAAGAATTATTGTAGAAGAAGAGCCACTAATAACACATAAAATAAGCATTCTGTGAAATCGATCAAGGCATCACTAAAACCATGCTGTGTACTGGAATGGCTGGGTGAATAAACCATAGCCATGTGAGCTATTTTAGCCTGAGCAGTAGTGAATGGCCCATGACCACAAGCCCCGTCTCTGAGCAGGGATTTGAACTCAGGTCTCTCCAGTCCAAGTCCAACCCTCCCGTTGCGTCATCAGTCTGTCTAATTCCAAGGAATTGCCATGATATTTTCAACTAGGAGCAACAGTCATTTAAGAAGCCTTCTTCTCTTACCTACTCATGGAATGTTTTGCTCAAGGGGTTTAAAAGAGAAGAAGATGGACTCAAAAGAGGGTTGCGGAGACTATTGGGTGTATTCCTCTGATGTCACCCACCTTCCAGAATGGAGATTGTTCCATCTGCGCATGGAGCGCAAGCATAGCAGCATGGTGGCTCTCCTTCCTGGACCTCCTTGGCGTATCCAGGGAGACAGCTCTCAGTGCACCTGGAACGAGGCACGGTCTAGCAGCAAAGAGAAGGAGCATCAAGGAAACCGTGTTATGAATAGTTGTGCCTATGGAAATGAGTCATACAGTTTAGAGAGGACCCAACAGGCTCTCTAGTGCTAGTGACCCTAAGTGAAATAGAGAGGTGAACCCAGGTCCTTGTTTCAGGGAAGCATTATTTACGCATCACAACATGGCACGGAGGCCAACGCTGAACCAGAATGATTTCATAATATCAGTTGCTCCCCAGAACATATGGGGAGGATGGGCATCTCCTCACAAATCTCACCTGGACTCTGGCTCCAGAGCGTACTGCCCCCACTGGGCGTTGTGTTACTCCTTATGGTTTCCCCCTTCTGCACTTAGAATCCATACCACCTCTCTTAACTCAATCCAATTCTACCCATACTGGGGCCATAATTCTGCAGTAGAGCACCTGATTTACATGCACAGGGTCCCAGGTTCAATCCCTGGCATCTCCAGAAAGGGCTGTAATTTCTCCTGCCCGAAACCCTGTAGAGCCTCTTCCAATCAGGGTCAACAATACTGTGTTAGATGAACCCATATTATTGGAGGCAGCTTCCTACATTGATGTTTGCATTCACTATGAATTGGGAGTTGTGTTTAACTGACTGGATACTTAGCCATGTAGCCTAACACATGTTTAGATGCCTGGAAAAAAAATCACAAAAATAGGACAGATACTATTAGAGCTTAAGAGATGTCACAAGCCAATAATAGGACACAAATCCTTTCCCCTACCTCCTTAAAATGGCCGGGCCATGCAATGGCTTCCCAGTTAATGGTCAATTTCATGTCTGGAGATGCCTGTCTCTGCACACTCCCAATATTCACTCTAGCACGGGACTTATTGGGAAACATCACCCAATTCACAATATCAAAGTCAGCTGCCAGTTCCCCCGTCTCATCCAGATACAGTCCGCTCATGGAAGCATTAGAAAACTGGATTTCTCTTAAGAAAGTGTGAAGCTAGAATGACAGAGAAAACAGCCCAGATATAGATGTCATGAAAATATAGTCATTATCTTAGGCCTCATCACTTTGAGCTGTAATGTTCCATGGTCAGTGCACATCCCATCTGGGCTCAGAGTACCATTCTTTGGGTGTTCACAATCACAACTAGGGATGTCAGAATAATCCTCAATTGATTCAGATGAGATTAGATTCAACAGTTGATGCACTTTTTCCAAGCTGCACAGATTCCAGGGACTTGCAGGCCATTTTTTTTTTACTGGGGGGGGGGGCAAAATTCTGGTAAAAAAAAAAAGGGTTCCATCAATGAACAGATGGCAGAACTAAGGACACCTGATAATCTGCAGAGATTTTTAAACCAAATCTGGACATTCCTACTGATAATACAGATACCCGGCCTATGCACACATCATGATAAGCCATGATGGTTAGGGAATTTCTGCTAACCATGGCAGCTTAGCATGTCATGTGGGGGAGAAAACCACATTCCCCATTGTTAGCAAGCCACCCCGACTAACCACCCCTCTGTAAAAGTGTTAGGGGCCAGCGGTGGCTTACCGTCTCATCTGGAGGCTCCCCAGTGGTTTCAACAGGCTCCAGAAGACTTGCAGGCCATGACCAAAGAGCCGCTGGGTAGAGCATCCTCCACTGTGGGAAACACTCTAGCCTCCATGGACATTCTCTATGGCTTGGGGCCTAATTCAGATGCTCAAGCAGAAGCCAGGAGTGAGTGCCAGGAGCCTTTTCGTAAGATGGAGGATGGGATACTCAGGAAACACACCAGGAAGGTAGCCATATAACTACGGGGAGGGGATGGTCACCCAAATATAAATTGTTGTTTTTGTCGTTCAGTCATGTCCGACTCTTCGTGACGCCATGGACCACAGCACGCCAGGTATTCCTGTCCTGCGCTCTCTCCTGGAGCGTGCTCAAGTTCATATTCATTGCATCGGTTATGCTATCTAGCCAACTCATTCTCTGCTGTCCCCTTCTCCTTTTGCCTTCAGTCTTTCCCAGCATCACGGTCTTTTCCAGAGGGTTTTCTCTTCGCATTAGGTGGCCAAAATATTTGAGCTTCAGCTTCAGTATCTGTCCTTCCAATGACCACTCAGGGTTGATTTCCTTTAGGATGGACTGATTTGACCTGCTTGCAGTCCAGGGGACTCGTAAGAGTCTTCTCCAGCACCACAGTTCGAAAGCATCAATTCTTCGGGGCTCAGCCTTCCTTATAGTCCAGCTCTCACAGCATATGTTACTACTGGGAAAACCATAGTTTTGAATAGACAGATCTCAGTCGGCAAGGTGATGTCGCTGCTTCTTACTATGCAGTCTAGGTTTGCCATAGCTTTCCTCCCAAGGAGCAAGCATCTTTTAATTTCATGGCTACAGTCACCAACTGTGGTGATCTTGGAGCCCAAAAAAATAGAATCTGTCACAGCTTCCATTTCTTCCCCTTCTATATGCCAGGAAGTGATGGGGCCAGATGCCATGTTCTTCATCTTTTGAATGTTGAGTTTCAAACCAGCTTTTGCACTCTCCTCTTTCACCCTCAACAAGAGGCTCTTTGGATCCTCTTCGCTTTCTGCCATTAGGGTGGTATCGTCTGCATATCGGAGGTTGTTGATAATTCTCCCAGCAATCTTAATTCCAACCTGTGATTCATCCAACCCGGCGTTTCTCATGATGTACTCTGCATATAAGTTAAATAAGCAGGGTGACAATATGCAGCCTTGTCGTACTCCTTTCCCAATTTGGAACCACTCGGTTGTTCCATCTCTGGTTCTTACTGTTGCTTCTTGACCCTCGTACAGGTTTCACAGGAGACAGGTAAGGTGGTCTGGTACTCCCATCACTTTCAGAATTTGCCACAGTTTGTTGTGATGCACACAATCAAAGGCTTTAGCGTAGTCAATGAAGCAGAAATAGACATTTTTCTGGAATTCTCTTGCTTTCTCCATGATCCGGCGAAAGTTGATGATTTGATCTCTAGTTCCTCTGCCTCTTCGAAACCCAGCTTGTACTTCCGGTAGTTCTCGGTTCGCATACTGCTGAAGCCTAGCTTGTAGGATTTTGAGCATAACCTTGCTGGCATGTGAAATGAGCACAATTGTGTGGTAGTTTGAACACTCTTTGGCACTGCCCTTCTTTGGATTTGGAATGTAAACTGACCTTTTCCAGTCTTGTGGCCACTTTTGAGTGTTCCAAATTTGTTTGCATATTAAGTGCAGCACTTTAACATAGGGATGTACAAAAGGGACTTTTTTGCAGCTTGGCTTCGCGGTGGGCGTGAGGCACGTCGCTTCTCCCGCGAAAGTTCAGGCGATGGGGGGAGGCATCCCTCCATGCCCAGCCAAAATTCTGGCCGGGGGGGAGGCGCCCTGCCTCGGCCGGCTGAAATTCAGGCCGGGGAGAAGCGCCCCGTCTCCCCGAACACGAAACAAAAAGTAAAAAACAAAAGACCCCGTGATAGGCTACGTAACGATTTACGTAGCCTATCCCAGCTAGATTTCCATAGTCAGCCATGATAGGCTACGTAAATCGTCATGTAGTCTATGACTGGTGACTTTGGAGGGGGGGAAAGCACGTATTCCTTATTTTGGCATATCTAGTCTACGTAAAGATTTTCGTAGACTACGGCGAAAATAAGGGCAACGCAAATAGCGTTCCCTTATTTTTCCCATAGTCTACGTAAATCTTTACCTAGACTAGACGTGCCAAAATAAGGAATGCAAATGGCGGCGCCCCATGGGCGCCGCCTTTTGCGTATGTGTTTTTTTTCCCCCCAAAGTCACCCGTGATAGGCTATGTGACGATTTACGTAGCCTATCATGGCTGGCTTTGGAAATCTAGCCGTGATAGGCTACGTAAATCATTATGTAGCCAATCACAGGATCTTTATTTCTTTTTTTACTTTTTTATTTTGTAATGGCGGCGGGGAGCCGGTGGGGAGACCGTCCACCACCTCCGTCCGTGACGAATCCCGCCGAACCGCTGCCGGGACCCGCCGCCGAGAGGGACATTCGGCGAAGGTAAGTCCCGTCCCGGCGAGGGCGGGGTGGGGGGCCTACGGAGAATTTCCCCAACACTTTCGGGGGGCCGAATGCTTTGGCGCTCGTCCTCCCGAAGATTCGGGGAGAATTCTCTGTCATCCCTACTTTAACAATATCATCTTTTAGGATTTTTAATAGCTCAGCTGGAATACTGTCATCTCTGCTAGCTTTGTTGTTAGTAATGCTTCCTAAGGCCCACTTGACTTCACTCTCGAGGGTGTCCGGCTCAAGTCCAGTGACTATCATGGCTATCAGGGACATTCAGATCTTTCCTGTATAGTTCTTCTGTGTATTCTTGCCACCTCTTCTTAATCTATTCTGCTACTGTTAGGTTCATGTCTTCTTTGTCCTTTATCATGCCCGTCTTTGCACAAAATGTTCCCTTGAGATCTCCGACTTTCTTGAAAAGATCTCTAGTCTTTCCCATTCTGTTGTTTTCTTCGATTTCTTTGCATTGTTCATTTAAGAAGGCCTTCTTGTCTCTCCTTGCTATTCTCTGGAACTCTGCATTCAGTTGGATATATCTTCCCCTTCCACCCTTGCTTTTCACTTCCCTTCTTTCCTCAGCTACTCGTATAGCCTCCTCAGACAGCCACTTGGCTTTCTTGCATTTCTTTTTCTTTGGGATGGATTTCGTTGCTCCCTACTGAACAATGTTACGGACCTTCGTCCATAGTTCCTCAGGCACTCTGTCTATCAGGTCAAATCCCTGAAATCTATTCCTCACCTCCACTGTATATTCATCAGGGATATGATTTAGGTCATACCTGAATGGTTTAGTGGTTTTCCCTACGTTCTTCAATTTAAGACGAAATTTTGCAACAAGAAGCTCATGATCTGAGCCACAGTCAGCTCCAGGTCTTGTTTTGACTGACTGTATAGAGCTTCTCCATCTTTGGCTGCAAAGGACATAATCAATCTGATTTCGATATTGACCATCTGGTGATGTCCATGTGTAGAGTCGCCTCTTGTGCTGTTGGAAAAGAGTGTTTGCTATGATCAACGTGTTCTCTTGGCAAAACTCTATTAGCCTTTGTCCTGCTTCATTTTGTACACCATGGCCATGCCTGCCAGTTCTCCCGGTGATTTCCTGACTTCCTACTTTAGCATTCCAATCCCCTATGATGAAGAGGACATCTTTTCTTGGTGTTCTGGAAGGTGTTGTAGGTCTTCATAGAACCGATCAACCTGAGCTTCTTCGGCATCAGTGGTTGGGGCATAGACTTGAATTACTGTGATGTTGAATGGTTTGCCTTGGATTCGTACTGAGATCATTCTATCAGTTTTAAGATTGTACCCCAGAACTGCTTTTCCCACCCTTTTGTTGACTATGAGTGTTACTCCATTTCTTCTAAGGGATTCTTGCCCACAGTAGTAGATATGATGGTCACCTGAATTAAATTCACCCATGCCTGTCCATTTGAGTTCGCTGATTCCCAAGATGTCGATGTTCAATCTTGCCAGGTGGATGTTTGACCACCTCCAGCTTACCTTGATTCATTGATCTGACATTCCAGGTTCCTAAACAAAATTGTTCTTTACAGCATCGGATTTTCTTTTCACCACCAGACACATCCACAGCTGAGGGAGGGGCTCATCTTCCGGCGTCATTTCTTTTAGCCTTGTGAGACGTTCCATGGGGTTTTCTTGGCAAGAATAGTGGAGTGGGTTGCCATTTCCTTCTCCAGTGGACCACATTTTGTCAGAACTCTCTGCCATGACCTGTCCGTCTTGGGTGGCCCTGCACGGCATAGCTTATGGCTTCACTGAGTCACGCAAGCCCCTTTGCCACAACAAGGCAGTGATCCATGAAGGGGAAATATAAATAGCATTGGTGAAAAAAGTCATATACCCTCTGGGATGCCACAGCTCAGGAGGTCAAAGAATGATCACCAAAGGTTAATTTCTGAATCCACCCTTGCAGGTAGCAGAGGAACTAGAGTGCAGTGCCTCCCCCTCCAGGGTGGACGGCCCAGAAGGGTACGAGGGTTGATGGTATCAAAAGCAGATGTGGGATCCAGTAGAATCAATGGCATGTCTTTCCCCATGTTTCTTTGGATGATGGTCATCCTTCATGAGACCAAGACTGAATCAGTCACAAAACTGATTCAGGTCCCTGTAGTCTACATAAAGATTTACGTAGATTATGGCGAAAATAAGGGCAACGCTTTTTTTTTTTTTTTTAAGTCACCCGTGATAGGCAAGGGGCGGGGGGCAGAGAATTTCTCCCCGAACAACCTTCGGAGGACCGAATGCGTTGGCACTCGGCCCCCTGAAGTTTCGGGGAGAAATTCTCCCCCATCCCTAGATGATGATGATGATGATTTTAAGGGAAAAGGGATAAACAATGGGAAGGAAAGGAATACAGGAATTGAGAAGGGTGTCTGTGGTGGGGAGCCAAGAACAGGGATAGGGGAGAGAGAGAGGGAGAGATGATTAGATAGAAAGATAGATAGATAGATAGATAGATAGATAGATAGAAAGATAGATACATGACATACAGACAGACAGACAGACAGACAGACGTGTGTGTGTGTGTAAAATCTAGATAGAATGGAAGTAAGGGCAAACTAATGGTTGAGAATTGAGAAGGGTGGGGGAAGCGAAAGAAAGAGGCAAGGGAAGGAAATGTAAAGTCGTGTTTTGTTTTGATTTTAATGTTTTTTTAAATAAACAAGAAAAGAATGAAGGGTAAAACCTATTAGAATGAGGGGGGGTAAAGAACTAGGCACAGAAAGGAGGAAACTCAAACTCACTACTTTTTAAATGTTCTTTTTAAAGAATCTCAAAGAAAGTACAAACACACACACTCCATATGGATCCAGCCAGCTCTCTCTAACAACATGTTGTAAACCAAAACCGCCACCTAATCAGCGCTCTCCGACACAATGAAATGAACGCAGGCTGCTCTCTCCAATGTATGCTCTCCAGTATTGCCCCCCTCCACCAGTGTCACTGATTGGAGACTGCTGGGTTTTGTTCAGCCCTAATTTCTCAACTAGAGTTGCCATTCGCTAAGGCTCCCTCCATCCTCCCCCCTCCTCCTCTCCCCCTCCCTGATCTTTTGCAAGTTGATACATCGAGAGACAGGCTGTCTGGGCTTCAGAAGGCACCAGAACACCTACGAACCTCCAAGCGGCACCGAGGCACCTTGGCGACAACCGATTTGCTTTGGGGTGCCTCGGTGCTGTTCCGATCACTTCGGATCACGCTGAGGCACCTCTGAAACAGCAGGCTTCGCTTCGTTATTCAGGATTCGGTCCAAAGCAGTGCACAGCCCTAACCAACCAAACCCATAGAGTCCAGAGCAGGTTTCAAGAGAAATGGTCACACTACTGGCCCCTTAGGAACAGCAGGCACCATCCGGGGTGTGGGGGAGCTGCAAGAGCCCCCCCCCCCCCGCTGGCCTCCTGGCATGCCTTGCCCCATCAGCCAAGCGACCCGCCCTTTTCTGTGTGCACAAGAGCTTGACTGCTCTAGCCATTTCTTGCTTGACTGCACTAGCCATTTCTTGCTTGACTGCCCTAGCCATTCCTTGCTCGACTGCCCTAGCGATTCCTTGCTCGACTGCACTAGCCATTCCTTGCTCGACTGCGCTAGCCATTCCTTGCTCCACTGCGCTAGCCATTTCTTCCTCATAAGTCTGGGGCTCTCGGGCCTCATACTAGCCCTGCCAGCTGTTGAGGGCTTGCTTGACAGCCAACAGGGCAGGACGAGGCCTTGCATGGAGAAGATAGTGAGAGTCATTGTTATGCCTGTGGTGACCACTCAGAGCTGTTCCCAGATGCTCAGTGGCCAAATCCATCAGCACCACACAGCTCAGGGACCGGGCTCAAGTGGGCTGGGAGGAGGAGTCTGCCAGGTTCTGATAATGCCCCTATTAGGGGTGGACGAAAGTCACTTACCTGTCCTCAAAAGTTGTTCGCAGTTGGGGGGAGGCGCTTCGCTGCTCCCCCCGCGAAATTCAGGCCGGGGGGGAGGCTTCCTGCCTCGCCCGGCCGAAATTCAGGCCAGGGGGGAGGCTTCCCGCCTCGCCCAGCCACAAACTCCATTGTTTTTTTTAAACGCCTCCGTGATAGGCTACGTGACGATTAACGTCCGTAATAATCTTTACGTAGACTACGGCGAAAATAAGGGCAACGCAAATAGCGTTGCCCTTATTTTCGCTGTAGTCTATGTAAATCTTTACGTAGACTACAGCGACCAAATAAGGAACGGGAATGGCGGCTCCCTATGGGGGCCGCCATTATCCGTAAGTGCTTTTTTTTTTTTTTTTTAAGTCACCCGTGAAATGGACATCTTTTTTTGGTTTTAGTTCTAGAAGTTGTTGTAGGTCTTCATAGAACCAATCAACCTCAGCTTCTTCGACCTCAGTGGTTGGGGTGTAGACTTGAATTACTGTGATGTTGAATGGTTTGCCTTGGATTTGTACTGAGATCATTCTATCATTTTTGAGATTGTACCCCAATACTGCTTTTCCCACCCCTTTGATGACTATGAGTGCTACTCCATTTCTTCTAAGGGATTCTTGCCCACAGTAGTAGATATGATGGTCACCCCCAGCTTACCTTGATTCATTGGTCTTACATTCCAGATTCCTAAACAATATTGTTCTTTACAGCATTGGACTTTCTTTTCATCCACAGCTGAGTTTCCTTTCGGCTTTGGACCAACTGCTTCACTATTTCTGGTGCTCCTTGGAAATTCCCTCTGCTCTTCTTAGGGGTGTACGAAAGTCACTTACCTGTCCTTGAAGCTTTTCGCGGTGGGGGGAGGCGCTTCGCTGCTCCCCCCGCGAAGTTCAGGCTGGGGGGGAGGCTTCCCGCCTCGCCCGGACGAAATTCAGGCCGGGGGGGAGGCTTCCCGCCTCGCCTGGCCGAAATTCAGGCCGTGGAGGAGGCGCCTCACCTCGCCTGGCTGCGAACTCAAAAGTTAAAACAAAAACAAAAATGCCCCTGTGATAGGCTACGTGACGATTAACGTAGCCTCTCATGGCTAGATCTGCAAAGTCAGCCGTGATAGGCTACGTAAATCATCACGTAGCCTATCACAGGTGACTTTAAAAAAAAAAAAAGCAAGTATGGATAATGGCGGCCCCCATAGGGAGCCGCCATTCCCGTTCCTTATTTGGTCGCTGTAGTCTACGTAAATCTTTCCGTAGACTACGGTGAAAATAAGGGCAACGCTATTTGCGTTGACCTTATTTTCGCCGTAGTCTACGTAAATCTACGAATACATTTCTCATATTTTCCAGTCTCCCAGGCCAGGCACTACAGTGGGATCTAGGTACTTTCCCCCATATTTTGCAGCCTTGGCTGTAGATAGGGATGTCAGAGAATTTCTCCACGAATCTCGGGGAGGCCGAATGCCAGCGCATTCGGCCCCCCGAACTTGGTGGAGAAACGGTCTGCCCCCCGCCCACTCCCCCGGGATGGGACTTATCTTGCTCAAATGTCCCTGGTGCCGGCGGCTCTGGAAGCAGTTTGGTGGCGGTTCAGCGGTGGCAGCCATTCTTCCTACCGGCTGGCGGCAGTGGCAGCCAGTCTTACGACCAGCTGCCGCCGCCGCCGCCATTTCCAAGTAAAACAAACAAACAAACAAACAAACAAACATAATAGTCCACGTAAAGATTTACGTAGCCTATCACGGCTAGATTGTTTAAAAAACACCGTGATAGTCTACGTAAATGTTTACGTAGCCTATCACGGCTGACTTTTTTTTTAAAAAAAAGCGCGTACGCAAATGGCGGCGCCCATGGGCGCCGCCATTTGCGTTCCTTATTTTGGCACGTGTAGTCTATGTCAACATTTACGTAGACTACGGTGAAGATAAGGGCAAAGCAATTTGCGTATTTGCATTTACGTAGACTACAGGTGCCAAAATAAGGAACGCAAATGGCGGCGCCCATCTGCGCCGCCATTTGCGTACGTGGTTCTACTTTTTTTTTTAAGTCAGCCATGACAGGCTACGTAAACATTTACGTAGCCTATCACGTCTGACTGCAGGGACGCAAACGGTGGCGGCTACAGCCGCCGCCGTTTGCGTCCTGGCAGTAGACGACGTTTCGCGGCCGGAGGGATGGGCGCCTCCCCCCCGGCCAGAATTTCGGCGGGGAGGGACAGGGTGCCTCCCCCCCGGCCAGAATTTCGGGGGGAGGGATGGAGCGCCTCCCCCCCACCGCGAAGCAAGCTTCGGGATCAGGTAAGGGACTTTCATCCATCCCGAGCCGTAGAAGAAGCACTCCTCCTGGCCACACACAGGGGAGATGCTTGTAGCAGAAAACACAATTTCCTCTCTACATCCCAAAATTTCATTTCCCTTATGAAGGATTCTAAATCACAATCTCTAATATCAGTATGTTTAGCAAAGGAGATCGTTACCTTGTCGTGGCGCTGGTGCTTGAGCACCTCAATGACATCATGAGCTAAACCGTGAAGGGACACCCAAGACGGGAAGGTCATGGCAGAGAGGTCAGACTAAATACAATCCCTGGGGAAAGAAACGGCAACCCACCCCAGTATTCTTGCCATGAAAACTCAATGGATCAGTACAACCAGAGATATGTCGGTATTCCAACACAAGATGGGACTCCCAGGTCGGAAGATGGTCAAAATGCTACTGGGGAGGAACAGAGGATAACTTCAACTAGCCCCAGATTGGATGACGCAGCTAGCTCAAAGCCGAAAGGGCGGCTAGCTGCCGATGGTGCTGGTGTTGTACAACGAATCTGATGTTCTAAAGATCAATGCACCATAGGAACCTGGAATGTAAGATCGATGAGCCAGGGCAAATCGGATGTGGTTATTGGGGAGATGTCAAGATTAAATATAGACATTTTGGGTGGCAGTGAACTGAAATGGACTGGAATGGGCCACTTCACATCAAATGACCACCAGATCTACTACTGTGGACAAGAGGACCACAGAAGAAATGGAGTAGCCTTCATAATGAATAATAAAGTGGCTAAAGCAGTGCTTGGATACAATCCAAAAAATGACAGAATAATCTCAATTCGAATTCAGGGGAAGCCATTTAACCTCACAGTGATCCAAATATACGCCCCAACCACAGATGCTGAAGAAGCAGAAGTAGATCGGTTCTATGAGGATCTGCAGCACCTACTGGATAGTACGCCAAACAAAGATGTTATTTTCATTACAGGAGACTGGAATGCTAAGGCAGGTAGTCAAACGACACTTGGAATTACAGGCAAGCATGGTCTGGGAGAACAAAGTGAAGCAGGACATAGGCTGATAGAATTTTGCCAAGACAACTCACTGTGCATAACAAACACTCTCTTCCAAAAACCTAAGAGATGACTTTATACATGGACTTCACCTCACGGTCGACATTGAAATCAGATTGACTACATCCGTTGTAGCCAAAGGTGGCGGACATCTATGCAGTTGGTAAAAACAAGACCTGGAGCTGATTGTAGTTCAGATCACGAACTTCTTATTGCACAATTTAGAATCAGACTCAAGATCATAGGGAAGACCCACAGATCAGTTAGATATGAGCTCACGAATATTCCTCATAAATATGCAGTGGAGGTGAAGAATAGATTTAAGGGACAAGATTTAGAAGTTAGGGTCCCAGAAGAACTACAGACAGAAGTTTGCAACATTGTTCAGGAGGCGGCAACAAAAAATGTACCAAAGAAAAAGAAAACCAAGAAGGCAAGATGGCTGTCTGCTGAGACACTGGAAGCAGCCCAAGAAAGAAGGAAAGCAAATGGCAACAGTGATAGGGGGGATATGCCCAATTAAATGCAAAATTCCAGAGGTTAGCCAGAAGAGATAAAGAATTATTTTTAAACAAGCAATGTGCGGAAGTGGGAGAAGATAATAGAACAGGAAGGACAAGAGACCTCTTCCAGAAAATTAGAAACATCGGAGGTCAATTCCAGGCAAAAATGGGTATGATCAAAAACAAAGATGGCAAGGACCTAACAGAAGCAGGAGAGAGCAAGAAAAGGTGGCAAGAATATACGGAAGATCTGTATAGGAAGAACAATAATATCGGGGATAGATTTGACGGTGTGGTCAGTGAGCTAGAGCCGGACATCCTGAAGAGTGAGGTTAAATGGGCTTTAAGAAGCATTGCTAATAACAAGGCAGCAGGAGATGATGGTATCCCAGCTGAACTGTTTAAAATCTTGCAAGATGATGCTGTCAAGGTGATGCATGCCATATGCCAGCAAATTTGGAAAACACAAGAATGGCCAACAGATTGGAAAAAGTCAACTTATATCCCCATACCCAAAAAGGGAAGCACCAAAGAATGTTCAAACTATCAAATAGTGGCACTAATTTCACATGCCAGGAAGGTAATGCTCAAGATCTTGCAAGGTAGACTCCATCCGTTCATGGAACGAGAATTGCCAGATGTACAAGCTGGGTTTCAAAAAGGCAGAGGAACTAGAGACCAAATTGCCAAAATCCGCTGGATACTGGAGAAAGCCAGGGAGTTTCAGAAAAACATCTATTTCTGTTTTATTGACTATTCTAAAGCCTTTGACTGTGTGGATCATCACACATCTTGTCTGCCTCCTGAGGAATCTGTATAACAACCAAGTAGCAACGGTAAGAACAGACCATGGAACGTCGGACTGGTTTACGATTGGGAAAGGAGTATGGCAGGGATGTATACTCTCACCCTACCGATTCAACCTGTATGCAGAACACATCATGTGACATGCTGGGCTTGATGAAACCAAGGCTGGAGTTAAAATCGCCGGAAGAAACAATAACAATCTCCGATATGCAGATGATACCAGTTTGATGGCTGAAAGCGAGGAGGAGCTGAGGAACTTCATGACGAAGGTGAAAGAAGAAAGTGCAAAAGCTGGGTTGCAGTTAAACCACCAAAAAACCAAGATTATGGCAACCAGCTTGATTGAGAACTGGCAAATAGAGGGAGAAAATGTGGAGGCAGTGACACACTTTGTCTTTCTAGGCACAAAGATTACTGCAGGTGCTGAGTGCAGCCAGGAAATCGGAAGATGTTTACTTCTTGGGAGGACAGCAATGACAAATCTTGATAAAATAGTGAAGAGCAGAGACATCAAACTGACAACAAAAGTCCGCGTAGTTCAAGCAATGGTATTCCCCGTAGTAACCTATGGCTGCGAGAGCTGGACCATAAGGAAGGCTGAGCGAAGGAAGATAGATGCTTTTGAGCTGTGGTGCTGGAGGAAAATTCTGAGGGTGCCTTGGACTGCAAGAAGATCAAACCAGTCCATCCTCCAGGAAATAAAGCCAGACTGCTCACTTGAGGGAATGATCTGAAAGGCAAAACTGAAGTACTTTGGCCACATCATGAGAAGACAGGATGCCCTGGAGAAGATGTCAATGCTAGGGAAAGTGGAAGGCCAAAGGAAGAGGGGCCGACCAAGGGCAAGATGGATGGATGATATTCTGGATGTGACGGACTCGAGCTTGGGGGAGCTGGGGGTGGTGACGGCTGACAGGAAGCTCTAGTGTGGGCTGGTCCATGAAGTCACGAATAGTCGGAAGCGACTGAATGAATAAACAACAACAATATCAGTATAGAGGGCATTTGAGAATATAATGTGCCAAATCACACAAAACGGGTTTCCCACAAAGAGACAATCTCTCTTAGACTGGCACACCACAAAATCTACTCAGTTTCATCATTGAATCCATTTGTTTGAGGCCGCATTGAGTGAAACCCTTCAACATTTTAGTGACAAGGAGATTATAAAGTACCCTTCGGACTGGTGCTGTCCTGTCATCCCTGCCAAGCACCTCACTGCTCTTGGAATAGTGCTCAAGGTGATGAACAATAATAAGCATAAATCAAATATAAATCTATAATTAAAACATAAATGCAAATAAGTTAAAGCCACATCAATAAAAGAAAAATTGCACCCGCCACTTCAAACCCACTTCAGCAAACAGCTTTATAACCAAAACCTGCCCCGAATAAAGATCCCTTTGCCTGCTGCCGGGAGGTCAACAAAGTGGTAGCTGCCCTGGTAACTTACCTTATAGGGATGTGCGAACTCACCCCCATCTTGGATTTCCGGGCACCTGCCCATCCCCTGCCCCCACTCAACAGTTCCCAGATCCCACTTGAGCCCCTCCCATGCTCAGCAAGCAACCCGCACCCACCCCAGCAGCCTTGTTGAGCTCTGTGGTCACCATTTCATGACAAATAAAATGGTGATCACAAAATGCACATAGCACGACAATGCACATTTTGTGAATGCACATATTTGTGTGTGTGCAAAAATGCACGTTTTTGCCACAATGAAAATTTTGGGATTTTGGAGGGAGTTGCCTTGTAAAAGCCATACAGCCATATTTTTCTGCCATGGTGGTGCTGGAAATGATGGATGCATATTGTTTAGGGCTGAGTCCATGGAGTCCTGTGTGATCTGGGAAGGATTTGATAGTGGTTTGCAGGGATGGATCTCTGGGGCATCTTAGTACCTCAGCAGACTCACAGACTTTATTTCTGAAAGTTAGGATATATAAATGAATGAATGAATGAATGAATAATACCTATATACATACACAATTAAAATAAAAAGAGAAGCAGAAGGCGTAGAGAGAGAATCAAACCAGCTATGAGGGAGCGAGAAAGAGGGTGAAGAGCGTGGTTTCGGAGCCCTGGTCTCACCTCCATCCCCAGAAACAGAGAAATCCTATGGCACTCTCAACACTGTCTATTACTGCACTGCAGAGCAAATCAACAGTTGACCTTGGCCAGGCATTTACTATAGAAGCAATATCATAAGAGACAAGGCCAAGATACTCCTTTAGGCTGATTGTCCACACAACACAGCCTGGTTGGGGACTGTACATTATGAAACGTTCTTCAGTTGAATTACAAAGTCAAGCCAACTTGTACCAAAACTGAGTGTTAACCCAGGCAACAGCTCCCAGTGGAGGCTAGTGGCTCCAGTTTTGGTGGGGCTAGTTTCCATGCCGGTTCAGCACGTTGGACTCCTCCTTTCAAGTTCTGGCTGATTCTGTCTGAAACCCAGAATGGGTTCACAGCTCCACTGAAATCAGGGCTGCCAGCCTGCACTGGCAGCTGCCCCCAATCTCAGGCTGAGAGTGTCAGAATCTAAAGTTTAAATGGCCCGGTACCAAAAACTGAGCATAGGATTATCCCATATCAAATATCTCTCTGTTCAGGAGACTGTCTGCTTCAAGATAAACCATTCCCTCCAATCAAAAACATCATTTCTGTGCAGTAAATGTGTGATGACCACAGATAACAATGACAAGCAAGGAAATTGAAGTACCGAATTAAAATCCTGCATTCTTTGAGAATAATTCTTTATGACAACAAGTGCATGAAACCATCATAGGAAGCAGAGCAATTACAATACACATGCCATTAACAAGCAAACAAAAATCCATTTTATGTCTTGCATTCAGGGCTTTCCATGTGCACTCAAGCTGCAAAATGCTGGCACACTCAGCTGTAAAGGGCCACACCTTCAACAGATGCATTATTTGGACAATGTGACTATGGTATAGTTCCAGCCTCACCACTACCTCAGATGCGGATGGCAGTCACTGGCAGAGTGAGACCCTCAAGGCTCAGCTTTGCCTGTCTCCTTTAACAGAAACACTGAAACTGTGCAACTGAAGCGATAAGCACATCAAAAGGCTCTGTTAACTATGATCTCACCAAACTAGTATCTCCTACAAACTTATGCCAAATATTCTTCCACAACGCTACTTCTATGGATCAGATGCCCTAGTTTGTTTTGAACATGATATGCTCTTTCGTATTCAGATCAGGCCTCAGTACAATGATGTAGCACTTGGGAAGAAAGATGCAGCCCAGCAACCCAGCACTGGAGGCCAAAATTGAGAAGACCTGCACAGCCACCATGTATTTCCCCTTGGTGCTCAGGTGGGAGGGCACAAAGGACAGCCAAACACTGCAGAAGACCAGCATGCTGAAGGTGATCAGTTTGGCTTCATTGAAGGCCCCAGGCAGCTTCCTGGCGAGGAAAGCCACCGTGAAGCAGATGGCAGCCAGGAAGCCCATGTAGCCAAGGGCAGTATAAAAGAAGACAACAGATCCTTCGTTGCATTGCAGGATGATCTGTCCAGGCTGGGAGTACATGTCAGCATCAGGGAATGGGGCAGACCTCCCCATACAGATGGTGCAGATGACAACTTGGACACCAGAACAAGAACTTACAATGGAGTTTGCCAGACTCTTCCCCAGCCGTCTCTTCACTCTGTTCCCTGGTTTTGTGGCCAGGAAAGCCAACACCACCATGATGGTTTTGGCCAACACCGAAGAAACGGCAACTGAGAAGATGATGCTGAAGGCTGTTTGTCGGAGAAGGCAAGTCACTTTCCTTAGCCACCCCATGAACAGGAAAGAGGACAAGAAGGAAAGCATGAGGAAGATGAGGAGAATGTAGGAGAGGTCTCGGTTGTTGGCCTTGATTATTGGAGTTTCTTGGTATTTCATGAAGATTCCTAATACGAAGCCCATGGATAAGGACAAGAATAGACTAAAAGAAATCAGGACAATCCCCAAAGGTTCTTCATAGGTGAGGAAGGTTATCTCCTTGGGGACACATTGATCTCGGTCCTTGTTTGGATGCTGATCTTCCGGAGACTTGATGCAATGGTCAGCATCTGAGAAGATGGAGAGTGAGTTCAGCAGGATTCACATCAACTGTACCTCCAGAAAACAATGTGCAGTTGAGCAGGGAGAGAGAGAAACATTCCCTCACAGAGGACCTGTTTTGTGACCAGACCAGCCTCATCACCAAGCGAGGACCTTAGTAGTAGCAGGGCCAGGAAAGGTGCTGTAATATCTCTGCCAGGCATTAGAGAGCAGTTGTCACTCAGAGAAGTACAGAGAAGAGTAGGCTAGATGGATTGATGGGCTGACTTGGAATAAACACAGCTCCTTACCTGGTTTAAATTTGGAAAAGCGAGTCTATTTATCCCATCATTTTTCGGGGTAAGGGAGTGTCTGTGAGGTTATCCTCTTCTTATCTTCATAATAATCCTGTAATGCATGTAAAGCTACCTGGTAGCTGAGTGGCTTGTGATTTATTAATTTACTCATTTAATGCCCCACCTTTCTACCATTTTCACCTCCCCTTTTCTGCCAGGGACCTCCTACTTAACTGCCACAGGATCGCAGCACAGTGCAGACAATTCTCTGCATATAATGGATAAAGGCCCACCATGTCTGTACATGCTGCCCTGTCCCAATCATGAAAAAGTCAGAGTGGTGTTTTTTTTTTTGGGGGGATGATTTATACCAGGAAGAGTGTGCACTAAGCATCCCCCCTTCTTTGCACCACACAGATTCACTCCCATCATATTTTCTTTCTACTCACTTCATAGAATTAATGGTGGAGATTACAAAATAAACTGAAGCCAAGTAGGGGTCAGAGTTCAAAAAGTCTATAGCATCTGTTTCAAAGATGTGTGAATGTTGAATGTGTTAATTAAAATGCTTTTGAGCCTGAACATCAGAACAATGATCACAATGATGTACGGACCAGAAGAATAAAACATTGTAGAAGAAGAGCAAGTAATAACAAATAAAATTAGCATTCAGTCGAATGGAACAAGACTTCATTAAAACCACGCTATGTACTAGAAGGGCATCATGAGGTATTTCAGGCTGAGCAGTAGTGAATGGCCCATGACCATAAGGGATTCCCATGAGGTTTTACACTAAGAGCAACAGTCATTTATGAAGCCTTCTTCTCTTACCTACTCATGGATTGTTTTGCTAAAGGTGTTTAAGAGAAAAGAAGAGAGAAGTAAAATAGGGCTGTGGAGACTATTCGGCATATTCAAAGAGTTGCCCTAGGCAACTCCCATTCTTCTGATCTTGCCTACCATCCTGAATGGAGATGGTTCCTTCCGCACATGGAGCGCAAGCATAGCAGCATGGTGGCTCTCCTTCTTGGACCTCCTTGTAGTATCCACAGCGACAGCTCTCAGTGCATCTGGAATGAGGTGTGGTCTAGCAACAAAGAGAAGGAGCATCCAGGAAAACAGTGTTATGAAACTATGGAAATGAGTCCTACAATTTAGACAGGACCCAACAGGGTTTCTAGCTCTTGTGACCCTGAGTGAAGTAAAGAAGTGATGTCAGGTCCTCGTTTCTGGGAACCACTATTTATGCATCACAACATGGCATGGACGTTTTTGGTCTGTTTGTTTCAAGATGTATATGCCCCCTATACTATACATGTACTCAAGCCAATATAAAAACTGGAGGAGAAAAGGTACGGCAATGAAGTAAACTAAAAGAAAATCCCAGAATAACAGAAATTACAAGCAACAGCAATAAATGGAGAAGGTTTAAAACGTACGCATGCAATGACGGTGAGCAATGAAATCAGAGCCACGGGACTCCACTGTACCAAACCACAGAATACATCGAATTAAATGGATAAAAGCACTACGTAAAAACCAACCATTCAACACAAAAGGATGACAACATGAAAATCCCTTTCAAATAATAGAAAGGCCTCTTGAAACAGAAAGGACTTCCTGCCTGAGACTCATGGCAGACCAACATCTCCAGGGACGTTGCCACACCACAAAAGGCCTTCCTGCCAATTGTCACCAGCCAAATCGCAGCTGGCCTTGCCACTTGGAGGAGGCCTCATCAGATGCTCTAAGGCAACATATCCAAGAGTCATGTGGAAGAGGGCATTTTGACTAGGGCTGTTAGCCACATCAGTCTGAAGCCTGAATCCCTAGTGTATCTGGGTGCTGCGGTGCGAAGCGATGCAATTCCGGAGCAGGTCAGAATCAGGCCAAAGCACTCCAATATGGGTTGGGTCACTCTGAAGAGCTTTGGGGGTGCTTCAGCCTGATGAGGACAGCAACACCAACCAGCTGTGTGAGCCCCTCACGCCTTACCTGGTCTCCAGGGATCACATGCAGCCATCACTCTCGTGGAGGGAGTTGCCATTTCCTTTCAAAATGGTGACTCTTCTTCCAGTCAGACAAAATACCATTTTAAAAAATAAATAAAAGGTGACTCCCTTGCAGAGGCCAATGGGCGAGGGCACTCTCAAGAGATCCAGGTCAGGAGTGGGGGTTCTGTGGGGGTGGCAATGACAGTGGGGGGGTCACTCTGGGTGGGGGTTTCCCCCCTTGTGTTTGGGTCTCTAGATGTTGCTTCAGAACTGGAGAAGTGGGTCAACCCAGCTTCAGGGGCGGTTGAGGTGAGTTCAAGCCGATTGGAGTCCGCTAAACTGAGCTCTGAATTAGGTTGGGTGGGCAGTGCACAACCCTAATTTTTGCTACCCTGCCCCTAGAGGGCTTCAAATGGATCAGCACCTTAATCTGCACCCTGAAGCTGAGTGTGAGGCAAAGAAGCTCTTTTAAAACAGGTGTGGTGCTGTCTCTCTGCCCTGCCCCAGTTGTCAACTGAGGGGTCACCAGAACTCTCTCCACTGCCTTCAGAGGAAGGCCCACCAGGCACCTCCAAGGCCCCTTTCAGACCTTTGTACTTCTCGAGTTTAGAGGAACTTCCGTCTTCCTGTGCTATTGATCCCAATTTGCTCCATCCGAATAGGGATGTCAGGGAATTACGCCACGGATCTTGGTGAGGCCGAATGCCAGTGCATTCAGCCCCCCGAAATCCATGGCGGAACGGCCTGCAACCCCCCCACCCTCCGCGGTTCCTCCCCAGGACGAGACATTTGCAGTCTGGTCGCTTGTGTGTGTGTTTGTTTTTACATAGATGTGATAGGCTACGTAAAGACTTACGTAGCCTATCACGTTTGGGTAAAAAAAACACATAACACGTAACCAAATAGCAGCTACGGCCGGTGCCATTTGCATTCCTTATTTTTGGCCGTCTTAGTCTACATAAATATTTACGTAGACTAAGATGGCAAAAATAAAGGGGAATGCAAATAGCTTAGTGAGCGCTATTTGCGTTCCTTTTTGAATCGCCATTTTAGCCTACGTAAATATTTACATAGACTAAGACAGCCAAAAATAAGGAGCGCAAATGGTTGCGGCCGTAGCCACCGCCATTTGCGTACGCGGTTTTGTTTTTGTTTTGTTTTTACCAAGAGCCCTCTGCAGCCGGAAATCCGGCTGCAGACAGCTCTGGCCTGGGCCTGGCCAGCTGCTCCATGGAGCCGCCGCGGAGCACAGCCGGCCATTCAAGGATTCCGGGGGGGAGGAACGGATCGCCTTCCCCCCCGTCAAGGATCCGGGGGGAGGGATGGAACGCCTCCCCCCCCACCATAAACATAATCCACGGAAAGGTAAGTCACTTTCGTCATTGTAGAGGCTGCCATTTGCGTCTTTCCAGGCTGCCGCGATAGGCTACGGAAGTATTTATGTCGCCATTCACAGCAAAGAGCAGGGACCCAAATGGCGTAGCGGTGGCCATTTGCATCCCTGCTCTTTGCCGTCATAGGCTATGTAAATACTTACATAGCCTATCACGGCAGCTGGAAGGACACAAATGGCAGCTGCTACGACGGCCGCCATTTGCGGCTGCAGCAGCTGGCCGAGAGACCAGCCACCACTGCCAGAGTGGCCGCCGGCCTGCCGCCTCCGCACCCGCCCCAGGTAAGCTTCATCCTGGGGCAATTCCGCGAGGTGGGGGGGAGGTGGGGGGCCCTTCCGCCACAGGTTTCACCACCTCGTTAACTCAATCCCATTCTACCCATAGTGGGGCCATAATTCAGCTGTAGAGCACCTGATTTACAGGCACAAGTCCCAGGTTCAATCCCTGGCATGATCTCCTGGTAGGGCTGCAATAACTCCTGCCTGAAACCCTGGAGTGTTGCCAGTCAGTGTCAACAATACTGGGTTAGAGGAGCCCATATTTTTGGAGGCAGCTACCTAAGTTGACCCTTGAATTCAGTACGAATTGGGAGTAATGAATAACTGACTGGATAGACATGTAGCCTAACACATGTCTGTCCAGGGGGTCGGGGAGGTGCCAACATAACTGTGGTCACGGGCAGGGGGAGGTATGGCCTTGGCAGATTAACAGGCCAGCTGAGGAGTAGAGGGCTAGACACCTTACAGCTGTCCCCTCTTCTGGTTCTGGTGAAATGGAACAGGTAAGTCATTTCGTACATCCCTACTTGGTATACGCCTGAGCTGAGGGCAATGAAGCAAGCGAGGAGACGGCTAGAATGCAGATGGAGGAAAACTCGTGCTGAGTCTGACCAAACACAGGTAAGAGCTCACTATCGAGCCTCCTCTGTGGCGGTGAGGGTGGCCAAGAGACATTGCTTTTCCACCAGTATTGCATGTTCTCAGTGTCATCCAGAGGAGCTTTTCTGAGTGGTTTGCAGCCTGTTACATTCTGGGCCAGGGAAAGACAACTGTGGGATTCTCGGTTGCATGCTGTGACGGGTTTGCACGGCAATTCGAAGATAAAGTCACTCCGAATTTGTCATGAATAACCTCTCGCCTGGATCACTGCAATGCGTTATACGTGGGGCTACCTTTGAAAACGGTCTGGAAACTTCAGTTGGTCTGAAACAGGGCAGCAAGAGTGTTAACAGGGAGTGGCCTGCGAGATCATATTACGCCAGTACTTTTCCAGCTGCACGGACCGCCAGTCCATTTCCAGCCCCGATTCAAAGTGCTGGTAGTAACATTTAAAGCCCTTAACAGCTTGGGGTCAGGCTATCTGAAGGATCGCCTCCTCCCATGGGTTCCTTCCTGCTGCCCAGACCCTGAGATCATCCTCAGAGGCCATTCTCTGTGCACCCCTGCCAAGGAAGTGAGGCCGGTGGCTGGCGCGAAGAGAGCCCTGGCTCCCCAGCTGTGGAATGAGCTCCCTAGGGAGGTTTGCCTGGCACCTACCTACGTTGTATTCCTCCTGGCACCTTTTTATTCTCCCAGTATTTCAGCGTTTCAGCTTCCTAGTCTTTTAGCTTCAGTGTTTTAAATCTGTATTGTAAAATCTCTGCATTGCTGAAAGGTTTCATTCGGGTTGTAGTGTTCTGTTGTGGTTTCAAGCTTTCATATTTTGCATTGTTTCATGCTGCGCTTTGTAGTTTTAATTTCTGTGAAACACCCAGAGAGCTTCTGCTATTGGGCGGTATAGAAATAAAATGAAATAAATAAATAAATAAATATTTAGAAGCTGAGGGTGGGGGTGGGAAACACAAGACAGGCTGGATATTCTTAGAGCTTAAGAGATGTCACAAGCCAATTCTCCCAACACTCCCAATAGTCACTCTAGCACGAGACTCATTGGGAAACATCACCCAATTCACGATATCAAAGTCAGCTGCCAGTTCCCCAGTCTTATCCAGATTCAGGCCGCCCATGGAAGCATTAGAAAACTGGATGTCTCGTAACGAAGTGTGAAGCTAGAATGACAGAGAAAACAGCCCGGATTTAGAAGTCATGAAAATGTAGGCCGTATCTTAGGCTTCATCACTTTGAGCTGTGAACTTCCATGTTCAATGCACATCCCATCCGGGTTCAGAATGCCATTCTTTGGCTGTTCACAGTCACAACTAGAGTTGTCAGAATAATCCACAATCAATTCAAAAGTGATCATATTTAAGAGAGGGCTTTTCCCAAGTTGCACAGATTAGGGAAAACTGCAGGACTTTTTGTTGTTGTTTTACGGGGGGGGGGGAGGTGCAAGTGCACATTAGTAAAACGTGCACCTTGGCACATGACCAAAATGCTCGTACAAAAAAGTGCATCCCATCAATGAACAGATGGCAGAAGTAAAGATGCCTGATCATCTGCAGAGATTTTAAAACAAAACCTGCCCATTCCTACTCATAATGAAGATACCAGGCATGTTCAGACATCATGCTAAGCCATAATGGTTAAGGAATCTCTGCTCACCTTGGTGGCTTAGCGTGCCATGTGGGGGAGAAAACCACATTCCTCATGCTTAGTAAGCCACCCCAACTAACCACCCCTCTGCAAAAGTGTTAAGGTGCCCGAGGTGACTTATCGTGCCATCTGGCGGGCTCCCCAGGGTTTCAACAGGCTCCAGAGGACTTCCAGGTGATGACCATAGAGTCTGCTGGATAGAGTCTCTTCTGCTGTGGGCAATGCTCTAACTGCCATGGGCCTTCTCTATGGACAAGTGCTATTTTGGACCCTGGAGAGGCCACCAGGACTGAATGCCAGGAGCCCTTTCGTGCCACAGAAGATGGGATGCTCACAAAATATATCAAGACGATAGCCAGATAACAATGGAGAGAGGATGGTTACCAAAATGAAAACAACATTTGGGGAAAAGCTCATCTGCCTTCTGGGGTGCCACAGCTCAAGAGATCAAAGAATGATCACCGAATCTTAATTTCTGAAACCACCCTTGCAAGTAGCAGGGGAACTGGAGTTCAGTACCTCCAACACCAGTGTAGAAGGCCCAGAAGGATACGAGGTTTGATGGTAGAATCATAGAATCATAGAATAGGACGAATGGAAGGGGGCTATAAGACCATTGCATCCAACCCCCTGCTTAATGCAGGAATCCAAGTCAAAGTATCCGTGACAGGTGGCTGTCCAGCCTCGTCTTGAATGCCTCCAGTGTGGGAGAGCCCACCATCTCCCTAGGTCATTGGTTCCATTGTCGTATTGCTGTGTCAGGAAGTTTTTCCTGATGTTCAGCTGGAATCTGGCTTCCTGTAACTTGAGCCCATGATTCCATGTCCTGCATTCTGGGATGATTGAGAAGAGATCCTGGCCTTCCTCTCTGTGACAACCTTTCAAGTACTTGAAGAGTGCTGTTGTATCTCCCCTCAGTCTTCTCTTCCCAAGGCTAAAGATGTCCAGTTCTTTCAGTCTCTCCTATTAGGGCTTTGTTTCCAGTCACCTGATGATCTTTCCTGCCCTCCTCTGAATCCTCTCCAGTTTGTCTGCATCCTTCTTAATGTGTGGTGCCCAGAACTGGACACAGTACTCCAGATGAGGCCTAACCAGTGGTGAGTAGAGGGCAACTTGTACTTCATGTGATTTGGAAGTCTCATATTCAGCTTGTGATCAACAACAATTACAAGATCCTTCTTGCTTGTTGTCCTTTGGAGCCAAGTATTCCCCACTTGTAACTGTGCATTTGGGTTCTTTTTCCTCGGTGCAGAACTTGGCATTTATCCCTACTAAATGTCATTCTGTTGTTTTCTGCCCAGCACTCCAGTCTCTCAAGATCACTTTGAATTCTGTAACTGTCTTCCATGGTATTAGCTATCCTGCCCAATTGTCTATCATCTGCAGATTTGATCAGCATCTCATCATCCAAATCATTAATAAGAATGTGGAAGAGCACTTGGCCCGGGACTGAGCCCTGTGGTCCCTCGCTCGATACCTCTCCCCAGTTTGAGAAGGTCCCATTAATAAGCACTCCTTGAGTCTGATTCTGTAGCCAACTGTGGATCCACCTGATGGGCCCTTGCCACTAGTCCATCTTCCAGGAAATATAGCCCGCGGTCCTGGACTCCAAATTTCTCATGCCAGCACCACCTTCATAGCCAGTCATTCACCTGGAGTATTTTTCTTTCCCTTTTTATCCCTCTTCCAACTACTGGAAGGATGGATGAGAAAACTACCTGGGCCCTAAAGTTCTTGAGTTTCCTTCCCAAAGCTTCAAAATCTGATGTGATTTCTTTGTAGCTCTGCTTGTCGGTGTCATTTGTTCCCACATAGATGAGAAGAAAGGGATACCTGTCATTTGGCTTTATGAGCATAGGGAACCCTTCAAACACATCTCTAGTCCATCCTCCTGGGAGACAGCTTACCTGGCAAGTCCATGGGTCTTCATGACATACTTAGGTTTCGATCCCACACAGCAGGGTGTCTCCCACTACTACTAGTCATCTCTTCTTCCTGTTGTAAGCCTTGCTTTCATCGCCTCTGTTTGACTGACCTTCAGCCTCTTGCTTGCTCTCATGCAGGAGGCTCATGCAGGGTCCCCTGTAATTCTTCCTCTGCATGTTGTCCTCCAGTCTCCTCCTCAAGTACCTGGAAACGATTCCATAGTTCCAATGCTTCCACTGGTCTAGAGTGGCTTCTAGTTGTTCTGCTCCTAATTGTCACCCTTTTCCAAGGAGTATCCTTTACTTCATTTTTCCTCGCCTCAGCAGTTTCCTATTCTGCCTCAGCTTGCTGTTGCTCTTCTAGCTTTATGTAGGGATGTACAAAAGTCACTTACCTTTTCCCGGAATTGATCAGCAGTGGGGGGGAGGTGCTCTGTCCCTCCCCCCAGAATCCTCGATGAGGGGGGGAGGCGATCCGGTCCACCCCTCCAGAATCCTGCCCAGCTGGCTCTGCTCCGTGGTGGCTCCACGGAGCAGCCGGCCAGGGCCGTCCGCAGCTGGAGTTCTGGCACGGATGGGCTGCTGCGGACGCAAATGGTGGCCACCGTAGTGGCTGCCATTTGCATCCTTCCAGGCTGCCATGACAGGCTACAAAAGTATTTACGTAGCCTATCATGGCATGCCCCCCCAAAAAAAACAGCATATACAAATGGCGGCAGCTATGGCAGCCGCCATTTGCATTCCCTATTTTTCGCCATTTTATTCTGCATAAATATTGACGTAGGCAATTACGGCGAAAAAAAGGGAACCACAAATAGCGTAGCGGGCCATTTGCGTATGCCATTTTCGTGTGTGTGTGTTTTGCTTGGCTTGCTGTGATAGGCTACGTAAATACTTATGTAGCCTATCACGGCAAAGACCAAGATGGAAATAGCAGCCTTGGCAGCTGGTCAAAAGACCAGCCTCCGCCGGAGCCGCTGCCATCCGGAACATCCGCCCAAGGTAAGTTTCTTCCTGGGGGGCATCCGTGGGGGGGCGGGGGGCAGGCCATTCCCCCATGGATTTTGGGGGGCAGAATGCCCGTGCATTCAGCCTCACTGAAATCCGTGGTGGAATTCTCCACCATCCTTAGCTTTATGTTTCTTGTTTTCTGATTGTACTGAAATTGCCTGTGCTTTGTCCTCTATTCACTGGAAGTTAAAAACACAGCCCCACTGGTGTGGAAGTGAGTGTTACAAGAAAAGGATTTTTTTTTTAAAAAAAACCATCATTAGCTGCCTCCCCCTTGACCTCCCCTGCCGAACTCCTCTGGCCAACTCCTGTTTTCTCTCCCTGTTCACTGCCTCTTATCATTCGCTCTTTGGGAGCTGGCTTCCTTGCATAGCCCCTAGACCAGCTAGAGCAGCTTCCTCTGCTCTGCTCACCTGGGAGGTGGGAAACAGATTGAAACTTCCTGCCCACACAGCTGCAGGGATCACTCAGGCCACACCCCCTCAATTCAATTGGATCTCTCCGGAGCACATGGTGAGCACACGGAGACTCAGAAGGGAAAGGACAGCCCCCTGGGCTTACTCCAGCCCACTCACTGCTTTGCCTTCATTGCCTCTTCCCCTGCAACTCCCCTGCAACTCCTATCTGCTCCCCTGTTCGCTTGCTCTGATCACTCACTCTCTGGGAGCTTGCTTGCTTCTATAGTCCCGAGACCAGCTGGAGCAGCTTCCTCTGCACTGCTCAGGTAGGAAACAGGAAACAGACATATCAAAGGAGATGTGAGTTCAAGTAGAATCAACAGCGTGGATTTTCCCTTGTTTGTTTTAATGGTCATCCTTCACGAGACCAAGACTGATACAGTCACATAACCAGAAGGGGAATCCAAATGGAAAGCAGCTAGGCAATCAGGAACTGCAGCTGGGCTGCCAACGCCCTCCCTCTTGAGTTGTTGTTGTTCAGTCTTTCAGTCATGTCCGACTCTTCATGACCCCATGGACCATAGCACACCAGGCCTTCCTGTCCTCCGCTCTCTCCCAGAGTGTGCTCAAATTAGGGATGGGGGAGAATTTCTCCCCGAAACTTCGGGGGGCCGAGTGCCAACGTGTTCGGCCCCCCGAAATAGTTTCAGGAGAAATTCTCCGCACCCCCCCTGCACCCCGCACCCCCCCCGGGACGGGACTTACCCTTCCCGAATGTCCCTCCCAGCAGCAGGTCCCGGCGGCGGTTCGTCAGGTCTTCGACAGGGGCAGAGGCGGCAGCCGGTCTTTCGACCGGCTGCTGCTGCCGCAATTCCAATAAAAGTAAAAAAAAAAAAAAAGCCTCCGTGATAGACTATGTGACAATTAACGTAGCCTATCATGGCTAGATTTGCAAAGTCTGCCATGATAGGCTACATAAATCGTCACGTAGCCTATCACTGGTGACTTTAAAAAAAAAAAATTGCGTACGGCTAATGGCGGCCCCTCATAGGGAGCCGCCATTTACGTTCCTTATTTGGTCGCTGTAGTCTAAGTAGGGATGGCGGAGAATTTCTCCCCGAAACTTCGGGGGGCCAAGCGCCAACGTGTTCGGCCCCCCGAACAAGTTTCGGGGAGAAATCCTCCACCCCCCCGCCCCCCCCCCCCGGGACGGGACTTACCTTCCCTGAATGTCCCTCCCGGCGGCGGGTCCGCTGGCGGTTCGTCCGGTGTTCGAGCGGGGCGGGAGCGGCAGCCGGTCTTTCGACCGGCTGCCGCCCCCGCCATTGCAATGAAAGGAAAAAAAAAAAAACGTCCCCTGATAGGCTACGTGACGATTCACGTAGCCTATCACGGCAAGATTTGCAAAGTCAGCCGTGATAGGCTACGTGAATCGTCACGTAGCCTATCACGGGGGAGTTTTCTTTTTTTTAACTTTTTTTTTCGTGGCCGGGCGAGGCGAGGCGCCTCCTCCCCGGCCTGAATTTCGGCCAGGCGAGGCGGGAAGCCTCCCCCCTGCCTGAATTTCAGCCGGGCGAGGCGGGAAGCCTCCCCCCCATCCTGAACTTCGGGGGTAGCAGCGAAGCACCTCCCCCCCACCGCGAACAAGCTGCGAGACCAGGTAACTGGCTTTCGTGCACCCCTAGCTCAAATTCATATTCATTGCATCGGTGATGCTATCTAGGCATCTCATCCTCTGCTGTCCCCTTCTCCTTTTGCCTTCAATCTTTCCCAGCAACACGGTCTTTTCCAGAGAGTTTTCTCTTCGCATTAGGTGGCCAAAATATTTGAGATTCAGCTTCAGGATCTGCCCTTCCAATGAGCAATCAGGGTTGATTTCCTTTAGGATGGACTGATTTGACTTCCTTGCAGTCCAGGGGACTCGTAAGAGTCTTCTCTAGCTCCCTCTTGAGACCACTAGCCAAAGGGGGGTAATAGGACTGGCAGCGGTTCTCCAAAACCAGGGCTGTGAACAGAGTCCCCATCACGGTTTGGATGCAACTTTGGGCCTTTTGAAGCAGCCCTGCTTTGCTTCAGGCTGATTCTGACCCCATCCACTTCTCTTCAGACCCCAATCCAAAGCAAGATTTGGAATGGATATCTGAACCATTCTGATATGACATGTTCTCATTGACTGGCATTGAAAAATAGAAATGGCTGTCAGGTTTACAGTTTTTGTGCTAAACCCATGACATTTGGGAACCTGGGATCCTCCATGGAGTGGATTCCACCTGCCAAATTTCAGACATTCTGGCATAGTAGTTGTTGTGCGAAAGGTAAAAAGGTAAAGGTGTCCCCAACCAGTCGTGTCCGACTCTAGGGTGTGGTGCTCATCTCAGAAATACAAACCACACTCAGGAGGGTTAATAATCCGAGAGGTTAGTTGTTGAAGTGGAGGAATTCACTCTCCCCAATTCTGCTGTAGGTTTCTGTGAAGTGCTTCCTCGGTCAGTGACCTCTGAACACTGCAACTTGCCTCCGCATTCAGCTGCCCCACTACACCAGCACTCACTCTCTGGACCAGGGGAGAGCCTGACTGCCAACCAGGGCTGCGAGTCCCAGCCCCACCTCGTCCACCCCTGCCCCTGCCTACAAGATCAAAAGAAAGCAAATCCTGGATGGCCTACAAGCAAGGCAGGAGGACAATAGAAGATGACGGGGTTTTCAACTGTTGTTGTTCTTGCTGTTGTTTAAAGGAAATGTGATCAAAAATGGGAACGGAAGGAATACAGGAATGGAGAAGCGTGGAGGCGGGTGGAGGAGAGCCAAGGAAAAGGACAGGAGAGTAGTGTGTGTGTGTGTGTGTGTGTGTGACTGTGTGTGTAAATCTAGACAGAATGAAAGTAAGGGCAAACAAATGGTTGAGAATTGAGAAGGGTGTCGTGGAAGTGAAAGAAAGAGGCAAGGGAAGGAAAAGGAAAGTAGTTTTTATTGTATTTCTCCTTTTTAAAATAAACAGTCAAGAAAAGAATGAAGTGTAAAACCTATTAGAGAAGGGGGAGGGGAGAGACAAAGAACCAGGAACAGAAAGAGGGAAACTCAACCTCCTTACTTTTCGAGTGTTTGGTTTTTCAAATAAAGGATCTACAAATGAAAGGAAGGAAGGAAGGAAGGAAGGAAGGAAGGGAAAGAAAAGAAAAGAAAAGAAAAGAAAAGAAAAGAAAAGAAAAGTTTGATTGGGAAGGAACAAGAAAGCACAAGCACACACACCCCATATAGGTTTAGCCAAATCTCCCTGACCACACTACGTAAACCAAAAACACTACCTAATCAGTGCTCGCTCTCTCCCTCTCCCTCTCCCTCTCCCTCTACCCCTCTCCATCTCTCTCTCTCTCTCTCTCTCTCTCTCTCTCTCTCTCTCTCTCACACGCATGCACACACGCACACACACACACACACACACTGAAATGAAAGCAGAATGATCTCTCCAATGTATCCACTCCAATCCTGCCCCCCTCCTCCACCACTGTCACTGATTGGAGACTGCTGGGTTACACTCTACCCTAATTGGGCAATTGGAGATGCCATTCGCCAAGGCTCACCATTTCCTCCTCCCGCCTCCCCCTCCTCTCCCCCTCCCATATCTTTTGCAAGTTGCTACATTGTGGAGATGGGTTGTCTGTGCTTCAGAAGGCATCAGAATGGATGGATGGATGGATGGATGGACTCACCTCTGTCCAAGACATGGGAGAGGTCCAAGAGCCCCCCGCCCGGCCTCCCAGCTTGCCTCACAAGGTCATCCAAGAGAGCTGCCCCTACCGCCTCCACAGGGGTTAACTGCTGGAGTCCTCAGCACACATGGGCCCAGCAAGCAAGCCATCATCTCTTCGCAAGGAGAAGATGGCTAGAGAGGGTGGTGTGCTGAGGCCTCATCCAGACAAAGCCAGCTGGTAAGGGCTTCCTTGACAGCTGAAAGGGCAAGATGAGGCCTCAGTGCTGTATATAGTCCAGCCACACATGCCATCTCCTCCTTGCAAGGAGGAGAGAGTGAGAGTGGTTGGGGGGGTGAGAACTCGGGGCTGTTCCCAGCTGCTCAGAGGCCAGCACTGTCAGCTAGGGATGTATTCCTTTTGGCAAAAGGTGAAGACCTTTTTATTTTCCCAGGCAATTTAGCATTTTAGCTTTCTAAACTTTTAGCTTTGCTGTTTTAAATCTGTATTTTAAACTCCTGCACTGCTGCTAGGTTATATTGTGGTTGTATTGTTATATTGTGGTTTTAATGTTCTATATATTTTAAATTGTTTTATTGTGTGGTGTTTGGTTTTAATTTTTGTGAACTGCCCAGAGAGCTTCGGCTATTGGGTGGCATAGAAATGAAATAAATAAATAAATAAATAAATAAATATTGTTCACCACTCTGGAATCTGTCTAGACGTGGAGTCAAATATAAATGTAAATGAATAAATACAGAAATGAATTCAGAAATAAACAAAGAAATAATAAATGCCCTACAGGGCCATGCCTTGAAGAGAGAGATGGGTGACATCATAACTTCTGGGGTAGAATCATGGCAGTGGTCATGTGGGGGCTGCAAGAACTGCTGGGGAGGGTTCTCGTTCCTGTCAGCCACTACTGTTTTCTGCAACATCTGCATCGGAGAGCCTTTCAAGACATGATTAAAGGTGCAATCCTATACAGATAGATGGGCACTCAGACCTCCGCTGAAGTCAGAGGCATCCTCCGATCCAATGCAGGGCAGAACCAGCGCAAAGAAGGGGATTCCCTCTGTGTTGCACTTTGCCTTAGATGGACGTTTTCATGTCTCTATGTGTGGCTTCGGGAAGGGGCAGGAACTGGGCTGGGGATCATATGGAAAGCTGTCTAGTACAGCTTCTGTGGTCTCCTGCCATCCGTGCCCCCAGGGATGCCCAGCCTCCCATCCCAGAGCTCCACCACTGCCATGACTCACCTCCACACACTCCAGAGAACCATTATGCCCAGGAGGCACAGGGACTGAAGAGCGAGAGCTGAGCCCAAGCAGTGCTCAGCTCCCCTTTCTATGCACCTGGCCTCCTTTCTGCTCCCCATTCACACCTGTGGGATTTTGTAGTTGCTCGACATAGAGGAAATGTGGAGGGAGAGTTCTGATTCAGCCCCTTCAAGAACGGCCAGCAGGTGATTCTTCCTCCCGCAGCTGTAATGTGGAATGTCGCTTTCGCCCCCAGCAAGGAGCTGCAGCATGGCGTAGGAGGTGGCTCTTCCGTCGAAGAAGGACTTGTAGATGTTGTAGCCCAGGGTGACATTGGGCAAGAGCCTGGGGTTCCGGTTGATCTCCTGAACAGCAAACATGAAGGACAGGATGTGCCATTTCTTTGTAGTGTGGAAACTGCAAAAAATAAACAAAAATTAAATGCAATGCCTCATGCTGTCATTCTCCACTGAATGAAAACATATCTCAGGTTCTTTCTTTTATACCCCCAAATTCTTTTTCATGTGTTTTCAATCCCAGAAGAGCCGATCATCACATAATGCTTTGGACATTCATAGGGGGCAGCAAGCATACCTGTGTTGCAAAGCAATTGGGTATCCATCTACCTGATGAAAGGAAAGATGGAGATATTTGTACCACATTCCTTGAAAGGGGATGTTGCCGGATTGCAAGGATCAAGGATATATGTGTCTGTCTGTCTGTCTGTCTATCTGTCTGTATTTAGATAGGTAATCTCTCTCTCTCTCTCTCTCTCTCTCTCTCTCTCACACACACACACACACACACACACACACACATGCCTTTTGTTAAGGCTTATCAGTAAAAACTATCATTCTGTCATGTAAAATCATAATAGGGGTGGGGTATCATTCAGAATGGTTTCACCAATGTTATTGAAAATTACAGGTGCCAGAAGAAGTGTTACGTTTACATGCCATGAAGTTTCCAGGTCTACTGGTGAACTATGGGGAGAGAAACAGCACTATAAAGAGAAAAAGCAAGCAAGCAAGCAAGCAATCTCCTCTCTCTGTCCAAAGTGACTTGGGGAGTATGTTTCAGCAACTGTGTTTGGATCAGAGTTTCTGAAGAAGAAAAATGAACTTTTTAAAAGTCTAAATCATTGATGATTTCCTACCTATTCCTCCTGTGTTGGGGATGGTGGAATTTGTTTTTTTAAAAAATAACCCTTTTTAACATGTATGCAAGTCATCAGCTGCCATTGTAGGCCTTGTTTTCATTTTGTTTTCTGCATCATGTCATGTTTTCTGGTGTTTGAGAGGGAAATGAAAACGGCCACAGCCATTAAAGGAAAAAAAAAAAGTTCCAAAATTTGCCAGGGATATCGACTGGAAAAAAAAATGTCTGGAGGGACATGTAGTGGGTATGTACTGGCCAATGAAATGATAGTAAAGTAGGCTGATGTATTTAAAAGTAAGTAAATGCTTTGAAGAAATGCTAATTTCAGGTCTTCTCTGTGCGCCTGTGTGTGTGGGAATGGGCGTTCACAGGTCTACGGGTCTCCACCTTCCTGCCTTTATCGTTCTATGTGTTTCAAGGGATTTCACTTCTGGTTTGAGTTCAGCTTCACTCTCTCCTTTCCCCAAAATTCTCTTTAAATCACTTCTCTTTTAGCTTTGCAAGCTTTGTTACCGAATATCACCCATAGAGACTTAAAAGTGAGTAATATGGGGAGGGGATGTCATAGATTAACTGTGCCCTCTTATCCATGCTGTTTCAGTATGTATGAATAAAAATAACAATGTTTTTTATTATTACCTACATAGACCTTATAGTGCATACATTATTTGACGTGTTAAGGGCTCAGGAACGTTGCCTCAAAGAAAAGCTGTGTCCCACTCACTTTTACTCACTGGGAATCACATCAAAGTGGAAACTGAAAACGAAGCACTCTTTAACGCTTCTGGAAGGATCACCATTTTTCCAGTCGGTAGTCACACAACCTGTAGAACCCTGAAAGGAGGGTTACAGACACTTGCTTTTGCCATCTTAGCTCACCGCAGACAGGATATCCAAAAAACACAGCCCCTCAGCTCAGCTTGGTGACCCCAAATGCTCAACCTTCCCCCCCCCCAGCATCCCCCTTGCTACCTGAAGGATCATCTCCTCCCATATACACTTGCCCAGACCCTGAGATCAGCTTTAGCAGTCTGACTGCAGAAGCCCCCGCCAAACGAAGCAAGGTGGGTGGCTAGAAAGACCAGTGCCTTTTCTCCTGTGGCTTTCCAGTTGTGGAGGAGAAAATTGGGTTATCGTATTCTCTTATAACCAGAGGTGTGTGTGTGGGGGGGGAGTTGATTCTGTTTCTTATAATTAGAAAATGCCTCAGTGGACCAGTCTGAATCTTCATAGTGGAGGAGAAGTGTATTTGAGGATGGCCTGTGGCAATTTTGAAGTAGAACTGGTCAGAAATGGCTTTTTTCTAGGAGGTTTAATTTTGATAGGCAAGCTCCTGCAGTTTGACAGATTTTGTCCGGATTTTTTTCCCACTTGAGTTACATGGGCTACTTTGGAAGATCATTTCTCCTGTTTGTACAGCATCTCTTGGAAAACAGTTTGTCCTCTTAGGAAGGAAGAAGGTGTAGAATATACTGTGCCTCAGAAAACTATAAGGCATTTCTAGGTTTTAACCCCATTTTAAGCAGGAATTCAAATAGAAAGGACTTTCCACACCAGCCATTCAGCCATTCTGGAATATTAACTAGTCCTTAATAGCATGAAGGGTGTTAATAGTCTTAAGCCATGTTATATTCGGGGTGAGAAGGGGGAGAGAAAAAGTGATCTACCTATTAATAAGCCAAGAGGCGTAGCTCGGTGCCGATGATCTGCCACTGTACATTTGATATACACGGATATAGATGAACAAAATTTGGAGACAGATTCTTAATTCTCCTATCTCTAATAACCTAAATGAACAGATCACCAAAAAGATAACCAAGGGCTTTGGTTCATTGCCATCCCAGAAGCCTTTTCTCCATTATCGGGAATCTATGCACAGAACACAAAATGAACTCAACTGGTGGTTGGCTTGAATCTCTGCTAACGCAGGAGCAACCACAGGCATCTGCAGTCTTGATTCAGAGACTTGATGATACTGAGTGACAGGAACTACACTCCTGCCCAGCAGAACCTGTTCCCCCATGACCCCATGTGATGCTGCCTAGTTCTGGTACTTCACTCTCTTCTTTGATGTCTCTTCAGAATAAACAGGGCCATCAAGCATCTATTCATGCAAGACTTAATCTTGGACCAGCAGCAGCACTTCAGGGGAGGTTTTGGGAAACTCCATTCCAAAGCAGATCGTGTCTGTGTAAGGCAGGAGTCCCTGCAACTCTGACCCAAGGACTCTTTTCTTGTAATTTTATTCTGATTTGAGAGGCCGTATGCTGTATGCTCTGCTGACTAACTTCCCAGGGCATTCTGAGGAAAGATTGGTCATTCACTGTCCTGGGAAAAGTCAGCTATCTCAACAAAGAGGTGGCTAATTATTTTCTAATCATCATGCGTATGAGCACTCAGCTGATTGTACGAGCTAAACTGAAGAAACTGTATCCCTGTATCCCGATATTATGTCTTGTATTTTATCTTGAATGGGTCTAACACCCATTCAATGGATGAGGAAGAAAGGTGCTCACCCTTAAGAAAGGGCCACAACTATGGCCCTGTAATTATTCTGGACAGGGAACCTCTGTGCGGACATTTGCATTTGGACCACTCCCAAGAAACTGGGATTTCTCTTTCTCTCTCCTCATTCCATTCTCTATCTTTGTGCCCCCTTTCTCTCCTATTGTGCCCTTTCTCTCTCTTGACCCCTGCACCACCCTTCTCTCTCGCTCATCAGCCTCCGTTGCTGGTTGTTCTGCATTCTGAACTCTTCTGCCTGCTGCTGCCTGACCACCACAACTCCCGCTCACAGGTAGGGAATTAGGGATTGTGAAAAACCTGTTCATTTCGAGGATTGTCAGGCACCTTTTATTCCATCGTCCTCCCATCAACAAAGTTTCCAAATCTGTGCAAATTTGCATGGGCAAAATGGGAGAATTCCCCCAAAATGACCCTCCCCCCAGGGCACATTTTAATGCCCCAGCCTTTGTGGGAAATGTGCATTTTCAGCCAGTGTTTTAATTGTAGCTTATTTTTCTACAACAAAATGTCCACAAAACAGTCTAAGGTTAGAAAAACGGTTCAGGAATTCTGTGGAATCCACCCAAGAGGGGGAAAGACAATCCACTGGTGGGATTCATACAAACCTGAACTCATTTGGTCCTATTGCAGATGTCTCCAACATCCCTAACTACAGGTCTCTCTCTGGTGGCCTATTAAACAAAAGTTTTTAAAAGAACAGCTGGGAAGGGGCAGGGATGGGAGAACATGATCATACAATAAAGTTCTCAGATTTCAGATCTGACCAGAGTGACACATGTTTGGGCTACAGAACCAATCTCCAAGTGGTTGTATCTTTTGTATGGATGGGCAAATGAGTGATATTCGAGAGTGCTTGGATCTGGTGGCGGGGATGGAGGAGGGAATGGTGGTGGCGGAAGTGAGGGAGGCGACAGAGGCAGTGGCCTTGGTAACGAGCTGGGGGATTTTGTGGGGGCCTCGGGGGGGGGGGACTGGGATTTGGCCATCCGAATCCCACTTCAGATTCAGGGCCAAGTCAGGTCAAGGCCTCCCCGAGTCAGCCTGAGTCGAATCGGGCCCACCTCTGAAGCCACAAAGCTGCTTGCGAGTAGGATTGGGGGGTCCCTGCACAGCCCTGCTTTTATACACATCATCAGGGAAGGCTATCTCACATTGTTTACCTACAAGCACCCTCTAAAGCCGGGGGTGAGTGGAAGGATGTGAAGGCCTTGGATATGGTTCCTTGCTTCCTTGTTGCAGAGGCAGAAGAGGAAGAAGGAAGAGGAAGGGGAGGGGCAGGAAAAGGAAAAGGAACTGCTCAAGCTGCAGGACAGCAAAGGGGTGAACAAGACAAGTGGCTGTTGATTCGACACACGCTCTATCACTCCCCAGTGTCTGGAAGCATGTGGAGTTGTTGCTACTATCCAACACAAAGCATGTGGTATGGAAGTGTGGTCTGGCATGGGGGAGGGGAGATTCTAGGGTTGCCTTTGCTTACATTCACTTAAAGTGAATGAAAGCCCACTATGTCTCAAGACCATCTCTTCCGCTTTCGAACAACTCTTAACCATTAGGAAGTCCTTCCTCCTGATGACAAGGAGGCACATGAATGAAACACTCCTAGAGCTGTGGTGTGTAATTTGAGGTCCCCAAAACGTCGTTTTGGGCTGCACACTACAGTTCCTTATTCCTCTCTCTCTCTCTCTCTCTCTCTCTCTCTCTCTCTCTCAGCAATGATTGGCAGGGAGGCATACACTTCACAACATCTGGTACCAAAGGGAACCATTGGACAAGACACTCATTGGCAATTATTAATTGGGGCCAAGACAGTGTTTTGAGGCCAAAAGAAATGTTGGGCCAGACACAAAGATTGGGTCTGTCATTGAGGACACTGTCTGGTTGTATCAGTGGATGACATGTGGTTGATTTCATGTGGCCCAAACCTTAGGATGGTGTGTATACTCCTCCTTCTGGATCTTTCAGTGTGTGTGTTCAGAGGGTATAAGAATTAATATGTCACAGAGTGTTACACAAAGCCAATGGTTTGGACTGGAGAGAATTGTTCTGGCTCTCAAAGGGGGTATTCGCCCGGTCATGGAGATATAATACATAGAATAGCCTAAGCTTTATTAGGGCACAGGGGTTCTTGGGGCTGAGCATTCAGCTACATTTCAAACTTTCTGGGAATGAGGAACTGGGAAGCTAGTCCCCAACTTCAGCCTTGTCCTTGACACAGCCCTCCACTGCATTCCCTTTTCTGACACAGATGGAGTCCAGCCATTGCTTCAGATCCAAAGGGGATGATAGAAAATCTCACTTGGGCAGAGTTCTCTCCACGTCCAGACTTCCCACCAATCTTTCAGCCTAGGATCTCAGTGGAACAGGTGTCAGTTAACTCTGTGTTGCTCCAAGGGCAGGTGCATGGATGGAGGAAAACCCATTTGTGCAAATTCACTGATGCCACTCCATATGCTGGTTGGGAGTCAACAAATGGACAATTGACCTTGGCCAGTTATTTACTAATATACAAGCAATATCATAAGAGACAAGGCCAAGATACTCCTTTAGGATGAATGTCTACACAAAACAGACGGGATGAGTAATGTGCATTATGAATCTTTCTTCTACTGAATCATAATGCCAAGACAACTTGGACCAAAAATGTGTATCGACACAGTCCGAGAGCTTTGAGTATAGGCTGGTGGCTCCAGTTTTGGTGACTCTGTGAATCCATGCTGGTTCAGCACATTGGATTCCTCCTTTAGAGTTCTGGTTGGTTCTGTCTGAAACCCAGATTGGCTTCACAGCTCCACTGAAATCAGAGCTGCCAGCCTCCACTGGCAGCTGCCCAAAATCTCAGGCTGAGAATTTCAGGATTAAAGTTTAAACAGCCCTCTACCACAAACTGAGGATAACACTATCCCATATCAAACAACATTCTGTTTGGGAGACTGTCCACTCGGAGATAAACAATTCCCTCCGATCAAAAACATCATTTATGTGCAGTAGATGTGTGATGACCACAGATGACAAAGACAATGACAAGAAAGGAAATGGAAGCACTATATTAAACTCCAGCATTCTCTTAGAATGTCGTAATGACAAAAAGTGCATGAAAACTTCGTAGCAAGCAAAGCAAATACAATACACATATCCCATTAACCAACAAACAAAATGCCATTTAAAGTCTTGCATTCAGGGCTTTCCATTTGCACTCAAGCTGCAAAATGCTGGTACACTGCAGCTGTTAAGGGCCACACCTTCAACAGATGCATTATTTAGACAATGTGGGTATGGTATAGTTCCAGCTCCACCACTACCTTAGAGGTGGAGGGTTGTCAGTGGCAGAGTGAGAGACCCAAATCCCAGATTTTCCTACTTGCTGTGACAGAAACATGGAGACAATGCAACTGAAGCTATAAGTGCATTAAAAGTCTCTGTTAACTATGACCTCACCAATACTAGTATCTCCTCCAAAGCTTTGCCAAATATTCTTCCACAGACTCACTTCTGTGGAGCAGATGCCCTAGTTTGTTTTGAACATGATATGCTCCTTTGTATTCAGATCAGGCCTCAGTACAATGATGTAGCACTTGGGAAGAAAGATACAGCCCAACAACCCAGCACTGGAGGCCAAGATCGAGAAGACCTGCACGGCTACCATGTATTTCCCCTTGGTGCTCAGATAGGAGGGCACAAAGGACAGCCAAACACTGCAGAAGACCAGCATGCTGAAAGTGATCAGTTTGGCTTCATTGAAGGCCCCAGGCAGCTTCCTGGCCAGGAAAGCCACCGTGAAGCAGATGGCAGCCAGGAAGCCCATGTAGCCAAGGGCAGAATAAAAGAAGGCGACAGATCCTTCGTTGCATTGCAGGATGATCCATCCAGCCTGCGAGTGCATGTCAGAGTCAGGGAATGGGGCAGAGCTCCTCAGCCAGATGGTGCAGATGGCAACTTGGACACTAGAACAAGAACTTACAATGGAGGTTGCAAGGCTCTTCCCGAGCCATCTCTTCACTTGATTCCCTGGTTTTGTGGCCAGGAAAGCCAACACCACAGTGATGGTTTTGGCCAACACTGAAGAAACGGCAACTGAGAAGATGATACTGAAGGCCGTTTGTCGGAGAAGGCAAGTCACTTTCCTTGGCTTCCCCATGAACAGGAAAGAGGACAAGAAGGAAAGCATGATGAAGATGAGGAGAATATAGGAGAGGTCTCGATTGTTGGCCTTGATTATTGGAGTTCCTTGGTATATAATGAAAATTCCTAATACGAAGCCTGTGGAGAGGGACAAGAATAGAGCAAAGGAAGTCAAGACAATCCCCAAAGGTTCTTCATAGGAGAGGAAGGTCACATCCTTGGGGACACATTGATCTCGGTTCTTATTTGGATGCTGATCTTCTGGACACTTGGTGCAATGGTCTGCATCTGAGAAGAAGGAGAGTGACTTCAGCAGGATTCACAGCAACTCTAGTTTGATGAATTTGAAATCTGTGGCCTCATCACCAAAGGAAGACCTTAGTAGCAGGGCCAGGAAAGCTGGATCTCTGGGACATTACAGAGCCTTTGTCAGTCAGAGAAGAACAGAGAAGAGTGAGCTAGATGGACTGATGGGTTGATATGGAATAAAGACAACTTCCTACCTTGTTTAAATATGGAGAAGTGAGTGTGTTGATACCAACGTTGTTCAGCGTAAGGGGGTTTCTGTGTGGTTAACCTGTTTTTATCTTCATAATATTCTTGTAAGCCATGTTAAGGTACGTGGTAGAGGATCAGCTTGTTATGTATGTATTTACTCAAATTATGTTGCTCCTTTCCACAACAAGGTGGTGCTCGTGGGACTCCTAGTTAAGTTTCAAATCCAGAGAAGGAAAATTTCATAAAGCCTTCCACTTTTTTTTTACTACTGTTTTACTAAAGGGGTTTCAGGGAACAGAAGACTGAATCAAGGTTGGGCAGGGGAGTGCTCTGATCACCAGAAAGCAGGGGACGTACCATTTTCACATCCTTTTTTCTGCCAGGGACCCCCAGCTTGCCTGCCACGGAATGGCAGCAGAGTACAGATGATTCCTTGTGTGTAATGGAGAAAGGCCCACCATGTCTGTACATACTGCCCTGACTCAGTCATGGAAAAAGCAGAGCAGTTGGGGGGGGGGATGATTTATACAAGGAAAAGTGTAAACTAAGCATCCCCCCTGCCTTGCACCCCAGAGATTGACTCCCATTCTCATTTTTGTTTCACTCACTTATGGGATGAATGGTGGGGATTAAAATGCTGAAGAGGACAGAGTTCAAAAAAGTCTTTGTCATTTGTTCCAAAGATGTATGAATATTTAATGTAAAAATTAAATGCTTTTGAGCCTGCACGCCCGAACAATTATTGTAGAAGAAGAGCCACTAATAACACATAAAATAAGCATTCTGTGAAATCGATCACGGCATCATTAAAATCATGCTGTGTACTGGAATGGCTGGGTGAATAAACCACAGCACTGTGAGCTATTTTAGCCGGAGCAGTAGTGAATGTCATTTAAGAAGCCTTCTTCTCTTACCTACTCATGGAATGTTTTGCTCAAGGGGTTTAAAAGAGAAGAAGATGGACTCAAAATAGGGTTGTGGAGACGATTGGGTGTATTCCTCTGATGTCACCCACCTTCCAGAATGGAGATTGTTCCATCTGCGCATGGAGCGCAAGCATAGCAGCATGGTGGCTCTCCTTCCTGGACCTCCTTGGCGTATCCAGGGAGACAGCTCTCAGTGCACCTGGAACGAGGCACGGTCTAGAAGCAAAGAGAAGGAGCATCAAGGAAACCGTGTTATGAATAGTTGTGCCTATGGGAATGAGTCATACAGTTTAGAGAGGACCCAACAGGCTCTCTAGTGCTAGTGACCCTAAGTGAAATAGAGAGGTGAACCCAGGTCCTTGTTTCAGAGAAGCATTATTTACGCATCACAACATGGCATGGAAGTTTTTGGTCTGTTTGTTTGTTTCAAAATGTATATACCACCTTTACTATACATGTACTCAAGGCAATGTAAAAACTGAGGAGGAAAAGGTACGGCAATGAAATAAACTAAAAGACAATGGTAAAATAACAGAAATTACAAGCACCAGCAATAAATGGACAAGCTTCAAAATTACAAGCCTCTTCCCCATTTTGATCTTCAGTGCAGGGCAGGAAAAAAAAGGAAGGATTGGAAGCCTCACCCAACAGCTGGGAAGGGAAAGGCTTCTAAGAAGAAGGGGTCCATGGTGGATTTAGCAACACTGAGTGTTGCTCAACACTAAAAAGCCCCTTGAAACAGAAAGGACTGCCTGGTTGGGTCTCATGGGAGACCGAAATCCCCAGGGATGATGCCACCACAACACAAAATGCCTTCCTGCCAATTGTCACCAGCCAAATCTCAGAGGGTTGAGCCACTTAGACGAGGCCTCATCAGATGCCGTAAGAGAACATATCCAAGAATCATGTGGAAGGCATCATTTTGACTAGGGCTGTGACTGTGCGCTGCTTCGGTCCGAATCCTGAATCCTGAGAGGATCGGGGTGCTTCGGACTGAAGAAGTGAATTTCTGGAACAGGTCAGGATCAAGCCAAAGCACTGCAGTGTGGGACGAGGCGGGTTGGGGCTGATTTGGGACTTCTGAATCGGCCTCCAAAGCGGGTTGGGTGGGCTGTGCACAGCCCTAATCTTTGCTACCCAAAGCCTAGATTGTGAAGGGCTTCAAATTTATCATCACTTTAATCTGAACCCTGAAGCTGACTGGGAGCCACAGAAGCACTTTTAAAACAGGTGAGGTGCTGTCTCTCTGGCCTGCCCCAGTTATCAGCTGTGGGCCCACCAGAACTCTCTCAGCTGTCCTCAAAGGAAGGCCCACCTGACTGGCACCTCCAGGCCTCCTTTCTGACCTCTGTACTACTCAGGTTTAGAGGAACCTGAGACTTCCGGTGCCATTGCTCCCAATTTTGCTCCACCCGAATAGGATGACGGTGTTCTGGAAATGGTTGGGGGTGGGAGGCCAGGGACAAGCAATAAATCCAAGCCAGATTCTCTGCTATATAAATGGGATAGGTGAGAGAGGCATGAGAGAGGCAGGGAAGAGCAAGAACGGGCAGTCCAAAGGGTAGAGACAGATGAGGACCAAGGCAAGTTGTTTCCTGATGATTGGTGCTGACAGTCCTGGGTTATAAATGCATTGAGCTGGGATGGAAGTAGAGTAAAAGCTTTGTCCTCTGTGATGGATTCGCCCTTGTTTGGCCAACGTCAGATCTGGGAGATATTTTGCTCTTTCAGATTATAGAGGTGATCCTTTGGCCCAGGCGGGTCTTATCTGCAAGAGGGGTTATCACACACCAATCCTACAACTGCATGAGATGTGGGTGAAAAGGGGGCATTATTGTACTCCCACCCTTTGCTTTTTAGGAAGATTCAGGCCTGTTAATGTAGCAACCTGCAGAGGCCAACGCTGAACCAGAATGATTTCATATTATCTATTGCTCCCCAGAACATATGGGGAGGATGGGCATCTCCTCACAAATCTCACCTGGACTCTGGCTCCAGAGCGTACTGCCCCCACTGGGCGTTGTGTTACTCCTTATGGTCTCCCCCTTGTCTCTGCACTTAGAACCCATACCACCTCTCTTAACTCAACCCAATTCCACCCATACTGGGGCCATAATTCCGCAGTAGAGCACCTGATTTACATGCACAGGGTCCCAGGTTCAATCCCTGGCATCTCCAGAAAGGGCTGTAATTTCTCCTGCCTGAAACCCTGTAGAGCCTCCTCCAGTCAGGGTCAACAATACTGTGTTAGATGAACCCATATTATTGGAGGCAGCTTCCTACATGGATGTTTGCATTCACTATGAATTGGGAGTTGTGTTTAACTGACTGGATACTTAGCCATGTAGCCTAACACATGTTTAGATGCCTGGAAAAAAAATCACAAAAATAGGACAGATACTATTAGAGCTTAAGAGATGTCACAAGCCAATAATAGGACACAAATCTTTTCCCCTACCTCATTAAAATGGCCGGGCCATGCAATGGCTTCCCAGTTAATGGTGAATTTCATGTCTGGAGATGCCTGTCTCTGCACACTCCCAATATTCACTCTAGCACGGGACTTATTGGGAAACATCACCCAATTCACAATATCAAAGTCAGCTGCCAGTTCCCCCGTCTCATCCAGATACAGTCCGCTCATGGAAGCATTAGAAAACTGGATTTCTCTTAAGAAAGTGTGAAGCTAGAATGACAGAGAAAACAGCCCAGATATAGATGTCATGAAAATATAGTCATTATCTTAGGCCTCATCACTTTGAGCTGTAATGTTCCATGGTCAGTGCACATCCCATCTGGGCTCAGAGTGCCATTCTTTCGGTGTTCACAGTCACAACTAGGGATATCAGAATAATCCTCAATTGATTCAGATGAGATTAGATTCAACAGCTGATGCACTTTTTCCAAGCTGCACAGATTCCAGGGACTTGCAGACCTTTTTTTTTTTTTTTTTACTGGGGGGGGGGGGCAAAATTCTGGTAAAAAAAAAGGGCTCCATCAATGCACAGATGGCAGAACTAAGGACACCTGATAATCTGCAGAGATTTTTAAACGAAATCTGGACAATCCTACTGATAATACAAATACCCGGCCTGTGCACACATCATGCTAAGCCATGATGGTTAGGGAATTTCTGCTAACCATGGCAGCTTAGCATGTCATGTGGGGGAGAAAACCACATTCCCCATTGTTAGCAAGCCACCCCGACTAACCACCCCTCTGTAAAAGTGTTAGGGGCCAGCGGTGGCTTACCGTCTCATCTGGAGGCTCCCCAGTGGTTGCAACAGGCTCCAGAAGACTTGCAGGCCATGACCAAAGAGCCGCTGGGTAGAGCAACCTCCACTGTGGGAAACACTCAAGCCTCCATGGACTTTCTCTATGGCTGGGGGCCTAATTCAGATGCTCGAGCAGAAGCCAGGAGTGAGCGACAGGAGCCTATTCGTAAGATGGAGGATGGGATACTCAGGAAACACACCAGGAAGGTAGCCATATAACTAAGGGGAGGGGATGGTCACCCAAATATAAATTGTTGTTTTTGTTGTTCAGTCGTGTCCGACTCTTCGTGACGCCATGGACCACAGCACGCCAGGCCTTCCTGTCCTGCTCGCTCTCCTGAAGCGTGCTCAAGTTCATATTCATTGCATCAGTTAAGCTAAGTCCCGTCCCGGCGGGGGGGGGGGGGCTACGGAGAATTTCCCCAACACTTTCGGGGGGCCGAATGCTTCGGCGCTCGGCCTCCCGAAGATTCGGGGAGAATGCTCCGCCATCCCTACTTTAACAGCATCATCTTTTAGGATTTTAAATAGCTCAGCTGGAATACTGTCATCTCCACTAGCTTTGTTGTTACTAATGCTTCCTAAGGCCCACTTGACTTCACTCTCAAGGATGTCCAGCTCAAGTTCAGTGACCGCACTGTCATGGCTATTAGGGAAATTCAGATCTTTCCTGTATAGTTCTTCTGTGTATTCTTTCCACCTCTTCTTAATCTCATCTGCTACTGTTAGGTCCCTGCCTTTTTTGTCCTTTATCATGCCCGTCTTTGCACAAAATGTCCCCTTGAGATCTCCGACTTTCTTGAAAAGATCTCTAGTCTTTCCCATTCTGTTGTTTTCCTCGATTTCTTTGCATTGTTCATTTAAGAAGGCCTTCTTGTCTCTCCTTGCTATTCTCTGGAACTCTGCATTCAGTTGGATATATCTTCCCCTTTCTCCCTTGCTTTTCGCTTCCCTTCTTTCCTCAGCTACTTGCAAAGCCTCATCAGACAGCCACTTGGCTTTCTTGCATTTCTTTTTCTTTGGGATGGATTGAGTTGCTGCCTCCTGAACAGTGTTACGGACCTCCGTCCATAGTTCCTCAGGGACTCTGTCTATCAGGTCTAATCCCTGAAATCTATTCCTCACCTCCACTGGATATTCAGAAGGGATATGATTGAGGTCATACCTGAATGGTTTAGTGGTTTTCCCTACATTCTTCAATTTAAGCCAAAATTTTGCAAGAAGCAGCTCATGATCTGAGCCACAGTCAGCTCCAGGTCTTGTTTTGACTGACTGTATAGAGCTTCTCCATCTTGGGCTGCAAAGGACATAATCAATCTGATTTCAATATTGACCATCTGGTGTTGTCCATGTGTAGAGTCGTCTCTTGTGCTGTTGGAAATGAGTGTTTGCTATGATCAATGTGTTCTCTTGGCAAAACTCTATTAGCCTTTGTCCTGCTTCATTTTGTACACCATGGCCATGCCTGCCAGTTATCCCGGTGATTTCTTGACTTCCTACTTTAGCATTCCAATCCCCTATGATGAAGAGGACATCTTTTCTTGGTGTTAGTTCTGGAAGGTGTTGTAGGTCTTCATAGAACCGATCAACCTGAGCTTCTTCGGCATCAGTGGTTGGGGCATAGACTTGAATTACTGTGATGTTGAATGGTTTGCCTTGGATTCGTACTGAGATCATTCTATCGTTTTTAAGATTGTACCCCAGTACTGCTTTTCCCACCCTTTTGTTGACTATGAGTGTTACTCCATTTCTTCTAAGGGATTCTTGCCCACAGTAGTAGATATGATGGTCACCTGAATTAAATTCACCCATGCTTGTCCATTTTAGTTCCCTGATCCCCAAGATGTCGATGTTCAATCTTGCCATCTCATGTTTGACCACCTCCAGCTTACCTGGATTCATTGATCTGACATTCCAGGTTCCTAAACAATATTGTTCTTTACAGCATCGGATTTTCTTTTCACCACCAGACACATCCACAGCTGAGTGTCCTTTTGGGTTTGGCCCAGCCACTTCACTCTTTCTGGCGCTACTTGGAAATTCCCTCTGCTCTTCCCCAGTTGTATATCGGACACCTTCCAACATGAGAGGCTCATCTTCCGGCGCCATTTCTTTTAGCCTTGTGAGACGTTCCATGGGGTTTTCTTGGCAAGAATAGTGGAGTGGGTTGCCATTTCCTTCTCCAGTGGACCACATTTTGTCAGAACTCTCTCCCATGACCTGTCAGTCTTGGGTGGCCCTGCACGGCATAGCTTATGGCTTCACTGAGTCACGCAAGCCCCTTTGCCACAACAAGGCAGTGATCCATGAAGGGGAAATATAAATAGCATTGGTGAAAAAAGTCGTATACCCTCTGGGATGCCACAGCTCAGGAGGTCAAAGAATGATCACCAAATGTTAATTTCTGAATCCACTCTTGCAGGTAGCAGAGGAACTAGAGTGCAGTGCCTCCCCCTCCAGGGTGGAAGGCCCAGAAGGGTACGAGGGTTGATGGTATCAAAAGCAGATGTGGGATCCAGTAGAATCAATGGCATGTCTTTCCCCATGTTTCTTTGGATGATGGTCATCCTTCATGAGACCAAGACTGAATCAGTCACAAAACTGATTCAGGTCCCTGTAGTCTACATAAAGATTTACGTAGATTATGGCGAAAATAAGGGCAACGCTTTTTTTTTTTTTTTTAAGTCACCCGTGATAGGCAAGGGGCGGGGGGCAGAGAATTTCTCCCCGAACAACCTTCGGAGGACCGAATGCGTTGGCACTCGGCCCCCTGAAGTTTCGGGGAGAAATTCTCCCCCATCCCTAGATGATGATGATGATGATTTTAAGGGAAAAGGGATAAACAATGGGAAGGAAAGGAATACAGGAACTGAGAAAGGTGTTGGTGGTTGGGAGCCAAGAACAGGGATAAGAGAGAGAGAGAGAGAGAGAGAGATGATTAGATAGATAGATAGATAGATAGATAGATAGATAGATAGATAGATAGAGAGATAGATACATGACAGCCAACAGGGCAGGACGAGGCCTTGCATGGAGAAGATAGTGAGAGTCATTGTTATGCCTGTGGTGACCACTCAGAGCTGTTCCCAGATGCTCAGTGGCCAAATCCATGAGCACCACACAGGTCAGGGACCGGGCTCAAGCGGGCTGGGAGGAGGAGTCTGCAAGGTTCTGATAATGCCCCTATTAGGGGTGGATGAAAGTCACTTACCTGTCCTCGAAGGTTGTTCGCGGTGGGGGGGAGGCGCTTCGCTGCTCCCCCCGTGAAGTTCAGGCTGGGGGGGGAGGCTTCCCGCCTCACCCTGGCTGAAATTCAGGCCGGGGGGGAGGCTTCCCGCCTCGCCCGGCCGAAATTCAGGCCGGGGAGGAGGCTTCCCGCCTCGCCCGGCCACAAACTCCATTGTTTTTTTGTTTGTTTTTTTTAAACGCCCCCATGATAGGCTACGTGACGATTAACGTAGCCTATCATGGCTAGATCTGCAAAGTCAGCCGTGATAGGCTACGTTAGTCATCATGTAGCCTACCACAGGTGACTTAAAAAAAAAAAAAGTGCGTACGCTAATGGCGGCCCCCATAGGGAGCTGCCATTCGCGTTCCTTATTTGGTCGCTGTAGTCTACGTAAATCTTTACGTAGACTACAGTGACCAAATAAGGAACAGGAATGGCAGCTCCCTATGGGGGCCGCCATTATCTGTACGCCTTTTTTTTTTTTTTTTAAGTCACCCGTGATAGGCTACGTGACGATTAACGTAGCCTATCACGGCTGACTTTGCAGATCTAGCCGTGATAGGCTACGTTTATCGTCATGTAGCCTATCACGGGAGTGCCTTTTTTTTTCTTTTAATGGAATGGCGGGGGCGGCAGCCGGTCGAAAGACCGGCTGCTGCTCCTGCCCCACACGAACACCCGCCGAACCGCCAGCCGGACCCACCGCCGGGAGGGACATGCGGCCAAGGTAAGTCCCGTCCCGGGGGGGGTGCGGGGGCGGGGGGGTGCAGAGAATTTCTCCCCGAAACTTGTTCGGGGGGCCCAACACGTTGGCACTCAGCCCCCCAAGTTTCGGGGAGAAATTCTCTGCCATCCCTAGCCCCTATATACTACAGGCTGCACCCACCTGGTCATACCCCCTCCCCAAACTAGCTTTTATTGGGAGGACATGTAGTTGGGCACATTGCTGCAAATGACTTCTGCACTTCATCAGACCACAATAACTGAAATGGCTCCCACTGAATCTTCTACAACAAAAGCACTAGATTCACTGCGAAGTCAAGAGATGATATCCTTAACGTTCTTCACAAAACAACAACAACTGGTTCACTATCGGTCTGGGTCTCCATTTGTAAGGGATTTTTGGAGGAGGGCAGCTACTTGGGGATGTAATGGTGGCAGAGAAACAGGATGTATTGCCTGCCTGCACTGCCACACAGGAGGAACAATTGTCTGCCCAAACACAGCTTTGGTTATCTTCATCATGAGTCTTTATGGGGATGTTCCAGAAGGGAAGGGGAATACCTGCCATGGTTGCAGCATGTGACGTTCCTGCCTTTCTCCTTCACCCATCATGAACATCTGCTTGGATCGGGATGAATATGCAGCATGCAAGGCATGGGCCACAGCTTGGATACTGCTGTAAGTAACGTAGCTGTCCTGAGACAGGACTCTTTCGATCTCCTCCTGGGGCAGCGTTGCCTGTTTCTCTTTCTCTCTGCAACTTGTCCAAACTTTCATGGACAAAACATGCATTGAACTGGAACAGTTAAAGGTTTCATCCCAAAACAGTGTCAGAGCAGAGGAGACTGGTTCATAGGAGTCATATTTTGTCATTATTTTAGTCTTAATTATAAAGGACAAAGAACCATGGAGGAAATGGAAGTAATTAGGTTCATAAGACAAGTTCGTGTTGATGTCCTGAAAAGCTGGTGTGATCCAGACTTTTGCCCCAGTTTCTCTCTTTTCCAGTGTTCGTTGTATGAACATAAATGGAAGACAGCCATAGTAGGAGTCCACATAGTAAACCATTACCTTCACTTCTTTCCCCAAGAAAGAAAGGTCGATCTGGAATATTTGATGTATGATATTTCGTGGGAGTCTTTTGGAGAAAGCGACACAAATTCCACTGCTGATCATCAGGGGTGTCAAGACACCCAGGAACCGCTCCCCATTCTCAGTGTCTGGAGCAAAGAGACCAACCCACGTCCATCGGAAAAACAGAAGTAGCTGGACGATCCCCAGGTACTGGGTTTCTTCCTTTGGGGCCATGCGGTAGACAAAAGGAAACTGACTTTTGTCATTAGAAACAGGAGTAGCAATGCCATAACTGATCTAGGGAGCAAAGTAAAGTCAGAGACTGTAGTTTAGTCTCAGTTTGTGTTCTGCATGAAGGTGAAATATTTACTAGCCTGGAAGTATTAGTATCTAATGCAATGCCTGTCACTATGAAGTGGTATACGTGGAGGGGGAGTGCTAAAATATCTCAGTCCTCATTTGTGGTGCAGCCCAAGAGGAACACTGGGGTCCTTTTCATGCATTCAAAATGCTGTAGAGTGATACACTTCAGGAACCAATCGATGGAGGTGAGACCTGCTCTCTGCCTTGCGTGAGCCAACTGAAAAGGATAGATTTAGCCCTGCCCCAACTACGTTCTAGATGCTGTTTGGGGAGCAAACAGGAACTTTATTCAAGAATTAAAGCCATGAGGGGGCAACATGAGTACAAAAGCAACCCACTCCGGGTTTTGACCTGGTAACAGGACCGAATCAGCCTTAGCTGCCTGCATTGCCTGTGCAGTAGGCCTCCTAATTTAGAGGTGCCAAGATTGTAATAAGCCAGGTCCAAGTTTGCTTACAAGGAGACTTTACTGAGTACTTACAGAGCACAGGCATACCCAATGGTTGGATCAGACAGCTTCTCTGAACCCAGAGCCATGGGGTAAGATGGGTTTTACACCATACGTGTCAGCAGTGGGGCAGCATGACAGCAGCAAGCATTAATTAGCATTCATCTGCAACTTTCCTAGCATAGACTAACCCTGCTTGGTCAGAATGAAAACAATCAGAACTTTCCCAGCACAGATGCCTGTAGCTTTAAGACAAAAAACCTTCACTTGCCAGGCACATCCTAGACCCTGATAAGACCAGCGCTCATTAGCGTGGGATGTGCTGAGGTGGTGATATCGACCTTTGACTCATCTTACCAGCCAAGAGGCCCACCTTGCAAGAGAATTGCACCAAAAATGAACCAAAGCAGAGAGCACTATAGATCTCCAAGCCGCTCTGAAACTACTGGTAACGTGGGGTTACAGGCCTGGGGCCAATATACTCCACTTTCTATGGAACCCCTTTCTATGGAACTCCCTGCCTTTGGAGGTCAGGCAGGGGCCAACACTCTGCTGTTCCCTGAAAACATCTTTCTTTCAGCAAGCCTTCCTTGGCTGACCAGCCACCGTTGTATCAGGATTCTGTTTGTTTCTCTTTTTATTTTTATTTTTTTTTAACATGGAGTTTTATTCTTTCACCTTATCTTGTATCTTTTATGGTTGTGGATGTGTCTGGTGGTGAAAAGAAAATCCAATGCTATAAAGAATAATGTTGTTTAGGAACCTGGAATGTAAGATCAATGAATCAAGGTAAGCTGGAGGTGGTCAAACATGAGATGGCAAGATTGAACATCGACATCTTGGGAATTAGCAAACTAAAATGGACAAGCCTGGGCAAATTTAATTCAGGTGACCATCATATCTACTACTGTGGGCAAAAATCCCTTAGAAGAAATGGAGTAGCACTCATAGTCAACAAAATGGTGGGAGAAGCAGTACTGGGGTACAATCTCAAAAATGACAGAATGATCTCAGTACGAATCGAAGGCAAACCATTCAACAGCACAGTAATTCAAGTCTACGCCCCAACCACTTAGGCTGGAGAAGCTGAGGTTGATGAGACCTACAGCACCTTCTAGAACGAACACCAAAAAAAGATGTCCTCTTCATCATAGGGGATTGGAATGCTAAAGTAGGAAGTCACGAAATCACTGGGATAACAGGCAAGCATGGCCTTGGTGAACAAAGTGAAGCAGGACAAAGGCTAATAGAGTTTTGCCAAGAGAACACGCTGATCATTGCAAACACTCTTTTCCAACAGCACAAGAGGAAACTCTACACATGGACATCACCAGATGGTCAATATCGAAATCAGATTGATTATGTCTGATGAGGCTGTCTGATAGGGATGGCGGAGAATTTCTCCCCGAAACTTCGGGGGGCTGAGCACCAACGTGTTCAGCCCCCCGAACAAGTTTCGGGGAGAAATCCTCCCCCCCCCGCCCCCCGCACCCCCCCACCCGGGACGGGACTTACCTTCCCTGAATGTCCCTCCCGACGGCAGGTCCGGCTGGCGGTTCGTCGGGCGTTCGAGCGGGGCGGGAGCGGCAGCCGGTCTTTTGACCAGCTGCCGCCGCCACCACTGCAATAAAATGAAAAAAAAAGTCCCCTGATAGGCTACGTGACGATTCACGTAGCCTATCACGGCTAGATTTGCAAAGTCAGCCATGAAAGGCTACGTGAATCGTCACGTAGCCTATCACGGGTGACTTAAAAAAAAAAAGTGTGTACGGATAATGCCGGCCCCCGTAGGGAGCCGCCATTCCTGTTCCTTATTTGGTTGCTGTAGTCTACGTAAACATTTACGTCACGTAGCCTATCAGGGGAAGTTATTATTATTTTTTTTTTACTTTCGCATTCCCGGCCTGGCGAGGCGGCAAGCCTCCTCCCCGGCCTCAATTTCGGCCGGCGAGGCAGGAAGCCTCCCCCTCCGGCCTGAACTTCGCGGGGGAAGCAGCAAAGCGCTCCCCCCCACCGCGAACAAGCTGCGAGAAAAGGTAAGTGACTTTCGTCCACCCCTACTGTCTGATTAGCTTTTAGTAGCTGAGGAAAGAAGGGAAGCGAAAAGCAAGGGGAAAAGGGGAAGATATACCCAACTGAATGCAGAGTTCTAGAGAATCGCAAGGAGAGACAAGAAGGCCTTCTTAAATGAACAATGCAAAGAAATCGAGTAAAACAATAGAATGGGAAAGACTAGAGATCTTTTCAAGAAAATCAGAGATATTAAGGGAACATTTTGTGCAAAGACGGCCATGATAAAGGACAAAGAAGGCAGGGACCTAACACAAGCAGATGAGATTCAGAAGAGGTGGAAAGAATACACAGAAGAACTATGCAGGAAAGATCTGAATGTCCCTGATAGCCATGATAGTGCGGTCACTGAACTTGAGCCAGACATCCTCGAGAGTGAAGTGAAGTGGGCCTTAGGAAGCATTACTAACAGCAAAGCTAGCAGAGATGACCGTATTCCAGCTGAGCTATTTAAAATCCTAAAGGATGATGCTGTTAAAGTGCTGTACTCAATATGCCAACAAATTTGGAACACTCAGCAGTGGCCACAAGACTGGAAAAGGTCAGTTTACATTCCAAATCCAAAGAAGGGCAACGCCAAAGAGTGCTCAACCTACCGTTCAATTGTGCTCATTTCTCATGCCAGCAAGGTTATGCTCAAAATCCTACAAGCTAGGCTTCAGCAGTTTGTGTAGGGATGTACGAAAGTGACTTACCTTTTCGTGGATTCTGTTCATGGTGACGGGGGAGGCGTTTCCTCCCTCCCCCCAGAATCCTCGATGGCCAGCTGTGCTCCACAGCGGCTCCGCAGAGCAGCCGGCCAGGCAAAGGCCAGGGCCATCCACAGCCAGAATTCCGGCCACAGAGGGCTCTGGGTAACAAAAAAAAAAATGCATAGTGGGCGCTATTTGCGTCCCATTTCTTTTCTTCATCTTAGTCTACGTAAATATTGACATAGACTAAGACGGCGAAAAAAAAGGAATGCAAATGGCAGCGGCCATAGCTGCCGCCATTTGCGTACGCATTTTTTTTTTAAACCCAGACGTGATAGGCTACGTAAGTCTTTACGTAGCCTATCACATCAATGGGGGGAGGGAAGAGAGACTGCAAATGGCAGCGGCAGCAGCCGTTTGGAAGACCAGCTGCTGCCGCCACCAGCGCCGAAGCCGCCGCTAGAGCTGCCGCTGTCTGGAACATCTGCCCCAGGTAAGTCTCATCCCAGGGGGGATCCGCAGGGGGTGGAGGGGGCAGGCCGTTCCGCGATGAATTGCACTGGCATTCAGCCTCACCGAGATCCGTCGCGGAATTCTCTGACATCCCTAAGTATGTGAACCAAGAACTACATTGACTACATTCATTGACTACGCTAAAGCCTTTGATTGTGGGGATCACAGCAAACTGTGGCAAATTCTTAAAGAGAGGGGAGTACCAGACCACCTACCTGTCTCCTGAGAAACTTGTATGAGGGACAAGAAGCAACAGTAAGAACCAGACATGGAACAACCAAGTGGTTCAAAATTGGGAAAGGAGTACGACAAGGCTGCATATTGTCGCACTATTGCGTTGCCCTTATTTTCTCCGTAGTCTACGTAAATCTTTACGTAGACTATGGGGACCAAATAAGGAACGCAAATGGCGGCTCCCTATGGGAACGCCCTTTTTTTTTTTTTCAATGTCACCCGTGATAGGCTACATGACGATTTACGTAGCCTATCAAGGCTGACTTTGGAAATCTAGCCGTCATAGGCTACGTAAATCATTACGTAGCCTATCACGGGGGTGGTGTTTTTTGGGGGTTTTTTTGCGGCCGGGTAGATGGGGCGCTTCTACCTGGCCTGAATTTCGCCGCCGAGGGATGGGGCGCCTCCCGCCCGGCCTGAATTTCGGCCGGGTGAGGCGGGGCGCCTCCCCCCCCTCGCATGAGCTTCGGGGGGAGAAGCGAAGCGCCTCCCGCCTAGCGCAAAGCAAGCTTCGAGGACAGGTAAGGGACTTTCGTCCATCCATAGTTTTAAAGGTCAAAACCAACACCTTGAATTTGGCCCGGAAAACAACTGGTAACCAGTGCAACTCCTTCAGCACTGGAGTGATGTGATCTCGCCGGCGGCTGCCTTTAATCAGGTGAGCTGCCGCATTCTGTACCAGCTGCAGCTTCCGAACCGTCTTCAACGGTAACCCCACGTAGAGCGCATTACAGTGGTCTAAACGAGAGGAGACCAGGGCACGTCCTACCGATGGGAGCAGATGGTCGGGAAGGAAGGGGCGCAGCCGCTGTATCAGATGGAGTTGATACAGCGCTGTCCAGCTCACAGCTGACACCTGAGCCTCCATGGACAGCTGGGAGTCCAAAATGACCCCCAGGCTGCGGACCTGGTCTTTCAAAGGTAGCCGTACCCCATTCAACACCAGGTCAACATCCCCCAGCCTCCTCTTGTCTCCCACCAAAAGTACCTCGGTCTTGTCAGGGTTCAGCTTCAGCCTATTCCTCATGTGCGTCCTGCAAAAATTTCTGGGGAGGGTTCTCATTCCTGTCAGCCACAAGTGTTTTCTGCAATGTCTGAATGGAAGATCCTTTTGGGACATGCTGAAGGGTGCAATCCAATAGAGAAACACGGGTGCCTCTGACCTCCTCTGAAGTTGGAGGCGACCTCCATTCCAGTGCAGGGTGGAAGCAGCGCAGAGGAGAGGATTCCCTCTGCTGCAGCAGCCCTGCCCTTTGGTTTAGAGATGGACATTTTCACATGTCTAAGTGCAGCTTCCGGAAGGTGGCAGGAACAGGGCTGGAGATCACATCGGAAGCTGTCTCAAACAGCTTCCGTGGCCTCCTGCCAACCCTGCCCATGGGAATGTCCTTTTTTTGCCCCTCCGTGCTCTGTCTTATGAGCAGAGCTGTTCTCTCAGTGCAAGCTACAGGGGGCAGGGGAGTGAGCAGGTTGTGCAGTTTCTGGCAACCGAGCTCAGTGGAGTGTGGTTGCCAGAAGCCAAAAATTCCTATGGCCACCTCGACAACGTCTAGTAGCCACACGATTGCTCTCTCCAAAGATTGCTAATGGTGTCATTGAACATGGTCGGCAGCTGACACTGAAGAGGGCCAAGGGCTTGTTTGGCTTTGTTTCCATTCAATCCCTGCCAAAAGAATCAGGGATTGCCAGGACTGGGGTATGGGACCTCCTGAGCCTGTGGATTCTTGGCACCTGTCCAACCATGCTGACCCCTGATTGTACTCTTTCTCCAGCCTCATTTCTCCCTCAGAAACTCCCGACCATTCCAACTCTCAAGGCCAGAACTGGTTATGGTCCTCCTCCAGCTTCACTTTTTGATGCCCGGCCTGAGCGGCCTCCCATTCCAGAGCTCCACTGCTGCCATGACTTGCTTCCAACACACACTGCAGAGGACAAGCATGTCCAGCAGGCACAGGCACTGAAGAGTGAGAGCTGAGACCCAAGCAGTGCTCATCTCCCCTATCTATGCACCTGGGCTTCTGTCCACTCCCAATTCACACCTGTGGGATTTTGTAGATGCTCGACATGGAGGAAATGTGGAGGAAGAGGTCCGATTCAGCCCCTTCAAGAACGGCCAGCAGGTGATTCTTCCTCCCGCAGCTGTAATGTGGCATGTTGCTTTCGCCCCCAGCAAGGAGCTGCAGCATGGCGTAGGAGGTGGCTCTTCCGTCAAAGAAGGACTTGTAGAGGTTGTAGCCCAGGGTGATGTTGGGCAAGAGCCTGGGGTTCCGGTTGATCTCCTGAATGGCAAACATGAAGGACAGGATGTGCCAGTACCTTGTACCGTGCAAACTGCAAAACAATAAATAAAAATAATATTCTGTGCCTCATACTGCCATTCTCCACTGAATGAAAACAAATATGCTTCTTTCTGTTATACTCCTGTAATCTTTTTTCATGCAATTTAAATTTCAGAATAGCCGATCATCGCATAATGGTTTGGAAGTTCATAGGGGGCAGCGAACATATCCATGTTGCAAGGAATTGTGTATCCATTTACCTGATAAAAGGAAAGATGGAGATATTGGTACCCCATTCCTTAAGAGGGGATGTTGACAGATTTCAAGGAACACACACACACACACACACAATTGGATCCTTCATTAAGGCTTATCAGTACAAACAAGCTGTGGGATCGTTCGGAACAGTTTCACCAATGTTTTTGAAATGTACAGGTGCCAGGAAGAAGTGCTGGGTTTACATAGCATGAAATTGCCAGCATCTATTGCTGAAATACTGAGAGAGAAAGAGCAGTTTAAAGAGAAAAGGTAGGTAAACAAACAAACAAAACCCTCCCTCTGTCCTAAGTGACTTTGAGAGTTCATATCAGCAACCTTTTTTGGACCAGAATTTGTGAAAAAAACAATGCTTTCTTTTGGGGGGGTTTAAGTCTAAAACATTGATGATTTCCATGGTGGAATACAATTAAAAAAAAAACTTTTTAACATGTATGCAGGTCAATAGGAGTGCCTGTCACTGTTGACTTTGAATGTTGTGGAGGAAGGGGAGAAAATCTGCAGCCATTGTACGCCTTGTTTTCATTGCAGTGGTCAGTTTGTTTTCTGCATCATGCCATATTTTCTGGTGTTTGCGGGGGCAGCGGGAATCAAAATGACCATCGCCATTAAAAAAAAAAAAGCCTAATTTCCCAGGGATATCTACTGGGAAATTTGTCTGGTGGGACATTTACTGGTTAGGTATTTAGGCTGGGGTATTTAAAAGTAAGTAAATGCTTTGACGAATGTCTGCGTGTCTGCTTCTTCCTGCCTGCATAGTTCTCTGTGTTGCAAGAGATTTTACTTCTGGTGTGAGTTTAGCTTCAGTCTTTCCTTACCCCCAAATTATCTTTAAATCATTTCTCTTTTAGCTTTGCAAAGTTGTGTTACTGAATATCACCCACAGAAGTTTAAAAGTAACCAATTTAGGGAGGGGGGAGTCATAGATTAACAATGCCTTCCTATGCATGCTGTTTTGGAATGTATAAATAAAAATAACAATTATTTTATTATTACCTACATAGTGCTTATATTGTTTACAGCATTTGAAGTGCTCAGTAATGCTGCCTCAAAGTAAAGCTGTGTCCCACTGATTTTTACCTAGCACAAATAACATCAAAGTGGAAATTCGGAAAGAAACCCACTTCAAAGCTAATACAAGGAAGATAATCTTTGTAGTTAGTACTTAAACAACCTGTAGAACCTTGAAAGAAAGGTTACAGACGTTTGCTCTTTGCCACACTAGCTCACTGCAGACAGTACATTAAAAAAAACACAGCCCCTCAGGTCAAGTTGGCACCCCCTCAGCTCATACCCCCACCCAGCTCAGCTCCATGGGCAACCGGCCAGCTCGCCCACCCCTAAGGCCAGGCCTGGGATGGATGCTTTGTCCTCTGATGATCGTGACTGTTCCATCTTCACACTGGAAGGAGAATAAGCCAATAAACACCACTTTCCTCCATTAATCCAGGAGCCTACTGGGAGTTTGGATTTGCCCTTTTACAACCCAGTGTGTCCAACAGTGAATCATGACCAGTGTAAAAGGCCACACACTCAACATTTAAATTCAATTATTGATACACGCCAAAAAATACTTTATTTCGTATGCTACCTGAAGGATCATCGCCTCCCATATACACTTACCCAGATCCTGACATCAGCTTTAGCAGTCCTACTCCAGAAGCCCCTGCCAAAGGAAGCAAGGTAGGTGCCTACCAAGATAAGGGCCTTTTCTCCTGCCCCACCCCAGTTGTGTAGGTGTGAATTGGGTGAATCGTATTCTATTTTAACCAGATATTTTTGGGGGGAGTAAATTCTGTGTCTCATATGTACTACGCATTAGTAATAACAAAGCTAGCGGAGATGACAGTATTCCAGCTGAGCTATTTAAAATCCTAAAAGATGATGCTGTTAAAGTGCTGCATTCAATATGCCAACAAATTTGGAACACTCAACAATGGTGGCAAGACTGGAAAAGGTCAGTTTACATTCCAATTCCAAAGAAGGGCAATGCCAAAGAGTGTTCAAACTACCCCACAATTGCGCTCATTTCACATGCCAGCAAGGTGATGCTCAAAATCCTACAAGCTAGGCTTCAGCAGTATGCGAACTGAGAACTACGGGAAGTACAAGCTGGGTTTCGAAGAGGCAGAGGAACTAGAGATCAAATCGCCAACGTTCGCTGGATCATGGAGAAAGCAAGAGAATTCCAGAAAAACGTCTATTTCTGCTTCATTGACTATGCTAAAGCCTTTGATTGTGTGGATCACAACAAACTGTGTCAAATTCTGAAAGTGATGGGAGTACCAGATCACATTACCTGTCTCCTGAGAAACCTGTACGAGGGTCGAGAAGAAACAGGAGGAACCAAACATGGAACAACCGAGTGGTTCCAAATTGGGAAAGGAGTACGACAAGGCTGCATATTGTCACCCTGCTTATTTAACTTATATGCAGAGTACATCATGAGAAACGCCGGGTTGGATGAATCACAGGTCAGAATTAAGATTGCTGGGAGAATTATCAACAACCTCCGATATGCAGACAATACCACGCTAATGGCAGAAAGCGAAGAGGATCTCAAGAGCCTCTTGTTGAGGGTGAAAGAGGAGAGTGCAAAAGCTGGTTTGAAACTCAACATTCAAAAAACTAAGATCATGGCATCTGGCCCCATCACGTCCTGGCATATAGAAGGGGAAGAAGGGGAAGCAGTGACAGATTTTACTTTCTTGGGCTCCAAGATCACCGCAGACGGTGACTGTAGCCATGAAATTACAAGACGCTTGCTCCTTGGGAGGAAAGCTATGGCAAACCTAGACAGCATAGTAAGAAGCAGAGACATCACCTTGCCGACAAAGGTCCATCTAATCAAAGCTATGGTTTTCCCAGTAGTAAAAAAAGTAGCAAATCGTGTCTGTGTAAGGCAGGAGTCCCTGAAACTCTGAAATATCTACTCTATTGTATTGCCTTGTAATTTTTATTCTGATTTGAGATGTCATATGCTGTACCCTCTTCTGACTAACTTCCTAGGGCATTCTGATGAAAGATAAGTCATTCACTGTCTTTGGGATAAGGTTGGATATCTCACCAAAGAGATGGCTAATTATTTTCTAATCATCATGCGTATAAGGTCTCAGCTGATTGTAATAGCTAAACAGAAGAAACTCTGTCCCTGTGTCCTGATATTATGTCTTGCATTTTATCTTGAATGAGTCTAATGCCCGCTATCTATCTATCTATCTATCTATCTATCTATCTATCTATCTATCTATCTATCCATCTATCTATCCATCTATCTATCTATCCATCCATGCACCCATCCATCCATTTACATAGAGTACGGCGAAAATAAGGGGAACGCTATCACGGAATCATGGGCTCAAGTTACAAGAAGCCAGATTCCAGCTGAACATCAGGAAAAACGTCCTGACTGTTAGAGCAATACGACAATGGAACCAATTACCTAGGGAGGTGGTGGGCTCTCCCACGCTGGAGGCGTTTACATGCCATGAAGTTTCCAGGTCTACTGGTGAACTATGGGGAGAGAAACAGCACTATAAAGAGAAAAAGCAAGCAAGCAATCAAACAAACCCCTCTCTCTGTCCAAAGTGACTTGGGGAGTATGTTTCAGTGACCTTGTTTGGATCAGAGTTTGTGAAGAAGAAAAATAAACTTTTTTATAGTCTAAAACATGGATGATTTCCTATTCCTCCTGTGTTGGGGATGGTGGAATTTTTTTTTTTAAAAAATAACCCCTTTAACGTGTATGCAAGTCATTAGCCACCATTGTAGGCCTTGTTTTCGTTTTGTTTTCTGCATCATGCCATGTTCTCTGGTGTTTGAGAGGGAGATCAGAATGGCAACAGCCATTAAAAAGAAAGTTCCCCAATTTGCCAGGGATATCGACTGTTAATAAATGTCTGGAGAGACATTTAGTGGATATGTACTGACCAATGAAATGAGAGTAAAGTAGGCTGGCATTTTTAAAAGTAAGTAAATGCTTTGAAGAAATGCTAATTTCAGATCTTCAGATCTTCTGTGCGCGCCCGTGTGTGTGGGCATGGGCATGCACGGGTCTACAGGTCTCCTTATTCCTGCCTTTATCATTCTATGTGTTTCAAGGGCTCTCACTCATGGTTTGAGTTCAGCTTCACTCTCTCCTTTCCCCAAAATTATCTCTAAATCACTTCTCTTTGAGCTTTGCAAGCTTTTGTTGCTGAATATCACCGACAGAGACTTAAAAGTGAGTAATATGGGAAGGGGGAGTCATAGATTAACAGTGCCCTCTTATCCATGCTGTTTCAGTATGCATAAATAAAAATAACAATTATTTCATTATTACCTACATGGTCCTTATAATGTAAACAGTATTTGAAGTGCTAAGTGCTTGGCAACGTTGCCTCAAAGAAAAGCTGTGTCCCACTCACTTTTACTCACTGGAAATCACATCAAAGTGGAAACTGAAAATGAAGCACACTTTAACACTTCTAGAAGGAAGACGATTTTTCCAGTTAGTACTCACGCAACCAGTAGAACCCTGAAAGGGGGGTTACAGGCACTTGCTTTTGCCATCTTTGCTCACTGCAGACAGGATATTCAAAAAGCACAGCCCCTCAGCTCAGCCTGGTGCCCCCAAATGCTCAATCTGCCCGCCCAGCACCCCCCCCTTGCTACCTGAGGGATCATCTCCTCCCATATACACTTGCCCAGAACTTGAGATCAGCTTTAGCAGTCTGACTGCAGAAGCCCCCACCAAAGGAAGCAAGGTGGATGGCTACTATGACAAGGGCCTTTTCTCCTGTGGCATCTCAGTTGTGGAGGAGAAAATTGGGGTATCATATTCTCTTATAACCAGAGTTTGGTGGGGGGGGGAGTAGATTCTATTTCTTATATTAAGAAAATACCTCAGTGGACCAGTCTGAAGCTTCGTAGTGGAGGAGAAGTATATTTGAGGATAGCCTGTGGCAATTTTGAAGTAGAACCAGTCAGAAATTGCTTTTTTCTAGGAGGTTTAATTTTGATAGGCGAGCTCCTGCAGTTTGACAGATTTTGTCTGTTGTTTTTTCCCACTTGAGTTACATGGGCTACTTTGGAGGATCATTTCTCCTATTTGTACAGCATCCCTTGGAAAACAGTTTGTCCTCTTAGGAAGGAAGAAGGAGAGGAATATAGTATGCTTCTGAAAACTATAAGGCATTTCTAGGTTTTCACCCCATTTTAAGCTGGCATTCAAATAAAAAATAATTTCCACACCAGCCACTCAGCCATTCAGGAATGTTAACTAGCACAAAGGATGTTATAGTCTTAAGCCATGTTATATTCGGGGTGAGGAGGGGGGAGAAAAAGAGATCTACCTATTAATAAGACAAGAGGCGTAGCTCGGTGCCGATGATCTGTCACCGTATATTTAATATACATGGATATAGATGGACAAAATTTGGAGAAACAGTATACAGATTCTTAATTCTCCTATTTCTAATAACATAAATGAACAGATCACCAAAAAGATAACAAAGGGCTTTGGTTCATTGCCAACCCAGAAGCCTTTTCTCCATTATAGGGAATCTATGCACAAAACACAAAATGTACTCAAGTGGTGTTTGGTTTGAATCTCTTCTAACGCAGGAGCAACCCCAGGCATCTGCAGTCTTGATTCAGAGACTTGATGATGCACAGGGAACCTCTGTGCAGGCATTTGCATTTGGACCACTGCCAAGAAAGAACCTCCCCGGCTCCAGCCTGTGTCTTATCAAAACATTTACTATCAAAGAGGCTGCTGGTTCTTTTGCCTGAAACAATGCAAGGGAACCCCATGGATCCAGTCATATGTGAGCATACTGAACTAAATGATGCCTTCATTTTAATGAAGCTCTGAATTCTTCTTCAAAAAGGAGAGAGTGGCAAAAGTCAGAAGAGCGATTTATCAGGGGTGACCAGAGATACCAGAAAAGATGGACACTCTCCCGTAAATGGGGACAACCGGAGTGCAGGTTTGGAAACATTAAATCATCATTATCACTTACGTGACAACCCTGGTTACAGGGGACTCAGAGAAAACGTATGGTTCGTTGCACATGAAATACTGTGAAGACAGGACTCCACTGATGAGGTAGTCCCCTGGCCAGTAATAATAGGATCCTAAGTCTTGCTCTTTGTTCAAAATGGTCAAGCAGTCTGTCTTCTGCACTTGACCGGCCGCATAAGGAATCAGGAGCAACAACAGCAACAGCAACGATATCATTCTGGGTCTGTCTCCCTCCTGCTGTTCCTGTTTTCTGAGTGTCCTTTCACCTCCACAGCCAGCAAATCAGAAGACGTGAGAAAAGTCTTGCAAGATAGAGGCTGTAGCGTCTTTACAACAACATCCAGTTCTGAGATGAAGGCAGTGGTGGGAGGTGGTGTACTAAAGTATACCACAGGCATGGTCATCTTAGCCTGTCCGAAATCTGAGCCCAGGCTCTCGGGAGCACAGGAGATGTTTTATGCACCAAGCTTCTCAGGCACGGTGCAAGAGCATTCCTGGAGCTGCCTTTCATTCTGATGTTGACATCGTTGGTCTCCAAGGAAAACAGAAAGCAAAGATCTCTTGAGCTTTGGCAAGACTCAGAATAGATCACTATGTTTTTGATAATGATCAGGGGAAGCTTCACAGCTGCAACTTCATGGATTCTCTGAGTGCCTCAGGGCAAGCTGCAGAGCTGGGGAAAAACATGTTTGTGAGAAGTCACACAGGCAGTTCCATCTTTTGGTTGTCCAGGGGGAAAGGTGAGCCTGGCCTGGCCTGTATGCGAAAAACTCACACAAAGAGCCAAGATCAAGGAAATCTCTTCGGATGCATACAAGTGTTTGGGAATGTGCGGCCCTCCAGATAGCACTGGACTGCACGTTCAGCAGCCCCAACTGGCCTAGCCCATGGGGGAAAAATGCCCAGTGTGCTGTTCTCTGCTCGCTCAAGGTGAGCCCTAGTGTCCTCATCGGTGTCAAGGATGTATAGCTGGCCATAGCTTGGCAGCACATCTGACTGCACAGTGCTCATTGGATGGCAAAGTGACCCTTGCACTCTAAACACAAACGGATTGGGAGCTTGTGGCTGTGCAATCTCGAGGGGTGCATACCAGGAAGCAAAGCCTAGAGTACTGCTGTCCTTGCGAACGTCCTTCAGAAATTTCTTGCCCAGAATGGAGCCATCGGTGACAATGTTGAAGATGGAAATGGGAACCAAGGGTGTTGGTAGTGATTGAAAAATTTCTGCCATGGCAGCGAAGAGTTGACAATTCACACCTGAAAAGGAAAGTGTCACAGCACTCACAAGCCTTAACACAGTTGCCGATATCAAACCTGTCAATGTTGGCTGCAGGACGCAGGATGAAAGGCGCAGTCTGCCTCCTGTGTCTGGGCTGGTTTCAGATATTGAGGGATGCAAGGCTGGCCAGAGATTTGTTGGCTCCCAAAGCCGAGGGGCTGCCTGCATATGCAAGCTTCTTGAGGCGGGGGTGGAATCATCCTGGCTGGGCCACAAAGCTTCTTCTCTAGGGCTGAGGGGAAGAATTGGTGCGGGGGCACAAGGTATGCTGGGACTCATGGTTCACCTACTGGTTGCTGTTACCAGTAAGCATTTGATGTCTAGGCATGGTAGTAATGTGTGGATTACGGTATATAAAGGTCATTTTGTTAAATGTAACAGCTTGAGACTTCCTTTCTGAGCAACGAATAAACTTCGACTGGGTTACTTTTAACTCTTTGTTGTTTATTCGTTCAGTCACTTCCGACTCTTTGGGACTTCATGGACCAGCCCATGCCAGAGTTTCCTGCCGGCCCTCGCCACCCCCAGCTCCCCCAAGGTCGAGTCCGTCACCTCCAGAATATCATCCACCCATCTTGCCCTTGGTCGGCCCCTCTTCCTTTTGCCTTCCACTTTCCCTAGCATCAGCATATTCTCCAGGGCATTCTGTCTTCTCATGATGTGCCAAAGCACTTCAGTTTCGCGTTTAATATCATTCCCTCAAGTGAGCAGTCTGGCTTTATTTCCTGTGGTATTGAACTGGTTTGATCTTCTAGCGGTCCAAGGCACTCTCAGGATTTTCCTCCAACACCACAGTTCAAAAGCATCTATCTTCCTTTGCTCAGCCTTCCTTATGGTCCAGCTCTCGCAGCCATAGGTTACTCATCCTCATCTTGGCGATCACTCGTGACCAGGTAAGGTTGTCTTTCAGAGATAGAGTCTATGTGGATAATTCTTTAAAAGGATTAGACATTCATAGAAGATAGTTCAATCAACACATTAATCTCTAGCAGTGGGTCAGCAGGTGGCTATGAACACCGATTCTGGATCTACACAGCCTCCCACATCAAGGACGTAGGTTTCCAGCTGGAAGGTGGACACAGTGAGGGTTTGCTAGACATGCCTTCCACTGAGCTTGTTTCTCCGTTTCGCTCTGTACTCGTGCTTCTTCAGAGTCTATAGCACCTAGGGATATCAGAGAATTTCTCCACGAATCTCGGGGAGGCTGAATGCCAGCGCATTCGACCCCCCGAAATTGGTGTAGAAATTCTCTGACATCCTCCCCCCGGGACGGGACTTACCTTGTGCGAATGTCCCTGGCGGAGGCGGCTCCGGTGGCGGTGCGGTGGCCATTTCCAAGTTTAAAAAAAAAAAAACATCATAGGCTACGTAAAGATTTACATAGCCTATCACAGCTAGATTTTTAAAAAACACCGTGATAGGCTACGTAAATGTTTACGTAGCCTATCACGGCTGAGTGTGGGGGAGGAACCACGCATACCCAAATGGTGGCGCCCATGGGCGCCGCAATTTGCGTACGCACGGTTTTGTTTTTGTTTTTTCCACTCGGCCGTGATAGGCTACGTAAACATTTGTGTAGCGTATCACGGCTGATTGCAGGGACGCAAACGGCAGCAGCTACGGCCGCTGCCATTTGTGGTCCCAGCAGAACAGGATTCGCAGCGGGAGGGACGGGGCGCCTCCCCCCCGGCCAGAATTTTGGGAGGGGAGGGACAGGGCGCCTCCCCCCCTGCCAGAATTCTGGGGGGAGGGACAGAGCGCCTCCCCCCGACCGCAAATCAACGTTCGGGTTCAGGTAAGTGACTTTCGTACGTCCCTAATAGCGCCTTTAATATAGGTTGACCTCCAGTTGGAACTTTCATGAGTTAGAGCTTCCCAGTTTTCAATGCTTAGGTTACATTTTTCTAGATTAGCTTTAAGAAAATCTTTAAAGCTCTTTTGCTGTCCACCAATATTCCGTTTTCCATTCATAACTGGGAATAGAGTAACTGCTTTGGAAGACGATAATCAGGCATTCGAACAACATGGCCGATCCAGCGAAGTCGATGTTGGAGAATCATTCTTTCAATGCTGGTGGTCTTTGCTTCTTCCAGTATGCTCACATAAGCCGTCTGTCTTCCCAAGTAATTTGCAGAATTTTTCGGAGGCAGCGTTGGTGGAATTTTTTGAGAAGTTGGGAGTGGCATTTATAGATGGTCCGTGTTTCACAGGCATACAGTAAGGTTTGTAGTACAATGGCTTTGTAAACAAGCATTTTGGTCTCCCTGCTAATGTCCCGATCCTCGAACACTCTACGTTTCATTTGGGAGAATGCTACAGTCGCAGAGCTCGGGCGATGGTGAATTTCAGAATCAACGTCGGAATTTGTGGAGAGATGGCTGCCAAGATAAGAAAGGTGGTCAACATTTTCCGGCATCACATCATTAAGCTGGATTGAGGGCACTACAGAGGGGTTGGTTTGTGCTTGCTGGTAAAGTACTTTGGGTTTTTTTGATGTTAAGCGAGAGGCCAAGCTGTTCATATGCTTCTGCGAAGACGTTTAGGATAGTTTGGAGATCTTCCTCTGAATGTGCGCAGATTACATTATCATCAGTGTACTGATGTTCTATGACACAGGAAGTAATTACCTTACTTTTTGCTTTCAGCCTACTGAGATTAAAAAGTTTTCCATCTGTTCAATATATGATTGTATGTTGAATGTATTGTACATATTGAATGTAACTATGGACGGAGGTCCATAACATTGTTCAGGAGGCAGCAACTCAATCCATCCCAAAGAAAAAGAAATGCAAGAAAGCAAAGTGGCTGTCTGCTAAGGCTTTACAAGTAGCTGAGGAAAGAAGGGAAGCAAAAAGCAAGGGAGAAAGGGGAAGATATATCCAACTGAATGCAGAGTTCCAGAGAATAGCAAGGAGAGACAAGAAGGCCTTCTTAAATGAACAATGAAAAGAAATCAATTCTTTGGCGCTCAGCCTTCCTTATAGTCCAGCTCTCACAGCCATACATTACTACTGGGAAAACCATAGCTTTGATTAGACGGACCTTTGTGGGCAAGGTGATGTCTCTGCTTCTTACTACGCTGTCTAGGTTTGCCATGGCCTTCCGCCCAAGGAGCAAGCGTCTTTTAATTTCATGGCTACAGTCACCATCTGCAGTGATCTTGGAGCCCAAGAAAGTAAAATCTGTCACTGCTTCCATTTCTTCCCCTTCTATATGCCAGGAGGTGATGAGGCCAGATACCATGATCTGAGTTTTTTAATGTTGAGTTTCAAACCAGCTTTTGCACTCTCCTCTTTCACCCTCAACAAGTAGGGTTGGCGGAGAATTTCTCCCCGAAACTTCGGGGGGCCGAGCGCCAATGTGTTCGGCCCCCCGAACAAGTTTCGGGAAGAAATCCTCCAAACCCCCCCCCCGCACCCCCCCCCCGGGACGGGACTTACCTTCACCGAATGTCCCTCCCGGTGGCTGGTCCGGACGGCGGTTCGGCGGGTGTTCGAGCGAGGCGGGAGCGGCAGCCGCCATTGCAATGAAAGAAAAAAAAAAACGCCCCCTGATAGGCTACGTGACGATTCACGTAGCCTATCACGGCTAGATTTGCAAAGTCAGCCGTGATAGGCTACGTGATTTGTCACGTAGCCTATCACGGGTGACTTAAAAAAAATATATAAGTGTGTACGGATAATGGCGGCCCCCATAGGGAGCCGCCATTCCCGTTCCTTATTTGGTCGCTGTAGTCTACGTAAACATTTACGTAGACTACATCGACTAAATAAGGAAGGCGAATGGCGGCTCCCTATGGGGGCCGCCATTCGCGTACACGCTTTTTTTTTTTTTTAAGTCACCCGTGATAGGCTACGTGACGATTGACGTAGCCTATCACGGCTGACTTTGCAGATCTTGCCATGATAGGCTACGTGAATCGTCACGTAGCCTATCAGGGGGCTTTTTTTTTTACCTTTCGCATTCGCGGCCAGACGAGGCGGGAATCCTCCTCCCCGGCCTGAATTTCGGCCGGGCCGAGGCAGGAAGCCTCCTCCCCGGCCTGAATTTCAGCCAGGCCGAGGAGGGAAGCCTCCCCCCCCGGACGGAACTTCGCGGGGGGACCAGCGAAGCGCCTCCCCCCACCGCGAACATCCTTCGAGGACAGGTAAGTGACTTTCGTCCACCTCTATCAACAAGAGGCTCTTTAGATCCTCTTCGCTTTCTGCCATTAGGGTGGTATCGTCTGCATATCGGAGGTTGTTGATAATTCTCCTGGCAATCTTAATTCCGACCTCTGATTCATCCAACCCGGCATTTCTCATGATGTACTCTGCATATAAGTTAAATAAGCAGGGCAACAATATGCAGCCTTGTCGTACTCCTTTCCCAATTTGGAACCAATCAGTTGTTCCATGTCTGGTTCTTCCTGTTGCTTCTTGCTTGACCCTCGTACAGGTTTCTCAGAAGTCAGGTAAGGTGGTCTGGTACTCCCATCACTTTCAGAATTTGCCACAGTTTGTTGTGATCCACACAATCAAAGGCTTTAGCGTAGTCAATGAAGCAGAAATAGATGTTTTTCTGGAATTCTCTTGCTTTCTCCATGATCCAGCGAATGTTGGCGATTTGATCTCTAGTTCCTCTGCCTCTTCGAAACCCAGCTTGTACTTCCGGCAGTTCTAGGTTCGCATACTGCTGAAGCTTAGCTTGTAGGATTTTGAGCATCACCTTGCTGGCATGTGAAATGAGTGCAATTGTGCGGTAGTTTGAACACTCTTTGGCATTGCCCTTCTTTGGAATTGGAATGTAAACTGACCTTTTCCAGTCTTGCGGCCATTGTTGAGTATTCCAAATTTGTTGGCATATTGAGTGCAGCACTTTAACAGCATCATCTTTTAGGATTTTAAATAGCTCAGCTGGAATACTGTCATCTCCGCTAGCTTTGTTGTTACTAATGCTTCCTAAGGCCCACTTGACTTCACTCTCGAGGATGTCTGGCTCAAGTTCAGTGGCTGCACTATCATGGCTATCAGGGACATTCAGATCTTTCCTGTAGAGTTCTTCTGTGTATTCTTGCCACCTCTTCTGAATCTCATCTGCTTCTGTTAGGTTCCCGCCTTCTTTGTCCTTTATCATGCCCGTCTTTGCACAAAAGGTTCCCTTGAGATCTCCGATTTTCTTGAAGAGATCTCTAGTCTTTCCCATTCTGTTGTTTTCCTCGATTTCTTTGCATTGTTCATTTAAGAAGGCCTTCTTGTTTCTCCTTGGAAATCTGCATTCAGTTGGATATATCTTCCCCTTTCTCCCTTGCTTTTCGCTTCCCTTCTTTCCTCAGCTACTTGTAAAGCCTCATCAGACAGCCACTTGGCTTTGTTGCATTTCTTTTTCTTTGGGATGGATTGAGTTGCTGCCTCCTGAACAATGTTACGGACCTCCATCCATAGTTCCTCAGGGACTCTGTCTATCAGGTCTAATCCCTGAAATCTATTCGCCACCTCCACTGTATATTCATAAGGGATATGATTTAGGTCATACCTGAATGGTTTAGTGGTTTTCCCTCTGTTCTTCAATTTCAGCCAAAATTTTGCAACAAGAAGCTCATGATCTGAACCACAGTCAGCTCCAGGCCTTGTTTTTACTAACTGTATAGAGCTTCTCCATCTTTGGCTGCAAAGGACATAATCAATCTGATTTCGATATTGACCATCTGGTGATGTCCATGTGTAGAGTCGCCTCTTGTGCTGATGGAAAACAGTGTTTGCTATGATCAGCGTGTTCTCTTGGCAAAACTCTATTAGCTTTTGTCCTGCTTCATTTTGTACACCAAGGCCATGCCTGCCTGTTATCCCGGTAATGTCTTGTCTTCCTACTTTAGCATTCCAATCCCCTATGATGAGGAGATCTATTTTTGGTGTTAGTTCTAGAAGGTGTTGTAGGTCTTCATAGAACCGATCAAGCTCAGCTTCTTCAGCATCAGTGGTTGGGGCATAGATTTGAATTACTGTGATGTTGAATGGTTTGCCTTGGATTCGTACTGAGATCATTCTATCATTTTTAAGATTGGAGCCCAGTACTGCTTTTCCCACCCTTTTGTTGACTATGAGTGCTACTCCATTTCTTCTAAGGGATTCTTGCCCACAGTAGTAGATATGATGGTCACCTGAATTAAATTCGCCCATGCCTGTCCATTTGAGTTCGCTGATTCCCAAGATGTCGATGCTCAGTCTTGCCATCTCATGTTTGACCACCTCCAGCTTACCTTGATTCATTGATATGACATTCCAGTTTCCTAGACAATATTGTTCTTTACAGCATCAGATTTTCTTTTCACCACCAGACACATCCACAGCTGAGTGTCCTTTCGGCTTTGGCCAAGCCACTTCACTCTTTCTGGTGCTACTTGGAAATACCCTCTGCTCTTCCCCAGTAGTATATTGGACACCTTCCGTCCTGAGGGGCTCATCTTCCGGCGTCATCTCTTTCCGCCTTGTGATACGTTCCATGGGGTTTTCTTGGCAAGAATACTGGAGTGGGTTGCCATTTCCTTCTCCAGTGGACCACATTTTGTCAGAACTCTCTGCCTTGACCTGTCCGTCTTGGGTGGCCCTGCATGGCATAGCTTATGGCTTCACTGAGTTATGCAAGCCCCTTTGCCACAACAAGGAAGTGATCCATGAAGGGGCTAGCCGTGATAGGCTATGTTAATCATTACATAGCCTATCACAGGGTTGTTGTTGTTTTTTTGCTTTTTGCATTTTGTAATGGCGGCGGCGGCAGCCGGTTTGAAGACTGGGTTCCGCCCCCGCCGAACCGCCACCGAACCGCCACCGAACCGCCGCCGGGAACCGCCGCCGGGAGGGACATTCGTAGGAGGTAAGTCCCATCCCGGGGGGGGTGGGGGGCGGAGAATTTCACCGCCAATTTCGGGGGGCCGAATGCGTTGGCATTCGGCCTCCCGGAGATTCGGGGAGAAATTCTCCGCCATCCCTATGTGGTGCTGGAGACGACTCTTACGAGTCCCTTGGACTGCAAGGAAGTCAAATCAGTCCATCCTAAAGGAAATCAACCCTGTCTGCTCATTGGAATGACAGATACTGAAGCTGAAGCTCAAATATTGTGGCCACCTAATGTGAAGAGAAAACTCCCTGGCAAAGAACCTGATGCTGGGAAAGCTTGAAGGCAGAAGGAGAAGGGGACAGCAGAGGATGAGATGGCTAGATAGCATCACCGATGCAATGAATATGGTCTTGAGCACACTCCAGGGGAGAGTGCAGGACAGGAAGGCCTGACGTTCTATCATCCATGGGGTCACAAAGAGTCGGACATGACTGAACGACTGAATAACAAGTTATCCATGCTTTTTCAGTACCTATAAAGAAAAATAACAATTATTTCATTATTACCTACATAGTCCTTATAATGTATACAGTAAATGAAGTGTTAAGTGCTTGGGAATGTTGCCTCAAAGAAAAGCTGTGTCCCACTCACTTTTACTCACTGGGAATCACATCAAAGTGGAAACTGAAAACAAAGCACTCTTTAACGCTTCTAGAAGGAAGACCATTTTTCCAGTTAATACTCACACAACCTGTAGAACCTTGAATGGAGGCTTATGGACACTTGCTTTTGCCATCTTAGCTCACTGCACACAGGATATTCAAAAAATAAAAGCCCCTCAGCTCAGCTTGGTGACCCCAAATACTAAATCTGCCCCCACCCCCCCCCTTGCTACCTGAAGGATCATCTCCTCCCATATACACTTGCCCAGACCCTGAGATCAGCTTTAGCAGTCTGACTGCAGAAGCCCCCGCCAAAGGAAGCAAGGTGGGTGGCTACTATGACAAGGGCCTTTTCTCCTGTGGCATCCCAGTTGTGGAGGAGAAAATTGGGGTATCGTATTCTCTTATAACCAGAGGTTGGGGGGAGGGGAGTAGATTCTATTTCTTATATTAAGAAAATGCCTCAGTGGACTAGTCTGAATCTTCGTAGTGGAGGAGAAGTATATTTGAGGATGGCCTGTGGCAGTTTTGAAGTAGAACTGGTCAGAAATTACTTTTTTCAAGGAGGTTTAATTTTGATAGGCGAGCTCCTGCAGTTTGACCAATTTTGTCTGTTGTTTTTCCCCACTTAAGTTACATGGGCTACTTTGGAAGATCATTTCTCCTGTTTGTACAGCATCTCTTGGAAAACAGTTTTTCCTCTTAGGAAGGAAGAAGGTGCAGAATATACTATGTCTCAGAAAACTATAAGGCATTTCTAGGTTTTTACTCCATTTTAAGCCGGAATTCAAATAGAAAAGAATTTCCACACCAGCCACTCAGGTTTTGGGAAACTCCATTCCAAAGCAGATCGTGTCTATGTAAGGCAGGAGTCCCTGCAACTCTGACACAAGGACTCCTTTATTGTAATTTTTATTCTGATTTGAGAGGTCTTATGCTGTATGCTCTGCTGACTAAATTCCCAGGGCATTCTGAGGAAAGATTGGTCATTCACTGTCTTGGGAAAAGTCAGATATCTCAACAAAGAGGTGGCTAATTATTTTCTAATCATCATGCGTATGAGCACTCAGCTGATTGTATAAGCTAAACTGAAGGAAGTATCCCTGTGTCCCGATATTATGTCTTGTATTTTATCTTGAATTGGTCTAATGCCCATTACACACACACACACACACACACACACACACAGTTTCTTCAGAGGTAAATCCCACAGAGTGCAGTAGGATTTAAAGTGAAGTACTGTAGTGGATGAGGAAGAAACAGTGCTCACCCTTAAGAAAGGGCCACAACTATGGCCCTGTAATTATTCTGGAGAGGGAACCGCTGTGCGGACATTTGCATTTGGACCACTCCCAAGAAAGAACCTCCCCAGGTCCAGCCTGTGTCTTATCACAACATTTAAAAGCAAAGAGGCTGCTGGTTCTTTTGGCTGAAACAATGCAAGGGAACCCCATGGATCCAGTCATACATGAGCGTATTGAACTAAATGATGCCTTCACTTTAATGAAGCTCTGAATTCTTCTTCAAAAAGACAGAGTGGCAAAAGTCAGGAGAGCGATTTATCAGGGATGACCAGAGATACCAGAAAAGATGGACACTCTCCCATAAATGGGGACAACCGGAGTGCAGGTTTGGAAGCATTAGATTATCTGCATCACTTACTTCACAACCCTGGTTAAAGGGGACTCAGAGAAAGCATATGGTTTGTTGCGAAAGAAATACTGTGAAGACAGGACTCTGCTGAAATCTCTTTCTCTTTCTCAAGGAAATCTCTTTGGATGCATACCAGTGTTTGGGAATGTGTGGCCCTCCACATAGCACTGGACTTCACGTTCAGCAGCCCGAACTGGCCTAGCCCATGGGGAAAAATGATGGGCGTTGCAGTCCGAGAACATCAGGAGGGCCACATCTTCCCCATTCCTTATGTGCATGAAGGCGCACACTACGTGGGGGCATTTCCCAGCCCTGCCCCCTTTACCAGCCCTCCCAATCGCACTTCGTGTGCTGGATAGGCCAGCATGACCAGTGATCCAAGAATGAATAGTGGTCACCACACAATGGAAGGATCTCCCCCTACAAGTACTTCCAGTGAGCTCATCAGAACTGTGCATCATCTTGTTTAGGAAGAAGTGAATTATATTCAACAAACTGGTTAGTTATGAACCCAGTTTGCAGAGAAAAATGAAATGTAAAGATAAGTTTAAGGTAACTAACTTTATTATTGGAAACATTCCAAGTGTCACATCTTTAAACTTTTCAAAACTTCCTTAAACACAGTCTTCTTGATGTCGACTCCAGGGATGCCCCTGTAACATCCTTGTTCCGGTCCATCAGTCACATGATTCTTAATTTTTACCAATAAGCGCACGCGACTCATGACAACATAGCATTGTCCATGGCAGAAGAGAGGTGTTGGCAGACAACCATAAGCCAGGGGAAAGCCACCCAAGCTAACAACACAGAAGCTATTTCAGAGACATAGATCTTGCAGATTGAGCCAGAAACTTCATCATTCTGCCATTGTGATGGAGGCACAATGATATGTCCATAGGTATAGCAAATGCAGCTGAGTTCTCGTGCTCAAGGACTTCAATGACATGCTAGTTCTCAGTAGCGCATGGGTAAACATTGAGTAGCATGTTAGTGAGTGACTCCAGCAAGGTGCAGCCCAGTGTGCTGTTCTCTGCTCGCTCAAGCCAAGCCATAGTGGCCTCATTGGTGTCAAGGATGTACAGCTACCATAGCTTGGAGGCACATCTGACCGCGCACACAGTGCTCATCGGATGGCAAAGTGACCATTGCACTCTGAACACAAACGGATTGGGAGCTTGTGGCTGTGCAATCTTGAGGGATGCATACCAGGAAGCAAAGCCTAGAGTAATGCTGTCCTTGTGAACATCCTTCAGAAATTTCTTGCCCAGAATGGAGCCATTGGTGACAATGTTGCAGATGAAAATGGGAACCAAGGGTGGTGGTAGTGACAACTTTCTGCTATGGCAGCAAAGAATTGACAATTCACACTTGAAAAGGAAGGCGTCACAGTGCTCACAACCCTTAACACAGTTGCCAATATTGTAGCAGCCATATCGGGGGTCAGACTAAGTAGCCTCATGCAGTATCATGCTTCATGTTCTTGCTGAGCTCTTTCTCCCTTGAATATATTGTTGTAAGCTGACGAGACACAGGAATTCCTTATCTTGTCAAAGGTCATACAATTGTATATCTTGTTCCCTGCTGTTCTCTTCTGTTCTCTCCTTATCATGGCAACCCTATAACCCAGTTCTTGTATTATAAACAATGGTGCTAGGAGAAGAAATGTTGAGGACTGCAACCCCATGCAGTCTGCCTCCTGTGTCTGGGCTGGTTTCAGATGTTGATGGATGCAAGGCTGGCCAGAGCTTTGTTGACTCCCAAAGCCAAGGGATTGCCTGCATATGTAAGCTTCTTGAGGTGGAGGTGGAATCATCCCACGGGCACCGCCACTTGCGTACGCGCTTCTTCTTCTTTTTTTTAAAGTCAGCCATGATAGGCTACGTAAACATTTACGTAGCCTATCATGGCTTACTGCAGGGACGCAAACGGCGGCAGCAACGGCCGCCGCCATTTGCGTCCTGGCAGGAGATGGGGTTTCGCGGCTGGAGGGATGGGGCGCCTCCCCCCCAGCCAGAATTTGGGGTGGAGGGATGGGGCGCCTCCCCCTCGGCCAGAATTTTGGTGGGGAGGGACGGAGCGCCTCCCCCCCACCGCGAAGCCAGCTTCAGGATCAGGTAAGGGACTTTCATCCATCCCTAGCTGTAGAAGAAGCACTCCTCCTGGCCACACACTGTGGAGTTGCTTGTAGCAGAAAACACAATTTCCTCTCTACATCCCACAATTTCATTCCCCTTATGAAGGGATCTAAATCACAATCTCCAATATCAGTATCTTCAGCAAAGGAGACCGTTACCTTGTTGTGGTGCTGGAGCTTGAGCACCTCAATGACGTCATGAGCTAAACCGTGAAGGGACACCCAAGACGGGAAGGTCATGGCAGAGAGGTCAGACTAAATACGATCCCTGGGGAAGGAAATGGCAACCCACCCCAGTATTCTTGCCATGAAAACTCAATGGATCAGTACAACCAGAGATATGTCGGTATACCATCAGAAGATGGGACTCCCAGGTCGGAAGATGGTCAAAATGCTACTGGGGAGGAACAGAGGATAACTTCAACTAGCCCCAGATGCGATGACGCAGCTAGCTCCAAGCCGAAAGGATGGCTAGCAGCTGATGGTGCTGGTGGTGAACGACGAATCCGATGTTCTAAAGATCAACACACCATAGGAACCTGGAATGTAAGATCGATGAGCCAGGGCAAATTGGATGTGGTTATTGGAGAGATGTCAAGATTAAATATAGACATTTTGGGTGTCAGTGAACTGAAATGGACTGGAATGGGCCACTTCACATCAAATGACCACCAGATCTACTACTGTGGACAAGAGGACCACAGAAGAAATGGAGTAGCCCTCATAATGAATAATAAAGTGGCTAAAGCAGTGCTTGGATACAATCCAAAAAATGACAGAATGATCTCAATTTGAATTCAGGGGAAGCCATTTAACATCACAGTGATCCAAATATACACCCCAACCACAGATGCTGAAGAAGCAGAAGTAGATAGGTTCTATGAGGATCTGCAGCACCTACTGGATAGTACGCCAAACAAAGATGATATTTTCATTATAGGAGACTGGAATGCTAAGGTGAGTAGTCAAACGACACTTGGAATTACAGGCAAGCATGGTCTGGGAGAACAAAGTGAAGCAGGACATAGGCTGATAGAATTTTGCCAAGACAACTCACTGTGCATAACAAACACTCTCTTCCAGCAACCTAAGAGATGACTTTATACATGGACTTCACCACACGGTTGACATCGAAATCAGATTGACCACATCCTTTGTAGCCAAAGGTGGCGGACATCTATGCAGTTGGTAAAAACAAGACCTGGAGCTGATTGTAGTTCAGATCATGAACTTCTTATTGCACAATTTAGAATCAGACTCAAGAGAATAGGGAAGACCCACAGATCAGTTAGACATGAGCTCATGAATATTCCTCATAAATATGCAGTGGAGGTGAAGAATAGATTGAAGGGACTAGATTTAGTAGCTAGGGTCCCGGAAGAACTACGGACAGAAGTTTGCAACATTGTTCAGGAGGCAGCAACAAAAAATGTCCCAAAGAAAAAGAAAACGAAGGAGGCAAGATGGCTGTCTGCTGAGACACTGGAAGCAGTCCAAGAAAGAAGGAAAGCAAAAGGCAACAGTGCTAGGGGGAGCTATGCCCAATTCATTGCAACATTCCAGAGGTTAGCCAGAAGAGATAAAGAATTATTTTTAAACAAGCAATGCACGGAAGCGGAAGAAGATAATAGAATAGGAAGGACAAGAGGCCTCTTCCAGAAAATTAGAAACATCGGAGGTAAATTCCAGGCAAAAATGGGTATGATCAAAAACAAAGATGGCAGGGACCTAACAAGCAGAAGAGAGCAAGAAAAGGTGGCAAGGATATACGGAAGATCTGTATAGGAAGGACAATAATATCGGGGACAGATTTGATGGTGTGGTCAGTGAGCTAGAGCCAGACCTCCTGAAGAGTGAGGTTGAATGGGCCTTAAGAAGCATTGCTAATAACAAGGCAGCAGGAGATGATGGTATCCCAGCTGAACTGTTTAAAATCTTGCAAGATGATGCTGTCAAGGTGATGCATGCCATATGCCAGCAAATTTGGAAAACACAAGAATGGCCAACAGATTGGAAAAAATCAACTTATATCCCCATACCAAAAAAGGGAAGCACCAAAGAATGTTCTAACTATCGAATAGTGGCACTAATTTCACATGCCAGGAAGGTAATGGTCAAGATCTTGCAAGGTAGACTCCAACAATTCATGGAATGAGAATTGCCAGATGTACAAGCTGGGTTACGAAAAGGCAGAGGAACTAGAGACCAAATTGTCAATATCCACTGGAGAATGGAGAAAGCCAGGGAGTTTCAGAAAAACATATATTTCTGTTTTATTGACTATTCTAAAGCCTTTAACTGTGTGGATCATCACAAATTGTGGCAAGTTCTTGGTGGGATGGGGATACCAAGTCATCTTGTCTGCCTCCTGAGGAATCTGTATAACGACCAAGTAGCAACGGTAAGAACAGACCATGGAACGACGGACTGGTTTACGATTGGGAAAGGAGTATGGCAGGGTTGTATACTCTCACCCTACCTATTCAACCTGTATGCAGAACACATCATGTGACATGCTGGGCTTGATGAAGCCAAGGCTGGAGTTAAAATCGCTGGAAGAAACAATAACAATCTCCGATATGCAGGTGATACCAGTTTGATGGCTGAAAGCGAGGAGGAGCTGAGGAACCTCATGACGAAGGTGAAAGAAGAAAGTGCAAAAGCTGGGTTGCAGTTAAACCTCCAAAAAACCAAGATTATGGCAACCAGCTTGATTGAGAACTGGCAGTTAGAGGGAGAAAATGTGGAGGCAGTGACAGACTTTGTCTTTCTAGGCGCAAAGATTACTGCAGATGCTGACTGCAGCCAGGAAATCAGAAGACATGTACTTCTTGGGAGGACAGCAATGACAAATCTTGATAAAATAGTGAAGGGCAGAGACATCACACTGACAACAAAAGTCCACATAGTTCAAGCAATGGTATTCCCCGTAGTAACCTATGGCTGCGAGAGCTGGACCATAAGGAAGGCTGAGCGAAGGAAGAGAGATGCTTTTGAGCTGTGGTGCTGGAGGAAAATTCTGAGGGTGCCTTGGACTGCAAGAAGATCCAACCAGTCCATCCTCCAGGAAATAAAGCCAGACTCCTCACTTGAGGGAATGATATTCAATGCAAAACTGAAGTACTTTTGCCACATCATGAGAAGACAGGAAGCCCTGGAGAAGATGTCAATGCTAGGGAAAGTGGAAGGCAAAAGGAAGAGGGGCCGACCAAGGGCAAGATGGATGGATGATATTCTGGATGTGACGCACTCTAACTTGGGGGAGCTGGGGGTGGTGACGGCTGACAGGAAGCTCTGGTGTGGGCTGGTCCATGAAGTCACGAATAGTCGGAAGCGACTGAATGAATAAACAACAACAATATCAGTATAGAGGGCATTTGAGAATATAATGTGCCAAATCCCACAAAACGGGTTTCCCACAAAGAGACAATCTCTCTTAGACTGGCACACCACAAAATCTACCCACTTTCATCATTGAATCCATTTGTCTGAAGCCCCATTGAGTGAAACCCTTCGACATTTTAGTGACAAGTAGAATATAAAGTACCCTTCGGACTGGTGCTGTCCTGTCATCCCTGCCAAGCACCTCACTGCTCTTGGAATAGTGCTCAAGGTGACGAACAATACTAAAGCATAAATCAAATATAAATCTATAATTAAAACATAAATGTAAATAAGTTAAAGCCACATCAATAAAAGAAAAATTGCACCCGCCACTTCAAACCCACTTCAGCAAACAGCTTTATAACCAAAACCTGCCCGAATAAAGGCCCCTTTGCCTGCTGCCGGGAGGTCAACAAAGTGGTAGCTGCCCTGGTAACTTACCTTATAGGGATGTGCAAACTCACCCCCATCTCGGATTTCCGGGCACCTGCCCATCCCCTGCCCCCACTCACCAGTTCCCAGATCCCACTTGAACCCTTCCATGCTCAGCAAGCAACCCACACCCACCCCAGCAGCCCTGTTGAGCTCTGTGGTCACCATTTTATGACAAATAAAATGGTGATCACAAAATGCACATAGCATGACAATGCACATTTTGTGAATGCCCATATCTGTATGTGTGCAAAAATGCACATTTTTGGCACAATGAGCATTTTTGCGCATATGCAAAAATGCGCATTTTGGGATTTGGAGGGAGTTGCCTTGTAAAAGCCATAGAGCCATGTTTTTCTGCCATGGCGGTGCTGGAAATGATGGATGCATATTGTTTAGGGCTTAGTCCATGGAGTCCTGAGTGATCTGGGAAGGATTTGATAGTGGTTTGCAGGGATGGATCTCTGGGGCATCTTAGTACCTCAGCAGACTCACAGACTTTATTTCTGAAAGTTAGGATGTATAAATGAATGAATGAATAATATATATATATATATACATACACAATTAAAATAAAAAGAGAAGCAGAAGGCGTAGAGGGAATCAAACCAGCTATGAGGGAGCGAGAAAGAGGGTGAAGAGTGTGGTTTCGGAGCCCTGGTCTCACCTCCATCCCCAGAAACAGAGAAATCCTATGGCACTCTCAACACTGTCTATTACTGCACTGCAGAGCAAATCAACAATTGACCTTGGCCAGGCATTTACTATAGAAGCAATATCATAAGAGACAAGGCCAAGATACTCCTTTAGGATGATTGTCCACACAACACAGCCTGGTTGGGGACTGTACATTATGAAACGTTCTTCAGTTGAATTACAATGTCAAGCCAACTTGTACCAAAACTGAGTGTTAACCCAGTCAACAGCTCCCAGTGGAGGCTAGTGGCTCCAGTTTTGGTGGGGCTAGATTCCAGGGTGGTTCAGCACGTTGGACTCCTCCATTCAAGTTCTGGCTGATTCTGTCTGAAACCCAGAATGGGTTAACAGCTCCACTGAAATCAGGGCTGCCAGCCTGCACTGGCAGCTGCCCCAAATCTCAGGCTGAGCATTTCAGGATCTAAAGTTTAAATGTCCTGGGACCAAAAGCTGAGCAAATGACTATTCATGTCAAATATCTCTCTGTTCAGGAGACTGTCCCCTTTGAGAAAAACAATTCCCTCTGATTAAAAACTTAATTTCTGTGCAGTAAATGTGTGATGACCATAGATGACAATGACAAGCAAGGAAATGAAAGTACCAAATTAAAATCCTGCATTCTTTGAGAATAGTTCTTGATGACAACAAGTGCATGAAATCATAATAGGAAGCTCAGCAATTACAATACATATGCCATTAACAAGCAAACAAAAATCCATTTTATGTCTTGCATTCAGGGCTTTCCATGTGCACTCAAGCTGCAAAATGCTGGCACACTCAGCTGTTAAGGGCCGCACCTTCAACAGATGCATTATTTGGACAATGTGACTATGGTATAGTTCCAGCCTCACCACTACCACAGATGTGGATGGCAGTCACTGGCAGAGTGAGACCCTCAAGGCTCAGCTTTGCCTGTCTCCTGTAACAGAAACACTGAAACTGTGCAACTGAAGCGATAAGCACATCAAAAGGCTCTGTTAACTATGATCTCACCAAACCAGTATCTCCTCCAAACTTACGCCAAATATTCTTCCACAACTCTACTTCTATGGATCAGATGCCCAAGTTTGTTTTGAACATGATATGCTCTTTCGTATTCAGATCAGGTCTCAGTACAATGATGTAGCACTTGGGAATAAAGATACAGCCCAGCAAGCCAGCACTGGAGGCCAAAATCGAGAAGACCTGCACAGCCACCATGTATTTCCCCTTGGTGCTCAGGTAGGAGGGCACAAAGGACAGCCAAACACTGCAGAAGACCAGCATGCTGAAGGTGATCAGTTTGGCTTCATTGAAGGCCCCAGGCAGCTTCCTGGCGAGGAAAGCCACCGTGAAGCAGATGGCAGCCAGGAAGCCCATGTAGCCAAGGGCAGTATAAAAGAAGACAACCGATCCTTCGTTGCATTGCAGGATGATCTGTCCAGGCTGGGAGTACATGTCAGCATCAGGGAATGGGGCAGAGCTCCCCAGCCAGATGGTGCAGATGACAACTTGGACACCAGAACAAGAACTTACAATGGAGTTTGCCAGACTCTTCCCCAGCCATCTCTTCACTCTGTTCCCTGGTTTTGTGGCCAGGAAAGCCAACACCACCATGATGGTTTTGGCGAACACCGAAGAAACGGCAACTGAGAAGATGATGCTGAAGGCCATTTGTCGGAGAAGGCAAGTCACTTTCCTTGGCCGCCCCATGAACAGGAAGGAGGACAAGAAGGAAAGCATGATGAAGATGAGGAGAATGTAGGAGAGGTCTCGGTTGTTGGCCTTGATTATTGGAGTTTCTTGGTATTTCATGAAGATTCCTAATATGAAGCCCGTGGATAAGGACAAGAATAGACTCAAAGAAATCAGGACAATCCCCAAAGGTTCTTCATAGGTGAGGAAGGTTATCTCCTTGGGGACACATTGATCTCTGTCCTTGTTTGGATGCTGATCTTCCGGACACTTGATGCAATGGTCAGCATCTGAGAAGATGGAGAGTGAGTTCAGCAGGATTCACATCAACTGTACCTCCAGAAAACAATGTGCAGTTGAGCAGGGAGAGAGAGAAACATTCCCTCACAGAGGACCTGTTTTGTGACCAGACCAGCCTCATCACCAAGCGAGGACCTTAGTAGTAGCAGGGCCAGGAAAGGTACTGTAATATCTCTGTCAGGCATTAGAGAGCAGTTGTCAGTCAGAGAAGAACAGAGAAGAGTAGGCTAGATGGATTGATGGGCTAACTTGGAATAAACACAGCTGTCTACCTCATTTAAATATGGAAAAGTGAGGGTAGTTATCCCAGCATTGTACGGGGTAAGGGAGTGTCTGTGAGGTTATCCTCTTCTTATCTTCATAATAATCCTGTAATGCATGTCAAGCTACCTGGTAGCTGAGTGGCTTGTGATTTATTTATTTACTCAACTAATGCCCCACCTTTCTACCACAAGACGGTGCTCAAGGGAATTCTGGTTACCTTTGAAATCCGGAGTAGGAAACTTCCATAAAGCTTTCTTATTTTATTATCAAGTTTTACTAAAGAGGTTTAAAAAAACAGAAGACTGAATCAGTGTTGGGTGGGGGAGTACTCTGATCACCAGAAAGTGGAGGTTCTACCATTTTCACATCCCCTTTTCTGCCAGGGTCCCCCTACTTAACTGCCACAGGATCGTAGCACAGTTCAGACAATTCTCTGTGTATAATGGATAAAGGCCCACCATGTCTGTACATGCTGCCCTGTCCCAATCACGAAAAAGTCAGAGTGGTGTTTTTTTTTGGGGGGGAATGAGTTATACCAGGAAGAGTGTGCACTAAGCATCCCCCCTGCTTTGCACCCCACAGATTCACTCCCATCGTATTTTCTTTCTACTCACTTCTAGGGGTGCACGAAAGTCACTTACCTGGTCTCGCAGCTTTTCGCGGTGGGGGGAGGCACTTCGCTGCTCTCCCCCTGAAGTTCAGGCCAGGGGGGGAGGCTTCCCGCCTCGCCCTGCCGAAATTCAGGCCGGGGGGGAGGCTTCCCTCCTCGCCCGGCCGAAATTCAGGCCGGGGAGGAGGTGCCTCGCCTCGCCCGGCCGCGAAATTAAAAGTTAAAAAAACCCAACGCCCCCGTGATAGGCTACGTGACGATTAACGTAGCCTATCACGGCTAGATCTGCAAAGTCAGCTGTGATAGGCTACGTAAATCGTCACGTAGCCTATCACGGGTGACTTAAAAAAAAAAAGCGCTTACGCAAATGGCGGCCCCCATAGGGAGCCGCCATTCGCGTTCCTTATTTGGTCGCTGTAGTCTACGTAAATCTTTACCTAGACTACGGCGAAAATAAGGGCAACGCAAATAGCCTTGCCCTTATTTTTGCCATTGTCTACGTAATCTTTACGTAGACTACAGTGACCAAATAAGGAACGTGAATGGCGGCTCCCTATGGGGGCCGCCATTATCCGTACGCACTTTTTTTTTTTTAATTCACCCGTGATAGGCTACGTGACGATTTACGTAGCCTATCATGGCTGACTTTGCAAATCTAGCCGTGATAGGCTACATTAATCGTCACATAGCCTATCACAGGGGCGTTTTTTAAAATTTACTTTTATTGGAATGGCGGCGGCGGCAGCTGGTCGAAAGATCGGCTGCCGCTCCGCCCCCGACGAAGACCCGACGAACCGCCGCTGGGACCCGCCACCGGGAGGGACATTCGGGAAAGGTAAGTCCCGTCCCGGGGGGGGTGCGGGGGCGGTGGGGCAGAGAATTTCTCCCTGAAAATTTTCGGGGGGCCGAACATGTTGGCGCTTGGCCCACCGAAGTTTCGGGGAGAAATTCTCCACCAACCCTACTCACTTCATAGAATTAATGGTGGAGATGACAAAATAAACTGAAGCCAAGTAGGGGTCAGAGTTCAAATAGTCTTTAGCATCTGTTTCAAAGATGTATGAATGGACCATAAGGGATTCCCATGATGTTTTACACTAGGAGCAACAGTCATTTATGAAGCCTTCTTCTCTTCCCTACTCATGGATTGTTTTGCTAAAGGTGTTTAAGAGAAAAGAAGAGAGAAGTAAAATAGGGCTGTGGAGACTATTCGGCATATTCAAGGAGTTGCCCTAGGGAACTCCCATTCTTCTGATCTTGCCTACCTTCCTGAATGGAGATGGTTCCTTCCGCACATGGAGCGCAAGCATAGCAGCATGGTGGCTCTCCTTCTTGGACCTCCTTGTAGTATCCACAGCGACAGCTCTCAGTGCATCTGGAATGAGGTATGGTCTAGCAACAAAGAGAAGGAGCATCCAGGAAAACAGTGTTATGAAACTATGGAAATGAGTCCTACAATTTAGACAAGACCCAATAGGGTTTCTAGCCACACCACAAAACGCCTTCCTGCCAATTGTCACCAGCCAAATCACAGCTGGCCTTGCCACTTGGAGGAGGCCTCATCAGATGCTCTAAGGCAACATATCCAAGAGTCATGTGGAAGAGGGCATTTTCACTAGGGCTGTTAGCCATGTCAGCCTGAATCCCTAGTGTATCTGGGTGCTGCCGTGCAAAGCGATGCAATTCCGGAGCAGGACAGAATCAGGCCAAAGCACTCCAATATGGGTTGGGTCACTCTGAAGAGCTGTGGGGGTGCTTCAGCCCGATGAGGACAGCAACCCCACCCAGCTGTGTTAGCCCCTCACTCCTTACCTGGTCTCCAGGGATCACATGCAGCCATCACTCTCGTGGAGGGAGTTGCCATTTCCTTTCAAAATGGTGACTCTTCTTCCAGTCAGACAAAATACCATTTTAAAAAATAAATAAAAGGTGACTCCCTTGCAGAGGCCAATGGGCGAGGGCACTCTCGAGAGATCCAGGTCAGGAGTGGGGGTTCTGTGGGGTTGGCAATGACAGTGGGGGGTCACTCTGGGTGGGGGTTTCCCCCCTTGTGCTTTGGGTCTCTAGATGTTGCTTCAGAACTGGAGAAGTGGGTCAACCCAGCTTCAGGGGCGGTTGAGTTGAGTTCAGGCCGATTGGAGTCCTCTAAACTGAGCTCTGAATTAGGTTGGGTGGGCTGTGCACAACTCTAATTTTTGCTACCCTGCCCCTAGAGGGCTTCAAATGGATCAGCACCTTAATCTGCACCCTGAAGTTGAGTGTGAGGCAAAGAAGCTCTTTTAAAACAGGTGTGGTGCTGTCTCTCTGCCCTGCCCCAGGTGTCAACTGAGGGGTCACCAGAACTCTCTCCACTGCCTTCAGAGGAAGGCCCACCAGGCACCTCCAAGCCTCCTTTCAGACCTTTGTACTTCTCGAGTTTAGAGGAACTTCCCTCTTCCTGTGCTATTGCTTCCAATTTGCTCCATCTGAATAGGGATGTCAGAGAATTACACCACGGATCTTGGTGAGGCCGAATGCCAGTGCATTCAGCCCCCCGAAATCCATGGCGGAACGGCCTGCCACCCCCCCCCCACCCTCCGCGATTCCTCCCCAGGACGAGACATTTGCAGTCTGGTCGCTTGTGTGTGTGTTTGTTTTTACATAGATGTGATAGGCTACATAAAGACTTACGTAGCCTATCACGTTTGGGTAAAAAAAACACATAACAACACGTACGCAAATGGCAGCTACGGCCGCTGCCATTTGCATTCCTTATTTTTGGCCGTCTTAGTCTACATAAATATTTACGTAGACTAAGATGGCAAAAATAAAGGGGAATGCAAATAGCATAGTGAGCGCTATTTGCGTTCCTTTTTGAATCACCATTTTAGCCTACGTAAATATTTACATAGACTAAGACAGCCAAAAATAAGGAGCGCAAATGGTTGCGGCTGTAGCCACTGCCATTTGCGTACGCGGTTTTGTTTTTGTTTTGTTTTTACCCAGAGCCCTCTGCAGCCGGAAATCCGGCTGCAGACAGCTCTGGCCTGGGCCTGGCCAGCTGCTCCATGGAGCCGCCGCGGAGCACAGCCGGCCATTCAAGGATTCCGGGGGGGAGGAACGGATCGCCTTCCCCCCCGTCAAGGATCCGGGGGGAGGGATGGAACGCCTCCCCCCCCACCATAAACATAATCCACGGAAAGGTAAGTCACTTTCATCATTGTAGCGGCCGCCATTTGCGACTTTCCAGGCTGCCGCAATAGGCTACGGAAGTATTTATGTAGCCATTCACAGCAAAGAGCAGGGACCCAAATGGCGTAGCGGTGGCCATTTGCGTCCCTGCTCTTTGCCGTCATAGGCTACGTAAATACTTACATAGCCTATCACGGCAGCTGGAAGGACACAAATGGCAGCCGCTACGACAGCCGCCATTTGCGGCTGCAGCAGCTGGCCGAGAGACCAGCCACCACTGCTGGAGTGGCTGCCGGCCTGCCGCCTCCGCACCCGCCCCAGGTAAGCTTCATCCTGGGGCAATTCCGCGAGGTGGGGGGAGGTGGGGGGCCCTTCCGCCACAGGTTTCACCACCTCGTTAACTCAATCCCATTCTACCCATAGTGGGGCCATAATTCAGCTGTAGAGCACCTGATTTACAGGCACAAGGTCCCAGGTTCAATCCCTGGCATGATCTCCTGGTAGGGCTGCAATAACTCCTGCCTGAAACCCTGGAGTGCTGCCAGTCAGTGTCAACCACACTGGGTTAGATGAGCCCATATTTTTGGAGGCAGCTACCTAAGTTGACCCTTGAATTCAGTACGAATTGGGAGTAATGAATAACTGACTGGATAGACATGTAGCCTAACACATGTCTGTCCAGGGGGTCGGGGAGGTGCCAACATAACTGTGGTCACGGGCAGGGGGAGGTATGGCCTTGGCAGATTAACAGGCCAGCTGAGGAGAAGAGGGGCTAGACACATTACAGCTGTCCCCTCTTCTGGTTCTTCCCCCAACCTGATGGTTCCTGATGGCCTTACCAGTCTGCCCTCGGGTCTGGTGGTGCTGATGCTGAATGCCTGGTGGGCCCCAAATAAAATCTCCCTCATCCATGATTTGATTGCGGATGAGGGGGCTGACCTGGTATGTATTACTGAGCCCAGGGTGGGGGAACTGGGAGGGGTCACTCTCTCCCAGTGGTGCCCTCCTGGGTACTCAGTGCAGCACCAACACCGACTCGAGGGTCGGGGAGGGGGGGTTGCCCTGGTCTATAGGAATTCAATCTCCCGCTCTAGGCTTTCTGCTCATTCGAGTGCAGATCTTGAGTGTCTTTACCTTGTGTTGGGTATGCAGGACAGATTAGGGATTCTGTTGGTGTACCGCCCACCCCGCCGCCCATCAGACTCCCTGCCTGAGCTGACGGAGGTGGACTCGGAGTTGCTGTTGAGGACCCCTCGGATGATGGTCCTGGGGGATCTCAACTTCCATGCCAAGGCCGCTGTATCTGTGGCGGCTCCAGACTTCATGGCCGCCATGACAACCATGGGGCTGTCCCAATATGTCATCGGCCCAACGCATATAAAAGGACACACACTTGATCTGGTTGTCTTGACTGGGCAGGAGGATGGTGATCTGAAAGTGGAGGAATTAACATCTGTCCATTTGGCATGGTCAGATCACTTCCTGTTGAGGTTTAGACTCCTGGCAGCCTTTCCCCTCTGCAAGGGTGGGGGACCTATTAAAATGGTCCGCCCCCAGAGGCTAATGGATTCCTATGGATTCCAGAGGGCTCTTGGGGGGTTTCTGCTGGTATGGCTGGTGCTCCTGTCAAAGCCCAGGTCACTCTGGAGAATGCAGCGATGACATGGGCGGTTGACACGATCGTTCCCAAGCGCCCTGTCCCTCTGAGCAGAGCCCAGCCAGCTCCTTGGTATTAGGGATGGCAGAGAATTCCGCCACGAATCTCAGTGAGGCCGAATTCCAGTGCATTCGGCCCCCCGAAATTCATGGCGGAATGAAGCCCACCCTGGCCCATCACCCCGCGAAAGGAATGTGAAACAGAGCACCTACCTGGTGCCGTTCACGCTGCTTTGCGAATGGCGGCCAGGTCTGCGGCTGCCATTCGCGTCACCATTTTTCCCGTGATAGGCTACGTAAATACTTACATAGCCTGTCACGGCTAACTCAGGGATGCCATGATAGGCTACGTAAATATTTATGTATCCTATCATGGCGAAAAAATGGGATACAAATGGCGGCGGCTACGGCAGCTGCCATTTTCATCCCTGCTCAGGCAAGCAGCGGCCAGATGTCGCTGCGGGCAGCCCCGGCCGGCGGCTCCACGGAGTCGCCGAGGAGTAGAGCTGGCCAGCACAAAATGAAATGAAATGAAATGAAATGGAACAGGTACGTCATTTCGTACATCCCTACTTGGTATACGCCTGAGCTGAGGACAATGAAGCAAGCGAGGAGACAGCTAGAATGCAGATGGAGGAAAACTCGTGCTGAGTCTGACCAAACACAGGTAAGAGCTCACTATCGAGCCTACTCTGTGGCGGTGAGGGTGGCAAAGAGGCAGTGCTTTTCCCCCAGTATTGCATGTTCTCAGTGTCATCCAGAGGACCTTTTCTGAGTGGTTTGCAGCCTGTTCCATTCTGGGCCAGGGAAAGACAACTGTGGGATTCTCGGTTGCACGCTGTGACGGGTTTGCACGGCACTTCGAAGATAAAGTCACTCCGAATTTGTCATGAATAACCTCTCGCCTGGATTACTGCAATGCGTTATACGTGGGGCTACCTTTGAAAACGGTCTGGAAACTTCAGTTGGTCTGAAACAGGGCAGCAAGAGTGTTAACAGGGAGTGGCCTGCGAGATCATATTACGCCAGTACTTTTCCAGCTGCACTGACCGCCAGTCCATTTCCAGCCCCAATTCAAAGTGCTGGTAGTAACATTTAAAGCCCTTAACAGCTTGGGGTCAGGCTATCTGAAGGATAGCCTCCTCCCATGTGTTCCTTCCTGCTGCCCAGACCCTGAGATCATCCTCAGAGGCCATTCTCTGTGCACCCCTGCCAAGGAAGTGAGGCCGGTGGCTGGCGCGAAGAGAGCCCTGGCTCCCCAACTGTGGAATGAGCTCCCTAGGGAGGTTTGCCTGGCACCTACCTACGTTGTATTCCTCCTGGGACCTTTTTATTCTCCCAGTATTTCAGCGTTTCAGCTTCCTAGTCTTTTAGCTTCAGTGTTTTAAATCTGTATTGTAAAATCTCTGCATTGCTGAAAGGTTTTATTCTGGTTGTAGTGTTCTGCTGTGATTTCAAGCTTTCATATTTTGCATTGTTTCATGCTGCGCTTTGTAGTTTTAATTTCTGTGAACCACCCAGAGAGCTTCGGCTATTGGGCGGTATAGAAATAAAATGAAATAAATAAATAAATATTTAGAAGCTGGGGGTGGGGGTGGGAAACACAAGACAGGCTGGATATTCTTAGAGCTTAAGAGATGTCACAAGCCAATCATAGGACGCAAATCCTTTCCCCTACCTCATTAAAATGGCCAGGCCATGCAATGGCTTCCTGCTTAATGGTGAGTTTCATGTCTGAAGATGCCTGTCTCTCCACACTCCCAATCGTCACTCTAGCACGAGACTCATTGGGAAACATCACCCAATTCACGATATCAAAGTCAGCTGCCAGTTCCCCAGTCTTATCCAGATACAGTCTGCCCATGGAAGCATTCGAAAACTGGGTGTCTCGTAAGGAAGTGTGAAGCTAGAATGACAGAGAAAACAGCCCGGATTTAGAAGTCATGAAAATGTAGGCCATATTTTAGGCTTCATCACTTTGAGCTGTGAACTTCCATGTTCAATGCACATCACATCCGGGCTCACAATGCCATTCTTTGGCTGTTCACAGTCACAACTAGAGTTGTCAGAATAATCCACAATCAATTCAAAAGGGATCATATTTAAGAGAGGGCTTTTCCCATGTTGCACAGATTAGGGAAAACTGCAGGACTTTTTGTTGTTGTTTTACGGGGGGGGGAGGTGCAAGTGCACATTAGTAAAACGTGTGCCTTGGCAAATGACCAAAATGCTCGTACAAAAAAGTGCATCCCATCAATGAACAGATGGCAGAAGTAAAGATGCCTGATCATCTGCAGAGATGTTAAAACAAATCCTGCCCATTCCTACTCATAATGAAGATACCAGGCATGTTCAGACATCATGCTAAGCTATCATGGTTAAGGAATCTCTGCTCACCTTGGTGGCTTAGCGTGCCATGTGGGGGAGAAAACCCCATTCCTCATGCTTAGTAAGCCACCCCAACTAACCACCCCTCTGCAAAAGTGTTAAGGTGCCCGAGGTGACTTATCGTGCCATCTGGCGGGCTCCCCAGGGTTTCAACAGGCTCCAGAGGACTTCCAGGCCATAACCATAGAGTCTGCTGGATAGAGTCTCTTCCGCTGTGGGCAATGCTCTAACTGCCATGAGCCTTCTCTATGGCCAAGTGCTATTTTGGACCCTGGAGAGGCCACCAGGACTGAATGCCAGGAGCCCTTTCGTGCCACAGAAGATGGGATGCTCACAAAATATATCAAGAAGATAGCCAGATAACAATGAAGAGAGGATGGTTACCAAAATGAAAACAACATTGGGGGAAAAGGTCATATACCTTCTGGGGTGCCACAGCTCAAGAGATCAAAGAATGATCACCGAATCTTAATTTCTGAAACCACCCTTGCAAGTAGCAGGGGAACTGGAGTTCAGTACCTCCAACACCAGTGTAGAAGGCCCAGAAGGATACGAGGTTTGATGGTAGAATCATTGAATCATAGAATAGTATGAATGGAAGGGGGCTATAAGACCATTGCATCCAACCCCCTGCTTAATGCAGGAATCCAAGTCAAAGAATCTGTGACAGGTGGCTGTCCAGCCTCGTCTTGAATGCCTCCAGTGTGGGAGAGCCCACCATCTCCCTAGGTCATTGGTTCCATTGTCGTATTGCTCTGTCAGGAAGTTTTTCCTGATGTTCAGCTGGAATGTAACTTCTGTAACATTCTGTTACAGGCTTCCTGTAACTTGAGCCCATGATTCCGTGTCCTGCATTCTGGGATGATTGAGAAGAGATCCTGGCCTTCCTCTCTGTGACAACCTTTCAAGTACTTGAAGAGCGCTGTTGTATCTCCCCTCAGTCTTCTCTTCCCAAGGCTAAAGATGTCCAGTTCTTTCAGTCTCTCCTATTAGGGCTTTGTTTCCAGTTGCCGGATGATCTTTCCTGCCCTCCTCTGAATCCTCTCCAGTTTGTCTGCATCCTTCTTAAAGTGTGGTGCCCAGAACTGGACACAGTACTCCAGATGAGGCCTAACCAGTGATGAGTAGAGGGCAACTTGTACTTCATGTTATTTGGAAGTCTCAGATTCAGGTTGTGATCGACAACAATTCCACGATCCTTTTCGCTTGTTGTCCTTTGGAGCCAAGTAACTTGTAACTGTGCATTTGGGTTCTTTTTCCTCAGTGCAGAACTTGGCATTTATCCCTACTAAATTTCATTCTGTTGTTTTCTGCCCAGCACTCCAGTCTCTCAAGATCACTTTGAATTCTGTAACTGTCTTCCATGGTATTAGCTATCCTGCCCAATTGTGTATCATCTGCAGATTTGATCAGCATCTCATCATCCAAATCATTAATAAGAATGTGGAAGAGTACTTGGCCCGGGACTGAGCCCTGTGGTCCCTCACTCGATACCTCTCCCCAGTTTGAGAAGGTCCCATTAATAAGCACTCCTTGAGTCTGATTCTGTAGCCAACTGTGGATCCATCTGATGGGCCCTTGCCACTAGTCTCTCTTCCAGGAAATATAGCCCGCGGTCCTGGACCCCAAATTTCTCATGCCAGCACCACCTTCATAGCCAGTCATTCACCTGGAGTATTTTTCTTTCCCTTTTTATCCCTCTTCCAACTACTGGAAGGATGGATGAGAAAACTACCTGGGCCCCAAAGTTCTTGAGTTTCCTTCCCAAAGCTTCAAAATCTGATGTGATTTCTTTGTAGCTCTGCTTGTCGGTGTCATTTGTTCCCACATAGATGAGAAGAAAGGGATACCTGTCATTGGGCTTTATGAGCATAGGGAACCCTTCAAACACATCTCTAGTCCATCCTCCTGGGAGACAGCTTACCTGGCAAGTCCATGGGTCTTTACGACATACTTAGGTTTCGATCCCACACAGCAGGGTGTCTCCCACTACTACTAGTCATCTCTTCTTCCTGTTGTAAGCCTTGCTTTCATCGCCTCTGTTTGACTGACCTTCAGCTTCTTGCTTGCTCTCATACAGGAGGCTCATGCAGGGTCCCCTGTAATTCTTCCTCTGCATGGTGTCCTCCAGTCTCATCCTCAAGTCCCTGGAAAGGATTCCACAGTTCCAATGCTTCCACTGGTCTCGAGTGGCTTCTAGTTGTTCTGCTCCTAATTGTCAACCTTTTCCGAGTAGTATCCTTTATTTCATTTTTCCTCGCCTCAGCAGTTTCCTATTCTGCCTCAGCTTGCTGTTGCTCTTCTAGCTTTATGTAGGGATGTACAAAAGTCACTTACCTTTTCGCGGAATTGATCGGCAGTGGGGGGGAGGTGCTCTGTCCCTCCCCCCGGAATCCTCGATGAGGGGGGGAGGCGATCCGGTCCACCCCTCCAGAATCCTGCCCAGCTGGCTCTGCTCCGTGGCGGCTCCACGGAGCAGCCGGCCAGGGCCATCCGCAGCTGGAGTTCTGGCACGGATGGGCTGCTGCAGACGCAAATGGTGGCCACCATAGTGGCTGCCATTTGCGTCCTTCCAGGCTGCCATGACAGGCTACAAAAGTATTTACGTAGCCTATCATGGCATGCCCCCCCCAAAAAAAACAGCATATACAAATGGCGGCGGCTATGGCAGCCACCATTTGCATTCCCTATTTTTCGCCATTTTGTCCTGCATAAATATTGACGTAGGCAAATACGGCAAAAAAAAGGGAACCACAAATAGCGTAGCGGGCCATTTGCGTATGCCATTTTTGTGTGTGTGTGTTTTGCTTGGCTTGCCGTGATAGGCTACGTAAATACTTATGTAGCCTATCATGGCAAAGACCAAGATGGAAATAGCAGCCTTGGCAGCCGGTCAAAAGACCAGCCCCCGCCGGAGCCGCTGCCATCCGGAACATCCACCCAAGGTAAGTTTCTTCCTGGGGGGCATCTGTGGGGGGACGGGGGGCAGGCCATTCCACCATGGATTTTGGGGGGCCGAATGCCCGTGCATTTGGCCTCACTGAAATCCGTGGTGGAATTCTCCGCCATCCTTAGCTTTATGTTTCTTGTTTTCTGATTGTACTGAAATTGCCTGTGCTTTGTCCTCTATTCACTGGAAGTTAAAAACACAGCCCCACTGGTATGGAAGTGTGTGTTACAAGAAAAGGATTTTTTAAAAAAGAAAAAAACCCATCGTTAGCTGCCTCCCCCTTGACCTCTCCTGCCGACCTCCCCTGGCCAACTCCTGTTTTCTCTCCCTGTTCACTCCCGCTTATCGTTCACTCTTTGGGAGCTGGCTTCCTTGCATAGCCCCTAGACCAGCTAGAGCAGCTTCCTCTGCTCTGCTCACCTGGGAGGTGGGAAATAGATTGAAACTTCCTGCCCATACAGCTGCAGGGATCACTCAGGCCACACCCCCTCAATTCAATTGGATCTCTCAGGACCACATGGTGAGCACACGGAGACTCGGAATTGAAAGGACAGCCCCCTGGGCTTACTCCAGCCCACTCACTGCTTTGCCTTCATCGCCTCTTCCCCTGCAACTCCCCTGCAACTCCTATCTGCTCTCCCTGTTCTCTTGCTCTGATCACTCACTCTCTGGGAGCTTGCTTGCTTCTATAGTCCCGAGACCAGCTGTAGCAGCTTCCTCTGCACTGCTCAGGTAGGAAACAGGAAACAGACGTATCAAAGGAGATGTGAGTTCAAGTAGAATCAACAGCGTGGATTTTCCCTTGTTTGTTTTAATGGTCATCCTTCATGAGACCAAGACTGATTCAGTGACATAACCAGAGAGGGAATCCAAATGGATAGGAGCTAGACAATCAGGAACTGCAGCTGGGCTGCCAACGCCCTCCCTCTTGAGTTGTTGTTGTTCAGTCTTTCAGTCATGTCCAACTCTTCATGACCCCATGGACCATAGCACACCAGGCCTTCCTGTCCTCCGCTCTCTCCCCGAGTGTGTTCAAATTAGGGATGGGGGAGAATTTCTCCCCGAAACTTCGGGGGGCCGAGTGCCAACGTGTTTCGCCCCCCGACATAGTTTTGGGAGAAATTCTACACACACCCCCACACCCCGCACCCCCCCCCGGGACGGGACATACCTTTCCCGAATGTCCCTCCCGGCGGCAGGTCCCGGCGGCGGTTCGTCAGGTATTCGACAGGGGCAGAGGTGGCAGCCGGTCTTTCGACCAGCTGCTGCTGCCGCAATTCCAATAAAAGTAAAAAAAAAAAAAAAGTCTCCGTGATAGGCTACGTGACAATTAACGTAGCCTATCACGGCTAGATTTGCAAAGTCTGCCATGATAGGCTACGTAAATCGTCACGTAGCCTATCACGGGTGACTTTAAAAAAAAAAAATTGCGTACGGCTAATGGCGGCCCCCATAGGGAGCCGCCATTCACGTTCCTTATTTGGTCGCTCTAGTCTACGTAAAGATTACGTAGACTAGGGCGAAAAGAAGGGCAACGCTATTTGCGTTGCCCTTATTTTCGCCGTAGTCTACGGAAAGATTTACGTAGACTACAGCGACCAAATAAGGAACACGAATGGCGGCTCCCTATGGGGGCCACCATTTGCGTACGCGCTTTTTTTTTTTTTTTTAAGTCACCCGTGATAGGCTACGTGACGATTAACGTAGCCTATCCCGGCTGACTTTGCAGGTCTAGCCATGATAGGCTACGTTAATCGTCACGTAGCCTATCACGGGGGAGTTTTATTTTTTTTAACTTTTTATTTCGTGGCCGGGCGAGGCGAGGCGCCTCCTTCCCGGCCTGAATTTCAGCCAGGCAAGGCGGGAAGCATTTGGTTTTTCAAAAAAGTGTTTGGTTTTTCAAATAAAGGATCTAGAGATGAAAGGAAGGAAGGAAGGAAGGAAGGAAGGAAGGAAGGGAAAGAAAAGAAAAGAAAAGAAAAGAAAAGAAAAGGTTGATTGGGAAGGAAGAAGAAAGCACAAGCACACACACCCCATATAGGTTTAGCCAAATCTCCCTAACAACACTCCGTAAACCAAAACCACTACCTAATCAGTGCTCGCTCTCTCCCTCTCCCTCTCCCTCTCCCTCTCCCTCTCCCTCTCCCTCTCCCCCTCTCCATCTCTCTCTCTCTCTCTCTCTCACACGCACGCACGCACGCACACACACACACACACACACACACACTGAAATGAAAGCAGACTGATCTCTCCAATGTATCCACTCCAAAACTGCCCCCCTCCTCCACCACTGTCACTGATTGGAGACTGCTGGGTTTCACTCTTCCCTAATTGGGCAATTGGAGATGCCATTCGCTAAGGCTCACCATTTCCTCCTCCCGCCTCCCCCTCCTCTCCCCCTCCCATATCTTTTGCAAGTTGCTACATTGTGGAGATGGGTTGTCTGTGCTTCAGAAGGCATCAGAATGGATGGATGGATGGATGGATGGACTCACCTCTGTCCAAGCCATGGGAGAGGTCCAAGAGCCCCCCGCCCAGCCTCCCAGCTTGCCTTGCAAGGTCATCCAAGAGAGCTGCCCCACCCGCCTCCACAGGGGTTAACTGCTGGAGTCTTCAGCGCACATGGGCCCAGCAAGCAAGCCATCATCTCTTCACAAGGAGAAGATGGCTAGAGAGGGTGGTGTTCTGAGGCCTCATCCAGACAATGCCAGCTGGTAAGGGCTTCCTTGACAGCTGAAAGGGCAAGATGAGGCCTCAGTGCTGTATATAGTTCAGCCACACATGCCATCTCCTCCTTGCAAGGAGGAGAGAGTGAGAGTGGTTGGGGGGGTGAGAACTCGGGGCTGTTCCGAGCTGCTCAGAGGCCAGCACTGTCGGCTAGGGATGTTAGAGAATTCTGCCACGGATCCCAGGGGGGCCGAATCCCAGTGAATTCGGCCCCCTGGAATCCATGGTGGAACGGAGCCCCCCGCCCCTCTGCCTCGCAAAAGCTCCGTGAAACAGAGGCGACCTGTCTGCAGCTCCAGCGCCTCCAGCCACTTGCAGACTGCTGTGGACACAAATGGCGGCCATCATAGCAGCCGACATTTGTGTCCCTATGCCACCCGGGAAAGGAAACGTATATATTTACGTAGCCTATCACGGCTAAAGCAGGGACACGAATGTCGTCCCCTACACCATTTGCGTACCCGCTTTAGCCATGATAGGATACGTAAATATTGATGTAGCCTATCATGGCTAAAGCAGGGACGCTAATGGCGTCCCTGCTGCCATTTGCGTCCCTGCTTTAGCTGTGATAGGCTATGTAAATATTTACGTAGCCTATCACGGGCTTGCGTAGGGACGCAAATGTTGTCCCCTACGCACGACACCATTTGCATCCGCACCATCCCAGCAGTGGTTGGAGGCCCCGCTGTGGGTTGTCCCAGCTGGCCGTGGAGCGGAGCCAACCGGGCAGGATTCTGAGAGGAAGAATGGATCACCTTCCCCTCATCGAGGATTGCAGGGGGAGGAACGCATCACCTCCCCCCACCTGGGGAACCCGGCGGTGCCAGGTAAGCGGGGTTTCGTACACCCCTCCTGTCAGCGCCACATGGCTCAGTGAGCGGGGTCAAAGGGGCTGGGTGGGGGGAGTCTGCTGGCCTCCCAGATGAAGGTGGGTGCTTGTGACATCCCTGTTGACCACAAGCTGCACCCACCTGGTCATACCCCATCCTCCACAGCTAGCTTTTATTCGGAGGGCATCTAATCGGGCACATTGCTGCAAACTCCCTGTGCACTTCATGAGACCGCAATCAGAGAAATGGATTCCAATGGGTCTTCTAAAACAAAAACATTCGGTTGACTGCAGGGTATCCTGACGGTGCTTCCCAAAAAAACAACAACTGGTTCTCAATGGGCCTGGGGCTTCATTTGTAAGGGATTTTTGGAGGAGGGAAGCTACTTGAGCATGTAACGGTGGCAGGAAACAGGGTCTACTGGCTGCCTGCACTGCCATGCAGGACGAACAATTATCTGCTCTAACATATGTTTGGTTATCTTCATCATGAGTCTTTATGGAGGTGTTGCCCAAGGAAAAGGGAATACCTGCCAGGGCTGCAGCATTTGACAGTCCCGCCTTCCTCCTTCAACCAGCCTCAACGTCCGCTTGGGTCGGGATGAATATGCAGCATGTAAGGCATGGGCCACAGCTTGGATGCTGCTATAAGTAACGTAGCTGTCCTGAGACAGGGCTCTCTCAATCTCCTCCTGGGGCAGCGTCGCCTGTTTCTCTTTCTCTCTGCAACTTGTCCAAACTTTCATGGACAAAACATGCATTGAACTTGAACACTGAAAAGTTTCATCCCAAAACTGTTCCAGAGAAGAGGAGTATGGCTCATAGTAGTCATATTTTGTCATTATTTTAGTCTTCATTCTGAAGGACAAAGAACCGTGGAGGAAATGGAAGTAAGAAGGTGCAAGAGACAAGTTGATGTCAATGTTCGGAAAAGCTGGTGTGATCCAGAGTTTTGCCCCAGTTGGGTTCTTTTCGAGTGTTCTTTGAATAAAAATCAATGGAAAACAGCCATAGTGGGAGTCTGCATAGTAAACAATTACCTTCACTTCTTTCCCCAAGAAAGAAAGGTCCATCTGGAATATGTAATTTAAGAAATGTCGTCGTAATCTTTTGGAGAAAGCGACACAAATTCCACTGCTGATCATCAGGGGTGTCAAGGCACCCAGGAACCTCTCCCCATTCTCAGTGTCTGGAGCAAAGAGACCAACCCACGTCCATCGGAAAAACAGGAGCAGCTGGACGATCCCCGAGTACTGGGCTTCCTCCTTCGGGGCCATGCGGTAGACAAAAGGGAACTGACTTTTGTCATTAGAAACAGGAGTAGCAATGCCATAACTGATCTAGGGAGCAAAGTAAAGTCAGAGACGGTAGTTTAGTCTCAGTTTGTTTTCTGGATGAAGGTCAAATATTTTTGGCTAAAATGGAAGGACGATTATGTACCCTGTCTTGGGTTCCATAAAGAGGAACAAGGGGAGGATAGAAAATACATGCATACATTTTTTACTAGTGTACAAAGAGCTAAACATCTTTGGAACAGGATACCTGCCAGAGCACCAATACAATCCAGTTCTATTGAAAATATGTTTCTTTCTCCCTCTCTATCTTCTTTAAAAAATAATTTTTAACATGGAGTTTTATTCTTTTACCTTATCCTGTATCTTTCATTGCCTCCTCTCATATGTGCCTGCCTGGACCTTAAGATCATCCTCAGCGGCCCTCCTCCATGAGCCCCTGCAAAAGGAAGTGAGGCGGGTGGCTACTAGGAGGAGGGCTTTTTCTGCTGTGGCACCCTGGGTCTGGAATGAGCTCCCTGGTGAGGTTCGCCTGGCACCTACATTGTATTCCTTTCGGAACCAGGTGAAGACCTTTTTATTTTCCCAGGCAATTTACCATTTTAGCTTTCTAAACATTTAGCTTTGCTGTTTTAAATCTGTATTTTAAACTCCTGCACTGCTGCTAGGTTTTATTGTGGTTGCATTGTTATATTGTAGTTTTAATGTAATATATATTTTAAACTGTTTTATTGTGTGCTGTTTGTTTTTAATTTTTGTGAACCGCCCAGAGAGCTTTGGCTATTGAGTGGTATAGAAATGAAATAAATAAATAAATAAATATTGTTCACTACTCCGGAATCTGTCTAGACATGGAGTCAAATATAAATGTAAATGAATAAATACAGAAATGAATTCAGAAATAAACAAAGAAATAATAAATGCCCTACAGGGCCATGCCTTCAACAGAGAGATGGGTGACATCATAACTTCTGGGGCAGAATCATGGCAGTGGTCATGTGGGGGCTGCAAGAACTGCTGGGGAGGGTTCTCGTTCCTGTCAGCCACGACTGTTTTCTGCAACATCTGTGTCAGAGAGCCTTTCAAGACATGATTAAAGGTGCAATCCTATACAGATAGATGGGCACTCAGACCTCCGCTGAAGTCAGAGGCAACCTCCGATCCAATGCAGGGCAGAACCAGTGCAAAGAAGGGGATTCCCTCTGTGTTGCACTTTGCCTTAGATGGACGTTTTCAGGTCTCTATGTGTGGCTTCGGGAAGGGGCAGGAACCGGGCTGGGGATCATATGGAAAGCTGTCTAGTACAGCTTCTGTGGTCTCCTGCCATCCGTGCCCCCAGGGATGCCCAGCCTCCCATCCCAGAGCTCCACCACTGCCATGACTCACCTCCACACACTCCAGAGAACCATTGTGCCCAGGAGGCCCAGGGACTGAAGAGCGAGAGCTGAGCCCAAGCAGTGCTCTGCTCCCCTTTCTATGCACCTGGCCTCCTTTCCGCTCCCCATTCACACCTGTGGGATTTTGTAGTTGCTCGACATGGAGGAAATGTGGAGGGAGAGTTCCGATTCAGCCCCTTCGAGAACGGCCAGCAGGTGATTCTTCCTCCCGCAGCTGTAATGTGGAATGTCGCTTTTGCCCCCAGCAAGGAGCTGCAGCATGGCGTAGGAGGTGGCTCTTCCGTCGAAGAAGGACTTGTAGATGTTGTAGCCCAGGGTGACATTGGGCAAGAGCCTGGGGTTCCGGTTGATCTCCTGAACAGCAAACGTGAAGGACAGGATGTGCCATATTTTTGTAGTATGGAAACTGCAAAAAATAAAGAAAAATTAAATGCAATGCCTCGTGCTGTCGTTCTCCACTGAATGAAAACATATCTCAGGTTCTTTCTTTTATACCCCCAAATTCTTTTTCATGTGTTTTCAATCCCAGAAGAGCCGATCATCACATAATGCTTTGGAAATTCAAAGGGGGCAGCAAGCATACCTGTGTTGCAAAGCAATTGAGTATCCATCTACCTGATGAAAGGGAAAATGGAGATATTTGTACCACATTCCTTGAGAGGGGATGTTGCCAGATTGCAAGGATCAAGGATATATGTGTCTGTCTGTCTGTCTGTCTGTCTGTCTGTATTTAGATAGGTAATCTCTCTCTCTCTCTCTCTCTCTCTCTCTCTCTCTCTCTCTCACGCACACACACACACACACACACACACACACACACATGCCTTTTGTTAAGGCTTATCAGTAAAAACTATCATTCTGTCATGTAAAATCATAATAGGGGTGGGGTATCATTCAGAATGGTTTCACCAATGTTATTGAAAATTACAGGTGCCGGAAGAAGTGTTACGTTTACGTGCCATGAAGTTTCCAGGTCTACTGGTGAACTATGGGGAGAGAAACAGCACTATAAAGAGAAAAAGCAAGCAAGCAAGCAAACAATCTCCTCTCTCTGTCCAAAGTGACTTGGGGAGTATGTTTCAGCAACTGTGTTTGGATCAGAGTTTCTGAAGAAGAAAAACGAACTTTTTTAAAGTCTAAATCATTGATGATTTCCTACCTATTCCTACTGTGTTGGGGATGGTGGAATTTGTTTTTAAAAAAATAATCCTTTTTAACATGTATGCAAGTCATCAGCTGCCATTGTAGGCCTTGTTTTCATTTCGTTTTCTGCATCATGTCATGTTTTCTGGTGTTTGAGAGGGAAATGAAAACGGACACAGCCATTAAAGGGAAAAAAAAAAAGTTCCACAATTTGCCAGGGATATCGACTGGAAACAAAATTTCTGGAGGGACATGTAGTGGGTATGTGAAATGATAGTAAAATGATAGTAATGAAATGATAGTAAAGTAGGCTGATGTATTTAAAAGTAAGTAAATGCTTTGAAGAAATGCTAATTTCAGGTCTTCTCTGTGTGCCCGTGTGTGTGGGCATGGGCGTTCACGGGTCTACGGGTCTCCACCTTCCTGCCTTTATCGTTCTATGTGTTTCAAGGGATTTCACTTCTGGTTTGAGTTCAGCTTCACTCTCTCCTTTCTCCAAAATTATCTTTAAATCACTTCTCTGTTAGCTTTGCAAGCTTTGTTACCGAATATCACCCATAGAGACTGAAAAGTGAGTAATATGGGGAGGGGATGTCATAGATTAACTGTGCCCTCTTATCCATGCTGTTTCAGTATGTATGAATAAAAATAACAATTTTTTTTTATTATTACCTACATAGTCCTTATGGTGTATACAGTATTTGAAGTGTTAAGGGTTCAGGAACGTTGCCTCAAAGAAAAGCTGTGTCCCACTCACTTTTACTCACTGGGAATCACATCAAAGTGGAAACTGAAAACGAAGCACTCTTTAACGCTTCTGGAAGGATCACCATTTTTCCAGTCGGTAGTCACACAACCTGTAGAACCTTAAAAGGAGGGTTACAGGCACTTGCTTTTGCCATCTTAGCTCACCGCAGACAGGACATCCAAAAAACACAGCCCCTCAGCTCAGCTTGGTGACCCCAAATGCTCAACCTTCCCCCCCCAGCATCCCCCTTCCTACCTGAAGGATCATCTCCTCCCATATACACTTGCCCAGACCCTGAGATCAGCTTTAGCAGTCTGACTGCAGAAGCCCCCGCCAAAGGAAGCAAGGTGGGTGGCTAGAAAGACCAGTGCCTTTTCTCCTGTGGCTTTCCAGTTGTGGAAGAGAAATTTGGGGTATCGTATTCTCGTATAACCAGAGTTTGGGGGGGGGAGTAGATTCTATTTCTTATATTAAGAAAATGCCTCAGTGGACCAGTCTGATCTTCATAGTGGAGGAGAAGTGTTTTTGAGGATGGCCTGTGGCAATTTTGAAGTAGAACTGGTCAGAAATGGCTTTTTTCTAGGAGGTTTAATTTTGATCGGCAAGCTCCTGCAGTTTGAGAGATTTTGTCCGGATTTTTTTCCCACTTGAGTTACATGGGCTACTTTGGAAGATCATTTCTCCTGTTTGTACAGCATCTCTTGGAATACAGTTTGTCCTCTTAGGAAGGAAGAAGGTGTAGAATATACTGTGCCTCAGAAAACTATAAGGCATTTCTAGGTTTTAACCCCATTTTAAGCCGGAATTCAAATAGAAAGGACTTTCCACACCAGCCATTCAGCCATTCTGGAATATTAACTAGTCCTTAATAGCATGAAGGATGTTAATAGTCTTAAGCCATGTTATATTCGGGGTGAGAAGGGGGAGAGAAAAAGTGATCTACCTATTAATAAGCCAAGAGGCGTAGCTCGGTGCCGATGATCTGCCACTGTATATTTGATATACACGGATATAGATGAACAAAATTTGGAGACAGATTCTTAATTCTCCTATTTCTAATAACCTAAATGAACAGATCACCAAAAAGATAACCAAGGGCTTTGGTTCATTGCCATCCCAGAAGCCTTTTCTCCATTATCGGGAATCTATGCACAGAACACAAAATGAACTCAACTGGTGGTTGGCTTGAATCTCTGCTAACGCAGGAGCAACCACAGGCTTCTGCAGTCTTGATTCAGAGACTTGATGATAATGAGTGACAGGAACTAAACTCCTGCCCAGCAGAACCTGTTTCCCAGTGACCCCATGTGATGCTGCCTAGTTCTGGTACTTCACCCTCTTCTTTGATGTCTCTTCAGAATAAACAGGGCCATCAAGCATCCATTCATGCAAGACTTAATCTTTGACCAGCAGCAGCACTTCAGGGGAGGTTTTGGGAAACTCCATTCCAAAGCAGATCGTGTCTGTGTAAGGCAGGAGTCCCTGCAACTCTGACCCAAGGACTCTTTTCTTGTAATTTTATTCTGATTTGAGAGGCCGTATGCTGTATGCTCTGCTGACTAACTTCCCAGGGCATTCTGAGGAAAGATTGGTCACTCACTGTCCTGGGAAAAGTCAGCTATCTCAAGAAAGAGGTGGCTTATTATTTTCTAATCATCATGCATATGAGCACTCAGCTGATTGTATGAGCTAAACTGAAGAAACTGTATCCCTGTATCCCGATATTATGTCTTGTATTTTATCTTGAATGAATCTAACACCCATTAAACACACACACACAGACACACACACACACACACACACACCCCTGGCTTCTTCAGAAGTAAATCCCACAGATTGAAGTACTGTAGTGGATGAGGAAGAAAGGTGCTCAGCTTTAAGAAAGGGCCACAACTATGGCCCTGTAATTATTCTGGACAGGGAACCGCTGTGCGGACATTTGCATTTGGACCACTCCAAAGAAAGAACCACCCCAGCTCCAGCCTGTGTCTTATCACAACATCTACTATCAAAGAGGCTGCTGGTTCTTTTGGCTGAAACAATGCAAGGGAACCCCATGGATCCAGTCATATGTGAGCATACTGAACTAAATGGTGCCTTCTCTTTAATGAAGCTCTGAATTCTTCTTCAAAAAGGACAGAATGGCAAAAGTCAGGAGAGCAATTTATCAGAGATGACCAGAGATACCAGAAAAGATGGACAGTCTCCTGTAAATGGGGACAACCGGAGTGCCTGTTTGGAAGCATTACATCATCAGCATCACTTACGTGACAACCCTGGTTAAAGGGGACTCAGAGAAAACGTATGGTTCGTTGCACATGAAATACTGTGAAGACAGGACTCCACTGATGAGGTAGTCTCCTGGCTGGTAATAATAGGACCCTAACTCTTGCTCTTTATTCAGAGTGGTCAAGCAGTCTGTCTTCTGCAGTTGACCGGCCACATAAGGAAGCAGCAGCAGCAGCAGCAGCAATGATATCATTCTGGGTCTGCCTCCCTCCTGCTGTTTCTGCTTTCTGAGTGTCCTTTCACCTCCACAGCCAGCTAATCAGGAGACGTGAGAAAAGTCTTGCAATATAGAGGCTGCAGTGTCTTTCCAACAACATCCAATTCTGAGCCATAGGCAGCAGTGGGAGGTGGTGTACTAAACTACACCACAGGCATGGTCATCTTGGCCTGTCCGAAATCTGAGCCCAGGCTCTCGGGAGCAGAGGAGATGTTTTATGCACCAAGCTTTACAGGCATGGTGCAAGAGGGTTCCTGGAACTGCCTTTCATTCTGATGTTGACATCGTTGGTCTCCAAGGAAAACAGAAAGCAAACATCTCTTGAGCTTTGGCAAGACTCAGAATAGATCACTATGTTTATGATAATGATCAGGGGGAAGTTCACAGCTGCAACTTCATGGATTCTCTGAGTGCCTCAAGGTGAGCTGCATAACTGGGGAAAAATATGTTTGTGAGAAGTCACACAGGCAGCTCCATCTTCTGGTTGTCCAGGGGGAAAGGTGAGCCTGGCCTGGCCTGTATGCGAAAAACTCACACAGAAGAGCCAAGATCAAGAAAATCTCTTCGGATGCATACCAGTGTTTGGGAATGTGCGGCCCTCCACATAGCACTGGACTGCACGTTCAGTACCTGAACTGGCCTAGCCCATGGGGGAAAATGATGGGTGTCGCAGTCCGAGAACATCAGGAGGGCCACATCTTCCCCATTCCTTATGCGCATGAAGGCGCACACTACCTGGGGGCGTTTCCCAGCCCTGCCCCCTTTGCCAACCCTCCCAATTGCACTTCGTGTGCTGGATAGGCCAGCATGACCAGTGATCCAAGAGCAAATTGTGGTCGCCACACAATGGAAGGATCTCTCCCTACTAGTACTTCCAGTGAGCTCATCAGAACTGTGCATCATCTGGGTTGGGAAGAAGTAAATTATGTTCAACAAACTGGTTAGTTATGAACCCAATTTGCAGAGAAAAATGAAATGTAAAGATAGGTTTAAGGTAACTAACTTTATTATTTGAAACATTCCAGGTGTTACATCTTTGAACTTTTCAAAACTTCCTTAAACACAGTCCTCTTGGTGTCGACTCCTGGGATGCCCCTGTAACGTCCTTGTTCTGGTCCATCGGTCATTTGATTCTTAAGGCTTACCAATGAGCACACGCAACTCATGACAACATAGCATTGTCCATGGCAGAAGAGAGGTGTAGGCAGACAACCATCGGCCAAAGGAAAGCCATCCAAGCTAACAACACAGAAGCAATTTCAGAGACATGGGGAACATTAGATCTTACAGACTGAGCCAGAAACTTCATCATTCTGCCATCATGATGGAGGCACAATGATACGTCCATAGGTATAGCAAATGCAGCAGAGTTCTCGTGCTCAAGGACTTCATTGACATGCCAGTTCTCAGTAGTGCATGGGTAAACACTGAGTAGCACGTTAGTGAGTGACTCCAGCAAGGTGCAGCCCAGTGTGCTGTTCTCTGCTCGCTCGAGGTGAGCCATAGTGGCCTCATCGGTGTCAAGGATGTACAGCTGGCCATAGCTTGGAGGTGCATCTGACTGCACAGTGCTCTTTGGATGGTAAAGTCAGCCTTGCACTCTCAACACAAACAGACTGGGAGCTTGTGGCTGTGCATTCTTGAGGGGTGCATACCAGGAAGCAAAACCTAGAGTACTGCTGTCCTTGCGAACGTCCTTCAGGAATTTCTTGCCCAGAATGGAGCCATCGGTGACAATGTTGCAGATGAAAATGGGAACCAAGGGTGGTGGTAGTGAAAACTTTCTGCCATGGCAGCAAAGAGTTGACAATTCACACTCGAAAAGGAAGGTGTCACATCACTCACAACCCTTAACACAGTTGCCGATATCAAACCTGTCGAGGTTGGTTGCAGGATGCAGGATGAAAGGCGCAGTCTGCCTCCTGTGTCTGGGCTGGTTTCAGCTGTTGAGGGATTCAAGGCTGGCCAGAGCTTTGTTGACTCCCAAAGCTGAGGGATTGCCTGCATATGCAAGCTTCTTGAGGCGGGGGTGGAATCATCCTGGCTGGGCCACAAAGCTTCTTCTCTGGGGGCTGGAGGGGTAGAATTGGTGCAGTGGCACAAGGTATGCTGGGACTCATGGTTCACCTACTTTCTGTTAAAAAGGTAAAGGTAAAGGTGTCCCCAACCAGTCGTGTCCGACTCTAGGGTGCGGTGCTCATCCCCGTTTCTAAGCCAAAGAGCCAGCGCTGTCCAAAGACGCTTCCGTGGTCATGTGGCCGGCATGACTGAACACCGAGGTGCACGGAACGCTGTTACCTTTCCCGCCGAGGTGGTACCTATTTATCTACTTGCAATTTCTTGCTTTCGAACTGCTAGGTTGGCAGGAAACTTTCTGTTACCAGTAAGCATTTGATGTCTAGGCATGTTGGTAATGTGTGGATTACTGTATATAAAGGTCATTTTGTTAAATGTAACAGCTTGAGACTTCCTTTCTCAGCAATGAATAAACTTTGACTGGGTTACTTTTAACTGTTTGTTGTTTATTCATTCAGTCGCTTCCGACTCTTCGTGACTTCATGGACCAGCCCATGCCAGAGTTTCCTGTCAGCCCTCGCCACCCTCAGCTCCCCCAAGGTCGAGTCCATCACCTCCAGAATAGCATCCATCCATCTTGCCCTTGGTCGGCCCCTCTTCCTTTTGCCTTCCACTTTCCCTAGCATCAGCATCTTCTCCAGGGCATTCTGTCATCTCATGATGTGGCCAAAGCACTTCAGTTTCGCGTTTAATATCCTTCCCTCAAGTGAGCAGTCTGGCTTTATTTCCTGGGGTATGGACTGGTTTGATCTTCTTGCAGTCCAAGGCACTCTCAGGATTTTCCTCCAGCACCACAGTTCAAAAGCATCTATCTTCCTTCGCTCAGCCTTCCTTATGGTCCAGCTCTCGCAGCCATAGGTTACTCATCATCATCATGGCGATCACTCGTGACCGTGTAAGGTTGTCTTCCGAAGATAGAGTCTATGTGGATAACTCTTTAAAAGGATTAGACATTCATAGAAGATAGGTCAATCAACACATTAATCTCTAGCAGTGGGTCTGCAGGTGGCTATGAAAGCCGATTCTGGATCTACACAGCCTCCCACAGCGAGGACATAGGTTTCCAGCTGGAAGGCGGTCACAGTGAGGGTTTGCTTGACATGCCTTCCGCTGAGCTCGTTTCTCCCTTTCGCTCTGTACTCGTGCTTCTTCAGAGTCTATAGCACCTAGGGATATCAGAGAATATCTGTTTTCCATTGTAAGCTGGGAATAGAATAACTGCTTTGGAAGACGATAATCAGGCATTCGAACAACATGGCCGATCCAGCGAAGTCGAGGTTGGAGAATCATTGTTTCAATGCTGGTGGTCTTTGCTTCTTCCAGTATGCTCACATTAGTCCGTCTGTCCTCCCAAGTAATTTGCAGTATTTTTCGCACGCAGCGTTAGTGGAATTTTTCGAGAAGTTGGGACTAGGGATATACACAAGTACCTTTTTGTGGATGTGATTCGTGGTGTGGGGGGAGGAGCTCCATCCCTCCCCCCAGAATCCTACCTGGCTGGCTCCGCTCTGCACTACTTTGTAAAAAAAATACAAAGCTGAGCTGGGGGCAAGTGGGGTGCTGACATGTGTAGGAGTAGGAAGGACAGATACTGAAGCTGAAGCTCAAATATTTTGGCCACCTAATGCGAAGAGAAAATTCTCTGGAAAAGACCCTGATGCTGGGAAAGACTGAAGGCAAAGGAGAAGGGGACGGCAGAGGATGAGATGGCTAGATAGCATCACCGATGCAATGAATATGAACTTGAGCACGCTCCGGGAGGGAGCGCAGGACAGGAAGGCCTGACGTGCTATGGTCCATGGGGTCACGAAGAGTCGGACACGACTGAACGACTGAACAAAGACTTACTTCTGAGTAGACATGCACAGAGTTGGTTCTCCTCTCTGCTCAGCTTTGTATTTCCACTTCTAGTTCATTATCAAACCTCCTGTTAGTTATCTCAGAAGACCCTTGGGTGAATGGGGGGGGGGGTTTCCAGGAAAAAGCTGGATTGAGGGAGATTCACACACACACACACACACACACACACACAGACACACACACTAGAAGAATATAGTTCTTCATATTCCCTGGTATGTTTATTCCCCATTTTGTCCATTCTCTGAGCATATGCAGAGTGTGCTTTTTATTCAAACAAAGAGAAGGTTGCTGATCTTTCCCTTCATGCTGCATTTGTACAAGTGAAGTGTGACCGCATCAGAAAGAACTTTTCATTATACTGTCTCTTTTTCTTCATGAGTTTCATAACAGAAGTATGGTGCAGTGGTTAGAGTCCAGCCCAAAGTCACCCAGTGAGATAACTAACAGGTTTGCTAATGAGCTGGATGTGGAAATACAAAGCTGAGCTGGGGGGAAGTGGAGTGCTGACATGTGTAGGAGTAAGTTGCATTGAATTCAGTAAGACTTACTTCTGAGTAGACGTGCACAGAGTTGGTTCTCCTCTCCATTTTAGCCTCACAACGTCACCAACGAGGCTGGATGTGGAAATAGAAAACCGGGCAGGGGGAATAATACCTCCTGCAGGGCTCCAGACCAGCATGGTCATTTTAAAAGGTTTTTTCTTCCTTTCAAATAGCATTGCTTTCAACAAAGAGTGCATCGCTCAGGCACACCTAGGGCAGCCATGTTTTGGGAAGCCCCAAGGAGGAGGAAGTGTTTTGGCTGAAAGTAAATACTGCATGTCTCAGGGCAGGGGAAAAAATACGTAAATATCTACGAAAATAGCCTTTCTTACGGAAGTCATGCAGAATTACGGCTGTCAGTATGGATTTATCTTCGTAATTTTCAGAGCGGAAAAAAAAGAGGAGAATTCCGAGGGCTTGCAAATGATGGTACGGAGCACTGGCCGCAAACTGCGGAAGTCAAGAGGCACGGAAGGTACACAATTCGTACATCCCTAGACCACAGCAGCACAAAACCAAGTCACAGAACATACAGAAATTGACATAAGACTACAGTAATCTCTAATTGAAATTATTAGTTGAAATTGTTAGAATTAAAACAGATTCTTAAAATAACAAGCTTTACATCTACAGTACATATTACAGACTGAGATAAGAATACATTTCTCATATTTTCCAGTCTCCCAGGCCAGGCACCACAGTGGGATCTACGTAGTTTCCCCCACATTTCGCAGCCTTGACTGTAGAAGAAACAACCCTCCAGGCCACACACCGGGGTGTTGCTTGTAGCAGAAAACCCAATTTCCTCTCTACATCCCAAAATTTCATTTCCCTTAAGAAGGGATCTAAATCACAATCTCTGATATCAGTATAGAGTTGACATTTGAGAATATAATCTGCCAAATCCCACAAAACGGGTTTCCCACAAAGAGACCATCTCTCTTAGACTGGCACACCACAAAATCTACCCACTTTCATCATTGAATCCATTTGTTTGAAGCCCCATTGAGTGAAACCCTTCGACATTTTAGTGACAAGGAGAATATAAGGTACCCTTCGGATTGATGCTGTCCTGTCATCCCTGCCAAGCACCTCGTTGCTCTAAAACTATTTGGAATAGTGCTCAAGCAAGGTGACTTGCTTAAATTAAAACATAAATTCAAATAAGTTAAAGCCACATCAATAAAAAAGAAATCGCACCCGCCACTTCAAACCCACTTCTGCAAACAGCTTTATAACTGAAACCTGCCCCGAATAAAGACCCCTTTGCCTGCTGCCGGGAGGTGAACAAAGTGGTAGCTGGCCTTGTAACGTACCTTATAGGGATGTGCAAACTCATCCCCATCACAGATTTCCGGGCACCCGCCCATCCCCTGCCCCCACTCACCAGTTCCCACATCCCGCTTGAGCCCCTCCCATGCTCAGCAAGCAACCTGCACTCACCCTGGCAGCCTTGTTGAGCTCTGTGGTCACCATTTTTTGAAAAATAAAATGGTACAGATGTCACCACGGATCTCGGTGAGGCCGAATGCCAGTGCATTCGGCCCCCTGAAATCTGAGGCAGAAAGAAGCCCCCCCGCCCCGCGAAATGGGCCTGGAAAGGAGCACCTACCTGCTGCCATCCGCACTGACTTGCGAATGGTGGCCGCTTCTGTGGCTGCCATTTGCTTCTTCCATGTAGCCGTGATAGGCTACATAAGTATTTACATAGCCTATCGCGGCTTAACTAAGGGAACACAAATGGCGGCCAGAGAGAATTTTGGGGGGAGGGATGGAGCGCCTCCCTTTCACAGCAAATGTCACCCTTGGAAAAGGTAAGTGACTGTCGTATATCCCTATAAAATGGTGATCACAAAATGCGCATAGCACGACTATGCACATTTTGTGAATGCACATATTTGTGTGTGTGCAAAAATGTGCATTTTGGGATGTGGAGGGAGTTCCCTTGTCAAAGCCATAGAGCCATGTTTTTCTGCCATGGCGGTGATGGAAATGATGGATGCATATTGTTTAGGGCTTAGTCCATGGAGTCCTGTGTGATCTGGGAAGGATTTGATAGTGGTTTGCAGGGATGGATCTCTGCGGCATCTTAGTACCTCAGCAGACTCACAGACTTTATTTCTGAACATTGGGATATATAAATAAATGCATGAATGGAAGAATAATACATATATATGTAGACAATTGAAATAAAAAGAGAAGCAGAAGGCGTAGAGAGAACCAAAGCAGCTATGAGGGAGCGAGGAAGAGGGTGAAGAGTGTGGTTTCGGAGCCCTGGTCTCACCTCCATCCCCAGAAACAGAGAAATCCTATGGCACTCTAAACACTGTCTATTACTGCTTTTATATAGGTCTGTGCACTGCAGAGCAAATGGACAATTGGCCTTGGCCAATCATTTACTATAGAAGCAATATCATAAGAGACAAGGCCAAGGTACTCGTTTAGGATTAACGTCTATAAAACACAGACATGTTGAGTACTGTACATTATGAAACTTTCTTCTACTGAAACACAGTGTCAAGCCAACTTGTACCAAAATTGCCTGTGGAGACAGGCAAGAGCTCCCAGTGGAGGTTGGTGGCTCCAGGTTTGGTGAAGCTGTGAATCCATGCTGGTTCAGCACGTTGGACTCCTCTTTTAGAGCTCTGGTTGGTTCTGTCTGAAACCCAGAATGCTTAAACAGCTCCACTGCAATCACAGCAGCTGCCAGCCTCCAGTGGCAGCTGCCCAAAATCTCAGGCTGAGAATGTCAGGATCTAAAGTTTAAATGGCCCGGTACCAAAAACTGAGTATAGGATTATCTGATATCAAATATCTCTCTGTTCAGGGGACTGTCCACTTCGAGATAAAGAATTCCCTCCTATCAAAAACATCATTTATGTGCAGTAAATGTTTGATGACCATAGATGACAATGACAAGAAAGGAAATGGAAATACCAAATTAAAATCCAGCACTTTCTTAGAATAAGTCTTAATGACAAGAAGTGCATGAAAACTTCGTTGCAAGCAAAGCAAATACAGTAAACTAATTGGGCTGCGGTAACATCCGGTATGTGGGGCTGCCTTTGGTAGGGACGGGTGAATGTGTGAGACTCGAGACTGCTCGGATCTTCCAAATATTGTATCACCGCTTGTCACTTTTCCTGTTCATGATGTCTGCTCACTCTGCAGGAACAGGAAAATCACGCAAATGAAGCAGCAACTGAATGTGAAATGTGTACACATTTCCCAAACTTTGTACCCATCTCCAGATTTGTGAAACTTTCCTCCATAACTAAAGTGGGGATGATCCAGTCTCCAGGGATATTTGCACAAATCTTACTGGGGAAGTTGTGCAAATTGAACATGAGCACACATCTGCCATTTGCAAACATTTTTGCCAGACGTGGTTTCTGTCTGAAACCCAGGATGGATACACAGTTCCACTGAAATCAGAGCTGCCAGCCTCCACTGGCAGCAGCCCCAAATCTCAGGCTGAGAATGTCAGGATGTAAAGTTTAAATTGCCCAGGACCAAAAAACTGAGCACAAGACTATCCCATGTCAAATGTCTCTCTGTTTGGGAGACTGTCCCCTTCCAAAAAACCCAATTCCCTTCAATCAAAAACATCATTTCTGTGGAGTGAATGTGTGACGACCATAGAAGACAATGAGAAGCAAGTAAATGGAAGTACCGAATTAAACTCCTGCATTCTTTGAGAATAATTCTTAATAACACCAAGTGCATGAAACCATCATAGCAAGTAGACCAATCAGAATACACTAATGCCAGTAACAAACATCCATTTAATGTCTTGCATTCAGGGCTTTCCATGTGCACGCAAGCTGCAAAATACTGGTACACTGCAGCTGTGAAGGGCCACACCTTCAACAGATGCATTATTTGGACAATGTCAGTATGGTATAGTCCCAGCCTCAACACTACCTCAGATGTGGATGGCGGTCACTGGCAGAGTGAGACCCTCAAGGCTCAGCTTTGCCTGTCTCCTGTAACAGAAACACTGAAACTCTGCAACTGAAGCTATAAGCACATCAAAAGGCTCTGTTAACTCAGATCTCACCAAACTTGTATCTCCTCCACACCTACACCAAATATACTCCATAACTCTACTTCTATGGATCAGATGCCCTAGTTTGTTTTGAACATGATATGCTCCTTCGCATTCAGATCAGGCCTCAGTACAATGATGTAGCACTTGGGAAGAAAGATGCAGCCCAACAGCCCAGCACTGGAGGCCAAGATCGAGAAGACCTGCACGGCCACCATGTATTTCCCCTTGGTGCTCAGGTAGGAGAGCACAAAGGACAGCCAAACACTGCAGAAGACCAGCATGCTGAAGGTGATCAGCTTGGCTTCATTGAAGGCCCCAGGCAGCTTCCTGGCGAGGAAAGACACCGTGAAGCAGATGGCAGCCAGGAAGCCCATGTAGCCAAGGGCAGAATAAAAGAAGGCGACAGATCCTTCGTTGCATTGCAGGATGATCCGTCCAGCCTGCGAGTGCATGTCAGAGTCAGGGAATGGGGCAGAGCTCCCCAGCCAGATGGTGCAGATGACAACTTGGACACTAGAACAAGAACTTACAATGGAGTTTGCAAGACTCTTCCCCAGCCATCTCTTCACTTTGTTCCCTGGTTTTGTGGCCAGGAAAGCCAACACCACCGTGATGGTTTTGGCCAACACTGAAGAAATGGCAACTGAGAAGATGATGCTGAAGGCCATTTGTCGGAGAAGGCAAGTCACTTTCCTTGGCCGGCCAATGAACAGGAAGGAGGACAAGAAGGAAAGCATGATGAAGAGGAGGAGAATGTAGGAGAGGTCTCGGTTGTTGGCCTTGATTATTGGAGTTCCTTGGTATTTCATGAAGATTCCTAATACAAAGCCCATGGATAAGGACAAGAATAGAGCAAAGGAAGTCAGGACAATCCCCAAAGGTTCTTCATAAGTGAGGAAGGTTATCTCCTTGGGGACACATTGATCTCAGTCCTTGTTTGGATGCTGATCATCCGGACACTTGGTACAATGGCCTGCATCTAAGAGGGAGGAGAGTGACTTCAGCAGGATTCACATCAACTCAACTTTGATGAAGTTGCAATCTGTGGCCTCATCACCAAAAGAGCACCTTAGTAGTAGGGCCAGAAAAGCTGTCTCTTTTGGACATTACAGACTCTTTGCCAGTCAGAGAAGAATAGAGAAGAGATAGATTGATGTGTTGATATGGAATAAAGACACCTTCCTAACTCATTTAAATATGGAGAAGCAACTGTGTTTATCCCACTGTTGTTCACGATAAGGGAGCATCTGTTTGGGTATCCTGTTTTTATCTTGATAATAATCCTGTAAGGAATGTTAAGCTATGTGGTATTGGAGTGGCTTTTTATGTATTTCTTTGCTCAAATTATGCACCATCTTTCCACATCAAGATGGCACTCCAGGGACTCCTGGTTAAGTTTCAAATCTGGAGAAGGAAAACTTTATAAAGTCTTCCTATGTTCTTACTAAGGTTCTACTGCTCTGGAAACCAGAACATAGGGGTTGTGCCATTCTCACATCCCCTTTTCTTCCAGGCACCCCTGCTTGCCTTCCACAGGATTGCAGCACAGTACAGACGATTCTCTGCATGTAATGGAGAAAGGCCCACCATGTCTGTCCATACGGCCCTGTCCCAATCATGGATAAAGCAGATTGGTTCTTTGTGGGGGGCATGATTAATACGAGGAAAAGTGTGCACTAAGCATCCTCCCTGCCTTGCACCCTAAAGACTGACTCCCACAGTCACTTCTTTCCATTTAATTTATGGGATTAATGGTGGAGATTAACAATACTGAAGCCAAATAGCAGCAGAGTTCAAAAAAGTCTTTACCATCTGTTCCAAAGATGTATGAACATTTAATGTAAAAATTAAATGCTTTTGACCCTGCACATCAGAACAAGTATCACAGTGATATATGAACCAGAATAACAAAATGTTGTAGAAGAGCAACTAATAGCAAATAAAATAAGCATTCAGTGAAATCAATCAAGAGATCATCAAAACCATGCTGTGTACCGGAATGGCTGGGTGAATACACCATAGCACTGTGAGCTATTTTAGACCAAGCAGTAGTGAATGGCCCATGACCACAAGCCCTGTCTCTGAGCAGGGATTTGAACTCAGGTCTCTCCAAGTCCAACGCTCCCGTTGCTTCATCAGGCTGCCTAATTCCATGGAATTCCCATGATATTTTCAAAGAGGAGCAACAGTCATTCATAAAGCCTTCTTCTCCTACCTACTCATGGAAAGTTTTGCTCAAGTGTTTTAAAAGAAAAGAAGAGAGAATCAAAATAGGGTTGTGGAGACTATTGGGTGTATTCAAACGGTTGCCCTGTTTCCCACGGGAACTCCCATTCCTCTGATGTCGCCTACCATCCTGAATGGAGATGGTTCCTTCCGTGCATGGAGCGCAAGCGTAGCAGCAAGGTGGCTCTCCTTCCTGGACCTCCTTGGCGTATCCAGGGAGACAGCTCTCAGTGCACCTGGAACGAGGCATGGTCTAGCAGCAAAGAGAAGGAGCATAAAGGAAACCGTGTTATGGATATTTGTGCCTATGGAAAAGAGTCATACAATTTAGACAGTACAGGTAGCGGCAGAGGCCAATCACAATGAACAGTAGGGGGAGAGAGATGAGCTTTTCAAGGGAGGGTAGCACCACCTCTGAAAAGGCCTTCTCCTCTTCCCCTTTATGATCTTCAGTGGCAGGGCAGGAGGAAAAGGAAGGATCGGAGGCCTCATGACGCAGCAGGGAAAGGAAAAGCTTTTAAAGAAGGTGGTCAATGGTGGATTTAGAGACACTGAAGGGGATATATGGTCGATTTCTATCCCCCAAATATGTTCAGCACCTTGGCTAACTCTTTTAGAGTTCCAGTGGGATCTGATTAGAAATCCCATTCCAATGAGAAAAAAGCCCCATGAAACAGAAAGGACTTCCTGCTAGGGATGGCGGAGAATTCCGCCACGGATTCCAGTGAGGCCAAATGCACTGGCATTCGGCCCCCCGGAATCCATGGTGGAACGGCCTCCTGCCCCTCCGCCCGCCCCGTGGAATCCCCTGGGATGGCACTTACCTTGGGCGGGGGGGCGGCGGGAGCGGCGGCGGCGGGGCAGAGGCAGGTACAGCGGCGGCGGGGTGGCAGCGGGGGCGGCGAGGGCGGCGGCGTGGCAGCAGCGGCTGGTCTCCTGGCCGGCTGCAGCTGGGCGCAGCTTATGCAAATGGCAGCGGCTACGGCGGCCGCCATTTGCATTCGCTATTTTTCGCCGTTCTACCCTACGTAAATATTTATGTAGGCTAGAACGGCGAAAAATAGCAAACGCAAATGATGGCCGCCGTAGCCGCCGCCATTTGCATAAGTGTTTTTTTTACTTTGCTGTGATAGGCTACATAAATATTTACGTAGCCTATCACAGTTAAGCACAGGGACACAAACGGCGGCAGCTATGGCCACCACCATTTGCATCCCTGCTGCCCAGCAGCCAGATGTCCGGCTGCAGGCGGAACCAGCCAGCGGCTCCGTGGAATCCCCGCAGAGCGGAGCTGGCCAGGCAGGATTCTGAGGGGAGGGACAGAGCGCCTCCCCCCCACCACGAAGCAGATCCGCAAAATGGTAAGTGACCTTCGTACATCCCTACTTCCTGTTTGAGACTCACACGAGACCAAAATCTCCAGGGATGATGCCACAACACGAAATGCCTTCCTGCCAATTGTCACCAGCCAAATCTCAGAGGGTTGGGACATTGGAGGAGGCCTCATCAGATGCAGAATGAGAGCATATCCAAGCCTCCTGTGGATGATATCATTTTTACTAGGGCTGTGCACTGCTTTGGGCCAAATCCTGAAACCCTAGTGGATCAGGGTGATTCAGACTGAAGCGATGAAGTTCTGGAACGGGTCAGGATCAATCTGAAGCACTCCAATATGGATTAGATGCCTCTGAAGTGTTTTGGGGAAGCTTTGCACCTATCTGGACAGGCCCCCACTCTTACCTGGTCTCCTGGGGATCGCCCGCAACCATTGCTGTCTTGGAGGGAGTCACCATTTTCTTTCAAAATGGTGTCTCTTGTTCTTCCAATAAGAGGAGTCACCATATTTATTTTTATTTTTTAAAAGGCAACTCTGTTGCAGAGGCTGAGATGTGTAGGCACTCCCAAGTCCCAACAGATCGAGGTAAGGAGTGGGGGTCTGTGGTGGTGGCCAAAACAGTGTGTGTGGGGGTGTTATGTTCAGTGGCAATTACCCCCTGCTTCCAATCTCTAGATGTTGCTTCAGAACAGGAGCCCGAAGTGGGTCAAGCTGGCTTCAGGGGAGGTTGAGGCAACCTCTGTATTAGGGTGGGTGGGCTGTGCACAGCTTTAATTTTTGCTACCCTGACCCTAGATTGTAAAGGGCTTCAAAGGTATTAGCACTTTAATTTACACCTTGAAGCTGAGTGTGAGCCAAAGAAGCACTTTTAGAACAGGTGAGACATTGTCTGTCAAGCTAGATGATCTGCTATATAAATGGGAAAGGAGAGAAGCATGAGAGAGGCAGGGAAGAGCAAGAGCAGGAAGTCCAAAGGGTAGAGACAGATGAGGACCAAGGCAAGCTGCTTCCTGATGACTGGTGGAGGTGACAGTCCTGGGTTATAAATGCATTGAGCTGGGATGGAAGTACAGTAAAAGCTTGGTCCTCTGTGTTGGATTAATTTGGCCAAAGACTTAGTCTTTGGCCAAGTTCAGATCTGAGAGATATTTTGCTCTTTCAGATTGCAGAGAGGCTAAATTTGCCCAGAGGGGTCTTATCAGCAAGAGGGATTACCACCCACCCTTTCTACAGCTGCATGGGATGTGTGACAAAGGGGGGAGCCATATTGTACTCCGACCCTTTGTTTTTAAGGAAGATTCAGGGCTCTCGAAGTATCAAACTGCAGAGGCTGACTCTGAACCAGAATCCTTTCTTGATACCCTGCTATTGCTCCTCAGAACATATCGGGGGGATGGGCATCTCCTCACAAAATCTTACTTTGGCCCTGGCTCCGAAGTATACTGCCCCCACTTGGGCACTGTGTTACTTCTTATAGTCTCCCCCTTGCCTCTGCACTTAGAATCCATACCACCTCTTTTAACTCAATCTGATTCTACCCATAGTGGTGCAATAATTCAGCAGTGCAGCACCTGATTGACATGCACAAGGTCCCAGGTTCAATCCCTGGCATCTCCAGAAAGGGCTGGAATATCTCCTGCCTGAAACAATGGCCTTGTAGGCCCCTTCCAACCCTACTATTCAATGAAACCCTGGAAACACACTACCAGTCTGTGTCAACAATACTGGGTTAGATGAACCCATATTGGAGGCAGCTTCCTGCATTGACGCTTGCATTCACAATGAATTGGGGGTTGTGTTTAACTGACTGGAGAGCCATGTAGCCTAACATGTCTTTGGAACCCAGGAAAAAAATCACAGAACAGGGCAAGTATTATTAGAGCATAAGAGACATCGCAAGCCAATAATAGGACACAAATCATTTCCCCTACCTCATTAAAACGCCCTGGCCATACTATGGCTTCCCAATTAATGGCCAGTTTCATGTCTGGAGATGCCTGTCTCCCCACACTCCCAATAGTCACTCTAGCACGAGACTTATTGGGAAATAGCACCCAGTTCACGATATTGTAGTCTGCTGCCAGTTCCCCAGTTGTATCCAGATAGAGTCCGCCCATGGAAGCATTAGAAAACTGGATTTCTCGCAAGAAAGTGTGAAGCTACAAGGACAGAGAAAACAGCCCAGATTTAGAAATCATGAAAATATAGTCAATATCTTAGGCCTCATCAGTTTGAGCTGTAAACTTCCATGGTCAGTGCACATCCCATCTGGGCTCAGAATGCCATTCTTTGCATGTTCACAGTCACAACTAGGGCTGTCAGAATAATCCTGAATTCACTCAAATGAGACGCCTGATAATCTGCAGAGGTTTTTAAACAAGATCTGTACCTTTCTACTCATGACGAAGATACGAGGCCTGTTCAGACATCATGCTAAGCCATGATGGTTAGGGAATCTGTGCTAACCATGGTGGCTTCGCATGTCATGTGGGGGAGAAAACCACATTCCCCATTGTTAGTAAGTCACCCCAACTAACCACCCCTCTGAAAAAGTGTTAAGGGGCCCGAGGTGGTTTATCATGCCATCCCGCGGGGCCCCCAGTGGTTTCAATGGGCTCCAGAGGACTTTCAGGCCCTGACCACAGAGTCCACTGGGTAGAGTGTCTTCCAGTGTGGGCAACACTCTAGCCACCACACTTTCTGTATGGCTGAAAGCCTATTTCAAATGTTGGAGTAGCTGCCAGGAGCGAGTGCCAAGACCCCTTTTGTGCCATGGAGTACGGGATGCTCAGGAAACACACCAGGAAGATAGCCAGGTAACTACGTAGAGGGGATGTTTACCCAAATGTAAATAATGTTGGTGCAAAAGGCCATTTATCCTCCAGGATGCCACAGCTCAAGGTGTCAAAGAATAATCACCAAATGTGAATTTCTGAATCTACCCATGCAGGTAGCAGGGGAACTAGAGTGCAGTGCCTCCAACACCAGTGTGGAAGGCCCAGAAGGATATGAGGGTTGATGGTATGAAAAGCAGATGCGAGATGAAGTAGAATCAACAGCATGGCTTTCCCCATGTTTCTTTTAATGGTTATCCATCACGAGACCAAGACTGATTCAGTCACATAAGCAGAGGAGAAATCCAAATCAAATGGGTCTAGACAATCAGTAGCTGAAACTGGGCTGCCCCCCGCCCCTCTTGAGACCATTAGCCAAAAAGGAGGTATTACGACTGGCAGTAGTTATCTAAAACTAGGGTTGTGAACAGACCCCCCTCCTTTATGGTTTGGATGCCACTTTGGACCTTCTCAAGCAGCCCTGCTTTGCTTTGGACAGCTTCTGACCCCATCCGCTTCGCTTCGGATCCAAATCGGAAGCGAGATTAATTATTCATTAATCATTCATTAATCATTAATTATTATTAATTATTATTAACTTCTGAATCCACCCTTGCAGATAACAGAGGAACTAGAGTGCTGTACCTACAATGCCAGGGCAGAAGGCCCAGAAGGATACGAGGGTTGATGGTATCAAAAGCAGATGTGAAGTCTAGTCTAATCAGCAGCACGGCTTTCCCCTTGTTTCTATTAATGGTCATCCAACATGAGACCAAGAGTGTTTCAGTCACATCACCAGAAGAGAAATCCAAATGGAATGGGTCTAGAGCATCAGTAGCTCCAACTGGGCTGCCATCAGCCTCTTGAGACCATTACCCAAAAAGGGAGTATTAGGACCAGAAGTAGTTATCAAAATCTGGGGCTGCGAACAGACCCGCTGCTTCGCTTCAGATGTGGCTTTAGACATTCCAAACCAGCCTTGCTTCGCTTCAGACTGATTCGGATGTCATCCACTTCGCCTCAGATGCGAATCCACAGCGAGAGTCAGATATCCGAATCATTCTTACAGGATGTTTTCCCGTTGACTTGCACTGGAAAATATAAATAGCCATCACGTTTCCAGTTTTCAAGACAAACTCATGAAATTTAGGGACCTGGCATCTTGCATGGAGGGAATTCCACCTGCCTACAGTGGAGGTGAGGAATAGATTTCAGGGAATAGACCTGATAGATAGAGTGCCTGAGGAACTATGGACGGAGGTCCGTAACATTGTTCAGGAGGCAGCAACTCAATCCATCCCAAAGAAAAAGAAATGCAAGAAAGCAAAGTGGCTGTCTGATGAGGCTTTACAAGTAGCTCACGAAAGAAGGGAAGCGAAAAGCAAGGGAGAAAGGGGAAGATATACCCAACTGAATGCAGAGTTCCAGAGAATAGCAAGGAGAGACAAGAAGGCCTTCTTAAATGAACAATGCAAAGAAATCGAGGAAAACAACAGAATGTGAAAGACTAGAGATCTCTTCAAGAAAATTGGAGATCTCAAGGGAACGTTTTGTGCAAAGACGGGCATGATAAAGGACAAAGAAGGCAGGGACTTAACAGAAGCAGATGAGATTAAGAAGAGGTGGCAAGAATACACAGAAGAACTATACAGGAAAGATCTGAATGTCCCTGATAGCCATGATAGTGCGGTCACTGAACTTGAGCCGGACATCCTAGAGAGTGAAGTCAAGTGGGCCTTAGGAAGCATTAGTAACAACAAAGCTAGCGGAGATGACAGTATTCCAGCCGAGCTATTTAAAATCCTAAAAGATGATGCTGTTAAAGTGCTGCATTCAATATGCCAACAAATCTGGAACACTCAACAGTGGCCACAAGACTGGAAAAGGTCAGTTTACATTCCAATTCCAAAGAAGGGCAACGCCAAAGAGTGTTCAAACTACCGCACCATTGCGCTCATTTCACATGCCAGCAAGGTGATGCTCAAAATCCTACAAGCTAGGCTTCAGCAGTATGCGAACCGAGAACTACCGGAAGTACAAGCTGGGTTTCGAAGAGGCAGAGGAACTAGAGATCAAATCGCCAACATTCACTGCATCATGGAGAAAGCAAGAGAATTCCAGAAAAAGGTCTATTTCTGCTTCATTGACTACGCTAAAGCCTTTGATTGTGTGGATCACAACAAACTGTGGCAAATTCTTAAAGTGATGGGAGTACCAGACCACCTTACCTGTCTCCTGAGAAACCTGTACGAGGGTCAAGAAGCAACAGTAAGAACCAGACATGGAAAAACCGATTGGTTCAAAATTGGGAAAGGAGTACGACAAGGCTGCATATTGTCACCCTGCTTATTTAACTTATATGCAGAGTACATCATGAGAAACATCAAGTTGGAAGAATCACAGGTCGGAATTAAGATTGCCGGGAGAATTATCAACAACCTCCGATATGCAGACGATACCACCCTAATGGCAGAAAGCGAAGAGGATCTCAAGAGCCTCTTGTTGAGGGTGAAAGAGGAGAGTGCAAAAGCTGGTTTGAAACTCAACATTAAAAAAATGAAGATCATGGCATCTGGCCCCATCACTTCCTGGCATATAGAAGGGGAAGAAATGGAAGCAGTGACAGATTTTACTTTCTTGGGCTCCAAGATCACCGCAGACGGTGACTGTAGCCATGAAATTAAAAGACGCTTGCTCCTTGGGAGGAAAGCTATGGCCAACCTAGACAGCATAGTAAGAAGCAGAGACATCACCTTGCCGACAAAGGTCCGTCTAATCAAAGCTATGGTTTTCCCAGTAGTAATGTATGGCTGTGAGAGCTGGACTATAAGGAAGGCTGAGCGCCGAAGAATTGATGCTTTCGAACTGTGGTGCTGGAGAAGACTCTTACGAGTCCCCTGGACTGCAAGGAGGTCAAATCAGTCCATCCTAAAGGAAATCAACCCTGAGTGCTCATTGGAAGGACAGATAATGAAGCTGAAGCTCCAATATTTTGGCCACCTAATGCGAAGAGAAAACTCCCTGGAAAAGACCCTGATGCTGGGAAAGACTGAAGGCAAAAGGAGAAGGGGACGGCAGAGGATGAGATGGCTAGATAGCATCACGGATGCAATGAATATGAACTTGAGCACGCTCCGGGAGAAAGCGCAGGACAGGAAGGCCTGGCGTGCTATGGTCCATGGGGTCACGAAGAGTCGGACACGACTGAACGACTGAACAACAACAACAACAGATGTACGAATTGTGTACCTAATGTGCCACTTGACTTCCGCAGTTTGCAGCCCGTGCTCCATACCGTCATTCACAAGCCCCGAGAATTCTCCTCTTTTTTTCCGCTCCAAGAATTACGAAGATAAATCCATACCGACAGCCCAGCCATCTCCGTGAGTCTGCATAACTTCCCTAAGAAATTGTATTTTTCGTAGATATTTATGTATTTTTTCCCCTGATCTGAGACGTGCAGTAATTACTTTCAGCCAAAACATTTCCTCCTCCTTGGGGCTTCCCAAAACAAGGCTGCCTGAGCGATGCACTCTTTGTTTAAGCCATGCTGTTTGAAAGAAAGAAAGAAAGAAAGAAAGAAAGAAAGAAAGAAAGAAAGAAAGAAAGAAAGAACCTTTTAAAATGACCATGCCGGTCTGGAGCCCTGCTCGAGTATTATTCGCCCTGCTAGGCTTTATATTTCCACATCCAGCCTTGTTGGTGACGTTGTGAGGCTAAAATGGAGAGGAGAACCAACTCTGTGCATGTCTACTCAGAAATAAGTCTTACTGAGTTCAATGAGACTTACTCCTACACATGTCAGCACCCCACTTGCCCCCAGCTCAGCTTTGTATTTCCACATCCAGCTCATTACCAAACCTCCTGTTAGTTATCTCAGAAGACCCTTGGGTGAATGAGGGGGGTCCCAGGGAACAGCTGGAGGGAGGGAGATTCTACACACACACACACACACACACACACACACACGTAATGGAAGAATATAGTTCTTCATATTCCCTGGTATGTTTATTCCTCATTTTGTCCATTCCCTGAGTGTGCTTTTTATTCAAACAAAGAGGTTGCTGATCTTTCCCTTCATGCTGCATTTGTACAAATGAAGTGTGACTGCTCCAGAAAGAACTTTCCATTATACTGTCTCTTTTTCTTCATGAGTTTCATAACAGAAGTATGGTGCAGTGGTTAGAGTCCAGCCCAAAGTCACCCAGTGAGATAACTAACAGCCAGGAGGTTTGATAATGAGCTGGATGTGGAAATACAAAGTTGAGCTGGGGGCAAGTGGGGTGCTGACATGCGTAGGAGTAAGTCGCATTGAACTCAGTAAGACTTACTTCTGAGTAGACATGCACAGAGTTGCTTCTCCTCTCCATTTTAGCCTCACAATGTCACCAACAAGGCTGGATGTGGAAATATAAAGCTTAGCAGGGAGAATAATACCTTGTGCAGGGCTCCAGACTAGATGGTCATTTGAAAAGGTTTTTTCTTTCTTTAAAACGGCGTTGCTTTAAGCAAAGAGTGCATCGCTCAGGCACACCTAGGGCAGCCTTTTTTTGGGAAGCCCTGAGGAGGAGAAAGTGTTTTGGCTGAAAGTAAATGGAGATGGAGGATTTCAATTGAAAAAGAACACCCACAAACAAGGCAGTGAGCACAATTCATTAAAAAAAAAAACTTACATATTTATTATCGGAATGTACTACCTTGCGTTTTTATTTAAGGAAATTTGGCGACTCTGTGCGGATGACAAAAAAAAGCCGCATGACTGCTGGCTCCTCAGGACCTTGTGGTGCCGTTCCTCAGAGGATTCCGTGGCACGGACTGAAGGGAATTCGATCCCATTTCAGTCCATGGCAGAATTCTCTGACTTCCCTACACCTGCCACATTCAGACAGCTTGGACAAATAGTTTTTGTGCTGAGTGCAGGTGAAATTTGATTTTTTTCAACAAAAAAACTCTCAAAGCAAAGAGCTATAACTTTTCACTGATTGAACAGAGGTGCATGAAATTTGGGGAAGTGTCAGCAGGTCTGGAGAGGATCAGACCTGACTTATTTATTTATTTACTTATTTCTATACCACCAAATAGCTGAAGCTCTCTGAGACAGTTTGGCCTGGACGTTCTGGTGCTAAGCACTGGTAAATTGTGCAGTTCTCAGAAACTCAAACCAAACTCAGAAGGCTAATCATCAGAGAAGTTTGGCTTTTTATCAGAGAAGATCAGTATCCCTAATCTCTGCTGTAGGTTTCCTGGAAGTGCCTCTTCACTCAGTGACCTCTGAGCACTGAACCTTGCCTCTGCACTCGGTTGCCCTACTACACCAGTACCCACTACCTGGACTGGGGGAGATCCAGCTTGCCTACCAGTGCTGCTAATCCCAGCCACACCTTGTCCACCTCTGCCCCGCCCAGCAAGACCCCAAAGATGCCTCATATTGGGCTTGCTTGCTTTGCAACCCAGTGTAGTATTGAATTACTGAAATAATAGACATTAATGTGAGTGTAGTGCTTTGCCCACTGTTCTTTGAACTGTGGACTTTGTAGTGTTTTGACACACACTGCTTGCTTGAGCACAACACAAGAGCAGAGAGAGAGAGACAGAGAGAGAGAGAGGAGTAAAAGAAAAGCAAATGCTGAACTACCTACAATCAAGCAGGGGAGGAGGAGAAGGGTTTTTTCATAGATTTTTTTTTAAGGAAAAAGAGATCAAAAATAGGAAAGGAAGGAATAAGGGAATTGGAAGGGTGCGGGTGGAAGGTGGCAGGGATCCAAGAACAGAGACAGGAGAGTAATATATATTTGTGTGTGTGTGTGTGTGTGTGTGTGTGTGTGCGTTTAAAATCTACACAGAAAGAAACTAAGGGCAAACAAATGGTTGACAATTGAGAAGGGTGGGGTGGAAGGTAAAGAAAGAGGCAAGGGAAGGAAAAGTACAATAGTCTTTTTTATTTTTTTTTCCTTTTTAAAAGAAACAATTAAGAAAAGCTGATTGGCTACAGAATCGGACTCAAAAAGTGTTTATTTGTGTTGTGTTGTGCTCAAGCAAGCAATGTGATCTTCTCGAACTGGGGAGAGGGAAAGAGCAGGGCACGACAGGGTTTAGAGCTCTTCATCATTTTCATGAAAGGCTTGGAGGAGGAGGTGCAGGGAATGCTGATCAGATTTGCAGATGACACAAAATTGGGTGGGATAGCTAACACCCTGGAAGACAGAAACAAATTCAAAGTGATCTCGATAGGCTGGAGCGCTGGGCAGAAAACCACAGAATGACATTTGACAGGGATGAAGGCCAAGTTCTGCACCTCTGAAAAAGAAAACAAATGCACAGCTAAAAGAGGCGGAATACATGGCTCCACAATACGACAAGCAAGAAGTACCTTGGAATTGTTGTCGATCATGAGCTGAATATGAGCCAACAATGTGATGTGGCTGCAAAAAAGGCAAACCCTATTTTGGGCTGCATCAATAGAAGCAAAGCTTCCAAATCACGTGAGGAAGTACTTTTCCTCAACTGAGCACTTGTTCAGCTGAACATCAGGAAAAACTATCTGGCTGTGAGAACAAGTGCATGCACTTGCAAGGAGGAGATAGGGAGAGTGGTTAGGATGCACCTGGCAAAAACTTGGGATAGCAGTTCCCAGCTGCTCAGCAGCCAGCTCTGTCAGCACCACACAGCTCAGGGAATGGGGTCAAGGGACCTGGGTGGGAGAAGCCACAGGGCTCCAAGAAGAAGGCTCCAGAGCTGGCCAGCAGGGAGGATCCAGCCAGCAAGGATCCCTCCTAGAGGAGGAGGTAAGTCTTCTGATCCTCCATGGACTCCAGTGGGGGGAGCAGATTCTTTTGAATCCGGCCTCACTGGGGTCCATGGAGGATTTCTCTCCCATCCCTAGGGACATCCCTAGTTACCACAGGCTGCATCCACCTGGTCAAACGCCATCCCCCAGAGCTAGCTTTTATTAAGAGGACATGTAGTCAGGTGCATTGCTACAAGCACATTGTCCACCTCATTTGGAAACAATCATTGAAAAGGATCCCACTGGATGTTCTACAAGAAAAACATTAAGTTTACTGCAAAGGCAGGCAATTCTATCCTTACACTAATTCACAAGGACAAAACAACAGGTTCTCAATGGTTCTGGGGCTCCATTTGTATGGGATTTTTGGAGGCGGGCAGCTACTTGGGGATGTAATGGTGGCAGAAATACAGGATCTGTTTCCTGCCTGCACTGCCACACAGGAGGAAGAATTATCTGCTCTAACCCATGTTTGGTTATCTTCAGCATGAGTTTTTATGGAGGTGTTGCAAAAGGAAAAAGGGAATACCTGCCATGGTTGCAGCCTTTGACGTTCCCGCCTTTCTCCATCACCCACCACCAACATCCGCTTGGATTGAGAGGAATATGCAGCATGCAAGGCACGGGCCACAGCTTGGATACTGCTGTAAGTAACGTAGCTGTCCTGAGACAGGACTCTCTCGATCTCCTCCTGGGGCAGCGTCGCCTGTTTCTCTTTCTCTCTGCATCTTGTCCAATTTTTCATGGACAAAACGTGTGTTGAATTGAAACAGCTAAAGGTGCTATAGAAAAACACTGACTGAGCAGAGGAGACTGGTTCATAGTAGTCATATTTTGTCATTTTTGTAGTCTTCATTATGAAGGACAAAGAACCATGGAGGAACTTGAAGAGAGAAGGTGAAAGAGACAAGTTGGCATTGGTGTCCTGAAAAGCTGTTGTGATCCAGACTTTTGCCCCAGTTTCTCTCTTTTCAAGTGTTCTTTCTAGCAACATAAATGGAAAACAGCCATAGTAGGAGTCTGGGTAATAAACAATGACCTTCACTTGTTTCCCGAAGTCAGATAGGTCAGTCTGGGAGATTTGATATAAGATATTTTGTGGTAGTCGTTTTGAGAAAGCGACACAAATCCCACTGCTGATCATCAGGGGTGTCAAGGCACCCAGGAACCTCTCCCCATTCTCAGTGTCTGGAGCAAAGAGACCGACCCACATCCATCGGAAAAACAGCAGCAGCTGGACGATCCCCGGGTACTGGGTTTCTTCCTTTGGGGCCATCCGGTAGACAAAAGGGAACTGAGTTTTGTCATTAAGAACCAGAGCAACAATGCCATAACTGATCTAGGGAGCAAAGTAAAGTCAGAGACTGTAGTTTAGTATTGTTTTCCTTTCTGGATGAAGGTCAAATATTTATTAACCTGAAATTACTAGTAACTAGGGATGTTAGAGAATTCCACCACGGATCCCAGGGAGGCCGAATTCCAGTGAATTCTGCCCCCCCCCCGGAATCCATGGCGGAATGGAGCAACCCACCCCATCACCCTGCGAACGCCCCGCAAAATGGAGCCTACATGGCTGCTTCAGTGGCAGCAGCTCTGGTGGCAGCGGCAGTGGCAGCTCTGGCAGCTCTAGCCGCTGCCGGGCTGCGGCCGCAAAGGGCAGCCGCTACGCTGGATGCCATTTGGGTCCTTGGCAAGCCATGATAGGCTAGATAAGTATCTACATGGCCTATCACTGCTCAGAGCAGGGACGCAAATGGCGTAACAGCCTCCATTTGCATCCCCGCTTTTGCTGTGATAGGCTACGTAAATATTTACGTAGCCTATCACGGCAAAAGCGGGGACGCAAATGGCATAGCAGCAAAAGCGGGGACGCAAATGGCATAGCGGCCGCCATTTGCGTCCCCGCTTTTGTCGTGATAGGCTACGTAAATATTTACATATCCTATCACAGCTCAGCGAAGGGATGCAAATTAGAATGCTATCTAAGCTAGGAATGCCGGTGGGAGGAATCTCCGTCAGCCGTTGGCCCTGGGAAAGATGAGCGCGCTCCTCTCCCAAGAGCGACTCCTCTTCCTCAGAATCAGAACTACTCTGGGATTCTATGGGCTCAGTGTCCACCCTGACAGACTGGCTGGGCCACTGACTGAAGAGGATCTTTCCACACTGCAATATTTTGTTGCATAGTCCACTTGTAACACTCTATTGCTGTTTATGGCATGCAGTTGCTGGATTTCTTTTTCTTTCTTTCTTTTATTGGAGCAACACTGGTTTTGCTTGCTGTTCTCTTCTAGTTGTTAACGTTAATGAATTGGTGTATAATAGATGATTGCTATATTACAATACAGCTGACTGACTTGTTTGTTATAAGAAGCAGAATAGATTTATGGGTTTCTCTTCTGTAAAAACTGGCTGTTTGAGGTGACCTCATCAGGATGCATTCAGTACATGTTCAAATTGCACAAATCAATAACGTAGATTTTAATTTGGAAATTTGTTGAAGTCATGTTGGCCTGTGATCTGAAGGCATACTGAGTCAGCCACAGAACAGGGATGCACGCAAGTCTCTAACACAGGGATGTCGAACCTGCTCCAGCCCGAGGGCCAAATTCAATTCCAGAGAAGATCGCAGGGGCCGCATTCCAGTGCTGGGTGGGGCCAAAGACAAAGTGGGCAAAACCTGGGAAACTATCAAATGATCAGCAGTCAGGGGAAAGGAGAAGGGGGATGGCCATCGGGGAACCCCAGAGGGCTGGACTGGGACCGGCCGGTGAGGATTCCTGGGGGAGGAATGGATTGCCTCCCCTGCCCATGGAGTCCCCCCCACCCCCGGACTGGCAGGCAGGGGAGTCGTGCATCCCTACCTGGAAGACCAAGTGGTCATATGGCTTGGAGTGCCTTTCTCAGCTTTGGCTGGTTTGCCAGCTATGGCCTCTCCTGGACAGAGTAGCTTGGTCACAGTCATACAGGTGCTAGTAACCCCGGGACTGCATTACTGCGATGCACTCTATGTGGGGCTGCCCTTAAGGCTGCTCCAAAAGCTGGGGATACCTCAGAATTCAGAAGCTCGGCTGTTGTTGGGAGCTGCCCCTTGTCAGCGTGTAACTCCTCTGCTGAGGGAACTGCACTGACTGCCTATTTGCTGGTTTAAGGTATTAGTACTAATGTACAAAGCCCTAAACGACTTGGGACCAGGATACCTGAGAGAGCGCCTTCTCCCTTACAACCCGCCCAGTCAGTGAGGTCATCAGAGGGCGTGTTCCTGGTGGTTCCACATGGACCTATGGCCCAGTTGGAGTCCACCAGGAAAGGAGCCTTCCATGTGGTGGCCCCATTCCTGTGGAATTCCCTGCCTTTAGAGGTCAGGCAGGCGCCAACACTGTGCTGTTCCCTGAAAACATCTTTATTTTGTGAAGCCTTCATTGACTGACCAGCCACAGTTGTATCAGAATTCTGTTTGTTTCTCTTGAAATAAATAAATAAATAACATGGAGTTTTATTCTTTTATCTTATCTTGTATCTTTTATTGCTCACCGCTCTAGACTCTGTCTACATGTGGAGCGGAATGCAATTGTAAATAAATAAATACTGTAATCAATAGATGTACTACAGAGCTGTGCCTTTAACTGAGAGATGGGGGACATCATACCTTCTGGTGCGGAATCGTGGCAGTGGCCAGGTGGGGGCTGCAAAAACTGCTGGGGAGGGTTCTCATTCCTGTCAGCCACTGCTGTTTATTGTAGCATCTGCATAGGAGAGCGTTTCGAGAGGTGATTATGGGTGCAATCCTATAGAGATAGATGGGCACCTCTGACCACCCCTGAAGCCAGAGGCGACCTCCGATCCAATGCAGGGCAGAAGCAGCACAGAGGAGAGCATTCCCTCCATGCTGCACTTTGCCTTAGGTCCATGTTTTCACATGTCTCAATGCAGCTTCGGGGAGGGGGAAGGAACAGGGATGGAGATCACATCAGAAGCTGCCTAAACAGCTTCCATGGTCTCCTGCCAAGCCTGCCCCGAGGAACGCCCTGTTTTTGCCCCTCTATGAGTGGAGCGGTTCATGCATAGAATCATAGAATCATCACATAGTAGGTTTGGAAGGGGCCAAAAGACCATCAAGTCCAATGGGGTACAAATATCTCCATCTTTCCTTTGACCAGGTGAATGGATACTTAATTACTTTGCAACATGAGTATGTCCGCTGCCCCCTATGAATGGCTAAAGCATTATGTGATGATCAGCTCTTCTGAAATCTAAATTGCATGAAAAAGAAGTTAGGGGTACAAATGAAAGCAACTAAGATCATCAGTTCCCTTGGCGCAACCTACAGGAGGCAGAGGTGGGGGTGGAGAGTGCGGTTTTGGGCCACCGAGCTCAGAGGAGCGTGGTTGCCAGAACCCCAAAATTTCTACCACCACCTACACAACGTCTGGTGGCCACAGGATGGGTCTCTAAGAAGATCGCCAAAGGTGTCATTGAACATGGTAGCAGCTGACACAGGAGATGGCCTAGTGCTTGTTTCACTCAGTTTCCATTCAATCCCTGCCAAAAGAAGCAGGGATTGCCAGGACTGGGGGACAGGACCTCCTGAGCCTGTGAATTCTTCGTGACTGTCCGACCATGCTGTCCCCTGATGTGGACACATATGGTCCTCTTTCTCCAGCCTCATTTTTCCCCAGGCAACTCCTGACCACTCCAACACCTGAGGCCAGAACTGATGATGGTCCTCCTCTGGCCTCTCTTTTTGATGCCCAGCTGCCCATCCCAAAGCACCACAACTGCCGGGAATCACCTCCGATGGACACTGCAGAGGACAAACGTATCCAGTAGCACAGGCACTGAAGAGTGGGAGCGGAGCCAATCCAGTGCTCGGTTCCCATTTCTATGCTCCTGACCACCTGTCCCCTCCCACTACGCACCTGTGGGATTTTGTAGATGCTCGACATGGAGGAAATGTGGAGGGAGAGGTCCGATTCAGCCCCTTCAAGAACAGCCAGCAGGTGATTCTGTCTCCCGCAGCTGTAATGTGGAATGTTGCTTTCGCCCCCAGCAAGGAGTTGCAGCATGGCATAGGAGGTGTCTCTGCCTTCGTAGAAGGACTTGTAGAGGTTGTAGCCCAGGGTGATATTGGGTAAGAGCCTGGGGTTCTGGTTGATCTCCTGAATGGCCAACAAGAAGAACAGGATTGTAGGTTGCAAACTGCAAAACAATAAACAAAAATTAAATTCAGTGCCTCATGCTGTCATTCTCCATTGAATGAAAGCAAATCTCAGTTTATTTCTTTCATAAACTGAAACCCCTAAATTCTTGTTCATGAAATTTAAATCTCAGAATACCCAATCATCACATCATGCTTTGGAATTTCATAGGGTCAGAAAACATTCAAATGTTTCAAGGAAATGAAGTATCCATACACCTGATAAACAGAAAGATGGAGATATTCATACCACATTCCTTGAGGGGGGATGTTGACAAATTTCAAGGAGCACACACAGAGAGACACACACACACACACACACACACACACACACGTGTGTGTCTGTTGTTAAGGCTAGTCAGTTCAAACAATCATTCCATCATGTAAAATGGAAATTGGAGTCAGGGATCAGTCGGAATGGTTTCAACAACGTTTTTGAAATTTACAGGTGCCAGGAAGAAGTGTTGGATTTACATACGGTGACATTTCCAGTTATGTTGGTGAACTTCTGACAGAGAAAGAGCAGTTTAACGAGAAAAAAGCAAGAAAACAAACAAGCAAAATAATAAAATAATTGTTAGTTTTATTTCTAAATTCCAAAACAACATGGATAGGAGTGCACTGTTAATCTATGACTTCCCCCTCCCCAAATTAGTTACTTTAAAACCTCTGTGGGTGATATTCAGTAACACTTTTTGGCAAAGCCAAAAGAGGATTGATTGAAAGATGATTGGGGGAAAGGAGAGAGTGAAGCTAAACTCACATCAGAAGCAAAATCCCCTGCAAAACATTGAACTATACAGGCAGGAAAGCAAAAATGCAGACATATAAGTGCACACACACACACACACACGTCACACACACACGGAGATCTGTAATTAGCATTTTCTTCAAAGCATCTGTTGTTCAGTCACTAAGTCGTGTCTGACTCTTCGTGACCCCATGGACCATAGCACGACAGGCCTTCCTGTCCTCCGCTCTCTCCCGGAGTTTACTCAAGTTCATATTCATTGCATTGGTGATGCTATCTAGGCATCTCATCCTCTGCCATCCCCTTCTCCTTTTGCCTTCCATCTTTCCCAGCATCAGGGTCTTTTCCAGGGAGTTTTCTCTTCGCATGAGGTGGCCAAAATATTTGAGCTTCAGCTTCAGTATCTGTCCTTCCAATGAGCAGTCAGGGCTGATTTCAAAGCATTTACTTGCTCTCTAATACCCCAGCCTACTTTTCTATCACATGATTGGTCAGTACATATGCCTCAATGTCCCACCAGAGAATTTACCCTGTAGATATCCCTGGCAAAATAGGCAACTCTTTTTTGCTTTGCTTTTTTAATGGCAGTGGCCATTTTCTGCCCCCACCCCAAACACCAGAAAAGATGGCATGATGCAGAAAACAAAATGACCAGTGCAATTACAAGAAGGCCTGCAAAGGCTGAAGCTTTTCTCTCCTTCCTCTTCAACATTCAGAATCAACAAGTGACAGGCGCTCTTATTGACTTGCATGCCTGTTAAAAGGTGGTGGTTGTTGAATAGCATTCAACAGTCCCCAGTACATGAGGAAGAGGAAATCATCCATGTTTTTGTCTTTAAAATAAAACATCATGTTTTAAACAAACTCTGGTCCAAAAAAGGTGGCTGATATGAATTCACGAAGTCTCTTATCATTACTTACATAGTGGTTATAATGTGTACAGTATTTGAAGTGCTAAGCGTTAGGGAATGTGGCCTCAAAGCAAACTGGTGTTCCGCTGATCTTTACCTGGCGCAAATAACATCAAAGTGAAAATGAAAATGAAACACTCTGTAAAGCTAATACAAGGAAGATCACTTTTACAGTTAGAATCCTAGAATCCAAGATCACATCACTCCAGTGCTGAAGGAGTTGCACTGGGTACCAGTTGTTTTCCGGGCCAAATTCAAGGTGTTGGTTTTGACCTTTAAAACCCTATATGGTTCCGGCCCAGCCTATCTTAAGGAGCGCCTCCAGCAACACCAGACAGGCCGCTTAACAAGATCATCAGCCAGGACAGCTAGACTGGTGGGGACGAGGGAGAGGGCCTTTTCTGTGGTGGCCCCCACTCTGTGGAACTCCCTCCCTAAGGAACTCCGTCATGCCCTCTCTTTAATGAGCTTCCGTCATGCATTAAAAACGTGGTTGTTCAGGCAGGCATTTGGGGTGGGTTAGGGTACTTTAGAAAATGTTTTTATTGCAGAATTTTATTGTTTTAAACTGTTTTATTATATGCTATACATCGCCCAGAGTGGCTGGGTGACCAGCCAGATGGGCGATTAATAAATTTAATAAATAATAATAATAATAATAATAATAAATAATCCTAGAACAGTATGGTTGGAAGGCAACCGATAAAGCCATCGAGTCCAACCCCTTGCTCAGTGCAGGAATCCAAGACAGAGCATCCCTGACAGATGGCTGTCCAGTCTCGACTTGAATGCCTCCAGTGTGGGAGAGCCCACCACCTCCCTATATCCAACATATAGTGACAGAACCAAGCCTACAATGGAGACTTTGCTGATTTCCTGGCTGTGACAACAGAAGTAAAAAAACTACATCTGCAGCCTAGATATATGTTTGTAATATTCCTGTCTATATTTTATATTTTACATTTCATAAGATTATGCTCAAAATCCTACAAGCTAGGCTTCAGCAGTATGTGAACTGAGAACTACCAGAAGTACAAGCTAGGTTTCGAAGAGGCAGAGGAACTAGAGATCAAATTGCCAACATTTGCTGGATCATGGAGAAAGCAAGAGAATTCCAGAAAAACCTCTATTTCTGCTTCATTGACTATGCTAAACCCTTTGATTGTGAAGATCACAACAAACTGTGGCGAATTCTGAAAGAGATGGGGGTACCAGACCACCTTACCTGTCTCCTGAGAAACCTGTACGAGGGTCAAGAAGCAACAGTAAGAACCAGACATGAAACAACCAATTGGTTCAAAATTGGGAAAGGAGTACGACAAGGCTGCATATTGTCACCCTGCTTATTTAACTTATATGCAGAGTACATCATGAGAAACATCAAGTTGGAAGAATCACAGGTCGGAATTAAGATTGCCGGGAGAATTATCAACAACCTCAGATAGGCAGATGATACCACCCTAATGGCAGAAAGTGAAGAGGCTCTAAAGAGCCTCTTGTTGAGGGTGAAAGTGGAGAGTGCAAAAGCTGGTTTGAAACTTAACATTACAAAAACTCAGATCATGGCATCTGGCCCCATCACTTCCTGGCATCTAGAAGGGGAAGAAATGGGAGCAGTGACAGATTTTATTTTCTTGGGCTCCAAGATCACCGCAGACGGTGACTGTAGCCATGAAATTAAAAGACGCTTGCTCCTTGGGAGGAAAGCTATGGCACACCTAGACAGCATAGTAAGAAGCAGGGACATCCCCTTGCCGACAAAGGTTCATATAATCAAAGCTATGGTTTTCCCAGTAGTAATGTATGGCTGTGAGAGCTGGACTATAAGGAAGGCTGAGCGCCGAAGAATTGATGCTTTCGAACTGTGGTGCTGGAGAAGACTCTTACGAGTCCCCTGGACCGCAAAGAGGTCAAATCAGTCAATCCTGAAGGAAATCAACCCTGAGTGCTCATTGGAAGGACAGATACTGAAGCTGAAGCTCAAATATTTTAGTCACCTAATGCGAAGAGAGAACTACCTGGAAAAGACCCTGATGCTGGGAAAGATTGAAGGCAAAAGGAGAAGGGGACAGCAGAGGATGAGATAGCTTGATAGTATCACCAATGCAATGAATATGAACTTGAGCACACTCCAGGAGAGAGTGGAGGACAGGAAGGCCTGGCGTGCTATGGTCCATGGGGTCATGAAGAGTCGGACATGACTTAACAACTGAACAACAACAACGTTTTTATTGTAATGCGATGTAAATGTGCCATACAATAAATACAATAAATCTAACAGTCAGGAAGTTTTTCCTGATCTTCAGATTTTGATCTTATCAAACAGGCAGTTCATTATTTTCTAATTGCCATGCATAAAAGAGCTCAGCTGATTATTAATTGTCCTAGCTAAACTTAAAAAAAAACCTGGATCCCTGTGTCCTGATACTATGTCTTGTATTTTATTTTATTTTGAATTGGTCTAAGGCCGATAATACATATATATACAGATAGATGATAGCCAGACAGACAGATGATCTGGCTTCTTCAGAAGTAAATCCCACTGTGTGCAGTAGGATTTACTCTCAAGTACTGTAGTTGGTGAGGAGGAAAGGTGCTCACCCTTCACACAGGGCCACAACTCTGGCTCTGTAATTCCTCTGGAGAAGGAACCTATGGGTGGGCATTTGCATTTGCACCACTCCCAAGAAAGAACCACCCCGGCTCCAGCCTGTGTCTTATCACAGCATTAAAAGGCAAAGAGGGTGTTTGTTCTTTTGGTTGAAACAGTGCAAGGGAAACCCATTTATCCAGTCACATGTGATCGTACTGAACTAAATGATGCCTTCATTTTAATGGAGCTCCTAAACCTTCTCCAAAAAGCACAGATGGGCAAAAGTCGGGAGAGCGATTTACCAGGGATGACCAGATAACAGAACAGAAGAACAGTCTCAGTAAATGGGGACAACCGGAGTGCGGGTTTGGAAACATTAATTCATCACTTACGTGACAACCCTGGCTAAAGGGGACTCAGAGAAAAAGTAGGGTTCTTGACACTCAAAATATTGTGAAGAGAGGACTCCACCAATGAGGTAGTCTCCTGGCCGGTAATAATAGGATCCTAACACTTGCTCTTTCTTCTCCGTTCTCGGGCATTTTGTGTTCTGCACTTGACAGGCTGCATAAGGTAGCAGGAGCAACAGCAGCAGCAGCAACGGTATCATTCTGGCTCTGCCTGCCTCTTGCTATTCCTCCTTTCTGACTGTTCCTTTCACCTCCACAGGCAGCTAATCAGAAGATGTGAGAAAAGCCTTGCAAGATCGAGGCTGCAGTGTCTTTGCAAATCTCTCAAACCCTGAGCCAAGGGCAGCCGGGGGGTGGGGGATGTACTGAACTACAGCACAGGCATGGCCATCTCAGCCTGTCCTAAATCTGAGCCCAGGCTCTCGGGAGGAGCACAGGAGATATTTTATGCAGCAAGCTTTTCAGGCACGGTGCAAAACGTTTCCTGGCACTGCCTTGGATTCTGATCATGTTTACTTGATTGGTCTCCAAGGCAAACAGAAAACAAAACATCTCCTGAGCTTTGGCAAGAATCAGAAGAGATCACTGTGTTTTTGACAATGATCATGGGAAGCTTCACATCTGCAACTTCAGGGATTCTCTGAGTGGCTCGAGGTGCAGTTGCAGAGCTGGAGAAAAACATGTTTGCAAGAAGTGTTTGCAAGAAGTCACGTACGCGGCTCCATCTTCTGGCATGGGTGGGCATGAGGTAAAAGTGAGCCTGGCCTGACCAGTATTCGAAAAACTCACACAAAACAGCCAAGACCAAGAAAATCTCTTAAGACACAAACCAGTGGCTGGGGACATGTGGCCATCCAGATAGTTCTGGACTGCGAGTCCAACAGCCCTAGCTGGCATAGTCCATGGGGAGGAATGATCGGAGCTGCAGTCCAAGAAGTTCAGAAGGGCCACTTCTTCCCCATCCCTGATGCGCATGAATGTGCACTCCACTTGGGGAGTTTCCCAGCCCTGCACCCTTTGCCAGCCCTCCTGATTGCCCCTCTGGTGCTGGATGAGCCAGGATTACCAGCGTCAAAGAACGGTGGCCACCATACAACTCAATGATCTCCCCCTGTTATTACTACCAGTGAGCTCATCAGAACTGTGCGTAATCTTGTTTGGGAAGAAGTAAATTATATTCCAAAAGCTGATGATTTGTGAACACAGCCCCAGGCAAAGAATAAAATCTAAGTAAAGGGTGAAGTTATCTAGGTGTGCTTACTGAAACATTCCAAGTTTTACATTGTTTATTTCTACAACACTTCCTTAAAAACATGGTTCTTGATGTCAACTCCAGGGCGGCAACTGAAATGTCCATCTTCTGGCCCATCGACCACTTGAATCCTGAGGTCTGCCAAAGACAGCAAGTGACTCTTGGCGATGTAGAGCAGTCCATGGCAAAAGATAGGTGTAGACCAAGAGATGCCAACTTGTAGGGATGGTGGAGAATTCCACCACGGATTTAAGTGAGACTGAATGCACTGACATTCAGCCCCCCAAAATCCATGGTGAAATGGCCTGCCACACCCCACCTCCCCGCGAATTCCCCTCAGGACAAAGTTTACCTCGGGCAGATGTTCCGGACGGCGGCAGCTCCGGTGGCAGCTCCGGCAGCGGTGGCGGCGGCTGGTCTTTTGACCGGCTGCCACAGCCACCATTTGCATCCTGGCCTATGCCATGATAGGCTATGTAAGTATTTACGTAGCCTATCATGGCAAACTAAAAAAAAACACACCTGCCTACGCAAATGGCGGCAGCTACGGCAGCCGCCATTTGCGTTCCCTATTTTTCGCCATTCTAGCCTACATAAATATTTAAATAGGGAATTATGGCGAAAAATAGGGGAACGTAAATGATGCCCGCCATAGCCACCATTTGCGTAGGCAGGTGTTTTCTTTTTTTTAGTTTGCCGTGATAGGCTCTGTAAATACTTACGTAGCCTATCATGGCAACCTGGCTGAATGCAAATGGTGGCTGCTACGGTGGCCACCATTTGCATCCACAGCAGCCCGTCCGTGGCCAAAAATCCGGCTGCAGACAGCCCTGGCCAGCTGCTTGCTGAGCCATCGTGGAGCGGAGCTGGCCGGGCAGGATTCCGGGGGGGAAGAACCAGATCGTCTCCCCCCCATTGAGGATTTCAGGGGGAGTGATGGAGCGCCTCCCCCACACTGTGAATCAATTCCATGAAAAGGTAAAAAAGGCTCTTTTTTTTGCCAAGACCCCATCCAACCTCACTGTGAAAGTGCAGGAAAGGATAAACCAAAGGGTTTCAATGACTCTCCATGTTGATCTTGCAGCACTCTCCACTTTTAGTGTTTAATACCAAAGAACGGTCAGCCACAGGAAAGCCATCCCAGCGAACAGACACAGAAGCAATGTCAGAGACACGGGCAATGTATTAATATCCAGAGTGAGCCATAGTGTTCATCATTCTGCGGTCACGATGGAAGCACAGAGATACGTCCATAGGCGCACGCCCAGCAGCAAGTGCAGCCCAGTTCTCATAAGGACTTCACTGACATGCCGGTACTCAACAGCGCATGGGTAAACATTGACTAGCAGGTTAGTGAGTGACTCCAGCAAGGTGCAACAAAGTGTCCTGTCCTCTGCTCGATCGAGGAGAGCCATAGTGGCCTCATCGGTGTCAAGGATGTACAGGTGGCCGTCGCTTGGTGTCTCATCTGACCACAAAGTGCTCATCATATGGGAAACGGAGCCTTGCACCCTGAACACAAATGGAGTGGGAGCTACGGCTGTGCAATCTTGAGCGGTGCATACCAGGATGCCAAGCATACAGTCTTGTTGTCCTTGCAAATGCCCTTAAGGAATTGTTTGCCCAGAATGGAGCCATCAGTGACAATGTTGTGGATGAAATCTGGAACCGTGAGTGGGGGCAGTGAAACCTTTCCGCCATGGCAGCAAAGGGTTAATGATTCACCACTGAAAAGCAAGGCATTGTGGTGCTCACAAACCTTAAAAGAGTTCCCAATATCAAACCTGTCGATATTAGTTGCAGGTCACATTGCGAAAGGCACAGTCTGCCTCTTATGCCTGGGCTGGTTTCCGATATTGACGGATGCAAGGCTGGACAGAGCTTTGCTGTCGAGCCTGTCGTCAAAAGCCCGATGGGGTGCCTGCATATCCAGGCTGGGGTGCAAAGCTTCTTCTCTCAGGGCTGGAGGGGTAGAAGTAGGGCGGAGGTGTGAGTCACGCTGAGACTCCCGGTTTGCCTGCCGGGTACTGTTACCAGTAAATGTTTGTTGTCTAGGCATGTTAGTAATGCGTGGAATATGTCATTGTTATTTTGTCAAATGTAACAGCTCAAGGCTTCCTTTCTGAGCAATGAATAAATATTGACTGGGTTACTCATAACTGTAGGTGTCTCTCTATCCCTTCATGATTTGTTTTCTATGTTATTGGCATGTGTTGTACTGTGGCCTGCACCTCTGTTTCTAAAGGTGTACAGATATTTTTGTGTGTGTGTTCATATTTCATTTCACTTCGACATGCAATGGATCATTTTTGTTTCATTAGACTTGAATGTTTTATATTAAACATAAACCTTTATAGTATATTGATGAAGAAAATAGCCTAATTCTTTGAATAAAAAAAGCTTTATGGACATACATAATCTCCCGACTTTGAATTGCAGTGAAAACCACTGTTATTTGTGGAATCTGCATGTCATGAGCCTTCCAAAGAAATGTGTTTCCTGAGAACCAATCAACAGGAAGGCAGTCAAAAAGGGATGACCAACTTACTCCACCTTTTAATTACACATACACACACACACGGTTTTCTAGTTATCAGAGCAGCCTTCCTCGGAGTTGGTTTCAGTACGTGGCATCCATGGGCAGTTGCCAGGCCCCCTGTGTCCTGTTGTGGGCCATTGCTGATGCCTACCCTGACTTCTCCTCATCCCCCCCCCCCCGTGCTGCATTGGCCCCAACAGCCTCTGAGTGAAGGGAGTAACCAAGAAGAAAGGTAACAAAACTGGCAAAGATGAAACCACTGATAAGCAGTGAGAAACATGGGGCCAGGCTAATGCTGGAGTGCTTGAGGTCAAAACACAGTTGGGCAGTCAGACACTTTACACAGTACAGAAGCAAAGTCAAGAAGAAATCCAAGGGCCAATAACACCAAACCATAATCCCAGGGCAAGGTCCAGGAGGCAAGAGAGGAGACAGAAATCTGTGGGGATGGAACCACGGTCCTCTCTCCCGAGGGCCCTGGCTCCCTCAAGTCCCCTGATATAGATGGTTCAAAGGCATCACTCCACCTCTGGGTGTTCCAGGTCCTTGGAGAAGGAGGAGGGGTCCAGCAGGGGCAGGACATCCCCTGACTTGGCCACCTCTGATCTAGCCACCTTTGAATTTCCAGTAATCACAGAACACATCTGTGGACACAGGGAGGTGATATGGTGGTTTTGAAGGGCGTTCCCATGTTAAAGCCATGGATCCATGGTTTTGTGCCATGGCAATGCTGGAAATGTTGACTCCATGATGTTTAGGCTCAGTCCATGGAGTCATGTGTGATCTGTGAAGGAGTTGATGATTGTTCACGGGGGAGGCATCTCATGTTACAATCATGCAAAATCAAGAGGATCCATTCTACTCAATCCATTTATCAACTCTGTGTTCATTTGGCCTAATGTTTGTGTGTGTGTATGATTCTTTCCCTCAATTCCGACACACACGTTTTCACTCTGGCACCCTGTGCTCTCTCAAGAACAATTGTTTCTGTATTTGTGCCTCCTCCGCCCCCTTGCCTCTCTGGTTTCTCTTTCTCTCTCCTCATTCCATTCTCTGTCTTTGTGGCCCCTTTCTCTCCTATTGTGCCCTTTCTTTCTCTTGAGCCCTGCACCACCCTTCTCTCTCTCCCATCAGCCTTTGTCACTGGTTGTTCTGTACTCTGCACCCTCTTCCCCCAGTCGCTGCCTGACCACCACAACTCCCGTTCCCAGGTTGGAAATTAGGGATTGTGAAAAGCCTGTTTATTTTGCGGATTGTCAGGCACCTTCTACCCCATCGTCCCCCCATCGACAGAGTCTGATTTTTCTTAGTTTCTGAACTTCTGCAAATTTACATGGGCAAAATTCTCCCAAAAAGCACAAATCCCCCCCAAATATACATTTTAACTCCCTAGCCTATGGGGAAAATGTGCATTTTCAGCCAGTTTTTTTAATTGTTTCATTGTTTTACAATAAAATTTGTGCAAAACAGTTGAAGGTTAGCAACAGTGTTCCCCAAATCTGCAGAATCCACCCGCCAGGGGAAAAGGTCATCCGCTGGTAGGGTTCAAAAAAATCTGAACTCAATTAGTTCTCTTGCAGGTTCCTCCAACATCCCTACTCAGAAGTCTCTCTGCCAGCCTGTCAAAAAAAGTGTTAAAAATAACTGCTGGGAAGGGGCAGGGATGGGAGAACATGGTCACAAAATACAGGTGTCCAGGTTTGGGCAATGGCCAGGGGTGAGGCTAGAGTACCAAATGCACCCATTCCAGAGATGTCAGATCTGATCAAGGTGACACACGCCTAAGTGACACCCTGTTTGGGCTGTGGTAACATCCGGTATGTGGGGCTGCCTTTGGTAGGACGGGTGCATGAGTGAGGTAGGACGGGTGCATGAGTGAGATACGAGACTGCTAGGATCTTCTAAATATTGTATCGTCGCTCGTCACATTTCCTGTTCACGATGTCTGCTCACTCTGCAGGAACAAGGAAAATTGCACAAATCAAGCAGCAACTGAATGTGAAATGTGTGCACATTTCCCAAAATTTGTACCCATTTCCTGATTTGTGAAACTTTCCTCCGTAGACTAAAGTGGGGCTGAATCAGTCTCCAGGGAAATTTGCACAAATCGAACTGGGGAAGTTGCACAAATTGAACACGAGCACACATCTGCCCATTTGCAAACATTTTTGCCAGACATGTGCTCATGATCACATTCAGAACTTCATTCTAGCGGTACTTGCGTGGTTTGCGAGCAAAAACATTATTCTCATATATCCCTGGTCTTTGGAAAGTGTTTTTAAACTGCAGATGGTGCAGAATGCTGCAGCCAGACTATTGACCGGGGCTATTTACAGGTAAAATGGAACTCCCAAATTACAACAGCTTCACTGTTCGCTACTGGTCCATTTCCAGATACACTTTATGGTGCTGGTTATTACTTAGAATGACATGCATGACTTGGAATCAGGATATTTGAAAAATGAATGAATAGCATTTACTGCGTTAATCCTTAGACCATAGCATCAAAAAACCAAGTCACAGAACTTACTCAAAGTGACATAAGACTACAATAATCACTAATTAAAATTATTAGTTGAAATGGTTAGAATTAAAATATATTCTTAATATAAGAAGATTTACGTAAGCAAAGCATGATATTATAGACTGAGATAAGAATACATTTCTCATATTTTCCAATCTCCCAGGCCAGGCACTACAGTGGGATCTACGTACTTTCCCCCATATTTTGCAGCCTTGGCTGTAGATAGGGATGTCAGAGAATTTCTCCACGAGTCTCGGGGAGGCCGAATGCCAGCGCATTCGGCCCCCCGAAATTGGTGGAGAAACGGTCTGCCCCCCCCACCAGGACAGGACTTACCTTGCTCGAATGTCCCTGGCGGCGGCGGCTCCGGCAGCACTTTGGCGGCAGTTCAGTGGCGGCAGCCAGTCTTCCGACCAGCTGGCGGCAGTGGCAGCCGGTCTTCCGACCAGCTGCCGCCGCCGCCGCCATTTCCAAGTAAAACAAACAAACAAACATAATAGTCTACGTAAAGATTTACGTAGCCTATCATGGCTAGATTTTTAAAAAACACCGTGATAGGCTACATAAATGTTTATGTAGCCTATCACGGCTGACTTTTTTTTTAAAAAAAGCGCGTATGCAAATGGCGGCGCCCATGGGCACCGCCATTTGCGTTCCTTATTTTGGCACGTGTACTCTACGTAAACATTTACATAGACTACGGTGAAAATAAGGGCAAAGATATTTCCATTGCCCTTATTTTCGCCGTAGTCTACGTAAATGTTTACGTAGACTACACGTGCCAAAATAAGGAACGCAAATGGCGGTGCCCATGGGCGCCGCCATTTACGTACATGCTTCTTCTTCTTTTTTTTTTAAGTCAGCCATGATAGGCTACGTAAACATTTACGTAGCCTATCATGGCTGACTGCAGGGACGCAAACGGCGGCGGCTACGGCCGCTGCTGTTTGCGTCCTGGCGGTAGACAACGTTTTGCGGCCGGAGGGACGGGGCGCCTCCCCCCCGGCCAGAATTTCGGCAGGGAGGGACAGGGTGCCTCCCCCCTCGGCCAGAATTTCAGAGGGAGGGACGGAGCGCCTTCCCCCCACCGCGAAGCAAGCTTCGGGATCAGGTAAGGGACTTTCGTCCATCCCTAGCCGTAGAAGAAGCACTCCTCCTGGCCACACACTGGGGAGATGCTTGTAGCAGAAAACACAATTTCCTCTCTACATCCCAAAATTTCATTTCCCTTATGAAGGGTTCTAAATCACAATCTCTAATATCAGTATCTTTAGCAAAGGAGATCGTTACCTTGTCGTGGTGCTGGAGCTTGAGCACCTCAATGACGTCATGAGCTAAACCGTGAAGGGACACCCAAGACGGGAAGGTCATGGCAGAGAGGTCAGACTAAATACAATCCCTGGGGAAGGAAACGGCAACCCACCCCAGTATTCTTGCCATGAAAACTCAATGGATAAATACAACCAGAGATATGTCAGTATTCCACCAGAAGATGGGACTCCCAGGTCAGAAGATGGTCAAAATGCTACTGGGGAGGAACAGAGGATAACTTCAACTAGCCCCAGATTTGATGACGCAGCTAGCTCAAAGCCGAAAGGGCAGCTAGCTGCCGATGGTGCTGGTGGTGAACGACGAATCCGATGTTCTAAAGATCAACCCACCATAGGAACCTGGAATGTAAGATCGATGAGCCAGGGCAAATTGGATGTGGTTACTGGGGAGATGTCAAGATTAAATATAGACATTTTGGGTGTAAGTGGACTGAAATGGACTGGAATGGGCCACTTCACATCAAATGACCACCAGATCTACTACTGTGGACAAGAGGAACACAGAAGAAATGGAGTAGCCTTCATAATGAATAATAAAGTGGATAAAGCAGTGCTTGGATTGTTGTTGTTGTTCAGTCGTTCAGTCGTCTCCGACTCTTCGTGACCCCATGGACCATAGCACGCCAGGCCTTCCTGTCCTGCGCTCTCTCCCGGAGCGTGCTCAAGTTCATATTCATTGCATCCGTGATGCTATCTAGCCATCTCATCCTCTGCCGTCCCCTTCTCCTTTTGCCTTCAGTCTTTCCCAGCATCAGGGTCTTTTCCAGGGAGTTTTCTCTTCGCATTAGGTGGCCAAAATATTGGAGCTTCAGCTTCAGTATCTGTCCTTCCAATGAGCACTCAGGGTTGATTTCCTTTAGGAAGTGCTTGGATACAATCCAAAAAATGACAGAATGATCTCAATTCGAATTCAGGGGAAGCCATTTAACCTCACAGTGATCCAAATATATGCCCCAACCACAGATGCTGAAGAAGCAGAAGTAGATCAGTTCTATGAGGATCTGCAGCACCTACTGGATAGTACGCCAAACAAAGATGTTATTTTCATTACAGGAGACTGGAATGCTAAGGCGGGTAGTCAAACGACACTTGGAATTACAGGCAAGCATGGTCTGGGAGAACAAAGTGAAGCAGGACATAGGCTGATAGAATTTTGCCAATACAATTCACTGTGCATAACAAACACTCTCTTCCAACAACCTAAGAGATGACTTTATACATGGACTTCACCACACGGTCGACATCGAAATCAGATTGACTACATCCTTTGTAGCCAAAGGTGGTGGACATCTATGCAGGTGGTAAAAGCAAGACTTGGAGCTTATTGTAGTTCAGATCACGAACTTCTTATTGCACAATTTAGAATCAGACTCAAGAGAATAGGGAATAGGGAAGACCCACAGATCAGTTAGATATGAGCTCACGAATATTCCTCATAAATATGCAGTGGAGGTGAAGAATAGATTGAAGGGACTAGATTTAGAAGATAGGGTCCAGGAAGAACTACGGACAGAAGTTTGCAACATTGTTCAGGAGGCGGCAACAAAAAATGTCCCAAAGAAAAAGAACACCAAGAAGGCAAGTTGGCTGTCTGCTGAGACGCTGGAAGCAGCCCAAGAAAGAAGGAAAGCAAAAGGCAACAGTGATAGGGGGAGATATGCCCAATTAAATGCAAAATTCCAGAGGTTAGCCAGAAGAGATAAAGAATTATTTTTAAACAAGCAATGTGCGGAAGTGGGAGAAGATAATAGAATAGGAAGGACAAGAGACCTCTTCCAGAAAATTAGAAACATCGGAGGTCAATTCCAGGCAAAAATGGGTATGATCAAAAACAAAGATGGCAAGGACCTAACAGAAGCAGAAGAGAGCAAGAAAAGGTGGCAAGAATATACAGAAGATCTGTATAGGAAGGATAATAATATCGGGGATAGATTTGACGGTGTGGTCAGTGAGCTAGAGCTGGACATCCTGAAAAGTGAGGTTAAATGGGCTTTAAGAAGCATTGCTAATAACAAGGCAGCAGGAGATGACGGTATCCCAGCTGAACTGTTTAAAATCTTGCAAGATGATGCTGTCAAAGTGATGCATGCCATATGCCAGCAAATTTGGAAAACACAAGAATGGCCAACAGATTGGAAAAAGTCAACTTATATCCCCATACCAAAAAAGGGAAGCACCAAAGAATGTTCACACTATCGAATAGTGGCACTAATTTCACATGCCAGCAAGGTAATGCTCAAGATCTTGCAAGGTAGACACCAGCAATTCATGGAACGAGAATTGCCAGATGTACAAGCTGGGTTTCAAAAAGGCAGAGGAAATAGAGACCAAATTGCCAATATCCGCTGGATACTGGAGAAAGCCAGGGAGTTTCAGAAAAACATCTATTTCTGTTTTATTGACTATTCTAAAGCCTTTGACTGTGTGGATCATCACACATCTTGTCTGCCTCCTGAGGAATCTGTATAACAACCAAGTAGCAACGGTAAGAACAGACCATGGAACGATGGACTGGTTTACGATTGGGAAAGGAGTATGGCAGGGTTGTATACTCTCACCCTACCTATTCAACCTGTATGCAGAACACATCATGTGACATGCTGGGCTTGATGAAGCCAAGGCTGGAGTTAAAATCGCCGGAAGAAACAATAACAATCTCTGATATGCAGATGATACCAGTTTGATGGCTGAAAGCGAGGAGGAGCTGAGGAACCTCATGACGAAGGTGAAAGAAGAAAGTGCAAAAGCTGGGTTGCAGTTAAACCTCCAAAAAACCAAGATTATAGCAACCAGCTTGATTGAGAACTGGCAAATAGAGGGAGAAAATGTGGAGGCAGTGACAGACTTTGTCTTTCTAGGCGCAAAGATTACTGCAGATGCTGACTGCAGCCAGGAAATCAGAAGATGTTTACTTCTTGGGAGGACAGCAATGACAAATCTTGATAAAATAGTGAAGAGCAGAGACATCAAACTGACAACAAAAGTCCGCATAGTTCAAGCAATGGTATCCCCTGTAGTAACCTATGGCTGCGAGAGCTGGACCATAAGGAAGGCTGAGCGAAGGAAGATAGATGCTTTTGAGCTGTGGTGTGGAGGAAAAATTCTGAGGGTGCCTTGGACTGCAAGAAGATCCAACCAGTCCATCCTCCAGGAAATCAAGCCAGACTGCTCCCTTGAGGGAATGATATTCAATGCAAAACTGAAGTACTTTGGCCACATCATGAGAAGACAGGATGCCCTGGAGAAGATGTCAATGCTAGGGAAAGTGGAAGGCAAAATGAAGAGGGGCCGACCAAGGGCAAGATGGATGGATGATATTCTGGATGTGACGGACTCAAGCTTGGGGGAGCTGGGGGTGGTAACGGCTGACAGGAAGCTCTAGTGTGGGCTGGTCCATGAAGTCACGAATAGTTGGAAGTGAATGAATGAATAAACAACAACAATATCAGTATAGAGGGCATTTGAGAATATAATGTGCCAAATCACACAAAACAGGTTTCCCACAAAGAGACAATCTCTCTTAGACTGGCACACCACAAAATCTACCCAGTTTCATCATTGAATCCATTTGTTTGAAGCCCCATTGAGTGAAACCCTTCAACATTTTAGTGACAAGGAGAATATAAAGTATCCTTCCGACTGGTGCTGTCCTGTCATTCCTGCCAAGCACCTGCTCTTACTGCTCTTGGAATAGTGCTCATGGTGAGGAACAATACTAAAGCATAAATCAAATATAAATCTATAATTAAAACATAAATGCAAATAAGTTAAAGCCACATCAATAAAAGAAAAATTGCACCCGCCACTTCAAACCCACTTCAGCAAACAGCTTTATAACCAAAACCTGCCCCGAATAAAGACCCCTTTGCCTGCTGCCGGGAGATCAACAAAGTGGTAGCTGCCCTGGTAACTTACTTTATAGGGATGTGCTAACTCACCCCATCTTAGATTTCCGGGCACCCGCCCATCCCGAGCCCCCACTCACCAGTTCCCAGATCCCACTTGAGCCCCTTCCATGCTCAGCAAGCAACCCGCACCCACCCTGGCAGCCTTGTTGAGCTCTGTGGTCACCATTTCATGACAAATAAAATGGTGATCACAAAATGAACATAGCACGACAATGCACATTTTGTGAATGCGCATATTTGTGTGTGTGCAAAAATGCACATTTTTGCCACAATGAGCATTTTTGCGCATATGCAAATATGCGCATTTTGGGATTTGGAGGGAGTTGCCTTGTAAAAGCCATAGAGCCATATTTTTCTGCCATGGTGGTGCTGGAAATGATGGATGCATATTGTTTAGGGCTTAGTCCATGGAGTCCTGTGTGATCTGGGAAGGATTTGATAGTGGTTTGCAGGGATGGATCTCTGGGGCATCTTAGTACCTCAGCAGACTCACAGACTTTATTTCTGAAAGTTAGGATATATATATATATAAATGAATGAATGAATGAATAATACATATATACATACACAATTAAAATAAAAAGAGAAGCAGAAGGCATAGAGAGAGAATCAAACCAGCTATGAGGGAGCGAGAAAGAGGGCGAAGAGCGTGGTTTCGGAGCCCTGGTCTCACCTCCATCCCCAGAAACAGAGAAATCCTATGGCACTCTAAACACTGTCTATTACTGCTTTTATATAAAGTACCCTTCGGACTGGTGCTGTCCTGTCATCCCTGCCAAGCACCTCACTGCTCTTGGAATAGTGCTCAAGGTGACGAACAATACTAAAGCATAAATCAAATATAAATCTATAATTAAAATTAAATGCAAATAAGTTAAAGCCACATCAATAAAAGAAAAATTGCACCCGCCAAAACCTGCCCGAAACCTGCCCGAATAAAACCTGCCCGAATAAAGGCCCCTTTGCCTGCTGCCGGGAGGTCAACAAAGTGGTAGCTGCCCTGGTAACTTACCTTATAGGGATGTGCAAACTCACCCCCATCTCGGATTTCCGGGCACCTGCCCATCCCCTGCCCCCACTCACCAGTTCCCAGATCCCACTTGAACCCTTCCATGCTCAGCAAGCAACCCGCACCCACCCCAGCAGCCCTGTTGAGCTCTGTGGTCACCATTTTATGACAAATAAAATGGTGATCACAAAATGCACATAGCATGACAATGCACATTTTGTGAATGCCCATATCTGTATGTGTGCAAAAATGCACATTTTTGGCACAATGAGCATTTTTGCGCATATGCAAAAATGCGCATTTTGGGATTTGGAGGGAGTTGCCTTGTAAAAGCCATAGAGCCATGTTTTTCTGCCATGGCGGTGCTGGAAATGATGGATGCATATTGTTTAGGGCTTAGTCCATGGAGTCCTGAGTGATCTGGGAAGGATTTGATAGTGGTTTGCAGGGATGGATCTCTGGGGCATCTTAGTACCTCAGCAGACTCACAGACTTTATTTCTGAAAGTTAGGATATATAAATGAATGAATGAATGAATGAATAAATAATATATATATATACATACACAATTAAAATAAAAAGAGAAGCAGAAGGCGTAGAGGGAATCAAACCAGCTATGAGGGAGCGAGAAAGAGGGTGAAGAGTGTGGTTTCGGAGCCCTGGTCTCACCTCCATCCCCAGAAACAGAGAAATCCTATGGCACTCTCAACACTGTCTATTACTGCACTGCAGAGCAAATCAACAATTGACCTTGGCCAGGCATTTACTATAGAAGCAATATCATAAGAGACAAGGCCAAGATACTCCTTTAGGATGATTGTCCACACAACACAGCCTGGTTGGGGACTGTACATTATGAAACGTTCTTCAGTTGAATTACAATGTCAAGCCAACTTGTACCAAAACTGAGTGTTAACCCAGTCAACAGCTCCCAGTGGAGGCTAGTGGCTCCAGTTTTGGTGGGGCTAGATTCCAGGGTGGTTCAGCACGTTGGACTCCTCCATTCAAGTTCTGGCTGATTCTGTCTGAAACCCAGAATGGGTTAACAGCTCCACTGAAATCAGGACTGCCAGCCTGCACTGGCAGCTGCCCCCAATCTCAGGCTGAGAGTGTCAGAATCTAAAGTTTAAATGGCCCGGTACCAAAAACTGAGCATAGGATTATCCCATATTAAATATCTCTCTGTTCAGGAGACTGTCTGCTTCAAGATAAACCATTCCCTCCAATCAAAAACATCATTTCTGTGCAGTAAATGTGTGATGACCACAGATGACAATGACAAGCAAGGAAATTGAAGTACCGAATTAAAATCCTGCGTTCTTTGAGAATAGTTCTTGATGACAACAAGTGCATGAAACCATCATAGGAAGCTGAGCAATTACAATACACATGCCATTAACAAGCAAACAAAAATCCATTTTATGTCTTACATTCAGGGCTTTCCATGTGCACTCAAGCTGCAAAATGCTGGCACACTCAGCTGTTAAGGGCCACACCTTCAACAGATGCATTATTTGGACAATGTGACTATGGTATAGTTCCAGCCTCACCACTACCTCAGATGTGGATGGCAGTCCCTGGCAGAGTGAGACCCTCAAGGCTCAGCTTTGCCTGTCTCCTGTAACAGAAACACTGAAACTGTGCAACTGAAGCGATAAGCACATCAAAAGGCTCTGTTAACTATGATCTCACCAAACTAGTATCTCCTCCAAACTTATACCAAATATTCTTCCACAACTCTACTTCTAAGGATCAGATGCTCTAGTTTGTTTTGAACATGATATGCTCTTTCGTATTCAGATCAGGTCTCAGTAGAATGATGTAGCACTTGGGAATAAAGATGCAGCCCAGCAACCCAGCACTGGAGGCCAAAATCGAGAAGACCTGCACAGCCACCATGTATTTCCCCTTGGTGCTCAGGTAGGAGGGCACAAAGGACAGCCAAACACTGCAGAAGACCAGCATGCTGAAGGTGATCAGTTTGGCTTCATTGAAGGCCCCAGGAAGCTTCCTGGCTAGGAAAGCCACCGTGAAGCAGATGGCAGCCAGGAAGCCCATGTAGCCAAGGGCAGTATAAAAGAAGACAACCGATCCTTCGTTGCATTGCAGGATGATCTGTCCAGGCTGGGAGTACATGTCAGCATCAGGGAATGGGGCAGAGCTCCCCATCCAGATGGTGCAGATGACAACTTGGACACCAGAACAAGAACTGACAAGGGAGTTTGCCAGACTCTTCCCCAGCCATCTCTTCACTCTGTTCCCTGGTTTTGTGGCCAGGAAAGCCAACACCACCATGATGGTTTTGGCCAACACTGAAGAAACAGCAACTGAGAAGATGATGCTGAAGGCTGTTTGTCGGAGAAGGCAAGTCACTTTCCTTGGCCGCCCCATGAACAGGAAGGAGGACAAGAAGGAAAACATGAGGAAGATGAGGAGAATGTAGGAGAGGTCTCGGTTGTTGGCCTTGATTATTGGAGTTTCTTGGTATTTCATGAGGATTCCTAATACGAAGCCCTTGGATAAGGACAAGAATAGAATAAAAGAAATCAGGACAATCCCCAAAGGTTCTTCATAGGTGAGGAAGGTTATCTCCTTGGGGACACATTGATCTCGGTCCTTGTTTGGATGCTGATCTTCCGGACACTTGATGCAATGGTCGGCATCTGAGAAGACGGAGAGTGAGTTCAGCAGGATTCACATCAACTGTACCTCCAGAAAGAAATATGCAGTGGAGCAGGGAGAGAGAGAAACATTCCCTCACAGAGGACCTGTTTTGAAACCAGACCAGCCTCATCACCAAGCGAGGATCTTAGTAGTAGCAGGGCCAGGAAAGGTACTGTAATATCTCTGCCAGGCATTAGAGAGCAGTTGTCAGTCAGAGAAGAACAGAGAAGAGTAGGCTAGATGGATTGATGGGCTTACTTGGAATAAACACAGCTCCTTACCTGGTTTAAATTTGGAAAAGCGAGTCTATTTATCCCAACATTTTTCGGGGTAAGGGAGTGTCTATGAGGTTATCCTCTTCTTATCTTCATAATAATCCTGTAATGCATGTAAAGCTACCTGGTACCTGAGTGGCTTGTGATTTATTTATTTATTTACTCAACTAATGCCCCACCTTTCTACCATTTTCACATCCCCTTTTCTGCCAGGATCCTCCTACTTAACTGCCACAGGATCGCAGCACAGTGCAGACAATTCTCTGCATATAATGGATAAAGGCCCACCATGTCTGTACATGCTGCCCTGTCCCAATCACGAAAAAGTCAGAGTGGTGTTTTTTTTTGGGGGGGGGGATGATTTATACCAGGAAGAGTGTGCACTAAGCATCCCCCCTGCTTTGCACCACACAGATTCACTCCCATCATATTTTCTTTCTACTCACTTCATAGAATTAATGGTGGAGATTACAAAATAAACTGAAGCCAAGTAGGGTTCAGAGTTCAAAAAGTCTATAGCATCTGTTTCAAAGATGTATGAATGTTGAATGTGTTAATTAAAATGCTTTTGAGCCTGCACATCAGAAAAAATGATCACAATGATGTACAGACCAGAAGAATAAAACATTGTAGAATAAGAGCAAGCAAATAAAATTAGCATTCAGTCGAATGGAACAAGCCTTCATTAAAACCACGCTATGTACCAGAAGGGCATCATGAGGTATTTCAGGCTGAGCAGTAGTGAATGGCCCATGACCATAAGGGATTCCCATGAGGTTTTACACTAGGAGCAACAGTCATTTATGAAGCCTTCTTCTTTTACCTACTCATGGATTGTTTTGCTAAAGGTGTTTAAGAGAAAAGAAGAGAGAAGTAAAATAGGCCTGTGGAGACTATTCGACATATTCAAAGAGTTGCCCTAGGCAACTCCCATTCTTCTGATCTTGCCTACCTTCCTGAATGGAAATGGTTCCTTCCGCACATGGAGCGCAAGCATAGCAGCATGGTGGCTCTCCTTCTTGGACCTCCTTGTAGTATCCACAGTGACAGCTCTCAGTGCATCTGGAATGAGGTATGGTCTAGCAACAAAGAGAAGGAGCATCCAGGAAAACAGTATTATGAAACTATGGAAATGAGTCCTATAATTTAGACATGACCCAACAGGGTTTCTAGCTCTTGTGACCCTGAGTGAAGTAAAGAAGTGATCTCAGGTCCTCGTTTCTGGGAACCACTATTTATGCATCAAAACATGGCATGGAAGTTTTTGGTCTGTTTGTTTCAAAATGTATATGCCCCCTATACTATACATGTACTCAAGCCAATATAAAAACTGGAGGAGAAAGGGTACGGCAATGAAGTAAACTAAAAGACAATCCCACAATAACAGAAATTACAAACAACAGCAATAAAAGGGCAATCTTCAAAACATGTGCATGCAATGACGGTGAACGATGGGGGAGGGAGATGAGCTTTTTGCTGGAGGATAGGCACCACCATTGGAAAGGCCCTCTCCTCTTCCGTGTTTTGATCTTCAGTGGCAGGGCAGAAGGCAAAGGAAGGATCAGAGGCCTCATGGCCCAGCTGGAGACGGACTGGCTTTTTAAGGAGGGGGGACACCTGGTGGATTGAGAGACAGGGAGTGGGGTACATGATGGATTTATATCCCCCAAAGAAGTTCAGCACCTTGGATAACTCTTTTATAGTTCTGGATGGTTCTTACTAAAACCCAGAATGGATCCACAGCCCCGCCGAAATCAGAGCCACGAGACTCCACTGTACCAAACCACAGAATACATCGAATTAAATGGATAAAAGCACTACGTAAAAACCAACCATTCAACACAAAGGTATCACAACATGAAAATCCCATTCAAAGAATAGAAAGGCCTCTTGAAACAGAAAGCACTTCCTGCCTGAGACTCATGGCAGACCAACATCTCCAGGGACGTTGCCACACCACAAAAGGCCTTCCTGCCAATTGTCACCAGCCAAATCTCAGCTGGCCTTGCCACTTGGAGGAGGCCTCATCAGATGCTCTAAGGCAACATATCCAAGAGTCATGTGGAAGAGGGCATTTTTACTAGGGCTGTTGGCCACGTCAGTCTGAAGCCTGAATCCCTAGGGTGTCTGGGTGCTGCGGTGCAAAGTGATGCAATTCCGGAGCAGGTCAGAATCAGGCCAAAGCACTCCAATATGGGTTGGATCACTCTGAAGAGCTTTGGGGGTGCTTCAGCCCGATGAGGACAGCAACCCCACCCAGCTGTGTGAGCCCCTCATTCCTTACCTGGTCTCCAGGGATCACATGCAGCCATCACTCTCGTGGAGGGAGTTGCCATTTCCTTTCAAAATGGTGACTCTTCGTCCAGTCAGACAAAATACCATTTTAAAAAATAAATAAAAAGTGACTCCCTTACATAGGCCAATGGGCAAGGGCACTCTTGAGAGATCCAGGTCAGGAGTGGGGGTTCTGTGGGGGTGGCAATGACAGTGGGGGTCAGTCTTGGTGGGGGTTTCCCCCCTTGTGCTTTGGGTCTCTAGATGTTGCTTCAGAACTGGAGAAGTGGGTCAACCCAGCTTCAGGGGCGGTTGAGGTGAGTTCAGGCTGATTGGAGTCCTCTAAACTGAGCTCTGAATTAGGTTGGGTGGGCTGTGCACAATCCTAATTTTTGCTACCCTGCCCCTAGAGGGCTTCAAATGGATCAGCACCTTAATCTGCACCCTGAAGCTGAGAGTGAGGCAAAGAAGCTCTTTTAAAACAGGTGTGGTGCTGTCTCTCTGCCCTGCCCCAGTTGTCAACTGAGGGGTCACCACAACTCTCTCCACTGCCTTCAGAGGAAGGCCCACTGGGCACCTCCAAGCCTCCTTTCAGACGTTTGTACTTCTCGAGTTTAGAGGAACTTCCGTCTTCCTGTGCTATTGCTCCCAATTTCCTCCATCTGAATAGGGATGTCAGAGAATTCCGCCATGGATCTTGGTGAGGCCGAATGCCAGTGCATTCACCCCCCCCCCGAAATCAATGGTGGAACGGCCTGCCACCCCCCCCACCCTCCGCGGTTCCTCCCCAGGACAAGACATTTGCAGTCTGGTCGCTTGTGTGTGTGTTTGTTTTTACATAGATGAAAGTAAAGACTTACGTAGCCTATCATGTTTGGGTAAAAAAAACACACAACAACACGTACGCAAATGGCAGCTACGGCCGCTGCCATTTGCATTCCTTATTTTTGGCCGTCTTAGTCTACATAAATATTTACGCAGACTAAGATTGCAAAAATAAAGGGGAATGCAAATAGCATAGTGAGCGCTATTTGCGTTCCTTTTTGAATCGCCATTTTAGCCTACGTAAATATTTACATAGACTAAGACAGCCAAAAATAAGGAGCGCAAATGGTTGTGGCCGTAGCCACCACCATTTACGTCCGCGGTTTTGTTTTTGTTTTGTTTTTACCCAGAGCCCTCTGCAGCCGGAAATCCGGCTGCGGACAGCTCTGGCCTGGGCCTGGCCAGCTGCTCCATGGAGCCGCCGCGGAGCACAGCCGGCCATTCAAGGATTCCGGGGGGGAGGAACGGATCGCCTCCCCCCCCGTCAAGGATACGGGGGGAGGGATGGAACACCTCCCCCCCCCACCATAAACATAATCCATGGAAAAGTAAGTCACTTTCATCATTGTAGCGGCTGCCATTTGCGTCTTTCCAGGCTGCCGCGATGGGCTACGGAAGTATTTATGTAGCCATTCACAGCAAAGAGCAGGGACCCAAACGGCGTAGCGGTGGCCATTTGCGTCCCTGCTCTTTGCCGTCATAGGCTACGTAAATACTTACATAGCCTATCACGGCAGCTGGAAGGACACAAATGGCAGCGGCTACGACGGCCGCCATTTACGGCTGCAGCAGCTGGCCGAGAGACCAGCCGCCACTGCCGGAGTGGCCGCCGGCCCGCAGCGTCCGCACCTGCCCCAGGTAAGCTTCATCCTGGGGAAATTCCGCGGGGTGGCGGGGGGTGGGGGGCCCTTCCGCCACAGGTTTCACCACCTCTTTAACTCAATCCCATTCTACCCATAGTGGGGCCATAATTCAGCCATAGAGCACCTGATTTACAGGCACAAGTCCCAGGTTCAATCCCTGGCATGATCTCCTGGTAGGGCTGCAATAACTCCTGCCTGAAACCCTGGAGTGTTGCCAGTCAGTGTCAACAATACTGGGTTAGATGAGCCCATATTTTTGGAGGCAGCTACCTAAGTTGACCCTTGAATTCAGTATGAATTGGGAGTAATGAATAACTGACTGGATAGACATGTAGCCTAACACATGTCTGTCCAGGGGGTCAGGGAGGTGCCAACATAACTGTGGTCACGGGCAGGGGGAGGTATGGCCTTGGCAGATTAACAGGCCAGCTGAGGAGAAGAGGGGCTAGACACCTTACAGCTGTCCCCTCTTCTGGTTCTTCCCCCAACCTGATGGTTCCGGACAGCCTTACCAGTCTGCCCTCGGGTCTGGTGGTGCTGATGCTGAATGCCTGGTGGGCCCCAAATAAAATCTCCCTCATCCATGATTTGATTGTGGATGAGGGGGCTGACCTGGTATGTACTGAGCCCAGGGTGGGGGAACTGGGAGGGGTCACTCTCTCCCAGCGGTGCCTTCCTGGGTACTCAGTGCAGCACCAACACCGAATCGAGGGTCGGGGAGGGGGGGTTGCCCTGGTCTATAGGAATTCCATCTCCCTCTCTAGGCTTTCTGCTCATTCGAGTGCAGATCTTGAGTGTCTTTACCTTGTGTTGGGTACGCAGGACAGATTAGTGATTCTGTTGGTGTACCGCCCACCCCGCCGCCCATCAGACTCCCTGCCTGAGCTGATGGAGGTGGTCTCGGAGGTGCTGTTGAGGACCCCTCGGATGATGGTCCTGGGGGATCTCAACTTCCATGCCAAGGCCGCTGTATCTGTGGCAGCTCCAGACTTCATTGCCGCCATGACAGCCATGGCGCTGTCCCAATATGTCATCAGCCCAACGCATATAAAAAGACACACACTTGATCTGGTTGTCTTGACTGGGCAGGAGGATGGTAATCTGAAAGTGGAGAAATTAACATCTGTCCATTTGGCATGGTCAGATCACTTCCTGTTGAGGTTTAGACTCCTGGCAGCCTTTCCCCTCTGCAAAGGTGGGGGACCTATTAAAATGGTCCGCCCCCAGAGGCTTATGGATTCCTATGGATTCCAGAGGGCTCTGGGGGGGTTTCTGCTGGTATGGCTGGTGCTCCTGTCAAAGCCCAGGTCACTCTGGGGAATGCAGAGATGACTCGGGTGGTTGACACAATCGTTCCCAAGCGCCCTCTCCCTCTGAGCAGAGCCCAGCCAGCTCCTTGGTATTAGGGATGGCAGAGAATTCCGCCATGAATCTCAGTGAGGCCGAATGCCAGTGCATTCGGCCCCCTGAAATTCATGGCGGAATGAAGCCCACCCTGGCCCACCACCCCGCGAAAGGCGTGTGAAACGGAGCACCTCCCTGGTGCTGTTCACGCTGCTTTGCGAATGGCGGCCAGGTCTGCGGCTGCCATTCGCTTCACCATTTTTCCCGTGATAGGCTACGTAAATACTTACATAGCCTGTCACGGCTAACTCAGGGATGCCATGATAGGCTACGTAAATATTTATGTATCCTATCATGGCGAAAAAATGGGATGCAAATGGCGGCGGCTACGGCAGCCGCCATTTTCATCCCCGCGCAGGCGAGAAGCGGCCAGATGTCGCTGCGGGCAGCCCCGGCCGGCGGCTCCACGGAGTCGCCGAGGAGTAGAGCTGGCCAGCACAAAATGAAATGAAATGAAATGGAACAGGTGAGTCATTTCGTACATCCCTACTTGGTATACGCCTGAGCTGAGGGCAATGAAGCAAGCGAGGAGACGGCTAGAATGCAGATGGAGGAAAACTCGTGCTGAGTCTGACCAAACACAGGTAAGAGCTCACTATCGAGCCTACTCTGTGGCGGTGAGGGTGGCAAAGAGGCAGTGCTTTTCCCCCAGTATTGCATGTTCTCAGTGTCATCCAGAGGAGCTTTTCTGAGTGGTTTGCAGCCTGTTCCATTCTGGGCTAGGGAAAGACAACCGTGGGATTCTCGGTTGCATGCTGTGACGGGTTTGCACGGCACTTCGAAGATAAAGTCACTCCGAATTTGTCATGAATAACCTCCCGCCTGGATTACTGCAATGCGTTATACGTGGGGCTACCTTTGAAAACGGTCTGGAAACTTCAGTTGGTCTGAAACAGGGCAGCAAGAGTGTTAACAGGGAGTGGCCTGCGAGATCATATTACGCCAGTACTTTTCCAGCTGCACGGACCGCCAGTCCATTTCCAGCCCCGATTCAAAGTGCTGGTAGTAACATTTAAAGCCCTTAACAGCTTGGGGTCAGGCTATCTGAAGGATCGCCTCCTCCCATGGGTTCCTTCCTGCTGCCCAGACCCTGAGATCATCCTCAGAGGCCATTCTCTGTGCACACCTGCCAAGGAAGTGAGGCCGGTGGCTGGCGCGAAGAGAGCCCTGGCTCCCCAGCTGTGGAATGAGCTCCCTAGGGAGGTTTGCCTGGCACCTACCTACGTTGTATTCCTCCTGGCACCAAGTGAAGATCTTTTTATTCTCCCAGTATTTCAGCGTTTTAGCTTCCTAGTCTTTTAGCTTCAGTGTTTTAAATCTGTATTGTAAAATCTCTGCATTGCTGAAAGGTTTTATTCTGGTTGTAGTGTTCTGTTGTGGTTTCAAGCTTTCATATTTTGCATTGTTTCATGCTTCACTTTGTAGTTTTAATTTCTGTGAACCACCCAGAGAGCTTCGGCTATTGGGCGGTATAGAAATAAAATGAAATAAATAAATAAATAAATAAAATATTTAGAAGCTGGGGGTGGGAAACACAAGACAGGCTGGATATTCTTAGAGCTTAAGAGATGTCACAAGCCAATCATAGGACGCAAATTTCCCCTACCTCATTAAAATGGCCAGGCCAGGCAATGGCTTCCTTCTTAATGGTGAGTTTCATGTCTGAAGATGCCTGTCTCTCCACACTCCCAATCGTCACTCTAGCACGAGACTCATTGGGAAACATCACCCAATTCACGATATCAAAGTCAGCTGACAGTTCCCCAGTCTTATCCAGATACAGTCCGCCCATGGAAGCATTAGAAAACTGGATGTCTCGTAAGGAAGTGTGAAGCTAGGATGACAGAGAAAACAGCCCGGATTTAGAAGTCATGAAAATGTAGGCCATATCTTAGGCTTCATCACTTTGAGCTGTGAACTTCCATGTTCAGTGCACATCCCATCCGAGCTCACAATGCCATTCTTTGGCTGTTCACAGTCACAACTAGAGTTGTCAGAATAATCCACAATCAATTCAAAAGTGATCATATTTAAGAGAGGGCTTTTCCCAAGTTGCACAGATTAGGGAAAACTGCAGGACTTTTTGTTGTTGTTTTACGGGGGGGGAGGTGCAAGTGCACATTAGTAAAACGTGCGCCTTGGCACATGACCAAAATGCTCGTACAAAAAAGAGCATCCCATCAATGAACAGATGGCAGAAGTAAACATGCCTGATCATCTGCAGAGATTTTAAAACAAATCCTGCCAATTCCTACTCATAATGAAGATACCAGGCATGTTCAGACATCATGCTAAGCCATAATGGTTAAGGAATCTCTGCTCACCTTGGTGGCTTAGCGTGCCATGTGGGGGAGAAAACCACATTCCTCATGCTTAGTATGCCACCCCAACTAACCACCCCTCTGCAAAAGTGTTAAGGTGCCCGAGGTGACTTATCGTGCCATCTGGCGGGCTCCCCAGGGTTTCAACAGGCTCCAGAGGACTTCCAGGCCATGACCATAGAGTCTGCTGGATAGAGTCTCTTCCGCTGTGGGCAATGCTCTAACTGCCATGGGCCTTCTCTATGGCCAAGTGCTATTTTGCACCCTGGAGAAGCCACCAGGAGTGAATGCCAGGAGCCCTTTCGTGCCACAGAAGATGGGATGCTCACAAAACATATCAAGAAGATAGCCAGATAACAATGGAGAGAGGATGGTTACCAAAATGAAAACAACATTGGGGGAAAAGATCATATACCTTCTGGGGTGCCACAGCTCAAGAGATCAAAGAATGATCACCGAATCTTAATTTCTGAAACCACCCTTGCAAGTAGCAGGGGAACTGGAGTTCAGTACCTCCAACACCAGTGTAGAAGGCCCAGAAGGATACGAGGTTTGATGGTAGAATCATAGAATCATAGAATAGGACGAATGGAAGGGGGCTATAAGACCATTGCATCCAACCCCCTGCTTAAAGCAGGAATCCAAGTCAAAGAATCCTTGACAGGTGGCTGTCCAGCCTCGTCTTGAATGCCTCCAGTGTGGGAGAGCCCACCATCTCCCCAGGTCATTGGTTCCATTGTCGTATTGCTCTGTCAGGAAGTTTTTCCTGATGTTCAGCTGGAATCTGGCTTCCTGTAACTTGAGCCCATGATTCGGTATCCTGCATTCTGGGATGATTGACAAGAGATCCTGGCCTTCCTCTATGACAACCTTTCAAGTACTTGAAGAGTGCTGTTGTATCTCCCCTCAGTCTTCTCTTCCCAAGGCTAACGATGTCCAGTTCTTTCAGTCTCTCCTATTAGGGCTTTGTTTCCAGTCACCTGATGATCTTTCCTGCCCTCCTCTGAATCCTCTCCAGTTTGTCTGCATCCTTCTTAATATGTGGTGCCCAGAACTGGACACAGTACTCCAGATGAGGCCTAACCAGTGCTGAGGAGAGGGCAACTTCATGTGATTTGGAAGTCTCATATTCAGCTTGTGATCAACAACAATTACAAGATCCTTCTTGCTTGTTGTCCTTTGGAGCCAAGTATTCCCCACTTGTAACTGTGCATTTGGGTTCTTTTTCCTCGGTGCAGAACTTGGCATTTATCCCTACTAAATTTCATTCTGTTGTTTTCTGCCCAGCACTCCAGTCTCTCAAGATCACTTTGAATTCTGTAACTGTCTTCCATGGTATTAGCTATCCTGCCCAATTGTGTATCATCTGCAGATTTGATCAGCATCTCATCATCCAAATCATTAATACGAATGTGGAAGAGTACTTGGCCCGGGACTGAGCCCTATGGTACCTCGCTCGATACCTCTCCCCAGTTTGAGAAGGTCCCATTAATAAGCACTCCTTGAGTCCGATTCTGTAGCCAACTGTGGATCCACCTGATGGGCCCTTGCCACTAGTCCATCTTCCAGGAAATATAGCCCGCGGTCCTGGACTCCAAATTTCTCATGCCAGCACCACCTTCATAGCCAGTCATTCACCTGGAGTATTTTTCTTTCCCTTTTTATCCCTCTTCCAACTACTGGAAGGATGGATGAGAAAACTACCTGGGCCCCAAAGTTCTTGAGTTTCCTTCCCAAAGCTTCAAAAGCTGATGTGATTTCTTTGTAGCTCTGCTTCTCGGTGTCATTTGTTCCCACATAGATGAGAAGAAAGGGATACCTGTCATTGGGCTTTATGAGCATAGGGAACCCTTCAAACACATCTCTAGTCCATCCTCCTGGGAGACAGCTTACCTGGCAAGTCCATGGGTCTTCACGACATACTTAGGTTTTGATCCCACACAGCAAGGTGTCTCCCACTACTACTAGTCATCTCTTCTTCCTGTTGTAAGCCTTGCTTTCATCGCCTCTGTTTGACTGACCTTCAGCCTCTTGCTTGCTCTCATGCAGGAGGCTCATGCAGGGTCCCCTGTAATTCTTCCTCTGCATGGTGTCCTCCAGTCTCATCCTCAAGTACCTGGAAACGATTCCATAGTTCCAATGCTTCCACTGGTCTAGAGTGGTTTCTCGTTGTTCTGCTCCTAATTGTCACCCTTTTCCAAGGAGTATCCTTTTCTTCATTTTTCCTGGCCTCAGCAGTTTCCTATTCTGCCTCAGCTTGCTGTTGCTCTTCTAACTTTATGTAGGGATGTACAAAAGTCACTTACCTTTCACGGAATTGATCGGCAGTGGGGGGGAGGTGCTCTGTCCCTCCCCCCGGAATCCTCGATGAGGGGGGGAGGCGATCCGGTCCACCCCTCCAGAATCCTGCCCAGCTGGCTCTGCTCCGTGGCGGCTCCACGGAGCAGCCGGCCAGGGCCGTCCGCAGCTGGAGTTCTGGCACGGATGGGCTGCTGCGGACGCAAATGGTGGCCACCGTAGTGGCTGCCATTTGCGTCCTTCCAGGCTGCTGTGACAGACTACAAAAGTATTTACGTAGCCTATCATGGCATGCCCCCCCCAAAAAAACAGCATATACAAATGGCGGCGGCTATGGCAGCCGCCATTTGCATTCCCTATTTTTCGCCATTTTATTCTGCATAAATATTGACGTAGGCAATTACGGCGAAAAAAAGGGAACTACAAATACCGTAGCGGGCCATTTGCGTATGCCATTTGTGTGTGTGTGTGTTTTGCTTGGCTTGCCATGATAGGCTACGTAAATACTTATGTAGCCTATCACGGCAAAGACCAAGATGGAAATAGCAGCCTTGGCAGCTGGTCAAAAGACCAGCCTCCGCCGGAGCGGCTGCCATCCGGAACATCCGCCCAAGGTAAGCTTCTTCCTGGGGGGCATCCGTGGAGGGTGGGGGGCAGGCCATTCCCCCATGGATTTCGGGGGGCAGAATGCCAGTGCATTTGGCCTCACTGAAATCCGTGGTGGAATTCTCCGCCATCTTTAGCTTTATGTTTCTTGTTTTCTGATTGTACTGAAATTGCCTGTGCTTTGTCCTCTATTCACTGGAAGTTAAAAACACAGCCCCACGGGTATGGAAGTGTGTGTTACAAGAAAAGGATTTTTTTAAAAAAGAAAAAAAAACCATTATTAGCTGCCTCCCCCTTGACCTCCCCTGCCGAACTCCCCTGGCCAACTCCTGTTTTCTCTCCCTGTTCACTCCCGCTTATCGTTTGCTCTTTGGGAGCTGGCTTCCTTGCATAGCTCCTAGACCAGCTAGAGCAGCTTCCTCTGCTCTGCTCACCTGGGAGGTGGGAAACAGATTGAAACTTCCTGCCTACACAGCTGCAGGGATCACTCAGGCCACACCCCCTCAATTCAATTGGAGCTCTCAGGAGCACATGGTGAGCACACGGAGACTCAGAAGGGAAAGGACAGCCCCCTGGTTTTACTCCAGCCCACTCACTGCTTTGCCTTCATCACCTCTTCTCCTGCAACTCCCCTGCAACTCCTATCTGCTCTCCCTGTTCGCTTGCTCTGATCACTCACTCTCTGGGAGCTTGCTTGCTTCTATAGTCCCGAGACCAGCTGGAGCAGCTTCCTCTGCACTGCTCAGGTAGGAAACAGGAAACAGACATATCAAAGGAGATGTGAGTTCAAGTAGAATCAACAGCGTGGATTTTCCCTTGTTTCTTTTAATGGTCATCCTTCATGAGACCAAGACTGATACAGTCACATAACCAGAGATGGAATCCAAATGGAAAGGAGCTAGGCAATCAGGAACTGCAGCTGGGCTGCCAACGCCCTCCCTCTTGAGTTGTTGTTGTTCAGTCTCTCAGTCATGTCTGACTCTTCATGACCCAATGGACCATAGCACACCAGGCCTTCCTGTCCTCCGCTCTCTCCCAGAGAGTGCTCAGATTAGGGATGGGGAAGAATTTCTCCCCGAAACTTCGGGGGGCCGAGTGCCAATGTGTTCGGCCCCCCGACATAGTTTCAGGAGAAATTCTCCACACACACCCCACACCCCGCACCCCCCCGGCATGGGACTTACCTTTCCCGAATGTCCCTCCCGGCGGCGGGTCCCGGCGGCGGGTCCCGGCGGCGGTTCGTTAGGTCTTCGACAGGGTCAGAGGCGGCAGCCGGTCTTTTGACCGGCTGCTGCTGCCGCAATTCCAATAAAAGTAAAAAAAAAAAAAAAAAGCCTCCGTGATAGGCTACGTGACAATTAACGTAGCCTATCATGGCTAGATTTGCAAAGTCTGCCATGGTAGGCTACGTAAATCGTCACGTAGCCTATCACGGGTGACTTTAAAAAAAAAAAAAGTGCGTACGGCTAATGGCGGCCCCCATAGGGAGCCACCATTCACGTTCCTTATTCGGTCGCTGTAGTCTACGTAAAGACTACGTAGACTACGGCAAAAATAAGGGCAACGCTATTTGCAGTGCCCTTATTTTCGCCGTAGTCTACGGAAAGATTTACGTAGACTACAGCGACCAAATAAGGAACGCGAATGGCGGCTCCCTATGGGGGCCGCATTTGCGTAAGCGCTTTTTCTTTTTTTTTTAAGTCACCTGTGATAGGCTGCATGATGATTAACGTGGCCTATCACAGCTGACTTTGCAGATCTAGCCGTGATAGGCTACGTTAATCGTCACGTAGCCTATGAGGGGGGGGGTTCTTTTTGTTAACTTTTTATTTCGTGGCCGGGCGAGGCGAGGCGCCTCCTCCCCGGCCTGAATTTCGGCCAGGCGAGGCGGGAAGCCTCCCCCCTGCCTGAATTTCAGCCGGGCGAGGCAGGAAGCCTCCCCCCCCGGCCTGAACTTCGGGGGGAGCAGCGAAGTGCCTCCCCCCCACCGCGAACAAGCTGTGAGCCCAGGTAAGTGGCTTTCGTGCACCCCTAGCTCAAATTCATATTCATTGCATCAGTGATGCTATCTAGTCATCTTATCCTCTGCTGTCCCCTTCTCCTTTTGCCTTCAATCTTTCCCAGCATCAGGGTCTTTTCCAGAGAGTTTTCTCTTCGCATTAGGTGGCCAAAATATTTGAGCTTCAGCTTCAGTATCTGCCCCTCCAATGAGCACTCAGGGTTGATTTCATTTAGGATGGACTGATTTGACTTCCTTGCAGTCCAGGGGACTCGTAAGAGTCTTCTCTAGCTCCCTCTTGAGACCACTAGCCAAAGGGGGGTATTAGGACTGGCAGCGGTTCTCCAAAACCAGGGCTGTGAACAGAGTCCCCATCACGGTTTGGATGCAACTTTGGGCCTTCTGAAGCAGCCCTGCTTTGCTTCAGGCTGATTCTGACCCCATCCACTTCTCTTCAGACCCCAATCCAAAGCAAGATTTGGAATGGATATCTGAATCATTCTGATATGACATGTTCTCATTGACTGGCATTGAAAAATAGAAATGGCTGTCAGGTTTACAGTTTTTGTGCTAAACACATGACATTTGGGAATGGAGGGGATTCCACCTGCCAAATTTCAGACAGTCTGGCATAGTAGTTGTTGTGCTAAAGGTAAAAAGGTAAAGGTGTCCCCAACCAGTCGTGTCCAACTCTAGGGTGTGGTGTTCATCTCAGAAATACAAACCACACTCAGGAGCGATAATAATCCGAGAAGTTAGTTGTTGAAGTGGAGGAATTCACTCTCCCCAATTCTGCTGTAGGTTTCTGTGAGTGCTTCCTCGGTCAGTGACCTCTGAACACTGCAACTTGCCTCCGCATTCAGCTGCCCCACTACACCAGCACTCTCTATCTGGACCGGGGGAGGGCCTGACTGCCAACCAGGGCTGCAAATCCCAGCCACACCTCGTCCACCCCTGCCCCTGCCTACAAGATCAATAGAAAGCAAATGCTGGACTGCCTACAAGCAAGACAGGAGGACAACAGAAGATGACGGGGTTTTCAACTGTTGTTGTTCTTGCTGTTGTTTAAAGGAAATGTGATCAAAAATGGGAACGGAAGGAATACAGGAAAAAAGTGTGGAGGCGGGTGGAGGAGAGCCAAGAAAAAGGACAGGAGAGTAGTTTGTGTGTGTGTGTGTATGTGACTGTGTGTGTAAATCTAGACAGAATGAAAGTAAGGGCAAACAAATGGTTGAGAATTGAGAAGGGTGTCGTGGAAGTGAAAGAAAGAGGCAAGGGAAGGAAAAGGAAAGTAGTTTTTATTGTATTTCTCCTTTTTAAAATAAACAGTCCAGAAAAGAATGAAGTGTAAAACCTACTAGAGAAGGGGGAGGAGAGAGACAAAGAAGCAGGAACAGAAAAATGGAAACTCAACCTCCGTACTTTTCGAGTGTTTGGTTTTTCAAATACAGGATCTACAAATGAAAGGAAGGAAGGAAGGAAGGAAGGAAGGAAGGAAGGAAGGGAAAGAAAAGAAAAGAAAAGAAAAGAAAAGAAAAGAAAAGAAAAGAAAAGTTTGATTGAGAAGGAACAAGAAAGCACAAGCACACACACCCCATATAGGTTTAGCCAAATCTCCCTAACAACACTACATAAACCAAAACCACTACCTAATCAGTGCTCGCTCTCTCCCTCTCCCTCTCCCTCTCCTTCTCCCCCTCTCCATCTCTCTCTCTCTCACACACACACGCACGCACGCACACACAAACACACATACACACGCACTGAAATGAAAGCAGACTGATCTCTCCAATGTATCCACACCAATACTGCCCCCCTCCTCCACCACTGTCACTGATTGGAGACTGCTGAGTTATACTCTGCCCTAATTGGGCAATTGGAGATGCCATTCGCCAAGGCTCACCATTTCCTCCTCCCGCCTCCCCCTCCTCTCCCCCTCCCATATCTTTTGCAAGTTGCTACATTGTGGAGATGGGTTCTCTGTGCTTCAGAAGGCATCAGAATGGATAGATGGATGGATGGACTCACCTCTGTCCAAGCCATGGGAGAGGTCCAAGAGCCCCCCGCCCAGCCTCCCAGCTTGCCTCGCAAGGTCATCCAAGAGAGCTGCCCCACCCGCCTCCACAGGGGTTAACTGCTGGAGTCTTCAGCGCACATGGGCCCAGCAAGCAAGCCATCATCTCTTCGCAAGGAGAAGATGGCTAGAGAGGGTGGTGTTCTGAGGCCTCATCCAGACAATGCCAGCTGGTAAGGGCTTCCTTGACAGCTGAAAGGGCAAGATGAGGCCTCAGTGCTGTATATAGTCCAGCCACACATGCCATCTCCTCCTTGCAAGGAGGAGAGAGTGAGAGTGGTTGGGGGGGTGAGAACTCGGGGCTGTTCCCAGCTGCTCAGAGGCCAGCACTGTCAGCTAGGGATGTTAGAGAATTCTGCCACGGATCCCAGGGGGGCCGAAATCCAGTGAATTCGGCCCCCTGGAATCCATGGTGGAACGGAGCCCCCCGCCCCTCCGCCTCGCAAAAGCTCCGCGAAACAGAGGCGACCTGTCTGCAGCTCCAGCGCCTCCAGCCACAGGCGGGCTGCTGTGGACACAAATGGCGGCCATCATAGCAGCCGACATTTGTATCCCTATGCCAGCCCGTGAAAGGAAACGTATATATTTACGTAGCCTATCACGGCTAAAGCAGGGACACGAATGTCGTCCCCTACACCATTTGCATACCCGCTTTAGCCATGATAGGATACGTAAATATTGATGTAGCCTATCATGGCTAAAGCAGGGACGCTAATGGCGTCCCCTATGCCATTTGGATCCCTGCTTTAGCTGTGATAGGCTATGTAAATATTTACGTAACCTATCACGGGCTTGCGTAGGGACGCAAATGGTGTCCCCTACGCAGGACGCCATTTGCATCTGCACCAGGCCAGCAGCGGTTGGAGGCCCCGCTGTGGGTTGGCCCGGCGGGCCGCGGAGCGGAGCCAACCGGGCAGGATTCTGGGAGGAAGAATGGATCGCCTCCCCCTCATCAAGGATTCCAGGGGGAGGGACGGATCACCTCCCCCCACCTGTGGAATCCGGCAGTGCCAGGTAAGCAGGGTTTTGCACACCCCTCCTGTCAGCGCCACATGGCTCAGTGAGCGGGGTCAAAGGGGCTGGGTGGGGGGAGTCTGCTGGCCTCCCAGATGAAGGTGGGTGCTTGTGACATCCCTGTTGACCACAGGCTGCACCCACCTGGTCATACCCCATCCTCCACAGCTAGCTTTTATTCGGAGGGCATCTAATCGGGCACATTGCTGCAAACTCCCTGTGCACTTCATGAGACCGCGATCAGAGAAATGGATTCCAATGGGTCTTCTAAAACAAAAACATTCGGTTGACTGCAGGGTATCCTGATGGTGCTTCACAAAACAACAACAACTGCTTCTCAATGGGCCTGGGGCTTCATTTGTAAGGGATTTTTGGAGGAGGGAAGCTACTTGAGCATGTAACGGTGGCAGGAAACAGGGTCTACTGGCTGCCTGCACTGCCATGCAGGACGAACAATTATCTGCTCTAACATATGTTTGGTTATCTTCATCATGAGTCTTTAAGGAGGTGTTGCCCAAGGAAAAGAGAATACCTGCCAGGGCTGCAGCATTTGACAGTCCCGCCTTTCTCCTTCAACCAGCCTCAACGTCCGCTTGGGTCGGGATGAATATGCAGCATGTAAGGCATGGGCCACAGCTTGGATGCTGCTATAAGTAACGTAGCTGTCCTGAGACAGGGCTCTCTCAATCTCCTCCTGGGGCAGTGTCGCCTGTTTCTCTTTCTCTCTGCAACCTGTCCAAATTTTCATGGACAAAACATGCATTGAACTTGAACACTGAAAAGTTTCATCCCAAAACTGTTCCAGAGAAGAGGAGTATGGCTCATAGTAGTCATATTTTGTCATTATTTTAGTCTTCATTCTGAAGGACAAAGAACCGTGGAGGAAATGGAAGTAAGAAGGTGCAAGAGACAAGTTGATGTCAATGTTCGGAAAAGCTGGTGTGATCCAGAGTTTTGCCCCAGTTGGGTTCTTTTCAAGTGTTGTTTGAATAAAAATCAACGGAAAACAGCCATAGTAGGAGTCTGCATAGTAAACAATTACCTTCACTTCTTTCCCCAAGAAAGAAAGGTCGATCTGGAATATGTAATTTAAGAAATGCCGTAGTAGTCTTTTGGAAAAAGCGACACAAATCCCGCTGTTGATCATCAGGGGTGTCAAGGCACCCAGGAACCTCTCCCCATTCTCAGTGTCTGGAGCAAAGGGACCGACCCACGTCCATCGGAAAAACGGGAGCAGCTGGACGATCCCCGAGTACTGGGCTTCCTGCTTCGGGGCCATGCGGTAGACAAAAGGGAACTGACTTTTTTCATTAGAAACAGGAGTAGCAATGCCATAACTGATCTAGGGAGCAAAGTAAAGTCAGAGACGGTAGTTTAGTCTCAGTTTGTTTTCTGGATGAAGGTCAAATATTTTTGGCTACAATGGAAGGACGATTATGTACCCTGTCTTGGGTTCCATAAAGAGGAAAAAGGGCAGGATAGAAAATACATACATACATTTTTTACTAGTGTACAAAGAGCTAAACATCTTTGGAACAGGATACCTGCCAGAGCACCAATACAATCCAGTTCTATTGAAAATATTTTTCTTTGTCCCTCTCTATCTTCTTTAAAAAATAATTTTTAACATGGAGGTTTATTCTTTTACCTTATCTTGTATCTTTTATTGCCTCCTCCCATATGTGCCTGCCCGGACCTTAAGATCATCATCAGCGGCCCTTCTCCATGAGCCCCTGCCAAAGGAAGTGAGGCGGGTGGCTACTAGGAAGAGGGCTTTTTCTGCTGTGGCACCCCGGCTCTGGAATGAGCTCCCTGGTGAGGTTCGCCTGGCGCCTACATTGTACTCCTTTCGGCGCCAGGTGAAGACCTTTTTATTTTCCCAGGCATTTTAGCTTTCTAAATTTTTATCTTTGCTGTTTTAAATCTGTATTTTAAACTCCTGTACTGCGGCTAGGTTTTATTGTGGTTGTATTGTTATATTGTGGTTTTAATGTTCTATATATTTTAAATTGTTTTATTGTGTGTTGTTTGGTTTTAGTTTTTGTGACCCGCCCAGAGAGCTTCAGCTATTGGGCAGTATAGAAATAAATAAATAAATAAATAAATAAATAAGGGGGGGGTCTGTGGTGGTGGCAGAAACAGCAGGGGGTGGGTTTCACTTTGTGTCAATGGCCTCCCCACAACTTCAGGTCTCTAGATGTTGCTTCAGGTCTGGAGCCCGAAGTGGGTCAACCTGGCATTGGAGCAGGCTGAGGCGGGTCATGGCTAATTTGGGACTTCAGAAGAGGGATGGGTGGGCTGTGCATAGCCCAAATTTTTGCTACCCTGACCCTACATTGTAAAGGGTTTCAGAGGTATCAACACTTTGATCTACACCCTGAAGCTGATGGTGAGCCAAAGAAGCATTTTAAAACAGGTGTGGTGTTGTCTCTCTGCCCTGCACAAGTTATCAACAATGAGGGCCCACCAGAACTCTCTCAGCTGTCTTCAAAGGAAGGCCCACCTGGCACCTCCAAGCCTCCTCTCTGGCCTCTGTACTACTCAAGTTTAGAGGAACTTCAGACTTCTTGTGCTATTGCTCCCAATTTTGCTCCATCCGAATATGATGGTGGCATTCTGGGAAGGTGTGAGTGTGGGACGCCACAGGGACAAGCAATAAATCCAAGCCAGATTATTTGCTATATAAATGGGATAGGGGAGACAGACATGAGAGAGAGGTAGAGAAGAACAAGAGCTGGAGGTCCAAAGGGGAGAGACAGATGAGGACCAAAGCAAGCTGTTTCCTGATGATTGGTGGAGGGCACAATGCTGGGACATATATGCATTGAGCTGGGATGGAAGTACAGTAAACGTTTTGTCCTCTGTGATGGATTCGCTCGACTTTGGCCAAGTTCAGATCTGGGAGATATTTTGCTCTTTCGGATTGCAGAGCGGCTAAATTGGCCCAGAGGGGTCTTATCAGCAAGAGGGGTTACCACCCACCTTTTCTACAGCTGCATGGGATGTGTGACAATGGGGGGGAGCCATATTGTATGCCAACCCTTTGTTTTTAAGGAAGATTCAGGGCTCTCGAAGTATCAAACTGCAGAGGCTGACCCTGAAGCAGAATCCTTTCTTGATAGCTTGCTATTGCTCCTCGGAACATATCGGGGGGATGGGCACGTCCTCACAAAATCTCCCTGTGATTCTGGCTCCAAGGTATACTGTCTGCCCCCACTGGGCATTGTGTTATTTCTTATGGCCTCCCCCTTGTCTCTGCACTTAGAATCCACACCACTTCTTCTAACTCAATCTGATTCTTCCCACACTGGGGCCAACATGCAGCAGCAGAGTGCTTGCTTTACATGCACAAGGTCCCAGGTTCAATCCCTGGCATCTCCAGAAAGGGCTGTAATTTCTCCTGCCTGAAACCCTGTAGAGCCTCCTCCAGTCGGTGTCAACAATTCTGCGTTAGATGAAACCATATTATTGGAGGCGTCTTCCTACATTGACGTTTGCATTCACTATGAATTGGGAGTTGTGTTTAACTGACTGGATAGCCATGTAGCCTAACACATGTTTAGACGCCTGGAGAAAAAACACAGAACAGGGCAGATATTATTAGAGCTTAAGAGATATCAGTGTCTCAAAACAATAATAGGACACAAATCCTTTCCCCTACCTCATTAAAATGCCCAGGCCAGACAATTGCTTCCCAGTTAATGGTGAGTTTCATGTCTAGAGATGCCTGTCTCTTCGCACTCCCAATATTTACTATAGCACGGGACTTATTGGGAAATAGCAGCCAATTCACGATATCATAGTCAGCTGCCAGTTCCCCAGTCTTATCCAAATACAATCCACCCATGGAAGCATTAGAAAACTGGATTTCTCTCAAGAAAGTGTGAAGCTAGAAAGACAGAGAAAATAGCCCGGATTTAGAAATCATGAGAATATAGTCAATCCCTTACCCCTCATCGCGTTGAGCTCTTATCTTCCATGGTCAGTGCACAACCCATCTGGACTCAGAATGCCATTCTTTGGGTGTTTACAGTCACAACTAAGGATGTCAAAATAATCCTCAATCAAATCAAATGAGATGCCTGATAAACTGCAGAGGTTTTTAAACAAGATCTATACCTTTCTACTCATCATGAAGATACCAGTGGCTTTAGCTTGACACGTGGAAGGGAAAACCACACTCCCCATTGTTAGCAAGCCACCCCAACTAACCACCCCTCTGCAAAAGTGTTAAGGGAATCTTAATTATTACCTATTATTAATTATTATTAATTATTAATAATTATTATTAACTTCTGAATCCACCCTCAGGTAACAGAGGAACTAGAGTGCTGCACCTGAAACACCAGGGCAGAAGGCCCAGAAGGATACAAGGATTGATGGTATCAAAAGCAGATGTGGGGTCTATTCTAATCAGCAGTGCCACTTTCTCCTTGTTTCTATTAATGGTCATCCATCATGAGACCAAGAGTGCTTCAGTCACATCACCAGAAGAGAAATCCAAATGGAATGGGTCTAGACAATCAGGAGTTGCAACTGGGCTGCCACCACCCTCTTGAGACCATTAGCCAACAAGGGGTAATAGGACCAGCAGCAGTTATCCAAAACTAGGGCTGTGAACAGACCCCCCATTATGGTTTGGGTGCCACTTCGGACCTTCTCAAGCAGCCCTGCTTTACTTTGGACAGATTGTGACCCCATCTGCTTTGCTTCAGATGATAATCCAAACCGAGATTCGGATATCTGAGTCATTCTTATAAGACATTTTCTCATTGACTTGCATTGGAAAATAGAAACAGCCATCAGGTTTTCAGGTTTTAGGATAAACTCATGAAATTCAGGGACTTGGCATCCCTCATGGAGGGGATTCCACCTGCCAAATTTCAGACAGTTTTACCAAGTAGGGTGAGAGCAGGTGACATTTAATTTTTTTCCGGGAAAACTCTCAGAGCAAAGAGTTATACATTTTCACTGGTTGCACAAAGGTGCATGAAATTTGGGGAACTGTCAGCAGGCCTGGAGAGGATCCCACCTGCTGCACTTTGAGACACTTCAACCTGGACGTTCTTGTGCTAGGGACTGCTAAAATGTGCTGCTCTCAGAAACTCAGAAGGATACTGATCACAGAAGTTTGGTGTTGAAGCAGAGAAGTTCACAATCTCTAATCTGCTGTAGGTTTCTTTGAAGCGCCTCCTCAATCAGTGACCTCTGAGCACTGAAACTTGCCTCTGTACTCAGCTGCCCTACTACACCAGGACACACTATCTGGACTGCGGGAGAGACAGCTTGCCTGCTGGTGCTGGTAATCATAGCCACAACTGGTCCACCTCTGCCCTGCCAACAAGGCCCCAAAGATGCCTCATATTGGGCTACCTTGCTTTGCAGAACAGTGTAGGATTAAATTATTGAAATACTAGATGTTAATGTGAGTGTATTTTGCCCACTGTTTTGGAAATGTAGACTGTGTAGTGCATTGATACACACTGCTTCCTTGAGCACAACAAAGCCACACACAGACACACAGAGAGAGGGGGGGAGGGGGGAGCAACAGAGAGAGAGAGAGAGAGAGAGAGAGAGAGAGTGAGAGAGAGAGAGAAGAGCAAAGGGAAAGCAAATGCTGGACTACCTACAAGCCAGGAGAAAGGACTACAGATGAGAAAGGGTTTTTAATGGGCCATTCCTTTTAAGGGAAGGGAAGGGAAGGGAAGGGAAGGGATACAGGAACTGAGAAAGGTGGAGGTGGAGTGTATTGGGGATCCAAGAACAAGGACAGGAGAGTAATATGTGTGTCCATGGGTGTGTGTGCATGTGTGTGTGTTGCTATAAAATCTAGACAGAATGAAAGTAAGGGAAAAAGAATGGTTGAGAACTGAGAAGGGTGGGGTGGAAACGAGAGAAAGAGTCAAGGGAAGGAAGAGTACAGTAGGGGTTTTTTTGGGGGGGGTACATAAACAATCAAGAAAATCCAATTGGCCAGAGAATTGGATTCAAAGAGTGCTTATCAATGGGATGTTCTCAAACTAGGGATAGCTAAAAAGTGGGGTACCGCAGGACTCAGTCCTGGGCCCAGTGCTCTTCAACATTTCTATTAATGACTTGGGGAAAGAGGTGCAGGGAATGCCGATCAAATTTGCAGATGACACAACACAACATTGGGCGGGATAGCTAATACCCTCGACAACAGAAATAGAATTCAAAGTGATCTTAATAGGCTGGAGCACTGGGCAGGAAGCAACAGAATGAAATTTGGTAGGGAGAAATGCCAAGTTCTGCACCTAGGAAAAAGAAAGCAAATGCACAGTTACAAGATGGGGAATACTTGGCTCAACAATATTACATGCAAGAAGGATCTTGGAATTGTTGTCGATCACAAGCTGAATATGAGTCAACAATGTGATGTGGCAGCAAAAAAAGGCAAATGCCATTTTGGGCTGCATTAATAGAAGTACAGCTCACAAATCACATGAGGTACTATTTCCCCTCAACTCAGCACTGTTTAGGCCTCAGTTTGAGTACTGTGTCCAGTTCTGAGCACCACACAATAAGAAGGATGCAAACAAAATGGAATGCATTCAGAGGAAGTCAACAAACAGTGGACTGGAAACAAAGCCCTATGAGCAGAGACTGAAACAGCTGGGCATGTTTAGACTTGAGAAGAGAAGAGTGAGGGGAGATAGGATAGTGCTGCTCAAGTATTTGCAAGGTTGTCACAGAGAGGAAGGCCAGGATCCCTTCTTGACTTGGATTCTTGCATTGAGCAGGGGGTTGGACCCCATGGTATGATAGGCCCCTTCCAACCCTACTCTTCTGTGATTCTAAGATTCCATGAAAAGAATGAAGTGTAAAACATATTAAAAAGGGGGGGCAGGGACGACAAAGAAACAGGCACAGAAAGGAGGAAACTCAAACTCACTACTTCTTAAATGTTTGGGTTTTTAAGTAAAGAATCTCAAAGCAAAAAGGAGAATAGTTGAACTGGGAAGGAAGAAGAAATTCGAAACACACGCACACCATATACACCCAGCCAACTGCCTCTAAAACCACATCATAAACCAAAACCACCACCTAATCAGCACTCTCTCTCTCTCTGACAATGAAACAAAAGCAGGCTGATGTCTCCAATTTTACCACTCCAGCATTGCACCCCACCTTCACTGTTACTGCTGGGTTGCGTTCAGCCCTAATTCAGCAATGAGAGATGTCATTTGCCAAAGCTCATTCCCTCCTCCTCCTCTCTGCCTCCCTTATATTTTTGGAGTTGCTACCTTTGGGAGACAGGTTGTCTGGACTTCAAGAGGCATCAGAATACCTCCGAATATTCAAGTGGGACTGAGGTAGGGATGTCAGAGAATTCCGCCACGGATCTCAGGGAGGCCGAATGCCAGTGCATTCAGCCCCCTGAAATGGGTGGCGGAATGGCCTGCCACCCCCCTACCACCCCCCAAGGACAAGACTTACCTGGGGCAGATCTTCTGGGCGGCGACAGCAGCAGTTCAGAGGCGGCGGCTGTGGCGGCCGATCTTCCGACCAGCTGCCGCCACCACCATTTCCAGTTTAAAAAAAGAGAGAAAGAAATGATAGGGATTGTAACATTGTAGGGATTTTGCATTTTGGATTGTAACCCCCTTGGGAGGAAGATGAAACGTAACAAAATTCATCCAACCTGGTACCCTCCAGGTGTCTTGGACTACAACTCCAAGGAGGCTGGGGGATGTTGACCTGGTGTTGAATGGGGTACGGCTACCCTTGAAAGACCAGGTCCGCAGCCTGGGGGTCATTTTGGACTCCCAGCTGTCCATGGAGGCTCAGGTGTCAGCTGTGAGCCGGACAGCGCTGTTTCAACTCCATCTGATACGGTGGCTGTGCCCCTTCCTTCCCGACCATCTGCTCCCATCGGTAGTACATGCCCTGGTCTCCTCTCGTTTAGACTATTGTAATGCGCTCTATGTGGGGTTACCCTTGAAGATGGTTCGGAAGCTGCAGCTGGTACAGAATGCGGCGGCTCGCCTGATTAAAGGTGGGGACGAGGGAGAGGGCCTTTTCTGTAGTGGCCCCCACTCGTGGAACTCCCTCCCTAGGGAACTCCATCATGTCACCTCTTTAATGAGCTTCCGTCATGCATTAAAAACGTGGCTGTTCAGGCAGGCATTTGGGGTGGGGTAGGGTATTTTAGAAAATGTTTTTATTGTAGAATTTTATTGTTTTATTGTATGTTGTACATCGCCCAGAGTGGCTGGGTGACCAGCCAGATGGGCGATTAATAAATTAAATAATAAATAAATACATAAATAAATAAATACATAAATATTTACGTAGCCTATCGTGGCAAAAAACAAAAACAAAACAGCGGACGCAAATGGCGGCAGCTACAGCAGCCGCCATTTGCGTTCCCTTTTTTTTGCCGTTTTAGCCTACATAATTATTTACGTAGCCTATTACGGCTATAATGAGGAAGTGAATGGCGGACGCACATGCGGCCGCCATTCGCAAGTCAGCGCAGCCGGCAGCCGGTAAGTGCTCCGTTTTGTGCGCCTTTCGTGGGGTGGGGTTGGGGGGCTTCATTCCGCCATGGATTTCGGGGGGCCAAATGCACCGAGATCCGTGACGGAATTCTCTGACATCCCTACTTCAGGAATCAATCGATTGGAATTAACATGCTTCCTGCCTTGAGTGAAGCCACCGAAAAGGACACGCTTAGTCCCATCCCAACCCCAACTAGGTTCTATATTCTGTTTTGGGGGCACACAGGAGCCCACAGGAGCAACCTGCTTCGAGCTTAGACCTGGTTCAAGGACCAAATGAGCTTGGGTTGCTGTGGTGGATGACCTTTATCAAGAGAGGGAAGGGGAGTGCCACCCTGCTACTTCCACTTGATTTCTTATTGGCTTTTGATACCATGCTCCATGCTATCCCCCTGGATTGACTCTGGGAGATGGGCGTTGGAGGGACTGTGCTACAGCTGTTCCGGTTCTCCCGACGAGGCCGGTTTCAGACACTACCATTGGGTGACCATTCCTTTACCCCTTGGCAATTGAGCTACAGTCTTCCACAGGGCACCATCTTGTCCCCAATGTTGTTCAACATCTTAATTAAGAGAATATAAGGAGGGCGAGCTCCAATCTTAGATAGTATTTGGAAACTTAAGCTACCAGCAAGTACCACTTGCACAGCAAAAAGCAGAAGTATGGCAGTTGTTTAAATCTAACCTGAATTAAAATCAAGGAGTTGCAGACTTTTACAAAGTGAATTTAGCTCAAGAGGTCCTTTCAAAAGAAGAAAAAAGAGAGAATACTAAGACTGTTTGCATTTTTGAATAAGTATTACAATCTAATTAACTTTCTATTTCTTATATATTTCTATTTCTTATATATTTCTATTTGCGTTGCCCTTATTTTCGCCGTAGTCTACGTAAACATTTACCCTAAATAAGGAACGCGAATGGCGGCTCCCTATGGGGGCCGCCATTAGCGTACACGATTTTTTTTTTTAAAAGTCACCCGTGATAGGCTACGTGACGATTGACGTAGCCTATCATGGCTGACTTTGCAGATCTAGCTGTGATAGGCTACGTGAATCGTCACGTAGCCTATCAGGGGGCATTTTTGTTTTTTTTTTAAACTTTCGCGTTCGCGGCCCGTCGAGGCGGGAAGCCTCCCCCCTGGCCTGAACTTTGCGGGTGGAGCAGCGAAGCGCCTCCCCCCCCACCGTGAACGTCCTTCGAGGACAGGTAAGGGACTTTCGTCCACCCCTACCCATGACTGAGTCTACACAGCAGTCCAGGACTTGCACAGCCTCACCTGTTTCAGATGTCACAGGGACACAGAGCTGCGTCTCATCAGCATACTGGTGGCACTTGGCTCCAAATCCCCTCATGACCCCCCAGGACAGCTTCATACTGATGTTGAACAACACTGGGGACAAGATGGTGCCCTGTGGAAGCCTGTAGCTCAATTGCCAAGGGGTCAAGGAATGGTCACCCAGTGTTAGTGTCCGAAACCGGCCTCGTCGGAAGAACCGGAACCGCTGTAGCCATGGGCCAACCTCCCATGGCCATCCCACAGAGTCAATCCAGGAGTCAATGGTCCATGGTATCCAAATCCAATGAGAGATCGAGCGGAGTTAGCAGGGAGGCGCTCCCCTGTCCCTCTCTTGATAAAGGTCATCCACCACCACGTCGGCAACCCCAGCTGATTCACTCCTTTATCCAGGTCAAATCCTGAAGCGGGTTGCTTTTGTACTCATGTTGCCCCTTCATGGCTGTAATTTTTTTTTATTATTATTATTATTTCAAAACAAAACAAAACACAACAGCAACAGAAACACACATTACACATACACTAAATATCTCTTAAGACTGTAAGATATCTACCTTGGGCTCCCCTTACACAACAAAGGCTTATTATTATTCTCTAGTTCTTATCTTAGTTGTATATCATACATTGAGTATCTCATTTCCCTCCTAATTTTAACAACAGAAAAAAGAGAATTAAACATCTCAAAGTTCAAAATCCACATACATAGATATCATTTTCTCTATTTCTTGTATAAATTCTATAAAAGGTTTCCAATCTAACATAAATTTAGTTGTTGATCCTTCTTTAATCATAATAGTAAGTTTTGCCATCTCTGCCAGCTCCATCATTTTCATGATCCACTCACTCACAGCTGGTTTAGTTTCATCCTTCCACTTTTGTGCATACAATAACCTTGCAGCCATTGTCATGTAGAGAAAAAGGGTTCCCCCCTTCTCTTGTACGTGTTTATCTATTAGTCCCAACAAAAAGGTTTCTGGCTTTAATTCTGTAGCAGTCTTTAATATTCTTTGAGCTAAAGACTGTATTCTTTTCCAAAATGTCTTAGCTTTTTTACAAGTCCACCATAAATGATAAAACGTTCCCTCTTGATCTTCACATTTCCAACATTTTCCAGAAACACCTTTATACATTTTAGGCAATTTAAATGGTGACATATACCATCTATACATCATCTTATAAAAATTCTCTTTAAGACTTGTTGTTGTTCAGTCGCGTCCGACTCTTCGTGACCCCATGGACCAGAGCGCGCCAGGCCTTTCTGTCCTGTGCTCTCTCCTGGAGCGTGCTCAAGTCCATATTCATTGCATCGGTGATGCTATCTAGCCATCTCATCCTCTGCCGTCCCCTTCTCCTTTTGCCTTCAGTCTTTCCCAGCATCAGGGTCTTTTCCAGAGAGTTTTGTCTTCGCATTAGGTGGCCATAAACTACATTTTAGATCTTTTTCCCCACATACTTTCCCACTCTTCCATTGATATATTAGGAACAACATTTTGTGCCCATTTTATCATACAATCTTTTACTTGTTCATCCTCTGTCTCATACCTAAACAGTGATTTATACAGTTTAGCAATAACATGTTCATCATTTGTACACAGTGCTGTTTCAAACTCAGATTCTGTTTGTTCAAATCCACCATTTTTCTCATATATTTTAAACCTTTCTTAAACTTGCCAATATGAAAACCACGGACATACATGACCTTCTCCCAATAAGCTTTCCCTTGATTTTAACTTATATTCCCCTTGTGACAGTTCCAGTAAATCTTAACCATTTATGCATGCTATCAAATTCTCTTCTATGCATTGCTTCTTGTGAAGATATCCAATGTGGTATTTTTTGATAGAACCTTAATTTATATTTATTCCAAATTGTTAATACAGCCCTTCTTATATAGCGATTATTAAAATCTACATTCACTTTTGTTTTATCATACCACAAATAACCATGCCACCTGTATCTCAATTCATGTCATTCTAGTTCTAAAAGTCTTCTATTTTTCAGCATCACCCATTCCTTCATCCACATCAAGCAGCAGGCAGAAAAATAGGTTTTAAAATCTGGTAATCCCATGCCACCTCTTTCCTTTGCATCTTGTAACATTTTTATTTTAACTCTAGTTTTTTTGCTTGCCATATAAACTTCATTATATCTCTCTGCTGCTGCTTAAAAGGTAAATCCGATGTAATAATGGGTATCATTTGGAACAAAAATAACATTCTAGGTAATACATTCATTTTGATCATTGCAATTCTTCCCAAAAGTGATAGTTGTAATTTTTCCTATTTTAATAGGTCTTGTTTAATTTTATTCCACACTTTAACATAGTTATTTTGAAAAAGCATACAATTCATATTTGTCAAAAGGACTCCCAAATATTTGACTTTCTTTTCAATTTGGAAGCCAGTCTTATCCATCAACTTTTTTTCTTTCTTGAACATTCATATTCTTTGTTAAAATCTTGGTTTTCTGTTTATTAACTTTGAACCCTGCCACTCCTCCAAATTCTTTTAATTTTTTCATTAAAATTTCAATTCCCCTTAAAGGTTCTTCCAACATAAACACCAAGTCATCTGCAAAAGCCCACAGCTTATATTTCTCTTTTTTAATCTTTATTCCTGTAATTCCATCGTCTTGTCTATATCTCTGTTCAATAATTCCAAAACCAATAGAAACAGGAGCGGTGGCAATGGGCAACCTTGTCTTGTTCCTCTTTGTATCTCACAAGGTTTGGTCAAATCCCCATTTATAATTATTTGAGCCTTTTGATCGGTATATACCAATTTCACCGATTTTATAAAGTTTTCTCCAAAGTCTAGGTCTTCTAATGTCTTAATTAAAAATTCCCAGTTGAGATTATCAAATGCTTTCTCTGCATCTAAAAAGATCAGAGCTGCTTGTTTTTCTGGGTGTTTTTCAAATATTCCACCACATTCCACCATTCTTACATTATCTCTCATCTGTCTCCTTGGTAAGAAACCACTTTGGTCCTCAGATGGTTTGTGGACCTCAATTTGGTCCACAGACTCCTGCAATATTTTCTTGAGCCTTTCTGCCAAAATTGTTGCACATATCTTGTTGTCATTGTTGAACAATGAGATTGGTCTGTAGTTTTTTGTCGAGATTGAATCCTGTGCTTCTTTAGTTATTAATATTATATGTGCTGTTTTCCATGTTTCCAGTATCTCCCCCTTTTCTAAAATACTGTTCATCATATTTTTCAAGGTTGTAAAATTTTTTCTTCACACTTCTTATAATATAATCCTGATATTCCATCTGGTTCTGGAGTTTTTCCCAATTTATTTATTTTTATTGCTTCCACCATTTCATTTCTTGAAATGATGTTATTGGGCCATTCATCATTTGTTTTTGTTCCTTAGTAATTTTTGGCAAATTTTGTTTATGAATGTATATACATTAATTCTGGGGAGATATCCTGTCCTTCATACAAATTTGAATCATATTGATAAAAGGCTTTCTGAATTGCCACATTATCAGTTAATTCTAATCCACTTTCACTTATTTTCACTATTGTTTTCTTTTCTTTTTCCTTTCTAAGTTTAGAGGCCAACCATCTTCCTGGTTTATTAGCAAATTCAAAATTCCTTTGTTTTACAAATTTTAATTTTTTTGGCATATCCTGGACTGTTAACATCAACAATTGTTGTGGAGTAATTTAATCTGTCATAGGACACTTGCCTTTCCCATTTTATTCTTTAGGAATTCTTCTTTCTCCTTTATCTGTTTTAGAATATTTTGTACCTTCTTTTCACTTTTCTTTTTCAGTTGTGTCTTTTGTTGTATAAAATAACCTCTCCTATAGGCCTTACTTGCATCCCATACTGTTCAGATATTTGTTCCCTTGTCCAAATTCAATTCAAAAATTCTCTCAATTTCTTTTTAGTGTCATCCACAATACTTTTATTTTGAAATATCATTTTATTCAATCTCCATCTAAAAGTGGTGCTTCCTTTCACATATGACTTAGATATAGGGTTATGGTCTGAAAATGATCTTGGTAGAACTTGTATTTTGCCAATATTTATGGCAAGCTCCTTAGTTGTCAAAATCATATCAATCCTTGAAAAAGATTTATGTCTTTCTGAAAAATATGTATATTCTTTTGAGTTTCCATTTTTATCTCTCCATACATCTACTAAAGCCAAATTGTCCATCAATTCAAAAAAACTTCTGGGTAATTTCCCTCGATTACGGTTTATTTTTTTCTCTGATATTCTATCCATTTGAGGTGCAATCACCCCATTCCAATCTCCCATTAAACACCAACTGTCAAAAGTTAGATCCACAAGTTTGGAAAAGAGATCCTCATAAAATTCTGCTTTGTGGTCAGTAGGTGTATAAACCCCTACAATGTCGATACACTATTCAGTGTAATTTTAACTCCCACGGAACGACCTTGTTCATCTGACAATATCAATGCCGGTCCCAAATGTGGGTTAATATATAAAACTACTCCATTTTTCTTTTTTGGGATTGCAGTTATAAACTCTTCACCTAATTTTTTTATTAATTAAATATTTGGTATCTTCTTTCTTAATATGAGTTTCTTGTAAGTGTATTATATACGCTTTTCTTGTAAATAGTAACATATTTTCTTTCTCTTTTGAGGAGCATTCACCCCATTAACGTTCCAAGTTAAACATTTATACTCCACTTTTTTTTTTTTTAGAAAATATAAGATTAAGGTACATTCTTAATTTCTACCTGTTGCACCCTGAGTGCTGTCCTCTTCTTGTACATCAGGTTGTAGGTCTGTCCAATCTTTTCCATAAGTTCGAAGGAACTCTCTCGCTTTTTGAACTGAATTCAACTTGAATCTCTGTTCTCTGTAAGAGAAGACCACACCTTCTGGGAATTCCCATCTAAACATGATCTTTTTCTATTTCAGGATAGTTGTTAAAAATGCATAATCCCTCCTTTTCCCCAGAAATCTTCCAGGAATTTCTTTCATGCTGATAATCTCTTTGCCTACCATCTTCAATTTAGTTTTATACTGTTTCTGGAGAATTGAATCCCTTGTAGTTTTCTTTATAAAATGGACAATAATATCTCTGGGTAGACCTTTTGTTATTACATATGTTGAATTCAGTCTGTAAGCTCAGTCTATTTCTATTTCCATTATTTTCTCTTCTTTACTCAAAAAGGCTGCGATAGTCTTTACCAATTCCATTCTGAGGTCAGGTTCTGCACTGCCATAACTTTCTGCGACCCCTCTAAAACTCAATGAACGTTCCTTGTCTTTAAGCTCAAACCAAGCTAAGGCATCCTACTCACGTTCTAACTCTGTAGTTACAATTTCTGCATTATTTTCCAGTACTTCCACGCTGTCATTATTTTAAATTCTTCTGTTCTTTGATTTAATGCATCATCTAATTTCTTAAATTCTTGTCTCAATTCTTCCTTTGTGTCTTTAATCTCCTCCTTTACTTCCAATACTTGCCTTTCCATCTATTTTTCTATACGTTGTACAAAGGTGCCCATTCTTTGTTCTGTGCGTAGTTCAAAAGCCATCTTTTTGCTTATAGCATCTATGATATTCTGTGTTTGTTCATCCAAGGCCATCTTTTGTATATCTTGCTTCTGCTCAGGTACCTCTTCCTTGCTTAGAGATGTTGCTTTCACCGATAGTTTCGTAGCTCCCATTGGAGTCTCTTTTAGAGAGCCTTTCCTGGATTTTGTATTTCTACTTAATTGTTCTGTAGGCATCTCTCAGGTATTCGCTCTAATATGAGTTGTTCTGACATACTTGGCTGGTTTATCCAAATTCATAGCACACACTCAATTATCTTCTTCATTACTTCCTTTATAAATTAATCTATCTGGATATCCAGTAAGTTATTGATCCTCCAATGCCAAAAGAGATCTCTGTCAGTATCAAAAGGAGAAAAAGTGATAAAAAAAGAACATGAGAAGAAGAAAGATTTTTCATAAGCTGCTGGTTTTTTAGAATCCAACAGGTGTCAGCAATACTCCTTCTTTAGTCAGTTGATATTATTCCAGCCTATTCAAGGCTTTCTGCCAAAGATATATTTATTTTGACTTCGTTGCTTTCTCAAGGTCATGGAGAAGATAAAGGCAAGTGGACAAAAACACAGCTTTAGCCATATAAATTCAAAGATTAAAGCCTTCAAACAATGATTTAAAGAAATAGAAAGTTAATTAGATTGTAATACTTATTCAAAAATGCAAACAGTCTTAGTATTCTCTCTTTTTTCTTCTTTTGAAAGGACCACTTGAGCTAAATTCACTTTGTAAAAGTCTGCAACTCCTTGATTTTAATTCAGGTTAGATTTAAACAACTGCCATACTTCTGCTTTTTGCTGTGCAAGTGGTACTTGCTGGTAGCTTAAGTTTCCAAGTACTATCTAAGATTGGAGCTCGCCCTCCTTATATTCTCTTAATTAATTAAGATGTTGAACAACATTGGGGACAAGATGGTGCCCTGTGGAAGACTGTAGCTCAATTGCCAAGGGGTAAAGGAATGGTCACCCAATGGTAGTGTCTGAAACCGGCCTCGTCGGGAGAACCGGAACAGCTGTAGCACAGTCCCTCCAACGCCCATCTCCCAGAGTCAATCCAGGGGGATAGCATGGAGCATGGTATCAAAAGCCAATAAGAAATCAAGTGGAAGTAGCAGGGTGGCACTCCCCTTCCCTCTCTTGATAAAGGTCATCCACCACAGCAACCCAAGCTCATTTGGTCCTTGAACCAGGTCAAAGCTCGAAGCAGGTTGCTTTTGTACTCATGTTGCCCCTTCATGGCTGTAATTCTTGAAGAAGGCTCCTGTGTGCCCCCAAAACAGAATATAGAACCTAGTTGGGGTTGGGATGGGACTAAGCGTGTCCTTTTCGGTGGCTTCACTCAAGGCAGGAAGCATGTTAATTCCAATCGATTGGTTCCTGAAGTAGGGATGTCAGAAAATTCCGCCACGGATCTCGGTGAGGCCAAATGCCAGTGCATTTGGCCCCCTGAAATCCATGGCGGAATGAAGCCCCCCACCCCCCACCCCACAAAAGGCACACAAAACGGAGCACTAACCTGCTGCCATCTGCGCTGACTTGCGAATGGCGGCCGCATGTGCGTCCGCCATTCACTTCCTCATTATAGCCGTAATAGGCTACGTAAATAATTATGTAGGCTAAAATGGCAAAAAAAAAGGGAACGCAAATGGCGGCTGCCGTAGCCACCACCATTTGCGTCCGCTGTTTTGTTTTTGTTTTTTGCCACGATAGGCTACGTAAATATTTATGTATTTATTTATGTATTTATTTATTATTTAATTTATTAATCGCCCATCTGGCTGGTCACCCAGCCACTCTGGGCCATGTACAACATACAATAAAACAATAAAATTCTACAATAAAAACATTTTCTAAAATACCCTACCCCACCCCAAATGCCTGCCTGAACAGCCACGTTTTTAATGCATGATGGAAGCTCATTAAAGAGGGGGCATGACGGAGTTCCCTAGGGAGGGAGTTCCACAGAGTGGGGGCCACTACAGAAAAGGCCCTCTCCCTCGTCCCCACCAGTCTAGCTGTCCTGGCTGATGGGACAGAGAGAAGGCCATCCGAGGCTGATCTTGTTAAGCAGCCTGTCTGGTGTCGCTGGAGGCACTCCTTAAGATAGGCTGGGCCGGAACCATATAGGGTTTTAAAGTTCAAAACCAACACCTTGAATTTGGCCTGGAAAACAGCTGGTAACCAGTGCAACTCCTTCAGCACTGGAGTGATGTGATCTCGCCGGCGGCTGCCTTTAATCAGGCGAGCCGCCGCATTCTGTACCAGCTGCAGCTTCCGAACTGTCTTCAAGGGTAACCCCACATAGAGCGCATTACAGTAGTCTAAACGAGAGGAAACCAGGGCATGTACTACCGATGGGAGCAGATGGTCGGGAAGGTAGGGGCGCAGCCGCCATATCAGATGGAGTTGATACAGCGCTGTCCGGCTCACAGCTGACACCTGAGCCTCCATGGAGAGCTGGGAGTCCAAAATGACCCCCAGGCTGCGGACCTGGTCTTTCAAGGGTAGCCGTACCCCATTCAACACCAGGTCAACATCCCCTAGCCTCCTCTTTTCTCCCACCAAAAGTACCTCAGTCTTGTCAGGGTTCAGCTTTAGCCTATTCCTCCCCATCCAGCCACTCACTGTCTCCAGACATTTGGACAGGGATTCTACGGCCAACCTTGGTGAAGATTTGAATGAGAGGTAGAGCTGCGTGTCATCCGCATATTGATGACACTGCACCCCAAACCTCCTGATGATAGCCCCCAGCGGCTTCACATAGATGTTAAATAGCATCGGGGAGACGATGGAACCCTGTGGCACCCCACAAGTGAGTGGCCACGGTCCCGAAACCTCCTCTCCCAGTGCTACCCTCTGGTACCTGCCAGAGAGGAAGGACCGGAACCACCGCAATACGGTGTCCCCAATGCCCAACCCCTCCAGTCAGTCCAGGAGGATACCGTGGTCTATGGTATCAAAAGCCGCTGAGAGGTTGAGGAGAACAAGGAAGGAGCATTCACCCCTATCCAGAGCCCTCCTCATATCATCTACCAAGGTGACCGAGGCCGTTTCTGTCCCATGCCCAAGCCTGAAGCCCGAATGAAATGGGTCTAGATAATCAGTTTCTTCCAAGTGTGCCTTCAACTGCACTGCCACCACCCACTCAATCACCTTGCCCCAAAATGGCAGATTTGAGACTGGGCAAAAGTTGTTCAGAACTTGAGGATCCAAGGAGGGCTTCTTTAAGAGTGGTCTTATCACTGTCTCCTTGAGGGCTGATGGCATCACTCCCTCCTCAAGGGAGGTGTTCACCACTGCCCTGATCCCCTCACCCGGTCTCTCTCTGCAGCCCATAATGAGCCACGATGGGCAAGGATCAAGTAAGCAGGTGGTCGGCTGTACAGATGAAAGCACCTTGTCCACTTCATCAGGAGGAAGAAGCTGGAACCGATCCCACAAAACCGGTTTGCCACAGGCCGCCTCTTGCTCACTAACTGTATCCACAGCATGCAGAGTAACACACCTAATCTGATCAATTTTATCTGCAAAGTGCCTTGCCAAGGCCTCACAGGAGGCCTTAGAATGCTCCAGTGGTTCCGGAGCCACAGGACCGACCAGGCTCCGGACCACTTGGAACAGCCTCCTGGGACACCACTCTGCAGACGCAGTGGAGGCAGCATAATATTCCTTTTTTGCTCCCTTCACCGCCACGTGATAGGCTGAAGATACAGCTCTAGCCCGTGTCTGATCATCGATGCTATGTAGCCTATCACGGCAAAATACAGGGATGCAAATGGTGGCGGCTATGGCCGCCGCCATTTGCATCCCTGCAGGCTGCCCAGCAGCCAGATGTCCGGCTGCGGGAAGCCCCGGCTGGCGGCTCTGCGGAATCTCTGCAGAGCAGAGCCGACCGGAGATAATTTTGGGGGAGGGATGGAGCGCCTCTCCCCACCGCGAATGTCACCCTTCGAAAAGGTAAGTGACTTTCGTACATCCCTGTCCTGAAGTGAATCACTACAGTATTTTGAATGTGTGAAAAGCACTCCCATGCTCCCCTGTGGCTGCACCATAAATGACGCTTGGGATATTTTTGTACTCCCCCTCCAAATATGGCCCACACCTTTCATAGACACAGACATTTTGTTAATTACTAGTAATTTCAGGTTAATACATAATTGACCTTCAGTCAGAAAACAAAACAATACTAAACTATGGTCTCTGACTCTACTTTGCTCCCTAGATCAGTTATGGCATGGTTACTCCTGTTTCTAATGACAAAACTCAGTTCCCTTTTGTCTACCGGATGGCCCCAAAGGAAGAAGCCCAGTACCCGGGGATTGTCCAGCTGCTCCTGTTTTTCCAATGGACGTGGGTCGGTCTCTTTGCTCCAGACACTGAGAATGGGGAGAGGTTCCTGGGTGCCTTGACACCCCTGATGATCGGCAGTGGGATTTGTGTCGCTTTCTCCAAAAGACTCCCACGAAATATTTTACGTCAAATATCCCAGATTGACCTATCTGACTTGGGGAAACAAGTGAAGGTCATTGTTTACTGTGCAAACTCCTACTATGGCTTTCTTCCAGTTATGTTGATACAAAGGACACTCGAAAAGAGAGAAACTGGGGTGAAAGTCTGGATCACAACAGCTTCTCAGGACACCAATGCCAACTTGTCTCTTTCACCTTCTCTCTTCCAATTCCTCCATGGTTCTTTGTCCTTCATTATGAAGACTACAAAAATGACCAAATATGACTACTATGAACCTTTCTCCTCTGCTCTGTCACTGTTTTGGGATAACACCTTTAACTGTTTCAATTCAATGCATGTTTTGTCCATGAAATTTTGGACAAGATGCAGAGAGAAAGAGAAACAGGCGACGCTGCCCCAGGAGGAGATCAAAAGAGTCCTGTCTCAGGACAGCTACATTACTCACAGCAGTATCCAAGCTCTGGCCTATGCCTTACATGCTGCATATTCATCCCGATCGAAACGGATGTTGATGGTGGGTGAAGGAGAATGGAGGGAACATCAGTGGCTGCAGCCCTGGGAGGTATTCCCTTTTTCCTCTCGCAACACCTCCATAAAAAAATGATGAAGATAACCAAAGATGTGGTAGGGTACATTATGGTTCCTCCTGTGTGGCAGTGCAGGCAGCCAGTAGATCCTGTTTTTCTGCCACCATTACATCCCCAAATAGCTTCCCTGCTCCAAAAAGCCCTTACAAATGGAGCCCTAGACCCATCGAGAACCAGTTGTTTTTTTCCTGTGAAGCAGTGTAAGGATATACGTGCTTGACTTTGCCATGAACCTAAAGTTTTTGTTGTAGCACATCCAGTGGGATTCATTTCAGTTATTGTGGTGTGATGAAGTGGACAAGGTGTCTGCAGCAATTCTCCCGACTATATGTTCTCCTAATAAAAGCTAGCTGTGGGAGAAGGGGTATGACCAGGTGGGTGCAGCCTGAGGTAAATAGGGCTCGTGTCACTAGAACCCACCTTCTTCTTGGAGCCTGGTGGACTCCTCCCACCCAGCCCCCTTCACCCCACTCACCAAGCTGTGTGGTGCTGACAGACCTGGTTGCTGGGCAGCTGGGAACTGCCCCATGTTGCCAACACATGCATCACAACCACTCTCACTGTCTCCTCCTTGCAAGGAGGAGATGGTGAGAGTGGCTGGAGCATGCACAGTACTGAGGTCTCGTCTTGCCCTGTCAGCTGTCACGGAAGCCCTTCACAACCAGCAGGGCCAGCACAAGGCCTCAGAGCCCAAGCCTCTCTAGCCATCTCCTCATCATGAGGAGGAGATGGCTAGTGCGGGTGGTTGATGAGGTGAGCCGAGCTGGGATGCCAAGTGGGGTCGGGCTCCTGGATGGTGGTGAGTCCATCCATCCCTAGTGGTTAATGCATCCTGATGTGAGGGATAATGCCCACTGCTCACAAGGGAGCAGTAGTGTGACCATTTCTTCTGAAACTTGCTCTGGACTCCAGGGTTTTGGATAGGGCTGTGCACCCCTTCCGACCGAATCCTGACTAGCGAAGCAAAGCATGCTGCTTCGGAGGTGGCTCGGTGTGTTCCAAAGTGGATCGGAACAGCAACAAGGCACGCCAAAGTGAAGTGGTTCGTTGCCGAGTCTCCTCGGTCTAGGGATGTACGAAAGTCACTTACCTGTTCGTGGATTATGTTGATGGGGGGGGAGGCGTTCCGTCCCTCCCCCTGGAATCCTGGCCGGCCAGCTCCACTCCGCAGGGATTCTGCGGAGCCGCCGGCCAGCTCCGCCAGCAGCCGGACATCCGGCCGCTGGCTAGCAGGGACGCAAATGGCGACAGCCGTAGCCGCCGCCATTTGCGTCCCTGCAGTCAGCTGTGATAGGCTATGTAAATGTTTATGTAGCCTATCACGTCTGACTTAAAACAAAAAAAAACAATGTGCGTACGCAAATGGCGGGGGCCACGGCCGCCGCCATTTGCGTGCGTGCGGTTTTTTTTTTTAAAGTCAGACGTGATATGCTACATAAACATTAACATAGCCTATCACAGTTTTTTAAAAAAAAACTAGCCGTGATAGGCTACGTAAATCTTTACGTAGCCTATCATGTCTTTTTTTTTTTTTTAAACTGGAAATGGCGGTGGTGGCAGCCGGTCGGAAGACCGGCCGCCACAGCCGCCGCCTCTGAACTGCTGCCGTCGCCGCCCAGAAGATCCGCCCCAGGTAAGTCTTGTCCTTGGGGGGTGGCAGGGGGGTGGCAGGCCATTCCGCCACCGATTTCAGGGGGCAGAATGCACTGGCATTCAGCCTCCCCGAGATCCGTGGCGGAATTCTCTGACATCCCTACCTCAGTCCCACTTGAATATTCGGAGGTATTCTGATGCCTCTTGAAGTCCAGACAACCTGTCTCCCAAAGGTAGCAACTCCAAAAATATAAGGGAGGCAGAGAGGAGGAGGAGGGAATGAGCTTTGGCAAATGACATCTCTCATTGCTGAATTAGGGCTGAACGCAACCCAGCAGTGACAGTGAAGGTGGGGTGCAATGCTGGAGTGGTAAAATTGGAGACATCAGCCTGCTTTCGTTTCATTGTCAGAGAGAGAGAGAGAGAGTGCTGTTTAGGTGGTGGTTTTGGTTTATGATGTGGTTTTAGAGGCAGTTGGCTGGGTGTATATGGTGTGCGTGTGTTTCAAATTTCTTCTTCCTTCCCAGTTCAACTATTCTCCTTTTTGCTTTGAGATTCTTTACTTAAAAACCCAAACATTTAAGAAGTAGTGAGTTTGAGTTTCCTCCTTTCTGTGCCTGTTTCTTTGTCATCCCTGCCCCCCCTTTTTAATATGTTTTACACTTCATTCTTTTCATAGAATCTTAGAATCACAGAAGAGTAGGGTTGGAAGGGGCCTATCATACCATGGGGTCCAACCCCCTGCTCAATGCAAGAATCCAAGTCAAGAAGAGATCCTGGCCTTCCTCTCTGTGACAACCTTGCAAATACTTGAGCAGCACTATCCTATCTCCCCTCACTCTTCTCTTCTCAAGTCTAAACATGCCCAGCTGTTTCAGTCTCTCCTCATAGGGCTTTGTTTCCAGTCCACTGTTTGTTGCCTTCCTCTGAATGCATTCCATTTTGTTTGCATCCTTCTTATCGTGTGGTGCTCAGAACTGGACACAGTACTCAAACTGAGGCCTAACCAGTGCTGAGTTGAGGGGAACTAGTACCTCATGTGATTTGTAAGCTGCACTTCTATTAATGCAGCCCAAAATGGCATTTGCCTTTTTTTGATGCCACATCACTTTGTTGACTCATATTCAGCTTGTGATTGACAACAATTCCAAGATCCTTCTTGCTTGTAATATTGTTGAGCCAAGTATCCCCCATCTTGTAACTGTGCATTTGCTTTCTTTTTCCTAGGTGCAGAACTTGGCATTTATCCCTACCAAATTTAATTCTGTTGTTTCCTGCCCAGTGCTCCAGCCTATTAAGATCACTTTGAATTCTATTTCTGTTGTCGAGGGTATTAGCTATCCAGCCCAATGTTGTGTTGTGTCATCTGCAAATTTGATCGGCATTCCCTGCACCTCTTTCCCCAAGTCATTAATAGAAATGTTGAAGAGCACTGGGCCCAGGACTGAGTCCTGCGGTACCCCACTTTTTAGCTATCCCTAGTTTGAGAACATCCCATTGATAAGCACTCTTTGAATCCAATTCTCTGGCCAATTGGCTTTTCTTGATTGTTTATGTACCCCCCCCAAAAAAAACCCTACTGTACTCTTCCTTCCCTTGACTCTTTCTTTCGTTTCCACCCCACCCTTCTCAGTTCTCAACCATTCTTTTTCCCTTACTTTCATTCTGTCTAGATTTTATAGCAACACACACACATGCACACACACCCATGGACACACATATTACTCTCCTGTCCTTGTTCTTGGATCCCCAATACACTCCACCTCCACCTTTCTCAGTTCCTGTATCCCTTCCCTTCCCTTCCCTTAAAAGGAATGGCCCATTAAAAACCCTTTCTCATCTGTAGTCCTTTCCCCTGGCTTGTAGGTAGTCCAGCATTTGCTTTCCCTTTGCTCTTCTCTCTCTCTCTCTCTCTCTCTCTCTCTCTCTCTCTCGCTCTCTCTCTGTTGTTCCCCCCTCCCTCCCTCCCTCCCTCCCCCCTCTCTCTGTGTGTCTGTGTGTGGCTTTGTTGTGCTCAAGGAAGCAGTGTGTATCAATGCACTACACAGTCTACATTTCCAAAACAGTGGGCAAAATACACTCACATTAACATCTAGTATTTCAATAATTTAATCCTACACTGTTCTGCAAAGCAAGGTAGCCCAATATGAGGCATCTTTGGGGTCTTGTTGGCAGGGCAGAGGTGGACCAGTTGTGGCTATGATTACCAGCACCAGCAGGCAAGCTGTCTCTCCCGCAGTCCAGATAGTGTGTCCTGGTGTAGTAGGGCAGCTGAGTACAGAGGCAAGTTTCAGTGCTCAGAGGTCACTGATTGAGGAGGCACTTCAAAGAAACCTACAGCAGATTAGAGATTGTGAACTTCTCTGCTTCAACACCAAACTTCTGTGATCAGTATCCTTCTGAGTTTCTGAGAGCAGCACATTTTAGCAGTCCCTAGCACAAGAACGTCCAGGTTGAAGTGTCTCAAAGTGCAGCAGGTGGGATCCTCTCCAGGCCTGCTGACAGTTCCCCAAATTTCATGCACCTTTGTGCAACCAGTGAAAATGTATAACTCTTTGCTCTGAGAGTTTTCCCGGAAAAAAATTAAATGTCACCTGCTCTCACCCTACTTGGTAAAACTGTCTGAAATTTGGCAGGTGGAATCCCCTCCATGAGGGATGCCAAGTCCCTGAATTTCATGAGTTTATCCTAAAACCTGAAAACCTGATGGCTGTTTCTATTTTCCAATGCAAGTCAATGAGAAAATGTCTTATAAGAATGACTCAGATATCCGAATCTCGGTTTGGATTATCATCTGAAGCAAAGCGGATGGGGTCACAATCTGTCCAAAGTAAAGCAGGGCTGCTTGAGATGGTCCGATGTGGCACCCAAACCATAATGGGGGATCTGTTCACAGCCCTAGTTTTGGATAACTGCTGCTGGTCCTATTACCCCTTGTTGGCTAATGGTCTCAAGAGGGTGGTGGCAGCCCAGTTGCAACTCCTGATTGTCTAGACCCATTCCATTTGGATTTCTCTTCTGGTGATGTGACTGAAGCACTCTTGGTCTCATGATGGATGACCATTAATAGAGACAAGGAGAAAGCGGCACTGCTGATTAGAATAGACCTCACATCTGCTTTTGATACCATCAATCCTCGTATCCTTCTGGGCCTTCTGCCCTGGTGTTTCAGGTACAGCACTCTAGTTCCTCTGTTACCTGAGGGTGGATTCAGAAGTTAATAATTAATAATAATTAATAATAGTTAATAATTAAGATTCGGTGGTCATTCTTTGAGCTCTTGAGCTGTGGTATCACAGAGGGTATGTGACCTCTCCCACCAATGTTATTTACATTAGGGTGACCATCCCCTCCCCATAGTTATCTGGCTGTGTTCCCAGTGTGTTTCCTGAGTACCCCGTCCTCCATGGGACAAAAAGCCTCCTGGCGCTCGCTCCTGGCTGCTGCTCCAGCATATGAAATAGGCCCTCGGTCATAAAGTCCATGGTGGCTGGAGTGTTGTCCACAATGGAAGACACTCCACCCAGCGGACTCTATGGTTCTGGCCTGGAAGTCCTCTGCAGTCCATTTGAATTACTAGGGAGCCTGCCAGATGACATGGTAAGTCACCTCAGGTCCCTTAACACTTCTGCAGAGGGGTGGTTAGTTGGGGTGGCTTGCTAACAATGGGGAGTGTGGTTTTCCCTTCCATGTGTCAAGCTAAAGCCACTGGTATCTTCATGATGAGTAGAAAGGTATAGATCTTGTTTAAAAACCTCTGCAGTTTATCAGGCATCTCATTTGATTCGATTGAGGATTATTTTGACATCCTTAGTTGTGACTGTAAACACCCAAAGAATGGCATTCTGAGTCCAGATGGGTTGTGCACTGACCATGGAAGATAAGAGCTCAACGCGATGAGGGGTAAGGGATTGACTATATTCTCATGATTTCTAAATCTGGGCTATTTTCTCTGTCTTTCTAGCTTCACACTTTCTTGAGAGAAATCCAGTTTTCTAATGCTTCCATGGGTGGATTGTATTTGGATAAGACTGGGGAACTGGCAGCTGACCATGATATCGTGAATTGGCTGCTATTTCCCAATAAGTCCCGTGCTATAGTAAATATTGGGAGTGCGAAGAGACAGGCATCTCTAGACATGAAACTCACCATTAACTGGGAAGCAATTGTCTGGCCTGGGCATTTTAATGAGGTAGGGGAAAGGATTTGTGTCCTATTATTGTTTTGTGACACTGATATCTCTTAAGCTCTAATAATATCTGCCCTGTTCTGTGTTTTTTCTCCAGGCGTCTAAACATGTGTTAGGCTACATGGCTATCCAGTCAGTTAAACACAACTCCCAATTCATAGTGAACGCAAACGTCAATGTAGGAAGCCGCCTCCAATAATATGGGTTCATCTAACACACTATTGTTGACACCGACTGGAGGAGGCTCTACAGGGTTTCAGGCAGGAGAAATTACAGCTCTTTCTGGAGATGCCAGGGATTGAACCTGGGACCTTGTGCATGTAAAGCAAGCACTCTGCTGCTGTATGATGGCCCCAGTGTGGGAAGAATCAGATTGAGTTAAAAGAGGTGGTGTGGATTCTAAGTGCAGAGACAAGGGGGAGACCATAAGAAATAACACAGTGCCCAGTGGGGGCAGGCAGTATACCTTGGAGCCAGAATCACAGGGAGATTTCGTGCCCATCCCCCCGATATGTTCCGAGGAGCAATAGCAGAATATCAAGAAAGGATTCTGGTTCAGGGTCAGCCTCTGCAGTTTGATACTTCGAGAGCCCTGAATCTTCCTTAAAAACAAAGGGTTGGCGTACAATATGGCTCCCCCCCCCTTGTCACACATCCCATGCAGCTGTAGAAAAGGTGGGTGGTAATCCCTCTTGCTGATAAGACCCCTCTGGGCCAATTTAGCCCCTCTGCAATCTGAAAGAGCAAAATATCTCCCAGATCTGAACTTGGCCAAAGTCGGGTGAATCCATCACAGAGGACAAAACTTTTACTGTACTTCCATCCCAGCTCAATGCATATATGTCCCAGCATTGTGCCCTCCACCAATCATCAGGAAACAGCTTGCTTTGGTCCTCATCTGTCTCTCCCCTTTGGACTTCCAGCTCTTGTTCTTCCCTACCTCTCTCTCATGTCTATCCCATTTATATAGCAGATAATCTGGCTTGGATTTATTGCTTGTCCCTGGCGTCCCACACTCACCCATTCCCAGAATGCCACCATCATATTCAGATGGAGCAAAATTGGGAGCAATAGAACAAGAAGTCTGAAGTTCCTCTAAACTTGAGTAGTACAGAGGCCAGAAAGGAGGCTTGGAGGTGCCAAGTGGGCCTTCCTTTGAAGACAGCTGAGAGAGTTCTGGTGGGCCCTCAGTTGATAACTGGTGCAGGGCAGAGAGACAACACCACACCTGTTTTAAAATGCTTCTTTGGCTCACCATCAGCTTCAGGGTGTAGATCAAAGTATTGATACCTCTGAAACCCTTTACAATCTACAGTCAGGGTAGCAAAAATTTGGGCTATGCACAGCCCACCCATCCCTCTTCTGAAGTCCCAAATTAGCCATGACCCACCTCGGCCTGCTCCAATGCCAGGTTGACCCACTTCAGGCTCCAGACCTGAAGCAACATCTAGAGACCTGAAGTTGGGGGGAGGGAATTGACACAAAGTGAAACTCACCCCCTGCTGTTTCTGCCACCACCACAGACCCCCCTCTTACCTCAATCTGTCAGGAGTGCCTCCACATCATGGCCTCTGCAACGGAGTTGCCTTAAAAAAAATAGTGCCTCCTCTTACTGGAAGAAGAAGAGTCACCATTTTGAAAGAAAATGGTGACTCCCTCCAAGACAGCGATGGTTGCGGGCAATCCCCAGGAGACCAGGTAAGAGCGGGGTCCTGTCCAGACAGGTGCAAAGCATCCCCCTAACACTTCAGAGTTATCTAACCCATATTGGAGTGTTTCAGATTGATCCTGACCCATTCCAGGTCTTCACTGCTTTGGTCCGAACCATCCCGATTCACTCGGGATTCAGGATTCAGACCGAAGCAGTGTACAGCTCTAGTAAAAATGACGTCTTCCACAGGAGACTTGGATATGCTCTCTTTCACCATCTGATGAGGCCTCCTCCAAGTGGCTCAAACCTGTGAGATTTGGCTGGTGACCATTGGCAGGAAGGCATTTTGTGTTGCGGCATCGTCCCTGGAGATTTTAGTTTGCCATGAGTCTCAAGCAGGAAGTCCTTTCTGTTTCAAGGGGCTTTTTTGTCATTGGAATGGGATTTTTAGTCAGAACCCACTGGAACTCTAAAGGAGTTATCCAAGGTGCTGAACATATTTGGGGGATATAAATCCACCATATACCCCCCTCAGTGTCTCTAAATCCACCATGGACCCCCTGCTTAAAAAGCCTTTCCTTTCCCAGCTGTGGCGTGAGTCCTCTGATCTTTCCTTTGAATCCGCTCTGCCACTGAAGATCAGAAGGGGAAGAGGAGAAGGCCTTTTCAGAGGTGGTGCTATCGAAATGCTCATTTCCCTCCCCCTATTGTTCACTGTGATTGGCCTCTGCCACCACCTGTCCTGTCTAAATTGTATGACTCATTTCCATAACCACAAATCCTCCTAACACTCTTTCCTTGATGCTCCTTTTCTTTGCTGCTAGACCATGCCTCGTTCCAGGTGCACTGAGAGCTGTCTTCCTGGATACGCCAAGGAGGTCCAGGAAGGAGAGCCACCATGCTGCTATGCTTGTGCTCCATGCATGGAAGGAACAATCTCCATTCAGGATGGTAGGTGACATCAGAGGAATGGGAGTTCCCTTGGGAAATAGGGCAACCATTTGTATGTGCCCAATAGTCTCCACAAGCCTATTTTGATTCTCTCTTCCTTTCTTTTAAACCCCTTTATCAAAACATTCCGTGAGTAAAGAAAAAGGCTTTAGGAATGACTGTTGCTCCTAGTTGAAAAATATCATGGGAATTGCTTGGAATTAGACAGGATGATGAAGCAACCAGAGGGTTGGACGTGGACTGGAGAGACCTGAGTTCAAATCCCCGCTCAGAGTCAGACACGAGGCTTGTGGTCATGGGCCATTCACTACCACTCAGCCTAAAATATCTCCGGGTGCTCTGGTTTATTTGCCCAGCCATTCCAGCACATAGCGTGATTATAATAATTATTAGTTGCTCTTCTTCTACAATGTTTTGTTATTCTGGGTCGTATTTCACTCTGATAACTTTTCTGATGTCCAGGGTCAAAAGCATTTAACTAAATCATGACCCCCCCCCCCAAGAACTGCTCTGCTTTTTCCGTGACTGGAACAGGGCCATATGTCCAGGCTCAAAAGCATTTAATTTTTACATTAAATATTCATACATCTTTGGAACAAGTGACAAACACTTTTTTGAACTCTGTTCCCTTCAGCATTTTTAATCTCCACCAATATTCCCATAAAGTGAGTGGAAAAAATGACAATGGGAGTCAATCTCTGGGGTGCAAGGCAGGAGGGATGGTTAGTTTACACTTCTCCTTATATAAACCATTACACCCACCCTCCACCCCTGGAACTGAGGAAAGGAAGGCCTGGCGTGCTATGGTCCATGGGGTCACGAAGAGTCAGGCATGACTTAACGACTGAACAACCCCCGGAACTGCTCTTTTTCCATGACTGAGTCAGGGCAGTATGTACAGACATGGTGGGCCTTTCTCCATTATTCGTAGGGAATCCTTTGCACTCTGCTGCTGTTCTGTGGCAGGAAGCAGGATGTCCCTGGCAGAAAAGAGGACATGAGAATGGTACTACCGCTAGTTTCTGGTGATCAGAGCACTCCCATGCCCAATACTGCTTCAATATTCTGTTCCTTTAAACCCCTTTAGTAAAACTTTAGTAAAATAAAAAATAAAAAATAGGAAGGCTGTATGAAATCCTCCTTCTCCAGATTTGAAACATAACCAGGAGTCCCTTGAGTGGCATTCTGATATGGAAAGGTGGCACATAATTTGAGTAAATAAACAAATAACAAGCCACTCTGCTACCATGTAGCTTAACCTGCTTTAAAGGATTATAATGAAGATAAAAATGGGATAACCAAACAGATACTTCTTTACCCCGAACTACGTTGGGATAAACTTATTTGCTTCTCCATATTTAAACAAGGTAGGAAGCTGTCTTTCTACCATATCAACACGTCTATCTATCTAGCCCACTCTTCTCTGTTCTGGCCCTGCTACTAAGGTCATCCTTTGGTGATGAGGCCACAGATTGCAACTTCATCAAACTAGAGTTTGAAGTCCTGCTGAAATCACTCTCCTTCTTCTCAGATGCAGACCATTGCACCAAGTGTCCAGAAGATCAGCATCCAAACAAGGACCGAGATCAATGTGTCCCCAAGGAGATAACCTTCCTCTCCTATGAAGAACCTTTGGGGATTGTCCTGACTTCCTTCGCTCTATTCTTGTCCTTATCCATGGGCTTCATATTAGGAATCTTCATGAAATACCAAGAAACTCCAATAATCAAGGCCAACAACCGAGACCTCTCCCATATTCTCCTCATCTTCATCATGCTTCCCTTCTTGTCCTCTTTCCTGTTCATGGGAAAGCCAAGGAAAGTGACTTGCCTTCTCCGACAAACAGCCTTCAGCATCATCTTCTCAGTTGCCGTTTCTTCAGTGTTGGCCAAAACCATCACTGTGGTGTTGGCTTTCCTGGCCACAAAACCAGGGAACAAAGTGAAGAGATGGCTGGGGAAGAGTCTTGCAAACTCCATTGTAAGTTCTTGTTCTAGTGTCCAAGTTGTCATCTGCACCATCTGGCTGGGGAGCTCTGCCCCATTCCCTGACTCTGACATGCACTCCCAGCCTGGACGGATCATCCTGCAATGCAACGAAGGATCTGTCGCCTTCTTTTATTCTGCCCTTGGCTACATGGGCTTCCTGGCTGCCATCTGCTTCACGGTGGCTTTCCTAGCCAGGAAGCTGCCTGGGGCCTTCAATGAAGCCAAACTGATCACCTTCAGCATGCTGGTCTTCTGCAGTGTTTGGCTGTCCTTTGTGCCCTCCTACCTGAGCACCAAGGGGAAATACATGGTGGCCGTGCAGGTCTTCTCGATTTTGGCCTCCAGTGCTGGGTTGTTGGGCTGCATCTTTCTTCCAAAGTGCTACATTATTGTTTTGAGGTCTGATCTGAATGCAAAGGAGCATATCATGTTTAAACCAAACTAGGGCATCTGACCCACAGAAGTAGAATTGTAGAAGAATATTTAGCATAGGTTTGGAGGAGATACTAGTATTGGTGAGATTATAATTAACAGAGCCTTTTGATGTGCTCACAGCTCCAGTGGAATAGTCTCCATGTTTCAGTAACAGCAAATAGGTAAATCTGGGCCTGTCACTCTGCCACTGACCACCATCCACATCAAGGTAGTGGCGAGGCTGGAACTATCACATACCTATATTGTCTAAGTAATGCATCTGTTCAAGATGAGGCCCTTAACAGCTGCAGTATACCAGCATATTCCAGCTTGAGTGCACATGGAAAGCCCTGAATGCAACACATGAAATGGATTTTTGTTTGTGGGTATATGGAATTAGTTTACTGTATTTGCTTTGCTTGCTACGAAGTTTTCATGCACTTTTTGTCATTAAGACTTATTCTAAGAGAGTGCCGGATTTTAATTTGGTATTTCCATTTCCTTTCTTGTCATTGTCATCTATGGTCATCACACATTTACTGCACATAAATGATGTTTTTGATAGGAGGGAATTCTTTATCTCGAAGTGGACAGTCCCCTGAACAGAGAGATATTTGATATCGGATAATCCTATACTCAGTTTTTGGTACCGGGCTATTTAAACTTTAGATCCTGACATTCTCAGCCTGAGATTTTGGGCAGCTGCCACTGGAGGCTGGCAGCTGTGATTGCAGTGGAACTGTTTAAGCATTCTGGGTTTCAGACAGAACCAACCAGAGCTCTAAAAGAGGAGTCCAACGTGCTGAACCAGCATGGATTCACAGCTTCACCAAACCTGGAGCCACCAACCTCCACTGGGAGCTCTTGCCTGTCTCCACAGGCAATTTTGGTACAAGTTGGCTTGACACTGTGTTTCAGTAGAAGAAAGTTTCATAATGTACAGTACTCAACATGTCTGTGTTTTGTAGACGTTAATCCTAAACGAGTACCTTGGCCTTGTCTCTTATGATATTGCTTCTATAGTAAAAGATTGGCCAAGGCCAATTGTCCATTTGCTCTGCAGTGCACAGACCTATATAAAAGCAGTAATAGACAGTGTTTAGAGTGCCATAGGATTTCTCTGTTTCTGGGGATGGAGGTGAGACCAGGGCTCCGAAACCACACTCTTCACCCTCTTCCTCGCTCCCTCATAGCTGCTTTGGTTCTCTCTACGCCTTCTGCTTCTCTTTTTATTTCAATTGTCTACATATATATGTATTATTCTTCCATTCATGCATTTATTTATATATCCCAATGTTCAGAAATAAAGTCTGTGAGTCTGCTGAGGTACTAAGATGCCGCAGAGATCCATCCCTGCAAACCACTATCAAATCCTTCCCAGATCACACAGGACTCCATGGACTAAGCCCTAAACAATATGCATCCATCATTTCCATCACCGCCATGGCAGAAAAACATGGCTCTATGGCTTTGACAAGGGAACTCCCTCCACATCTCAAAATGCACATTTTTGCATACACACAAATATGTGCATTCACAAAATGTGCATAGTCGTGCTATGCACATTTTGTGATCACCATTTTATAGGGATATACAACAGTCACTTACCTTTTCCAAGGGTGACATTTGCTGTGAAAGGGAGGCGCTCCTTCCCTCCCCCCAAAATTCTCTCTGGCCGGCTCCGCTCTGCAGAGATTCCGGGGAGCCACTGGCCAGGGCTGCCCGCAGCTGGACATCCTGCCGCTGGTCAGCCTGCAGGGATGCAAATGGTGGCTGCCGTAGCTGCTGCCATTTGCGTCCCTGTATTTTGCCATGATAGGCTATGTAAATATTTACGTAGCCTATCACGGAAAAAACAAACAAACAGCGGACGCAAATGGTGGCGGCTATGGCAGCTGCCATTTGCGTTCCCCTTATCTTTCTTTCTTTTTTGCTGTTTTAGCCTACATAAATATTTACGTAGGCTAAAATGGCAAAAAAAAAAAAAGGGAATGCAAATGAGGGCCACTGTAGCCGCCGCCATTTGTATTCCCTTAGTTAAGCCGCGATAGGCTATGTAAATACTTATGTAGCCTATCACGGCTACATGGAAGAAGCAAATGGCAGCCGCAGACGCGGCCACCATTCGCAAGTCAGCACGGATGGCAGCAGGTAGGTGCTCCTTTCCAGGCCCATTTCGCGGGGCGGGGGGGCTTCTTTCTGCCACAGATTTCAGGGGGCCAAATGCACTGGCATTCGGCCTCACCGAGATCCGTGGTGGAATTCTCTGACATCCGTACCATTTCATTTTTCAAAAAATGGTGACCACAGAGCTCAACAAGGCTGCCAGGGTGAGTGCAGGTTGCTTGCTGAGCATGGGAGGGGCTCAAGCGGGATGTGGGAACTGGTGAGTGGGGGCAGGGGATGGGCGGGTGCCCGGAAATCTGAGATGGGGATGAGTTTGCACATCCCTATAAGGTACGTTACAAGGCCAGCTACCACTTTGTTCACCTCCCGGCAGCAGGCAAAGGGGTCTTTATTCAGGGCAGGTTTCGGTTATAAAGCTGTTTGCAGAAGTGGGTTTGAAGAGGCGGGTGCGATTTCTTTTTTATTGATGTGGCTTTAACTTATTTGAATTTATGTTTTAATTTAAGCAAGTCACCTTGCTTGAGCACTATTCCAAATAGTTTTTGAGCAGCGAGGTGCTTGGCAGGGATGACAGGACAGCATCAATCCGAAGGGTACCTTATATTCTCCTTGTCACTAAAATGTCGAAGGGTTTCACTCAATGGGGCTTCAAACAAATGGATTGAATGATGAAAGTGGGTAGATTTTGTGGTGTGCCAGTCTAAGAGAGATGGTCTCTTTGTGGGAAACCCGTTTTGTGGGATTTGGCACATTATATTCTCAAATGTCAACTCTATACTGATATCAGAGATTGTGATTTAGATCCCTTCTTAAGGGAAATGAAATTTTGGGATGTAGAGAGGAAATTGGGTTTTCTGCTACAAGCAACTCCCCGGTGTATGGCCTGGAGGGTTGTTTCTTCTACAGCCAAGGCTGCGAAATGTGGGGGAAACTACGTAGATTCCACTGTGGTGCCTGGCCTGGGAGACTGGAAAATATGAGAAATGTATTCTTATCTCAGTCTGTAATATGTACTGTAGATGTAAAGCTTGTTATTTTAAGAATCTGTTTTAATTCTAACAATTTCAACTAATAATTTTAATTAGCGATTACTGTAGTCTTATGTCACTTTCTGTATGTTCTGTGACTTGGTTTTGTGCTGCTGTGGCCTAGGGATGTACGAATTGTGTACCTTCCGCGCGTCTTGACTTCCGCAGTTTGCGGCCAGTGCTCCGTACCATCATTTGCAAGCCCTCGGAATTCTCCTCTTTTTTTTCCGCTCTGAAAATTACGAAGATAAATCCATACTGACAGCCGTAATTCTGGATAACTTCCGTAAGAAAGGCTATTTTCGTAGATATTTACGTATTATTTCCCCTGCCCTGAGACATGCAGTAATTACTTTCAGCCAAAACACTTCCTCCTCCTTGGGGCTTCCCAAAACAAGGCTGCCCTAGGTGTCCCTGAGCGATGCACTCTTTGTTGAAAGCAATGCTATTTGAAAGGAAGAAAAAACCTTTTAAAATGACCATGCTGGTCTGGAGCCCTGCACGAGGTATTATTCCCCCTGCCCGGTTTTCTGTTTCCACATCCAGCCTTGTTGGTGACGTTGTGAGGCTAAAATGGAGAGGAGAACCAACTCTGTGCACGTCTACTCAGAAGTAAGTCTTACTGAATTCAATGCAACTTACTCCTACACATGTCAGCACTCCACTTCCCCCCAGCTCAGCTTTGTATTTCCACATCCAGCTCATTAGCAAACCTGTTAGTTATCTCACTGGGTGACTTTGGGCTGGACTCTAACCACTGCACCATACTTCTGTTATGAAACTCATGAAGAAAAAGAGACAGTATAATGAAAAGTTCTTTCTGATGTGGTCACACTTCACTTGTACAAATGCAGCATGAAGGGAAAGATCAGCAACCTTCTCTTTGTTTGAATAAAAAGCACACTCTGCATATGCTCAGAGAATGGACAAAATGGGGAATAAACATACCAGGGAATATGAAGAACTATATTCTTCTAGTGTGTGTGTCTGTGTGTGCGTGTGTGTGTGTGTGTGAATCTCCCTCAATCCAGCTTTTTCCTGGAACCCCCCCCCATTCACCCAAGGGTCTTCTGAGATAACTAACAGGAGGTTTGATAATGAACTAGAAGTGGAAATACAAAGCTGAGCAGAGAGGAGAACAGACTCTGTGCATGTCTACTCAGAAGTAAGTCTTTGTTCAGTCGTTCAGTCGTGTCCGACTCTTCATGACCCCATGGACCATAGCACGCCAGGCCTTCCTGTCCTGCGCTCCCTCCCGGAGCGTGCGCAAGTTCATATTCATTGCATCGGTGATGCTGTCTAGCCATCTCATCCTCTGCCGTCCCCTTCTCCTTTGCCTTCAGTCTTTCCCAGCATCAGGGTCTTTTCCAGAGAGTTTTCTCTTCGCATTAGGTGGCCAAAATATTTGAGCTTCAGCTTCAGTATCTGTCCTTCCTACTCCTACACATGTCAGCACCCCACTTGCCCGCAACTCAGCTTTGTATTTTTTTACAAAGTAGTGCAGAGCGGAGCCAGCCAGGTAGGATTCCAGGGGGAGGGACGGAGCTCCTCCCCCCACACCGCGAATCACATCCACAAAAAGGTACTTGTGTATATCCCTACTCCCAACTTCTCGAAAAATTCCACTAACGCTGCGTCCGAAAAATTCTGCAAATTACTTGGGAGGACAGACGGACTAATGTGAGCATACTGGAAGAAGCAAAGACCACCAGCATTGAAACAATGATTCTCCAACCTCGACTTCGCTGGATCGGCCATGTTGTTCGAATGCCTGATTATCGTCTTCCAAAGCAGTTATTCTATTCCCAGCTTACAATGGAAAACAGATATTCTCTGATATCCCTAGGTGCTATAGACTCTGAAGAAGCACGAGTACAGAGCGAAAGGGAGAAACGAGCTCAGCGGAAGGCATGTCAAGCAAACCCTCACTGTGACCGCCTTCCAGCTGGAAACCTATGTCCTCGCTGTGGGAGGCTGTGTAGATCCAGAATCGGCCTTCATAGCCACCTGCAGACCCACTGCTAGAGATTAATGTGTCGATTGACCTATCTTCTATGAATGTCTAATCCTTCTAAAGAGTTATCCATATAGACTCTATCTTTGGAAGGCAACCTTACTGGGTCACGAGTGATCGCCATGATGATGATGAGTAACCTATGGCTGCGAGAGCCGGACCATAAGGAAGGCTGAGCGAAGGAAGATAGATGCTTTTGAACTGTGGTGCTGGAGGAAAATCCTGAGAGTGCCTTGGACTGCAAGAAGATCAAACCAGTCCATACTGCAGGAAATAAAGCCAGACTGCTCACTTGAGGGAATGATATTAAACACGAAACTGAAGTGCTTTGGCCACATCATGAGAAGACAGAATGCCCTGGAGAAGATGCTGATGCTAGGGAAAGTGGAAGGCAAAAGGAAGAGGGGCCGACCAAGGGCAAGATGGATGGATGCTATTCTGGAGGTTAATGGACTCGACCTTGGGGGAGCTGAGGGTGGCGAGGGCTGACAGGAAACTCTGGCATGGGCTGGTCCATGAAGTCACGAAGAGTCGGAAGCGACTGAACGAATAAACAACAAACAGTTAAAAGTAACCCAGTCAAAGTTTATTCATTGCTGAGAAAGGAAGTCTCAAGCTGTTACATTTAACAAAATGACCTTTATATACAGTAATCCACACATTACCAACATGCCTAGACATCAAATGCTTACTGGTAACAGAACGTTTCCTGCCAACCTAGCAGTTCGAAAGCAAGAAATTGCAAGTAGATAAATAGGTACCACCTCGGAGGGAAAGGTAACAGCGTTCCGTGCACCTCGGTGTTCAGTCATGCCGGCCACATGACCACGGAAGCGTCTTTGGACAGCGCTGCTCTTTGGCTTAGAAACGGGGATGAGCACCGCACCCTAGAGTCGGACACGACTGGTTGGGGACACCTTTACCTTTACCTTTTTAACAGAAAGTAGGTGAACCATGAGTCCCAGCATACCTTGTGCCACTGCACCAATTCCACCCCTCCAGCCCCCAGAGAAGAAGCTTTGTGGCCCAGCCAGGATGATTCCACCCCCGCCTCAAGAAGCTTGCATATACAGGCAATCCCTCAGCTTTGGGAGTCAACAAAGCTCTGGCCAGCCTTGAATCCCTCAACATCTGAAACCAGCCCAGACACAGGAGGCAGACAGAGTGTTTCGTCCTGCGTCCTGCAACAAACATCGACAGGTTTGATATCGGCAACTGTGTTAAGGGTTGTGAGTGATGTGACACCTTCCTTTTCGAGTGTGAATTGTCAACTCTTTGCTGCCATGGCAGAAAGTTTTCACTACCACCACCCTTGGTTCCCATTTTCATCTGCAACATTGTCACCGATGGCTCCATTCTGGGCAAGAAATTCCTGAAGGACGTTCGCAAGGACAGCAGTACTCTAGGTTTTGCTTCCTGGTATGCACCCCTCAAGAATGCACAGCCACAAGCTCCCAGTCTGTTTGTGTTGAGAGTGCAAGGCTGACTTTACCATCCAATGAGCACTGTGCAGTAAGATGCACCACCAAGCTATGGCCAGCTGTACATCCTTGACACCAATGAGGCCACTATGGCTCACCTTGAGCGAGCAGAGAACAGCACACTGGGTATTTTTCCCCCATGGGCTAGGCCAGTTCGTGCTGCTGAACGTGCAGTCCAGTGCTATCTGGAGGGCCGCACATTCCCAAACACTTGTATGCATCCGAAGAGATTTCCTTGATCTTGGCTCTTTTGTGTGAGTTTTTTGCATACAGGCCAGGCCAGGCTCACCTTTCCCCCTTGCCAACCAGAAGATGGAACTGCCTGTGTGACTACTCACAAACATGATTTTCCCCAGCTCTGCAGCTTGCCTCGAGGCACTCAGAGAATCCATGAAGTTGCAGCTGTGAAGCTTCCCCTGATCATTATCAAAAACATAGTGATCTATTCTGAGTCTTGCCAAAGCTCAAGAGATGTTTTGCTTCCTGTTTTCCTTGGAGACCAACGATGTCAACATCAGAATGAAAGGCAGCTCCAGGAATGCTCTTGCACCGTGCCTGAGAAGCTTGGTGCATAAAACATCTCCTGTGCTCCCGAGAGCCTGGGCTCAGATTTCGGACAGGCCGAGATGACCATGCCTGTGGTGTAGTTTAGTACACCACCTCCCACTGCTGCCTATGGCCCAGAATTGGATGTTGTTGGAAAGACACTGCAGCCTCTATCTTGCAAGACTTTTCTCACGTCTCCTGATTAGCTGGCTGTGGAGGTGAAAGGACACTCAGAAAGCAGGAACAGCAGGAGGAGGCAGACCCAGAATGATATCATTGCTGCTGCTGCTGTTGCTCCTGCTTCCTTATGCGGCCGGTCAACTGCAGAAGACAGACTGCTTGACCACTCTGAACAAAGAGCAAGAGTTAGGGTCCTATTATTACCAGCCAGGAGACTACCTCATCAGTGGAGTCCTGTCTTCACAGTATTTCATGTGCAACGAACCATACGTTTTCTCTGAATCCCCTTTAACCAGGGTTGTCACGTAAGTGATGCTGATGATGTAATGCTTCCAAACAGGCACTCCGGTTGTCCCCATTTACGGGAGACTGTCCATTTTTTCTGGTATCTCTGGTCATCCCTGATAAATTGCTCTCCTGACTTTTGCCATTCTGTCCTTTTTGAAGAAGAATTCAGAGCTTCATTAAAGAGAAGGCACCATTTAGTTCAGTATGCTCACATATGACTGGATCCATGGGGTTCCCTTGCATTGTTTCAGCCAAAAGAACCAGCAGCCTCTTTGATAGTAGATGTTATGATAAGACACAGGCTGGAGCTGGGGTGGTTCTTTCTTGGGTGTGGTCCAAATGCAAATGTCCGCACAGAGGTTCCCTGTCCAGAATAATTACAGGGCCATAGTTGTGGCCCTTTCTTAAAGCTGAGCACCTTTCTTCCTCCTCCACTACAGTACTTCAATCTGTGGGATTTACTTCTGAAGAAGCCAGGGGTGTGTGTGTGTGTGTGTGTGTGTAACGGGTGTTAGATTCATTCAAGATAAAATACAAAACATAATATCAGGATACAAGGATACAGTTTCTTCAGTTTAGCTCATACAATCAGCTGAGTGCTCATACGCATGATGATTAGAAAATAATTAGCCACCTCTTTGTTGAGATAGCTGACTTTTCCCAGGACAGTGAATGACCAATCTTTCCTCAGAATGCCCTGGGAAGTTAGTCAGCAGAGCATACAGCATACGGCCTCTCAAATCAGAATAAAATTACAATAAAAGAGTCCTTGGGTCAGAGTTGTAGGGACTCCTGCCTTACACAGACACAATCTGCTTTGGAATGGAGTTTCCCAAAACCTCCCCTGAAGTGCTGCTGCTGGTCCAAGATTAAGTCTTGCATGAATGGATGTTTGATGGCCCTGTTTATTCTGAAGAGACATCAAAGAAGAGGGTGAAGTACCAGAACTAGGCAGCATCACATGGGGTCACTGGGAAACAGGTTCTGCTGGGCAGGAGTGTTGTTCCTGTCACTCATTATCATCAAGTCTCTGAATCAAGACTTCAGAAGGCTGTGGTTGCTTCTGCGTTAGAAGAGACTCAAGCAAAACACCAGTTGAGTTCGTTTTGTGTTTTGTGCAAAGATTCCCTATAATGGAGAAAAGGCTTCTGGGATGGCAATGAACCAAAGCTCTTGGTTATCTTTTTGATGATCTGTTCATTTAGGTTATTAGAAATAGGAGAATTAAGAATCTGTATAATGTGTCTCCAAATTTTGTCCATCTTTATCCGTGTATATCAAATATACGGTGGCAGATCATCGGCACCGAGCTACACCTCTTGGCTTATTAATAGGTAGATCTCTTTTTCTCTCCCCCTTCTCACCCCAAATATAACATGGCTTAAGACTATTAACATCCTTCATGCTATTAAGGACTACTTAATATTCCAGAATGGCTGAATGGGTGGTGTGGAAAGTCCTTTCTATTTGAATTTCGGCTTAAAATGGGGTTAAAACCTAGAAATGCCTTATAGTTTTCTGAGGCACAGTATATTCTACACCTTCTTCCTTCCTAAGAGGACAAACTGATTTCCAAGAGATGCTGTACAAACAGGAGAAATGATCTTCCAAAGTAGCCCATGTAACTCAAGTGGGAAAAAAATCCAGACAAAATCTGTCAAACTGCAGGAGCCATTTCTGACCAGTTCTACTTCAAAATTGCCACAGGCCATCCTCAAATACACTTCTCCTCCACTATGAAGATTCAGACTGGTCCACTGAGGCAATTACTTAATATAAGAAATAGAATCTACTCCCCCCCCCAAACTCTGGTTATAAGAGAATACGATACCCCAATTTTCTCCTCCACAACTGGAAAGCCACAGGAGAAAAGGCACTTATCTTTCTAGCCACCCACCTTGCTTCCTTTGGCGGGGGCTTCAGCAGTCAGACTGCTAAAGCTGATCTCAAGTTCTGGGCAAGTGTATATGGGAGGAGATGATCCTTCAGGTAGGAAGGGGGATGCTGGGGGGGCAGATTGAGCATTTGGGGTCACCAAGCTGGGCTGAGGGGCTGTGTTTTTTGGATATCCTGTCTGCGGTGAGCTAAGATGGCAAAAGCAAGTGTCCGTAACCCTCCTTTCAGGGTTCTACAGGTTGTGTGACTACCAACTGGAAAAATGGTCTCCGTTCTAGAAGAGTTGAAGAGTGCTTCGTTTTCAGTTTCCACTTTGATGTGAGTAAAAGTGAGTGGGACACAGCTTTTCTTTGAGGCAACGTTCCCAAGCACTTAACACTTCACATACTGTATACATTATAAGGACTATGTCGGTAATAATAAAATAATTGCTATTTTTATTTTCGCATACTGAAACAGCATGGATAAGAGGGCACAGTTAATCTGACTCCCCCTCCCCATATTACTCACTTTTAAGTCTCTGTGGGTGATATTCAGTAACAAAAGCTGCAAAGCTAAAAGAGAATTGATTTAAAGAGAATTTTGGGGAAAGGAGAGAGTGAAGCTGAACTCAAACCAGAAGTGAAATCCCTTGAAACACATAGAATGATAAAGGCAGGAAGGCGGAGACCCATAGACCCGTGAACGCCCATGCCCACACACACGGGCGCACAGAGAAGACGTGAAATTATCATTTCTTCAAAGCATTTACTTACTTTTAAATACATCAGCCTACTTTACTATCATTTCATTGGCCAGTACATACCCACGACATGTCCCTCCAGACATTTTTTTCCAGTTGATATCCCTGGCAAATTGTGGAACTTTTTTTTTTCCTTTAATGGCTGTGGCCGTTTTCATTTCCCTCTCAAACACCAGAAAACATGACATGATGCAGAAAACAAAATGTAAACAAGGGCTACAATGGCAGCTGATGACTTGAATACACGTTATTTTTTAAAAAAAAATATTCCACCATCCCCCACACAGGAGGAATATTTAGGAAATCATCAATGTTTTAGACTTTTAAAAAATTCATTTTTCTTCTTCAGAAACTCTGATCCAAACACAGTTGCTGAAACATACTCCCCAAGTCACTTTGGACAGAAAAAGGGGTTTGTTTGCTTGCTTGCTTTTTCTCTTCTAGCGCTGTTTCTCTCCCCATAGTTCACCAGTAGACCTGGAAACTTCATGGCATGTAAACGTAACACTTCTTCCGGCACCTGTAATTTTCAATAACATTGGTGAAACCATTCTGAATGATACCCCACCCCTATTATGATTTTACATGACAGAATGATAGTTTTTACTGATAAGCCTTAACAAAAGGCACGTGTGTGTGTTTGTGTGTGTGTGTGTGTGTGTGTGAGAGAGAGAGAGAGAGAGAGAGATTACCTATCTAAATATAGACAGACAGATAGACAGACAGACAGACACATATATCCTTGATCCTTGCAATCTTCCAACATCCCCTCTCAAGGAATGTGGTACAAATATCTCCATTTTCCCTTTCATCAGGTAGATGGATACCCAATTGCTTTGCAACACAGGTATGCTTGCTGCCCCCCATGAATGTCCAAAGCACTATGTGATGATCGGCTCTTCTGGGATTGAAAACACATGAAAAAGAATTTGGGGGTATAAAAGAAAGAACCTGAGATATGTTTTCATTCAGTGGAGAACGACAGCACGAGGCAGTGCATTTAATTTTTGTTTATTTTTTGCAGTTTCCACACTACAAAGCACTGGCACATCCTGTCCTTCATGTTTGCTGTTCAGGAGATCAACCGGAACCCCAGGCTCTTGCCCAATGTCACCCTGGGCTACAACATCTACAAGTCCTTCTTCGACGGAAGAGCCACCTCCTACGCCATGCTGCAGCTCCTTGCTGGGGGCGAAAGCAACATTCCACATTACAGCTGCGGGAGGAAGAATCACCTGCTGGCCGTTCTTGAAGGGGCTGAATCAGACCTCTCCCTCCACATTTCCTCCATGTCGAGCAACTACAGAATCCCACAGGTGTGAATGGGGAGCGGAAAGGAGGCCAGGTGCATAGAAAGGGGAGCAGAGCACTGCTTGGGCTCAGCTCTCGCTCTTCAGTCCCTGTGCCTCCTGGGCATCATGGTTGTCTGGAGAGTGTGGAGGTGAGTCATGGCAGTGGTGGAGCTCTGGGATGGGAGGCTGCGCATCCCTGGGGGCACGGATGGCAGGAGACCACAGAAGCTGTACTATACAGCTTTCCATATGATCCCCAGCCCAGTTCCTGCCCCTTCCCGAAGCCACACATAGAGACGTGAAAACGTCCATCTAAGGCAAAGTGCAACACAGAGGGAATCCCCTTCTTTGCGCTGGTTCTGCCCTGCATTGGATCGGAGGTTGCCTCTGACTTCAGTGGAGGTCTGAGTGCCCATCTATCTGTATAGGATTGCACCTTTAATCATGTCTTGAAAGGCTCTCGGATGCAGATGTTGCAGAAAACAGTCGTGGTTGACAGGAACGAGAACCCTCCCCAGCAGTTCTTGCAGCCCCCACATGACCACTGCCATGATTCTGCCCCAGAAGTTATGATGTCACCCATCTCTCTCTTGAAGGCATGGCCCTGTAGGGCATTTATTATTCCTTTATTTATTTCTGAATTCTGTTCTGTATTTATTCATTTACATTTATATTTGACTCCACGTCTACACAGATTCCGGAGTGGTGAACAATATTTATTTATTTATTTGTTTGTTTGTTTGTTTCATTTCATTTCTATACCACTCAATAGCCGAAGCTCTCTGGGCAGTTCACAAAAATTAAAACCAAACAGCACACAATAAAAAAATTTAAAATATATAGAACATTAAAACCACAATATAACAATACAACCACAATAAAACCTAGCAGCAGTGCAGGAGTATAAAATACAGATTTAAAACAGCAAAGCTAAAAGTTTAGAAAGCTAAAATGCTAAATTGCCTGGGAAAATAAAAAGGTCTTCACCTGGCGCCGAAAGGAATACAATGTAGGTGCCAGGCGAACCTCACCAGGGAGCTCATTCCAGAGCCGGGGTGCCACAGCAGAAAAAGCCCTCCTCCTAGTAGCCACCCGCCTCACTTCCTTTGGCAGGGGCTTACAGAGGAGGGCCGCTGAGGATGATCTTAAGGTCATATGGGAGGAGGCAATAAAAGATACAAGATAAGGTAAAAGAATAAACCTCCATGTTAAAAATTATTTTTTAAAGAAGATAGAGAGGGAGAAAGAAAAATATTTTCAATAGAACTGGATTGTATTGGTGCTCTGGCAGGTATCCTGTTCCAAAGTTGTTCAGCTCTTTGTACACTAGTAAAAAATGTATGTATGTATGTATTTTATATCCTGCCCTTTTTCCTCTTCATGGAACCCAACACAGGGTACATAATCGTCCTTCCTTTGTAGCCAAAAATATTTGACCTTCATCCAGAAAACAAACTGAGACTAAACTACCGTCTCTGACTTTACTTTGCTCCATAGATCAGTTATGGCATTGCTACTCCTGTTTCTAATGACAAAAGTCAGTTCCCTTTTGTCTACCGCATGGCCCCAAAGGAGGAAGCCCAGTACTCGGGGATCGTCCAGCTGCTCCTGTTTTTCCGATGGACGTGGGTCGGTCTCTTTGCTCCAGACACTGAGAATGGGGAGCGGTTCCTGGGTGCCTTGACACCCCTGATGATCAGCAGTGGAATTTGTGTCGCTTCCTCCAAAAGGCTACCACGAAATATCATACATCAAATATTCCACATCAACCTTTCTTTCTTGGGGAAAGAAGTGAAGGTAATTGTTTACTATGCGGACTCCCACTATGGCTGTTTTCCATTGATTTTTATTCAAAAAACACTTGAAAAGACCCCAACTGGGGCAAAACTCTGGATCACACCAGCTTTTCCGGACATTGACATCAACTTGTCTTTTGCACCTTCTTTCTTCCATTTCCTCCACGGTTCTTTGTCCTTCAGAATGAAGACTAAATTAATGACAAAATATGATTACTATGAGCCATACTCCTCTTCTCTGGAACAGTTTTGGGATGAAACTTTTAAGTGTTCAAGTTCAATGCATGTTTTGTCCATGAAAATTTGGACAGGTTGCAGAGAGAAAGAGAAACAGGCGACGCTGCCCCAGGAGGAGATTGAGAGAGCCCTGTCTCAGGACAGCTACGTTACTTATAGCAGCATCCAAGCTGTGGCCCATGCCTTACATGCTGCATATTTACCCCGACCCAAGCGGACGTTGATGCTGGTTGGAGGAGAAAGGCGGGACTGTCAAATGCTGCAGCCCTGGCAGGTATTCCCTTTTCCTTGGGCAACACCTCCATAAAGACTCATGATGAAGATAACCAAACATATGTTAGAGCAGATAATTGTTCGTCCTGCATGGCAGTGCAGGCAGCCAGTAGACCCTGTTTCCTGCCACCGTTACATGCTCAAGTAGCTTCCCTCCTCCAAAAATCCCTTACAAATGAAGCCCCAGGCCCATTGAGAACCAGTTGTTGTTTTTTTGGGAAGCACCATCACGATACCCTGCAGTCAACCTAATGTTTTTGTTTTAGAAGATCCAGTGGGATCCATTTCTTTGATCGCGGTCTCATGAAGTGCACAGGGAGTTTGCAGCAATGTGCCCGATTGCATGCCCTCCGAATAAAAGCTAGCTGTGGAGGATGGGGTATGACCAGGTGGGTGCAGCCTGTGGTCAACAGGGATGTCACAAGCACCCACCTTCATCTGAGAGGCCAACAGACTCCCCCCACCCAGCCCCTTTGACCCCGCTCACTGAGCCATGTGGCGCTGACAGGAGGGGTGTGCAAAACCCCGCTTACCTGGCACCGCCGGGTTCCATAGGTGGGGGGAGGTGATCCGTTCCTCCCCCTGGAATCCTCGATGAGGGGGAGGTGATCCATTCTTCCTCCCAGAGTCCTGCCCGGTTGGCTCCGCTCCGCGGCCAGCCGGGACAACCTACAGCGGGGCCTCCAACCGCTGCTGGGCTGGTGCGGATGCAAATGGCGTCCTGCGTAGGGGACAATATTTGCGTCCCTACGCAAGGCCGTGATAGGCTACGTAAATATTTACATAGCCTATCACAGCTAAAGCAGGGACGCAAATGGCATAGGCGACGCCATTAGCGTCCCTGCTTTAGCCATGATAGGCTACATCAATATTTACGTATGTTATCATGGCTAAAGCGGGTACGGAAATGGTGTAGGGGACAACATTCGCGTCCCTGCTTTAGCCGTGATAGGCTACGTAAATATATACATTCCCTATCACGGGCTGGCATAGTGACACAAATGTCGGCCGCTATGATGGCCGCCATTTGTGTCCACAGCAGCCCGCCAGTGGCTGGAGGCGCTGGAGCTGCGGCCAGGTCGCCTCTGTTTCGTGGGGCTTTTGCGAGGCAGAGGGGCGGGGGGCTCCGTTCCACCATGGATTCCAGGGGGCCGAATTTACTGGAATTTGGCCCCCCTGGGATCCGTGGCAGAATTCTCTAACATCCCTAGCTGACAGTGCTGGCCGCTGAGCAGCTGGGAACAGCACCGAGTTCTCACCCTCCCAACCACTCTCACTCTCTCCTCCTTGCAAGGAGGAGATGGCATGTGTGGCTGGGCTATATACAGCACTGAGCCCTCATCTTCCCCTGTCAGCTGTCAAGGAAGCCCTTCCCTGCTGGCATTGTCTGGATGAGGCCTCAGCACACCACCCTCTCTAGCCATCTTCTCCTTGCAAAGAGACGATGGCTGGCTTGCTGGGCCCATGTGCACTGAGGACTCCAGCAGTTAACCCCTGTGGAGGCGGGTGGGGCAGCTCTCTTGGATGACCTTGCAAGGCAAGCTGGGAGGCTGGGCGGGGGGCTCTTGGACCTCTCCCATGGCTTGGACAGAGGTGAGTCCATCCATCCATTCTGATGCCTTCTGAAGCACAGACAACCCATCTCCACAATGTAGCAACTTGCAAAAGATATGGGAGGGGGAGAGGAGGGGGAGGCGGGAGGAGGAAATGGTGAGCCTTGGCGAATGGCATCTCCAATTGCCCAATTAGGGCAGAGTGTAACCCAGCAGTCTCCAATCAGTGACAGTGGTGGAGGAGCGGGGCAGTATTGGAGTGGATACATTGGAGAGATCAGTCTGCTTTCATTTCAGTGTGTGTGTGTGTGTGCGTGTGTGTGTGTGAGAGAGAGAGAGAGAGAGAGACAGAGAGGGAGAGGGAGAGGGAGAGAGCGAGCACTGATTAGGTAGTGGTTTTGGTTTACCGAGTGTTGTTAGGGAGATTTGACTAAATCTATATGGGGTGTGTGTGCTTGTGCTTTCTTCTTCCTTCCCAATCAAACTTTTCTTTTCTTTTCTTCTTTTCTTCTTTCTTCTTTCTTTCTTTCTTTCTTTCTTTCTTTCTTTCTTTGATCCTTTATTTAAAAAACCTAACACTCGAAAAGTATGGAGGTTGAGTTTCCCTCTTTCTGTTCCTGGTTCTTTGTCTCTCCCCTCCCCCTTCTCTAATAGGTTTTACACTTCATTCTTTTCTTCACTGTTTATTTTAAAAAGGAGAAATACAATAAAAACTACTTTCCTTTTCCTTCCCTTGCCTCTTTCTTTCACTTCCATGACACCCTTCTCAATTCTCAACCATTTGTTTGCCTATACTTTCATTCTGTCTAGATTTACACACACAGTCACACACACACCACTACTCTCCTGTCCTTTTTCTTGGCTCTCCTCCACCTGCCTCCACACTTCTCCATTCCTGTATTCCTTCTGTTCCCATTTTTGATCACATTTCCTTTAAACAACAGCAAGAACAACAACAGTTGAAAACCCCGTCATCTTCTGTTGTCCTCCTGCCTTGCTTGTAGGCAGTCCAGCATTTCCTTTCTTTTGATCTTGTAGGCAGAGGCATGGGTGGACGAGGTGGGGCTGGGATTTCCAGCCCTGGTTGGCAGTTAGGCTCTCTCCCGGTCCAGATCGTGAGTGCTGGTGTAGTGGGGCAGCTGAATGCAGAGGCAAGTTGCAGTGCTCAGAGGTCACTGACTGAGGAGACACTTCAAGGAAACCTACAGCAGAATTAGGGACAGTGACCTCCTCCACTCCAACAACTAACTTCTCCGATTATTATCCCTCCTGAGTTTGGTTTGTAATTCTGAGAAAAGCACATTTTGGCAGTGCGTAGTGCAACAACTCCTTTGCCACACTGTCTGAAATTTGGCAGGTGGAATCCCCTCCATGGGGGATGCCAGGTCCCCAAATGTCATGTGTTTAGCACAAAAACTGTAAACCTGACAGCCATTTCTATTTTTCAATGCCAGTCAATGAGAACATGTCATATCAGAATGATTCAGATATCCATTCCAAATCTTGCTTTGGATTGGGGTCTGAAGAGAAGTGGATGGGGTCAGAATCAGCCTGAAGCAAAGCAGGGCTGCTTCAAAAGGCCCGAAGTTGCATCCAAACCGTGATGGGGACTCTGTTCACAGCCCTGGTTTTGGAGAACCGCTGCCAGTCCTAATACCCCCCTTTGGTAGTGGTCTCAAGAGGGAGCTAGAGAAGACTCTTACGAGTCCCCTGGACTGCAAGGAGGTCAGATCAGTCCATCCGAAAGGAAATCAACCCTGAGTGCTCATTGTTAGGACAGATAATGAAGCTGAAGCTCAAATATTTTAGCCACCTAATGCAAAGAGAAAACTCTCTGGAAAAGACCCTGATGCTGGGAAAGATTGAAGGCAAAAGGAAAAGGGGACAGGAGAGGATGAGATGCCTAGATAGCATCACCGATGCAATGAATATGAATTTGAGCACATTCTGGGAGAGAGCGGAGGACAGGAAGGCCTGGTGTGCTATGGTCCATGGGGTCATGAAGAGTCGGACATGACTGAACGACTGAACAACAACAACTCAAGAGGGAGGGCGTTGGTAGCCCAGCTACAGTTCCTAATTGTCTAGCTCCTTTCCATTTGGATTACCTCTCTGGTTATGTGACTGAATCAGTCTTGGTCTCATGAAGGATGACCATTGAAAGAAACAAGGGGAAATCCATGCTGTTGATTCTACTTGATCTCACATCTCCTTTGATATTTCTGTTTCCTGTTTCCTACCTGAGCAGTGCAGAGGAAGCTGCTCCAGCTGGTCTCGGGACTACAGAAGCAAGCAAGCTCCCAGAGTGGGCGCCATCACAGCAAGCGAACAGGGAGAGCACAGTTGGCCAGGGGAGTTGCAGGAGAAGAGGTGATGAAGGCAAAGCAGTGAGTGGGCTGGAGTAAGCCCAAGGGGCTGTCCTTTCCCTTCTGAATCTACGTGTGCTCACCGTGTGCTCCTGAGAGCTCCAATTGAATTGAAGGGTTGTGGCCGGAGTGATCCCTGCAGCTGTGTGGGCAGAAAGTTTCAGTCTTTGTCCCACCTCCCAGGTAAGCAGAGCAGAGGAGGCTACTCCAGCTGGTCTAGGGACTATGCAAGGAAGCAAGCCCCCAAAGAGTGAGATATCAGAGGGAGTGAACAGGGAGAGAAAACAAGAGTTGGCCAGGGGAGATCGGCAGGGGAGTTCAAGGGGGAGGCAGCTAATGATGGTTTTTTTGATTTTTTTTTTAAATCCTTTTCTTGTAACACACACTTCCATACCAGCGGGGCTGTGTTTTTAACTTCCAGTGAATAGAGGACAAAGCACAGGCAATTTCAGTACAATCAGAAAACGAGAAACATAAAGCTATGGATGGCAGAGAATTCCACCACGGATTTCAGTGAGGCCGAATGCACTGTCATTCTGCCCCCCGAAATCCGTGGCGGAATGGCCTGACCCCCGCCCCCCCATGGATGCCCCCCGGGGAGAAGCTTACCTTGGGCGGATGTTCCGGATGGCGGCGGGTCCGGCGGCAGCTGGTGTTTCGACCAGCTGCCACGGCTGCTATTTCCATCTTGGCCTTTGCCATCATAGGCTACATAAGTATTTATGTAGACTATCACGGTAAGCCAAGCAAAACACACACACACACAAATGGCATACGCAAATGGCAGCGGCGACGGCGGCCGCCATTTGTGTTCCCCATTTTTCGCCGTTTTATCCTACGTAAATATTTATGAAGGCAATTACGGAAAAAAAAGGGAACCGCAAATAGCGTAGTGGGCACTATTTGCATTCTTTTTTCCCCCGCCATTTTATCCTACATAAATATTTACTTAGGCTTTTTTGGTGAAAAAAAAAGAAATGCAAACAGTGCCCGCTACGCTATTTGTGGTTCCCTTTTTTTCGCCGTAATTGCCTACATAAATATTTATGCAGAATAAAATGGCGAAAAATAGGGAACGCAAATGGCGGCTGCTGTAGCCACCACCATTTGTATACTCCATTGGGGGGGGGGGCATGCCGTGATAGGCTACATAAATACTTTCGTAGCCTATCACGGCAGCCTGGAAGGACACAAATGGCAGCCACTACGGCGGCCACCATTTGCCTCCACAGCAGCCTGTCCGTGGCCGGAACTCCAGCTGCAGACAGCCCTGGCCGGCTGCTCCATGGAGCCGCCACGGAGCAGAGCCAGCTGGGCAGGATTCTGGAGGGGTCAACCAGATTGACTCCCCCCCTCATCGAGGATTCTGGGGGGAGTGACGGAGCACCTCCCCCCCACTGCCGATCAATTCTGTGAAAAGGTAAGTGACTTTTGTACATCCCTACATAAAGCTAGAAGAGCAACAGCAAGCTGAGGCAGAATAGGAAACTGCTGAGGCGAGGAAAAATGAAGTAAAGGATACTCCTTGGAAAAGGGTGACAATTAGGAGCAGAACAACTAGAAGCCACTCTAGACCAGTGGAAGCACTGGAACTATGGAATCATTTCCAGGTACTTGAGGATGAGACTGCAGGACACCATGCAGAGGAGGAATAACAGGGGACCCTGTATGAGCCTCTTGCATGAGAACAAGCAAGAGGCTGAAGGTCAGTCAAACAGAGGCGATGAAAGCAAGGCTTACAACAGGAAGAAGAGATGACTAGTAGTAGTGGGAGACACCCTGCTGTGTGGGATCAAAACCTAAGTATGTCATGAAGACCCATGGACTCACCAGGTAAGCTGTCTCCCAGGAGGATGGACTAGAGATGTGTCTGAAGGCTTCCCTATGCTCACAAAACCCAATGACAGGTATCCCTTTCTTCTCATCTATGTGGGAACAAATGACACCAACAAGCAGAGCTACAAAGAAATCACATCAGATTTTGAAGCTTTGGGAAGGAAACTCAAGAACTTTGGGGCCCAGGTAGTTTTCTCATCCATCCTTCCAGTAGTTGGAAGAGGGATAAAAAGGGAAAGAAAAATAATCCAGGTGAATGACAGGCTATGAAGGTGGTCCTGGCATGAGAAATTTGGAGTCCAGGACCGCGGGCTATATTTCCTGGAAGATGGACTAGTGGCAAAGGCCCATCAGGTGGATCCACAGTTGGATATAGAATCGGACTCAAGGAGTGCTTATTAATGGGACCTTCTCAAACTGGGGAGAGGTATCGAGTGAGGTACCACAGGGCTCAGTCCCAGGCCAAGTACTCTTCCACATTCTAATTAATGAGTTGGATGACGAGATGCAGGGAATGCTGATCAAATGTGCAGATGATACAAAATTGGGCAGGATAGCTAATACCATGGAAGTAGGGGTGGACGAAAGTCACTTACCTTTTCTCGCAGCTTGTTCGCGGTGGGGGGGAGCGCTTCGCTGCTCCCCCCGCGAACTTCAGGCCGGGGGGGGAGGCTTCCCACCTCGCCCGGCTGAAATTCAGGCCGGGGAGGAGGCGCCTCGCCTCACCCAGCTGCGAACGCGGAAGTAAAAAAAAAAAAAAAAACGCCCCCTGATAGGCTACGTGACGATTCACGTAGCCTATCACGGCTAGATCTGCAAAGTCAGCTGTGATAGGCTACGTGAATCGTCACGTAGCCTATCACGGGTGACTTTAAAAAAAAAAAAGCGCGTACGCGAATGGCAGCCCCCATAGGGAGCCGCCATTCGCGTTCCTTATTTAGTTGCTGTAGTCTACGTAAATGTTTACATAGACTACGGCGAAAATAAGGGCAACGCAAATAGCGTTGCCCTTATTTTCGCCGTAGTCTACGTAAACATTTACGTGGACTACAGCGACCAAATAAGGAATGGGAATGGCGGCTCCCTATGGGGGCCGCCATTATCCGTACACACTTTTTTTTCCTTTTTTTTTAAGTCACCCGTGATAGGCTACGTGACGATTCACGTAGCCTATCACGGCTGACTTTGCAAATCTAGCCGTGATAGGCTACGTGAATCGTCACGTAGCCTATCAGGGGACGTTTTTTTTTCTTTTTCTTTTATTGCAATGGCGGGGGCGGCAGCCGTTCGAAAGACCGGCTGCCGCTCCCGCCCCGCTCGAACACCCGACGAACCGCCAGCCGGACCCGCCGCCGGGAGGGACATTCAGGGAAGGTAAGTCCTGTCCCGGGGGGGCGGGGGGCGAGGGGGGCAGAGGATTTCTCCCCGAAACTTGTTCGGGGGGCCGAACACGTTGGCGCTCGGCACCCCGAAGTTTCGGGGAGAAATTCTCCGCCATCCCTACATGGAAGACAGTTACAGAATTCAAAGTGATCTTGAGAGACTGGAGTGCTGGGCAGAAAACAACAGAATGACATGTAGTAGGGATAAATGCCAAGTTCTGCACCAAGGAAAAAGAACCCAAATGCACAGTTACAAGAGGGGAATACTTGGCTCCAAAGGACAACAAGCAAAAAGGATCTTGTAATTTTTGTTGATCACAAGCTGAATTCCAAATCACATGAAGTACAAGTTGCCCTCTACTCCGCACTGGTTAGGCCTCATCTGGAGTACTGTGTCCAGTTCTGGGCACCACACTTTAAGAAGGATGCAGACAAACTGGAGAGGGTTCAGAGGAGGGCAGGAAAGATCATCAGGTGACTGGAAACAAAGCCCTAATAGGAGAGACTGAAAGAACTGGGAATGTTTAGCCTTGGGAAGAGAAGACTGAGGGGATTAGGGATGGCGGTGAATTTCTCCCCGAAACTTCGGGGTGCTGAGTGCCAACGTGTTCGGCCCCCCGAACAAGTTTCGGGAAGAAATTCTCCGCCCCCCCCCGCACCCCCCCCCGGGACAGGACTTACCTTTGCCGAATGTCCCTCCTGGCGGCGGGTCCGGCCGGCGGTTCGTCGGGTCTTCGTCAGGGGCGGGGGCGGCAGCCGATCTTTCGACCGGCTGCCGCCGCCATTGCAATAAAAGAAAAAAAAAACACCCCCGTGATAGGCTACGTGACAATTAACGTAGCCTATCATGGCTAGATTTGCAAAGTCAGCCATGATAGGCTACGTCAATCGTCACGTAGACTATCACGAGTGACTTTAAAAAAAAAAATGCGCGTACGGATAATGGCGGCCCCCATAGGGAGCTGCCATTCCCGTTCCTTTTTTGGTTGCTGTAGTCTACGTAAAGATTTACGTAGACTACGGCGAAAATAAGGGCAACGCTATTTGTGAGCATGGACTGTTTTGTGAGCATCCTATCTTCTGTGGCATGAAGCAGCTCCTGGCATTCACTCCTGGTGGCCTCTCCAGGGTCCAAAATAGCACTTGGCCATAGAGAAGGCCCATGGTAGTTAGAGCATTGCCCACAGTGGAAGAGATTCTATCCAGCAGACTCTATGGTCATGGCCTGGAAGTCCTCTGGAACCTGTTGAAACCCTGGGGAGCCCGCCAGATGACACGATAAGTCACCTCAGGCACCTTAACACTTTTACAGAGGGGTGGTTAGTCGGGGTGTCTTACTAAGCATGGCAAATGTGGTTTTCTGCCCCACATGACACGCTTAGCCACCAAGGTGAGCAGAGATTCCTTAAACATTATGGCTTAGCATGATGTCTGAACATGCCTGGTATCTTCATTATGAGTAGGAATGGGCAGGATTTGTTTTAAAATCTCTGCATATGATCTGGCATCTTTACTTCTGCCATCTGTTCATTGATGGGATGCACTTTTTTGTACGAGCATTTTGGTCATGTGCCAAGGCGCACTTTGTACTAATGTGCACTTGCACCTCCCCCCCCCCGTAAAACAACAACAAAAAGTCCTGCAGGTTTCCCTAATCTGTGCAACTTGGGAAAAGCCCTCTCTTAAATATGATCACTTTTGAATTGATTGCGGATCATTCTGACAACTCTAGTTGTGACTGTGAACAGCCAAAGAATGGCATTGTGAGCCCGGATGGGATGTGCACTGAACATGGAAGTTCACAGCTCAAAGTGATGAGGCCTAAGACATGGCCTACATTTTCATGATTTCTAAATCCAGGCTGTTTTCTCTGTCATCCTAGCTTCACACTTCCTTACGAGACATCCAGTTTTCTAATGCTTCCATGGGCGGACTGTATCTGGATAAGACTGGGGAACTGGCAGCTGACTTTGATATCGTGAATTGGGTCATGTTTCCCAATGAGTCTCGTGCTAGAGTGACGATTGGGAGTGTGGAGAGACAGGCCTCTGCAGACATGAAACTCACCATTAAGCGGGAAGCCATTGCATGGCCCAGCAAGTTTAATGAGGTAGGGGAAAGGATTTGCGTCCTATGATTGGCTTGTGACATCTCTTAAGCTCTAAGAATATCCACCCTGTCTTGTGTTTCCCACCCCCACCCCCAGCTTCTAAATATTTTTTTTTATTTATTTCATTTTATTTCTATACCGCCCAATAGCCGAAGCTCTCTGGGTGGTTCACAAAAATTAAAACCAAACAGCCCGCAATAAAACAATTTTAAATATATAGAACATCCAAACCACAATATAACAATACAACCACAATAAAACCTAGCAGCGGTGTAGGAATTTAAAATACAGGTTTAAAACAGCAAAGCTAAAAGTCTAGAAAGCTAAAATGCTAAAATGCCTGGGAAAATAAAAAGGTCTTCACCTAGCGCTGAAAGGAATACAATGTAGGTGCCAGGCAAACCTCACTAGGGAGCTCATTCCACAGCCGGGGGGCTACAGCAGAAAAAGCCCTCCTCCTAGTAGTCACCTATTCCTCCTTAGAGCACAACCAATAGAGCCAGAAAGTGGGATCTTACAAGCTTCTCTCTTAGATGCCTCCTTCTACCCATGAGCAATGCCTCTCCCCTCCTCTCTCACACCAACGGGCTGACACATTCACAAGAGTAGGGGGGCTTCTCCCTTACCCAACAGGTGCTCAAAACATTTAGCCTGGGAATCTAATTGACCTGGGACGGGGTTGGGAGAGTCACCCAACCCTACTGTGATACTCAGGACAACTCACCGTCAGCTCTGTGGAGTTCAGATTTTCTGCTCACAAACCAACTCACTACATATGCCAGTGCTAGAATATTTTGATTTGTTTATTTATTCCATTTCTATACTGCCCAATGGCCAAAGCTCTCTGGGTGGTTCACAGAAATTAAAACTACAAAGCGCAGCATGAAACAATGCAAAATATGAAAGCTTGAAACCACAACAGAACACTACAACCAGAATGAAACCTTTCAGCAATGCAGAGATTTTACAATACAGATTTAAAACACTGAAGCTAAAAGACTAGGAAGCTGAAACGCTGAAATACTGGGAGAATAAAAAGGTCCCAGGAGGAATACAACGTAGGTAGGTGCCAGGCAAACCTCCCTAGGGAGCTCATTCCACAGCTGGGGAGCCACCACAGAAAGGGCTCTCTTCGCGCCAGCCACCGGCCTCACTTCATTGGCAGGGGCGCACGGAGAATGGCCTCTGAGGATGATCTCAGGGTCTGGAAGGAGGTGATCCTTCAGATAGCCTGACCCCAAGCCGTTAAGGGCTTTAAATGTTACTACCAGCACTTGAATCGGGGCTGGAAATGGACTGGCGGTCAGTGCAGCTGGAAAAGTACTGGCGTAATATGATCTCACATGCCACTCCCTGTTAACAATCTTGCTGCCCTGTTTCAGACCAACTGAAGTTTCTGGACTGCTTTCAAAGGCAGCCCCACGTATAATGCATTGCAGTAATCCAGGCGAGAGGTTATTCATGACAAATTCTGAGTGACTTTATCTTCAAATTGCTGTGCAAACCCATCACAGCATGCAACCGAGAGTCCCACAGTTGTCTTTCCCTGGCCCAGAATGTAACAGGCCACAAACCACTCAGAAAAGCTCCGCCGGACGACACTGAGAGGATGCAATGCTGGTGGAAAAGCACTGCCTCTTTGCCACCCTCACCGCCACAGAGTAGGCTCGATAGTGAGCTCTTACCTGTGTTTGGTCAGACTCAGCACGAGTTTTCCTGCATCTGCATTCTAGCCGTCTCCTCGCTTGCTTCATTGCCCTCAGCTCAGGCGTATACCAAGTAGGGATGTACGAAATGACTCACCTGTTCCATTTCATTTCATTTCATTTCATATTTTGCCGGCCAGCTCTACTCCTCGGCGACTCCGTGGAGCCGCCGGCCGGGGCTGCCCGCAGCGACATCTGGCCTCTTCTCGCCTGCGCAGGGATGAAAATGGCGGCTGCCGTAGCCGCCGCCATTTGCATCCCATTTTTTTGCCATGATAGGATACATAAATATTTACGTAGCCTATCATGGCATCCCTGAGTTAGCCGTGACAGGCTATGTAAGTATTTACATAGCCTATCACAGGAAAAATGGTGAAGCGAATGGCACCATTCGCAAAACAGCGTGAACGGCACCAGGTAGGTGCTCCGTTTCACGCGCCTTTCGCGGGGTGGTGGGCCGGGGAGAGCTTGATTCCGCCATGAATTTTGGGGGGCCGAATGCACTGGCATTCAGCCTCACTGACATTCATGGCGGAATTCTCTGCCATCCCTAATACCAAGGAGCTGGCCGGGCTCTGCTCGGAGGGAGAGGGTGCTTGGGCACGATTGTGTCAACTGCCCGAGTCATCTCTGCATTCCCCAGAGTGACCTGGGCTTTGACAGGAGCACCAGCCATACCAGCAGAAACCCCCTCTGGAATCCATAGGAATCCATTAGCCTCTGGGGGCAGACCATTTTAATAGGTCCCCCACCCTTGCAGAGGGGAAAGGCTGCCAGGAGTTTAAACCTCAACAGGAAGTGATCTGACCATGACAAATCGACAGATGTTAATTCCTCCACATTCAGATCACCATCCTCCTGCCCAGTCAAGACAACCAGATCAAGTGTGTGTCCTTTTATATGCATTGGGCCGATGACATATTGGGACAGCCCCATGGTTGTCATGGCGGCCATGAAGTCTGGAGTCGCCACAGATACAGCGGCCTTGGCATGGAAGTTGAGATCCCCCTGGACCATCACCTGAGGGGTCCTCAACAGCAACTCCGAGACCACCTCCATCAGCTCAGGCAGGGAGTCTGATGGGCGCCGGGGTGGGTGGTACACCAACAGAATCCCTAATCTGTCCTGCGTACCCAACACAAGATAAAGACACTTAAGATCTGCACTCGAATGAGCAGGAAGCCTAGAGAGGGAGATTGAATTCCTATAGACCAGGGCAACCCCCCCTCCCCGACCCTCGAGTCGGTGTTGGTGCTTCACTGAGTAGCCAGGAGGGCACAGCTGGGAGAGAGTGACCCCTCCCAGTTCCCCCACCCTGGGCTCAGTAATACATACCAGGGCAGCCCCCTCATCCACAATCAAATCATGGATGAGGGAGATTTTATTTGGGGCCCACCAGGCATTCAGCATCAGCACCACCAGACCCGAGGGCAGACTGGTAAGGCCATCAGGAACCATCAGGCTGGGGGAAGAACCAGAAGAGGGGACAGCTGTAAGGTGTCTAACCCCTCTACTCCTCAGCTGGCCTGTTAATCTCCCAACACCATACCTCTGCCTTCCCGTGACCACAGTTATGTTGGCTCCTCCCCGACCCCCTGGACAGACATGTGTTAGGCTAAATGTCTATCCAGTCAGTTATTCATTACTCCCAATTCGTACTGAATTCAAGGGAAAACTTAGGTAGCTGCCTCTAAAAAGATGGGCTCATCTAACCCAGTATTGTTGACACTGACTGGCAACACTCCAGGGTTTCCAGGCAGGAGTTATTGCAGCCCACCCAGGAGATCATGCCAGGGATTGACCCTGGGAACCTGTGCCTGTAAATCAGGTGCTCTATGGCTGAATTATGGCCCCACTATGGGTAGAATAGGATTGAGTTAAAGAGGTGATGAAACCTGGGGCGGGTGCGGAGACAGCGGGCCGGTGGCCGCTCTGGCAGTGGCAGCTGGTGTCTCGGCCAGCTGCTGCAGCCGCAAATGGTGGCCGTCGTAGTGGCTGCCATTTGCGTCCTTCCAGCTGCCATGATACGCTATGTAAGTATTTACGTAGCCTATGACGGCAAAGAGCAGGGACGCAAATGGCCACCACTACGCCGTTTGGGTCCCTGCTCTTTGCTGTGAATGGCTACATAAATACTTACGTAGCCTATCGCGGTAGCCTGGAAGGACGCAAATGGCAGCTGCTACAATGGCCGCCATTTGCGGCTGCAGCAGCCCAGCCGTGGCTGGAACTCGGGCTGTGGCTAGGGATGTACAGAAGTCACTTACCTTTCCGTGGATTATGTTCATGGTGGGGGGGAGGTGTTATGTCCCTCCCCCTGGATCATTGACGGGGGGGGAGGCAATCCGTTCCTCCCCCCGGAATCCTTGAATGGCTGGCTGTGCTCCGCAGCGGCTCCATGGAGCAGCTGGCCAGGCCCAGGCCAGAGCTGTCTGCAGCCGGATTTCCAGCCGCGGAGGGCTCTGGGTAAAAACAAAACAAAAACAAAACCGCGTACGCAAATGGCAGTGGCTATGGCCGCCGCCATTTGCACTCTTTATTTTTGGCTGTCTTAGTGTACGTAAATATTTACGTAGACTATTACGGAGAAAATAAAGGGGAATGCAAATAGTGCAAATAGTGTCTGGGTAAAAAAACCAAAACAAACCCAACGCGTACGCAAATGGCGGCGGCTATGGCCGCCGCCATTTGCGTTCCTTATTTTTGGCCATCTTAGTCTATGTAAATATTTACGTAGGCTAAAATGGCGATTCAAAAAGGAACACAAATAGCGCCCACTATGCTATTTGCGTTCCCCTTTATTTTTGCGGTCTTAGTCTACGTAAATATTTATGTAGACTAAGACGGCCAAAAATAAGGAACGCAAATGGTGGTGGCCGTAGCCGCCATTTGCGTACATGTTCTTGTCTTTTTTTTTTACCCAGACGTGATAGGCTATGTAAGTCTTTACGTATCCTATCATGTCTATGAAAAAACAAACAAACACACAAGTGACCAGACTGCAAATGTCTTGTCCCGGGGGGGAACCGCGGAGGGCGGGGGGTGGCAGGCCATTCCGCCATGGATTTTGGGGGGCTGAATGCACTGGCATTTGGCCTCACCAAGATCCGTGGCAGAATTCTCTGACATCCCTATTCAGATGGAGCAAATTGGGAGCAATAGCACAGGAAGACGGAAGTTCCTCTAAGCTCGAGAAGTACAAAGGTCTGAAAGGAGGCTTGGCGGTGCCCGGTGGTGGGCCTTCCTCTGAAGGCAGTGGAGAGAGTTCTGGTGACCCCTCAGTTGACAACTGGGGCAGGGCAGAGAGACAGCACCACACCTGTTTTAAAAGAGCTTCTTTACCTCACACTCAGCTTGAGGGTGCAGATTAAGGTGCTGATCCATTTGAAGCCCTCTAAGATAAGGGTAGCAAAAATTAGGGTTGTGCACAGCGCACCCAACCTAATTCAGAGCTCAGTTTAGAGGACTCCAATTGGCCTGAAATCACCTCAACCACCCGTGAAGCTGGGTTGACCCACTTCTCCAGTTCTGAAGCAACATCTAGAGACCCAAAGCACAAGGGGGGAAAACCCTAATGAGAGTGACCCCCACTGTCATTGCCACCCCCACAGAACACCCACTCCTGACCTGGATCTCTCGGGAGTGCCCTCGCCCATTGGCCTCTGCAAGGGAGTCACCTTTTATTTATTTTTTAAAATGGTATTTTGTCTACTGGACGAAGAGTCACCATTTTGAAAGGAAATGGCAACTCCCTCCACGAGAGTGATGGCTGCATGTGATCCCTGGAGACCAGGTAAGGAGTGAGGGGCTCACACAGATGGGTGGGGTTGCTGTCCTCATCGGGCTGAAGCACCCCCAAAGCTCTTCAGAGTGATCCAACCCATATTGGAGTTCTTCGGCCTGATCCTGAGCTGCTCCGGAATTGCACCGCATTGCACCGCAGCACCCAGATACACTAGGGATTCAGGCTTCAGACTGACATGGCTAACAGCCCTAGTAAAAATGCCCTCTTCCACATGACTCTTGGATATGTTGCCTTAGAGCATCTGATGAGGCCTCCTCCAAGTGGCAAGGCCAGCTGAGATTTGGCTGGTGACAACTGGCAGGAAGGCCTTTTGTGGTGTGGCAACGTCCCTGGAGATGTTGGTCTGCCATGAGCCTGAGGCAGGAAGTCCTTTCTGTTTCAAGAGGCCTTTCTATTATTTGAATGGGATTTTCATGTTGTGATCCTTTTGTGTTGAATGGTTGGTTTTTACGTAGTGCTTTTATCCATTTAATTCGATGTATTCTGTGGTTTGGTACAGTGGAGTCTCGTGGCTCTGATTTCGGCGGGGCTGTGGATCCATTCTGGGTTTTAGTCAGAACCATCCAGAACTATAAAAGAGTTATCCAAGGTGCTGAACTTCTTTGGGGGACATAAATCCATCATGTACCCCACTCCCTGTCTCTCAATCCACCAGGTGCCCCCCTCCTTAAAAAGCTTTTCCGTCTCCAGCTGTGCCATGAGGCCTCCGATCCTTCCTTTGCCTTCTGCCCTGCCACTGAAGATCAAAACACGGAAGAGGAGAGGGCCTTTCCAATGGTGGTGCCTATCCTCCAGCAAAACGCTCATCTCCCTCCCCCATCGTTCACCGTCATTGCATGCACATGTTTTGAAGATTGCCCTTTTATTGCTGTTGCTTGTAATTTCTGTTATTGTGGGATTGTCTTTTAGTTTACTTCATTGCCGTACCTTTTCTCCTCCAGTTTTTATATTGGCTTGAGTACATGTATAGTATAGGGGGCATATACATTTTGAAACAAACAGACCAAAACCTTCCATGCCATGTTATGATGCATAAATAGTGGTTCCCAGAAACGAGGACCTAGGATCACTTCTTTACTTCACTTAGTAAGTATCACAAGAGCTAGAAACCCTGTTGGGTCCTGTCAAAATTGTAGGACTCATTTCCATAGTTTCATAACACTGTTTTCCTGGATGCTCCTTCTCTTTGTTGCTAGACCATACCTCATTCCAGATGCACTGAGAGCTGTCACTGTGGATACTACAAGGAGGTCCAAGAAGGAGAGCCGCCATGCTGCTATGCTTGCGCTCCATGTGCGGAAGGAACCATCTCCATTCAGGAAGGTAGGCAAGATCAGAAGAATGGGAGTTGCCTAGGGCAACTCCTTGAATATGCTGAATAGTCTCCACAGCCCTATTTTACTTCTCTCTTCTTTTCTCTTAAACACCTTTAGCAAAACAATCTATGAGTAGGTAAGAGAAGAAGGCTTCATAAATGACTGTTGCTCCTAGTGTAAAACATCATGGGAATCCCTTATGGTCATGGACCATTCACTTCTGCTCAGCCTGAAATACCTCATGATGCCCTTCTAGTACATAACCTGATTTTAATGAAGGCTTGTTCCATTCAACTGAATGCTAATTTTATTTGTTATTACTTGCTCTTCTTCTACAATGCTTTATTCTTCTGGTCTGTACATCATTGTGATCATTGTTCTGATGTGCAGTCTCAAAAGCATTTTAATTAACACATTAAATATTCATACATCTTTGGAACAGATGCTAAAGACTTTTTGAACTCTGACCCCTACGTGGCTTTAGTTTATTTTGTAATCTCCACCATTAATCCTATGAAGTGAGTAGAAAGAAAATACGATGGGAGTGAATCTGTGTGGTGCAAAGCAGGGGGGATGCTTAGTGCACACTCTTCCTGGTATAAATCATGCCCTCCCCCAAAAAAACCACCACTCTGACTTTTTCATGATTGGGACAGGGCAGCACGTATAGACATGGTGGGCCTTTATCCATTATACGCAGAGAATTGTCTGCACTGTGCTGCGATCCTGTGGCAGTCAAGTAGGGGGTCCCTGACAGAAAAGGGGATGTGAAAATGGTAGAACCCCCACTTTCTGGTGATCAGAGTACTCCACCGCCCAATGCTGATTCAGTCTTCTGTTTTTTTAAACCTCTTTAGTAAAACATGATTAAAACATAAGAAAGCTTTATGGAAGTTTCCTACTCCGGATTTCAAAGGTAACCAGAAGTCCCTTGAGCACCTTCTTGTGGTAGAAAGGTGGGGCATTAGTTGAGTAAATAAATAAATCACAAGCCACTCAGCTACCAGGTAGCTTGACATGCCTTACAGGATTATTATAAAGATGAGAAGAGGATAACCTCACAGACACTCCCTTACCCCGAACAATGATGGGATAAATAGACTCGCTTTTCCAAATTTAAACCAGATAAGGAGCTGTGTTTATTCCAAGTCAGCCCATCAATCCATCTAGCCTACTCTTCTCTGTTCTTCTCTGACTGACAACTGCTCTCTAATGCCTGACAGAGATATTACAGTACCTTTTCCTGGCCATGCTACTACTAAGGTCCTCGCTTGGTGATGAGGCCATAGACTGGTCTGGTCACAAAACAGGTCTTCTGTGAGGGAATGTTTGTCTCTCTCCCTGCTCAACTGCACATTTTTTTCTGGAGGTACAGTTGATGTGAATCCTGCTGAACTCACTCTCCATCTTCTCAGATGCTGACCATTGCATCAAGTGTCCGGAAGATCGGCATCCAAACAAGGACCGAGATCAATGTGTCCCCAAGGAGATAACCTTCCTCACCTATGAAGAACCTTTGGGGATTGTCCTGATTTCTTTTAGTCTATTCTTGTCCTTATCCACGGGCTTCGTATTAGGAATCTTCATGAAATACCAAGAAACTCCAATAATCAAGGCCAACAACCGAGACCTCTCCTACATTCTCCTCACCTTCATCATGCTTTCCTTCTTGTCCTCCTTCCTGTTTATGGGGCGGCCAAGGAAAGTGACTTGCCTTCTCCGACAAACAGCCTTCAGCATCATCTTCTCAGTTGCCGTTTCTTCAGTGTTGGCCAAAACCATCACGGTGGTGTTGGCTTTCCTGGCCACAAAACCAGGGAACACAGTGAAGAGATGGCTGGGGAAGAGTCTTGCAAACTCCATTGTAAGTTCTTGTTCTGGTGTCCAAGTTGTCATCTGCACCTTCTGGATGGGGAGCTCTGCCCCATTCCCTGATTGTGACATACACTCCCAGCCTGGACGGATCATCCTGCAATGCAATGAAGGATCTGTTGTCTTCTTTTATACTGCCCTTGGCTACATGGGCTTCTTGGCTGCCATCTGTTTCACAGTGGCTTTCTTCGCCAGGAAGCTGCCTGGGGCCTTCAATGAAGCCAAACTGATCACCTTCAGCATGCTGGTCTTCTGCAGTGTTTGGCTGTCCTTTGTGCCCTCCTACTTGAGCACCAAGGGGAAATACATGGTGGCTGTGCAGGTCTTCTCGATTTTGGCCTCCAGTGCTGGGCTGTTGGGCTGCATCTTTCTTCCCAAGTGCTACATTATTGTACTGAGACCTGATCTGAATACGAAAGAGCATATCATGTTCAAAACAAACTAGGGCATCTGATCCATAGAAGTAGAGTTGTGGAAGAATATTTGGCGTAACTTTGGAGGAGATACTAGTATTGGTGAGATCATAGTTAACAGAGCCTTTTGATGTGCTTATCGCTTCAGTTGCACATTTTCAGTGTTTCTGTTACAGGAGACAGGCAAAGCTGAGCCTTGGGGCTATCACTCTGCCAGTGACCACCATCCGCATCTGAGATAGGGTGAGGCTGGGACTATGCCATACACAAGTTGTCTAAAAAATGCATCTGTTGAAGGTGTGGCCCTTAACAGCTGAGTGTGCCAGCATTTTGCAGCTTGAGTGCACATGGAAAGCCCTGAATGCAAGACATAAAATGGATTTTTGTTTGCTTGTTAATGGCATGTGTATTGTAATTGCTCTGCTTTCTATGATGGTTTCATGCACTTGTTGTAATCAAGAACTATTCTCAAAGAATGCAGGATTTTAATTTGGTACTTCAATTTCCTTGCTTGTCATTGTCATCTGTGGTCATCACACATTTACTGCACAGAAATGATGTTTTTGATTGGAGGGAATGGTTTATCTTGAAGCAGACAGTCTCTGGAACAGAGAGATATTTGATATGGGATAATCCTATGCTCAGTTTTTGGTACCAGGCCATTTAAACTTTAGATCCTGACACTCTCAGCCTGAGATTGGGGGCAGCTGCCAGTGCAGGCTGGCAGCCCTGATTTCAGTGGAGCTGTGAACCCATTCTGGGTTTCAGACAGAATCAGCCAGAACTTGAAAGGAGGAGTCCAACGTGCTGAAACAGCATAGAATCTAACCCCACCAAAACTGGAGCCACTAGCCTCCACTGGGAGCTGTTGCCTGGGTTAACACTCAGTTTTGGTACAAGTTGGCTTGACATTGTAATTCAACTGAAGAACGTTTCATAATGGACAATCCCCAACCAGGCTGTGTTGTGTGGACAATCAGCCTAAAGGAGTATCTTGGCCTTGTCTCTTATGATATTGCTTCTATAGTAAATGCCTGGCCAAGGTCAATTGTCGATTGGCTCTGCAGTGCAGTAACAGACAGTGTTGAGAGTGCCATAGGATTTCTCTGTTTCTGGGGATGGAGGTGAGACCAGGGCTCCGAAACCACACTCTTCACCCTCTTTCTCGCTCCTTCATAGCTGGTTTGATTCTCTCTACGCCTTCTGCTTCTCTTTTTATTTTAATTGTGTATGTATATATGTATTATTCATTCATTCATTCATTCATTTATATATCCTAACTTTCAGAAATAAAGTCTGTGAGTCTGCTGAGGTACTAAGATGCCCCAGAGATCCATCCCTGCAAAACACTATCAAATCCTTCCCAGATCACACAGGACTCCATGGACTAAGCCCTAAGCAATATGCATCCATCATTTCCAGCACCGCCATGGCAGAAAAACATGGCTCTATGGCTTTTACAAGGCAACTCCCTCCAAATCCCAAAATGCGCATATTTGCATATGCGCAAAAATGCTCATTGTGGCAAAAATGTGCATTTTTGCACACATACAAATATGCGCATTCACAAAATGTGCATTGTCATGCTATGTGCATTTTGTGATCACCATTTTATTTGTCATAAAATGGTGACCACAGAGCTCAACAAGGCTGCTGGGGTGGGTGCGGGTTGCTTGCTGAGCATGGGAGGGGCTCAAGTGGGATCTGGGAACTGGTGAGTGGGGGCAGGGGATGGGCAGGTGCCCGGAAATCCGAGATGGGGGTGAGTTTGCACATCCCTATAAGGTAAGTTACCAGGGCAGCTACTCTTTGTTGACCTCCCGGCAGCAGGCAAAGGGGCCTTTATTCGGGCAGGTTTTGGTTATAAAGCTGTTTGCTGAAGTGGATTTGAAGTGGTGGGTGCAATTTCTCTTTTATTGATGTGGCTTTAACTTATTTGCATTTATGTTTTAATTATAGATTTATATTTGATTTATCCTTTAGTATTGTTCGTCACCTTGAGCACTATTCCAAGAGCAGTGAGGTGCTTGGCAGGGATGACAGGACAGCACCAGTCCGAAGGGTATTTTATATTCTCCTTGTCACTAAAATGTTGAAGGGTTTCACTCAATGGGGCTTCAAACAAATGGATTCAATGATGAAACTGGGTAGATTTTGTGGTGTGCCAGTCTAAGAGAGATTGTCTCTTTGTGGGAAACCCGTTTTGTGTGATTTGGCACATTATATTCTCAAATGCCCTCTATACTGATATTGTTGTTGTTTATTCATTCAGTCGCTTCCGACTATTGGTGACTTCATGGACCAGCCTACACTAGAGCTTCCTGTCAGCCGTCACCACCCCCAGCTCCCCCAAGCTCGAGTCCGTCACATCCAGAATATCATCCATCCATCTTGCCCTTGGTCGGCCCCTCTTCCTTTTGCCTTCCACTTTCCCTAGCATTGACATCTTCTCCAGGGCATCCTGTCTTCTCATGATGTGGCCAAAGTACTTCAGTTTTGCCTTTAATATCATTAATCATCTTGCAAGATTTTAAACAGTTCAGCTGGGATACCGTCATCTCCTGCTGCCTTGTTATTAGCAATGCTTCTTAAAGCCCATTTAAACTCACTCTTCAGGATGTCCGGCTCTAGCTCACTGACCACACCGTCAAATCTATCCCCGATATTATTGTTCTTCCTATACAGATCTTCCGTATATTCTTGCCACCTTTTCTTGCTCTCTCCTGCTTCTGTTAGGTCCTTGCCATCTTTGTTTTTGATCATACCCATTTTTGCCTGGAATTGACCTCCGATGTTTCTAATTTTCTGGAAGAGGTCTCTTGTCCTTCCTGTTCTATTATCTTCTCCCACTTCCGCACATTGCTTGTTTAAAAATAATTCTTTATCTCTTCTGGCTAATCTCTGGAATTTTGCATTTAATTGGGCATATCCCCCCTATCACTGTTGCCTTTTGCTTTCCTTCTTTCTTGGGCTGCTTCCAGTGTCTCAGCAGACAGCCATCTTGCCTCCTTCGTTTTCTTTTTCTTTGGTACATTTTTTGTTGCCGCCTCCTGAACAATGTTGCAAACTTCTGTCTGTAGTTCTTCTGGGACCCTAACTTCTAAATCTTGTCCCTTAAATCTATTCTTCACCTCCACTGCATATTTATGAGGAATATTCGTGAGCTCATATCTAACTGATCTGTGGGTCTTCCCTATGCTCTTGAGTCTGATTCTAAATTGTGCAATAAGAAGTTCGTGATCTGAACTACAATCAGCTCCAGGTCTTGTTTTTACCAACTGCATAGATGTCCGCCACCTTTGGCTACAACGGATGTAGTCAATCTGATTTCGATGTCGACCGTGAGGTGAAGTCCATGTATAAAGTCATCTCTTAGGTTTTTGGAAGAGAGTGTTTGTTATGCACAGTGAGTTGTCTTGGCAAAATTCTATCAGCCTATGTCCTGCTTCACTTTGTTCTCCCAGACCATGCTTGCCTGTAATTCCAAGTGTCGTTTGACTACCCGCCTTAGCATTCCAGTCTCCTGTAATGAAAATAACATCTTTGTTTGGCGTACTATCCAGTAGGTGCTGCAGATCCTCATAGAACCGATCTACTTCTGCTTCTTCAGCATCTGTGGTTGGGGCGTATATTTGGATCACTGTGAGGTTAAATGGCTTCCCCTGAATTCGAATTGAGATCATTCTGTCATTTTTTGGATTGTATCCAAGCACTGCTTTAGCCACTTTATTATTCATTATGAAGGCTACTCCATTTCTTCTGTGGTCCTCTTGTCCACAGTAGTAGATCTGGTGGTCATTTGATGTGAAGTGGCCCATTCCAGTCCATTTCAGTTCACTGCCACCCAAAATGTCTATATTTAATCTTAACATCTCCCCAATAACCACATCCGATTTGCCCTGGCTCATCGATCTTACATTCCAGGTTCCTATGGTGCATTGATCTTTAGAACATCAGATTCGTTGTACAACACCAGCACCATCGGCAGCTAGCCGCCCTTTCGGCTTTGAGCTAGCTGCGTCATCCAATCTGGGGCTAGTTGAAGTTATCCTCTGTTCCTCCCCAGTAGCATTTTGACCATCTTCCGACCTGGGAGTCCCATCTTCTGGTGGAATACCGACATATCTCTGGTTGTACTGATCCATTGAGTTTTCATGGCAAGAATACTGGGGTGGGTTGCCGTTTCTTTCCACAGGGATTGTATTTAGTCTGACCTCTCTGCCATGACCTTCCCGTCTTGGGTGTCCCTTCACGGTTTAGCTCATGACGTCATTGAGGTGCTCAAGCACCAGAGCCACGACAAGGTAACGATCTCCTTTGCTAAAGATACTGATATTAGAGATTGTGATTTAGAACCCTTCATAAGGGAAATGAAATTTTGGGATGTAGAGAGGAAATTGTGTTTTCTGCCACAAACATCTCCCCTGTGTGTGGCCAGGAGGAGTGCTTATTCTACGGCTCGGGATGGATGAAAGTCCCTTACCTGATCCCGAAGCTTCCTTCGCGGTGGGGGGGAGGCGCCCTGTCCCTCCCCGCCGAAATTCTGGCTGGGGGGGAGGCGCCCCATCCCTCCGGCCGCGAAATGTCATCTACTGCCAGGACGCAAACGGTGGCGGCTGTAGCTGCCGCCGTTTGCGTCCCTGCAGTCAGCCGTGATAGGCTACGTAAATGTTTACGTAGCCTGTCACGGCTGACTTAAAAAAAAAGAAAGAAGAAGCACGTACGCAAATGGCGGCGCCCATGGGTGCCGCCATTTGCGTTCCTTATTTTGGCACCTGTAGTCTACGTAAATGCGAAGACGCAAATAGCTTTGCCCTTATTTTCACCGTAGTCTACGTAAATGTTGACATAGACTACACGTGCCAAAATAAGGAACGCAAATAGCGGCGCCCATGGGCGCCGCCATTTGCGTACGCACTTTTTTTTTAAAAAAAAAGTCAGCCGTGATAGGCTACGTAAACATTTACGTAGACTATCACGGTGTTTTTTAAAAAATCTAGCCGTAATAGGCTACGTAAATCTTTACGTGGACTATTATGTTTGTTTGTTTGTTTTACTTGGAAATGGCGGCGGCGGCGGCAGCCGGTCAGAAGACTGGCTGCCTCTGCTAAACCGCCGCCAAACTGCTGCCGGAGCCGCCGCCGCGGTATTTCTAGTATTATTTACATCTGAGTAAAAATGTGCAGAATCTAGCATTACTTGAAATACAGAGGTATTTCTATTTGGGTAGTTCGATATGTAAGGCAGAACTTGCTGCACTGAGGCAGGCTCTGGGTCAGATCAGGGCTGTACCATTGGAGGTATGCCTAGAACTGTAAGGCAGTATCCAAAACTGCTTTTGCACTAGTGGGAAGGACTGCTGGTGCAACAGGAAGCGAGCACTTTTTACTGCAACTGGAAACTAGTCCAAACTAGTACTTCCAGAACCAGACAAGTCAGCAGAGCTTCATTCTGTGATCTCCACTGACATCTAATTCTGGAAGTACTGGTTTGGCTAGTTTCTTGGTTGGTGCCATGAAATGCTAGTTTCACATTGGCATTAGTGGTCATTTCTACTAGCGCAACATGATTGGCAAACTGCCAGTGTTGGATATAGGGATGGTGGAGAATTCTGCCATGGACTCCAATGAGGCCAGATTCTAAAGAATCCACACACACACCTGGAGTCCATGGCAGAACAGTAGGGATGTACAAATATCACTTACCTGTTCACGGATTATGTTGATGGTGGGGGGGGGGACATTTGAGCAAGACATCAAATGCTTACTGGTAACAGCAACCAGTAGGTGAACCATGAGTCCCAGCATACCTCATGCCCCCGCACTAATTCTACCCCTCAGCCCTAGAGAAGAAGCTTTGTGGCCCAACCAGGATGATTCCACCCCCGCCTCAAGAAGCGTGCATATGCAGGCAGCCCCTCGGCTTTGGGAGCCAACAAATCTCTGGCCAGCCTTGCATCCCTCAATAACTGAAACCAGCCCAGACACAGGAGGCAGACTGCGCCTTTCATCCTGCATCCTGCAGCCAACATTGACAGGTTTGACAGGCAACTGTGTTAAGGCTTGTGAGTGCTGTGACACCTTCCTTTTCAAGTGTGAATTCTGAATTGTCAACTCTTTGCTGCCATGGCAGAAAGATTTCAATCACTACCAACACCCTTGGTTCCCATTTCCATCTTCAACGTTGTCACCGATGGCTCCCTTCTGGGCAATACATTTCTGAAGGACATTCGCAAGGACAGCAGTACTCTAGGCTTTGCTTTCTGGTATGCACCCCTCGAGATTGCACAGCCACAAGCTCCCAATTCGTTTGTGTTTAGAGTGCAAGGGTCACTTTGCCACCCGATGAGCACTGTGCAGTCAGATGCGCCACCAAGCTATGGCCAGCTGTACATCCTTGACACCAATGAGGCCACTATGGCTCACCTTGAGCGAGCAGAGAACAGCACACTGGGTATTTTTCCCCCATGGGCTAGGCCAGTTAGGGCTGCTGAACGTGCAGTCCAGTGCTATCTGGAGGGCCGCACATTCCCAAACACTTGTATGCATCCGAAGAGATTTCCTTGATCTTGGCTCTTTTGTGTGAGTTTTTTGCATACAGGCCAGGCCAGGCTCACCTTTCCCCCTTGCCAACCAGAAGATGGAACTGCCTGTGTGACTACTCACAAACATGATTTTCCCCAGCTCTGCAGCTTGCCTCGAGGCACTCAGAGAATCCATGAAGTTGCAGCTGTGAAGCTTCCCCTGATCATTATCAAAAACATAGTGATCTATTCTGAGTCTTGCCGAAGCTCAAGAGATGTTTTGCTTCCTGTTTTCCTTGGAGACCAACGATGTCAACATCAGAATGAAAGGCAGCTCCAGGAATGCTCTTGCACCGTGCCTGAGAAGCTTGGTGCATAAAACATCTCCTGTGCTCCCGAGAGCCTGGGCTCATATTTTGGACAGGCTAAGATGACCATGCCTGTGGTATAGTTTAGTACACCACCTCCCACCGCTGCCTTCAGCTCAGAACTGGATGTTGTTCTAAAGACACTGCAGCCTCTATCTTGCAAGACTTTTCTCACGTCTTCTGATTAGCTGGCTGTGGAGGTGAAAGGAACAGTCACAAAGGAGGAGCAGCAGGAGGGAGGCAGACCCAGAATGATATCTTTGCTGCTGCTGTTGTTGCTCCTGCTTCCTTATGCGGCCGGTCAACTGCAGAAGACAGACTGCTTGACCATTTTGAACAAAGAGCAAGACTTAGGATCCTATTATTACCGGCCAGGGGACTACCTCATCAGAGGAGTCCTGTCTTCACAGTATTTCTTTTGCAACAAACCATACATTTTCTCTGAGTCCCCTGTAACCAGGGTTGTCACGTAAGTGATAATGATGATTTAATGTTTCCAAACCCGCACTCCGCTTGTCCCCATTTATGGGAGAGTGTCCATCTTTTCTGGTATCTCTGGTCATCCCTGATAAATCACTCTTCTGACTTTTGTCACTCTCTCCTTTTTGAAGAAGAATTCAGAGCTTCATTAAAGTGAAGGCACCATTTAGTTCAGTACGCTCACATATGACTGGATCCATGTGGTTCCCTTGCATTGTTTCAGCCAAAAGAACCAGCAGCCTCTTTGATAGTAAATGTTGTGATAAGACACAGGCTGGAGCCGGGGAGGTTCTTTCTTGGCAGTGGTCCAAATGCAAATGCCCGCACAGAGGTTCCCTCTCCACAAAAATACAGGGCCATAGTTGTGGCCGTTTCTTAAGGGTGAGCACCGTTTCTTCCTCATCCACTACCGTACTTCACTGTAAATCCTACTGCATTCTGTGGATTTACTTCTGAAGAAGCCAGGTGTGTGTGTGTGTGTGTGTGTGTGTGTGTTCAATGGTTGTTAGATTCATTCAAGATAAAATACAAGACATAATATCGGGATACAGGGATACAGTTTCTTCAGTTTAGCCCATACAATCAATTGAGTGCTCATAGGCATGATGATTAAAAAATAATTAGCCACCTCTTTTTTGTGATATCTGACTTTTCCCAGGACAGTGAATGACCAATCTTTCCTCAGAATGCCCTGGGAAGTTAGTCAGCAGAGCATACAGCATACGGCCTCTCAAATCAGAATAAAAATTACAATAAAAGAGTCTTTGTGTCAGAGTTGCAGGGACTCCTGCCTTACACAGACACAATCTGCTTTGGAATGGAGTTTCCCCAAACCACCCCTGAAATGCAGCTGCTGGTCAAAGATTAAGTCTTGCATGAATGGATGCTTGACGGCCCTGTTTATTCTGAAGAGACATCAAAGAAAAGGGTAAAGTACCAGAACTAGGCAGCATCACATGGGGTGACTGGGGGAACACGTTCTGCTGGGCAGGAGTGTAGTTCCTGTCACTCAGTATCATCAAGTCTCTGAATCAAGACTGCAGAAGCCTGTAGTTGCTCCTGCGTTAGAAGAGACTCAAGCAAAACACCACTTGAGTTTGTTTTGTGTTTTGTGCATTTGTTGTTCAGTCGTTCAGTCGTGTCCGACTCTTCGAGACCCCATGGACAATAGCATGCCAGGCCTTCCTGTCCTGCGCTCTCTCCCAGAGCGTGCTCAAGTTCATATTCATTGCATCGGTGATGCTATCTAGCCATCTCATCTGCCGTCCCCTTTTACTTTTGCCTTCAGTCTTTCCCAGCATCAGTGTCTTTTCCAGAGAGTTTTCTCTTCGCATTAGATGGCCAAAATATTTGAACTTCAGCTTCAGTATATGTCCTTCTAGTGAGCACTCAGGGTTGATTTCCTTTAGTATTGATTGATTTGACCTCCTTGCAGTCCAGGGGACTTGTAAGAATCTTCTCCAGCACCACAGTTTGAAAGCATCAATTCTTCGGCGCTCAGCCTTCCTTATAGTCCAGCTCTCACAGCCATACATTACTACTGGGAAAACCATAGCTTTGATTAGACGGACCTTTGTCGGCAAGGTGATGTCTCTGCTTCTTACTATGCTGTCTAGGTGTGCCATAGCTTTCCTCCCAAGGAGCAAGCGTCTTGTAATTTCATGGCTACAGTCACCATCTGTGGTGATCATGGAGCCCAAGAAAGTAAAATCTGTCACTGTTTCCATTTCGTCCCCTTCTATATGCCAGGAAGTGATGGGGCCAGACGCCATGATCTTAGTTTTTTGAATGTTGAGTTTCAAACCAGCTTTTGCACTCTCCTCTTTCACCCTCAACAAGAGGCTCTTGAGATCCTCTTTGCTTTCTGCCATTAGGGTGGTATCGTCTGCATATCGGAGGTTGTTGATAATTCTACCAGCAATCTTAATTCCGATCTTTGATTCATCCAACCTGGCATTTCTCATGATGTACTCTGCATATAAGTTAAATAAGCAGGGTGACAATATGCAGCCTTGTCGTACTCCTTTCCCAATTTGGAACCACTCGGTTGTTCCATGTCCGGTTCTTACTGTTGCTTCTTGACCCTCGTACAGGTTTCTCAGGAGACAGGAAAGGTGGTCTGGTACTCCCATCACTTTCAGAATTTGCCACAGTTTGTTGTGATCCACACAATCAAAGGCTTTAGCATAGTCAATGAAGCAGAAATACACGTTTTTCTGGAATTCTCTTGCTTTCTCCTTGCTCCGGCGAATGTTGGCAATTTGATCTCTAGTTCCTCTGCCTCTTCGAAACCCAGTTTGTACTTCCGGTAGTTCTCGGTTCGCATACTGCTGAAGCCTAGCTTGTAGGATTTTGAGCATAAGCTTGCTGGGATGTGAATGAGCGCAATTGTGCAGTAGTTTGAACACTCTTTGGCATTGCCCTTCTTTGGAATTGGAATGTAAACTGACCTTTTCCAGGCTTGCCGCCATTGTTGTGTCTTCCAAATTTGTTGGCATATTGAATGCAGGACTTTAACAGCATCATCTTTTAGGATTTTGAATAGCTCAGCTGGAATACTGTCATCTCCACTAGCTTTGTTGTTAGTAATGCTTCCGAAGGTCCACTTGACTTCACTCTCTAGGATGTCTGGCTCAAGTTCAGAGACTGCACTGTCATGGCTATCAGGGACATTCAGATCTTTCCTGTATAGTTCTTCTGTGTATTCTTGCCACCTCTTCTGAATCTCATCTGCTTCTGTTAGGTCCCTGCCTTCTTTGTCCTTTATCATGCCCGTCTTTGCACAAAACGTTCCCTTGAGATCTCCGATTTTCTTGAAGACCTCTCTAGTTTTTCCGATTCTATTGTTTTCCTTGATTTCTTTGCATTGTTCATTTAAGAAGGCCTTCTTGTCTCTCCTTGCTATTCTCTGGAACTCTGCATTCAGTTGGATCTATCTTCCCCTTCCTCCCTTGCTTTTCACTTCCCTTCTTTCCTCAGCTACTTGTAAAGCCTCCTCAGACAGTCACTTGGCTTTCTTGCATTTCTTTTTCTTTGGGATGGATTTCGTTGCTCCCTCCTGAACAATGTTACGGACCTTCGTCCATAGTTCCTCAGGCACTCTGTCTCTCAGGTCAAATCCCTGAAATCTATTCCTCACCTCCACTGTATATTCATGAGGGATATGATTTAGGTCATACCTGAGTGGTTTAGTGGTTTTCCCGACGTTCTTCAATTTAAGCTGAAATTTTGCAACAAGAAGCTCCTGATCTGAGCCACAGTCAGCTCCAGGTCTTGTTTTGACTGACTGTATAGAGCTTCTCCATCTTTGGCTGCAAAGGACATAATCAATCTGATTTCGATATTGACGATCTGGTGATGTCCATGTGTAGAGTCGTCTCTTGTGCTGTTGGAAAAGAGTGTTTGCTATGATCAACGTGTTCTCTTGGCAAAACTCTATTAGCTTTTGTCCTGCTTCATTTTGTCCACCAAGGCCATGCCTGCCTGTTATCCCAGTGATTTCTTGACTTCCTACTTTAGCATTCCAATCCCCTATGATGAAGAGGACATCTTTTTTTGGTGTTATTTCTAGAAGGTGTTGTAGGTCTTCATAGAACTGATCAACCTCAGCTTCTTCAGCATCAGTGGTTGGGGCATAGACTTGAATTACTGTGATGTTGAATGGTTTGCCTTGGATTCGTACTGAGATCATTCTATCATTTTTAAGATTGTACCCCAGTACTGTTTTTCCCACCCTTTTGTTGACTATGAGTGCTACTCCATTTCTTTCTAACGGATTCTTGGCCACAATAGTAGATATGATGGTCACCTGAATTAAATTCACCCATGCCTGTCCATTTTAGTTCGCTGATTCCCAAGATGTCGATGCTCAATCTTGCCATCTCATGTTTGACCACCTCCAGCTTACCTGGATTCATTGATCTGACATTCCAGGTTCCTAAACAATATTGTTCTTTGCAGCATCGGATTTTCTTTTCACCACCAGACACATCCACAGCTGAGTGTCCTGTCGGCTTTGGCCCAGCCGCTTCACTCTTTCTGGCACTACTTGGAAATACCCTCTGCTCTTCCCCAGTTGTATATTGGACACCTTCCGACCTGAGGGGCTCATCTTCTGGCGTCATCTCTTTTAGCCTTGTGATACGTTCCATGGGGTTTTCTTGGTGAGAATACTGGAGTGGGTTGCCATTTCCTTCTCCAGTGGACCACATTTTGTCAGAACTCTCTGCCATGACCTGTCCGTCTTGGGTGGCCCTGCACGGCATAGCTTATGGCTTCACTGAGTTACGCAAGCCCCATCGCCACAACAAGGCAGTGATCCATGAAGGAGGTTTTGTGCATAGATTCCCTTTAATGAAGAAAAGGCTTATGGGATGGCAATGAACCAAAGCCCTTGGTTATCTTTTTGGTGATCTGTTCATTTAGGTTATTAGAAATAGGAGAATTAAGAATCTGTATAATGTTTCTCCAAATTTTGTCCATCTATATCCGTGTATATCAAATATACGGTGACAGATCATTGGCACCGAGCTACACCTCTTGGATTATTAATAGGTAGATCTCTTTTTCTCCCCCCTCCTCACCCCGAATATAACATGGCTTAAGACTATAACATCCTTTGTGCTAGTTAACATTCCTGAATGGCTGAGTGGCTGGTGTGGAAATTATTTTTTATTTGAATGCCAGCTTAAAATGGGGTAAAAACCTCGAAATGCCTTATAGTTTTCTGAAGCATACTATATTCCTCTCCTTCTTCCTTCCTAAGAGGACAAACTGTTTTCCAAGAGATGCTGTACAAATAGGAGAAATGATCCTCCAAAGTAGCCCATGTAACTCAAGTGGGAAAAAACAACAGACAAAATCTGTCAAACTGCAGGAGCTCGCCTATCAAAATTAAACCTCCTAGAAAAAAGCCATTTCTGACCAGTTCTACTTCAAAATTGCCACAGGCTATCCTCAAATATACTTCTCCTCCACTACGAAGCTTCAGACTGGTCCACTGAGGTATTTTCTTAATATATAAATAGAATCTACCCCCCCCCCGCCAAACTCTGGTTATAAGAGAATACGATACCCCAATTTTCTCCTCCACAACTGAGAAGCCACAGGAGAAAAGGCCCTTGTCATAGTAGCCGTCCACCTTGCTTCCTTTGGTGGGGGCTTCTGCAGTCAGACTGCTAAAGCTGATCTCAAGTTCTGGGCAAGTGTATATGGGAGGAGATGATCCCTCAGGTAGCAAGGGGGGGGGGTGCTGGGCAGGCAGATTGAGCATTTGGGGGCACCAGGCTGAGCTGAGGGGCTGAGCTTTTTGAACATCATGTCTGCAGTGAGCAAAGATGGCAAAAGCAAGTGCCTGTAACCCCCCTTTCAGGGTTCTACTGGTTGCGTGAGTACTAACTGGAAAAATCGTCTTCCTTGTAGAATTGTTAAAGTGTGCTTCATTTTCAGTTTCCACTTTGATGTGATTTCCAATGAGTAAAACTGAGTGGGACACAGCTTTTCTTTGAGGCAACGTTCCCAGGCACTTAACACTTCAAATACTGTTTACATTATAAGGACCATGTAGGTAATAATGAAATAATTGTTATTTTTATTTTCACATACTGAAACAGCATGGATAAGAGGGCACTGTTAATCTATGACTCCCCCTTCCCATATTACTCACTTTTAAGTCTCTGTCGGTGATATTCAGCAACAAAAGCTTGCAAAGCTAAAAGAGAAGTGATTGAGAGATAATTTTGGGGAAAGGAGAGTGTGAAGCTGAACTCAAACCATAAGTGAGAGCCCTTGAAACACATAGAACGATAAAGGCAGGAATAAGGAGACCCGTAGACCAGTGCATGCCCATGCCAACACACACGGGCGCGCACAGAAGATCTGAAGATCTGAAATTAGCATTTCTTCAAAGCATTTACTTACTTTTAAAAATGCCAGCCTACTTTACTATCATTTCATTGGTCAGTACATATCCACTAAATGTCTCTCCAGACATTTTTTAACAGTCGATATCCCTGGCAATCCAACAGCACAAGAGGCGACTCTACACATGGACGTCACCAGATGGTCAATATCGAAATCAGATTGATTATGTCCTTTGCAGCCAAAGATGGAGAAGCTCCATACAGTCTGTAAAAACAAGACCTGGAGCTGACTGTGGCTCAGATCATGAGCTGCTTCTTGCAAAATTTCGGCTTAAATTGAAGAACGTCGGGAAAACCACTAAACCGTTCGGGTATGACCTAAATCATATCCCTGATGAATGTACAGTGGAGGTGAGGAATAGATTTCAGGGATTAGACCTGATAGACAGAGTGCCTGAGGAACTATGGACGGAGGTCCGTAACATTGTTCAGGAGGCAGCAACGAAATCCGTCCCAAAGAAAAAGAAATGCAAGAAAGCCAAGTGGCTGTCTGATGAGGCTTTACAAGTAGCTCACGAAAGAAGGGAAGCGAAAAGCAAGGGAGAAAGGGGAAGATATACCCAACTGAATGCAGAGTTCCAGAGAATAGCAAGGAGAGACAAGATGGCCTTCTTAAAAGAACAATGCAAAGAAATCGAGGAAAACAACAGAATGGGAAAGACTAGAGATCTCTTCAAGAAAATTGGAGATCTCAAGGGAACGTTTTGTGCAAAGATGGGCATGATAAAGGACAAAGAAGGCAGGGACCTAACAGAAGCAGATGAGAATAAGAAGAGGTGGCAAGAATACACAGAAGAACTATACAGGAAAGATCTGAATGTCCCTGATAGCCATGATAGTGCGGTCACTGAACTTGAGCCGGACATCCTAGAGAGTGAAGTCAAGTTGGCCTTAGGAAGCATTAGTAACAACAAAGCTAGCGGAGATGACAGTATTCCAGCCGAGCTATTTAAAATCCTAAAAGATGATGCTGTTAAAGTGCTGGAGGATCTGGAGGTTGTGGGGGGGGGGATGACCAGCAGGCAGAGACTCCAGCACCTGACCCCTCTTCCATTGTTTGCCCTGCTCATGTGGTGACCCCCGAGAATCAAGGCAGGCAGTCTCTGTCTCCACAGATAGGTCAGGGAAGCATTGTGTGGGACCACGTTGAGGTGGGAGTGGATCCCAGCACTGCTGTCTGCCACCATAGCAAGGTGTCTCTGAGCAGGGGAAACATCCAGGGCACGCCAGCACCAGCAGCCTGCTCCTGCACTTATGGAGGCAGCACCAATCAGTCTTGCTTGGGGAAGAGCTCCCCATGTCCCAGCCAGCAGGCAGCAGGGGCAAGCAGAAGGCTGGGGGTGCTGGAACTTCTGCAAGCTCTCCATATCTCACTCCAAAGAGGAGGCTTCTAGGGATGTCCGTGGAATCCACCGCGGACTCCAATGAGGCTGAATTCCAGTTAATTCACCCCCCCCCGAAGTCTGCGGCAGAATGAACGCACTTACCTGTGCCTCCCCGGACCGAATATCCCCCTCCCCCCAGGCTGGTTCCATCCCACCATCTGTGCAGAACCTGGAAGTAAGTGATCAGGTGCAAATGGCGTCGGCTACACCGTTTGCGTCCCCGTTTTTCCTCGGAATAGACTACACATAGGGATGTATGAAAGACTCTTAACTTTTGCGGATTATGTTTATGGTTGGGGGGAGGCGTTCCGTCCCTCCCCCCCCCCCCGGAATCCTGGCCATCCGGCTGTGCTCCACAGGGATTCTACGGAGCCGCCGGCCGGCTCTGCCAGCAGCCGGACATCCGGCCGCGGGCTAGCAGGGACGCAAATGGCAGCGGCCGTAGCGGTGGCCATTTGCGTCCCTGCAGTCAGCTGTGATAGGCTACGTAAATGTTTACGTAGCCTATCATGGCTGACTTAAAAAAACAACAGTAATGCGCGTATGCATTTGCGTTCCTTATTTTGGCACGTCTTAGTCTACGTAAACATTTACGTAGACTAAGATGGCGAAAATAAGGGGAACACAAATAGCGTAGACGCTACGCTATTTGCGTTCCCCTTATTTTCGCCGTCTTAGTCTACGTAAATGTTTACATAAACTAAGATGTGCAAAAATAAGGAATGAAAATGGTGGCGGCCATGGCTGCTGCCATTTGCGTACATGTGTGTGTATTTTTTTTTAAAAAGTCAGCCGTGATAGGCTACATAAACATTTACGTAGCCTATCATGTTTTTTTTAAAAAAATCCTAGCCGTGATAGGCTACGTAAATCTTTACGTAGCCTATCACTTTTAAAAAAAAAAAACTGGAAATGGTGGCGGTGGCAGCCGGTCAGAAGACCAGCAGCTGCAGCCGCCACCGCTGAACCACCGCCGGAGCCGCCGCCGCCGCCAGGAAGATCCACCCAAGCTAAGTCTCATTCCGGGGGGTGCAGGCCGTTCTTCCACCGATTTGGGAAGGGGGGGAGGGCTATTGAACATCAAAGAAATGTACAGCAGAGAGTAGGGATAGTGACCTGCATTGCTTCAGCACCTCACTTCCCTGATTATTAGCCCTTCTGAGTTTGGTATGAGTTTCTGAGAACAACATATGCTCTCCCTAGCAAAAAACAAACAACTACTCAGCCAACCAGTGTCAGATTTGGCAGGTGGGAATGAGGGGAATCTCTCCAGGGCAGCTGACAGTTTCACACATTTCATTCACCTCTGTGCAACCAGTGAAAAGTTATAGCTCTTTGCTTTGGGAGTTTTTGTTAAAAAAATCAAATTTCACCTGAACTTCACACAAAAACTACTTGGCCAAACTGTCTGAAATTTGGCAGGTGGAATTCGGTCCAAGGGGGATGCTAGGTTCCCAGATTCATGTGTTTGTCATGAACACTGAACACATGATGGTCGTTTCTATTTCCCAATGAAAGGCCAAAGGAAAATATCATGTAAGAATGACTTGGATTTTGAAGGTCCGAAGTGGCATCCAAAGTGAAGGGGGGGGGGTCTGTTCACAGCCCTAGGTTTGGATAACTACTGCCAGTCCTATTACCCCCTTTTTGGCTAATGGGCTCAAGAGGGTGGGGGCAGCCCAGTTGCAGCTCCTGATGCTTTAGACCCATTCCATTTGGATTTCCTCTCTCGTTATGTGACTTATTCAGTCTTGGTCTCATGAAGGATGACCATCATCCAAAAAAACATGGGGAAAGACATGCCATTGATTCTACTGGATCCCACATCTGCTTTTGATACCATCAACCCTTGTACCCTTCTGGGCCTTCCACCCTGGTGGGGGAGGCACTGCACTACAGTTCCTCTGCTACCTGCAAGGGTGGATTCAGAAATTAACCTTTGGTGATCATTCTTTGACCTCCTGAGCTGTGGCATCCCAGAGGGTATATGACTTTTTTCACCAATGCTATTTATATTTCCCCTTCATGGATCACTGCCTTGTTGTGGCGAAGGGGCTTGCGTGACTCAGTGAAGCCATAAGCTATGCCGTGCAGGGCCACCCAAGACTGACAGGTCATGTGAGAGAGTTCTGACAAAATGTGGTCCACTGGAGAAGGAAATGGCAACCCACTCCAGTATTCTCACCAAGAAAACCCCATGGAACGTCTCACAAGGCTAAAAGATATGACGCCGGAAGATGAGCCCCTCAAGTTGGAAGGTGTCCAATATACAACTGGGGAAGAGCAGAGGGTATTTCCAAGTAGCGCCAGAAAGGGTGAAGCGGCTGGGCCAAAGCCGAAAGGACACTCAGCTGTGGATATGTCCGGTGATGAAAAGAAAATCCGATGCTGTAAAGAACAATATTGTTTAGGAACCTGGAATGTCAGATCAATGAATCCAGGTAAGCTGGAGGTGGTCAAACATGAGATGGCAAGATTGAACATCGACATCTTGGGAATCAGCGAACTAAAATGGACAGGCATGGGTGAATTTAATTCAGGTGACCATCATATCTACTACTGTGGGCAAGAATCCCTTAGAAGAAATGGAGTAGCACTCATAGTCAACAAAAGGGTGGGAAAAGCAGTACTGGGGTACAATCTTAAAAATGATAGAATGATCTCAGTATGAATCCAAGGCAAACCATTCAACATCACAGTAATTCAGGTCTATGCCCCAGCCACTGATGCCGAAGAAGCTCAGGTTGATCGGTTGTATGAAGACCTAAAACACCTTCTAGAACTAACACCAAGAAAAGATGTCCTCTTCATCATAGGGGATTGGAATGCTAAAGTAGGAAGTCAAGAAATCACCGGGATAACTGGCAGGCATGACCATGGTGTACAAAATGAAGCAGGACAAAGGCTAATAGAGTTTTGCCAAGAGAACACGTTGATCATAGCAAACAGTCTTTTCCAACAGCACAAGAGACGACTCTACATATGGACATCACCAGATGGTCAATATCGAAATCAGATTGATTATGTCCTTTGCAGCCCAAGATGGAGAAGCTCTATACACTCAGTAAAAACAAGGCCTGGAGCTGCTTCTTGCAAAATTTCGGCTTAAATTGAAGAACGTAGGGAAAACCACTAAACCATTCAGGTATGACCTCAATCATATCCTTTATGAATATACAGTGGAGGTGAGGAATAGATTTCAGGGATTATTTATTTATTTTATTTATTAAACTTATTAATCGCCCATCTGACTGGTCACCCAGCCACTCTGGGTTAGACCTGATAGACAGAGTGCCTGAGGAACTATGGACGGAGGTCCGTAACACTGTTCAGGAGGCAGCAACTCAATCCATCCCAAAGAAAAAGAAATGCAAGAAAGCCAAGTGGCTGTCTGATGAGGCTTTACAAGTAGCTGAGGAAAGAAGGCAAGCAAAAAGCAAGGGAGAAAGGGGAAGATATATCCAACTGAATGCAGAGTTCCAGAGAATAGCAAGGAGAGACAAGAAGGCCTTCTTAAGTGAACAATGCAAGGAAATCGAGGAAAACAACAGAATGGGAAAGACTTTTCAAGAAAGTCGGAGATCTCAAGGGAACATTTTGTGCAAAGACGGGCATGATAAAGGACAAAGAAGGCAGGGACCTAACAGAAGCAGATGAGATTAAGTAGAGGTGGAAAGAATACAAGAAGAACTATACAGGAAAGATCTGAATGTCCCTGATAGCCATGAGAGTGCAGTCACTGAACTTGAGCCGGACATCCTCGAGAGTGAAGTCAAGTGGGCCTTAGGAAGCATTACTAACAACAAAGCTAGCAGAGATGACAGTATTCCAGCTGAGCTATTTAAAATCCTAAAAGATGATGCTTTTAAAGTAGGGATGGCGGAGAATCCTCCCCGAATCTTCAGGAGGTCAAGTGCCGAGGCATTCGGCCCCCCGAAAGTGTTGGGGAAATTCTCTGTAGGCCCCCCGCCCCCCCGCCCTACCCGCCGGGACGGGACTTACCTTCGCCGAATGTCCCTCTCGGCGGCAGGTCCCGGCGGCAGTTCGGCGGGGATTCATCGCGGGTGGGGGTGGTGGCCGGTCTCCCCACCGGCTTCCCCCGCCGCCATGACAAAACAAAAAAGTAAGAAAAAATAAAGACCCCGTGATTGGCTACGTAACGATTTACGTAGCCTATCCCGGCTAGATTTCCAAAGCCAGCCATGATAGGCTACGTAAATCGTCATGTAGCCTATCACAGGTGACTTTGGGGGGGGGAAAGCACGTACGCAAATGGCAGCGCCCATGGGGCGCCGCCATTTGCGTTCCTAATTTTGGCACGTCTAGTCTACGTAAAGATTTACGTAGACTACGGCGAAAATAAGGGAACGCTATTTGCGTTGCCCTTATTTTCGCTGTAGTCTACGAAAATCTTTACATAGACTAGACGTGCCAAAATAAGGAATGCAAATGGTGGCGCCCATTTTTTTTTTCTTTTTGTTTCCCGGCCGGGGAGACGGGGTGCTTCTCCCTGGCCTGAACTTCGGACAGGCGAGGCGGGGCGCCTCTCCCCCATCGCCTGAACTTTGGGGGGAGAAGCGAAGCGCCTCCCCCCCACCGCGAAGCCAAGCTGCGAAAAGGTAAGGCCCTTTTGTACATCCCTATGTTAAAGTGCTGCACTTAATATGCAAACAAATTTGGAACACTCAAAAGTGGCCGCAAGACTGAAAAAGGTCAGTTTACATTCCAATTCCAAAGAAGGGCTGTGCCAAAGAGTGTTCAAACTACCCCACAATTGCGCTCATTTCACATGCCAGCAAGGTGATGCTCAAAATCCTACAAGCTAGGCTTCAGCAGTATGCGAACCGAGAACTACCGGTAGTACAAGCTGGGTTTCGAAGAGGCAGAGGAACTAGAGATCAAATCGTCAACTTTCACCGGATCATGGAGAAAGCAAAAGAATTCCAGAAAAACTTATATTTCTGCTTTATTGACTACGCTAAAGCCTTTGATTGTGTGGATCACAACAAACTGTGGCAAATTCTTAAAGTGATGGGAGTACCAGACCACCTTACCTGTCTCCTGAGAAACCTGTACGAGGCTCAAGAAGCAACAGTAAGAACCAGACATGGAACAACCGAGTGGTTCCAAATTGGGAAAGGAGTACGACAAGGCTGCATATTGTCACCCTGCTTATTTAACTTATATGCAGAGTACATCATGAGAAACGCCGGGTTGGATGAATCACAGGTCGGAATTAAGATTGCTGGGAGAATGATCAACAACCTCCGATATGCAGATGATACCACCCTAATGGCAGAAAGCGAAGAGGATCCAAAGAGCCTCTTGTTGAGGGTGAAAGAGGAGAGTGCAAAAGCTGGTTTGAAACTCAACATTAACAAAACGAAGATCATGGCATCTGGCCCCATCACTTCCTGGCATATAGAAGGGGAAGGAATGGAAGCTGCGACAGATTCTATTTTTGGGGGGCTTCAAGATCACCACAGATGGTGACTGTAGCCATGAAATTAAAAGACGCTTGCTCCTTGGGAGGAAAGCTATGGCAAACCTAGACTGCATAGTAAGAAGCAGAGACATCACCTTGCCGACAGAGGTCCATCTAATCAAAACTATGGTTTTCCCAATAGTAATGTATGGCTGTGAGAGCTGGACTATAAGGAAGGCTGACCACCGAAGAATTGATGCTTTCGAACTGTGGTGCTGGAGAAGACTCTTACGAGTCCCCTGGACTGCAAGCAGGTCAAATCAGTCCATCCTAAAGGAAATCAACCCTGAGTGCTCATTGGAAGGACAGATACTGAAACTGAAGCTGAACTATTTTGGCCACCTAATGCGAAGAGAAAACCCTCTGGAAAAGACCCTGATGCTGGGAAAGACTGAAGGCAAAAGGAGAAGGGGACAGCAGAGAATGAGTTGGCTAGATAGCATAACCGATGCAATGAATATGAACTTGAGCATGCTCCGGGAGAGAGCGCAGGACAGGAAGGCCTGGCGTGCTATGGTCCATGGGGTCACGAAGAGTTGGACAACAACAACAACAACAATTTATATTTGGGTGACTATCCCCTCCCTGTAGTTATATGGCTACCTTCCTGGTGTGTTTCCTGAGTATCCCATCCTCCATCTTACGAAAAGGCTCCTGGCGCTCACTCCTGGCTTCTGCTTGAGCATCTGAATTAGGCCCCAAGCTATAGAGAACGTCCATGGAGGCTAGAGTGTTTCCCACAGTGGAGGATGCTCTACCCAGCGGCTCTTTGGTCATGGCCTGCAAGTCTTCTGGAGCCTGTTGAAACCACTGGGGAGCCTCCAGATGAGACGGTAAGCCACCGCTGGCCCCTAACACTTTTACAGAGGGGTGGTTAGTCGGGGTGGCTTGCTAACAATGGGGAATGTGGTTTTCTCCCCCACATGACATGCTAAGCTGCCATGGTTAGCAGAAATTCCCTAACCATCATGGCTTAGCATGATGTGTGAGCGGGCCGGGTATCTGTATTATCAGTAGGATTGTCCAGATTTGGTTTAAAAATCTCTGCAGATTATCAGGTGTCCTTAGTTCTGCCATCTGTTCTTTGATGGAACCCTCCTTTTTTACCAGAATTTTGCCCCCTCCAGTAAAAAAAAAAAAATAATGTCTGCATGTCCCTGGAATCTGTGCAGCTTGGAAAAAGTGCATCAACTGTTGAATCCAATCTCATCTGAATCAATTGAGGATTATTCTGACATCCCTAGTTGTGACTGTGAACACCCAAAGAATGGCACTCTGAGCCCAGATGGGATGTGCACTGACCATGGAACATTACAGCTCAAAGTGATGAGGCCTAAGATAATGACTATATTTTCATGACATCTATTTCTGGGCTGTTTTCTCTGTCATTCTAGCTTCACACTTTCTTAAGAGAAATCCAGTTTTCTAATGCTTCCATGAGCGGACTGTATCTGGATGAGACGGGGGAACTGGCAGCTGACTTTGATATTGTGAATTGGGTGATGTTTCCCAATAAGTCCCGTGCTAGAGTGACGATTGGGAGTGTGCAGAGACAGGCATCTCCAGACATGAAATTCACCATTAACCGGGAAGCCATTGCATGGCCCGGCCATTTTAACGAGGTAGGGGAAAGGATTTGTGTCCTATTATTGGCTTGTGACATCTCTTAAGCTCTAATAATATCTGTCCTATTTTTGTGATTTTTTTTTCCAGGCATCTAAACATGTGCTAGGCTGCATGGCTAAGTATCCAGTCAGTTAAACACAACTCCCAATTCATTGTGAATGCAAACATCAATGTAGGAAGCTGCCTCCAATAATATGGGTTCATCTAACACAGTATTGTTGACCCTGACTGGAGGAGGCTCTACAGGGTTTCAGGCAGGAGAAATTACAACCCTTTCTGGAGATGCCAGGGATTGAACCTGGGACCCTGTGCATGTAAATCAGGTGCTCTCCTGCTGAATTATGGCCCCAGTATGGGTAGAATTGGATTGAGTTAAGAGAGGTGGTATGGATTCTAAGTGCAGAGACAAGGGGGAGACCATAAGGAGTAACACAACGCCCAGTGGGGGCAGTACACTCTGGAGCCAGAGTCAAGGTGAGATTTGTGAGGAGATGCCCATCCTCCCCATATGTTCTGGGGAGCAATCGATATTATGAAATCATTCTGGTTCAGCGTTGGCCTCCGTGCCATGTTGTGATGCGTAAATAATGCTTCCCTGAAACAAGGACCTGGGTTCACCTCTCTATTTCACTTAGGGTCACTAGCACTAGAGAGCCTGTTGGGTCCTCTCTAAACTGTATGACTCATTCCCATAGGCACAACTATTCATAACACGGTTTCCTTGATGCTCCTTCTCTTTGCTGCTAGACCGTGCCTCGTTCCAGGTGCACTGAGAGCTGTCTTCCTGGATACTCCAAGGAGGTCCAGGAAGGAGAGCCACCATGCTGCTATGCTTGCGCTCCATGCGCAGATGGAACAATCTCCATTCTGGAAGGTGGGTGACATCAGAGGAATACACCCAATAGTCTCCGCAACCCTATTTTGAGTCCATCTTCTTCTCTTTTAAACCCCTTGAGCAAAACATTCCATGAGTAGGTAAGAGAAGAAGGCTTCTTAAATGACTGTTGCTCCTAGTTGAAAATATCATGGCAATTCCTTGGAATTAGACAGACTGATGAAGCAACGGGAGGGTTGGACGTGGACTGGAGAGACCTGAGTTCAAATCCCTGCTCAGAGACAGGGCTTGTGGTCATCGGCCATTCACTACTGCTCCGGCTAAAATAGCTCACAGTGCTTTGGTTTATTCACCCAGCCATTCCAGTACACAGCATGGTTTTAATGATGCCTTGATCCATTTCACAGAATGTTTATTTTATGTGTTATTAGTGGCTCTTCTTCTACAATAATTGTTCGGACGTGCAGGCTCAAAAGCATTTAATTTTTACACTAAATATTCATACATCTTTGGAACAAATGGCAAAGACTTTTTGGAACTCTGTCCCCTTCAGCATTTTTAATCCCCACCATTCATCCCATAAATGAGTGAAACAAAAATGAGAATGGGAGTCAAACTCTGGGATGCAAGGCAGGGGGGATGCTTAGTTTACACTTTTCCTTGTATAAATCATCCCACCCCCCAGAACCGCTCTGCTTTTTCCATGACTGAGTCAGGGCAGTACATACAGACATTGTGGGCCTTTCTCCATCACACACAGGGAATCATCTGTACTCTGCTGTCATTCCGTGGCAGACAAGCCGGGGGGCCCTGGCAGAAAAGAGATGTGAAAATGGTACATCCCCTGCTTTCTGGTGACCAGAGCACTCCCCTGCCCAATGTAGATTCAGTCTTCTGTTCCCTGAAACCCCTTTAGTAAAACTGTAGTAAAAAAAAATTGGAAGGCTTTATGAAATTTTCCTTCTCCGGATTTGAAACTTAACTAGGAGTCCCACGAGCACCACCTTGTTGTGGAAAGGTGCAACATAATTTGAGCAAATACATACATAACAAGCCGATCCTCTACCACGTAGCTTAACATGCCTTACAAGAATATTATGAAGATAAAAACAGGATAACCACACAGAAACCTCCTTACCCTGAACACTCACTTCTCCATATTTAAACAAGGTAGGAAGTTGTCTTTATTCCATATCAACCCATCAGTCCATCTAGCTCACTCTTCTCTGTTCTTCTCTGACTGACAAAGGCTCTGTAATGTCCCAGAGATCCAGCTTTCCTGGCCCTGCTACTAAGGTCTTCCTTTGGTGATGAGGCCACAGATTTCAAATTCATCAAACTAGAGTTGCTGTGAATCCTGCTGAAGTCACTCTCCTTCTTCTCAGATGCAGACCATTGCACCAAGTGTCCAGAAGATCAGCATCCAAATAAGAACCGAGATCAATGTGTCCCCAAGGATGTGACCTTCCTCTCCGATGAAGATCCTTTGGGGATTGTCCTCACTTCCTTTACTCTATTCTTGTCCCTCTCCACAGGCTTCGTATTAGGAATTTTCATTATATACCAAGAAACTCCAATAATCAAGGCCAAAAATCGAGACCTCTCCTACATTCTCCTCCTCTTCATCATGCTTTCCTTCTTGTCCTCCTTCCTGTTCATGGGGCGGCCAAGGAAAGTGACTTGCCTTCTCTGACAACGGCCTTCAGCATCATCTTCTCAGTTGCCGTTTCTTCAGTGTTGGCCAAAACCATCACTGTGGTGTTGGCTTTCCTGGCCACAAAACCAGGGAATCAAGTGAAGAGATGGCTAGGGAAGAGTCTTGCAAACTCCATTGTAAGTTCTTGTTCTAGTGTCCAAGTTGTCATCTGCATCATCTGGCTGGGGAGCTCTGCCCCATTCCCTGACTCTGACATGCACTCGCAGGCTGGACGGATCATCCTGCAATGCAATGAAGGATCTGTCGCCTTCTTTTATTCTGCCCTTGGCTACATGGGCTTCCTGGCTGCCATCTGCTTCACGGTGGCTTTCCTAGCCAGGAAGCTGCCTGGGGCCTTCAATGAAGCCAAACTGATCACCTTCAGCATGCTGGTCTTCTGCAGTGTTTGGCTGTCATTTGTGCCCTCCTACCTGAGCACGAAGGGGAAATACATGGTAGCTGTGCAGGTCTTCTCTATCTTGGCCTCCAGTGCTGGGTTGTTGGGCTATATCTTTATTCCCAAATGTTACATTATTGTACTGAGGCCTGATCTGAATACAAAGGAGCATATCATGTTCAAAACAAACTAGGGCAACTGATCCACAGAAGTAAAGCTGTGGAAGAATATCTGGCGTAGGTTTGGAGGAGATACTAGTATTGGTGAGATCATAGGTAACAGAGCCTTTCAATACACTCATAGCTTCAGTTGTATAGTCTCTATGTTTCTGTCACAGCAAATAGGCAAATCTGGGATTTGGGTCTATCACTCTGCCACTCACAGCCATCCACATCTGCGGTAGTGGTGCAGCTGGAACTATAGCATATCCATCTTGCCTAAATGATGCATCTGTTCAAGGTGAGGCCCTTAACAGCTGAAGTGGGCAAGCATTTTGCTGCTTGAGTGACTTGGAAAGCCCCGAATGCAACACGTTAAATGGCATTTTGTTTGTTGGTTAATAGGATTAGTGTATTGTTTTTTCTTTGCTTGCTATGAAGGTTTTGTCATTAAGACTTATTCTAAGAGAATGCAGGATTTTAATTTGGTACTTCCATTTCCTTGCTTGTCATTGTCATCTACGGGTATCACACATTTACTGCACATAAATGATGTTTTTGATTTGAGGGAATTGTTTATCTCAAATTGGACAGTCTCCCAAACAGAATGCTGTTTGATATGGGATAGTGTTATCCTCAGTTTGTGGTAGAGGGCCGTTTAAACATTAATCCTGAAATTCTCAGCCTGAGATTTGGGGCAGCTGCCAGTGGAGGCTGGCAGCCCTGATTTCAGTGGAGCTGTGAACCCATGCTGGGTTTCAGACAGGGCCAGCCAGAACTCGAAAGGAGGAATCCAACATGCTGAACCAGCATGGAAACCTAGCCCCTCCAAAACTGGGAGCTGATGCCAGTCTCCACTAACAATTTTGGTACAAGTTGGCTTGACACCATGATTCAGTAGAAGAAAGTTTCATAATGTACACTACCAAACCTTTCTGTGTTGTGGGAACATTCATCCTAAAAGCGTATCTCGGCCTTCTCTCTTATGAGGTTGCTCTATAGTAAAGGCCTGGCCAAGGTCAATTGTCCATTTGCTGACTGACTCCCAACCAGAATATGGAGCGGCATCAGTGAGTTTGCCCAAACATGGTTTCCTCCATCCATGCACCTGCACTTGGCACAACATGGGGTTTAGGATGTTGCAGTTGTGATGGACACTATGATCAAAAACTTTATGTAAGTATGTATGTATGTATAATATATTGATTGATTGTTTCATTCATATTTATATCCCACCTTTCCACAATAAAGACTGCAATGCTGCCCAGGTACTAAGATCCTGCAGAGATGTCCTTCTCTCTATCCTGCTGCAATTGGATGAACATTGGCAGGAACTCAAGAGAAGTGTTTCTTTGGGGATGGTCCCAGCTCTGGGAACTCCTTACCTGAGGTCAGCAACCAGGCAAGCTGCAACTTTGTTGACCTCCCAGGAGCAGGCAAAGTGGTCTTTGAGGCAGGCTTTGGGTTATTATACTGTTTGCTGAGTGGGTTTGAAGTGACGGTTGCTCTTTCTTTTTTATTGATGTGGCTGCAACGTATTTGCTTTTAGGTTTTAATTATAATTTTATATTTGATCTTATACTTTAGTGTTGTTCATCCCCTTGAGGGCTATTCCAAATATCTTTACAGCAGCGAGGTGCTTGGCAGGGACAAAAGAAGAGCACTGATCTCAAGGGTACCTTCTATTCCCCATGACCCTAAAATGTCGATGGGTTTCAATCAATGGTGCCTCAAACAAATGGATTCAATGATGAAAGTGGGCAGATTTTGTGGTGTACCAGTCTAAGAGAGATTGTTTGTGGGAAACCAATTTGGGAGGAATTGGCACCTTATATCCTCAAATGTCAACTCTATACCATTATTAGAGATTGTTACTTAGATCCCTGTTTAAGGAAAATAAAACTTTGGGATGTAAAGAGGAAATTGGGTTTTCCTCTACAAGCAACTCACCACTGTGTGGCCTGGAGGATTGCTTCTTCTACAGTCAAGGCTGCGAAATGTATTTATTTATTTATTTATTCATTTCATTTCATTTCTATACCGTAGATCCCATTGTTGTGAATTGCCTGGGAGATGGGAAAATATGAGAAATGTATTCTTCTCTAAGTCTGTAATGTCATGTATTTCATATACAAAGCTTGTTATTTTAAGAATATGTTTCATTTGCAACAATTTTAAATACTATTTTCAATTAGTGATTACTGTATTCCTATGTCACGTTTAATAAATTCTGTGACTTGATTTTGTGCTGCTATGGTCTAAGGATTAAGACAGTAAATGCTATTCATTCGTATTTCAAATAGCCTGTTTCCAGGGCATGCATGGCTTTCTAAGGAATAACCAGCACCATAAACTCTGTCTGGAAATAGACGAGTAGCCAGTCAGTGAAGCTGTTGTAAATTGGAAGTTCTATGTTACCTGTAAATAGCCCCAGTGAATAGTCCAGATGCAGGATTCTGGACCATATGAAGTTTAAAAACACTTTTGGAAGACTGGGGATATATGGGAATATTGTTTTTGCTCGCAAACCACGCAAGCATGCCCAGCATGAAGTTCCAAACATGATCACAAGCATGTGTCTGCCGAAAATGTTCGCAAATGGCCAGATGTGTGCTCCGGTTTGATTTGCACAACTTTCCCAGTTCCACTTGTGCAAATGTCCCTGGAGACTGAATCAGCCCCGCTTTAGACTATGGAGGAAATTTGTGCACATCAGGAATTGGGTACAAATTTGAGGGAATTTGCCCACATTTCCCATTCAAGTACTGCTCAACATGCTTGATTTGCTTGATTTTCCTGTTCATGCAGCGTAAGCAGGAATCGTGAGCAGGAAATTTGACAAGTGATGTTACAACATTTGGAGAATCCTAGCACTCTTGAATATGACACATTCACCCATCCCTACAAAAGACACAACCAGATGGAGGATGTTTCCATAGCCCAAATGGGGTGTAACTTAGCCATGTATCACCATGGTCAAGTCTCTGGAACAGGTACGTTATACTCACTCCTGGCCACTGCCCAAACCTGGACACCTGTATTTTATTAGCATCTTCTCCCATCCCTGCCCCATCCCAGCAGTTCTTTTAAAAACTTTTTTTTATAGGCTGCCAGAGAGACCTGGAATTAGGGATGTTAGAGACATCTGCAACGGAAGCAAATGAGTTCAGGTTTTTATGAATCCAAACACTGGATTGCCTTTTCTCCCCTGCTGGGTGGATTCCGCAGACTTCCAGAACCATTTTTCTAACCTTCAACCATTTTGCGCACATGTTGTTGCAGAAAAATATGCTACCATTTTAAGAAAACTGACTGAAAATGCAGATTTCCCCCCAAAGCTAGGGCTTTAAAATGCTCATTTAGGGGCATTTGTGCATTTTGGGTGAAATTCGCGCATTTTACCCATCCAAATCTGCACAAATTTGGAAATCAAGAAAAAATCAGACTCTGTCAATGGGAGGATGATTGAATAAAAGGTGCCTGACAATCCACAAAATTAACAGTTTTTTCACACTCCCTAATTCCCTACCTGGGAGTGAGAGCTATGGTGGCCAGGCAGCAACTGGGTGGTGAGTATTGAGTATAGAACACAGAACAACCAGGGGCAGAAGCTGAGGGGAGAGAAAGAAGAGTGGTGCAAGGGTCAAGAGGGAGAAAGGGCACAATATGGGAGAAAAGGGCCACAAAGATAGAGAATGGAATGACAGTGGGAGGGAGAGGGAAAGGGAAAGGGAAACCGGAGAGGCAAGCCGGGGGGGGGGGGAGGCACACATACAGAAAAAAATGCTATTGAGAGAGCACAGGGTGCCGGAGAGGAAATGTGTGTCGGGAGTGGGGGAGAGCATGACATACAGAGACACACACCAACATTAGGCCAAATGCACACAGAGGTGATAAATGGATTGAGTAAAATGGATCCTCTTGATTTTGCATGTCTGTGACAGGAGTTGCCTCCCCGCAAACCACCATCAAATCCTTCACAGATCACACATGACTCGATGGACTGAGCCTAAACATCATGGATCTAGCATTTCCAGCACTGCCATGGCACAAAACCGTGGATCCATGGCTTTAACATGGGAACTCCCTCCAAAACCACCATGTCACCTCTCTGTGTCCACAGATGTGTTCTGTGATTTACTGGAAATTCAAAGGTGGCTAGATCAGAGTGGCCAAGTCAGGGGATGTCATGCCCCTGCTGGACTCCTCCTCCTTCTCCAAGGACCTAGAGCTCCCAGAGATGGTGTGATGCTTTTGAACCATCTATATCAGGGGACTATGAAGCCAATATGAAGCCAACACTAGACCTTTAACAGCAATGTGGATGACTTAGCCCCTTTATTTCAATGCTGGGTATTTGAAACCTGCTACACATTGGTGTGCTCACAGCTGCCGACTCAAGCCATCAACTTCAGAGCAGGAGAAATTACCAGCCTGTGGTTTGAGGTTTGTTTGGTTACTTTGTGTCTCATTTCAAAGAAATTTTTGAGTAATGTACTGATATTACATGCTTTAAGTGTTGTTCTTTCTTAGCTCTGCAAAGCTCTGTGAGATGAAAGGCAAGCTATGCCAGCGGTTAAAGCGGCTTCTTTCGAAAAACTATTCAGATTACAATACTGCCACAGCGTTTTTTGTTGAGTCTAACGACGGTGAGTTGAAACAATTTCCTTGTTAATAAAGTACAGCCCTGCTTTCATGTAAATAATTTTTGACAAGATTATGGCAACAATTGCTAACAAGGAGGTTTGTGTTGATTTGGAAGTAATGTTTTTGTACATGTATATATTAGGATAATCATTGACAACTAGTGTGAATATAAATGCAACAAATACTGTATGTGTATGTATATATGCAGCCACAAGCCTGTGTGTGCATATATATATGACTATAGATCTGAATATCTGAATATCTTTACAGTTATTATTTATCTGAAGAAGCAACTCACATGCGAAACAGGATTACACCGGATTCCTATCAGACTTTTTGGATGCACTTTGAGGTCCTTGAACTAAATATAATATTTATATGTATATACCTGTGATACAGATGCTTCAGTTATCTTCCAATATATGTACAACTGTATTCATATGTATAATTATATTGTTCCAACAACCATCTATTTTAAATAGTTCACTAACACACAGTACACTCATTGTGTGTTCATATTGTTATAACATTTTATTATTATTACTGGACCTATTTACAGTTGTGTGCTTGTTTGCTTATTTCTAATTGGTTTTTGCAACTGTGGCCCTTTTTGTATTTGGCTGTGCCTTTCGCCACGTGACCTGCAACTAATTTCAACAGGTTGTGTATTGGCAGTTGTGTCAAGGTTTGTGAGAACTGCAATGACTTGCTTTTCAAGGGTGAATCATCATCCATTTGCTGCCATGGTGGAAAGGTTTCACCACCCCCACTCACAGTTCCAGATTTCATCCACAACATTGTCACTGATGGCTCCATTCTGGGCAAGCAATTCCTGAAGGGCGTTCACAAGGACAACAGGACTGTAGGCTTGGCTTCTTGGTATGCACTGCTCAAGATTGCACAGCCACATGCCCCACTCCATTTGTGTTCAGGGTGCAAGGCTCAGTTTACCCTCTGATGAGCACATTGTGGTCAGATGAGACTCCAAGCTACAGCCAGCTGTACATTCTTGACACCGATGAGGCCACTATGGCTCGCCTCGTTCGAGCAGACAACAGCACACTGGGCTGCACCTTGCTGGAGTCACTCACTAACCTGCTACTCAATGTTTACCTGTGTGCTACTGAGTATCGGCATGTCAGTGAAGTCCTTGAGTATGAGAACTTGGATGCACTTGCTGCTGGGGTGCGCCTATGGACATTTCTCTGTGCTCCCATCATGACTGTCGAATGATGAACACTATGGCTACATTCCCCATGTCTCTGATATTGCTTCTGTGTCTGTTAGCCTGGATGGCTTTCCCCCGGCTGATAGTTCTCTGGTGTTATACCCTAAACATGGGAAGTGCTGCAAGATCAACATGGAAAGCCATGGAAACCCTCTGATTTATCCTTTCCTGCACTTTCACAGTGAGGTTGCATGGGGTCCTGGCATGGCACATGTTGCAGCTGGGCAAACCAAGTTGGCACCTCTCGGCTGGCCTACGCCTCTCTTCTGCCACGGACTGCTCTACATTGCCAAGAGTCACTTCCTGTCTTTGGCAAACCTCAGGATTCGAGTGATCGATGGGCCAGAAGATGGACGTTCCAGTGGCCGCCCTGGAGTTGACATCAAGAAAAGTGTTTTTAAGGAAGTGTTGTAGAAATAAACAATGCAACACTTGGAATGATTCAATAAACACACCTAGATAACTTCACCCTTTACTTAGATTTTTTTTTTTTGCTGGGGGTTGTGTTCACAAATCAGCAGCTTTTGGAATATAATTTACTTCTTCCCAAACAAGATTATGCACAGTTCTGAGGAGCTCACTGGTAGTAATGACAGGGGGAGATCACTGAGTTGTATAGTGGCCACCATTCGTACTTTGACGCTGGTAATCCTGGCTCATCCAGCACCAGAGGGGCAATCGGGAGGGCTGGCAAAGGGAGCAGGGCTGGGAAACTCCCAAAGTGGTGTGCACATTCATGCACATCAGGGATGGGGATGAAGTGGCCCTTGTGATCTTCTTGGACTGCAACTCCCATCATTCCTCCCCATGGACTATGCCAGCTAAGGCTGTTGGACTCGCAATCCAGTGCTATCTGGAGGGCCACAGGTTCCCAGCCACTGGTTTGTGTCTTAAGAGATTTTCTTGATCTTGGCTGTTTTGTGTGAGTTTTTCGAATACTGGTCAGGCCAGGCTCACCTTTCCCCCTTGCCCACCCATGCCAGAAGATGGAGCCGCATACGTGACTTCTTGCAAACATGTTTTTCTCCAGCTCTGCACCTGCGCCTCAAGCTACTCAGAGAATCCCTGAAGTTGCAGATGTGAAGCTTCCCCTGATCATTATCAAAAACACAGTGATTTCTTCTGATTCCTGCCAAAGCTCAGGAGATGTTTTGTTTTCTGTTTGCCTTGGAGACCAGTCAAGGAAACATCAGTATCAAAGGCAGTGCCAGGAAACCTCTTGCACCGTGCCTGAAAAGCTTGGTGCATAAAATATCTCCTGTGCTCCCAAGAGGCTGGGCTCAGATTTAGGACAGGCTGAGGTGGCCATGCCTGTGCTGTAGTTCAGTACATCCCCCGCCCCCCTGCTGCCCTCGGTTCAGGGTTTGAGAGATTTGCAAAGACAGTGCAGCCTCGAACTTGCGAGACTTTTCTCACGTGTTCTGATTAGCTGGCTGTGGAGGTGAAAGGAACACTCAGAAAGGAGGAGCAGCAGGAGGCAGGCAGAGCCAGGATGACACCGTTGCTGCTGCTGTTGTTGCTCCTGCTACCTTATGCAGCCTGTCAAGTGCAGAACACAAAATGCTCAAGGTCTCCGAAGAAAGAGCAGGTGTTGGGATCCTATTATTACCGGCCAGGAGACTACCTCATCAGTGGAATCCTCTCTTCACAGTTTTTTAAGTGTCAAGAACCATATGTTTTCTCCAAGTCCCCTTTAGACAGGGTTGTCGCGTAAGTGATGATGATTCAGCGCTTCCAAACCCACACTGCAGTTGGCCCCGTTTCCTGGGGATTGTCCATCTTTTCTGGTATCTCTTGTTATCCTGGTAAATCGCTCTCCTGACTGTTGCCCCTCTGTGCCTTTTGAAGAAGAATTAGGAGCTCCATTAAAATGAAAACACCATTTAGTTCAGTTGTTGTTGTTGTTGTTGTTGTTCAGTCGTTCAGTCGTGTCCGACTCTTCGTGACCCCATGGACCATAGCACGCCAGGCCTTCCTGTCCTGCGCTCTCTCCCGGAGCGTGCTCAAGTTCATATTCATTGCATCCGTGATGCCATCTAGCCATCTCATCCTCTGCCGTCCCCTTCTCCTTTTGCCTTCAGTCTTTCCCAGCATCAGGGTCTTTTCCAGGGAGTTTTCTCTTCGCATTAGGTGGCCAAAATATTGGAGCTTCAGCTTCATTATCTGTCCTTCCAATGAGCACTCAGGGTTGATTTCCTTTAGGATGGACTGATTTGACCTCCTTGCAGTCCAGGGGACTCGTAAGAGTCTTCTCCAGCACCACAGTTCGAAAGCATCAATTCTTCGGCGCTCAGCCTTCCTTATAGTCCAGCTCTCACAGCCATACATTACTACTGGGAAAACCATAGCTTTGATTAGACGGACCTTTGTCGGCAAGGTGATGTCTCTGCTTCTTACTATGCTGTCTAGGTTGACCATAGCTTTCCTCGCAAGGAGCAAGCGTCTTTTAATTTCATGGCTACAGTCACCGTCTGCGGTGATCTTGGAACCCAAGAAAGTAAAATCTGTCACTGCTTCCATTTCTTCCCCTTCCATATGCCAGGAAGTGATGGGGCCAGATGCCATGATCTTCGTTTTTTTAATGTTGAGTTTCAAACCAGCTTTTGCACTCTCTTCTTTCACCCTCAACAAGAGGCTCTTTAGATCCTCTTCGCTTTCTGCCATTAGGGTGGTATCGTCTGCATATCGGAGGTTGTTGATAATTCTCCCGGCAATCTTAATTCCGACCTCTGATTCATCCAACCCGGCATTTCTCATGATGTACTCTGCATATAAGTTAAATAAGCAGGGTGACAATATGCAGCCTTGTCGTACTCCTTTCCCAATTTTGAACCAATCGGTTGTTCCATGTCTGGTTCTTACTGTTGCTTCTTGACCCTCGTACAGGTTTCTCAGGAGACAGGTAAGGTGGTCTGGTACTCCCATCACTTTAAGAATTTGCCACAGTTTGTTGTGATCCACACAATCAAAGGCTTTAGCGTAGTCAATGAAGCAGAAATAGACGTTTTTCTGGAATTCTCTTGCTTTCTCCATGATGCAGCGAATGTTGGCGATTTGATCTCTAGTTCCTCTGCCTCTTCGAAACCCAGCTTGTACTTCCGGTAATTCTCGGTTCGCATACTGCTGAAGCCTAGCTTGTAGGATTTTGAGCATCACCTTGCTGGCATGTGAAATGAGCGCAATTGTGCGGTAGTTTGAACACTCTTTGGCGTTGCCCTTCTTTGGAATTGGAATGTAAACTGACCTTTTCCAGTCTTGTGGCCACTGTTGAGTGTTCCAGATTTGTTGGCATATTGAATGCAGCACTTTAACAGCATCATCTTTTAGGATTTTAAATAGCTCGGCTGGAATACTGTCATCTCCTCTAGCTTTGTTGTTACTAATGCTTCCTAAGGCCCACTTGACTTCACTCTCTAGGATGTCCGGCTCAAGTTCAATGACCGCACTATCATGGCTATCAGGGACATTCAGCTCTTTCCTGTATAGTTCTTCTGTGTATTCTTGCCACCTCTTCTGAATCTCATCTGCTTCTGTTAGGTCCCTGCCTTCTTTGTCCTTTATCATGCCCGTCTTTGCACAAAACGTTCCCTTGAGATCTCCAATTTTCTTGAAGAGATCTCTAGTCTTTCCCATTCTGTTGTTTTCCTCGATTTCTTTGCATTGTTCATTTAAGAAGGCCTTCTTGTCTCTCCTTGCTATTCTCTGGAACTCTGCATTCAGTTGGGTATATCTTCCCCTTTCTCCCTTGCTTTTCGCTTCCCTTCTTTCGTGAGCTACTTGTAAAGCCTCATCAGACAGCCACTTGGCTTTCTTGCATTTCTTTTTCTTTGGGATGGATTTCGTTGCTGCCTCCTGAACAATGTTACGGACCTCCGTCCATAGTTCCTCAGGCACTCTGTCTATCAGGTCTAATCCCTGAAATCTATTCCTCACCTCCACTGTATATTCATCAGGGATATGATTTAGGTCATACCTGAACGGTTTAGTGGTTTTCCCGACTTTCTTCAATTTAAGCCGAAATTTTGCAAGAAGCAGCTCATGATCTGAGCCACAGTCAGCTCCAGGTCTTGTTTTTACTGACTGTATGGAGCTTCTCCATCTTTGGCTGCAAAGGACATAATCAATCTGATTTCGATATTGACCATCTGGTGATGTCCATGTGTAGAGTCGCCTCTTGTGCTGTTGGAAAAGAGTGTTTGCTATGATCAGCATGTTCTCTTGGCAAAACTCTATTAGCTTTTGTCCTGCTTCATTTTGTACACCAAGGCCATGCCTGCCTGTTATCCCGGTGATTTCTTGACTTCCTACTTTAGCATTCCAATCCCCTATGATGAAGAGGACATCTTTTTTTGGTGTTAGTTCTAGAAGGCGTTGTAGGTCTTCATAGAACCGATCAACCTCAGCTTCTTCGGCCTCAGTGGTTGGGGCATAGACTTGAATTACTGTGATGTTGAATGGTTTGCCTTGGATTCGTACTGAGATCATTCTATCATTTTTAAGATTGTACCCCAGTACTGCTTTTCCCACCCTTTTGTTGACTATGAGTGCTACTCCATTTCTTCTAAGGGATTCTTGCCCACAATAGTAGATATGATAGTCACCTGAATTAAATTCGCCCATGCCTGTCCATTTGAGTTCGCTGATTCCCAAGATGTCGATGTTCAATCTTGCCATCTCATGTTTGACCACCTCCAGCTTACCTTGATTCATTGATCTGACATTCCAGGTTCCTAAACAATATTGTTCTTTACAGCATCGGATTTTCTTTTCACCACCAGACACATCCACAGCTGAGTGTCCTTTCGGGTTTGGCCCAGCCGCTTCACTCTTTCTGGAGCTACTTGGAAATACCCTCTGCTCTTCCCCAGTAGCATATTGGACACCTTCCGACCTGAGGGGCTCATCTTCCGGCGTCATCTCGTTTAGCCTTGTGATACATTCCATGGGGTTTTCTTGGCAGGAATACTGGAGTGGGTTGCCATTTCCTTCTCCAGTGGACCACATTTTGTCAGAACTCTCTGCCATGACCTGTCCGTCTTGGGTGGCCCTTCACGGCATAGCTTATGGCTTCATTGAGTTACGCAAGCCCCTTCGCCACAACAAGGCAGTGATCCATGAAGGGGATTTAGTTCAGTACGATCCCTAATGGCTGGATCAATGGGTTTCCCTTGCATTGTTTCAACCAAAAGAACAAACACCCTCCTTGCTTTTTAATGCTGTGATAAGACACAGGCTGGAGCTGGGTTGGTTCTTTCTTGTTTGATTGTTCCCTCTCCAGAATAATGAGTTACAAGTTGCAGCCCTGTGTTAAGGGTGACCACCTTTCTTCCTCATCCACTACAGTATTTGAGAGTAAATCCTACTGCACTCAGTTGGATTTACTTCTGAATAAGTGAGGTCCCACCGCTTCTATCTATCTATCTATCTATCTATCTATCTATCTATCTATCTATCATCTATCTATCTTTCTGTATACAGGCTAGACCCATTCAAGATAAAATATGACATAATATCAGGACACAGGGATACAGGTTTTAAAGTTTAGCTAGGACTATCATTCAGCTGAGCTAATATAGGCATGGCAATTAGAAAATAATTAGCCACCTGTTTGGTGAGATATTGTACGTTAAGTCTTGCCTGAATGAATGCTCCATGGGCCTCTTTATTCTGAAGAGACATCAAATACAAGAGTGAAGTACCAGAACTGGGCCGCATCCCATAGGTTCACAAGGGGGAACATGTTCTCTTGGGCGGGAGTGTCAATCCCGTCGTTCAGTATCATGAAATATCTGAATCAAGGTGTTAGGAGGTTGTTGTTTTTCCAGTATTAGAAGAGATTCAAGCAAAACACCTGTTGAATTCATTTTCTGCTTTCTGCATAGAGTCGCTATAATGGACAAAAGGCTTATGGGATGGTAATTAACCAAAGCCCTTGGTTATCTTTTTTGGTGGTCTGTTCATTTAGGGTATTAGAAATAGGAGAATTAAGAAACTCTATGAGCTGTCTCCAAATTTCGTCCCACTATCTCTGTTTCTATCAAATAGAAGGTGCAGCTCAATGGCACTGAGCTGTCTCTTGTATTATTAAGAGGCAGATCTAACTATGTAAGTAATGATAACTGACTTTGATAGTTTATATCAGCAACTTTTTGGACCAGAGTTTGTGAAAAAAACAGTGTTTTATTTTAAAGACTAAAACATGGATGATTTCCTCTTCCTCATGAATTGGGAATGGTTGAATGCTATTTAACAACCACCACCACCACCACCACCACCACCTTTTTAATGGGTGGGCAAGTCAATAGGAGCGCCTGTCACTTGTTGATTCTGAATGCTGAGGAGGAAGGGGAGCGAACCTGCAGCCTTTGCAGGCCTTGTTTTAATTGCACTGGTCATTTTGTTTTCTGCATCATGCCATGTTTTCTGGTGTTTGGGGTGGGGGTGGAAAATGGCCACTGCCATTAAAAAAGAAAAGCAAAAAAGAGTTCCCTAGTTTGCCAGGGGTATCTACAGGGAAAATTCTCTGGTGGGACATTTAGTGTGTATGTACTGACCAGTCATATGACAGAAAAGTAGGCTGGGGTATTTAAAAATAAGTAAATGCTATGAGGAAAATGCTAGTTACAGATCTTCGTGTGTGTGTGCATGTACATGTGTGCACTTGCATGTCTGCATGCCTGCTTCTTCCTGCCTGTATGGTTCGATGTGTTGCAGGGGATTTTACTTCTGGTTAGAGTTTAGCTTCACTCTCTCCTTTTCCCCAAATTATCTTCAAATCAATTCTCTTTTAGCTTTGCAAAGTTGTGTTACTGAATATCACCCACAGAGGTTTTAAAGTAACTAATTTGGGGAGGGGGAAGGCGTAGATTAACAGTCCCCTCCTATCCATGTTGTTTTGGAATTTAGAAATAAGCGAACAACATTTACTTGGTGGAATGATTGTTTGTATTGATAAGCCTTAACAACGGGCACACGTGTGTGTGTGTGTGTGTGTGTGTGTGAATATACACATATACACACACACATATATAATGTTCCTTGGAATCTGTCAACATCTCCTCTCAAGGAATGGGGTATAAATATCTCAATCTTTCTGTTTATCAGGTGTACGGATACTTAATTTCCTTGCAACATGGGTAGGTTTGCTGCACCCTATGAACTTCCAAAGCATGATGTGATGGTTGGGTCTTCTGAGATTTAAATTGCATGAAAAAGAATATAGGGATATGAAGGAGGGAAACTGAGATTTGCTTTCATTCAATGGAGAATGACAGCACGAAGCATTGCATTTAATTTTTATTTGTTGCAGTTTGCAACCTACAAGGTACTGGCACATCCTGTTCTTCTTGCTGGCCATTCAGGAGATCAACCGGAACCCCAGGCTCTTGCCCAACATCACTCTGGGCTACAACATCTACAAGTCCTTCTTCGAAGGCAGAGCCGCCTCCTACGCCATGCTGCAGCTCCTTGCTGGGGGCGAAAGCGACATGCCACATTACAGCTGCGGGAGGAAGAATCACCTGCTGGCTGTTCTTGAAGGGGCTGCATCTGACTTCTCCCTCCATATTTCATCCATGTCGAGCATCTACAAAATCCCACAGGTGTGAAGTTGGGATGGGGGCGATCAGGAGCACAGAAATGGGAGCCCAACACTGGTTGGACTCAGCTCTCACTCTTCAGTGCCTGTGCTACTGGGCATGCTTGTCCTCTGCGGTGTGTGTGTGTTGGAGGTGAATAGTGGCAGCTGTGGAGCTTTTGAATGGGAGCCCCGGCATCAAACAATGAAGCCTGGGGAGGACCAGAATCAGTCCTGGCCTCAGGTACTGGAATGGTCGGGAGTTTCCTAGGGAGAATGAGGCCTGAGAAAGAGGACAATCAGGGCCGGCATCGGGGGTCAGCACGGTCAGGCGGTCTCCAAGAATCCACTGGCTCAGGAGGTCCCAGACCCCGTCCTGGCCATCCCTGCTTCTTTTGGCAGGGATTGAATGGAGGATGAGCGAAAGAAGGACTTGGCCCGCTTCTGTGTCAGCTGCCTACCATTTCTCAATGACACACGTTGCAATCTTCTTAGAGAGCCATCCTACGGCCACCAGATGTTGTGTAGGTGGCCATAGGATTTTAGGCTTCTGGCAGCCATGCTCCTATGAGCTCAGTGGCCAGAAACTGCACTCCCCACACCCACCCCTGCCTACTGTAGCTTGAGCCGAGATAACCGATGGTCTCAGTTTCTTTCATTTGCACACCTAAATACTTTTTTTCATGGAATTTAGATCTCAGAAGAGCCGATCATCACATAATGGTTTGGCAGTTCATAATGGGCAGCAAACTTACCCCTGCTGAAAATTAATTAAGTATCCATTCATCTGATCAAAGGAAAGATGGGGATATTTGTACCCCATTGGACCCAATGGTCTTTTGGCCCCTTCCAACCCTACTATTCTGTGATTCTATGAATCTATGAACCGCTCTGCTCATACGACAGAGCATGGAGGGGCAAAAACAGGGCGTTCCTCAGGGCAGTGTTGGCAGGAGACTACGGAAGCTGGATTAGACATCCTCCCCTCTGTGCTGCTCCTGCCCTGCATTGGATAGGAGGTGGCCTCTGGCTTCAGGTGAGGTCAGAGGCACCCGTCTATCTCTATAGGATCACATCCTGAATCATGTGGCGAAAGTCCCTCCTATGCAGATGTTACAGAAAACAGTGGCTGACAGGAATGAGAACCCTCCCCAGCAGTTTTTGCAGCCCCCACCAGGTCACAGAAATGATTATGCCCCAGAAGGTAGGATGTCCCCCACCTCTCTGTTAAAGGCACAGCCCTGTAGTACATCTATTTATTTCAGTATTTATTTATATACACTTGCATTCTGCTCCACATCTGGACAGATTCCCAAGTGGTGAACAATAAAAGACACAAGATAAGCTAAAACAATAAAAATCCATGTTATTTATTTATTTATTTCAAGAGAAACAAACAGAATTCTGATACAACTGTGGCTGGTCAGTCAATGAAGGCTTCATGAAATAAAGATGTTTTCAGGAAACAGTACAGTGTTGGTGCCTCCCTGCCCTCCAGAGGCAGGGAGATCCATACAAAGGGGGTCACCGCATTTGAAGGTTCTTCTCTGGGTGGACATCAATCAGGCCAAATCTCCATGTGGAACCACCAGGATCATGCCCTCTGAAAACCTCAGTGAACAGGCAGGTGGCTAAGGGAGAAAGCCCTCTCTCACGTATCCTGGTCCCAAGCTGTTCGGGGCTTTGTACGCTAGTACCAAAACCTGAACTCTGGCCTGGTATCGAATAGGCAGGCAGTGGAGTTCCCTCAGCAAAGGAGTAGAATGCTGAAAAGGGCAGCTCCCAGCAACAGCTGAGCTGCTGAATTCTGAGCTGTTTCCAGCATTCAGAGCAGCCTTAAGGGCAGCCCCATATAGACCGCATTGCAGTAGTGTGGTCTTGAGGTTACTAGCTCCTTTATGACTGTGACCAAGCTACCCTGTCCAGAAGAGGCCATAGCTGGCAAACCAGACAAAGCTGGTAAGAGGCACTCCAAACCATGAGGGCCACCTTGTCTTCCAGGGACAAGGATGGATCTAGGAGTGCCCCCAGACTACAAACCTGATCTTGCAAAGGGAGTTCAACCCCCTCCAGAATGGCAATGAGCCTATCTCCCAGACTTGGGAAGCACTCATAAACAGGGCTTGCATCCTGCCAAGATTAGCTTTCAGTTTACTGGACCTCATCCAGCCCATGACTGAGTCTACACAGCAGTCCAGGACTTGCACAGCCTCACCTGTTACAGTTGTCACAGGGACACAGAGCTGCGTCTCATCAGCATACTGGTGGCACTTGGCTCCAAATCCCCTCATGACCCCCCAGGACAGCTTCATACTGATGTTGAACAACACTGGGGACAAGGTGTTGCCCTGTGGAAGCCTGTAGCTCAATTGCCAAGGGGTCAAGGAATGGTCACCCAGTGTTAGTGTCCGAAACCGGCATCGTCGGAAGAACCGGAACCGCTGTAGCCATGGGCCAACCTCCCATGGCCATCCCACAGAGTCAATCCAGGAGTCAATGGTCCATGGTATCCAAATCCGATGAGAGATCGAGCGGAGTTAGCAGGGAGGCACTCCCCTGTCCCTCTCTTGATAAAGGTCATCCACCACCACGTCAGCAACCCCAGCTGATTCACTCCTTTAACCAGGTCAAATCCTGAAGCGGTTTGCTTTTGTACTCATGTTGCCCCTTCATGGCTGTAATTCTTTTTTTGTATTATTATTTAAAAACAAAACACAACACAACAGCAACATAAACACACAGTACACATACACTAAATATCTCTTAAGATTGTAAGTTATCTACCTTGGGCTCCCCTTCCACAACAAAGGCTTATTATTATTCTCTAGTTCTTATCTTAGTTGTATATCATACATTGAGTATCTCATTTCCCTCCTAATTTTAACAACAACAGAAAAAAGAGAATTAACCATCTCAAAGTTCAAAATCCACATACATAGATATCATTTTTCTCTATTTCTTGTATAAATTCTATAAAAGGTTTCCAATCTAACATAAATTTAGTTGTTGATCCTTCTTTAATCATAATAGTAAGTTTTGCCATCTCTGCCAGCTCCATCATTTTCATGATCCACTCGCTCACAGCTGGTTTAGTTTCATCCTTCCACTTTTGTGCATACAATAACCTTGCAGCCATTGTCATGTAGAGAAAAAGGGTCCCCCCCTTCTCTTTTACGTCTTTATCTCTTAGTCCCAACAAAAAAGTTTCTGGCTTTAATTCTGTAGCAGTCTTTAATATTCTTTGAGCTAAAGACTGTATTCTTTTCCAAAATGTCTTAGCTTTTTTACAAGTCCACCATAAATGATAAAATGTTCCCTCTTGATCTTCACATTTCCAACATTTTCCAGAAACACCTTTATACATTTTAGGCAATGTAAACGGTGACATATACCATCTATACATCATCTTATAAAAATTCTCTTTAAGACTTGTTGTTGTTGTTCAGTCGTTCAGTCGCGTCCGACTCTTCGTGACCCCATGGACCATAGCACGCCAGGCCTTCCTGTCCTGCGCTCTCTCCCGGAGCGTGCTCAAGTCCATATTCATTGCATCGGTGATGCTATCTAGCCATCTCATCCTCTGCCGTCCCCTTCCCCTTTTGCCTTCAGTCTTTCCCAGCATCAGGGTCTTTTCCAGAGAGTTTTGTTTTCGCATTAGGTGGCCATAAACTAAATTTTAGATCTTTTCCCCACATACTTTCCCACTCTTCCATTGATATATTAGGACCAACATTTTGTGCCCATTTTATCATACAATCTTTTACTTGTTCATCCTCTGTCTCATACCTAAACAGTGATTTATACAGTTTAGCAATAACATGTTCATCATTTGTACACAGTGCTGTTTCAAACTCAGATTCTGTTTGTTCAAATCCACCATTTTTCTCATCTATTTTAAACCTTTCTTTAACTTGCCAATATGAAAACCACGGACATACGTGACCTTCTCCCAATAAGCTTTCCCTTGCTTTTAACTTATATTCCCCTTGTGACAGTTCCAGTAAATCTTAACCATTTATGCATGCTATCAAATTCTCTTCTATACATTGCTTCTTGTGAAGATATCCAATGTGGTATTTTTTGATAGAACCTTAATTTATATTTATTCCAAATTGTTAATACAGCCCTTCTTATATAGCGATTATTAAAATCTACATTCACTTTTGTTTTATCATACCACAAATAACCATGCCACCTGTATCTCAATTCATGTCATTCTAGTTCTAAAAGTCTTCTATTTTTCAGCATCACCCATTCCTTCATCCACATCAAGCAGCAGGCAGAAAAATAGGTTTTAAAATCTGGTAATCCCATGCCACCTCTTTCCTTTGCATCTTGTAAAATTTTTATTTTAACTCTTGGGTTTTTTGCTTGCCATATAAACTTCATTATATCTCTCTGCTGCTGCTTAAAAGGTAAATCCGATGTAATAATGGGTATCATTTGGAACAAAAATAACATTCTAGGTAATACATTCATTTTGATCATTGCAATTCTTCCCAAAAGTGATAGTTGTAATTTTTCCTATTTTAATAGGTCTTGTTTAATTTTATTCCACACTTTAACATAGTTATTTTGAAAAAGCATACAATTCATATTTGTCAAAAGGACTCCCAAATATTTTACTTTCTTTTAAATTTGGAAGCCAGTCTTATCCATCAACGTTTTTTTTCTTTCTTGAACATTCATATTCTTTGTTAAAATCTTGGTTTTCTGTTTATTAACTTTGAACCCTGCCACTCCTCCAAATTCTTTTAATTTTTTCATTAAAATTTCAATTCCCCTTAAAGGTTCTTCCAACATAAACACCAAGTCATCTGCAAAAGCCCACAGCTTATATTTCTCTTTTTTAATCTTTATTCCTGTAATTCCATCGTCTTGTCTATATCTCTGTTCAATAATTCCAAAACCAATAGAAACAGGAGCGGTGGCAATGGGCAACCTTGTCTTGTTCCTCTTTGTATCTCACAAGGTTTGGTCAAATCCCCATTTATAATTATTTGAGCCTTTTGATCGGTATATACCAATTTCACCGATTTTATAAAGTTTTCTCCAAAGTCCAGGTCTTCTAAAGTCTTAATTAAAAATTCCCAGTTGAGATTATCAAATGCTTTCTCTGCATCTAAAAAGATCAGAGCTGCTTGTTTTTCTGGGTGTTTTTCAAATATTCCACCACATTCCACCATTCTTACATTATCTCTCATCTGTCTCCTTGGTAAGAAACCACTTTGGTCCTCAGATGGTTTGTGGACCTCAATTTGGTCCACAGACTCCTGCAATATTTTCTTGAGCCTTTCTGCCAAAATTGTTGCACATATCTTGTTGTCATTGTTGAATAATGAGATTGGTCTGTAGTTTTTTGTCGAGGTTGAATCCTGTGCTTCTTTAGTTATTAAAGAAAGTTATTAAGTTTAGTTATCAGAGAATTTCTCCACGAATCTCGGGGAGCCCGAATGCCAGCGCATTTGGCCCCCCAAAATTGGTGGAGAAATTCTCTGACATCCCCCCCCCCCCGGGACGGGACTTACCTTGTGCAAATGTCCCTGGCGGCGGCGGCTCCGGCGGCGGTTCGGTGGCCATTTCCAAGTTTTAAAAAAAAAAAAACGTGATAGGCTACGTAAAGATTTACATAGCCTATCACGGCTAGATTTTTAAAAAACACCGTGATAGGCTACGTAAATGTTTACGTAGCCTATCACGGCTGAGTGTGGGGGGGAAACCACGCATACGCAAATGGCAGGGAGGGCGGAGGATTTTTCCCCGAAACTTGTTCGGGGGGCCGAACACGTTGGTGCTCGGCCCCCCGAAGATTCGGGGAGAAATTCTCCGCCAACCCTAGGTGCTATAGACTTTGAAGAAGCACGAGTACAGAGCGAAAGGGAGAAACGAGCTCAGCGGAAGGCATGTCAAGCAAACCCTCACTGTGACCGCCTTACAGCTGGAAACCTATGTCTTCGCTGTGGGAGGCTGTGTAGATCCAGAATCGGCCTTCATAGCCACCTGCAGACCCACTGCTAGAGATTAATGTGTTGATTGACCTATCTTCTATGAATGTCTAATCCTTTTAAAGAGTTATCCACATAGACTCTATCTTCGGAAGACAACCTTACGCGGTCACAAGTGATCGCCATGATGATGATGAGTAACCTATGGCTGCGAGAGCTGGACCATAAGGAAGGCTGAGTGAAGGAAGATAGATGCTTTTGAACTGTGGTGCTGGAGGAAAATCCTGAGAGTGCCTTGGACTGCAAGAAGATCAAACCAGTCCATACTGCAGGAAATAAAGCCAGACTGCTCACTTGAGGGAATGATATTAAATGCGAAACTGAAGTGCTTTGGCCACATCATGAAATGACAGAATGCCCTGGAGAAGATGCTGATGCTAGGGAAAGTGGAAGGCAAAAGGAAGAGGGGCCGACCAAGGGCAAGATGGATGGATGACATTCTGGAGGTGACGGACACGACCTTGGGGGAGCTGAGGGTGGCGAGGGCTGACAGGAAACTCTGGCATGGGCTGGTCCATGAAGTCACGAAGAGTCGGAAGCGACTGAACGAATAAACAACAAACAGTTAAAAGTAACCCAGTCAAAGTTTATTCATTGCTGAGAAAGGAAGTCTCAAGCTGTTACATTTAACAAAATGACCTTTATATACAGTAATCCACACATTACCAACATGCCTAGACATCAAATGCTTACTGGTAACAGAACGTTTCCTGCCAACCTAGCAGTTCGAAAGCAAGAAATTGCAAGTAGATAAATAGGTACCACCTCAGCGGGAAAGGTAACAGCGTTCCGTGCACCTCGGTGTTCAGTCATGCCGGCCACATGACCACGGAAGCGTCTTCGGACAGCGCTGGCTCTTTGGCTTAGAAACGTGGATGAGCACCGCACCCTAGAGTCGGACACGACTGGTTGGGGACACCTTTACCTTTACCTTTTTAACAGAAAGTAGGTGAACCATGAGTCCCAGCATACCTTGTGCCACCGCACCAATTCTACCCCTCCAGCCCCTAGAGAAGAAGCTTTGTGGCCCAGCCAGGATGATTCCAACCCCACCTCAAGAAGCCTGCATATGCAGGCAATCCCTCGGCTTTGGGAGCCAACAAAGCTCTGGCCAGCCTTGAATCCCTCAACATCTGAAACCAGCCCAGACACAGGAGGCAGACTGAGTGTTTCGTCCTGCGTCCTGCAACCAACCTCGACAGGTTTGGTATCGGCAACTGTGTTAAGGGTTGTGAGTGATGTGACACCTTCCTTTTCGAGTGTGAATTGTCAACTCTTTGCTGCCATGGCAGAAAGTTTTCACTACCACCACCCTTGGTTCCCATTTTCATCTGCAACATTGTCACCAATGGCTCCATTCTGGGCAAGAAATTCCTGAAGGACGTTCGCAAGGACAGCAGTACTCTAGGCTTTGCTTCCTGGTATGCACCCCTCAAGAATGCACAGCCACAAGCTCCCAGTCTGTTTGTGTTGAGAGTGCAAGGCTGACTTTGCCATCCAATGAGCACTGTGCAGTCAGATGCACCTCCAAGTCGACACCAAGAAGACTGTGTTTAAGGAAGTTTTGAGAAGTTCAAAGATGGAACACTTGGAATGTTTCAAATAATAAAGTTACTTACCTTAAACCTATCTTTACATTTCATTTTTCTCTGCAAACTGGGTTCATAACTAACCAGTTTGTTGAACATAATTTACTTCTTCGCAACGCAGATGATGCACAGTTCTGATGAGCTCACTGGAAGTACTAGTAGGGGGAGATCCTTCCATTGTGTGGTGACCACCATTTGTTCTTGGATCACTGGTCATGCTGGCCTATCCAGCACAAGAAGTGAAATTGGGAGGGTTGGCAAAGGGGCAGGGCTGGGAAACGCCCCCAGGTAGTGTGCGCCTTCATGCGCATAAGGAATGGGGAAGATGTGGCCCTCCTGATGTTCTCGGACTGCAACTCCCATCGTTTTCCCCCATGGGCTAGGCTGGTTCAGGCTACTGAACGTGCAGTCCAGTGCTATGTGGAGGGCCGCACATTCCCAAACACTGGTATGCATCCAAAGACATTTTCTTGATCTTGGCTCTTTTGTGTGAGATTTTCGCATACAGGCCAGGCCAGGCTCACCTTTCCCCCTGGACAACCAGAAGATGGAGCTGCCTGTGTGACTTCTCACAAACATGTTTTTCCCCAATTCTGCACCTCGCCTTGAGGCACTCAGGGAATCCATGAAGTTGCAGCTGTGAACTTCCCCCTGATCATTATCAAAAACATTGTGATCTATTCTGAGTCTTGCCAAAGCTCAAGAGATCTTTGCTTTCTGTTTTCCTTGGAGACCAACGATGTCAACATCAGAATGAAAGTCAGTTCCAGGAACCCTCTTGCACCATGCCTGTAAAGCTTGGTGCATAAAACATCTGTGCTCCCGAGAGCCTGGGCTCCGATTCAGATAGGCTGAGATGTCCATGCCTGTGGTGTAGTTTAGTACACCACCTCCCATCGCTGCCTATGGCCCAGAATTGGACGTTGTTGTAAAGACACTGCAGCCTCTATCTTGCAAGACTTTTCTCACGTCTTCTGATTAGCTGGCTGTGGAGGTGAAAGGACACTCAGAAAGCAGGAACAGCAGGAGGGAGGCAGACCCAGAATGATATCGTTGCTGCTGCTGCTGCTGCTGCTGCTTCCTTATGCAGCTGGTCAACTGTGGAAGACAGACTGCTTGACCACTCTGAACAAAGAGCAAGAGTTAGGGTCCTATTATTACCGGCCAGGAGACTACCTCATCAGTGGAGTCCTGTCTTCACAGTATTTCATGTGCAACGAACCATACATTTTCTCTGATTCCCCTTTAACAAGGGTTGTGAAGTAAGTGATGCTGATGATGTAATGCTTCCAAACCAGCTCTCCAGTTGTCCCCATTTAGAGGAGACTGTCCATCTTTTCTGGTATCTCTGGTCATCCCTGATAAATCGCTCTCCTGACTTTTGCCACTCTGTCCTTTTTGAAGAAGAATTCAGAGCTTCATTAAAGAGAAGGCACCATTTAGTTCAGTATGCTCACATATGACTGGATTCATGGGGTTCCCTTGCATTGTTTCAGCCAAAAGAACCAGCAGCCTCTGTGATAGTAGATGTTGTGATAAGACACAGGCTGGAGCTGGGGTGGTTCTTTCTTGGGAGTGGTCCAAATGCAAATGTCCGCACAGAGGTTCCCTGTCCAGAATAATTACAGGGCCATAGTTGTGGCCCTTTCTTAAGGGTGAGCACCTTTCTTCCTCATCCACTACAGTACCTCAATCTGTGGGATTTACTTTTGAAGAAGCCAGGTGTGTGTGTGTGTGTATGTGTGTGTAATGGGTGTTAGACCCATTCAAGATAAAATACAAGACATAATATCAGGATACAGGGATACAGTTTCTTCAGTTTAGCTCGTACAATCAGCTGAGTGCTCATACGCATGATGATTAGAAAATAATTAGCCACCTCTTTGTTGAGATAGCTGACTTTTCCCAGGACAGTGAATGACCAATCTTTCCTCAGAATGCCCTGGGAAGTTAGTCAGCAGAGCATACAGCATACAGCCTCTCAAATCAGAATAAAATTACAAGAAAAGAGTCCTTGGGTCAGAGTTGCAGGGACTCCTGCCTTACACAGACACGATCTGCTTTGGAATGGAGTTTCCCAAAACTTCCCCTGAAGTGCTGCTGCTGGTCCAAGATTAAGTCTTGCATGAATGGATGCTTGATGGCCCTGTTTATTCTGAAGAGACATCGAAGAAGAGAGTGAAGTACCAGAACTAGGCAGCATCACATGGGGTCATGGGGGAACAGGTTCTGCTGGGCAGGAGTGTAGTTCCTGTCACTCATTATCATCAAGTCTCTGAATCAAGACTGCAGATGCCTGTGGTTGCTCCTGCGTTAGCAGAGATCCAAGCCAACCACCAGTTGAGTTCATTTTGTGTTCTGTGCATAGATTTCCTATAATGGAGAAAAGGCTTCTGGGATGGCAATGAACCAAAGCCCTTGGTTATCTTTTTGGTGATCTGTTGATTTAGGTTATTAGAGATAGGAGAATTAAGAATCTGTATAATGTGTCTCCAAATTTTGTTCATCTATATCCGTGTATATCAAATATACAGTGGCAGATCATAGGCACCGAGCTACGCCTCTTGGCTTATTAATAGGTAGATCACTTTTTCTCTCCCCCTTCTCACCCCGAATATAACATGGCTTAAGACTATTAACATCCTTCATGCTATTAAGGACTAGTTAATATTCCAGAATGGCTGAATGGCTGGTGTGGAAAGTCCTTTCTATTTGAATTCCGGCTTAAAATGGGGTTAAAACCTAGAAATGCCTTCTTGGTTTCTGAGGCACAGTATATTCTACACCTTCTTCCTTCCTAAGAGGACAAACTGTTTTCCAAGAGATGCTGTACAAACAGGAGAAATGATCTTCCAAAGTAGCCCATGTAACTCAAGTGGGAAAAAAATCCGGACAAAATCTGTCAAACTGCAGGAGCTCGCCTATCAAAATTAAACCTCCTAGAAAAAAGCCATTTCTGACCAGTTCTACTTCAAAATTGCCACAGGCCATCCTCAAATCCACTTCTCCTCCACTATGAAGATTCAGACTGGTCCACTGAGGCATTTTCTTAATATAAGAAATAGAATCTACTCCCCCCCCCAAACTCTGGTTATCAGAGAATACGATACCCCAATTTTCTCCTCCACAACTGGGATGCCCCAGGAGAAAAGGCATTTGTCTTTCTAGCCACCCACCTTGCTTCTTTTGGCGGGGGCTTCTGCAGTCAGACTGCTAAAGCTGATCTCAGGGTCTGGGCAAGTGTATATGGGAGGAGATGATCCTTCAGGTAGGAAGGGGGATGCTGGGGGGGGAAGGTTGAGCATTTGGGGTCACCAAGCTGAGCTGAGGGGCTGTGTTTTTTGGATGTCCTGTCTGCGGTGAGCTAAGATGGCAAAAGCAAGTGTCTGTAACCCTCCTTTTAAGGTTCTACAGGTTGTGTGACTACCGACTGGAAAAATGGTGATCCTTCCAGAAGCGTTAAAGAGTGCTTCGTTTTCAGTTTCCACTTTGATGTGATTTCCAGTGAGTAAAAGTGAGTGGGACACAGCTTTTCTTTGAGGCAACGTTCCCGAGCACTTAACACTTCACATACTGTATACATTATAAGGACTATGTAGGAAATAATAAAATAATTGCTATTTTTATTTCTGCATACTGAAACAGCATGGATAAGAGGGCACAGTTAATCTATGACTCCCCCTCCCCATATTACTCACTTTTAAGCCTCTGTGGGTGATATTCAGTAACAAACGTTGCAAAGCTACAAGAGAAGTGATTTAAAGAGAATTTTGGGTAAAGGAGAGAGTGAAGCTGAACTCAAACCAGAAGTGAAATCCCTTGAAACACATAGAACGATAAAGGCAGGAAGGCGGAGACCCGTAGAGCCGTGCACGCCCATGCCCACACACACGGGCGCACAGAGAAGACATGAAATTAGCATTTCTTCAAAGCATTTACTTACTTTTAAATACACCAGCCTACTTTACTATCATTTCATTGGCCAGTACATACCCACTACATGTCCCTCCAGACATTGTTTTTCCAGTCAATATCCCTGGCAAATTGTGGAACTTTATTTTTTTCCTTTAATGGTTGTGGCCGTTTTCATTTCCCTCTCAAACACCAGAAAACATGACATGATGCAGAAAACAAAATGAAAACAAGGCCTACAATGGCAGCTGATGACTTGCATACAAGTTAAAAAGGGATTTTTTTTAAAAAAAAAAAAAGAATATTCCACCATCCCCAACACAGGAGGAATAGGTAGGAAATCATCAATGTTTTAGACTTTAAAAAAGTTTATTTTTCTTCTTCAGAAACTCTGATCCAAACACAGTTGCTGAAACATACTCCCCAAGTCACTTTGGACAGAGAGAGGAGATTGTTTGCTTGCTTGCTTTTTCTCTTTATAGCGGTGTTTCTCTCCCCATAGTTCACCAGTACACCTGGAAACTTCATGGCATGTAAACGTAACACTTCTTCTGGCACCTGTAATTTTCAATAACATTGGTGAAACCATTCTGAATGATACCCCACCCCTATTATGATTTTACATGACAGAATGATAGTTTTTACTGATAAGCCTTAACAAAAGGCATGTGTGTGTGTGTGTGTGTGTGTGTGTGAGAGAGAGAGAGAGAGAGAGAGAGATTACCTATCTAAATACAGACAGACAGACAGACAGACAGACAGACACATATATCCTTGATCCTTGCAATCTTCCAACATCCCCTCTCAAGGAATGTGGTACAAATATCTCCATCTTTCCTTTCATCAGGTAGATGGATACCCAATTGCTTTGCAACACAGGTATGCTTGCTGCCCCCTATGAATGTCCAAAGCATTATGTGATGACTGGCTCTTCTGGGATTGAAAACACATGAAAAAGAATTTGGGGGTATAAAAGAAAGAACCTGAGATATGTTTTCATTCAGTGGAGAACGACAGCACGAGGCATTGCATTTAATTTTTCTTTATTTTTTGCAGTTTCCACACTACAAAGAAATGGCACATCCTGTCCTTCATGTTTGCTGTTCAGGAGATCAACCAGAACCCCAGGCTCTTGCCCAATGTCACCCTGGGCTACAACATCTACAAGTCCTTCTTCGACGGAAGAGCCACCTCCTACGCCATGCTGCAGCTCCTTGCTGGGGGCGAAAGCAACATTCCACATTACAGCTGCGGGAGGAAGAATCACCTGCTGGCCATTCTTGAAGGGGCTGAATCAGACCTCTCCCTCCACATTTCCTCCATGTCAAGCAACTACAGAATCCCACAGGTGTGAATGGGGAGCGGAAAGGAGGCCGGGTGCATAGAAAGGGGAGCTGAGAACTGCTTGGGCTCAGCTCTCGCTCTTCAGTCCCTGTGCCTCCTGGGCATAATGGTTCTCTGGAGTGTGTGGAGGTGAGTCATGGCAGTGGTGGAGCTCTGGGATGGGAGGCTGGGCATCCCTTGGGGCACGGATGGCAGGAGACCACAGAAGCTGTACTAGACAGCTTTCCATATGCTCCCCAGCCCGGTTCCTGCCCCTTCCCGAAGCCACACATAGAGACGTGAAAACGTCCATCTAAGGCAAAGTGCAACACAGAGGGAATCCCCTTCTTTGCGCTGGTTCTGCCCGGCATTGGATCGGAGGATGCCTCTGACTTCAGCGGAGGTCTGAGTGCCCATTGATCTGTATAGGATTGCACCTTTAATCATGTCTTGAAAGGCTCTCCGATTCAGATGTTGCAGAAAACAGTCGTGGCTGACAGGAACGAGAACCCTCCCCAGCAGTTCTTGCAACCCCCCACATGACCACTGCCATGATTCTGCCCCAGAAGTTATGATGTCACCCATCTCTCTGTTGAAGGCATGGCCCTGTAGGGCATTTATTATTTCTTTGTTTATTTCTGAATTCATTTCTGTATTTATTCATTTACATTTATATTTGACTCCACGTCTAGACAGATTCCGGAGTGGTGAACAATATTTATTTATTTATTTGTTTGTTTGTTTGTTTATTTCATTTCTATACCACCCAATAGCTGAAGCTCTCCGGGCGGTTCACAAAAAGTAAAACCAAACAGCACACAATAAAACTATTTAAAATATATAGAACATTAAAACCACAATATAACAATACAACCCCAATAAAGCCTAGCAGCAGTGCAGGAGTTTAAAATACAGATTTAAAACAGCAAAGCTAAAAGTTTAGAAAGCTAAAATGCTAAATTGCCTGGGAAAATAAAAAGGTCTTCACCTGAAGCCGAAAGGAATACAACGTAGGTGCCAGGCGAACCTCACCAGGGAGCTCATTCCAGAGCCGGGGTGCCACAGCAGAAAAAGCCCTCCTCCTAGTAGCCACCCGCCTCACTTCCTTTGGCAGGGGCTTACGGAGGAGGGCCGCTGAGGATGATCTTAAGGTCCGGGCAGGCACATATGGGAGGAGGCAGTAAAAGATACAAGATAAGGTAAAAGAATAAAACTCCATGGTAAAAATTATTTTTTAAAGAAGATAGAGAGAGAGGGAGAAAGAAAAATATTTTCAATAGAACTGGAATGTATTGGTGCTCTGGCAGGTATCCTGTTCCAAAGTTGTTTAGCTCTTTGTACACTAGTAAAAAATGTATGTATGTATGTATGTATTTTATATCCTGCCCTTTTTCCTCTTTATGGAACCCAAGACAGGGTACATAATCGTCCTTCCATTTTAGCCAAAAGTATTTGACCTTCATCCAGAGAACAAACTGAGACTAAACTCCCGTCTCTGACTTTACTTTGCTCCCTAGATCAGTTATGGCATTTCTACTCCTGTTTCTAATGACAAAAGTCAGTTCCCTTTTGTCTACCGCATGGCCCCAACGGAGGAAGCCCAGTACTCGGGGATCGTCCAGCTGCTCCTGTTTTTCCGATGGACGTGGGTCGGTCTCTTTGCTCCAGACACTGAGAATGGGGAGCGGTTCCTGGGTGCCTTGACACCCCTGATGATCAGCAGTGGAATTTGTGTCGCTTTCTCCAAAAGGCTACCACGAAATATCATACATCAAATATTCCAGATTGACCTTTCTTTCTTGGGGAAAGAAGTGAAGGTAATTGTTTACTATGCAGACTCCCACTATGGCTGTTTTCCATTGATTTTTATTCAAAGAACACTTGAAAAGAACCCAACTGGGGCAAAACTCTGGATCACACCAGCTTTTCCGAACATTGACATCAACTTGTCTCTGGCACCTTCTTACTTCCATTTCCTCCACGGTTCTTTGTCCTTCAGAATGAAGACTAAAAGAATGACAAAATATGATTACTATGAGCCATACTCCTCTTCTCTGGAAAAGTTTTGGGATGAAACTTTTAAGTGTTCAAGTTCAATGCATGTCTTGTCCATGAAAATTTGGACAGGTTGCAGAGAGAAAGAGAAACAGGCGACGCTGCCCCAGGAGGAGATTGAGAGAGCCCTGTCTCAGGACAGCTACGTTACTTATAGCAGCATCCAAGCTGTGGCCCATGCCTTACATGCTGCATATTCATCCCGACCCAAGCGGACGTTGAGGCTGGTTGAAGGAGAAAGGCGGGACTGTCAAATGCTGCAGCCCTGGCAGGTATTCCCTTTTCCTTGGGCCACACCTCCATAAAGACTCATGATGAAGATAACCAAACATATGTTAGAGCAGATAATTGTTCATCCTGCATGGCAGTGCAGGCAGCCAGTAGACCCTGTTTCCTGCCACCGTTACATGCTCAAGTAGCTTCCCTCCTCCAAAAATCCCTTACAAATGAAGCCCCAGGCCCATTGAGAACCAGTTGTTGTTTTTTTGTGAAGCACCGTCAGGATACCCTGCAGTCAACCGAATGTTTTTGTTGTAGAAGACCCATTGGAATCCATTTCTCTGATTGTGGTCTCATGAAGTGCACAGGGAGTTTGCAGCAATGTGCCCGATTACATGCCCTCCGAATAAAAGCTAGCTGTGGAGGATGGGGTATGACCAGGTGGGTGCAGCCTGTGGTCAACAGGGATGTCACAAGCACCCACCTTCATCTGGGAGGCCAGCAGACTCCCCCCACCCAGCCCCTTTGACCCCGCTCACTGAGCCATGTGGCGCTGACAGGAGGGGTGTGCAAAACCCCGCTTACCTGGCACCGCCGGGTTCCCCAGGTGGGGGGAGGTGATCCGTTCCTCCCCCTGGAATCCTTGATGAGGGGGAGGCGATCCATTCTTCCTCCCAGAATCCTGCCCGGTTGGCTCCGCTCCGCGGCCAGCCGGGACAACCCACAGCGGGGCCTCCAACCGCTGCTGGGCTGGTGCGGATGCAAATGGCGTCCTGCGTAGGGGACAATATTTGCGTCCCTACGCAAGCCCGTGATAGGCTACGTAAATATTTACATAGCCTATCACAGCTAAAGCAGGGACGCAAATGGCATAGGGGACGACATTCGTGTCCCTGCTTTAGCCGTGATAGGCTACATAAATATATATGTTTCCTATCACGGGCCGACATAGGGACACAGATGTTGGCCACTATGAGGGCCGCCATTTGTGTCCACAGCAGCCCGCCAGTGGCTGGAGGCGCTGGAGCTGCGGCCAGGTCGCCTCTGTTTCGCGGGGCTTTTGCGAGGCAGAGCGGCGGGGGGCTCCATTCCACCATGGATTCCAGGGGGCTGAATTCACTGGAATTCAGCCCCCCTGGGATCCGTGGCAGAATTCTCTAACATCCCTAGCCGACAGTGCTGGCCTCTGAGCAGCTGGGAACAGCCCCGAGTTCTCACCCCCCCAACCACTCTCACTCTCTCCTCCTTGCAAGGAGGAGATGGCATGTGTGGCTGGGCTATATACAGCACTGAGGCCTCATCTGGCCCTGTCAGCTGTCAAGGAAGCCCTTACCAGCTGGCATTGTCTGGATGAGGCCTCAGCGCACCACCCTCTCTAGCCATCTTCTCCTTGCGAAGAGACGATGGCTTGCTTGCTGGGCCCATTTGTGCTGAGGACTCCAGCAGTTAACCCCTGTGGAGGTGGGTGGGGTAGCTCTCTTGGATGACCTTGCGAGGCAAGCTAGGAGGCTGGGCGGGGGTCTCTTGGACCTCTCCCATGCCTTGGACAGAGGTGAGTCCATCCATCCATTCTGATGCCTTCTGAAGCACAGACAACCCATCGCCACAATGTAGCAACTTGCAAAAGATATGGGAGGGGGAGAGGAGGGGGAGGCGGGAGGAGGAAATGGTGAGCCTTGGTGAATGGCATCTCCAATTGCCCAATTAGGGCAGAGTGTAACCCAGCAGTCTCCAATCAGTGACAGTGGTGGAGGAGCGGGGCAGGATTGGAGTGGATACATTGGAGAGATCAGTCTGCTTTCATTTCAGTGTGTGTGTGTGTGTGTGTGTGCGTGTGTGTGTGTGTCTGTGAGAGAGAGAGAGAGAGATGGAGAGGGGGAGAGGGAGAGGGAGAGAGCGAGCACTGATTAGGTAGTGGTTTTGGTTTACGGAGTGTTAGGGAGATTTGGCTAAATCTATATGGGGTGTGTGTGCTTGTGCTTTCTTCTTCCTTCCCAATCAAACTTTTCTTTTCTTTTCTTTTCTTTTCTTTTCTTTTCTTTTCTTTTCTTTTCTTTCCCTTCCTTCCTTCCTTCCTTCCTTCCTTCCTTTCATTTGTAGATCCTTTATTTGAAAAACCTAACACTCGAAAAGTACGGAGGTTGAGTTTCCCTCTTTCTGTTCCTTGTTCTTTGTCTCTCCCCTGCCCCTTCTCTAATAGGTTTTACACTTCATTCTTTTCTTGACTGTTTATTTTAAAAAGGAGAAATACAATAAAAACTACTTTCCTTTTCCTTCCCTTGCCTCTTTCTTTCACATCCACGACACCCTTCTCAATTCTCAACCATTTGTTTGCCCTTACTTTCATTCTCTCTAGATTTACACACACAGTCACACACACACACACACACACACACTACTCTCCTGTCCTTTTTCTTGGCTCTCCTCCACCCGCCTCCACACTTCTCCATTCCTGTATTCCTTCCGTTCCCATTTTTGATCACATTTCCTTTAAACAACAGCAAGAACAACAACAGTTGAAAACCCCGTCATCTTCTGTTGTCCTCTTGCCTTGCTTGTAATTAGTGCAGCATTTGCTTTCTTTTGATCTTGTAGGCAGGGGCAGGGGTGGACGAGGTGGGGCTGGGACTCGCAGCCCTGGTTGGCAGTCAGGCCCTCCCCCGGTCCAGATCGTGAGTGCTGGTGTAGTGGGGCAGCTGAATGCGGAGGCAAGTTGCAGTGTTCAGAGGTCACTGACCGAGGAAGCACTTCACAGAAACCTACAGCAGAATTGGGGAGAGTGAATTCCTCCACTTCAACAACTAACTTCTCGGATTATTATCTCTCCTGAGTGTGGTTTGTATTTCTGAGATGAGCACCACACCCTAGAGTCGGACACGACTGGTTGGGGACACCTTTACCTTTTTACCTTTAGCACAACAACTACTATGCCAGACTGTCTGAAATTTGGCAGGTGGAATCCCCTCCATGGGGGATGCCAGGTTCCCAAATTTCATGGGTTTAGCACAAAAACTGTAAACTTGACAGCCATTTCTATTTTTCAATGCCAGTCAATGAGAACATGTCATATCAGAATGATTCAGATATCCATTCCAAATCTTGCTTTGGATTGGTGTCTGAAGAGAAGTGGATGGGGTCAGAATCAGCCTGAAGCAAAGCAGGGCTGCTTCAAAAGGCCCAAAGTTGCATCCAAACGATGATGGGGACTCTGTTCACAGCCCTGGTTTTGGAGAACCGCTGCCAGTCCTAATACCCCCCTTTGGCTAGTGGTCTCAAGAGGGAGCTAGAGAAGACTCTTACGAGTCCCCTGGACTGCAAGGAAGTCAAATCAGTCCATCCTAAAGGAAATCAACCCTGAGTGCTCATTGGAGGGGCAGATCCTGAAGCTGAAGCTCAAATATTTTGGCCACCTAATGCGAAGAGAAAACTCTCTGGAAAAGACCCTGATGCTGGGAAAGATTGAAGGCAAAAGGAGAAGGGGACAGCAGAGGATGAGATGCCTAGATAGCATCACCGATGCAATGAATATGAATTTGAGCACACTCCGGGAGAGAGTGGAGGACAGGAAGGCCTGGTGTGCTATGGTCCATGGGGTCATGAAGAGTCAGACATGACTGAACGACTGAACAAAAACAACTCAAGAGGTAGGGCGTTGGCAGCCCAGCTGCAGTTCCTGATTGTCTAGCTCCTTTCCATTTGGATTCCCTCTCTGGTTATGTGACTGAATCAGTCTTGGTCTCATGAAGGATGACCATTAAAAGAAACAAGGGAAAATCCACGCTGTTGATTCTACTTGATCTCACATCTCCTTGATATGTCTGTTTCCTGTTTCCTACCTGAGCAGTGCAGAGGAAGCTGCTCCAGCTGGTCTCGGGACTATAGAAGCAAGCAAGCTCCCAGAGAGTGAGTGATCAGAGCAAGCGAACAGGGAGAGCAGATAGGAGTTGCAGGAGAGTTGCAGGGGAAGAGGCAATGAAGGAAAAGCAGTGAGTGGGATGGAGTAAGCCCAGGAGGCTGTTCTTTCCCTTCTGAGTCTCCGTGTGCTCACCATGTGCTCCTGAGAGCTCCAATTGTATTGAGGGGGTGTGGCCTGAGTGATCCCTGCAGCTGTGTGAGCAGGAAGTTTCAATCTGTTTCCCACCTCCCAGGTGAGCAGAGCAGAGGAAGCTGCTCTAGCTGGTCTAGGGGCTATGCAAGGAAGCCAGCTCCCAAAGAGCGAACGATCAGAGGAGAGAAAACAGGGAGAGAAAACAGGAGTTGGCCAGAGGAGTTCGGCAGGGGAGGTCAAGGGGGAGGCAGCTAATGATGGTTTTTTTTTCTTTTAAAAAAAATCTTTTTCTTGTAACACACACTTCCATACTAGTGAACTTCCAGTGAATACAGGACAAAGCAAAGGCAATTTCGGTACAATCAGAAAACAAGAAACATAAAGCTAAGGATGGCGGAGAATTCCACCATGGATTTCAGTGAGGCCGAATGCACTGGCATTCTGCCCCCCGAAATCCGTGGGGGAATGGCCTGCCCCCCACCCCCCCCGTGGATGCCCCCCGGGAAGAAGCTTACCTTGGGCGGATGGTCCGGATGGCAGCGGCTCCGGCGGAGGCTGGTCTTTTGACCGGCTTCCAAGGCTGCTATTTCCATCTTGGTATTTGCCGTGATAGGCTACATAAGTATTTACGTAGCCTATCACGGCAAGCCAAGCAAAACACACACAAGAAAAATGGCATACTCAAATGGCAGCGGCTACGGCGGCTACCATTAGTGTTCCCTATTTTTCACCGTTTTATCCTACGTAAATATTTACGAAGGCAATTACGGCAAAAAAAAGGGAACCGCAAATGGCGTAGTGGGCACTATTTGCATTCTTTTTTTCCCTGCCATTTTATCCTACATAAATATTTACGTAGGCTTTTATGGCGAAAAAAAAAGAAACACAAATAGCGCCCACTACGCTATTTGCGGTTCCATTTTTTTCGCCGTAATTGCCTACGTCAATATTTATGCAGAATAAAATGGCAAAAAATAGGGAATGCAAATGGCGGCTGACATAGCCGCCGCCATTTGTATATGACAATTTTTTTGGGGGGGGCATGCCATGATAGGCTACGTGAATACTTTCGTAGCCTGTCACGGAAGCTTGGAAGGACGCAAATGGCAGTGTTGCCCTTATTTTCGCCGTAGTCTACGTAAACATTTACGTAGACTACAGCGACCAAATAAGGAACGGGAATGGCAGCTCCCTATGGGGGCCGCCATTATCCGTACACACTTTTTTTTTTTTTAAGTCACCCGTGATAGGCTACGTGATGATTGACGTAGCCTATCACAGCTGACTTTGCAAATCTAGCCGTGATAGGCTACGTGAATCGTCACGTAGCCTATCAGGGGACTTTTTTTTTTTCTTTTATTGCAATGGCGGCAGTGGCAGCCGGTCGAAAGACCCCGCCCCGCTTGAACACCCGCCGATCCGCCAGCCGGACCCGCCGCCGGGAGGGACATTCAGGGAAGGTAAGTCCCGTCCCGGGGGGGGGCGGGGTGCGGGGTGTGTGGAGGATTTCTCCCCGAAACTTGTTCGGGGGGCCGAACACGTTGGCGCTCGGCCCCCCGAGGTTTCGGGGAGAAATTCTCTGCCATCCCTATTGTCGATCACAAGCTGAATATGAGACTTCCAAATCACATGAAGTACAAGTTGCCCTCTACTCAGCACTGGTTAGGCCTCTTCTGGAGTACTGTGTCCAGTTCTGGGCACCACACTTTAAGAAGGATGCAGACAAACTGGAGAGGGTTCAGAGGAGGGCAGGAAAGATCATCAGGTGACTGGAAACAGAGCCCTAATAGGAGAGACTGAAAGAACTGGACATCTTTAGCCTTGGGAAGAGAAGACTGAGGGGAGAAACAATAGTGCTCTTCAAGTACTTGAAAGGTTGTCACAAAGAGGAAGGCCAGGATCTCTTCTCAGTCATCCCAGAATGCAGGACACGGAATCATGGGCTCAAGTTACAGGAAGCCAGATTCCAGCTGAACATCAGGAAAAACTTCCTGACAGAGCAATACGACAATGGAACCAATGACCTAGGGAGATGGTGGGCTCTCCCACACTGGAGGTATTCAAGACGAGGCTGGACAGCCACCTGTCATGGATTCTTTGACTTGGATTCCTGCATTAAGCAGGGGGTTGGATGCAATGGTCTTATAGCCCCCTTCCATTCGTCCTATTCTATGATTCTATGATTCTACCATCAAACCTTGTATCCTTCTGGGCCTTCTACACTGGTGCTGGAGGCACTGAACTCCAGTTCCCCTGCTACCTGCAAGGGTGGTTTCAGAAATTAAGATTCGGTGATCATTCTTTGATCTCTTGAGCTGTGGCACCCCAGAAGGTATATGACCTTTTCCCCCAGTGTTGTTTTCATTTTGGTAACCATCCTCTCTCCATTGTTATCTGGCTATCTTCTTGATATATTTTGTGAGCATCCCAACTTCTGTGGCAAGAAAGGGCTCCTGGCATTCAGTCCTGGTGGCCTCTCCAGGGTCCAAAATAGCACATGGCCATAGAGAAGGCCCATGGCAGTTAGAGCATTGCCCACAGCGGAAGAGACTCTATCCAGCAGACTCTATGGTCATGGCCAGGAAGTCCTCTGGAGCCTGTTGAAACCCTGGGGAGCCCACCAGATGACACGATAAGTCACCTCGGGCACCTTAACACTTTTGCAGAGGGGTGGTTAGTCGGGGTGGCTTGCTAAGCATGAGGAATGTGGTTTTCTCCCCCACATGGCACGCTAAGCCACCAAGGTGAGCAGAGATTCCTTAACCATTATGGCTTAGCATGATGTCTGAACATGCCTGGTATCTTCATTATGAATAGGAATGGGCAGGATTTGTTTTAAAATCTCTGCAGATGATCAGGCATCTTTACTTCTGCCATCTGTTCATTGATGGGATGCACTTTTTTGTACGAGCATTTTGGTCATGTGCCAAGGTGCACGTTTTACTAATGTGCACTTGCACCTCCCCCCCCCCCCGGGAAAACTACAACAAAAAGTCCTGCAGGTTTCCCTAATCTGTGCAACTTGGGAAAAGCCCTCTCTTAAATATGATCACTTTTGAATTGATTGCGGATTATTCTGACAACTCTAGTTTTGACTGTGAACAGCCAAAGAATGGCATTGTGAGCCCGGATGGGATGTGCACTGAACATGGAAGTTCACAGCTCAAAGTGATGAAACCTAGGATGTGGCCTACATTTTCATGACTTCTAAATCCGGGCTGTTTTCTCTGTCACTCTAGCTTCACACTTCCTTACGAGACATCCAGTTTTCGAATGCTTCCATGGGCGGACTGTATCTGGATAAGACTGGGGAACTGGCAGCTGACTTTGATATCGTGAATTGGGTGATGTTTCCCAATGAGTCTCGTGCTAGAGTGACGATTGGGAGTGTGGAGAGACAGGCATCTTTAGACATGAAACTCACCATTAAGCAGGAAGCCATTGCATGGCCCAGCCATTTTAATGAGGTAGGGGAAAGGATTTGCGTCCTATGATTGGCTTGTGACATCTCTTAAGCTCTAAGAATATCCAGCCTGTCTTGTGTTTCCCACCCCCACCCCCAGCTTCTAAATATTTATTTATTTCATTTTATTTTAATACCGCCCAATAGCTGAAGCTCTCTGGGTGGTTCACAAAAATTAAAACCAAACAGCCCGCAATAAAACAATTTTAAATATATAGAACATCTAAACCACAATATAACAATACAACCACAATAAAACCTAGCAGCAGTGTAGGAATTTAAAATACAGGTTTAAAACAGCAAAGCTAAAAGTCTTGAAAGCTAAAATGCTAAAATGCCTGGGAAAATAAAAAGGTCTTCACCTGGCACTGGAAGGAATACAATGTAGGTGCCAGGCAAACCTCCCTAGGGAGCTCATTCCACAGCTGGGGAGCCAGGGCTCTCTTCGCACCAGCCACCGGCCTCACTTCCTTGGCAGGGGTGCACAGAGAATGGCCTCTGAGGATGATCTCAGGGTCTGGGCAGCAGGAAGGAACACATGGGAGGAGGCGATCCTTCAGATAGCCTCACCCCAAGCCGTTAAGGGTTTTAAATGTTACTACCAGCACTTTGAATCGGGGCTGGAAATGGACTGGCAGTCAGTGCAGCTGGAAAAGTACTGGCGTAATATGATCTCGCAGGCCACTCCCTGTTAACAATCTTGCTGCCCTGTTTCAGACCAACTGAAGTTTCTGGAACGTTTTCAAAAGTAGCCCCACGTATAACGCATTGCAGTAATTCGGCGAGAGGTTATTCATGACAAATTCGGAGTGACTTTATCTTCGAAGTGCTGTGCAAACCCGTCACAGCATGCAACCGAGAATCCCACAGTTGTCTTTCCCTGGCCCAGAATGTAACAGGCCGCAAACCACTCAGAAAAGCTCCTCTGGATGACACTGAGAACATGCAATACTGGTGGAGAAGCACTGCCTCTTGGCCACCCTCACCGCCACAGAGTAGGCTCGATAGTGAGCTCTTACCTGTGTTTGGTCAGACTCAGCACGAGTTTTCCTGCATCTGCATTCTAGCCGTCTCCTCGCTTGCTTCATTGCCCTCAGCTCAGGCGTATACCAAGTAGGGATGTACGAAATGACTCACCTGTTTAATTTATTTTCATTTCATTTCATCTGGCCTCTGCTCGCCTGAGCAGGGATGAAAATGGCAGCTGCCGTAGCCACCACCGTTTGCATCCCATTTTTTCGCCATGATAGGATACATAAATATTTACGTAGCCTATCATGGCATCCCTGAGTTAGCCGTGACAGGCTATGTAAGTATTTACGTAGCCTATCACGGGAGAAATGGTGAAGCGAATGGCAGCCGCAGACCTGGCCGCCATTCGCAAAGCAGCGCGAACAGCACCAGGTAGTTGCTCCGTTTCACGCAACTTTCGCGTGGTGGTGGGCCAGGGGGTGCTTCATTCTGCCATGAATTAAGGGGGGCCGAATGCACTGGCATTCGGCCTCACTGAGATTTGTGGCGGAATTCTCTGCCATCCCAAATACTAAGGAGCTGGCCGGGCTCTGCTCGGAGAGAGAGGGTGCTTGGGCACGATCGTGTCAACCGCCCGAGTCATCACTGCATTCCCCAGAGTGACCTGGGCTTTGACAGGAGCACCAGCCATACCAGCAGAACCCCCCTGGGGGCCTTTGGGGGTGGACCATTTTAATAGGTCCCCCACCCTTGCAGAGGGGAAAGGCTGCCAGGAGTCTAAACCTCAACAGGAAGTGATCTGACCATGCCAAATGGACAGATGTTAATTCCTCCACTTTCAGATCACCATCCTCCTGCCCAGTCTAGTCAACCAGATCAAGCGTGTGTCCTTTTATATGCGTTCGGCCGATGACATATTGGGACAGCCCCATGGTTGTCATGGCCCCCATGAAGTCTGGAGTCGCCACAGATACAGCAGCCTTGGGATGGAAGTTGAGATTCCCCAGGACCATCACCTGAGGGGTCCTCAACAGCAGCTCCGAGACCACCTGCATCAGCTCAGGCAGGGAGTCTGATGGGCCGCGGGATGGGCGGTACACCAACAGAATCCCTAATCTGTCCTGCGTACCCAACACAAGGTAAAGACACTCAAGATCTGTACTCGAATGAGCAGGAAGCCTAGAGAGGGAGATTGAATTCCTATAGACCAGGGCAACCCCCCCTCCCCGGCCCTCAAGTTGGTGTTGGTGCTGCACTGAATACCCAGGAGGGCACCGCTGCGAGAGAGTGACCCCTCCCAGTTCCCCCACCCCATTTTTTTTATTACATTTATAACCTGCCTTTTTTCCTCTTTAAGGAACCCAAGGCAGCATACTTAATCCCTCTCCTCTACATTTAGCCTCACAACAACAACCCTGTGAGGTAGGCTGGGCTGAGAGTCTGTGACTGGCCCAAAGTCACCCAGTGAGCTTCTGTGGCCAAGTGAGGACTAGAACCCGGATCTCCTGGCTCCCAGTCTAACACTCTAGCCACTACACCACACTGGCTCTCAGTGAGACCCCAGTCTCAGTAATACATACGAGGTCAGCCCCCTCATCCACAATCAAATCATGGATGAGGGAGATTTTATTTGGGGCCCACCAGGCATTCAGCATCAGCACCATCAGACCCGAGGGCAGACCGGTAAGGCCGTCAGGAACCATCAGGTTGGGGGAAGAACCAGAAGAGGGGACAGCTGTAAGGTGTCTAGTAGGGATGGCGGAGAATTTCTCCCCGAAACTTCGGGGGGCCGAGCGCCAACGTGTTCGGCCCCCCGAACAAGTTTCGGGGAGAAATCCTCCGTACCCCCGCCCCCCGCCCCCCCCCGGGACGGGACTTACCTTCCCTGAATGTCCCTCCCGGCGGCAGGTCCGGCTGGCGGTTCGTCCGGTGTTCGAGCGGGGCGGGAGCGGCAGCCGGTCTTTTGACCGGCTGCCGCCCCCGCCATTGCAATGAAAGAAAAAAAAAAAAGTCCCCTGATAGGCTACGTGACGATTCACGTAGCCTATCACGGCAAGATTTGCAAAGTCAGCCGTGATAGGCTACGTGAATCGTCACGTAGCCTATCACGGGTGACTTTAAAAAAAAAAAAGTGTGTACGGATAATGGCGGCCCCCATTTGCGTTGCCCTTATTTTCGCCGTAGTCTACGTAAACATTGACGTAGACTACAGCAACTAAATAAGGAATGCGAATGGCGGCTCCCTATGGGGGCCGCCATTCGCTTACGTGCTTTTTTTTTTTTTAAAGTCACCCGTCATAGGCTACGTGATGATTCACGTAGCCTATCACGGCTGACTTTCCAGATCTAGCCGTGATAGGCTACGTGAATCGTCACGTAGCCTATCAGGGGACTTTTTTTTTTTTTCCTTTCGTGTTCGCGGCCGTGCGAGGCGGGAAGCCTCCTCCCCGGCCTGAATTTTGGCCGGGTGAGGCGGGAAGCCTCCCCCCCCGGCCTGAATTTCGGCCAGGCGAGGCGGGAAGCCTCCCCCCCCGGCCTGAACTTCGCGGGGGGAGCAGCGAAGCGCTCCCCCCCACCGCGAAAAAGCTGCGAGAAAAGGTAAGTGACTTTCGTTCACCCCTAGTGTCTAGCCCCTCTTCTCCTCAACTGGCCTGTTAATCTGCCAAGGCCATACCTCCCCCTGCCCGTGACCACAGTTATGCTGGCATCTCCCCGAGCTCCTGGACAGACATGTGTTAGGCTACATGTCTATCCAGTCAGTTATTCATTACTCCCAATTCGTACTGAATTCAAGGGTCAAATTAGGTAGCTGCTTCCAAAAATATGGGCTCATCTAACCCAGTATTGTTGACACTGACTGGCAACACTCCAGGGTTTCAATCAGGAGTTATTGCAGCCCTACCAGGCGATGCCAGGGATTGAACCTGGGACCTTGTGCCTGTAAATCAGGTGCTCTACAGCTGAATTATGGCCCCACTATGGGTAGAATGGGATTGAGTTAAAGACGTGGTGAAACCTGTGGCGGAAGGGCCTCCCACCCCCCGCCACCCCGCAGAATCGCCCCAGCACGAAGCTTACCTGGGGCAGGTGCAGAGGCGGTGGGCCGGCGGCCGCTCCGGCAGTGGCAGCTGGTCTCTCAGCCAGCTGCTGCAGCCACAAATGGAGGCCGTCGTAGCAGCTGCCATTTGCATCCTTCCAGCTACCATGATAGGCTATGTAAGTATTTACGTAGCCTTTGACGGCAAAGAGCAGGGACGCAAATGGCCACCGCTATGATGTTTGGGTCCCTGCTCGTTGCTGTGAATGGCTACATAAATACTTATGTAGGCTATCACGGCAGCCTGGAAGGACGCAAATGGCGGCCGCTACAATGGCCGCCATTTGCGGCTGCAGCAGCCCAGCCGCGGCCAGAACTCGGGCTGCGGCTAGGGATGTACGAAAGTCACTTACCTTTCCACGGATTATGTTTATAGTGTGTGGAGGGGAGGCATTCTGTCCCACCCCCCGGATCCTTGACGGGGGGGGAGGCGATCCGTTCCTCCCCCCGGAATCCTTGAATGGTCGGCTGTGCTCCGTGGCAGCTCCATGGAGCAGCTGGCCAGGCCCAGGCCAGAGCTGTCCGCAGCCATATTTCCGGCCGCGGATGGCTCTGCGTAAAAACAAAACAAAACAAAAACAAAACCATGTACGCAAATGGTAGTGGCTACGGCCACTGCCATTTGCGCTCCTTATTTTTGACCGTCTTAGTCTTACCTTGGAGACCAGGTAAGGAGTGAGGGGCTCACACAGCTGGGTGGGGTTGCTGTCCTCATCGGGCTGAAGCACCCCCAAAGCACTTCAGAGTGATCCAACCCATATTGGAGTGCTTTGGCCTGATTCTGACCTGCTCCGGAATTGCATCGCTTTGCACCGCAGCACCCAGATACACTAGGGATTCAGGATGACATGGCTAACCGCCCTAGTAAAAATGCCCTCTTCCATGTGACTCTTGGATATGTCACCTTAGAGCATCTGATGAGGCCTCCTCCAAGTGGCAAGGCCAGCTGAGATTTGGCTGGTGACAATTGGCAGGAAGGCCTTTTGTGGTGTGGCAACGCCCCTGGAGATGTTGGTCTGCCATGAGTCTCAGGCAGGAAGTCCTTTCTTTTTCAAGAGGCCTTTCTATTATTTGAATGGGATTTTCATGTTGTGATCCTTTTGTGTTGAATGGTTGGTATAAGGTCAAAGTGGGGAAGAGGAGAGGGCCTTTCCAATGGTAGTGCCTATCCTCCAGCAAAAAGCTCATCTCCCTCCCCCATCGTTCACCGTCATTGAATGCACCTGTTTTGAAGATTGCCCTTTTATTGCTGTTGCTTGTAATTTCTGTTATTTTGGGATTGTCTTTTAGTTTACTTCATTGCCGTACCTTTTCTCCTCCAGTTTTTATATTGGCTTGAGTACATTATTGTATAGGGGGCATATACATTTTGAAACAAACAGACCAAAAACTTCCATGCCATGTTGTGATGCATAATAGTGGTTCCCAGAAACGAGGACCTGGGATCACTTCTTTACTTCACTCAGGGTCACAAGAGCTAGAAACCCTGTTGGGTCCTGTCTAAATTGTAGGACTCATTTCCATAGTTTCATAACACTGTTTTCCTGGATGCTCCTTCTCTTTGTTGCTAGACCATACCTCATTCCAGATGCACTGAGAGCTGTCGCTGTGGATACTACAAGGAGGTCCAAGAAGGAGAGCCACCATGCTGCTATGCTTGCGCTCCATGTGCGGAAGGAACCATCTCCATTCAGGAAGGTAGGCAAGATCAGAAGAATGGGAGTTGCCTAGGGCAACTCCTTGAATATGCCGAATAGTCTCCACAGCCCTATTTTATTTCTCTCTTCTTTTCTCTTAAACACCTTTAGCAAAACAAGCCATGAGTAGGTAAGAGAAGAAGGCTTCATAAATGACTGTTGCTCCTAGTGTAAAACCTCATGGGAATCCCTTATGGTCATGGGCCATTCACTTCTGCTCACCCTGAAATACCTCATGATGCCCTTCTAGTACATAACATGATTTTATTGAAGGCTTGTTCCAATCGACTGAATGCTAATTTTATTTGTTATTGCTCTTCTTCTACAATGTTTTATTCTTCTGGTCTGTACATCATTGTGATCATTGTTCTGATGTGCAGTCTCAAAAGCATTTTAATTAACACATTAAATATTCATACATCATTGGAACAGATGCTACAGACTTTTTGAACTCTGACCCCTACTTGGCTTTAGTTTATTTTGTAATCTCCACCATTAATCCTATGAAGTGAGTAGAAAGAAAATATGATGGGAGTGAATCTGTGTGGTGCAAAGCAGGGGGGATGCTTAGTGCACACTCTTCCTGGTATAAATCATGCCCTCCCCCCAAAAAAACACCACTCTGACTTATTCATGATTGGGACAGGGCAGCATGTATAGACATGGTGGGCCTTTATCCATTATACGCAGAGAATTGTCTGCACTGTGCTGCGATCCTGTGGCAGTCAAGTAGGGGGTCCCTGACAGAAAAGGGGATGTGAAAATGGTAGAACCCCCACTTTCTGGTGATCAGAGTACTCCACCGCCCAATGTTGATTCAGTCTTCTGTTTTTTTAAACCTCTTTAGTAAAACTTGATTAAAAAATAAGAAAGCTTTATGGAAGTTTCCTACTCCGGATTTCGAAGGTAACCAGAAGTCCCTTGAGCACCGTCTTGTGGTAGAAAGGTGGGGCATTAGTTGAGTAAATAAATAAATCACAAGCCACTCAGCTACCAGGTAGCTTGACATGCCTTACAGGATTATTATAAAGATGAGAAGAGGATAACCTCAAAGACACTCCCTTACCCCGAACAATGATGGGATAAATAGACTCGCTTTTCCAAATTTAAACCAGGTAAGGAGCTGTGTTTATTCCAAGTCAGCCCATCAATCCATCTAGCCTACTCTTCTCTGTTCTTCTCTGACTGACAACTGCTCTCTAGACAGAGATATTACAGTACCTTTCCTGGCCATGCTACTACTAAGGTCCTCGCTTGGTGATGAGGCCATAGACTGGTCTGGTCACAAAACAGGTCCTCTGTGAGGGAATGTTTCTCTCTCTCCCTGCTCAACTGCACATTTTTTTTCTGGAGGTACAGTTGATATGAATCCTGCTGAACTCACTCTCCATCTTCTCAGATGCTGACCATTGCATCAAGTGTCTGGAAGATCAGCATCCAAACAAGGACCGAGATCAATGTGTCCCCAAGGAGATAACCTTCCTCACCTATGAAGAACCTTTGGGGATTGTCCTGATTTCCTTTAGTCTATTCTTGTCCTTATCCACGGGCTTCGTATTACGAATCTTCATGAAATACCAAGAAACTCCAATAATCAAGGCCAACAACCGAGACCTCTCCTACATTCTCCTCATCTTCATCATGCTTTCCTTCTTGTCCTCCTTCCTGTTCATGGGGTGGCCAAGGAAAGTGACTTGCCTTCTCCGACAAACAGCCTTCAGCATCATCTTCTCAGTTGCTGTTTCTTCGGTGTTGGCCAAAACCATCACAGTGGTGTTGGCTTTCCTGGCCACAAAACCAGGGAACACAGTGAAGAGATGGCTGGGGAAGAGTCTTGCAAACTCCATTGTAAGTTCTTGTTCTGGTGTCCAAGTTGTCATCTGCATCATCTGGATGGGGAGCTCTGCCCCATTCCCCGATTGTGACATGCACTCCCAGCCTGGACAGATCATCCTGCAATGCAATGAAGGATCTGTTGTCTTCTTTTATACTGCCCTTGGCTACATGGGCTTCTTGGCTGCCATCTGTTTCACAGTAGCTTTCTTTGCCAGGAAGCTGCCTGGGGCCTTCAATGAAGCCAAACTGATCACCTTCAGCATGCTGGTCTTCTGCAGTGTTTGGCTGTCCTTTGTGCCCTCCTACTTGAGCACCAAGGGGAAATACATGGTGGCTGTGCAGGTCTTCTCGATTTTGGCCTCCAGTGCTGGGCTGTTGGGCTGCATCTTTCTTCCCAAGTGCTACATTATTGTACTGAGACCTGATCTGAATACGAAAGAGCATATCATGTTCAAAACAAACTAGGGCATCTGATCCATAGAAGTAGAGTTGTGGAAGAATATTTGGCGTAAGTTTGGAAGAGATACTAGTATTGGTGAGATCATAGTTAACAGAGCGTTTCGATGTGCTTATCACTTCAGTTGCACAGTTTCAGTGTTTCTGTTACAGGAGACAGGCAAAGCTGAGCTTTGGGGCTATCACTCTGCCAGTGACCACCATCCGCATCTGAGATAGGGTGAGGCTGCGACTATGCCATACCCAGGTTGTCTAAAAAATGCATCTGTTGAAGGTGTGGCCCTTAACAGATGAGTGTGCCAGCATTTTGCAGCTTGAGTGCACATGGAAAGCCCTGAATGCAAGACATAAAATGGATTTTTGTTTGCTTGTTAATGGCTTGTGTACTGTAATTGCTCTGCTTCCTATGATGGTTTCATGCACTTGTTGTCATCAAGAACTATTCTCAAAGAATGCAGGATTTTAATGTGGTACTTCAATTTCCTTGCTTGTCATTGTCATCTGTGGTCATCACACATTTACTGCACAGAAATGATGTTTTTGATTGGAGGGAATGGTTTATCTTGAAGCAGACAGTCTCCTGAACAGAGAGATATTTGATATGGGATAATCCTATGCTCAGTTTTTGGTACCGAGCCATTTAAACTTTAGATCCTGACACTCTCAGCCTGAGATTTGGGGCAGCTGCCAGTGCAGGCTGGCAGCCCTGATTTCAGTGGAGCTGTGAACCCATTCTGGGTTTCAGACAGAATCAGCCAGAACTTGAAAGGAGGAGTCCAACGTGTTGAACCAGCATGGACTCTAGCCCCACCAAAACTGGAGCCATTAGCCTCCACTGGGAGCTGTTGACTGGGTTAACACTCAGTTTTGGTACACGTTGGCTTGACATTGTAATTCAACTGAAGAAAGTTTCATAATGTACAGTCCCCAACCAGGCTGTGTTGTGTGGACAATCATCCTAAAGGAGTATCTTGGCCTTGTCTTTATGATATTGCTTCTATAGTAAATGCCTGGCCAAGGTCAACTGTCGATTGGCTCTGCAGTGCAGTAATAGACAGTGTTGAGAGTGCCATAGGATTTCTCTGTTTCTGGGGATGGAGGTGAGACCAGGGTTCCGAAACCTCACTCTTCGCCCTCTTTCTCACTCCCTCATAGCTGCTTTGGTTCCCTCTACGCCTTCTGTTTCTCTTTTTATTGTAATTGTGTATGCATATATGTATTATTCTTTCATTCATGCATTTATTTATATATCCTAACTTTCAGAAATAAAGTCTGTGAGTCTGCTGAGGTACTAAGATGCCCCAGAGATCCATCCCTGCAAACCACTATCAAATCCTTCCCAGATCGCACAGGACTCCATGGACTACGCCCTAAACAATATGCATCCATCATTTCCAGCACCGCCATGGCAGAAAAACATGGCTCTATGGCTTTTACAAGGCAACTCCCTCCAAATCCCAAAATGCGCATTTTTGCATATGTGCAAAAATGCTCACTGTGGCAAAAATATGCTTTTTTGCACACACACAAATATGCGCATTCACAAAATGTGCATTCTCGTGCTATGTGCATTTTGTGATCACCATTTTATTTGTCATAAAATGGTGACCACAGAGCTCAACAAGGCTGCCAGGGTGGGTGAGGGTTGCTTGCTGAGCATGGAGGGGCTCAAGTGGGATCTGGGAACTGGTGAGTGGGGGCAGGGGATGGGCAGGTGCCCAGAAATCCGAGATGGGGGTGAGTTCGCACATCCCTATAAAATAAGTTACCAGGGCAGCTACCACTTTGTTGACCTCCCGGCAGCAGGCAAAGGGGTCTTTATTCGGGGCAGGTTTTGGTTATAAAGCTGTTTGCTGAAGTGGGTTTGAAGTGGCGGGTGCAATTTTTCTTTTATTGATGTGGCTTTAACTTATTTTCATTTATGTTTTAATTATAGATTTATATTTGATTTATGCTTTAGTATTGTTCGTCACCTTGAGCAGTATTCCAAGAGCAGTGAGGTGCTTTGCAGGGATGACAGGACAGCACCAGTCCGAAGGGTACTTTATATTCTCCATAGATGTCCGCCACCTTTGGCTACAAAGGATGTAGTCAATCTGATTTCGATGTCGACCGTGTGGTGAAGTCCATGTATAAAGTCATCTCTTAGGTTGTTGGAAGAGAGTGTTTGTTATGCACAGTGAGTTGTCTTGGCAAAATTCTATCAGCCTATGTCCTGCTTCACTTTGTTCTCCCAGACCATGCTTGCCTGTAATTCCAAGTGTCGTTTGACTACCCGCCTTAGCATTCCCGTCTCCTGTAATGAAAATAACATCTTTGTTTGGCGCAATATCCAGTAGGGGCTGCAGATCCTCATAGAACTGATCTACTTCTGCTTCTTCAGCATCTGTGTTTGGGGCATATATTTGGATCACTGTGAGGTTAAATGGCTTCTCCTGAATTCGAATTGAGATCATTCTGTCATTTTTTGGATTGTATCCAAGCACTGCTTTAGCCACTTTATTATTCATTATGAAGGCTACTCCATTTCTTCTGTGGTCCTCTTGTCCACAGTAGTAGATCTGGTGGGCATTTGATGTGAACTGGCCCATTCCAGTCCATTTCAGTTCACTGCCACCCAAAATGTCTATCTTTAATCTTGACATCTCCCCAATAACCACATCCAATTTGCCCTGGCTCATTGATCTTACATTCCAGTTTCCTATGGTGTGTTGATCTTTAGAACATCGGATTCGTCGTTCAGCACCAGCACCATCGGCAGCTAGCTGCCCTTTCGGCTTGAAGGTAGGTGCGTCATCACATCTGGGGCTAGTTGAACTTATCCTCTGTTCCTCCCCAGTAGCATTTTGACCATCTTCTGACCTGGGAGTCCCATCTTCTGATGGAATACCAACATATCTCTGGTTGTACTGATCCACTGAGTTTTCATGGCAAGAATATTGGGGTGGGTTGCTGTTTCCTTCCTGAGGGATTGTATTTAGTCTGACCTCTCTGCCATGACCTTCCCGTCTTGGGTGTCTTCACGGTTTAGCTCATGACGTCATTGAGGTGCTCAAGCTTCAGCACCATGACAAGATAACGTTCTCCATTGCTGAAGATACTGATATTAGAGATTGTGATTTAGATCCCTTCATAAGGGAAATGAAATTTTGGGATGTAGAGAGGAAATTGTGTTTTCTGCTACAAGCATCTCCCCAGTGTGTGGCCAGGAGGAGTGCTTCTTCTACGGCTAGGGATGGACGAAAGTCCCTTACCTGATCCCAAAGCTTGCTTCGCGGTGGGGGGGAGGCGCTCTGTCCCTCCCCCTGAAATTCTGGCCGGGGAGGGAGGCGCCCTATCCCTCCCTGCCGAAATTCTGGCCCGGGGGGAGGCACCCCGTCCCTCCGGCTGCGAAACGTCATCTACTGCCAGGACGCAAAGGGCGGCGGCCGTAGCCACCGCCGTTTGCATCCCTGCAGTCAGCCGTGATAGGCTACGTAAATGTTTACGTAGCCTATCACGGCTGACTTAAAAAAAGAGGAAGAAGAAGCACGTACGCAAATGGCGGCGCCCATGGGCGCCGCTATTTGCTTTCCTTATTTTGGCATGTGTAGTCTACGTAAACATTTACGTAGACTATGACGAAAATAAGGGCAACGGAAATAGCTTTGCCCTTATTTTCACCGTAGTCTACGTAAATGTTTACGTAGACTACACATGCTAAAATAAGGAACGCAAATGGCGGCGCCCATGGGCGCCGCCATTTGCATACGCACTTTTTTTAAAAAAAAAGTGAGCCGTGATAGGCTACATAAACATTTACGTAGCCTATCGCAGCGTTTTTTAAAAATCTAGCCGTGATAGGCTACGTAAATCTTTACGTAGACTATTATGTTTGTTTGGTTTTTTTACTTGGAAATGGCAGTGGCGGCGGCAGCTGGTCGGAAGACCGGCTGCTACTGCTGCCAGCCGGTCGGAAGACTGGCTGCCGCCGCTGAACCGCCACCAAACTGCTGCCGGAGCCGCCGCCGTCAGGGACATTCGAGCAAGGTAAGTCCCATCCCGGGGGGGGGGGGCGGGGGGGCAGACCGTTTCTCCACCAATTTCAGGGGGCCAAATGTACTGGCATTCGGCCACCCCGAGATTCATGGAGAAATTCTCTGACATCCCTATTACAGCCAGGGCTGCAAAATATGGGGGAAAATACGTAGATCCCACTGTAGTGCCTGGCCTGGGAGATTGGAAAATATGAGAAATGTATTCTTATCTCAGTCTGTAATATCATGCTTTGCGTATGTAAAGCTTCTTATATTAAGAATATATTTTAATTCTAACCATTTCAACTAATAATTTTAATTAGTGATTACTGTAGTCTTACGTCACTTTGAGTAAGTTCTGTGACTTGGTTTTTTGATGCTATGGTCTAAGGATTAACGCAGTAAATGCTATTCATTCATTTTTCAAATATCCTGATTCCAAGTCATGCATGTCATTCTAAGTAATAACCAGCACCATAAATTGTATCTGGAAATGGACCAGTAGCGAACAGTGAATCTGTTGTAATTTGGGAGTTCCATTTTACCTGTAAATAGCCCCGGTCAATAGTCCGGCTGCAGCATTCTGCACCATCTGCAGTTTAAAAACACTTTCCAAAGACCAGGGATATATGAGAATATTGTTTTTGCTCGCAAACCACGCAAGTACCGCTAGAATGAAGTTCTGAATGTGATCATGAGCATACGTCTGGCAAAATGTTTGCAAATGGGCAGATGTGTGCTCGTCTTCAATTTGTGCAACTTCCCCAGTTCGATTTGTGCAAATTTCCCTGGAGACTGATTCAGCCCCACTTTAGTCTATGGAGGAAAGTTTCACAAATCAGGAAATGGGTACAAATTTTGGAAAATGTGCACACATTTCACATTCAGTTACTGCTTGATTTGTGCAATTTTCCTTGTTCCTGCAGAGTGAGCAGACATCGTGAACAGGAAATGTGATGAGCGATGATACAATATTTGGAAGATCCTAGCAGTCTCGTATCTCACTCATGCACCCGTCCTACCAAAGGCAGCCCCACATACCGGATGTTACCACAGCCCAAACAGGGTGTCACTTAGGCGTGTGTCACCTTGATCAGATCTGACATCTCCGGAATGGGTGCATTTGGTACTCTAGCCTCACCCCTGGCCATTGCCCAAACCTGGACACCTGTATTTTGTGACCATGTTCTCCCATCCCTGCCCCTTCCCAGCAGTTATTTTTAACACTTTCTTTGACAGGCTGGCAGAGAGACTTCTGAGTAGGGATGTTGGAGGAACCTGCAAGAGAACTAATTGAGTTCAGATTTTTTTGAACCCTACCAGCGGATGACCTTTTCCCCTGGCGGGTGGATTCTGCAGATTTGGGGAACACTGTTGCTAACCTTCAACTGTTTTGCACAAATTTTATTTTAAAAAAATGAAACAAAAAAAAACTGGCTGAAAATGCACATTTTCCCCATAGGCTAGGGAGTTAAAATGTATATTTGGGGGGAATTTATGCTTTTTGGGAGAATTTTGCCCATGTAAATTTGCAGAAGTTCAGAAACTAAGAAAAATCAGACTCTGTCGATGGGGGGACGATGGAATAGAAGGTGCCTGACAATCCGCAAAATGAACAGGCTTTTCACAATCCCTAATTTCCAACCTGGGAACGGGAGTTGTGGTGGTCAGGCAGTGACTGGGGGAAGAGAGTACAGAACAACCAGTGACAAAGGCTGATGGGAGAGAGAGAAGGGTGGTGCAGGGCTCAAGAGAGAGAAAGGGCACAATAAGAGAGAAAGGGGCCACAAAGATAGAGAATGGAATGTCAGAGGGAGGGAGAGAGAAAGGGCAACCAGAGAGCAAGGGGTGCGAGAGGCAGAAATACAGAAAAATGCTCTTGAGAGAGCACAAGGTGGCAGAGAGAAAAGGTGTGTCGGATCATGGGATCCCTTCCCGGCAAACTACTATCAAATCCTTCACAGATCACACGTGATTCCACGGACTGAGCCCTAAAAATCATGCTACCTAGCTGGATCTTTGTTGTTGCTGTTTATTCGTTCAGTTGCTTGCGACTCTTTGAGACTTCATGGACCAGCCCATGCCAGAGCTTCCTGTCGGCCGTCGCCACCCCCAGCTCCCCCAAGGCTGAGTCCATAACCTCCAGAATATGATCCATCCATCTTGCCCTTGGTCGGCCCCTCTTCCTTTTGCCTTCCACTTTCCCTAGCATCAGCATCTTCTCCAGGGTATCCTGTCTTCTCATAATGTGGCCAAAGTACTTCAGTTTTGCCTTCAATATCATTCCCTCAAGTCAGCAGTCTGGCTTTATTTCCTGGAGAATGGACTGGTTGGATCTTCTTGCAGTCCAAGGCACTCTCAGAATTTTCCTCCAGCACCACAGTTCAAAAGCATCTATCTTCCTTCACTCAGCCTTCCGTATGGTCCAGCTCTCACAGCCATAGGTTACTACGGGGAATACCATTGCTTGAACTATGCGGACCTTTGTTGTCACTGTGATGTCTCTGCTCTTCACTATTTTATCAAGATTTGTCATTGCTTTCCTCCCAAGAAGTAAATGTCTTCTGATTTCCTGGCTGCAGTCAGCGTCTGCAGTAATCTTTGCGCCTAGAAAGACAAAGTCTGTCACTGCCTCCACATTTTCTCCTTGGATTTGCCAGTTATCAATCAAGCTGGTTGCCATAATCTTGTGTTTTTTTTGAGGTTTAACTGCAACCCAGCTTTTGCACTTTCTTCTTTCACCTTCGTCATGAGGTTCCTCAGCTCCTCCTCGCTTTCAGCCATCAAAGTGGTATCATCTGCATATCTGAGATTGTTAATGTTTCTTCCAGCGATTTTAACTCCAGCCTTGGCTTCATCAAGCCCAGCACGTCGCATGATGTGTTCTGCGTACAGGTTGAATAGGTAGGGTGAGAGTATACAGCCCTGCTGTACTCCTTTCCCAGTTTTAAACCAGTCCATTGATCCGTGGTCTGTTCTTACCGTTGCTACCTGGTCGTTATACAGATTCCTCAGGAGGCAGACAAGATGACTTGGTATCCCCATCCCACCAAGAACTTGCCACAATTTGTGATGATCCACACAGTCAAAGGCTTTAGAATAGTCAATAAAACAGAAATAGATGTTTTTCTGAAACTCCCTGGCTTTCTCCATTATCTAGCAGATATTGGCAATTTGGTCTCTAGTTCCTCTGCCTTTTCGAAACCCAGCTTGTACATCTGGCAATTCTCGTTCCATGAATTGCTGGAGTCTACCTTGCAAGACCCCTTCATGGATCACTGCCTTGTTGTGGCGAAAGGGCTTGCGTAACTCAGTAAAGCCATAAGCCATGCGGACCTTTGTAAACATCAGGGAAGCTGGCTCTAGACACCCTTTTAATCTCCCCCAATGCCCCAGAGAAATGGTACTGTGGGGACATGGTGGGGAATGTAAAGGTGGCCTGATCAGAGGTGGCCAAGTCGGGGGATGGCATGATCCTGCTGGACTTCTCCTCCTCCTCCTCCTCCTCCTCCTCCTCCTCCTCCTCCTCCTCCAAGGACATAGACCTCCCAGAGACAGGGTGATGCCTTTGAACCATGTATATCAGGAGACTTGGGGAAGCCTGGGCCCTGTGGGGAGAGGACCATGGGTCCATCCCCACAGCAAGAGGGGAGCTCTGCTTAGAAACAGAGGCTGAGCAACAACCCCCCCCCCATCATTCACAGGGAGTATCATCACCTAAAGAGGCCAATCAGCAGGGCTCCTGTAAGAAGTGCCCAACTGCAAGGAAGGTCTCCTCAGGAGAAAGTGCCTCCTCATCAGTAGATCTCTGACCAGAGAGCTCTAATGTACTGCAGCTGAGCTCTGGGTGGGGCTCAGCAGGCTTTGCAGTTAAAAGACTTCAGTGTCTGCCTAGCCAGTGCTAGAATCAGTTCCTTCAGGTTCTGTGGCTTCTGTCTTGCCTTGTGGACCTTGCCCTGTGATGGATGCTTGGTGTTACTAAACCTTTGCTTTTTTCTTGACTCTGCTTATGGACTGTGTAAGATATCTGACTGCCCAACTGTGTTTTGTCCTCTGTCTGCTTATCTGTGCTTTCACCGTTGCCCGTTCCATAGCGTTGCCCTTATTTTCACCGTAGTCTACGTAAATCTTTATGTAGGCTACCTGTGCCCAAATAAGGAATGCAAATGGCGGCGCCCATGGGCGCCACCATTTGCGTATGTGCTTTTCCCCCCCCCCCAAAGTCAGCTGTGATAGGCTACGTAAAGATTTACGTAGCCTATCATGGCTGACTTTGAAAATCTAGCCATGATAGGCTACGTAAATCTTTATGTAGCCTATCATGTTGTTGTTGTTTTTTACTTTGTAATAGCGGCAGCCGGTCGGAAGACCGGCCGCTGCTGCACCGCCGCTGCACTGCCGCCAGGACCCGCTGCCGAGAGGGACATTCGCACGAGGTAAGTCCCATCCCGGGGGGGAATGGCGGGGGGTGGCGGAGAATTTCCCCACCAATTTTGGGGGGCTGAATGCGTTGGCATTCGGCCTCCTGGAGATTCGTGGAGAAATTCTCTGACATCCCTATGACTGACCGCCCAACTGTGTTTTGACCTCTGTCTGCTTATCTGTGCTTTCACCTTTGCCCGTTTCATTACCTTTCTGCAAGGTTACTCCATCCACTCCAAAATTGTGGAGGCCACCGCTGGACAGGAGGGAGATTGTGGGGGGCTCAGGGTGGGCATCAGAAGTGGACCAGGACAGGGCACAGGGACTGGGCAACTGCCCATGGACACCATGTACTGACACCAGCTCAGAAGATTGTGTGTCCGTGTGCATGTATCTCTCCATTTACAAGTTGGGAGTAGGTTTGCCATCCCTTTTCGACTGCCTTCCTGTTGCGAGATTCCCTTGAAACACACTTCATTGGACTGCTCTTGACATGCGGATTCCACGGATACAATACTGTACTATAAAGGTTTATATTTAATATCCAAACAGTCAAGTTTAATTAATCTATTGCAAATTGGAGGGAAAGCAAATATGAACACACACAAAAGTCTTTGAACACCTGGGTAAACAGAGGTGCAGGCCAAAGTACCATGATATGCCAGTAGGGATGTCAGAGAATTCTGCCATGGGTCTTGGTGAGGCCGAATGCCAGTGCCTTCGGCCCCCCAAAATCCATGGCGGAATGAAGCCCCCGCCCCCCTAATGCATGAAAGGCGTGCAAAATGGAGCACTTACCTGCTGCCATCCGCGCTGACTTGCGAATGGCGGCCGCCCTGAGACCGCCATTTGCATCCTGATCATAGCCGTGATAGGCTACGTAAATACTTACATAGCCTATCACGGCTAATGCAGGGAGGCCTTTTGCGTCCCTGCGGAGGCCGTGATACGCTATGTAAGTATTTACGTAGCCTATCACGGCAAGCTAAAAAAAGCCCCTGCATATGCAAATGGCGGCTGCTACAGTGGCCGCCATTTGCATTCCCTTTTTTTCGCTGTTTTAGCCTACATAAATGTTTACGTAAGCTATTATGGGGAAAAGAAAGGGGAATGCAAATAGCATAGTGGGCGCTATTTGCATTCCTTTTTTTTCCGTCGTAGTAGCTTACGTAAATATTTATGTAGACTAAGACGACAAAAAATTAGGAACGCAAATGGCGGTGGCGGTAGCCGCCACCATTTGCGTACGCTTTTTTTTTTCACCTACCCAGACGTGATAGGTAGTCTTACTTACGTAGACTTATGTAGCCTATCATGTCAATGTAAAAAAAAAGACCAGACTGGAAATGGTGGTGGTGGCAGATGGTCGGAAGACTAGCCACCGCCGAAGCCACCGCTAGAGCCGCTGCCATCCGGAACATCCACCCCTGGTAAGTCTTATCCCGGGGGGATCTGCAGGGGCGCAGGGGGGTGGCAGGACGTTCTGCCCTGGGTTTCGGGGGGCCAAATGCCAGTGCATTCGGCCTCACTGAAATCTGTGGTAGAATTCTCCACCATCCCTAATCCCTATATGCCAGTAACATACAACCGGCAAACGAATCATGACGGGATTAAGAGAAATCTGCAGTTAAAAGTTGGCTAGGTGAAGTTTATTTATTGCTCAGAAAGGAAGTCTTGAGCTGTTACATCTAACAAAATGAACTTTACATATTCCATGCATTACTAACATGCCTAGACATGAAATGCTTACTGGTAACAGCAACCAGTAGGTGAACCATGAGTCCCAGCACACCTCATGCCGCTGCACCAATTCTACCCCTCCAGCCCCTAGAGAAGGCGCTTTGTGGTCCAGCCTGGATGCTTCCACCCCCGCCTGGAGAAGCTTGCATATGCAGGCAACCCCTTGGCCTTTTGACAACAGGCTCTGTCCCGCCTTGCATCTGTCAATACCTGAAACCAGCCCAGGCATGGGGGCAGACTGTGTCTTTCAGCCTGCATCCTGCAACCAACATCGACAGTTTCCATATCGGCAATGTCTGTCTTTTCAATACTGAATCATCAACTCCCAGCTGCCATGGCAGAAAGTTTTCACTACCTCCACTCGCAGGTCCGGATTTCACCCGCAACACTGACACTGATGGCTCCTTTCTGGGCAAGCAGTTCCTGAAGGGCGTTCGCAAGGACAACAGGCCTCTAGGCAGGTCTTCCTGGTCTGCACCACTCAAGGCTGCGCAGCTGCAAGGTCCCAGTGCACTTGTGTTCAGGGTGCAAGGCTCAGTTCAGCCTCTGATGAGCTACAGCCAGCTGTGCATCCTGGACACCGAGGAGGCCACTATGGCTCTCCTGCATCGAGCAAAGACATCACACTGACAACAAAGGTCCGCATAGTTCAAGCAGTGGTATTCCCCATAGTAACCTATGGCTGCGAGAGCTGGACCATAAGGAAGGCTGAGTGAAGGAAGATAGATGCTTTTGAACTGTGGTGCTGGAGGAAAATTCTGAGAGTGCCTTGGACTGCAAGAAGGTCAAACCAGTCCATACTCCAGGAAATAAAGCCAGACTGCTCACTTGAGGGAATGATCTGAAAGGCAAAACTGAAGTACTTTGGCCACATAATGAGAAGACAGGAGACCCTGGAGAAGATGCTGATGCTAGGGAAAGTGGAAGGCCAAAGGAAGAGGGGCCGACCAAGGGCAAGATGGATGGATGACATTCTGGAAGTGACGGACTCGACCTTGGGGGAACTGGGGATGTCGACGGCCGACAGGAAGCTCTGGCGTGGGCTGGTCCATGAAGTCATGAAGAGTCAGAAGCGACTGACTGAATAAACAACAAAATCCTGGCTAATCCAGCACAAGGAGTGCAATTGGGAGGGTTGCAAAGGGAGCAGGGCTGGGAAACTCCCCCAAGTAGTGTGCACCTTCATGCGCATAAGGAATGGGGAAGATGTGGCCCTCCTGATGTTCTCGGACTGCAACTCCCATCATTTTTCCCCATGGGCTAGGCCAGTTAGGGCTGCTGAATGTGCAGTCTAGTGCTATCTGGAGGGCCACACGTTCCCAATTACTGGTATAATTCCTAACCTACTCTGCTGGATCGTCACCTTGCTGTGGTGAGTGGGCTTGTGTGTTCCAGTGAACCCCGTGAGTGAAGCCATCGGGAGTTATGTACTCCCAGCAGGGTTACCCATGGTGGCAAGGTCAAGGGGGAGGAACCAGACAAAGAACAATCCAGGAAAGTCCTCAACAGCAGAACAGGCAGAAGATAACAAAGTGTACGTTCAGTGCCAGAAATATTGGAACAAGGATAACTGTTTTGACAGTTGGCCTCTGTATGCCACTGCCTGTAATTCCTGAATGGTTAGTGCCCCACTTTTGTCACACCCCTTGAATTACAGCTGAAAGTCCTGACCTTACTCCCATCTGGGTGTGTTTCCTAATTAGGGATGTACGTATCTCACTTACCTTATCACGGAACCTTTCGCGGTGGGGAGGAGGCGCTCCATCCGTCCCCCTGGAATCCTCAATGGGGGGGGGAGGCGATCCGATCCTCCCCCCCAGAATCCTCAACGGCCAGCTCCACTCCGCGGCTAAGCCAGAGAGCAGCCATCCAGGGTCGTCTGCAGCCGGATTTCCGGCTGCGGACGGGCTGCTGCGGACGCAAATGGCGGCCGCTGTAGCGATTTGCATCCAGCCAAGCAGCCGTGATAGGCTACATAACAATTTACATAGACTATCATGGCTAACCCCCCCCAAAAAAAACCCCAGCGTATGCAAATGGCGGCGGATACGGCAGCCGCCATTTGTGTTCCCTATTTTTCGCCGATTTATCTTATGTAAATATTTATGGATTTCTAAAGAATCCAGCCTCACTGGAATCCGTGGTGGAATTCTCTGCCATCCCTAGTTTCCTTTCAACTTCAATGTGGTGGTGTACAGAGGCCAACAGCCAAAACAGTTATCCTTGTTCCAGTATTTCTGGCCCTGACTGTATGTTACAATGGCTGAGAAGGTGGATGAAGGCTGCAGCAGATAAAGGACCACCAATTGTCATGATATTCATGCCATTGGATTAGAGCCTTTTCTGTGAAGACTGTGTGTTGATCATTGTATACTGATCTCCACACATAAAGCAAATTCACGCACAGGCATCTTCCAAGCTAAACCCAACCAACCAAAAGTCCCATGTCGATCGGCGAATGGCAATGGGGGCAGGACTGTGAAATCCAGAAGCCTCTAGTCATGGACCGGCACATGGGTGGTGGATACATATTCAGTCATGCTGACTCAAGGACAGAGGCTGTTGAGTAGTTTGGCAGCTATATCCACACCTGAGCAGTCCTATTCAGGATCCACTCTGCTCACCCCGTATGGGGAGGAGGCTAGAAACGGTGCTCTAAACACAGTCTGCCTCATCTTCTCCCTGACTGGGTTACCGCATCCAGTGGGGTCACCATTGAGCGGTTGCAAAAGACAAATGAACTTTGGAACATGGAATATACGGACACTGCTGGACAATACAGATAGTGAACACCCTGAACGCAGGACTGCCATCAATGCAAGGGAGCTGAGACATTTTAACATTGACATAGCAGCACTCCAAGAAACTTGAAGAGCAGGAGAGGGACAACTGAAGGAAGAAAAAGGAGGTTACACCTTCTTCTGGAAAGGACTGCCTGAACAAGAACGACGAATACATGGAGTAGGCTTTGCTATTAAAAAATGATCTTATGAAGCTCTTGACAGAAGTTCCTACTGGCATTAATGAACGACTCTCAACCCTTCGAATAAAACTCACCAAAACCAGCAGGTAATTATTCTAAGTGCCTATGCACCATCATTAGATGCTGATGAAGACATCAAAGAAAAATGTTACTCCCATCTGGACACCATCTTATCAGAGATACCTAAGGAGGATAAAATCATCACCCTGGGTGATTTTAATGCAAGAGTTGGGCGTGATTTTGATTTGTGGCCAGGGACCATTGGGAAAGAAGGAGTCGGCAATAGCAACCAGAATGGAATTCTACTTCTGACTAAATGTGCAGAGCATAATCTCGTCATTACCAACACACTTTTTCATCAGAAAAATAGGTTTAAAACATCAAGGATGCACCCCCAGTCAAAGCACTGGCATCTTCTAGATTATGTAATTGTCCATGCCAGAGACCGCTGCGATGTACTCTTCACTAGAGGCATGACGAATGCTGACGACTGCTGGACAGACCACCGATTAATTCGTTCCATGATGGACATTAAGATTGTCCCTTAACGTAGGCTCCAAGGAAGAAAACCAAGGTGTAAAATGAACACCCAGGCTCTTCAAGACCCTATTAACTGAGCCTGCTTTCAAACAACCCTCAAGGAACATCTACCTATGGAATCCCCTGAAAATGTCGAGGAATACTGGAATAAACTGAAGACTTCCATTATTGCAGCCTGTGAAGAAACTATCGGATACCAAACTAAGGAACATCAGGACTGGTTTGATGAGAATGATAGGGAGAGTGAACATATTATTGATAAGAAAAGGAAAGATTTCCAGATATGGCAAAAAGACATCAACTGTGCTGCTAAGAAAGAAATCTATGCCAGTGCAAAGGCTGAGGTCCATAGAAGAACTAGAGAACTTAAGAAGACCTGGTGGATAATGAAAGCTCAAGAAATCCAGCATTTTGTAGATGCCCATGACTCATGGGGCTGTTTTAATGCTGCAAAGGCCATTTATGGACCAACAAACCATGGTACAAACCCCTTTTTCAGTAGGCTGAAAGCAAAAAGTAAGGTAATTAGATCCTGTGTCATAGAATGTCAATATGCTGTAGGAGTGTACGAAACCCTGCTTACCGGGCTCTGCAGGGCTCTGCAGGTGGGGGGAGGCACTCTGTCCCTCACCCCAGAATCTTCAGCGGGGGGGGAGGTGCTCTATACCTCCCCCCGGAATCCCGGCCAGCTGGCTCCGGCTGCCCATGGCTGGACATTCAGCCACTGGACAGCCCTGCAGGGACGAAAATGGCAGCTGTCGTACCCACCGTCATTTGCATCCCTGTAGTCAGCCGTGATAGGCTACGTAAATATTTACGTAGCCTATCATGGCAGGGGGGAAAAAAAAACCCAGCGTACACAAATGGCGGTAGCCACCGCCATTTGTATACGTTGGCATTCCCCCCCGCCATGAATGGGGCAGGGGGGAACCCCAACATACACAAACGTAGGGGGGCCTTGAATAACGCCCCCCCTACATTAGCCGTGATAGGCTACGTAAGTATTTACATAGCCTATCACGGCTGAAGGAGGAAGCAAATGGCCATCGCAGGACGGACGCCATTCGCACAGCAGCGCGGATGGGACCAGGTAACTGCTCCATTTCGCGTGCCTTTTGTGGAGTGGGGGTGGAGGGCACATCATCCCGCGTGGTTTTCGTGGGTTGGGGGGGCGGGGGCTTCATTCCGTGATGGTTTTCGGGGGGCCGAATGCACTGGCATTCGGCCTCATCGAGATCCGTTGCGGAATTCTCTGACATCCCTAATATGCTGATGATAACATAATCTGCGCACATTCAGAGGAAGATCTCCAAACTATCCTAAACTATCCTCTCGCTTAACATCAAAAAACCCCAAAGTGCTTTACCAGCAAGCACAAACCATTGATAGGGATGGCGGAGAATTCTGGCAGGGATTTCAGTGAGGCAGAATGCACTGGCATTTGCCCCCCCGAAATCCATGGCGGAATGGCCTGCCACCTGCCCCTCCAGATTTCCCCTGGGATGAGGCTTACCTGGGGCGGATGTTCCAAATGGTGGCGGGTCCGGTGGCGGGTCTGGCGGCGGGGGGGGGGCGGCTGGTCTTTCAACCGGCTGCCGCGGCCGCCATTGTCATCCTGGTCTTTGCCGTAATAGGCTACGTAAGTATTTACGTAGCCTATCAGGGCAAGCCAATCAAAAAACCCCCAAAACAAAATGGCGTATGCAAATGGCGGCGGCTAAGGCGGCCACCATTTGTGTTCCCTATTTTTTGCTGTTCTAGCCTATGTAAATATTTATGTAGGCTATTACAGAGAAAAAAAGGGGAACGCAAATAGCATAGTGGGTGCTATTTGCGTTCTTTTATTTTTTGCCATTCTAGCCTATGTAAATATTTAAGTAGGCTAGAATGGCAAAAAATAAAGGAACACAAATAGCGCCCACTATGCTGTTTGCGTTCCCCTTTTTTTCGCCATTTCAGCGAAAAATAGGGAATGTAAATGGCGGCTGCTGTAGCCACCGCCATTTGCGTACGCTTTTTTGGGGGGGGGGGTTAGCCATGATAGGCTATGTAAATTCTAACGTAGCCTGTCACGGTTGCGTTAGTGGATGTAAATGGCTGAAATCTGACTGCGGACAGCCCTGGCCAGCTGCTCCACGGCCCAGCCAGGGAGCGGAGCCAGCCGTTGAGGATGCCAGCCCCAATGCGAAACATTCCGTGAAAAGGTAAGTGACTTTCGTATATCCCTACAAACCAACCCCTTTGTAGTGCCATCAATCCAGCTTAATGGTGTGATGCTGGAAAATGTTGACCACCTTTCTTATCTTGGCAGCCATCTCTCCACAAAAGCCGACATCAATGCTGAAATTCAGCATCGCCCGAGCTCTACGACTGTAGCATTCTCCCGAATTAAACGTAGAGTTTTTGAGGTTCGGGACATTCTCAGGGAGACCAAAATGCTTGTTTACAAAGCCACTGTACTACCAACCTTACTGTATGCCTGTGAAACATGGACCATCTACAAATCCTGTGAAACATGGACCACCAGCATTGAAACAATGATTCTCCAACATCGACTTAGCTGGATCGGCGATGTTATTCGAATGCCTGATTATCGTCTTCCAAAGCCGTTACTCTATTCCCAGCTGATGAATGGAAAATGGAATATTGGTTTACAGCAAAAGAGATTGAAAGATGTTCTTAAAGCTAATCCAGAAAAAATGTAATATAAGCATTGAAAACTGTGAAGCTCTAACTCATGAGCATTCCAACTGGAGGTCAGCCTATATTAAAGGTGCTACAGACTCTGAAGATGCACGACTACAGAGCGAAAGGGAGAAATGAGCTCAGTGGAAGGCATGTCAAGCAAACCCTCACTGTGACCACCTTCCGCCTGGAAACCTATGTCCTTGCTGTGGGAGGCTGTGTAGATCCAGAATCTGCATTTATAGCCACCTGCAGACCCACAGCTAGAAATTAATGTGTTGATTGACCTATCTTCTATGAATGTCTAATCCTTTTAAAGAGTTATCCATATAGACTCTACCTTTGGAAGACAATCTTACTCAGTCACGAGTGATCGCCATGATGATGATGAGTAACCTATGGCTGCGAGAGCTGGACCATAAGGAAGGCTGAGCGAAGGAAGATAGATGCTTTTGAACTGCGGTGTTGGAGGAGAATCCTGAGACTGCCTTGGACTGCAAGAAGATCAAACCAGTCCATCCTCCAGGAAATAAAGCCAGACTGCTCACTTGAGGGAATGATATTAAACGCAAAACTGAAGTACTTTGGCCACACCATGAGAAGACAGGATACCCTGGAGAAGATGCTGATGCTAGGGAAAGTGGAAGGCAAAAGGAAGAGGGGCCGAGCAAGGGCAAGATGGATGGGTGATATTCTGGAGGTGATGACTCGACCTTGAGGGAGCTGGGGCCGGTGACGGCCGACAGGAAGCTCTGGCGTGGGCTGGTCCATGAAGTCACGAAGAGTCGGAAGCGACTGAACGAATTAACAACAAACAGTTAAAAGTAACCCAGCCAAAGTTAATTCGTTGCTCAGAAAGGAAGTCTCAAGCTGTTACATTTAACAAAATGGCCTTTATATACAGTAGTCCACACATTACTAACATGCCTAGACATGAAACGCTTGCTGGTAACAGCAACCAGTAGGTGAACCATGAGCCCCAGCATACCTCGTGCCCCCGCACCAATTCTACCCCTCAGCCCTAGAGAAAAAGCTTTGAGGCCCAGCCAGGATGATTCCACCCCCTCCTCAAGAAGTTTACATATGCAGGCAATCCCTTGGCTTTGGGAGCCGACAAAGCTCTGGCCAGCCTTGCATCCATCAACATCTGAAACCAGCCCAGACACAGGAGGTAGACTGCGCCTTTCGTCCTGCGTCCTGTAACCAACCTCGACAGGTTTGATATCGGCAACTGTGTTAAGGGTTGTGAGTGCTGTGACACCTTCCTTTTCGACTGTGAATTGTCAACTCTTTGTTGCAATGGCAGAAAGTTTTCACTACCACCACCCTCGGTTCCCATTTTCATCTGCAACATTGTCACCGATGGCTCCATTCTGGGCAAGAAATTTCTGAAGGTCATTCACAAGGACAGCAGTACTCTAGGCTTTGCTTCCTGGTATGCACCCCTCAAGATTGCACAGCCACAAGCTCCCAAACCATTTGTGTTCAGAGTGCAAGGGTCACTTTGCCATCTGATGAGCACTGTGCGGTCAGATGCGCATCCAAGCTATGGCGAGCTGTACATCCTTGACACTGATGAGGCCAGTATGGCTTGGCTCAAGCAAGCAGAGAACAGCACACTGGGCTGCACCTTGCTGGAGTCACTCACTAACATGCTACCCAATGTTTACCCATGTGCTACTGAGAACTGGCATGTCAATGAAGTCCTTGAGCGTGAGAACTCTGCTGCATTTGCTGTTTCTATGGACGTGTAATTGTGCCTCCATCACGATGGCAGAATGATGAAATTTCTGTCTCAGTCTGTAAGATCTAATGTTCCCCATGTCTCTGAAATTGCTTCTGTGTTCTTAGCTTGGATGGCTTTCCTCTGGCTGATGGTTGTCTGCCTACACCTCTCTTCTGCCATGGACAATGCTATGTTGTCATGAGGTGCGTGCGCTCACTGGTAAACCTTAAGAATCAAATGACTGATGGACCACAACAAGGACGTTACAGGGGCATCCCAGGAGTCGACACCAAGAAGACTGTGTTTAAGGAAGTTTTGAAAAGTTCAAAAATGTAACACTTGGAATGTTTCAAATAAAAAAGTTAGTTACCTTAATCCTATCTTTACATTTCATTTTTCTCTGCAAACTGGGTTCATAACTAACCAGTTTGTTGGACATAATTTACTTCTTCCCAACCCAGATGATGCACAGTTCTGATGAGCTCACTGGAAGTACTAGTAGGGGGAGATCCTTCCATTGTGTGGCGACCACCATTTGTTCTTGGATCACTGGTCATGCTGGCCTATCCAGCACAAGAAGTGCAATTGGGAGGGTTGGCAAAGGGGGCAGGGCTGGGAAACGCCCCCAGGTAGTGTGCGCCTTCATGCGCATAAGGAATGGGGAAGATGTGGCCCTCCTGATGTTCTCGGACTGCAACTCCCATCGTTTTCCCCATGGGCTAGGCCAGTTCAGGCTACTGAACGTGCAGTCCAGTGCTATGTGGAGGGCCGCACATTCCCAAACACTGGTATGCATCCGAAGAGATTTTCTCTTGTACCATGCCTGTAAAGCTTGGTGCATAAAACATCTCCTGTGCTCCTGAGAGCCTGGTCTCAGATTCAGACAGGCCGAGATGTCCATGCCTGTGGTGTAGTTTAGTACACGACCTCCCACCGCTGCCTATGGCTCAGAATTGGACGATGTTGTAAAGACACTGCAGCCTCTATCTTGCAAGACTTTTCTCACGTCTTCTGATTAGCTGGCTGTGGAGGTGAAAGGACACTCAGAAAGCAGGAACAGCAGGAGGGAGGCAGACCCAGAATGATACCGTTGCTGCTTCTGCTGCTGCTGCTTCCTTATGCAGCTGGTCAACTGTGGAAGACAGACTGCTTGACTGCTTGCTCAAAGAGCAAGAGTTAGGGTCCTATTATTACTGGCCAGGAGACTACCTCATCAGTGTAGTCCTGTCTTCACAGTATTTCATGTGCAATGAACCATACATTTTCTCTGATTCCCCTTTAACAAGGGTTGTGAAGTAAGTGATGCTGATGATGTAATGCTTCCAAACCGGCACTCCAGTTGTCCCCATTTAGGGGAGACTGTCCATCTTTTCTGGTATCTCTGGTCATCCCTGATAAATCGCTCTCCTGACTTTTGCCACTCTGTCCTTTTTGAAGAAGAATTCAGAGCTTCATTAAAGAGAAGGCACCATTTAGTTCAGTATGCTCACATATGACTGGATTCATGGGGTTCCTTTGCATTGTTTCAGCCAAAAGAACCAGCAGCCTCTTTGATAGTAAATGTTGTGATAAGACACAGGCTGGAGCTGGGGTGGTTCTTTCTTGGGAGTGGTCCAAATGCAAATGTCCGCACAGAGGTTCCCTGTCCAGAATAATTACAGGGCCATAGTTGTGGCCCTTTCTTAAGGGTGAGCACCTTTCTTCCTCATTCACTACAGTACCTCAATCTGTGGGATTTACTTCTGAAGAAGCCAGGTGTGTGTGTGTGTGTGTGTGTGTAATGGGTGTTAGACCCATTCAAGATAAAATACAAGACATAACATCGGGATACAGGGACACAGTTTCTTCAGTTTAGCTCGTACAATCAGCTGAGTGCTCATACGCATGATGATTAGAAAATAATTAGCCACCTCTTTGTTGAGATAGCTGACTTTTCCCAGGACAGTGAATGACCAATCTTTCCTCAGAATGCCCTGGGAAGTTAGTCAGCAGAGCATACAGCATACGGCCTCTCAAATCAGAATAAAATTACAAGAAAAGAGTCGTTGGGTCAGAGTTGCAGGGACTCCTGCCTTACACAGACACGATCTGCTTTGGAATGGAGTTTCCCAAAACTTCCCCTGAAGTGCTGCTGCTGGTCCAAGATTATGTCTTGCATGAATGGATGCTTGATGGCCCTGTTTATTCTGAAGAGACATCGAAGAAGAGAGTGAAGTACCAGAACTAGGCAGCATCACATGGGGTCATGGGGGAACAGGTTCTGCTGGGCAGGAGTGTAGTTCCTGTCACTCAGTATCATCAAGACTGCAGATGCCTGTGGTTGCTCCTGCTTTAGCAGAGATTCAAGCCAACCACCAGCTGAGTTCATTTTGTGTTTTGTGCATAGGTTCCCTATAATGGAGAAAAGGCTTCTGGGATAGCAATGAACCAAAGCCCTTGGTTATCTTTTTGGTGATCTGTTGATTTAGGTTATTAGAGATAGGAGAATTAAGCATCTGTATAATGTGTCTCCAAATTTTGTTCATCTATATCCATGTATATCAAATATATGGTGGCAGATCATCAGCACCGAGCTACGCCTCTTGGCTTATTAATAGGTAGATCTCTTTTTCTCTCCCCCTTCTCACCCCGAATATAACATGGCTTAAGACTATTAAAATCCTTCATGCTATTAAGGACTAGTTAACATTCCAGAATGGCTGAATGGCTGGTGTGGAAAGTCCTTTCTATTTGAACTCTGGCTTAAAATGGGGTTAAAACCTAGAAATGCATTATTGTTTTCTGAGGCACAGTATATTCTACACCTTCTTCCTTCCTAAGAGGACAAACTGTTTTCCAAGAGATGCTGTACAAACAGGAGAAATGATCTTCCAAAGTAGCCCATGTAACTCAAGTGGGAAAAAAATCCGGACAAAATCTGTCAAACTGCAGGAGCTCGCCTATCAAAATTAAACCTCCTAGAAAAAAGCCATTTCTGACCAGTTCTACTTCAAAATTGCCACAGGCCATCCTCAACTACACTTCTCCTCCACTATGAAGATTCAGACTGGTCCACTGAGGCATTTTCTTAATATAAGAAATAGAATATACTCCCCCCCAAAACTCTGGTTATAAGAGAATACGACACCCCAATTTTCTCCTCCACAGGAGAAAAGGCACTTGTCTTTCTAGCCACCCACCTTGCTTCGTTTGGCGGGGGCTTCTGCAGTCAGACTGCTAAAGCTGATCTCAGGGTCTGGGCAAGTGTATATGGGAGGAGATGATCCTTCAGGTAGGAAGGGGGATGCTGGGGGGGGGCAGGTTGAGCATTTGGGGTCACCAAGCTGGGCTGAGGGGCTGTGTTTTTTGGATATCCTGTCTGCGGTGAGCTAAGATGGCAAAAGCAAGTGTCCGTAACCCTCCTTTCAAGGTTCTGCAGGTTGTGTGACTACCGACTGGAAAAATGGTGATCCTTCCAGAAGCGTTAAAGAGTGCTTCGTTTTCAGTTTCCACTTTGATGTGATTTCCAGTGAGTAAAAGTGAGTGGGACACAGCTTTTCTTTGAGGCAACGTTCCCGAGCACTTAACACTTCACATACTGTATACATTATAAGGACTATGTAGGTAATAATAAAATAATTGCTATTTTTATTTCCGCATACTGAAACAGCATGGATAAGAGGGCACAGTTAATCTGACTCCCCCTCCCCATATTACTCACTTTTAAGTCTCTGTGGGTGATATTCAGTAACAAAAGCTGCAAAGTTAAAAGAGAAGTGACTTAATGAGAATTTTGGGGAAAGGAGAGAGTGAAGCTGAACTCAAACCAGAAGTGAAATGCCTTGAAACACATAGAATGATAAAGGCAGGAAGGTGGAGACCCGTAGACCCGTGCACACCCATGCCCACACACACGGGCGCACAGAGAAGACCTGAAATTAGCATTCCTTCAAAGCATTTACTTACTTTTAAATACACCAGCCTACTTTACTATCATTTCATTGGCCAGTACATACCCACTACATGTCCCTCCAGACATTTTTTTTCCAGTTGATATCCCTGGCAAATTGTGGAACTTTTTTTTTTTTCCTTTAATGGCTGTGGCCGTTTTCATTTCCCTCTCAAACACCAGAAAACATGACAAGATGCAGAAAACAAAATGAAAACAAGGCCTACAATGGCAGCTGATGACTTGCATACACCTTAAAAAAGGGTTATTTTTTAAAAAAAAAAAATATTCCACCATCCCCAACACAGGAGGAATAGGTAGGAAATCATCAATGTTTTAGACTGTAAAAAAGTTCATTTTTCTTCTTCAGAAACTCTGATCCAAACACAGTTGCTGAAACATACTCCCCAAGTCACTTTGGACAGAGAGAGGAGATTGTTTGCTTGCTTGCTTTTTCTCTTTATAGCGGTGTTTCTCTCCCCATAGTTCACCAGTACACCTGGAAACTTCATGGCATGTAAACGTAACACTTCTTCTGGCACCTGTAATTTTCAATAACATTGGTGAAACCATTCTGAATGATACCCCACCCCTATTATGATTTTACATGACAGAATGATAGTTTTTACTGATAAGCCTTAACAAAAGGCATGTGTGTGTGTGTGTGTGTGTGTGTGAGAGAGAGAGAGAGAGAGAGAGAGAGATTACCTATCTAAATACAGACAGACAGACAGACAGACAGACAGACACATATATCCTTGATCCTTGCAATCTTCCAACATCCCCTCTCAAGGAATGTGGTACAAATATCTCCATTTTCCCTTTCATCAGGTAGATGGATACCCAATTGCTTTGCAACACAGGTATGCTTGCTGCCCTCTATGAATGTCCAAAGCATTATGTGATGATTGGCTCTTCTGGGATTGAAAACACATGAAAAAAAATTTGGGGGTATAAAAGAAAGAACCTGAGATATGTTTTCATTCAGTGGAGAACGACAGCACGAGGCATTGCATTTAATTTTTGTTTATTTTTTGCAGTTTCCACACTACAAAGAAATGGCACATCCTGTCCTTCATGTTTGCTGTTCAGGAGATCAACCGGAACCCCAGGCTCTTGCCCAATGTCACCCTGGGCTACAACATCTACAAGTCCTTCTTCGACGGAAGAGCCACCTCCTACGCCATGCTGCAGCTCCTTGCTGGGGGTGAAAGCGACATTCCACATTACAGCTGCGGGAGGAAGAATCACCTGCTGGCCGTTCTCGAAGGGGCTGAATCAGACCTCTCCCTCCACATTTCCTCCATGTCAAGCAACTACAAAATCCCACAGGTGTGAATGGGGAGCGGAAAGGAGGCCAGGTTCATAGAAAGGGGAGCAGAGCACTGCTTGGGCTCAGCTCTCGCTCTTCAGTCCCTGTGCCTCCTGGGCATAATGGTTCTCTCGAGGTGAGTCATGGCAGTGGTGGAGCTCTGGGATGGGAGGCTGGGCATCCCTGGGGGCACGGATGGCAGGAGACCACAGAAGCTGTACTAGACAGCTTTCCATATGATCCCCAGCCCGGTTCCTGCCCCTTCCCGAAGCCACACATAGAGACCTGAAAACATCCATCTACGGCAAAGTGCAACACAGAGGGAATCCCTTTCTTTGCGCTGGTTCTGCCCTGCATTGGATCGGAGGTTGCCTCTGAATTCAGCGGAGGTATGAGTGCCCGTCTATCTGTATAGGATTGCACCTTTAATCATGTCTTGAAAGGCTCTCCGATGCAGATGTTGCAGAAAACAGTCGTGGCTGACAGGAACGAGAACCCTCCCCAGCAGTTCTTGCAGCCCCCACATGACCACTGCCATGATTCTGCCCCAGAAGATATGATGTCACCCATCTCTCTCTTGAAGGCATGGCCCAGTAGGGCATTTATTATTTCTTTGTTTATTTCTGAATTCATTTCTGTATTTATTCATTTACATTTATATTTGACTCCACGTCTAGACAGATTCCGGAGTGGTGAACAATATTTATTTATTTATTTATTTATTTATTTATTATTTCATTTCTATACCACCCAATAGCCGAAGCTCTCTGGGCGGTTCACAAAAATTAAAACCAAACAGCACACAATAAAACAATTTAAAATATATAGAACATTAAAACCACAATATAACAATGCGACCACAATAAAACCTAGCAGCAGTGCAAGAGTTTAAAATACAGATTTAAAACAGCAAAGCAAAAAGTTTAGAAAGCTAAAATGCTAAATTGCCTGGGAAAATAAAAAGGTCTTCACCTGGTGCCGAAAGGAATACAATGTAGGTGCCAGGCGAACCTCACCAGGGAGCTCATTCCAGAGCCGGGGTGCCACAGCAGAAAAAGCCCTCCTCCTAGTAGCCACCCGCCTCACTTCCTTTGGCAGGGGCTTACGGAGGAGGGCCGCTGAGGATGATCTTAAGGTCCAGGCAGGCACATATGGGAGGAGGCAATAAAAGATACAAGATAAGGTAAAAGAATAAAACTCCATGGTAAAAATTATTTTTTAAAGAAGATAGAGAGAGAGGGAGAAAGAAAAATATTTTCAATAGAACTGGATTGTATTGGTGCTCTGGCAGGTATCCTGTTCCAAAGATGTTTAGCTCTTTGTACACTAGTAAAAAATGTATGTATGTATGTATTTTCTATCCTGCCCTTGTTCCTCTTTATGGAACCCAAGACAGGGTACATAATCGTCCTTCCATTTTAGCCAAAAATATTTGACCTTCATCCAGAAAACAAACTGAGACTAAACTACCGTCTCTGACTTTACTTTGCTCCCTAGATCAGTTATGGCATTGCTACTCCTGTTTCTAATGACAAAAGTCAGTTCCCTTTTGTCTACCGCATGGCCCCGAAGGAGGAAGCCCAGTACTCGGGGATCGTCCAGCTGCTCCTGTTCTTCCGATGGACGTGGGTCGGTCTCTTCGCTCCAGACACTGAGAATGGGGAGCGGTTCCTGGGTGCCTTGACACCCCTGATGATCAGCAGTGGAATTTGTGTCGCTTTCTCCAAAAGACTAGGACGACTTTTCTTAAATTACATATTCCAGATGGACCTTTCTTTCTTGGGGAAAGAAGTGAACGTAATTGTTTACTATGCGGACTCCCACTATGGCTGTTTTCCGTTGATTTTTATTCAAAGAACACTTGAAAAGAACCCAACTGGGGCAAAACTCTGGATCACACCAGCTTTTCCGAACATTGACATCAACTTGTCTCTGGCACCTTCTTTCTTCCATTTCCTCCACGGTTCTTTGACCTTCCGAATGAAGACTAAAATAATGACAAAATATGACTACTATGAGCCATACTCCTCTTCTCTGGAACAGTTTTGGGATGAAACTTTTCAGTGTTCAAGTTCAATGCATGTTTTGTCCATGAAAATTTGGACAGGTTGCAGAGAGAAAGAGAAACAGGCGACGCTGCCCCAGGAGGAGATTGAGAGAGCCCTGTCTCAGGACAGCTACGTTACTTATAGCAGCATCCAAGCTGTGGCCCATGCCTTACATGCTGCATATTCATCCCGACCCAAGCGGACGTTGATGCTGGTTGGAGGAGAAAGGCGGGACTGTCAAATGCTGCAGCCCTGGCAGGTATTCCCTTTTCCTTGGGCAACACCTCCATAAAGACTCATGATGAAGATAACCAAACATATGTTAGAGCAGATAATTGTTCGTCCTGCATGGCAGTGCAGGCAGCCAGTAGACCCTGTTTCCTGCCACCGTTACATGCTCAAGTAGCTTCCCTCCTCCAAAAATCCCTTACAAATGAAGCCCCAGGCCCATTGAGAACCAGTTGTTGTTGTTTTGTGAAGCACCATCAGGATACCCTGCAGTCAACCTAATGTTTTTGTTTTAGAAGACCCATTGGAATCCATTTCTCTGATTGCGGTCTCATGAAGTGCACAGGGAGTTTGCAGCAATGTGCCCGATTACATGCCCTCCGAATAAAAGCTAGCTGTGGAGGATGGGGTATGACCAGGTGGGTGCAGCCTGTGGTCAACAGGGATGTCACAAGCCCCACCTTCATCTGGGAGGCCAGCAGACTCCCCCCACCCAGCCCCTTTGACCCCGCTCACTGAGCCATGTGGCGCTGACAGGAGGGGTGTACAAAACCCCGCTTACCTGGCACCGCCGGGTTCCGCAGGTGGGGGGAGGTGATCCGTTCCTCCCCCTGCAATCCTCGATGAGGGGAAGGTGATCCATTCTTCCTCCCAGAATCCTGCCCGGTTGGCTCCGCTCCACGGCCAGCTGGGACAACCCACAGCGGGGCCTCCAACCGCTGCTGGGATGGTGCGGATGCAAATGGTGTCGTGCGTAGGGGACAACATTTGCGTCCCTACGCAAGCCCGTGATAGGCTACGTAAATATTTACATAGCCTATCACAGCTAAAGCAGGGACGCAAATGGCAGCAGGGACGCCATTAGCGTCCCTGCTTTAGCCATGATAGGCTACATCAATATTTACGTATCCTATCATGGCTAAAGCGGGTACGCAAGTGGTGTAGGAGACGACATTCATGTCCCTGCTTTAGCTGTGATAGGCTACGTAAATATATACGTTTCCTTTCCCGGGTGGCATAGGGACACAAATGTCGGCTGCTATGATGGCCGCCATTTGTGTCCACAGCAGCCCGCCAGTGGCTGGAGGCGCTGGAGCTGCAGACAGGTCGCCTCTGTTTCGCGGAGCTTTTGCGAGGCGGAGGGGCGGGGGGCTCCGTTCCACCATGGATTCCAGGGGGCCGAATTCACTGGGATTCGGCCCCCCTGGGATCCGTGGCAGAATTCTCTAACATCCCTAGCCGACAGTGCTGGCCTCTGAGCAGCTGGGAACAGCCCCGAGTTCTCACCCCCCCAACCACTCTCACTCTCTCCTCCTTGCAAGGAGGAGATGGCATGTGTGGCTGGACTATATACAGCACTGAGGCCTCATCTTGCCCTTTCAGCTGTCAAGGAAGCCCTTACCAGCTGGCATTGTCTGGATGAGGCCTCAGAACACCACCCTCTCTAGCCATCTTCTCCTTGCGAAGAGATGATGGCTTGCTTGCTGGGCCCATGTGCGCTGAAGACTCCAGCAGTTAACCCCTGTGGAGGCGGGTGGGGCAGCTCTCTTGGATGACCTTGCAAGGCAAGCTGGGAGGCTGGGCGGGGGGCTCTTGGACCTCTCCCATGCCTTGGACAGAGGTGAGTCCATCCATCCATCCATCCATTCTGATGCCTTCTGAAGCACAGACAACCCATCTCCACAATGTAGCAACTTGCAAAAGATATGGGAGGGGGAGAGGAGGGGGAGGCGGGAGGAGGAAATGGTGAGCCTTAGCGAATGGCATCTCCAATTGCCCAATTAGGGAAGAGTGAAACCCAGCAGTCTCCAATCAGTGACATTGGTGGAGGAGGGGGGCAGTATTGGAGTGGATACATTGGAGAGATCAGTCTGCTTTCATTTCAGTGTATGTGTGTGTGTGTGTGTGTGCGTGCGTGCGAGAGAGAGAGAGAGAAAGAGAGAGAGAGAGAGAGATGGAGAGGGGGAGAGGGAGAGAGCGAGCACTGATTAGGAAGTGGTTTTGGTTTACGGAGTGTTGTTAGGGAGATTTGGCTAAACCTATATGGGGTGTGTGTGCTTGTGCTTTCTTCTTCCTTCCCAATCAAACTTTTCTTTTCTTCTCTTCTCTTTTCTTTTCTTTTCTTTTCTTTTCTTTTCTTTTCTTTTCTTTCCCTTCCTTCCTTCCTTCCTTCCTTCCTTCCTTCCTTCCTTCCTTCCTTCCTTTCATCTGTAGATCCTTTATTTGAAAAACCAAACACTCGAAAAGTACGGAGGTTGAGTTTTCTCAATGGTGGGGGGGAGGCGCTTCGCTGCTCCCCCCAAAGTTCAGGCCAGGGAGGGGGGAGGCTTCCCGTCTCGCCCAGCTGAAATTCAAAAAAAGAATTTTCAATAAAAGAAAGAATTTTCAATAAAAGAATTTTCTTTTCTTTTCTTTCTTTCCCTTCCTTCCTTCCTTCCTTCCTTCCTTCCTTCCTTCCTTCCTTTCATCTGTAGATCCTTTATTTGAAAAACCAAACACTTTTTTGAAAAACCAAATGCTTCCCGCCTCGCCTGGCCGAAATTCAGGCCGGGGAGGAGGTGCCTCGCCTCGCCCGGCCAAGAAATAAAAAGTTAAAAATAATAAAACTCCCCCGTGATAGGCTATGTGACGATTAACGTAGCCTATCACGGCTAGATCTGCAAAGTCAGCCGTGATAGGCTACGTTAATCGTCATGTAGCCTATCACGGGTGACTTTAAAAAAAAAAAAAGCGCGTACGCAAATGGCGGCCCCCATAGGGAGCCGCCATTCGTGTTCCTTATTTGGTCGCTGTAGTCTACAGAGGAGAGGAGTTGCAGGGGAGAGGCAGGGGAAGAGGCGATGAAGGCAAAGCAGTGAGTGGTCTGGAGTAAGCCCAAGGGGCTGTCCTTTCAATTCTGAGTCTCTGTGTGCTCACCATGTGCTCCTGAGAGCTCCAGTTGAATTGAGGGGGTGTGGCCTGAGTGATCCCTGCAGCTGTATGGGCAGGAAGTTTCAATCTATTTCCCACCTCCCAGGTGAGCAGAGCAGAGGAAGCTGCTCTAGCTGGTCTAGGGGCTATGCAAGGAAGCCAGCTCCCAAAGAGCGAACGATAAGCGGGAGTGAACAGGGAGAGAAAACAGGAGTTGGCCAGGGGAGGTCGGCAGGGGAGGTCAAGGGGGAGACAGCTAATGATGTTTTTTTTTTCTTTTTTAAAAAATCCTTTTCTTGTAACACACACTTCCATACCAGTGGGGCTGTGTTTTTAACTTCCAGTGAATAGAGGACAAAGCACAGGCAATTTCAGTACAATCAGAAAAAAAGAAACATAAAGCTAAGGATGGTGGAGAATTCCACCACGGATTTCAGTGAGGCCGAAGGCACGGGCATTCGGCCCCCCGAAATCCATGGGGGAATGGCCTGCCCCCCGTGTCCCCGCGGATGCCCCCCAGGAAGAAGCTTACCTTGGGCGGATGTTCCGGATGGCAGCGGCTCTGGCGGAGGCTGGTCTTTTGACCAGCTGCCAAGGCTGCTATTTCCATCTTGGTCTTTGCCATGATAGGCTACATAAGTATTTACGTAGCCTATCATGGCAAACCAAGCAAAACACACACACACACAAATGGCATACGCAAATGGCCCGCTACGCTATTTGTGGTTCCCTTTTTTTTGCCGTAATTGCCTACGTCAATATTTATGCAGAATAAAATGGCGAAAAATAGGGAATGCAAATGGCGGCTGCCATAGCCGCTGCCATTTGTATATGCTGTTTTTTTGGGGGGGCATGCCATGATAGGATACGTAAATACTTTTGTAGCCTGTCATGGCAGCCTGGATGGACGCAAATGGCAGCCACTACGGTGGCCACCATTTGCGTCTGCAGCAGCCCATCCGTGCCAGAACTCCAGCTGCGGACGGTCCTGGCCCGCTGCTCCGTGGAGCCGCCATGGAGCAGAGCCAGCTGGGTAGGATTCTGGAGGGGTGGACCGGATCGCCTCCTCCCCTCATCGAGGATTCCGGGGGGAGGGACAGAGCACCTCCCCCCCACTGCCGATCAATTCCGCGAAAAGGTAAGTGACTTTTGTACATCCCTACATAAAGCTAGAAGAGCAACAGCAAGCTGAGGCAGAATAGGAAACTGCTGAGGCGAGGAAAAATGAAGTAAAGGATACTACTCGGAAAAGGTTGACAATTAGGAGCAGAACAATGAGAAGCCACTCTAGACCAGTGGAAGCATTGGAACTATGGAATCATTTCCAGGTACTTGAGGATGAGACTGGAGGACACCATGCAGAGGAAGAACTACAGGGGACCCTGCTTGAGCCTCCTGCATGAGAGCAAGCAAGAGGCTGAAGGTCAGTCAAACAGAGGCGATGAAAGCAAGACTTACAACAGGAAGAAGAGATGACTAGTAGTAGTGGGAGACACCCTGCTGTGTGGAATAGAAACCTAAGTATGTCGTGAAGACCCATGGACTTGCCAGGTAAGCTGTCTCCCAGGAGGATGGACTAGAGATGTGTTTGAAGGGTTCCCTATGCTCATAAAGCCCAATGACAGGTATCCCTTTCTTCTCATCTATGTGGGAACAAATGACACCGACAAGCAGAAATCACATCAGATTTTGAAGCTTTGGGAAGGAAACTCAAGAACTTTGGGGCCCAGGTAGTTTTCTCATCCATCCTTCCAGTAGTTGGAAGAGGGATAAAAAGGGAAAGAAAAATACTCCAGGTGAATGACTGGCTATGAAGGTGGTGCTGGCATGAGAAATTTGGAGTCCAGGACCGCGGGCTATATTTCCTGGAAGATGGACTAGTGGCAAGGGCCCATCAGATGGATCCACAGTTGGCTACAGAATCGGACTCAAGGAGTGCTTATTAATGGGACCTTCTCAAACTGGGGAGAGGTATCGAGCAAGGTACCACAGGGCTCAGTCCTGGGCCAAGTGCTCTTCCACATTCTTATTAATGATTTGGATGATGAGATGCTGATCAAATCTGTAGATGATACACAATTGGGCAGGATAGCTAATACCATGGAAGACAGTTACAGAATTCAAAGTGATCTTGAGAGACTGGAGTGCTGGGCAGAAAACAACAGAATGAAATTTAGTAGGGATAAATGCCAAGTTCTGCACCGAGGAAAAAGAACCCAAATGCACAGTTACAAGTGGGGAATACTTGGCTCCAAAGGACAACAGGCAAGAAGGATCTTGCAATTGTTGTTGATCACAACAAGCTGAATATGAGACTTCCAAATCACATGAAGTACAAGTTGCCCTCTACTCAGCACTGGTTAGGCCTCATCTGGTGTACTGTGTCCAGTTCTGGGCACCACACATTAAGAAGGATGCAGACAAACTGGAGAGGATTCAGAGGAGGGCAGGAAAGATCATCAGGTGACTGGAAACAAAGCCCTAATAGGAGAGACTGAAAGAACTGGACATCTTTAGCCTTGGGAAGAGAAGACTGAGGGGAGATACAACAGCACTCTTCAAGTACTTGAAAGGTTGTCACAGAGAGGAAGGCCAGGATCTCTTCTCAATCATCCCAGAATGCAGGACACGGAATCATGGGCTCAAGTTACAGGAAGCCAGATTCCAGCTGAACATCAGGAAAAACTTCCTGACAGAGCAATACGACAATGGAACCAATGACCTAGGGAGATGGTGGGCTCTCCCACACTGGAGGCATTCAAGACGAGGCTGGACAGCCACCTGTCACGGATTCTTTGACTTGGATTCCTGCATTAAGCAGGGGGTTGGATGCAATGGTCTTATAGCCCCCTTCCATTCGTCCTATTCTATGATTCTATGATTCTACGATCAAACCTCGTATCCTTCTGGGCCTTCTACACTGGTGTTGGAGGTACTGAACTCCAGTTCCCCTGCTACTTGCAAGGGTGGTTTCAGAAATTAAGATTCGGTGATCATTCTTTGATCTCTTGAGCTGTGGCACCCCAGAAGGTAGATGAGCTTTTCCCCCAATGTTGTTTTCATTTTGGTAACCATCCTCTCTCCATTGTTATCTGGCTATCGTCTTGATATATTTTGTGAGCATCCCATCTTCTGTGGCACGAAAGGGCTCCTGGCATTCACTCCTGGTGGCCTCTCCAGGGTCCAAAATAGCACTTGTCCATAGAGAAGGCCCATGGCAGTTAGAGCATTGCCCACAGCAGAAGAGACTCTATCCAGCAGACTCTATGGTCATGGCCTGGAAGTCCTCTGGAGCCTGTTGAAACCCTGGGGAGCCCGCCAGATGGCACGATTAGTCACCTCGGGCCCCTTAACACTTTTTGCAGAGGGGTGGTTAGTTGGGGTGGCTTACTAAGCATGAGGAATGTGGTTTTCTCCCCCACATGGCACGCTAAGCCACCAAGGTGAGCAGAGATTCCTTAACCATTATGGCTTAGAATGATGTCTGAACATGCCTGGTATCTTCATTATGAGTAGGAATGGGCAGGATTTGTTTTAAAATCTCTGCAGATGATCAGGCATCTTTACTTCTGCCATCTGTTCATTGATGGGATGCACTTTTTTGTATGAACATTTTGGTCATGTGCCAAGGCGCATGTTTTACTAATGTGCACTTGCATCTCCCCCCCCCCCCCGTAAAACAACAACAAAAAGTCCTGCAGTTTTCCCTAATCTGTGCAACTTGGGAAAAGCCCTCTCTTAAATATGATCACTTTTGAATTGATTGTGGATTATTCTGACAACTCTAGTTGTGATTGTGAACAGCCAAAGAATGGCATTGTGAGCCCGGATGGGATGTGCATTGAACATGGAAGTTCACAGCTCAAAGTGCTGAAGCCTAAGATATGGCCTACATTTTCATGACTTCTAAATCCGGGCTGTTTTCCCTGTCATTCTAGCTTCACACTTCCTTACGAGACATCCAGTTTTCGAATGCTTCCATGGGCGGACTGTATCTGGATAAGACTGGGGAACTGGCAGCTGACTTTGATATCGTGAATTGGGTGATGTTTCCCAATGAGTCTCGTGCTAGAGTGACGACTGGGAGTGTGGAGAGACAGGCATCTTCAGACATGAAACTCACCATTAAGCAGGAAGCCATTGCATGGCCTGGCCATTTTAATGAGGTAGGGGAAAGGATTTGCGTCCTATGATTGGCTTGTGACATCTCTTAAGCTCTAAGAATATCCAGCCTGTCTTGTGTTTCCCACCCCCACCCCCAGCTTCTAAATATTTTATTTATTTATTTATTTATTTCATTTTATTTCTATACCGCCCAATAGCCGAAGCTCTCTGGGTGGTTCACAGAAATTAAAACTACAAAGCGCAGCATGAAACAATGCAAAATATGAAAGCTTGAAACCACAACAGAACACTACAACCAGAATGAAACCTTTCAGCAATGCAGAGATTTTACAATACAGATTTAAAACACTGAAGCTAAAAGACTAGGAAGCTGAAACGCTGAAATACTGGGAGAATAAAAAGGTCCCAGGAGGAATACAACGTAGGTAGGTGCCAGGCAAACCTCCCTAGGGAGCTCATTCCACAGCTGGGGAGCCAGGGTTCTCTTCGCGCCAGCCACCGGCCTCACTTCCTTGGCAGGTGTGCACAGAGAATGGCCTCTGAGGATGATCTCAGGGTCTGGGCAGCAGGAAGGAACCCATGGGAGGAGGCGATCCTTCAGATAGCCTGACCCCAAGCTGTTAAGGGCTTTAAATGTTACTACCAGCACTTTGAATCGGGGCTGGAAATGGACAGGCGGTCTGTGCAGCTGGAAAAGTACTGGCGTAATATGATCTCGCAGGCCACTCCCTGTTAACACTCTTGCTGCCCTGTTTCAGACCAACTGAAGTTTCCAGACCGTTTTCAAAGGTAGCCCCACATATAACGCATTGCAGTAATCCAGGTGAGAGGTTATTCATGACAAATTCTGAGTGACTTTATCTTCGAAGTGCCATGCAAACCTGTCACAGCATGCAACTGAGAATCCCACAGTTGTCTTTCCCTGGCCCAGAATGTAACAGGCCACAAACCACTCAGAAAAGCTCCTCTGGATGACACTGAGAACACGCAATACTGGTGGAAAAGCACTGCCTCTTGGCCACCCTCACCGCCACAGAGTAGGCTCGATAGTGAGCTCTTACCTGTGTTTGGTCAGACTCAGCACGAGTTTTCCTGCATCTGCATTCTAGCCGTCTCCTCGCTTGCTTCATTGCCCTCAGCTCAGGCGTATACCAAGTAGGGATGTACGAAATGACTCACCTGTTCCATTTCATTTCATTTCATTTTGTGCCGGCCAGCTCTACTCCTCGGCGACTCCGTGGAGCCACCGGCCGGGGCTGCCCGCAGCGACATCTGGCCTCTGCTCGCCTGAGCAGGGATGAAAATGGCGGCTGCCGTAGCCGCCGCCATTTGCATCCCATTTTTTCTCCATAATAGGATACATAAATATTTACGTAGCCTATCATGGCATCCCTGAGTTAGCCGTGGCAGGCTATGTAAGTATTTACATAGCCTATCACGGGAAAAATGGTGAAGCGAATGGCAGCCGCAGACCTGGCCGCCATTCGCAAAGCAGCGCGAACGGCACCAGGGAGGTGCTCCGTTTCACACGCCTTTCACGGGGTGGTGGGCCAGGGTGGGCTTCATTCCGCCATGAATTTTGGGGGGCCGAATGCACTGGCATTCAGCCTCACTGAGATTCATGGCGGAATTCTCTGCCATCCCTAATACCAAGGAGCTGGCTGGGCTCTGCTCAGAGGGAAAGGGCGCTTGGGAACGATCGTGTCAACCACCCGAGTCATCTCTGCATTCCCCAGAGTGACCTAGGCTTTGACAGGAGCACCAGCCATACCAGCAGAAACCCCCCCAGAGCCCTCTGGAATCCATAGGAATCCATAAGCCTCTGGGGGCGGACCATTTTAATAGGTCCCCCACCCTTGCAGAGGGGAAAGGCTGCCAGGAGTCTAAACCTCAACAGGAAGTGATCTGACCATGCCAAATGGACAGATGTTAATTTCTCCACTTTCAGATTACCATCCTCCTGCCCAGTCAAGACAACCAGATCAAGTGTGTGTCCTTTTATATGTGTTGGGCCGATGACATATTGGGACAGCCCCATGGCTGTCATGGCGGCCATGAAGTCTGGAGCCGCCACAGATACAGCGGCCTTGGCATGGAAGTTGAGATCCCCCAGGACCATCATCCGAGGGGTCCTCAACAGCAGCTCCGAGACCACCTCTGTCAGCTCAGGCAGGGAGTCTGATGGGCGGCGGGGTGGGCGGTACACCAACAGAATCACTAATCTGTCCTGCGTACCCAACACAAGGTAAAGACACTCAAGATCTGCACTTGAATGAGCAGAAAGCCTAGAGAGGGAGATTGAATTCCTATTGACCAGGGCAACCCCCCCTCCCCGACCCTCGATTCGGTGTTGGTGCTGCACTGAGTACCCAGGAGGGCACCGCTGGGAGAGAGTGACCCCTCCCAGTTCCCCACCCTGGGCTCAGTACATACCAGGTCAGCCCCGTCATCCACAATCAAATCATGGATGAGGGAGATTTTATTTGGGGCCCACCAGGCATTCAGCATCAGCACCACCAGACCCGAGGGCAGACTGGTAAGGTCATCAGGAACCATCAGGTTGGGGGAAGAACCAGAAGAGGGGACAGCTGTAAGGTGTCTATCCCCTCTTCTCCTCAACTGGCCTGTTAATCTGCCAAGGCCATACCTCCCCCTGCCCATGACCACAGTTATGTTGGCACCTCCCCGACCCCCTGGACATACATGTGTTAGGCTACATGTCTATCCAGTCAGTTATTCATTACTCCCAATTCATACTGAATTCAAGGGTCAACTTAGGTAGCTGCCTCCAAAAATATGGGCTCATCTAACCCAGTATTGTTGACACTGACTGGCAACACTCCAGGGTTTCAGGCAGGAGTTATTGCAGCCCTACCAGGAGATCATGCCAGGGATTGAACCTGGGACTTGTGCCTGTAAATCAGGTGCTCTATGGCTGAATTATGGCCCCACTATAGGTAGAATGGGATTGAGTTAAAGAGGTGGTGAAACCCGTGGCGGAAGGGCCCCCCACCCCCCGCCACCCCGCGGAATTGCCCCAGGATGAAGCTTCCCTTGGGCAGGTGCGGACGCGGCGGGCCGGCGGCCACTCCGGCAGTGGCGGCTGGTCTCTCGGCCAGCTTCTGCAGCCGCAAATGGCGGCCGTTGTAGCGGCTGCCATTTGTGTCCTTCCAGCTGCCGTGATAGGCTATGTAAGTATTTACGTAGCCTATGACAGCAAAGAGCAGGGACACAAATGGCCACCGCTACGCCGTTTGGGTCCCTGCTCTTTGCTGTGAATGGCTACATAAATACTTCCGTAGCCTATCGCGGCAGCCTGGAAAGACGCAAATGGCAGCCGCTACAATGATGAAAGTGACTTACCTTTCCGTGGATTATGTTTATGGTGGGGTGAGGAGGTGTTCCATCCCTCCCCCCGTATCCTTGACGGGGGGGAAGGCGATCCGTTCCTCCCCCCCGGAATCCTTGAATGGCCGGCTGTGCTCCGCGGCGGCTCCATGGAGCAGCTGGCCAGGCCCAGGCCAGAGCTGTCCGCAGCTGGATTTCCGGCTGCAGAGGGCTCTGGGTAAAAACAAAACAAAAACAAAACCGCGGACGTAAATGGTGGTGGCTACGGCTGCAACCATTTGCTCTCCTTATTTTTGGCTGTCTTAGTCTATGTAAATATTTACGTAGGCTAAAATGGCGATTCAAAAAGGAACGCAAATAGCGCTCACTATGCTATTTGCATTCCCCTTTATTTTTGCAATCTTAGTCTGCGTAAATATTTATGTAGACTAAGACGGCCAAAAATAAGGAATTCAAATGGCAGCGGCCGTAGCTGCCATTTGCGTACGTGTTGTTGTGTGTTTTTTTTACCCAAACATGATAGGCTACGTATGTCTCTACGTAGCCTATCACATCTATGTAAAAACAAACACACACACAAGCGACCAGACTGCAAATGTCTTGTCCTGGGGAGGAACCGCGGAGGGTGGAGGGGGTGGCAGGCCGTTCCGCCATGGATTTCGGGGGGCTGAATGCACTGGCATTCGGCCTCATCAAGATCCATGGCTGAATTCTCTGACATCCCTATATGTGCAATAGCACAGGAAGACGGAAGTTCCTCTAAACTCGAGAAGTACAAAGGTCTGAAAGGAGGCTTGGAGGTGCCTGGTGGGCATTCCTCTGAAGGCAGTGGAGAGAGTTCTGGTGACCCCTCAGTTGACAACTGAGGCAGGGCAGAGAGACATCACCACACCTGTTTTAAAAGAGCTACTTTGCCTCACACTCAGCTTCAGGGTGCAGATTAAGGCGCTGATCCATTTGAAGCCCTCTAGGGTCAGGGTAGCAAAAATTAGGGTTGTGCACAGCCCACCCAACCTAATTCAGAGCTCAGTTTAGAGGACTCCAATCGGCCTGAACTCACCTCAACCGCCCCTGAAGCTGGGTTGACCCACTTCTCCAGTTCTGAAGCAACATCTAGAGACCCAAAGCACAAGGGGGGAAACCCCCACCAAGAGTGACCCCCACTGTCATTGCCACCCCCACAGAACACCCACTCCTGACCTGGATCTCTCAAGAGTGCCCTTGCCCATTGGCCTCTGCAAGGGAGTCACTTTTTATTTATTTTTTAAAATGGTATTTTGTCTGACTGGAAGAAGAGTCACCATTTTGAAAGGAAATGGCAACTCCCTCCACGAGAGTGATGGCTGCATGTGATCCCTGAAGACCAGGTAAGGAATGAGGGGCTCACACAGCTGGGTGGGATTGCTGTCCTCATCGGGCTGAAGCACCCCCAAAGCTCTTCAGAGTGATCCAACCCATATTGGAGTGCTTTGGCCTGATTCTGTCCTGCTCCGGAATTGCATCACTTTGCACCGCAGCACCCAGATACACCAGGGATTCAGGCTGACGTGGCTAACATCCCTAGTCAAAATGCCCTCTTCCACATGACTCTTGGATATGTCGCCTTAGAGCATCTGATGAGGCCTCCTCCAAGTGGCAAGGCCAGCTGCGATTTGGCTGGTGACAATTGGCATGAAGGCCTTTTGTGGTGTGGCAACGTCCCTGGAGATGTTGGTCTGCCATGAGTCTCAGGCAGGAAGTGCTTTCTGTTTCAAGAGGCCTTTCTATTATATGAATGGGATGTTCATGTTGTGATCCCTTTGTGTTGAATGGTTGGTTTTTACGTAGTGCTTTTATCCATTTAATTCGATGTATTCTGTGGTTTGATACAGTGGAGTCTCGTGGCTCTGATTTCGGCGGGGCTGTGGATCCATTCTGGGTTTTAGTAAGAACCATCCAGAACAATAAAAGAGTTATCTAAGGTGCTGAACTTCTTTGGGGGATATAAATCCATCATGTACCCCACTCCCTGTCTCTCAATCCACCAGGTGTCCCCCCTCCTTAAAAAGCCATTCCGTCTCCAGCTGGGCCATGAGGCCTCTGATCCTTCCTTTGCCTTCTGCCCTGCCACTGAAGATCAAAACACGGAAGAGGAGAGGGCCTTTCCAATGGTGGTGCCTATCCTCCAGCAAAAAGCTCATCTCCCTCCCCCATCGTTCACCGTCATTGCATGCACATGTTTTGAAGATTGCCCTTTTATTGCTGTTGCTTGTAATTTCTGTTATTGTGGGATTGTCTTTTAGTTTACTTCATTGCCGTACCTTTTCTCCTCCAGTTTTTATATTGGCTTGAGTACATGTATAGTATAGGGGGCATATACATTTTGAAACAAACAGACCAAAAACTTCCATGCCATGTTTTGATGCATAAATAGTGGTTCCCAGAAACGAGGACCTGAGATCACTTCTTTACTTCACTCAGGTTCACAAGAGCTAGAAACCCTGTTGGGTCATGTCTAAATTGTAGGACTCATTTCCATAGTTTCATAATACTGTTTTCCTGGATGCTCCTTCTCTTTGTTGCTAGACCATACCTCATTCCAGATGCACTGAGAGCTGTCGCTGTGGATACTACAAGGAGGTCCAAGAAGGAGAGCCACCATGCTGCTATGCTTGCGCTCCATGTGCGGAAGGAACCATTTCCATTCAGGAAGGTAGGCAAGATCAGAAGAATGGGAGTTGCCTAGGGCAACTCTTTGAATATGCCGAATAGTCTCCACATCCCTATTTTACTTCTCTCTTCTTTTCTCTTAAACACCTTTAGCAAAACAATCCATGAGTAGGTAAGAGAAGAAGGCTTCATAAATGACTGTTGCTCCTAGTGTAAAACCTCATGGGAATCCCTTATGGTCATGGGCCATTCACTTCTGCTCAGCCTGAAATACCTCATGATGCCCTTCTAGTACATAGCGTGGTTTTAATGAAGTCTTGTTCCATTCGACTGAATGCTAATTTTATTTGCTTGCTCTTATTCTACAATGTTTTATTCTTCTGGTCTGTACATCATTGTGATCATTTTTTCTGATGTGCAGGCTCAAAAGCATTTTAATTAACACATTCAACATTCATACATCTTTGAAATAGATGCTATAGACTTTTTGAACTCTGACCCCTACTTGGCTTCAGTTTATTTTGTAATCTCCACCATTAATTCTATGAAGTGAGTAGAAAGAAAATATGATGGGAGTGAATCTGTGTGGTGCAAAGCAGGGGGGATGCTTAGTGCACACTCTTCCTGGTATAAATATTCCCCCCCCCAAAAAAAAAAACACCACTCTGACTTTTTCATGATTGGGACAGGGCAGCATGTACAGACATGGTGGGCCTTTATCCATTATATGCAGAGAATTGTCTGCACTGTGCTGCGATCCTGTGGCAGTTAAGTAGGAGGTCCCTGGCAGAAAAGGGGATGTGAAAATGGTAGAAAGGTGGGGCATTAGTTGAGTAAATAAATAAATAAATCACAAGCCACTCAGGTACCAGGTAGCTTTACATGCATTACAGGATTATTATGAAGATAAGAAGAGGATAACCTCTTAGACACTCCCTTACCCAGAAAAATGTTGGGATAAATAGACTCGCTTTTCCAAATGTAAACCAGGTAGGGAGCTGTGTTTATCCCAAGTCAGCCCATCAATCCATCTAGCCTACTCTTCTCTGTTCTTCTCTGACTGACAACTGCTCTCTAATGCCTGGCAGAGATATTACAGTACCTTTCCTGGCCATGCTACTACTAAGGTCCTCGCTTGGTGATGAGGCTGGTCTGGTTTCAAAACAGGTCCTCTGTGAGGGAATGTTTCTCTCTCTCCCTGCTCAACTGCATATTTCTTTCTGAAGGTACAGTTGATGTGAATCCTGCTGAACTCACTCTCCGTCTTCTCAGATGCTGACCATTGTATCAAGTGTCCGGAAGATCAGCATCCAAACAAGGACCGAGATCAATGTGTCCCCAAGGAGATAACCTTCCTCATCTATGAAGAACCTTTGGGGATTGTCCTGATTTCTTTGAGTCTATTCTTGTCCTTATCCACGGGCTTCGTATTAGGAATCCTCATGAAATACCAAGAAACTCCAATAATCAAGGCCAACAACCGAGACCTCTCCTACATTCTCCTCATCTTCCTCATGCTTTCCTTCTTGTCCTCCTTCTTGTTCATGGGGCGGCCAAGGAAAGTGACTTGCCTTCTCCGACAAACAGCCTTCAGCATCATCTTCTCAGTTGCCGTTTCTTCGGTGTTGGCCAAAACCATCATGGTGGTGTTGGCTTTCCTGGCCACAAAACCAGGGAACAGAGTGAAGAGATGGCTGGGGAAGAGTCTTGCAAACTCCCTTGTCAGTTCTTGTTCTGGTGTCCAAGTTGTCATCTGCACCATCTGGATGGGGAGCTCTGCCCCATTCCCTGATGCTGACATGTACTCCCAGCCTGGACAGATCATCCTGCAATGCAACGAAGGATCGGTTGTCTTCTTTTATACTGCCCTTGGCTACATGGGCTTCCTGGCTGCCATCTGCTTCACGGTGGCTTTCCTAGCCAGGAAGCTGCCTGGGGCCTTCACTGAAGCCAAACTGATCACCTTCAGCATGCTGGTCTTCTGCAGTGTTTGGCTGTCCTTTGTGCCCTCCTACCTGAGCACCAAGGGGAAATACATGGTGGCTGTGCAGGTCTTCTCGATTTTGGCCTCCAGTGCTGGGTTGCTGGGCTGCATCTTTATTCCCAAGTGCTACATCATTCTACTGAGACCTGATCTGAATACGAAAGAGCATATCATGTTCAAAACAAACTAGAGCATCTGATCCTTAGAAGTAGAGTTGTGGAAGAATATTTGGCATAAGTTTGGAGGAGATACTAGTTTGGTGAGATCATAGTTAACAGAGCCGTTTGATGCGCTTATCGCTTCAGTTGCACAGTTTCAGTGTTTCTGTTACAGGAGACAGGCAAAGCTGAGCCTTGAGGGTCTCACTCTGCCAGGGACTGCCATCCGCATCTGAGGTAGTGGTGAGGCTGGAACTATACCATAGCCACATTGTCCAAATAATGCATCTGTTGAAGGTGTGGCCCTTAACAGCTGAGTGTGCCAGCATTTTGCAGCTTGAGTGCACATGGAAAGCCCTGAATGTAAGACATAAAATGGATTTTTGTTTGCTTGTTAATGGCATGTGTATTGTAATTGCTCTGCTTCCTATGATGGTTTCATGCACTTGTTGTCATCAAGAACTATTCTCAAAGAATGCAGGATTTTAATTCGGTACTTCAATTTCCTTGCTTGTCATTGTCATCTGTGGTCATCACACATTTACTGCACAGAAATGATGTTTTTGATTGGAGGGAATGGTTTATCTTGAAGCAGACAGTCTCCTGAACAGAGAGATATTTGATATGGGATAATCCTATGCTCAGTTTTTGGTACCGGGCCATTTAAACTTTAGATTCTGACACTCTCAGCGTGAGATTGGGGGCAGCTGCCAGTGCAGGCTGGCAGCCCTGATTTCAGTGGAGCTGTGAACCCATTCTGGGTTTCAGACAGAATCAGCCAGAACTTGAAAGGAGGAGTCCAACGTGCTGAACCAGCATGGAAACTAGCCCCACCAAAACTGGAGCCACTAGCCTCCACTGGGAGCTGTTGCCTGGGTTAACACTAGGGATGGCGGAGAATTTCTCCCCGAAACTTCGGGGGACCGAGCGCCAACGTGTTCGGCCCCCCGAACAAGTTTCGGTGAGAAATCCTCCGCCCCCCCGCCCCCCGCCCCCCCACGGGACGGGACTTACCTTCCCTGAATGTCCCTCCCGGCGGCGGGTCCGGCTGGCGGTTCGTCCGGTGTTCGAGCGGGGCGGGAGCGGCAGCCGGTCTTTCGACCGGCTGCCGCCCCCGCCATTGCAATGAAAGAAAAAAAAACACGTCCCCTGATAGGCTACGTGATGATTCACGTAGCCTATCACGGCAAGATTTGCAAAGTCAGCCGTGATAGGCTACGTGAATCGTCACGTAGCCTATCACGGGTGACTTTAAAAAAAAAAAAAAAGTGTGTACGGATAATGGCGGCCCCCATAGGGAGCCGCCATTCCCGTTCCTTATTTGGTCGCTGTAGTCTACGTCAATGTTTACATAGACTACGGCGAAAATAAGGGCAACGCTATTTGCGTTTTTTTTTTTTAAGTCACCCGTGATAGGCTACGTGACGATTCACGTAGCCTATCACGGCTGACTTTGCAGATCTAGCCGTGATAGGCTACGTGAATCGTCACGTAGCCTATCAGGGGATGTGTTGGGTTTTTTTTTGTTACTTTCGTGTTCGCGGCCGGGCGAGGCGGGAAGCCTCCTCCCCGGCCTGAATTTCGGCCGGGCGAGGCGGGAAGCCTCCCCCCCTGGCCTGAATTTCGGCCGGGCGAGGCGGGAAGCCTCCCCCCCCTGGCCTGAACTTCATGGGGGGAGCAGCGAAGCGCTCCCCCCCACCGCGAAAAAGCTGCGAGAAAAGGTAAGTGACTTTCGTTCACCCCTAGTTAACACTCAGTTTTGGTACAAGTTGGCATGACTTTGTAATTCAGCTGAAGAAAGTTTCATAATGTACAGTCCCCAACCAGGCTGTGTTGTGTGGACAATCATCCTAAAGGAGTATTTTGGCCTTGCCTCTTATGATATTGCTTCTATAGTAAATGCCTGGCCAAGGTCAATTGTTGATTTGCTCTGCAGTGCAGTAATAGACAGTGTTGAGAGTGCCATAGGATTTCTCTGTTTCTGGGGATGGAGGTGAGACCAGGGCTCCGAAACCACGCTCTTCGCCCTCTTTCTCGCTCCCTCATAGCTGGTTTGATTCTCTCTCTATGCCTTCTGCTTCTCTTTTTATTTTAATTGTGTATGTATATATGTATTATTCATTCATTCATTCATTCATTTCTATATCCTAACTTTCCTCCTAAGAGTGGAAATTGTGTTTTCTGCTACAACAATCTCCCCAGTGTGTGGCCAGGAGGAGTGCTTCTTCTACGGCTAGGGATGGACGACAGTCCCTTACCTGATCCCGAAGCTTGCTTCGCGGTGGGGGGAGGCGCTCCGTCCCTCCCCCTGAAATTCTGGCCGGGGGGGAGGTGCCCTGTCCCTCCCTGCCGAAATTCTGGCCGGGGGGGAGGCGCCCCATCCCTCAGGCCGCAAAACGTTGTCTACTGCCAGGACGCAAACGGCAGCGGCCGTAGCCGCCGCCGTTTGCGTCCCTGCAGTCAGCCGTGTTTACGTAGCCTATCACGTTTATCACGTAGCCTATCATGTTTACGTAGCCTATCACGGCTGACTTAAAAAAAAAAGAAGAAGAAGCATGTACGCAAACATTTACGTAGACTACGGCGAAAATAAGGGCAACGGAAATAGCTTTGCCCTTATTTTCACCGTAGTCTATGTAAATGTTTATGTAGAGTACACGTGCCAAAATAAGGAACGCAAATGGCGGTGCCCATGGGCGCCGCCATTTGCGTACGCACTTTTTTTTAAAAAAAAAGTCAGCCGTGATAGGCTACATAAACATTTACGTAGCCTATCACGGTGTTTTTTTAAAAATCTAGCCGTGATAGGCTACGTAAATCTTTACATAGACTATTATGTTTGTTTGTTTGTTTGTTTGTTTGTTTTACTTGGAAATGGCGGCGGCGGCGGCAGCTGGTCGGAAGACCGGCTGCCACTGCCGCCAGCCGGTCGGAAGATTGGCTGCCGCCACTGAACCGCCGCCAAAGTGCTGCCGGAGCCGCCGCTGCCAGGGACATTCGAGCAAGGTACGTCCCGTCCTGGCGGGGGGGGGGGGGCAGACCGTTTCTCCACCAATTTCGGGGGGCCAAATGTACTGGCATTCGGCCACCCTGAGATTCGTGGAGAAATTCTCTGACATCCCTATCTACAGCCAAGGCTGCAAAATATGGGGGAAAGTACATAGATCCCACTGTAGTGCCTGGCCTGGGAGATTGGAAAATATGAGAAATGTATTCTTATCTCAGTCTGTAATATCATGCTTTGCTTACGTAAAGCTTCTTATATTAAGAATATATTTTAATTCTAACCATTTCAACTAATAATTTTAATTAGTGATTACTGTAGTCTTATGTCACTTTGAGTAAGTTCTGTGACTTGGTTTTTTGATGCTATGGTCTAAGGATTAACGCAGTAAATGCTATTCATTCATTTTTCAAATATCCTGATTCCAAGTCATGCATGTCATTCTAAGTAATAACCAGCACCATAAATTGTATCTGGAAATGGACCAGTAGCGAACAGTGAGGCTGTTGTAATTTGGGAGTTCCATTTTACCTGTAAATAGCCCCGGTCAATAGTCCGGCTGCAGCATTCTGCACCATCTGCAGTTTAAAAACACTTTCCAAAGACCAGGGATATATGAGAATATTGTTTTTGCTCGCAAACCACGCAAGTACCGCTAGAATGAAGTTCTGAATGTGATCATGAGCACATGTCTGGCAAAAATGTTTGCAAATGGGCAGATGTGTGCTCGTGTTCAATTTGTGCAACTTCCCCAGTTCGATTTGTGCAAATTTCCCTGGAGACTGATTCAGCCCCACTTTAGTCTATGGAGGAAAGTTTCACAAATCAGGAAATGGGTACAAATTTTGGAAAATGTGCATACATTTCACATTCAGTTGCTGCTTGATTTGTGCAATTTTCCTTGTTCCTGCAGAGTGAGCAGACATCGTGAACAGGAAATGTGACGAGCGATGATACAATATTTGCAAGATCCTAGCAGTCTCGTATCTCACTCATGCACCCGTCCCTACCAAAGGCAGCCCCACATACCGGATGTTACCACAGCCCAAACAGGGTGTCACTTAGGCGTGTGTCACCTTGATCAGATCTGACATCTCTGGAATGGGTGCATTTGGTACTCTAGCCTCACCCCTGGCCATTGCCCAAACCTGGACACCTGTATTTTGTGACCATGTTCTCCCATCCCTGCCCCTTCCCAGCAGTTATTTTTAACACTTTTTTTGACAGGCTGGCAGAGAGACTTCTGAGTAGGGATGTTGGAGGAACCTGCAAGAGAACTAATTGAGTTCAGATTTTTTTGAACCCTACCAGCGGATGACCTTTTCCCCTGGCGGGTGGATTCTGCAGATTTGGGGAACACTGTTGCTAACTTTCAACTGTTTTGCACAAATTTTGTTGTAAAACAATGAAACAATTAAAAAAAACTGGCTGAAAATGCACATTTTCCCCATAGTCTAGGGAGTTAAAATGTATATTTGGGGGGAATTTGTGCTTTTTGGGAGAATTTTGCCCATGTAAATTTGCAGAAGTTCAGAAACTAAGAAAAATCAGACTCTGTCGATGGGGGGACGATGGAATAGAAGGTGCCTGACAATCCGCAAAATGAACAGGCTTTTCACAATCCCTAATTTCCAACCTGGGAACGGGAGTTGTGGTGGTCAGGCAGCAACTGGGGGAAGAGGGTGCAGAGTACAGAAACAACCAGTGACAAAGGCTGATGGGAGAGAGAGAAGGGTGGTGCAGGGCTCAAGAGAAAGAAAGGGCACAATAGGAGAGAAAGGGGCCACAAAGACAGAGAATGGAATGAGGAGAGAGAAAGAGAAACCAGAGAGGCAAGGGGGCGGGGGAGGCACAAATACAGAAACAATTGTTCTTGAGAGAGCACAGGGTGCCAGAGTGAAAACGTGTGTGTCGGAATTGAGGGAAAGAATCATACACACACACACACATTAGGCCAAATGCACACAGAGGTGATAAATGGATTGAGTAGAATGGATCCTCTTGATTTTGCATGATTGTAACATGAGATGCCTCCCCCGTGAACAATCATCAACTCCTTCACAGATCACACATGACTCCATGGACTGAGCCTAAACATCATGGAGTCAACATTTCCAGCATTGCCATGGCACAAAACCATGGATCCATGGCTTTAACATGGGAACGCCCTTCAAAACCACCATATCACCTCCCTGTGTCCACAGATGTGTTCTGTGATTACTGGAAATTCAAAGGTGGCTAGATCAGAGGTGGCCAAGTCAGGGGATGTCCTGCCCCTGCTGGACCCCTCCTCCTTCTCCAAGGACCTAGAACTCCCAGAGGTGGAATGATGCCTTTGAACCATCTATATCAGGGGACTTGAGGGAGCCAGCGCCCTCGGGAGAGAGGACCATGGTTCCATCCCCACAGATTTCTGTCTCCTGTCTTGCCTCCTGGACCTTGCCCTGGGATTATGGTTTGGTGTTATTGGCCCTTGGATTTCTTCTTGACTTTGCTTCTGTACTGTGTAAAGTGTCTGACTGCCCAACTGTGTTTTGACCTCTGTCTGTTATCTCAACCACTCCAGCATTAGCCTGGCCCCATGTTTCTCACTGCTTATCAGTGGTTTCATCTTTGCCAGTTTTGTTACCTTTCTTCTTGGTTACTCCCTTCACTCAGAGGCTCTTGGGGCCAATGCAGCATGGGGGGGGGGATGAGGAGAAGTCAGGGTAGGCATCAGCAATGGACCACAACAGGACACAGGGGGCCTGGCAACTGCCCATGGATGCCACGTACTGAAACCAACTCCAAAGAAGGCTGCTCTGATAACTAGAAAACCGTGTGTGTGTGTATGTGTAATTAAAAGGTGGAGTAAGTTGGTCATCCCTTTTTGACTGCCTTCCTGTTGATTGGTTCTCAGGAAACACATTTCTTTGGAAGGCTCATGACATGCAGATTCCACAAATAACAGTGTTTTTCACTGCAATTCAAAGTCGGGAGAATATGTATGTCCATAAAGCTTTTTTTATTCAAAGAATTAGGCTATTTTCTTCATCAATATACTATAAAGGTTTATGTTTAATATAAAACATTCAAGTCTAATGAAACAAAAATGATCCATTGCATGTCGAAGTGAAATGAAATATGAACACACACACAAAAATATCTGTACACCTTTAGAAACAGAGGTGCAGGCCACAGTACAACACATGCCAATAACATAGAAAACAAATCATGAAGGGATAGAGAGACACCTACAGTTATAAGTAACCCAGTCAATATTTATTCATTGCTCAGAAAGGAAGTCTTGAGCTGTTACATTTGACAAAATAACAAGGACATATTCCACGCATTACTAACATGCCTAGACAACAAACATTTACTGGTAACAGTACCCGGCAGGCAAACCGGGAGTCTCAGCGTGACTCACACCTCCACCCTACTTCTACCCCTCCAGCCCTGAGAGAAGAAGCTTTGCACCCCAGCCTGGATATGCAGGCACCCCATCGGGCTTTGACAACAGGCTCGACAGCAAAGCTCTGTCCAACCTTGCATCCGTCAATATCCGAAACCAGCCCAGGCATAAGAGGCAGACTGTGCCTTTCGCCATGTGACCTGCAACTAATATCGACAGGTTTGATATTGGGAACTCTGTTAAGATTTGTGAGCACCGCAATGCCTTGCTTTTCAGTGGTGAATCATTAACCCTTTGCTGCCATGGCGGAAAGGTTTCACTGCCCCCACTCACGGTTCCAGATTTCATCCACAACATTGTCACTGATGGCTCCATTCTGGGCAAACAATTCCTGAAGGGCATTTGCAAGGACAACAGGACTGTAGGCTTGGCATCCTGGTATGCACCGCTCAAGATTGCACAGCCGTAGGTCCCACTCCATTTGTGTTCAGGGTGCAAGGCTCCGTTTCCCATCTGATGAGCACTTTGTGGTCAGATGAGACACCAAGCGACGGCCACCTGTACATCCTTGACACCGATGAGGCCACTATGGCTCTCCTCGATCGAGCAGAGGACAGGACACTTTGTTGCACCTTGCTGGAGTCACTCACTAACCTGCTAGTCAATGTTTACCCATGCGCTGTTGAGTACCGGCATGTCAGTGAAGTCCTTATGAGAACTGGGCTGCACTTGCTGCTGGGCGTGCGCCTATGGACGTATCGCTGTGCTTCCATCGTGACAGCGGAATGATGAACACTATGGCTCACTCTGGACATTAATACATTGCCCGTGTCTCTGACATTGCTTCTGTGTCTGTTAGGTGGGATGGCTTTCCTGTGGCTGACCGTTCTTTGGTATTAAACACTAAAAGTGGAGAGTGCTGCAAGATCAACATGGAGAGTCATTGAAACCCTTTGGTTTATCCTTTCCTGCACTTTCACAGTGAGGTTGGATGGGGTCTTGGCAAAAAAAAGAGCCTTTTTTTATCTTTTCATGGAATTGATGCACAGTGTGGGGGAGGCGCTCCATCACTCCCCCTGAAATCCTCGATGGGGGGGAGACGATCCTGTCCTCCCCCAAGGAATCCTGCCCAGCCGGCTCCGCTCCACGGCGGCTCAGCAAGCAGCCAGCCAGGGCTGTCCGCAGCCGGATTTTTGGCCACGGATGGGCTGCTGCGGATGCAAATGGTGGCCACTGTAGCAGCCACCATTTGCATTCAGCCAGGTTGCCATGATAGGCTACGTAAGTATTTACATAGCCTATCACGGCAAACTAAAAAAAAGAAAACACCCGCGTACGCAAATGGTGGCTACGGCGGTCACCATTTACGTTCCCCTATTTTTCGCCATAATTCCCTATGCAAATATTTATGTAGGCTAGAATGGCGAAAAATAGGGAACGCAAATGGCGGCTGCCATAGCTGCCGCCATTTGCGTAGGCAGGTGTGTTTTTTTTTTTTAGTTTGCCATGATAGGCTACGTAAATACTTACATAGCCTATCACGGCATAGACCAGGATGCAAATGGCGGCTGTGGCAGCCGGTCAAAAGACCGGCCACCGCCACCGCTGCCAGAGCTGCCACCGGAGCTGCCGCCGTCCGGAACATCTGCCCCAGGTAAACTTTGTCCCGAGGGGAATTCGCGGGGAGGCGGGGTGTGGCAGGCCATTCCGCCACGGATTTTGGGGGGCCGAATGTCAGTGCATTCAGTCTCACTTAAATGCGTGGTGGAATTCTCCACCGTCCCTACAAGTTGGCATCCCTTGGTCTACACCTATCTTTTGCCATGGACTGCTCTACATCGCCAAGAGTCACTTGCTGTCTTTGGCAGACCTCAGGATTCAAGTGGTCAATGGGCCAGAAGATGGACGTTCCAGTTGCCGCCCTGGATTTGACATCAAGAACCATGTTTTTAAGGAAGTGTTGTAGAAATAAACAATGTAAAACTTGGAATGTTTCAGTAAGCACACCTAGATAACTTCACCCTTTACTTAGATTTTATTCTTTGCCTGGGGCTGTGTTCACAAATCATCAGCTTTTGGAATATAATTTACTTCTTCCCAAACAAGATTACGCACAGTTCTGATGAGCTCACTGGTAGTAATAACAGGGGGAGATCATTGAGTTGTATGGTGGCCACCGTTCTTTGACGCTGGTAATCCTGGCTCATCCAGCACCAGAGGGGCAATCAGGAGGGCTGGCAAAGGGTGCAGGGCTGGGAAACTCCCCAAGTGGAGTGCACATTCATGCGCATCAGGGATGGGGAAGAAGTGGCCCTTCTGAACTTCTTGGACAGCAGCTCCGATCATTCCTCCCCATGGACTATGCCAGCTAGGGCTGTTGGACTCGCAGTCCAGAACTATCTGGACGGCCACATGTCCCCAGCCACTGGTTTGTGTCTTAAGATATTTTCTTGATCTTGGCTGTTCTGTGTGAGTTTTTCGAATACTGGTCAGGCCAGGCTCACCTTTACCCCATGCCCACCCATGCCAGAAGATGGAGCCGCGTACGTGACTTCTTGCTAACACTTCTTGCAAACATGTTTTTCTCCAGCTCTGCAACTGCACCTCGAGCCACTCAGAGAATCCCTGAAGTTGCAGATGTGAAGCTTCCCCTGATCATTATCAAAAACACAGTGATCTCTTCTGATTCTTGCCAAAGCTCAGGAGATGTTTTGTTTTCTGTTTGCCTTGGAGACCAATCAAGTAAACATGATCAGAATCCAAGGCAGTGCCAGGAAACGTCTTGCACCGTGCCTGAAAAGCTTGCTGCATAAAATATCTCCTGTGCTCCTCCCGAGAGCCTGGGCTCAGATTTAGGACAGGCTGAGATGGCGATGCCTGTGCTGTAGTTCAGTACATCCCCCCCCCCCGGCTGCCCTTGGCTCAAGGTTTGAGAGATTTGCAAAGACACTGCAGCCTCGATCTTGCAAGGCTTTTCTCACATCTTCTGATTAGCTGGCTGTGGAGGTGAAAGGAACAGTCAGATAGGAGGAATAGCAAGAGGCAGGCAGAGCCAGAATGATACCGTTGCTGCTGCTGCTGTTGCTCCTGCTACCTTATGCAGCCTGTCAAGTGCAGAACACAAAATGCCCGAGAACGGAGAAGAAAGAGCAAGTGTTAGGATCCTATTATTACTGGCCAGGAGACTACCTCATTGGTGGAGTCCTCTCTTCACAATATTTTGAGTGTCAAGAACCATACGTTTTCTCTGAGTCCCCTTTAGCCAGGGTTGTCACGTAAGTGATGAATTAATGTTTCCAAACCCGCACTCCGGTTGTCCCCATTTACTGAGACTGTCCTTCTGTTCTCTTATCTGGTCATCCCTGGTAAATCGCTCTCCCGACTTTTGCCCGTCTGTGCTTTTTGGAGAAGGTTTAGGAGCTCCATTAAAATGAAGGCATCATTTAGTTCAGTACGATCACATGTGACTGGATAAATGGGTTTCCCTTGCACTGTTTCAACCAAAAGAACAAACACCCTCTTTGCCTTTTAATGCTGTGATAAGACACAGGCTGGAGCCGGGGTAGTTCTTTCTTGGGAGTGGTGCAAATGCAAATGCCCACCCATAGGTTCCTTCTCCAGAGGAATTACAGAGCCAGAGTTGTGGCCCTGTGTGAAGGGTGAGCACCTTTCCTCCTCACCAACTACAGTACTTGAGAGTAAATCCTACTGCACACAGTGGGATTTACTTCTGAAGAAGCCAGATCATCTGTCTGTCTGTCTATCATCTATCTGTATATATATGTATTATCGGCCTTAGACAAATTCAAAATAAAATAAAATACAAGACATAGTATCAGGACACCGGGATCCAGGGTTTTTTTTTAAGTTTAGCTAGGACAATTAATAATCAGCTGAGCTCTTTTATGCATGGCAATTAGAAAATAATGAACTGCCTGTTTGATAAGATCAAAATCTGAAGATCAGGAAAAACTTCCTGACTGTTAGATTTCTTGTATTTATTGTATGGCACATTTACATCGCATTACAATAAAAACGTTGTTGTTGTTCAGTTGTTAAGTCATATCCGACTCTTCGTGACCCCATGGACCACAGCACGCCAGGCCTTCCTGTCCTCCACTCTCTCCTGGAGTGTGCTCAAGTTCATATTCATTGCATCGGTGATACTATCAAGCTATCTCATCCTCTGTCATGGCTAGACTCCTTCTGCATCAGCAAAGGCAATGAAGTTGAGCAATGTCAAAGACAAGGCTGAAGTTAGTTCCTAGCTTCCCAGTTCCTTATACCCAGAAATGTTGAAATATGGCTGAATACTCGGCCTCAGTAAGGAACTGAGGTATATATGCCCCTGTGTCCCAAAACAAAACTTGGGCTACCCCATGTAATATATCCCCACGACTGGGCGACTGCCCCCTTTGAGATCCACAACAATTCTCTCCAGTCAAAAACATTGGCTTGTGCAACACCCTGTGACAAGTTAATTCTTATAGCCACCCATCCGACACTGAAAGATAAAGAAAAGGCAGTATGCACACCAACCTAAGCTTTGAGCCAGACGAAATCAACCCACTGACACAACCAGGAGAGTGTCCTCTATGAGACACCCAATCTTCGTGTCTGGCCCAACATTTCCTTTGGGCTCAGGAGACTCTCAAGTATCCAAACACAAAACACTGAAACATTTTTTCAAGATCAATAGTGTGTGTTGTCTAGGGATGTCAGAGAATTTCGCCATGAATCTCGGGGAGGCCGAATGCCAGTGCATCAGGCCCACCGAAATTCGTGGTGAAACAGTCTGCCCCCCCGCCCCCCCGGGACGGGACTTACCTTGGGCGAATCCTCCTGGCGGCGGCGGCTCCGGTGGCGGTTTTGCAGCGGTTTGGCGGCGGCTGCGGGGGCCGATCTTCCGACCATCTGCCGCCACTGCCATTTCCAGTAAAACAACAACAACAACAAGAACAAAACGTGATAGGCTACGTAAAGATTTACGTAGCCTATCACAGCTAGATTTTTAAAAAATACCGTGATAGGCTACATAAATGTTTACGTAGCCTATCACGGCTGAGTGAAAACAACAAAAAAACACAAACCGCACGTACGCCATTTGTGTTCCTTATTTTGGCATGTCTAGACTATGTAAACATTTACGTAGACTACGGCGAAAATAAGGGGAACGCAAATAGCGTAGCGTCTACTATGCTATTGGCTATCTAGCCATCTCATACTCTGCCGTCCCCTTCTCCTTTTGCCTTCAGTCTTTCCCAGCATCAGGGTCTTTTCCAGAGAGTTTTCTCTTCGCATTAGGTGGCCAAAATATTTGAGCTTCAGCTTCAGTATCTGTCCTTCCAATGAGCATTCAGGGTTGATTTCCTTTAGGATGGACTGATTTGACCTCCTTGCAGACCAGGGGACTCGTAAGAGTCTTCTCCAGCACCACAGTTCAAAAGCATCAATTCTTCGACGCTCAGCCTTCTTTATAGTCCAGCTCTCACAGCCATACGTTACAACTGGGAAAACCATAGCTTTGATTAGATGGACCTTTGTTGGCAAGGTGATGTCTCTGCTTCTTACTATGCTCTCCAGGTTTGCCATAGCTTTCCTCCTCCCAAGGAGCAAGCGTCTTTTAATTTCATGGCTACAGTCACCGTCTGTGGTGATCTTGGAGCCCAAGAAAATAAAATCTGTCACAGCTTCCATTTCTTCCCCTTCTATATGCCAGGAAGTGATGGGGCCAGATGCCATGATCTTCGTTTTGTTAATGTTGAGTTTCAAACCAGCTTTTGCACTCTCCACTTTCACCCTCAACAAGAGGCTCTTGAGATCCTCTTCGCTTTCTGCCATTAGGGTGGTATCGTCTGCATATCTGAGGTTGTTATTAATTCTCCCAGCAATCTTAATTCCGAGCTGTGATTCATCCAACCAGGCGTTTCTCATGATGTACTCTGCATATAAGTTAAATAAGCAGGGTGACAATATGCAGCCTTGTACTCCTTTCCCAATTTTGAACCAATCGATGGTTCCATGTCTGGTTCTTACTGTTACTTCTTGACCCTCCTACAGGTTTTTTAGGAGACAGGTAAGGTGGTCTGGTACTCCCATCACTTTAAGAATTTGCCAGTTTGTTGTGATCCACACAATCAAAGGCTTTAGCGTAGTCAATGAAGCAGAAATAGACGTTTTTCTGGAATTCTCTTGCTTTCTCCATGATGCAGCGAATGTTGGCGATTTGATCTTTAGTTCCTCTGCCTCTTCGAAACTCAGCTTGTACTTCCGGTAGTTCTCAGTTCGTATACTGCTGAAGCCTAGCTTGTAGGATTTTGAGCATCACCTTGCAATTGTGCAGTAGTTTGAACACTCTTTGGCGTTGCCCTTCTTTGGAATTGGAACGTAGACTGACCTTTTCCAGTCTTGCGGCCACTGTTGAGTGTTCCAAATTTGTTGGCATATTGAATGCAGCACTTTAACAGCATCATCTTTTAGGATTTTAAATAGCTCGGCTGGAATACTGTCATCTCCGCTAGCTTTGTTGTTACTAATGCTTCCTAAGGCCTACTTGACTTCACTCTCAAGCATGTCCGGCTCATGTTCAGTGACCGCACTATCATGGCTATCAGGGACATTCAGATCTTTCCTGTATAGTTCTTCTGTGTATTCTTTCCACCTCTTCTTAATCTCATCTGCTTCTGTTAGGTCCCTGCCTTCTTTGTCCTTTATCATGCCCATCTTTGCACAAAACGTTCCCTTGAGATCTCCGATTTTCTTGAAGAGATATCTAGTCTTTCCCATTCTGTTGTTTTCCTTGATTTCTTTGCATTGTTCATTTAAGAAGGCCTTCTTGTCTCTCCTTGCTATTCTCTAGAACTCTGCATTCATTTGGATTAGTCTTTCTCCCTTGCTTTTCGCTTCCCTTCTTTCGTGAGCTACTTGTAAAGCCTCATCAGACAGCCACTTGGCTTTCTTGCATTTCTTTTTCTTTGGGATGGATTTCGTTGCTGCCTCCTGAACAATGTTACGGACCTCCGTCCATAGTTCCTCAGGCACCCTGTCTATCAGGTCTAATCCCTGAAATCTATTCCTCACCTTCACTGTATATTCATAAGGGACATGATTTAGGTCATACCTGAATGGTTTAGTGGTTTTCCCTACGTTCTTCAATTTCAGCCGAAATTTTGCAACAAGAAGCTCATGATCTGAGCCACAGTCAGCTCCAGGTCTTGTTTTGACTGACTGTATAGAGCTTCTCCATCTTTGGCTGCAAAGGACATAATCAATCTGATTTCGATATTGACCATCATCTGGTGATGTCTATGTGTAGAGTCACCTCTTGTGCTGTTGGAAAAGAGAGTTTGCTATGATCAGCGTGTTCTCTTGGCAAAACTTTATTAGCTTTTGTCCTGCTTCATTTTGTACACCAAGGCCATGCCTGCCTGTTATCCCGGTGATTTCTTGACTTCCTACTTTAGCATTCCAATCCCCTATGATGAAGAGGACATCTTTTTTTGGTGTTAGTTCTAGAAGGTGCTTCATTGAACCGATCAACCGGAGCTTCTTCGGCATCAGTGGTTGGGGCATAGACTTGAATTACTGTGATGTTGAATGGTTAGCCTTGGATTCGTACTGAGATCATTCTATCATTTTTAAGATTGTACCCCAGTACTGCTTTTCCCACCCTTTTGTTGACTATGAGTGCTACTCCATTTCTTCTAAGGGATTCTTGCCCACAGTAGTAGATATGATGGTCACCTGAATTAAATTCGCCCATGCCTGTCCATTTGAGTTCGCTGATTCCCAAGATGTCGATGTTCAATCTTGCCATCTCATGTTTGACCACCTCCAGCTTACCTTGATTCATTGATCTGACATTCCAGGTTCCTAAACAATATTGTTCTTTGCAGCATCGGATTTTCTTTTCACCACCAGACACATCCACAGCTGAGTGCCCTTTCGGCTTTGGCCCAGCCGCTTCACTCTTTCTGGCGCTACTTGGAAATACCCTCTGCTCTTCCCCAGTAGTATATTGGACACCTTCCAACCTGAGGGTCTCATCTTCCGGCATCATATCTTTTAGCCTTGTGAGACGTTCCATGGGGTTTTCTTGGCAAGAATAGTGGAGTGGGTTGCCATTTCTTTCTCCAGTGGACCACATTTTTTCAGAATTCTCTGCCATGACCTGTCCATCTTGGGTGGCCCTGCATGGCATAGCTTATGGCTTCACTGAGTTACGCAAGCCCCTTCGCCACAACATCTGTGATCCGTGAAGGGGAAGCATCACCTAGGGTTAGGCATTAAACAGTCCAAGATCAAGAAATCAGGAATATCAGTCTGAAGAAAAGGAAAACAAAACCAGATATAGGGATGTGCTGAAGAATAGTTGGCGACTTTCTGGGTTTGAGAATGACAGAGCTGGGTCCAGGAGCAGGCAGGAAGGGTTTTTGCTATGGACGAGCATCAACAATTCCTCCCAGCACCTGAACTGGGTTTGAGGCTCATCTTTTATGCAGAGGCTGATTGAGAAGTGCGGCTAGCTGGGTTGAGCTGGAGATGGCCTCTGCCTGCCAATGTGCTGGGCCCTCCCCAAACACTCCCAGACTGCGGCCTGCTGTGTTTCCTTCCATCTTAAATGGAGGCACACTATTTGGAGAATCCTTGCAGTCGTGAACATCACTCATTCGCCCAGCCCTCCCAAAGTCATCCACACATACCAGATGTTTCTGTAGCCCAAACGGGGTGTAACGCAGGCATATCTCACCATGGTCAGATCTGACATCTCTGGAATGAGTGTAATTGGTACACTAGCCTCACTCCTGGGCACTGCCCAAACCTGGACATCTGCATTTATGATCATGTTCTCCCAGCCCTGCCCCTTCCCAGCTGTTTTTTTTTTTAAAAAAAAACCTCTTTGTACAGGTTGGCAGAGAGACTGGAATTAGGGATGTTGGAGAAATCCGCAATGGAACCAAATGAGTTCAGATTTTTATGAATCTGACCGGTGGATGCCGCAGCAGACTGGCTTTTCCTCTGTCAGGTGGATTCCTCAGACTTGGGGACTGTTTGTCTAACATTTGGGAAAAACATATATTTCCCCCATAGGCTAAAAAGTGAAAATGTGTATTTTGGGGGGTATTTGTGCATTTCCTCACATGCTAATTTGCACAAATCTGCATCTGTGTAAGTGTGAATTTGTGCAAATGTGAAAAACAACAGCAAATCAGATTCTGTTGATGGGCCGACAATGGACTGAATTGGGACTGACAATCCGTGAAACACAGACAGGAGAGATTTTCCACAATCCCTACATCCTATCTGTGAGTAGGGATGTACGACTTGTGTACCTTCCATGCCGTTTGACTTCTGCAGTTTGCGGCCAGTGCTCCGTACCGTCTTTCGCAAGCCCCCGGAATTCTCCTCTTTTTTTTCCGCTCCAAGAATTGCAAAGATAAATCCCTACTGACAGCCATAATTCCAGTGCCCAGCCATCTCCGTGAGTCTGCATAACTTCTGTAAGAAAGGCTATTTTTGGTAGATATTTATGTATTTTTTCCCCTGCCCTGAGACATGCAGTAATTACTTTCAGCGAAAACACTTCCTCCTCCTCTGGGCTTCCCAAAACAAGGCTGCCCCAGGTGTGCCTGAGCGACGCACTCTTTGTTTAAAGCAATGCTGTTTGAAAGAAAGAAAGAAAGAAAGAAAGAAAGAAAGAAAGAAAGAAAGAAAGAACCTTTTAAAATGACCATGCCGGTCTGGAGCCCTGCACGAGTATTATTCCCTCTGCTAGGCTTTCTGTTTCCACATCCAGCCTTGTTGGTGACATAGTGAGGCTAAAATGGAGAGGAGAACCAACTCTGTGCATGTCTACTCAGAAGTAAGTCTTATTGAGTTCAATGCGACTTACTCCTACACATGTCAGCACCCCACTTGCCCCCAGCTCAGCTTTGTATTTCCACGTCCAGCTCATTAGCAAACCTGTTCGTTATCTCTCTGGGTGACTTTGAGTCGGACTCTAACCACTACATAGAATCATAGAATCATAGAATAGTAGGGTTGGAAGGGGCCTACAAGGCCATCGAGTCCAACCCCCTGCTCAATGCAGGAATCCAAGTCAGAGCATCCCTGACAGATGGCTGTCCAGCCTCGTCTTGAATGCCTCCACTGCTCATCTTTGTTGCCCTCTGAACCCTCTCCAGTTTGTCTGCATCCTTCTTCAAGTGTGGTGCCCAGAACTGGACACAGTACTCCAGATGAGGCCTAACCAGTGCTGAGGAGAGGGGAACTAGTACTTCCCGGGATTTGGAAGCTATGCTTCTATTAATGCAGCCTAAAATGGGATTTGCCTTTTTTGCAGCCACATCACATTGTTGGCTCATATTCAGCTTGTGATGGACAACAATTCCAAGATCCTTCTCGCTTGTAGTGTTGTTGAGCCACGTATCCCCCATCTTGTAACTGTGCATTTGGTTTCTTTTTCCTAGTCTGTTTCCCACCTCCCAGCTGAGCAGAGCAGAGCAAGCTGCTCCAGCTGACTATAAGCAAGCAAGCTCCCAGAGAGCGAGTGACCAGAGTGAGCGAACAGGGGGAGCAAACAGGAGTTGGCCAAGAGAGTTGCAGGTCCCTCACAAACCACCATTAAATCCATCACAGATCACACATGACTCCATAGACTGAGGTGTAAACCTCATGGATTCAGTATTTCCAGCACTGCCATGGCACAAAAACATGGACCCATGGCTTTTACATGGGAACTCCCTCGAAAACCACCATGTCACCTCTCTGTGTTCACAGATGTGTTCTGTGATTTAGTGGTGGTTGTGTTGGTATCCCTGAAGATCCATGAGGACAGGACAGGGCCAGCTCCAAGTCTGAGGGGGCCCAAGTCTCCTCTGGTGGGCCCTTTTCTCTGTCTGTGGGCCCTGGTGGCCTTACCTGGCTGTGGTGATAATACTCCAAGCAGTGCTACTTGGCTTGGTCTAGAGACCCTTTTAATTTCCCCGAGAAATAGTTCAGTGGTGACATAGTGGGAATTAAAAGGTGGCTAGATCAGAGGTGGCCAAGTCAGAGGATGTCATGCCACTGTTGGACTCCTCCTCCTCCTCCTGCGCCACCGCCAAGGACTTAGAACTCCAAGAGATGGAGTGATGCTTTCAACCATCTATATCAGGAGACATGGGGGAGCCTGGGCCCCAAGGAAGAAGACCAAGGGCCCATCCCCACAGCAAGAGGGGAACTCTTGGATTCCTGCACTGAGCAGGGGGTTGGACTCGATGGTCTTGTAGGCCCCTTCCAACCCTACTCTTCTATGATTCTATGACTCTTCTATGAACTCTGCTTCAGAAACAGAGGCTGAGTGACCCCCCAGTCTCAGAGAGCAGAGGCCAACCAGCAGGGCTCCTGTAAGAAGTGCCCAATTGCAAGGAAGGTCTCCTCAGGAGAAAGTGACTCCTCATGACTAGGGCTAGGACCAGAGCGGTACTGCAGCTGAGCCCTAAGTGGGGCTCATCAGGCTTTGGGGTTAAAAGGCTTCAGTATCCGCCTAGCTCATGCTAGAAACAATGGTGTTCCTTCAGGGTCTGTGTCTTCTAGCTTGTCTCCTGGGCTTTGCCTTGTGAGTGATGCTCTGACCCTTGGATTTCTTCTTGACTCTGCTTGTCAACTGTGGAAGTTATCTGACTGCCCAACTGCATTTTGACCTTTATCTCAACCACTCCTGCTTTAGCCTGGCCCATGTTTCTGACTGCTTATCTGTGCTTTGACCTTTGCCTGTTTGTTACCTTTCTTCTTGGTTACTCCCTTCACTCAGAGTCTGTTGGGGCCAAAGCAAGACGAAGCGGGGGGGGGATGAGGAGGTAGCAATGAACCATGACAGGGCACAAGGGGTCTGGCAACTGCCCACGTGGACACCGTTTGTTGACACCAGGTCATAAGAGGGCTGCTTTGATGACTGGGAAACTGTGTATATATGAAATTCAAAGTTGGGAGTTGGTTGGTTGCTCCCTTGTGACTCCCTTCCTGTTGACTCTCATGAAGCAGACTTCGTTGGAAAGCTGTTGACGCAGATTCCATATATAATGGTATTAGCTATAATTCAATTTCAGGAGTTTATTTATGTTTATTTAATTTATATTAAATTAAAATTTAATTTATATTAAATTAAATTAAATAAAGGCTGAGCGCCGAAGAATTGATGCTTCCGAACTGCGGTGCTGCAGAAGACTCTTACGAGTCCCCTGGTCTGCAAGGAGGTCAAATCAGTCAATCCTAAAGGAAATCAACCCTGAGTGCTTATTGGAAGGACAGATACTGAAGCTGAAGCTCAAATATTTTGGCCACCTAATGCGAAGAGAAAACTCTCTGGAAAAGACCCTGATGCTGGGAAAGACTGAAGGCAAAAGGAGAAGGGGACGGCAGAGGATGAGATAGCTAGATAGCATCACCGATGCAAGGAATATTAACTTGAGCACGCTCTGGGAGAGAACGCAGGACAGGAAGGCCTGGCGTGGTATGGTCCATGGGGTCACGAAGAGTCGGACATGACGGAACGACTGAACAAGAACAATTTATCTTAAGTTTTATTCTCAGTATCAAGAAAAAGAAAAATCAAACCTAATCTATTGCAAATTGGGGAGAAATGAAATATGAACACACACAAAAGAACCTGTAAAACTTTATAAACAGAGGCACAGGCCAAAATACAATAATGTTCCAGTAACGTATGGCCTGTAAACAAATAATGAAGGGATTACGAGACACCTACAGTTAAAAGTAACCAAGTCAAAGTTTAGTTATTGCTCAGAAAGGAAGTCTCTAGCTGTTAAATTTAACAAAATAACATTTATATATTCCACCCATTACTAACATGACTAGTTGTCAAACGCTTACCGGTGGCAGTTACCAGGGGGTGAACCGGGAGTCTAAGCATGTCACATGCCACCACTTTTGGCTTTGGTAGTTCTACCCCTCCAGCCCCTGGAGAAGAAGCTTTCTATCCCTGCCTGGATGCTGCCATGCCCACCTCACCAAGCCTGCATATGCAGGTGACCCGTCGGCCTTTTGATTACAGTGAGGCTCTGGCTGGCCTTCGGTCAGTATCTCAAACCAGCCCAGGTGTAGGAGGCAGACTGTGCCTGTTGGCACGCATCGTGCAACCAATATCAACAGGTTTAATATCGGCAACTGAGTCAAGGTTTTCAAACACTGCAGTGCCTTCCTTTTCAGTGGCGACTCATCAACTCTTTGCTTCCATGGAGGAAATGTTTCACTACCACAGCTCACGGTTCCAGACTTCATCTGCAACATTGTCACCAACAGCTCTGCCCTTGGCTAGCAATTCCCGAAGGACAATTGCAAGTACACCAGTCCCTGCTATGCACGGCTCAAGATTGCACAGCCACGGGGCACCAGGCAAGGTTGCCCATTTTCCCCACTGATATTCAATTTATGTTTGGAACCCCTGGCGTGTGCCATTAGACAACATCATAGTATTCATGGATTTGTCCATTTTGGATTAGAATGTAGAATTAGTCTTTATGCTGATGATCTTTTGTTGTTTATCTCGAGACTCCAGTCGTTGGTTCTAGCTGTCAGGGTGGAAACTGAGCCCATAGAGCCCCCGAGCAGTTTTGATTCTGAGGAGGAACAGCAATGCGTGGGAGAGGAGCTCGCTCATCTCTCACAAGGACAGTGGCTGGCAGAGATTCCTCCTGCCAGCATTCTTGGGATAGATAGTGACCCTGGCAGTGAGAGAGCGCTGGAGGGGGGCTTGCTGGATGCTCGGCGCAGACACAGGGAGCGACGACAGATGGAGGGCGCAGAAAGGAGGCGTTCTGCTCATTTGGCGCGCAAACAACGGTCGCGTCCCAAGGACCCAAGGGAAAGAGGGAGGATCTCTCCATAGCCCATAAGTTCAGGGTCTTCCCGTGGTTCCCCTTCAAATGGGGACCAACTGCCTTACCTGGAGCATAGGCTACTCTGCTATCTTTCCCCAGTGCTGTTCCTTGCTTAGTCACTAGTGATTAGTATCTGAAAGAGTCATAAAGTAATAAAGGAATAAAGCCTTGGAAAGAATCCTCGTCATCTGTGTCCTGAGTTGGATATTGGAGGGGACTGCAAGAGGCAGCTAGGGCACTCCTGACACTAGCTTTGATTAAATTGATTAATACCTTCGGTGAATGGTCCGGCTATTCAATTAACTGGTCAAAGTTGGAAATAATGCCGATTGGAGATAGGGTATACTCTAGCGTATTAGCCAATTGGCAATTTCAACAGTGCTCAGAGTTTACTACTTATTTGAGAATAATTATTCCTAGAGATATATCTCAAATGATTAGTTTAAATTTAAACAAGTTGATTAATGATATTTCACGAGTTATAGACACATGAGCATCTTTAAAGTTGAGTTTATGGGGTAAGGTGAATACACTTAAGATGAATACAATTGTTGTTGTTGTTGTTGTTGTTCAGTCGTTCAGTCGTGTCCGACTCTTCGTGACCCCATGGACCATAGCACGCCAGGCCTTCCTGTCCTGTGCTCTCTCCCGGAGCGTGCTCAAGTTCATATTCATTGCATCCATGATGCTATCTAGCCATCTCATCCTCTGCCATCCCCTTCTCCTTTGGCCTTCAGTCTTTCCCAGCATCAGGGTCTTTTCCAGGGAGTTTTCTCTTCGCATTAGGTGGCCAAAATATTGGAGCTTCAGCTTCAGTATCTGTCCTTCCAATGAGCACTCAGGGTTGATTTCCTTTAGGATGGACTGATTTGACCTCCTTGCAGTCCAGGGGACTCGTAAGAGTCTTCTCCAGCACCACAGTTCAAAAGCATCAATTCTTCGGCGCTCAGCCTTCCTTATAGTCCAGCTCTCACAGCCATACATTACTACTGGGAAAACCATAGCTTTGATTAGACGGACCTTTGTCGGCAAGGTGATGTCTCTGCTTCTTACTATGCTGTCTAGGTTGGCCATAGCTTTCCTCCCCAGGAGCAAGCGTCTTGTAATTTCATGGCTACAGTCACCGTCTGCGGAGATCTTGGAGCCCAAGAAAGTAAAATCTGTCACTGCTTCCATTTCTTCCCCTTCTATATGTCAGGAAGTGATGGGGCCA